>NC_053039.3:211409621-212659621 GCF_002575655.3 Aegilops tauschii subsp. strangulata | reverse complement strand
GTGAGGATTCGTTCGACTCCGTCTGTTTGTCTTCTTCATGGACTCGTTCTTCTTCCTAGCAAGATCTCAGGCAAGATGACCATACCCTCGAAATCACTTCTATCTTTGCTTGCTAGCTGTTCGCTCTATTGCTATGCCGCGCTACCTACCACTTTCTTATCAAGCCTCCCAAATTGCCATGAACCTCTAACCTTTGTCACCCTTCCTAGCAAACCGTTGTTTGGCTATGTTACCGCGTTTGCTCAGCCCTCTTATAGCGTTGTTAGTTGCAGGTGAAGATGGAGTTTGTTCCTTGTTGGAACATGGATATTATGAACTCTGTTGGGATATCACAATATCTCTTATTTAATTAATGCATCTATATACTTGGTAAAGGGTGGAAGGCTCGGCCTTATGCCTGGTGTTTTGTTCCACTCTTGCCGCCCCTAGTTTCCGTCATACCGGTGTTATGTTCCTTGATTTTGCGTTCCTTACGCGGTTGGGTGATTTATGGGAACCCCTTGACAGTTCGCCTTGAATAAAACTCCTCCAGCAAGGCCCAACCTTGGTTTTACCAATTGCTACCACCTATCCCCTTTTCCCTTGGGTTCTGCAGACTCAAGGGTCATCTTTATTTTAGACCCACCCCCCCGGGCCAGTGCTCCTTCGAGTGTTGGTCCGAACCGAGCAGCCTGCGGGGCCACCTCGGGGAAACTCGAGGTCTGGTTTTACTCGTAGCTTGACTTATCCGGTGTGCCCTGAGAACGAGATATGTGCAGCTCCTATCGGGATTTGTCGGCACATCGGGCGGCTTTGCTGGTCTTGTTTTACCATGTCGAAATGTCTTGTAAACCGGGATTCCGAGACTGATCGGGTCTTCCCGGGAGAAGGTTTATCCTTCGTTGACCATGAGAGCTTATAATGGGCTAAGTTGGGACACCCCTGCAGGGTATTATCTTTCGAAAGCCGTGCCCGCGGTTATGTGGTAGATGGGAATTTGTTAATATCCGGTTGTAGAGAACTTGACACTTGACCTTAATTAAAATACATCAACCGCGTGTGTAGCCGTGATGGTCTCTTTTCGGCGGAGTCCGGGAAGTGAACACGGTTTCTGGGTTATGTTTGACGTAAGTAGGAGTTCAGGATCACTTCTTGATCATTGCTAGCTTCACGACCGTTTCGTTGCTTCTCTTCTCGCTCTTATTTGCGTATGTTAGCCACCATATATGCTTAGTCGCTGCTGCAACCTCACCACCTTACCCTTTCCTACCCTTAAGCTTAGTCTTGATCTCGCGGGTGTGAGATTGCTGAGTCCTCGTGACTCATAGATACTTCCAAAACAGTTGCAGGTGTCGATGATACCAGTGCAGGTGGCGCAACCGAGCTCAAGGGAGAACTCAATGAATCTCTTGTTCGTTGTGTTGTTTCGTTTCCCGTTGATCAGTAGTGGAGCCCAGTTGGGACGATCGGGGATCTAGCAGTTGGGTTGCTTCTTTTATTTTGGTCCTGTAGTCGGACCTATGTGTGTATCTTGAATGTTGTATGAATTCATTTATGTATTGTGTGAAGTGGCGATTGTAAGCCAACTCTTTATCCCATTCTTGTTCATTACATGGGATTGTGTGAAGATGACCCTTCTTGCGATGAAACCACAATGCGGTTATGCCTCTAAGTCGTGCCTCGACACGTGGGAGATATATCCGCATCATGGGTGTTACACCCGAGACCTTGCAACTAGACGTGTCTTTCTCTCCGGGTCGCACTTTGTATCGTTCATACCACTAGTACAGTAGTACTACGTGTGGTCTCCGACCCAGAAGTGGAGACGCTCTACCACGCTGTTCATGTCCCACTTCTTTCACTGACGTGTGCGACATCCAGCACGTGCCGTGTGTTTGGCACTCCTTCGTCGTAAGAGTTGAAACACTAGCATTCATTAGAAATAAAAAATAAATATAAATCACCAGTGATACTATACCACGCGGTTTCCTTGCTCCTCGATATCGGAAAGAATACTTCCGCTCGCCGACATGTGGGATGTCGACCATCCCTGTCCACTTGCCATGCCCGCAGAACTCCAAGGGAGAGTCACCCCGGTCGTCGCGCCATAGTAATTACCAATGAGCCGTCAAATCACAGGCCCAACCTTACCCACTGTGAAGTTGCTCAGACGAAGGAACCATCATGACTTCGTTGAATTCCGCTTCTTGAAGAAAACTACTGTACCAGCAGTACTGCTAGCTACAGTAGTTACTCCAGCAGAGGCCTCCTTTGGTTCATAGGATAGGAATTTTATAGGAATATAAAAATCATAGGAAGTGAGATGACATGCATCTCAATTCCTGTAGAGAAAGAGATGCCATTTGATGCATAGGATAGGAATTTTTTCATTGAGTCTAGGCTAATGTACTGGTAATTTGCTCTAAAAACTACAATAGTAACTAGTAGTACTGTTACATGCTCGTGATTAATTAAACAAACGTACGGGCGACACAGACACACACACTAACTACTAGTACTACTACTTCTCATATGCCGGCCAGCCGCCGTCGTTCTCCTTCCCGGCTTTGTCGGCGACACCCCACCGTGCTTGGATCTCCGCCGACCTCTCCGCAGCAGCGCGTGCGTCCTCTTCTCTCTTGCGGCGGCGGGCCTCTTGAGCTTCAAATTCCGCCAACATAGGTGTGAGGTCGCGAGCGGCGATGAACTTGGCACGGTGGGATGCCACCGCTTGCCTACCATTCTATGTGCGATCGTGAGCGGCGAGGAACTCGGCGCGGCGGGATGCCATCGCTTCCTTACCGGTTAGTGTGCGACGCGGTGGCATGAACGACACTTGGTGACAGCTCTGGGGTGGAGTGGCCGGACAACCGTAAAGTGCATTGGTTTGTCAAGAGCTCAAGGACAGAAGACGAAGGAAATTTGGATTCCCCTTCAATCCTGGTCATTTATTACCGAGTAAAATGCATTGGCGATCATTGAACTTGTGTTGATAGCTCACTTTGATCATTGTATACGAGATATGGTGATTATACGGTCACTGGCTCATCATATAGCTTCGTATTTGTCTAGTTGACCAGTCAAACAGTCCGCATGCGCCTCATCAGCTCGTGTTCTCTATCTATCTATCTATGCGGGCCTACCTGTCAGTGGAGAAAGAAATAAAAACCAAAACTATGTGTATGTGACATTCCTGTTTAGACGTTTGCTGGAGGCCTCCGTGAACACCGAGCATGTATTCACCTGGCTCAACACCAACGGTCATACTCGTGACTCGGCGCCTTGCTCATGTATATCATCCATCACAACGACAATTTATAAAACAGCCTAGCTAGAGAGGGTACTATGGTACGGAGTATGTACTATCGTGAGCAACCGATCATAGTGCCACTGCACATGAGTGTGTGTCTGATCGATTCATCCATTATTCGTAAGTTATATATGGTTGTGTGGTGTCTAATGGTGGTCGTCGAATGCTAGCTGGCGACAAGAGCGGTTGCATGGACGCCTGGTTGTCAATACGTGCCACATACGCTTCAAAGGCTCGTCATCCATGAGTTCACATTTTACCACCACGCCAGCGTCGGACCGCCCTGGCCTACCGAAACTCCTTCCATCGCAACCGCGTGCTTCTCGCCTGAAACGATCACCATCTCTACAGAACGTCAATGCCGCATTCACCGGCCTTAACTGCAGGTGTAGTTGGTGCGTCACTGACATGCGGGCATGATGCCCGTTGGGCCCACATGTCAGTGAGACAACGCACCTGCGGTTAAGTCACTGAAGCAGCATCCGCATTCACGCCCGACGCGACCTCTCACTGGTGCCGGCATTGCAGCAGCGCGACGGCCGAGAGAGCGCCACCCGCGCAGCATCCCGGTGCAAGCGACTGCTCCACGTTAATGACACCACGGCTGCCGACGAACCTACTCCGGTGCTAGCCGTCCATCCGTCTATCGCGGCTCATTGCCATTCGCCCGCTATATTAACTTGAGCCCCAGCTCCCAGCCATAGCCAAAGACCCACACTCATTCTCCTTCGGTCCCTTCCTTCTGTTGGCACCACTCCAACCATGGCCTCCGGGCACTCCAAAGCTCTCTTGGACATACTATCACGCGAGCTGACGAAGGACATCGGTGGCTCCGCTCCGGGCGCGCTCCAAAGCTCTCTTGGACGTACTCTCGCAGGAGCCGACGAAGGAGATCGCCGGCTCCCCCCCCCCGGTCGCCCTCCGCCTCCACGACCACGAAGCCGGCGCGCGTGCGCGGGCGCAGCCGGCAGCGAGGAAGAGTAGTACATGGTAGGTCGCCACCGCTCTGGTCCCAGGAAGGCCACCGCTCCTCCACTCAGTCGACGCCAAGCTTGGTGGGATAAAAATCGGCGGCCGATTAGCCGCTTGACGGCGACGTGGAGGCGGAAATCTTCATAACCTTGTGCTTCAGAGGAGGAGGTTATCGAGGCGGATAAGGAGGAGGCAAAGGCAATGGCCGGCTTTCTTGGGTTCATGGCCGGACATGGTGGTCGGGGCCCGGCGATCGTTTAGATTATGTTTACAGTAGGTTTTAGTACGGTTTGTGCGAAATATGTAATGAATTTCATCCAGTTTATAGGAAAAGTTCTCGAAATGTAATGAATTTCATCCGGTCAATTTGAAATTTGCTTTGTTTGCACGAATTTCATCCGGTTAGTTCATATAGTTGTCGAAAGGTATGCCGGCAGCATTGGATGGCATCCATCAGTGTCCACGGACAGATGCCGGTGTAAATTTGAGGGCCAGCGCTGGAGATGCCCTAACTATCATGCTATAATCGCTAACAGTGCTCCATTATTTCGTAGGGAACAGTTATCCCTCGATCAAAATCAGATCCGCCGTGTTTCGCACTCCTCCCACATAAGAGTGTAGACTCTTGCTTACATAAAAATGGAGCAAGTGGACGACACTGTAGCACGTCATATCACTCAAACTAGCCCGCCTAACACGCGGGAAAGCACCACCCTCGTCATTTTGTTCTGGATTTCTATCAATCGATCGCACGAAAATGTTGCGCTTTGCAAGTTCAAAAGGAAAAGGCGGCACGCTTACAACTCGTACGCGTCGCGTTCACGTCGCACCCCCGACAGTCCGGCTCGCACGCCGCTCACCAGAGGGGACACGCGTTGTCTTGCATTTTCACTGACATGTGGGACTGCAATTGAATAAACCATTGATAGCCGAAATCTAATCGCTCGGTGGGCGTCGGCTGAGAGGAGAGAGACGGGGGAGGGAGAAGAGATCGCCTGCCCGCCGTGCACGGACTCCAAGAAATATGTGGTGATAATGTGAGGTGGGCCATGCGGGAGTCCGCACCGCTTCCAAGCCCGCTTCTTACCGCCCTGGCCCACCAGAACCCCTCCCCCACCCCACCACCTCCCCGCGCGCGCTCCCCCTGATATTTTCCCTTCTTACCGCCCTGGGTCATAGCAAGTAGTACCAGTAAAATTCTGGGCTATAAAGGGCATGTACAATGGTTGATAAGATAGTCTTATCATAAGTCTTGCATGTAATTTAGAGATGACAAAAAACATGTGTGCAGTGTATCATCTCTTAGCCTTATCTTCAATAACTAGTTATTCCTAAAAACATGGTGAAACATATTGTGCTAAGAGATCATCTCTTGTCTTCTCGACAAGCCCGCTTATGTGGAGGGGAGAGAGGCATTGACAAAGTCAAGGAGTGGGATCTGCAGGAGCCCTTCTCTACACGTGCTCCTAGGTATAAAAAACTAATTCTAAAAAAAGAGGCATAAAAAACAATTGTGTCTAAAAAAGAAAGGTAAAAAACATTTGAGAGGAAATAGATAGAGAGAAAGTGAGAAAAGGTTGTAACCTTATAGTCAACACTATGGTAGTATTACATGAGGAAAGAGGGAGTGGTGCACATGCCAAGTTCACTGGGCTGCCGTGTTTCACACTCCTCCGTCCTAACAGTGGAGACAATAGGTTTCATCAAAAATAAACAATGAATACTCGTCACTCGTCCACTATATCAGAAAGAATACTTTCATTCGCCGACATGTGGGACGTCGACCATCCTGGTCCACCTGCCATGCACAAAGTTAGTCGGACAAAGGAACTATCATGACTTCTTTGAATTCCGCATCTTCATGAAAACTTACTCTACCCGCAGTACTGCTACCACATGCGAAGACTGGACGGCACTGTACCACGTCATATCACTAAAACCCACTAGGCCAAACTAGCTCGCCTAGGATTTGTACTCCCTCCGTTTCAAAGTTAGTAGTACAAAGTTGACTCATCTATTTTGGAACGGAGGGACGTCTCTGTACTGCTATGACTTTGTGTTGTACGTCTCTGTACTTTTGCTACGATTTTCCCACCCTATGAACCAAATGAGGCCTGAATGTATCCATGTCGACTATTGTCTGATCGATCGCTAAGCCTACAATTTTAGGAGCTTGGGCTATTGGCCGATCGACGACGGATCAGTATAAGCGTACCACGAGCTCATCAGCCCCAACATTTCTATTCGGTGAGTGCTTTGCAAGTACTATAGCTCGCACAGTAGCTAGCCTACTAACACCAAGAATCATCAAATAAGCCTTGCTGATATGATAAACACTTCAAACTTACATCTAAGCATGCCATATATTACATCAAAAGCTGGTGAGGATACATCTGTTTCCATAACTCGGAGAGGGTTCGCGTGATTCACTATCAAACAAAAGTAGCAAGTACCGCCCACACAAGGGTTTGATAACACGCATTGTTCTGGTAATTAAACACAGGGCAATGCAAACTACCCTGAAGGATTAGCGCGACCAACTATTTCTTGTCATCGATCTCTCGGGCAATGACCAGATCACGGACAGTGGCATGGGAATCGATCTCTAGGGCGATGTCCATAGGACTGACCGCGACATCGGAATCGATCTCTGGGGCGATGTCCACAGGATGGACATCGGCATCGGAATCGATCTCTGGGGCGATGCCAATAGGACGGACCGCGACACCGAAAACGATCTCTGGGGTGTTGTCCACAGGACGGGCCCCGACATCAGAATCATCAAGGACGTCCACCGGCACCTGCACAACCCTAACATATTAGCAAGCACATTGCAAAAAATCAAAAACCACAACTTTCGGTAATAAGCCATTATTTTTTACCTTGTGCAGCTCATCGGGGGATCCCATCCCTTCGAGGGCCATCTCCTCGTCCTCGATGGGGGCCATCACCTTGCCAGGGGAATACTGCTTCTCAACGGCGACTATCTCCTCAAACTCGGCCTTGAGCCTCGCATAGGTGGCCATCAGAGTTTCTGGGGTAGGCACGGTGGGGCCCTTGTTGTTCTTCCAACTTTCTTTGAGGAGTTCGTCCGCCAACGTTGTCAACTCTTTGGCCAGTGCTTGTTTCTTGGAGTTCTTCGTCTCCATGGGTTGGCCCGCCAACATGGTCAACTCGTTGGTCGGTGCTCGCTTCCTGGAGATCGCTGTCTCCAGTGGGTTGTCCGCCGGCAACTCTTTACCTAGTGCTCCAGGATCCATCAATGAACTGACAAACAAAAAGCAATCGAAAGGAAACCACAATCGCAATGAAAACGGGAAAAGAATAGGCTGTGAGAATCGGTCGGTGCTTCGCAAAAAGAAGATTCTTGGAATGAAAATATAGCAGTATCACTAATTCGCCCACATTTCCTTCGTCGGTACAGAAGAAAAATGGCAGAAGTGAGTAGCCTGGAGTGAGGTTTTCTTCAAGAAAGGGGAGAAAGGGCTTCAACGAGCATTCCAATGAAATGATGGTTGCTTCGTCCAGTCCAACTTCGAGGCCAGTTACCACTGCTGGTAAAGTTGTGGGTTTTGTGATATGACGGGTCATGACGGCCACACCGGGGTGACCGGTGAGTTTCGACTGTAGCACCTCGCTGTGATTTGGTGGATGGCACGCGGGCCTAGATGCTTTGACGTCCCGCATGTAGATAGAGCGGCTAGTCATAGAGGAGTGGTCAATATTGTGCACCGCGACCAATGCGGAGAGGAAAACGAGAGAACTACGTAATTAATGCATGAGTTTAATTAGGGTAGTTTTGTAAAGTACGAGATACATTCCTCCAATCGCAAAATGCCTTGGTTGATGAGATTTGAGATTTGAGATTTGAGCCCTATAAACCGGAAGGGAGATTTGAGATTTGAGATTTGAGATACCGCACGCGGTATAGTCTAGTCATATTGGAATCTCTAGAAAGACTTATACCGCATGATTCTTTGCTGCTTCTTACTACTACGTACTAATTCGCCGACATGTGGGACAGCCAGCAGCATCCGGGTCGACGTAATACGTGTCATGCACCAGATTAGAGTGCGGAACAGAAGGGGGGCATCACCCCAGTCGTACTGCCTGGCCCTGTTTGGATACTCTAACTCAATTAAAGGTTAGATTCTAATCCTGAACTAACCCTGAAGTAACTCTAGCGAAAGAGGTGTTTGGATGACAGGGTTAGATGGAGCGCGGATACGGCGAGGTGCCTTCATGGGCGGTGCGAGAGGGAGGGAGGGAGAGGACGAGAAGCTTCGAGGAAGTGGGGAGGGATCTGCTGCGGGGAGAGCGAGAGAAAAACGTGTTTTTTAGTGTCCCGAGAAGAACTAACCCAAATAAGCACCTCTTGGGTGGGTTAGATTTTTTTTTGGCGTTAGTTGAGTTCAAACTAACTCTAACACATGGATCCAAACAGTAACCCAAACTAACCCTCCTGTTTGGATATTTTTGGGTTAGTTGAGTTCAAACTAACCCAAACTAACTCTAACACATGGATCCAAACAGTAACGCGCCGTCAAATCGCACAGCCCGACCTTTCCAGTAGTAAGTAAGTTGAATCCGCTACTCCCTCACCCTCCTCGTCTCTCTGTCAAACCGCCTATGCGAAAACTGCCGCGCGTACTGCCCGGGAAAAGCCCCGCCCTCAACTTTTAACTACGTGAAAATAGTTCGAGCTTGTTCGTTCTATATAAATACTAGTACTGTATGTTTATTCACCCGTGGGGTTGTTCAATGAATGGAGGGCCGGGGAGCACCAGTGAACAATACTACTAAGTACTGTAGTAGTAGTTAGTAGGAGTCGTACAGGTAGTCACCTTAAATAGAGAGTTTCTTTTCTTTAATGCCACGTACACAAATTGAAATGCTTGTTGTGGTGAGAAAAAGATAATCACTCCACTATATATGTACGCAGGGGCCTGAGCGCTTGCTTTACTAGGGTTGCTCTCTTCATTCTATCATCCTCTCCAGATATAAACAAGACAGCGGTAGCGACATTTTCTCTCTGCTCACCGCTGGTCACAGATCCGGCCGGATCCCTTCGGCTAGTGTGTGTAGAGGACTAGGTGCATCGTTCACACGGTCATCGCCGGTGAGGGAGGAAACCCACAGCTACCGGAGGGGCCCGATCCTCTGCCCGTGCCGTTCTCTCCGACACAGCGCCGGCTCGGGTGGTCCCCCGACCCTTCTTCCTCCCTGCCGTATTGTCCGCAGATCCGACCTGCCGCCGCCGACATCCCGACGACCCTCGGGTATAAGTTCTTCGAAAGCGGCCTTGCTCTACTGCCCCAGCTCCCCACGTGTCTGCATGTGCATCTTTTTCTACTCCCATTAGCTCTTCCAAAGCCACCTAAATTTTTAGTATTATTAGAGGTAAAGCTACTTCATGCATTCGAATCTAGAGCTTTGTTCAAACAACGAAGAAAGGGGGGAAAGTTGTAGCATGAATCTAGGACTTGATTCAAAGAGGAAATAATATGGTGAAAGTAGTAGAGACCTGATACCCAACCGGTCTCTTGGTTGAAAAGGGAAATAATGGGAAAACGCAGTACAAACTGGATAAGGAAAAGATCTATTATTGGTTGAAAAAAGGATAGAAAGTGGCGGCTGGTGGACAAGTCAACAGAGTATGTCCAGGATTAGATTTGTTGCCCTCACATAGTAAAAGGTCTCCAGGATTAGATTTGTTGCCCTCACACAGTAAAAGGTCTCCAGGATTAGATTTGCTGCCCTCGCATAGTACAAGGTCTCCAGGATTAGGTTTGCTGCCCTCACATAGTAAAAGGTCTCCAGGATTAGATTTGCTGCCCTCACATAGCATGAACAAACTTGGCATCACCACTTTATGCCTCCTTGTAGGTACATTGTGCTGAGGAGTCCACTGTCGCATGTCCTTATACTAACCTTTTTGCTATTGTTAATGTAAGGGCGCATGTAAAATGAAGCGATCACACTGTTACCTTAGAGACATGTCTAACCAGTGTTATTGTTAATCTAATGCCTCGAGTGATAAGATGCAATTAAACTGTGTTACAAATGGCACTCCTGCTGTTGTCCCCAGTATGATAAGTAAGTTCCTCCTTTACGCTGCTGAGTGTCCTGGTGTCCCCACGGTCCCATGCCCTTAAACCAACTCTTTAGCTGCTATTGATTTACTGTATCTGGTAAACAAGCAATGCCACCATTAAAGTAATCCCATATTTGAGGAATCTCATTGTTGATCGTAATGCTTCTGGTAACATGAAGCATTGCTGATGTTTTGAAATTTCTACTGTCCTTGCGTGATTGCCATGAACATAATTAAGATGCTTCTTTTCATTTCGTATATGTTTCGTATATTCTTATTGACCAGCAACTGTTTACTTTCTATCTTTTTGTGTAGATAGGGATATCCATTTCACCTTGTTGCTATTGTGACCTTTTGGTGAACTGCACAAAACACTTTTTTTTGGAATGAGTGTCTTGTGCAGTTCAACTAAAATGTCACGTGGGCAACATCTCTCAATTTTTGTGGAACTGCACAAAATGGTGATTGGAGTTTCCAAAATCCCCGTCAAGTTTTGCTGGTAATCTCGTGCAACATTTTATTAGCCTTTGCAAGATGAGCCGTCACTGTCACCACAATGGACTGCACAAAAGGATAAAAAAATTATAGTTGCACCTTACATGAGCCGGACAGCCAACCTTAATGTTCCTCAATTTTAGTGCAACTACTAAAGAAGAACCTGCCAGCTCACGAGAGCAAGTACTTCTGGCTAGCTGAATGATGCAATCTTTGCTTCATTTCAGGTGAACTGCAGAAAAAGGGGCATGAATTGAATCATGGAACTCCAGGCAGGCCTCATCCGAGTGGAGCTGCAGGTTGAGTTCAAGGAGGCCACTATTAAAGTGAAATGATGTTGTTCTTGTTTGTGTTGTGCAAACAGGAATACTCAACTATAGATGTTGTGACGGTCAAGAGCATTCGCCAAGTTCTTCGATTGTATGACATGGCTAGCCAAGATGGATTTAATCCCGATATTCACTTTATCAAAAGGCTCTAATGGGTTGGTTCTGAATCTTGCAAGCTGGGAATCAATGAGATGTGTAGGCATCTTTGTTGTACTTATTATTTGAATCTTATTTGTTGGTTCTGAATCTTGCAAGCTGGGAACCAATGAGATGTGTAGGCATCTTTGTTGTACTTATTATTTGGATCTTATTTGTTGGTTCTGAATCTTGCAAGCTGGGAATCAATGAGATGTGTAGGCATCTTTGATCCTGTGGCGCTGATAGAACGAGCCAATGCATTGGTTGTTTTAAGTATAAATTTCTATTAAAGCTAATTAAATTTAAGTAAAGTGACCACTAACTCCTGTTATTACAGTACCAATACAGACTCGCTCGTGAACCGACGTGTGGCCGGAGTAGGTTTCTTAATGGAGGCGTTTTAATGCACCGAGGGTGCATCTTCTGCTGGGCGTGCAGCGGACGAGGGAGGGGTAGTAACTGTTGTCGCCTGTACACACTCAGTTTACTGTTGAATCCAGTTCCCCAAGAGCTGAAAAACGGACTGTTGCCGCCGCCTACACACTCGTTCACTTGAAAAGACTCCAATGGCGATCCGAGGGGTGAGCCTGCTGGATATGGACTTCAGCAAGGAATTCCCCTTTGAGTTCGCCATTCAGTCCTATGGCTGCACCAAGTTGAATGTGATGTACACCAACGATCCGGACTCGGTGAAGCTCTGCCTCGCTGAGTTCAAGCAGTACCTACAGGACGAGAAAGCACAAGGTTTGCAGGACTAGACCTTGTGCCCATCCATTCATCTCCTGACAGGGACCAGCGGATCACCGTCGCCCAGGTATGTGTGCGGGACGTCGTCCTCCGCCTTGGTGCTCTAGCCGTGGCGCCGCCGTCTGTCGTTCCCAACATGGTCAGCAAAACAAGAGGAATCGGGAGACAACTATTCGTCGAGAGGCTGATGGTCCTGGGCCCACCGGGTCCATGGCCTAGGTTTTGTTGTTTAACATGGGCAGCCCACGACATGTTTCAACATTTTTTGGATCCAGCAGGTATCAAGCGGCCTCTGGGCCTCCCGACCTAGCTTGTCTATAACATCAGCAGCCCAAGTTATGTTTCTTTTTTCAAGACGACGCATAGCTCAGTTCTATTTTTCTATAAGAATGCAAAACTGAACCTGTTTTCTATAAGAATGCAAAATTGAACCTAGATTTATATCTTATTTTATTACATATATATATATCATATAAATATATATGATATATATATATGTTGTTTCTAACAACATAAGTTTCCGTTAAACCTGTCGTTCGTCCAACCATTTTATAGACCTTCCCACTTCCTTTATTTTTTGTTTTCATTAATCCTATATCTGAATTTTCTCCCACTTTCTTTTTCGATGTAAAGTGAGTTTTCTCCCAGTACTTTTCCCTAGAACCAACTCAACTGTCCCACGTCTAGCCTAAAAAATAATAATACCCCACGTACTATTAACTCATCAAATTTAAATGATATTTTATTTCGTAAGTTGAAAGTTCTTACAAAATAATAATAATAATTGTTTATATATAACTTGGCAAGTTAACTCCTAGTGATTGCGTACATAAGCTTGCAAAGATTTTACTAACCAATGCAGTAATAGACGTGCAATTATGTGTTTATGTTTCTATAACATTTCTCCGTCTAGCCCAACATGATATTTTCACCCAGCCCAGCAAGTCCGCGAATTTTGAGAAAAAAGCAAATGGGCTTTAAATTCTACCATATATATAAACGGGCTGCATAGATGCTACATCATTGTTTCACCCAGCCCACCAAATGGACTAAAAAACAAATGGACTGGCTGACATGTGTGCTAGTAGGTCGAAGCCTAAGAAGGCGTTGGATTTACATCCAATGGCCGGCATTCTTCTTCAATCTCTCGTCTTCTTCCCCCAGCGCTGCTGGGACCGCCTGCTCCAGCCTCCGGCGTCCAGCGGCGTTGTTTTGCGCTCCTCAGCGAAACGCTACCCCGCCGACGGCCAGGCCATCCCTCCACTCTGCACCTCCTGTTATTCTCTGCCGAGTGTAGGCCCACTCCACTACCGCGTCTTCCCCATCTCCGGGTCGTTCCAGTCTTGGGCCTCGCCGTCGTCCATCGCCTCGGTGCGCTCGGTGCGGCGTGGTCAACATACGAGAGTCATCGGAAGAGGACTGTATGTGGAGAGCTTGACGGCTGGGACCCACGAGGTCCATGGTCGCACGCAAGGAAAGTTCCTCCTTATTACACACTGTACGTGGACTGTGCGTGGGAGGGGCTTATGTATTTTGCGAAAAAAATGTTCCCCCCGCTGACAGGTCGGACCCACCAGCTATATCTTCGCACACAAGGAGTGCCTCCTTATTATGCACAAAAAAATGAATACCCCCTGCTAGCTGGGACCCACCATAGTGGGTGGCTGACTTGTGGGCCTACTAAGTTGACCGGGATGGAGGGCTTTGTCAACTTAGTCAATATGAACGATTCTAGCTCCACTGACCGTACGATGTCCATCCAACGGCCATAGTGCTTCTTCAACCTCTGGTCTTCTTGCTCCAGCCGCCCAAAGCAGCGCCGGTCGTGCCGCGTGCTCCTGCCTCGCATAGCCGGCTGTGATGCCGCGGAGGCCTCACCGCCCCCTACTACTCCCATCGCTGGCCAGGGCATCCCTCTACTCACCCACACCCCCTGCTATAATGCGGCAACGGCAGCCTCACGCCACAGCCGAACCAGTGAACCCTCGTACTCCTCTCCGTGTGGGCATCCACTGTCGCGTCTTCCCCGGCTCCGCGTCGTCCCCTTCCTAGGCCTCGCCGTCGTCCACCGCCTTGGTGCTCTCGGCGCGGCGTGGTCAATGTGGTCAACGACCGACTTCCATCTGAAGAGTACTGTACGTGGAGAGGCTGACAGCTGGGTCCACGACCGCAGCTGGGTCCACGGCCACAACACAGTTTTTTTGTGATTTGCCAAGTAAGTCGCTTTGTCAGGCCTGTTGGGCTGCAAATCTTTCAAGACAAGGAGAGCTTCATTCGGCTGGCCGAGAAAATGGCCTATCAGTAATGAGAAATGGGTTGTACATTTTTAAAACACATCAAACGGGCAATTAGTTTCAAATTTCTTTTTTCATTTTGAGATTTTAAATTGCATTGATTTCTATGCGTGGACAATTTGTTGGATTTTATATTGATATATATTTATTTTTAAAATCAGAAATCAGTTTGAACGTGGCTCGAAATTTCGGGATTAAAAAGAGTTCGGACCGCACCGAAATATGCAAAATTTGGTATAATTTTTTAACCGTGGCCACAATATGGGCTGTAATGCTACCAAAAAGAATATGGGCTCCAAAAAAAACCTTAAGAATTAGCAAATGGGCTGTAAATTATTAGAAATAATGGCAGATGGGCTGTATGCTGTTTTCCACATATTTGAGGCTTTCTAAAAAAAGGTTGACGCACAAGCAGTGACTGTTGGATGTCCATCCAACGGCCGTCGTGCTTCTTCAATCTCTGCTCTTCCTGCTCCAGCCGCTCAAACAAGCGCCGGTGGGACTGCCTGCTCGCTCCTTCCCGCGGCCGGCTGTGCTGCCGCGCAGGCCTCACCGCCCCACCGTACTCCCATCGCTGGCCTAGCCATCCCTCTACTCACCCGCACCTGTTGTTATTCTCCGGCGACGGCAGACGAACCAGTAAACCCTCGTACAGTCGTACTCCCCTCCGCGTGGGAAACAACTGCCGAGTCTTCCCTGGCTCCGTGTCGTTCCCTTCCTAGGTCTCGCCGTCGTCCATCGCCTTGGTGCTCTCGGCGCGGCCTGGTCAACGTGGTCAACGACCGACATGCATCTGAAGTGGACTGTGCATGGAAAGGCTGACAGCTGGGTCCATGGCCGCACGCAAGGAAATGCCTCCTTATTACGCGCAAAATAATGATTCCTCCACCTGACATCTGGGACCCACCGAAAGGGCCTCTGTATTTCGCGAAAAAAACGTTACCGCCGCTGACAGCTCGGACCCACCAGCTATATCTTTGCACGCAAGGAAGTGCCTCCTTATTATGCACAAAAAAATGAATACTCCCCCTGCTAGCTGGGACCCAGTATAGTGGGAGGCTGACTTGTGGGCCTACTAAGTTGACGGGGACGGAGGGCTTTGTCAACTTAGTCAATATGCACGATTCTAGCTCCATTGACCGTACGATGTCCGTCCAACGGCCGTAGTGCTTCTACAATCTCTGGTCTTCTTGCTCCAGCCGCCCAAACCAGCGTCGGTCGTGCCTCGTGATCCGGCCTCCCGTGGCCGGCTGCGATGCCGCGGAGGCCTCACCGCCCCTACTACTTCCACCACTGGCCAGGCCATCCCTCGACTCACCCACACCCCCTGTTATTCTGCGGTGATGGTAGCCTCACACCGCAGCCGAACCAGTGAACCCTCGTACTCCTCTCCGCGTGGGCATCCACTGCCGCGTCCTCCCCGGCTCCGCATCGTCCCCTTCCTAGGCCTCGCCGTCGTCCACCGCCTTGGTGCCCTCGGCTCGGCGTGGTCAACGACCGACTTCCATCGGAAGAGTATTGTACGTTGAGAGGCTGACAGCTGGGTCCACGGCCGCAGCAAGGAAGTGCCTCCTTATTACGCGCAAAATAAATATTCCTCCACCTGACAGCGGGGACCCACCAGATGGGCCACCGTATTTCGCGAAAAAACGTTTCCCCCTTACTGTTGGGACCCACCAGCTACATCTTCGCACGCAAGGAAGTGCGTCCGGGCAAAAAAAACCATTCGCCCCCCTGACTGATGGGACCCACCAGCTACATCTTCGCACGCAAGGAAGTGCCTAACAGTTACGACCCACCTGGTCGAAGCGTACGTAGCGTTATCATTCTGGTCAGGAACGTGTACGTACATACTTGTCGATGTAGAGGCGCGCACGTGTCGTAGTAGAGGCGCGCACATAGCATGTACACGTACGTACAGCGGCCAGGGTGCAAGAAAGTAAATACGGCCACGTACGTACATACGGGCGGGGTCTCGAACGCCTACTCGCGCGTACGTACGACCAGGGCTCGTGTACATGGCTGGGTCGGAATGGAGAAACAACGTCATCGTCGTGTTCATGGGGAGCCAACCGGCTGGGTCGGAATGGAATGCATCGTCGTGTTCATCGGGAGGGCTTGGACGGAACAGCCGATGGAAACGAGGCCTGGCATACCGCAGAACGGAGGAAACGGCCTTGTGTTCGACCGACCACGTTCGAAATGGGATCCTGTTCATCGGGAGGGGTCTGGCGTACCTCAAAAGGAGGAAACGGACCTCCTACGGTCGAAACGGGGGTCCTGTTGATCGGGAGGGGTGTGGCGTACCGCAAAACGGAGGAAACGTACTTGTGTTGGAGCGCTACGATCGAAACGGGGGTCCTGTTCATCAGGAGGGGTGTGGCGTAACGCAAAATGGGACTCCACGGGATACTGTTCATCTCCACCGTCGACCCCCTCCAGCCTCCACGGGCTACTGTTGATACACCGTCGACCTCCTCCAGCCTCCACCTGCGACTGTTCATCCACGGGCTCCTGTTCATCCAGCCTCCACCGCGCGCTACACCACCGGCTACTGTTCAACCAGCCCTCTCCACGGGCTCCTGTTCAACCACCCCTCCACGGGCTACTGTTCATCCCGCCCTCCACCGTCTACTGTTCATCCTTCCCTCCACGGGGTGGTCCTATTCATCCTGCCCTCCACGAGGTCCTGTTCATCCAACCCCAACCGGCTCGATCGATCGGGCTCCTGTTCATCCAGAGGCAACACCACGGGGTCCTGTTCATCCACCCCCACCGGGAACTGTTCATCCAACCCCCCCTCCCCCAGCAACGCTCATTGTTCATCCAGAGCCAGCATCGATCGGCTTCAGTTAGCAGCAGTAGCGAAGGAATCGCTCGATCGAGTTCAGTTAACAACCATCGATCGATCGCTCGGGTTCAGTAACGCGTAGCATGCAGTGCAATCGCTCGGGTTCGGTTAGAGCCCAATGCCTTGCTCGGGTTCAGTTAGAGCCCAACGCCTCGCACCCACGCGCGTGCGTGTACGAGAGAAACGCGCATCACTCGGCCCCGACCACCCACCGTAACCGGGAACACCCCGATATTTTCCTCGCCCACGCTTCTACCACGGTTTTTTCTGTCATGGACGGCCCAAGGAATGTCATGCAGCTGCGTCTCCGGCCCGCCCAGGACGAAAAGCCCATTTTCTGTCATGATTTTTTGTCATTGAAGTAGGACCCCACCACATCTATGATGATACCGGGTTTTGTCACAATTATCGTCATAGAAGTGTCATAAGTATGACAGAAAAGATTTTCGTTCGGCCCAAAATGTCATGGATGTGTCTTTTTTTGTAGTGTATTGCTTTGAACCATATAAAAGTCCAAATGTCCATGCTACAAAGAAAAGAATATGAAATGATATGTTAGGCAGCATTCCACATCAAAAATTCTATTTTTATCATTTACCTACTCGAGGACGAGCAGGAATTAAGCTTGGGAATGCTGATACGTCTCCAACGTATCTATAATTTTTGATTGTTCCATGTTGTTATATTATCATTCTTGGATGTTCTATAACCATTTTATAGTCATTTTATATCATTTTTTGGTACTAACCTATTGACATAGTGCCAAGTGCCAGTTGCTGTTTTTTGCATGTTTTTTACATCGTAGGAAATCAATACCAAACGGAGTCCAAACGCAGCGAAACTATTTGTGTATTTTTTGTACCAGAAGACATCCAGTGGGCCGAAGAAGCACCTGGGGGCTGCTCTGAGGGGAGCACAACCCGCCAGGGCGCGCCTGGCCCATGCACGCCCTGGTGGATTGTGCCCACCTCGGGTGCCCCCCAGACCGCCTCTTTACTTTATAAATACCCCAATATTCAAGAAACCCTAGGGGAGTCGATGAAAATCAATTCCAGCTGCTGCAAGTTCCAGAACCACCAGATCCAATCTAGACACCATCACAGAGGGGTTCATCATGTCCATTCGTGCCTCTCCGATGATCCGTGAGTAGTTCTTTGTAGACCTACGGGTCCGTAGTTAGTAGCTAGATGGCTTCCTCTCTCTCTTTTGATTCTCAATACAATGTTCTCTTGGAGATCCATATGATGTAACTCTTTTTGTGGTGTGTTTGTTGGGATCGGATGAACTTTGAGTTTATGATCAGATCTATCTTTTTATCCATGAAAGTTATTTGAGTCTTCTTTGATCTCTTATATGCATGATTGCTTATAGCCTCGTATTTCTTCTCCGATATTTGGGTTTTGTTTGGCCAATTCGATCTATTTATCTTGCAATGGGAAGAGGTGCTTTGTGATGGGTTAGATCTTACGGTGCTTGATCCCAGTGACAGAAGGGGAACCGACACGTATGTATCGTTGCTATTAAGGATAACAAGATGGGGTCTATTTCTACATAAATAGATCTTGTCTACATCATGTCATCATTCTTATTGCATTACTCCGTTTCTCCATGAACTTAATACACTAGATGCATGCTGGATAGCGATCGATGTGTGGAGTAATAGTAGTAGATGCAGGAAGGAGTCGGTTTACTAATCTTGGACGTGATGCCTATATAATGATCATTGCCTGGATATCGTCATGATTATTTGAAGTTCTATCAATTGCCCAACAGTAATTCGTTTACCCATAGTTTGCTATTTTTCTCGAGAGAAGCCACTAGTGAAATCTACGGCCCTCGGGTCTCTTTCTCATATTATTTGCCTTTGCGATCTATTTTATTTTCTTTTATTTGCAGATGTTAAACCAAAAATACAAAAAATACCTTGTTGCAATTTATTTTATCTTGTGTTCCCGCGAGATCAATCTTTCAAATTATTACAACTTTCTCACGTCCGTTTGCCAATTTCTGGCGTTGTTACCCAAAAGGGATTGACAACCCCTTTAACACGTCGGGTTGCGAGTATTTGTTATTTGTGTGCTGGTGCTGTTTACGTAGTGTTGCTTGGTTCTCCTACTGGTTCGACAACCTTGGTCTCATCACTCAGGGAAATACCTACGATCGCTGTGCTGCATCATCCCTTCCTCTTTGGGGAAATACCGACGTAGTCTAGCAGACATCAATGATATTTTTATTTCTTTTTGTCCTTTCTTTAATTTTATTCCCTCAAGATCATAGCACGAAAGCAAAGCCCTCAACTCAAAACTACTATTTATTATATATAACTCAAGGACTCGATTACATAGATGGAGATCGAAGCAAAACTCATAGCTAGATCATACTAAAAACTTTTTTTCTACTAGATCAAGATATAACCAAAAGGATCGAACTAGAAAACGACAAAGATAAGGATGTGATGGTGATACGATACCGGGGCACCTCCCCCAAGCTTGGCAGTTGCCATGGGGAGTGCCCATACCCATGTACTTAGATCTCTTTCTTTGGAGGTGAGGATGAAGGGGTTGTTGCATTTTTCTTCTCTAGCTTGCGTCTGAGGCTAAAATTTTCCTCCCTCGGATCCTCATTCTCAAGCTCGAGTTTCATTATCTTTTTGCATAATGTCGCCTTGTTGTCCTATGAAAAACGTGGTCGGATAGATTGGACCTTAGGGAGGCTTGACTTCTTGAACTCCACATGCATATCGCCAGGTTGAGGTAGTGGATCGTCCTCTTCATCGGAGCTTGTCTCCTCCTTCCCCTTTGGATCATAGTCTTCTTCTTCCTCCGTGGTCAATCCATAATGTTCCACATCCCCATATGCTTTTGGATTTGTGATATAATCAGCCATGTAGCTCTCTCCCTCCGAATCCTGGGACGACATCTTGCTCCAAATCTGCTGCAGAAACAACTTAAAACGAAAATAGAGGATTTTGTCGTGGTACTGTGGTCAAAACCTTCGGGAGATTATATAATGAATTTTTGCCGACCAAAAGAAGTATCATGCAAGAAAACAGAGTCCGGAGGGCACACGAGGTGGCCACAGGGATGGGGGTCGCGCCCTCTACCCTTGTGGTGGCCTTGTGTCTCTTTCAGACTACTTTTAACTTTCCTAATTTTTTAACTATTCCAAAACGGAGAAAATTTATCATTGGAAACGTTTTGGAGTCGGTTTACTTACCGTACCAGATACCTATTCCTTTTCGGAGTCTGAAATGTTCTGGAAAGTGTCCCTTATATACTCCTCCGGGGTTACGGTATTAATTATATTGGTCTCGGCATTTATGGGAGTACCTGAGATATAATGTTTGATTCTTTGACCGTTTACCACCTTTGGCATTGTTAATTTTTATGGCACCGAAACGGTAGACCTTCTCAATGATGTAAGGGCCTTCGCATTTAGAGAGAAGCTTTCCTGCAAAAAATCTTAAACGAGAGTTGTATAGCAAAACATGATCACCTACATTAAACTCACGCTTTTGTATCCTTCTGTCATGCCATCTTTTAACTTTTTCTTTAAACAACTTGGCATTCTCATAGGCTTGGGTTCTCCATTCATCAAGTGAGCTAATGTCAAATAACCTCTTTTCATCGGCAAGTTTGAAATCACAATTGAGTTCTTTAGTATCCCAATATGCCTTATGTTCTAGTTCAAGAGGTAAGTGACATGCTTTTCCATAAACCATTTTATACGGAGACATACCCATAGGATTCTTATAAGCAGTTCTATAAGCCCATAATGCATCATCAAGTTTCTTAGACCAATTCTTTCTAGATCAATTAACAGTCTTTTGCAAAATTAATTTAATCTCTCTATTGCTCAATTCTACTTGACCACTAGACTGAGGATGATAAGGATATGCGATTCTATGATTAACATCATACTTAGCAAGCATTATGCGGAAGGCACCATGAATAAAATGTGAACCACGATCAGTCATTAAGTATCTAGGGACTCCAAACCTCGGAAAAATAACTTCTTTAAGCATCTTAATAGAAGTGTTATGATCAGCACTACTAGTTGGAATAGCTTCTACCAACTTAGTAACATGATCAACAACAACTAAAATATGTGTATACCCATTAGAGGAAGGAAAAGGTCCCATATAATCAAATCCCCAAACATCAAATGATTCAAAAAAGTGAATAATTCATAGGCATTTCCTGACGTCTACAAATATTGCCAATTCTCTGGCACTCATCACAAGATAAGACAAACTTACAGGCATCCTTGAAGAGAGTGGGCCAATAGAACCCGGATTGCAATACCTTATGTATGGTTCTACCTCCAGCGTGGTGTCCTCCGTAAGACTCGGAGTGGCACTTGCGTAGGATCTGTTCCTGTTCATGCTCAGGTACACATCTAATAACACCATCTACTCCTTCTTTATAAAGTTGTGGGTCATCAAGAACATTTTCTAACCTAGACAAGTTGTCTGCAGCGGGGTTCTCAGCTCCCTTTCTATCAATAATATGCAAATCAAATTCTTGTAGCAAGAGAACCCATCTAATGAGTCTAGGTTTAGCATCTTTATTTTCCATAAGATATTTAACAGCAGCATGATCAGTGTGAACAGTTACTTTGGAATCAACAATATAGGGTCTGAACTTATCACATGCAAATACAACTGCTAAAAATTCTTTTTCAGTGGAAGCATAATTTCTCTGGGCACTGTCTAGAGTTTTACTTGCATACTGAATAACATTTGATTTCTTATCTACTCTTTGTCCTAGAACAACACCAACAGCATACTCACTAGCATCAGACATAATTTCCAAGGGTAAATTCCAACCAGGTGGTTGAACAATAGGTGCAGAAATCAAGGCTTTCTTAAGTATTTCAAATGCTTCTACACAATCATCATCAAAAACAAAAGGAACATCTTTTTGCAAGAGATTAGTGAGAGGCCTAGAAATTTTAGAGGTCTTTAAAACCTCCTATAGAAACCAGCATGACCAAGGAAACTTCTTATACCTTTGATATCTTTAGGACATGGCATCTTTTCAATAGCATCTACTTTAGCTTTATCAACTTCAATACCTCTTTCAGAAATGTTATGCCCCAAGACAATACCTTCATTAACCATAAAGTGGCACTTCTCCCAATTCAATACAAGATTAGTTTCTTCACATCTCTGCAAAACTCGATCAAGGTTGCTTAAGCAATCATCAAAAGAAGTTCTGTAGACGGAGAAATCATCCATGAAAACCTTAACAATCTTTTCACAAAAGTCAGAGAATATAGCAGTCATACATCTTTGAAAGGTAGCAGGTGCATTGCATAAACCCAAATGCATACGTCTATAAGCAAAGGTACTGAAAGGGCAAGCAAAAGTGGGTTTCTCTTGATCATCTTTTGACACAGGTATTTGAGAGAAACCAGAATAACCATCTAGAAAGCAAAAATGTGTATGTTTGGATAGACTTTCTAGCATTTGACCAATAAAAGGTAGAGGGTAATGATCTTTTCTAGTAGCTTTATTCAATTTGCAAAAATCAATTACCATTCTATGTCTTGTAACAATTCTTTGAGGAATCAATTCATTCTTATCATTAGGGATAACAATAATGCCTCCCTTCTTAGGGGCACAATGAACAGGGCTTACCCATTGACTATCAGCAATAGGATAAATTATACATGCCTCCAGAAGCTTCAGTATTTCATTTCTTACCACTTCTTTCATCTTAGGATTTAACCGCCGTTGATGATCATCAACTGGCTTGGCATCTTTCTCCAATTTTATTTTGTGCTGACATAGAGTGGGACTAATGCCCTTAAGATCATCGAGATTATATCCAATAGCGGCACGGTGCTTCTTCAGAGTTTTAAATAATTTCTTTTCTTCATGCTCAGAAAGGTTAGCACTAATAATAACAGGATATATCTTCTTTTCATCAAGATAAGCATATTTCAGAGTATCAGGTAATTGTTTAAGCTCAAACACAAGATCACCCTTAGGTGGAGGAGGATCCCCAAGGATTTCAACAGGCAAATTGTGTTTCAAAATAGGTCCTTGATTAAAGAATACTTCATCTATTTCCATTCTTTCATTCATAAACATATCATTTTCATGGTCTAGCAAATATTGTTCTAAAGGATCATTAGGAGGCACGGCAATAGAAGCAAGACCAATAATTTCATCCTTACTAGGCAATTCTTCATCATGGGGTTGTCTATGAAATTTAGGGAAATCAAAATCATGAGACATATCCCCCAAACCAACAGTAACAATATCTTTCCCGAAGTCTATCTTAGCATTAACGGTATTCAATAAAGGTCTACCAAATATAGTGGGACAAAAATTATCTTGTGGAGAAGCAAGAACAAGAAAATCAGTAGGATATTTTATCTTCCCACACAAGACTTCAACATCTCTAACAATCCCAATTGGTGATATAGTATCTCTATTAGCAAGCTTAATAGTAACATTGATATCTTCAATCTCAGCAGGTGCAATATCATTCATAATTTCTTTATATAATGTGTAAGGAAGTGCACTCACACTAGCACCCACATCACATAAGCCATGATAATAATGATCTACAATTTTAAAATACACAACAGGCATGCCAACAACAGGTCTATGCTTATCTTTCATATCGGGTTTGGCAATTCTAGCAGCTTCATCATAGAAATAAATAACATGCCCATCAATATTATCAACCAAGAGATATTTAACCATAGCAATACTAGGTTCAACTTTAATTTTCTCGGAGGGTTTGAGTGTTCTAATATAACTTCTGTTGACCACAGTTGAAGCTTTAGCATGATCCTTTATTCTAACAGGGAATGGTGGTTTCTCAATATAAGCAGTAGGAACAATAGGATCAACATTATAAGTAATGGTTTCTTCTTCAACTTTAATAGGTTCTACTACTTTAACTTCAATGGGAGGATGGTATTTAAACCACTTCTCCTTAGGGAGATCAACATGAGTAGCAAAAGATTCACAGAAATAAGCTACTATCTCAGAGTCAAGTCCATATTTAGTGCTAAAATGACGAAAAGCATCGGTATCCATAAAAGATTTAACACAATCAAACTTAAGGTTTATACCTGACTCTTTACCTTCATCGAGTTCCCAATCTTCAGAGTTGCGTTTAATTCTTTCCAATAAATCCCATTTGAATTCAATATCCTTCTTCATATAGGAGCCAGTACAAGAAGTATCAAGCATGGATCGATCATTATGAGAAAGCCGAGCATAAATTTTTTGAATAATAATTTCTCTTGAGAGCTCATGATTGGGGCATGAATATAACATTGACTTAAGCCTCCCCCAAGCTTGAGCGATACTTTCTCCTTCACGAGGCCAAAAATTATATATATAATTCCGATCACGATGATCCAGATGCATAGGATAAATCTTCTGACGAAATTCCAATTTCAATCGGTTGTAGTTCCATGATCCAATATCATCCAATAGCCTATACCATGTCAATGCATTTTCCTTCAAAGATAAAGGGAAGACCTTCTTATTGACAACATCCTCGGGCATACCTGCAAGCTTAAATAATCCACAAACTTCGTCCACAAAGATTAGGTGCATATCAGGATGTGTTGTTCCATCTCGTGCATAAGGATTAGCTAGGAATTTCTCTATCATACCCGAAGGAATTTCATAATAAATATTTACAGTAGGTGCAGTTGGTTGAGGAGCAACTCTTTGTTCTTCCGGTCGCGGTGAAGATACCCCGAACAAGCCCCTCAAAGGATTGTTTTCCATAGTAACAAGTGACAGCAAATTTCAGCACACTACATAAATGTTTCCTTACCAAATTCCACTTACCAAAGGCGCTTCACTCCCCGGCAACAGCGCTAGAAAAGAGTCTTGATGACCCACAAGTATAGGGGATCTATCATAGTCCTTTGTATAAGTAAGAGTGTCGAACCCAGCGAGGAGTAGAAGGAAATGCCAAGTTGTTTTCAGCAAGGTATTCTCTGCAAGCACTGAAATTATCAGTAACAGATAGTTTTGTGATAAGATAAATCGTAACGAGTAACAAGTAAATAAAGTAACTAAGTTGAAGCAAGGCAGCCCAATCCTTTTTGTAGCAAAGGACAAGCCTGGACGAACTCCTATATAAACCAAAGCGCTCCCGAGGACACATGGGAATTGTTGTCAAGCTAGTTTTCATCATGCTCATATGATTTGCGTTCGTTACTTTGATAATTTGATACGTGGGTGGACCGGTGCTTGGGTGCTGCCCTTCCTTGGACAAGCCTACCACTTATGATTAACCTCTCTCACAAGCATCCGCAACTACGAAAGAAGTATTAAGGTAAACCTAACCATAGCATGAAACATATGGATCCAAATCAGCCCCTTACAAAGCAACACATAAACTAGGGTTCACATAACACCACTAGAGGAGAGACAACATACATCTCATCAAAATATCGAACGAATACCAAATTCACATGATTACTTGTAACAAGACTTCTCCCATGTCCTCAGGAACAAACGTAACTACTCACAAAACATATTTAAGATCAAGATCAGAGGAGTATTAATTATCATTAAGGATCTGAAATTATAATCTTCCACCGGATAAACCAACTAGCATCAACTACAAGGAGTAATCAACACTACTAGCAACCCACAGGTACCAATCTGAGGTTCTGGGACCAAGATCGAATACAAGAGATGAACTAGGGTGAGGAGATGGTGCTGGTGAAGATGTTGATGGAGATTGACCCCCTCTCTATGAGAGGATCGTTGGTGATGACGATGGCTTCGATTTCCCCCTCCCGTAGGGATGTTTCCCCGACAGAACAGCTCCACCGGAGCCATAGATTGGTTCTGCCCAGGTTCCGCCTCGAGACGGCGGCACTTCGTCCAAAAAGCTTCCTTCTGATTTTTTTTCCAGGTCAAAACACACCATATAGCCAAAGATGGGCACCAAAGGCCTGCCAGGGGGCCCACAAGGTCGGGGGTGCGCCCAGGGGGTAGGGCGCGCCCTCCACCCTTGTGGCTGGCTGGTGGCCCCCCTCTGGTACTTTCTTCGCCCAATATTTTTTATATGTTCCAAAAACATGCTCCGTGAAGTTTCAGGACTTTTGGAGTTGTGCGGAATAGGTCTATAATATTTGCTCCATTTCTAGTCCACAATTCCAGCTGCCGGCATTCTCCCTCTTCATGTAAACCTTATAAAATAAGAGAGAATAGGCATAAGTATTGTGATAAAATGTGTAATAACATCCCATAATGCATTAAATATCAATATAAAAGCATGATGCAAAATGGACGTATCACTAGGTTCTTCTGGTAGGCGGTGGATGGACGACCTAAGTACCATACGGTGAAGTGGGCCGACATCTGCCTGCCCAAGGATTAAGGTGGCTTAGGCATCCTGGCCTCGCGGCGCATGAATGTGGCCCTCATGTTGCGCTGGGTCTGGCGGATCTTGCGGGCTGATGGAGGTTTGTGGCTTCAGCTGGTGGAGGCCAAGTACCTGCAGGGTCAACCCCTCTTAGCTTGCTCTCAATCGGCGGGATCCCAGTTCTGGAAGTCTATCCAGGCCATCAAGGAAGAGATTAGGTTGGGGGTACGCATCTCAGTTGGCAATGGGTACGGTACTCAGTTTTGGCTGGACCCCTGGCTTGATGGGGAGACGCTTCGTACTCGGTTTCCTGGGCTCTTTGTGATCTGCGTGGCTCCGAACGTGCTAGTTTCGGCGGCCGCAGTGGATGATGGGTGGAACATTGAGTTCGGCCGCGCATTCGGTCCGGAGGAGGTGCGAGAGTGGGTAAACTTGAGGGAAGTAGTCCCTCGTCCGTTGTCCCAAGCTCCCGACATAGTTTCTTGGAGTCTCTCTCCTTCGGGAGAATTCTCCGTTAGCTCAGCTTACTAGGCGTTATGTCGGACACCGGTTCTTCATTGGTTATCCCCATTGTGGAAGGCGCCGCTGCCCCTTAAGATCAAGATTTTCGTCTGGCAGCTTCTGATAGATCGCGTACCATCTGGGACCGAGGTGCTTAAACGCCATGGTCCGGGCAATGGTCTCTGCCCCCTTTGCCTCGTACCGAAGATGGGGACCCACATTATGTTCTCATGTGTTGCGGCTCAGGATCTTTGGTGCTTTGTTTGTGAGGCTTTAGGACTGGAGTGGGAGGCCCGTGACCTGGCAGAGTTTCTGCGGGTTAGGGCCACTCAGGTTGGCCGCAAGCGCCGATAGTTCTGGCTTATCTTTGCGGCTATGACGTGGACCCTTTGGACTACTCGCAATAAGATGGTGATTGAGCGGGTCTTCCCGCGGCGTGCTTCTGACTCATTCTTCAAATGTCTCGCTTTCTTGTAGCACTAGCATCCGCTCGCTAGACCGAGGGACCATGACCGGCTTGGGCTTGCCATAGATGCTCTGCTCTCCTCTACGCGCCGGCTCACTAATCGTACGTGAGCACCGTAGCTTGCCCATGTGGGCCTTTTTTATTTCTTCTTTCTTTATTTGGGCGCATCTGTGTTGTGGCCCCGGTAGTTTTATTTTATGGTTGTGATTGATACTCGGCTGTTTGGTCATTTGCTTTTAAAAAAGCCTGTTCCGAGTTCTATCGACTACCGATACAACTCTACGCACACTTGACTTTTGCTTTACCTAAAACAAGAAAAAAACTAGGAGTACTTTGCAAGAATAAAACTACGAATAAATTGTGAGATAATAAAAGTGGATAGCTTTTGTCAACAAGAAAGTCATTTGTCCCTATGCAATCGATAACTAGACCAGTAATCATTATTGCAATTTTATATGAGGGAGAGGCATGAGCTAACATACTTTCTCTACTTGGATCATATGCACTTATGATTGGAACTCTAGCAAGCATCCACAACTACTAAAGATCATTAAGGTAAAACCCAACCATAGCATTAAGTATCAAGTCCCCTTTACTCCCATACGCAATAACCTACTTATTCGTGTAGCATATTCTTTTCTTTTGTAGCATGGACATTTGGGATTTTAGATGATTCAAAACAATAGTCTATAATTGACATGAAGACATCAATACTCAAGCATATCAACAAGCAACCATGTCTTTCAAAATATCAACACCAAAGGAAGCTATCCCTAGCCCATTATGCTCAATCATTGATCCATTCATGAAACACACTCAAATATTAGCTACATCCAATGCACGAGTATGATCATAGTGATCCCTAGTTGGTGCTTCTAAGAGAAGATGGAGACTCAATTAAAAATAAAAATTGCATAAAGTAAATAGATAGGCCCTTCGTAGAGGGAAGCAGAGATTTGTAGATGTGCCAGAGCTCAAATCTTAAATTGAGAGATAAAAATATTTTGAGAGGCATGCTTTTCCCGTCAACTAAAATGACCGAGAATTCCCAATACTTTCCATGCTAGATACATCATAGGCGGTTCCCAAACATAAAATAAAGTTTATTCCTTTTTCCACAATTCTTTCACAATCCATGGCTAGCCGTATCCACGGGTGCCTTCCATACCAACACTTTCCAAGGAAATTATTATTTGACAACATAAAGTAAATTTCTTTTTCATTTCAGGACTGGGCATCCCTATTATCGCCACACTCTTGTGCAATGATAAGTGAAAAAACACTCATCTAGAGAATAACACATCTAGCATGGAAAAATAACGGCCACCCCCTGCCGCTTCATGAGCGGTACGGGCACACAAAAAGGAAATTCATTTTGAAAATTAGAGTTGGCACAGACAAATTTAATTGGAACGGCATGGAAACACCGCATATAGGTAGGTACGGTGAACTCATTTGGCACAACTTTGTTTTAGGATTTTGGATGCACAAGCAGTATTCCCGCTTAGTACAAGGAAAGGCTAGCAAATAGATTAAGAAGAAACCAACCAAGAAACAAAAACAATCATAAACGAGCATTAAACATAACTAACACCAAATAATGCACCACAAGTAGTATGTAACTTCATTGCATAACTATTGAATTTTGTGCTTGCATAGAGAATCACAAACTTTAACACAAATATTCTTACTAAAGCATAATTACTCACCAACATCGCTCACATATTACTATCTCCATATCTCAAAACTATTACAAGGAATCAAGTTTATAATGTCCAATGATCTTCATGAAAGTTTTTATTATATACCCCTTGGATATCTACCACTTTGGGACTAATTTCATATATTACCAATGCTTATAACAAGCTCCCAAATAAATTTAAATGAAGAACACGAGCATAATTTTTTTCCATCTCTCAAAATAATATAAGTGAAGCATGAGAGAGTTTCTTCCAAAATTTACTTACTCTCAAATTAATCTAAGTGAAGCATGAGAGTATGTCTTCAAAAATTAAAGCACCACCATGCTCAAAAAGATATAAGTGAAGCACTAGGGCAATTCCATAGCTCAAAAAATTTAAGTGAAGCACATAGAGCAATTCTAACAAATAATAGCATCATTATGGCTCTCTCAAATAGGTGTGTCCAGTAAGGATGATTCTGAAAAACTAAAAAGCAAAAGAAGCAAAGACTCATATAATACAAGACGCTCCAAGCAAAACTCGTGATATGTGACGAATAAAAATATAGCTCCTAGTAAAATTACATATGGTCGTTAGAAGAAAGAGGGGATGCCTTCCAGGACATCGCCAAGCTTAGTTGCTTTGTTCTCCTTGAATATTACCTTGGGGTGCCATGGGCATCCCCAAGCTTAGACTCTTTTCACTCCTTATTCCTTCATCCATCGGGGTCTCACTGAAAACTTGAAAACTTCAATCACACAAAACTTAACAAAACCTTCATGAGATCCGTTAGTATAATAAAGCAAATCACCACTTTAAGTACTATTGCAAACCCATTCATATTTTATTATTGCATTATACCTACTTTATTCTAACTTTAGCATGGCTTATACCCCTTGATATAATCCATAGATTCATCAAAATAAGCACACAATGCAACGAAAACAGAATTTGTCAAAAACAAAATAGTTTGAAGTAATCTGGACTTTGACCATACTTCCATAACTCCAAAAATTCTGAAAAATTAGGACTACATAGGCGATTTGAACATCAATCTTGTGTAACACATCGCTTCTGTGATTTTTAAAAATTCTGCTACTAGATTTAAAGTTTCTATTTTCCAACAAGATCAAATCAACTCTCACTCAACATGATCCTAAAGGCTTTACTTGGCACAAACACTAAATTAAACATAAAAACCCAATCATAACAGTAGCATAGTTGTGTGAACACACCAAAACAGAATGAAAAAGAGAAAAAATATTTTATTTATTGGATTGCCTCCCAACAAGCGCTATCGTTTTATGCCCCTAGCTAAGCATAACTCATAGATTCAAGTATTGTCATCTTTGGTTTTGATCCATAGGTTTCCCTCATGATTGATTCATATGTTGGCTTAATTCTTGTTCTAGGGAAGTGTTCCATACCATTTCTTAGTGGAAATTGAAATTTAATATTCCCTTCTTTCATATCAATCACGACACCTATAGTTCGTAAAAAACGGACTACCAAGTATTATGGGACAAGACAGATTGTAATCAATATCAAGAACAATAAAATCTATGGGAACATAGTTCCTATTTGCAAGAATAAGAACATCATTAGTCCTTCCCAAAGGTTTTTTAATAGTAGAATCCGCCAAGTGCACAATTAAGAGAACATTATTCCAACTTGGTAAAACCTAGCACATCACAAAGAGATTTCGAAATTGTGGAAATACTAGCACCTAAATCACATAAAGAAAAGCACTCATAATTTTTGATCTTGACTTTAATGGTAGGTTCCCATTCATCATATAATTTTCTAGGAGTTGAAATCTCTAATTCCAAGTTTTCTTCTAAAGCTTTCATCATCTCTTCTACAATATGTTTAGTAAAAGCTTTATTTTATTCATAGGCATTGGGTGTTTAACATAGATTGCAACAAATAGATGCATTCAATCAAAGAGCAACTATCATAATTAAAGTCTTTGTAATCCAAAAGAGTGGGCACATCACTAGTTAAAGTTTTGACCCCCCAAAACCACTTTTATTAAATTTTTCAACAAGATTTTCACCCTCTGAATTATGAGGACGCCCTCTAGCTAAAGTTGACTCTTCTTCAATCCTATTTTCATCATGTTTAATATTACTAAACAAAGAATCAATAGAAGAAACACCAATCATCTTAACATTCTCATCGTTACTATGAAAGCAATCGAACGAAAATGCTCTTTCTAAAATTCTCTTTTAGCTCTAAGCATAGCGGTACGCGTCTTACTTTCATCCATAGAAACATACAAAGCCTTAATTGACTCATTAACATCAACCTTGGGTGGAAAGATTTTGTTCTTAAGATTTTCCACATCATGTGAAATTTTATCAATGTTCCTAGACATATCATCAAGCTTACTCATTTTTTCTTCTATTGTACTATTGAAAACCTTTTGAGCATTGATAAATTCTTTAATGTTACTCTCAAGATTAGAGGGATTCCTATTATTATTGTAAGAAGAATTACCATAGGAACTACCATAATTATTAGAGGAATTTCCAGGAAAAGGCCTAGGATTAAAATTACCTCTATAAGCATTGTTATTAAAATTGTTTCGGGAGACAAAATTCACATCTACGGGATCACTATTTTGCTCAATCAAAGTAGACAAAGGCACATCATTAGGATTAGTAGGAGCATTTTTACTCGCAACCAATTTCATAAGACCATCAACTTTTTCACTCAAAGTACTAATTTCTTCAACATAATTGATTTTTTGCTAATAGGTGCTCTTTCGGTATGCCATTGTGAATAATTTGCCATGATATTATATAATAATTTAGTAGCTTCAACCAAAGTAATTTCCATAAAAGTACCTCCCACAACGAAATCCAAAAGATTTCTAGAAACAAAATTCAACCCTGCATAAAAGTACCCCGTCACCACTCCAGCGCGGTGGCCAGCCTAGCAAGCACCTGCGTGGTGGCATGCAGATCTTCGTGAAGATCCTGCCACCTCTCCAGCGAAGCAGCTGGCCAGCCAACTTGGCACTGGATGCCTCGTCGGCATGGACGCGTGTCAAGACGGAGCAGGGCGGCGACGGACGGGACGAGTTCTACTCCCGTCCCCGATAAAGCTGAAGGGCACGTAAGCAGCACATTTAATGTGTCTGTCCTAAGACACCGATGATAAACATAGACACTGTAGCTACTTTACACCTCCTGTGTGCCGCTGTCGCGACCCCTTGGACATATAAAAGGAGGCCCAAGGCATACTCGAGGAGGATTCGGACTTTTGAACCTCTCGGCCCAGCTTGCATGTAGAGCAACTAGCCGAAGCTCAAGAACACAAAATATACACTCAAGTAGGACTAGGGTTTTACGCTTCTCAGCAGCCCGAACCTGGGTAAAAATCCATTGTGCTAATCATTAGATCTGCTCTTTGGACCACTCCTCTTCCCTGCCAAACCGTAGAAGGGATCCACGTGAACCTGTAGGTGTCGTTCTCGCCGACATCTTTGGCGCGCCAGGTAGCGGTGGAAGGTTCTGCAAACATGATCTAGCGGTTAGCACGTCGTTTCCTTGATCACCATGGCTCCCAAGAAGAAGGGGATCACGGCGATCGGCTCGTCTGGAGCCGGTCCGCTCGTGCCACTCCAAGGGCGGAGCCGTGCTGCCTACGGGCGTCGCGGCAACCTCCAAGACCCCTCCGCCGGCGCCCGCGTCGTGGTCCGCCTAGGTTGTGCGTGATGAGCAGCGTCGCGACGTTGGTGTCCCCGGGCGCCACCGCGGGAAGAGCCCTCAGCATCATCTCGAGATGCGTAGGGCCGGCAGGCACTAATGAGCCGCCAAGGCTCCATGGTCCTATTTTCTCTTCTTTCTCTTTCATAGAGGACATAAGGTTCCCTCGCATACAAGTTTGCCAGGGGGATAGAGAGTGTGGACACCAACAGGCGACGCTCGAGGTGGCGTCTTGCGAAAAAGAATACAGCAGCAAAAAGCTAAGTCACGAGACTTCAAGTAAATTTTCTTTTAACATCAGGTTATTCTCCTCGAATGGTCTCGGTTCTTGTATAGGAAAACCTGCACGCGAAGGAACCTTGTCGGGATTGGTTGCGCCCTTGCTCCGTTTCGAGTCCGCTCAACGGCTCAGGTGGCTGCACTAAAAACGGCAAGGTGCCTTGCCGGCAGCAGCACCCCCAGCAGGCTGCTAAGGATCTGTCCTCAAAGCGCTCGCGGCTAGGGTGCGCGCACTAGCAAGCTTTTCCCAGTAACCCGTAGAGTGGGTACTATACAAAGAGGAATCATACGAGGAAGATAGCATGTGTTCAATCCGAAACATAGCAAGTTATATTACATTAATAGTTGCGGCAGTTCTAACTTAACTGGGATTGTTTTGGGTGCAGATCCATGATGGCGAGAGGGAGCGGAGCGCCTAGTCCCGGCGCTGGCCTTCCACCCTCTTGACATTGTCAACCAGGCTGACGACGGGCGCGACAAGCTCTTCAAGCGCCCTACAGTCCGCATCTGCCGGCAAGCTGTCTTGGCTGAGGTCGATGCTGGGGTTCCTGTACGCCACCTTGGTGAGCACCTTGAGGAGGGCGCCCCGGCAAAGCTTCCGGGACTCGTTGGCCAGGTGGGTCACTCGGCCATCGTGGAGTAGCTTCAAGGCGTCAAGGACGGCCTCGAAGAACATGGTCACCCTGGCACTCTCAGTTATCCTATCATCGTGAGAGAACTTGATGCTCGGCAAGCCCATGGTGGATAGCTGCATTGTGAGCCTCTCCGGACGTCGACGAGGCGCTCGGTCCAGATTCCCATGCCACCCATGAAGTCGTTGTGCTCGGCGGCAGCACTCTCGAGCAGTAGCTTCTCATCCTAGAGGTTCTTGGCTAGGACCTTCTCGCGAGCCCTGCTGCCCGCAAGGGTCTCCTCCAGGGTGGTCAGCTTCAGCTTTAGATCGGCAATGGAGTCGTTGGCTTTGGAGAGCAGCTTGTTCTTATCAGAAATAGTGACCTGCAAGCTCGCCAAGGTGTCGAAAGTCTTGTCTCTGTCGCTCTTGAACGTCATGACCTCCTTGCTATGCTTCTCCAGCTCCGCCTCCAGCCTCTCCACCTTGCCGTCCAGCTCGTTCTTGGCGGCCTCTGCGGCTTTAGCGGCATCGATGGCCTCCTTCAGCTTGCCGGCATGATCCAGGACCAGAGCGTCGAGTGCATCCTTGTGCTTCTGCTCCAGTTCCTGGGTCCGCCGTGCGACGAGCTTCTCAATTTTTCATCCTTTCCGCGGAGCGTGGCGGCAAGTGCCTTCTCGCGAGCGGCAAGGTCCTCTTCCTGGGCATCGAGCAGGACACGGCGCTCCCTTAGCTCACTGTCTTCCTTGGCAGTTCGTGCAGCGGCCTCCTCCTGGGCCTTCTCGATGTCTGATTGCTTCAGGAAGAGCTCATTCCGGCGCTGACTCAGCTGCTCCTTGTTGGTCTTCAAATCTTGTCGGGCCTCCGTAAACTAGGCCTGTATCTGCTCAACGCGCTCTTGGAAGCCCACCTCCGCCGCGTCAACGACCGTCGTCCTGGAGTCCAGCTTCTCCTTGCGAGCACGGTGAAGTGCCTGAAGCTTCTAGAAGTTGCTGCTCATGGCTTGGAGGAGCTGGTCCTCCTTGGAGCTGCCGCTGCTGGCGCTTGGCTCATCGACAACCTGGAGCCCGGCCGCAGTGATGACCTCTTCATCAACCCCCCCCCCCCCCCCCCGCAGGCGCTCTGGTGCTTGCCATCCCCGGGATGCTGACAAACAAATCCTCACCGATCTTCCGGTATCTGCTCGAGGTGGGGGATTCGGAGGTGGACGGTTGGTCGTCAATCACCGTCTCCCCGGCAGCTGAGGACTCTGGGACCGATGTAGCGTCAGGCGCTCCTGAGGCAGGAATGCCGTCAGTACGGTCGCCGGTCTCCTCGCGGGCCTCCCCGGTAGATCCCCTGGCGACCTCTTCATGTGCTTCCTTGGCGGCCTCGCGGCGGCAACCTTGTCGGCCTAAGCGGCGGCATCCTTGGCGGTCTCCTCGATGGTGCCATCGATATCCATCTGACCCACCAAGGAGAGGTCTGAAAACCAAGGGGGAGAAAAAAGATGAAACCAGGATCAAAGTTCGAAGCGAAAAGAAATTACACTGGAGAACTGGTCAAGACCAGGAGGAGGGCGCCTTACCTACGACGAGTTGGGGAGGAGTGGTTCCCTCCCCGACAACACTCGTTGCCAGGATGGAGCCGCTGGCACCTGTGCTTGCCGGCTCTCCCTCCACACGTGTGGGCTCGTTGATGGGGGCCCTTGCCGGCTCTCCCTCCACATGTGTGGGCTCGTTGCCGGGGACCCCTCCCTGGGTGGTGTGGTGGTTGGTGGAGGAGGCGTGTTGGTGGCGGCCCCTCCTGTTGCTGCTCTTCCCCTGCAAACCCGGCAATATTAACGATGAGAAGACACACCCAGCGCTCGCCAGCGGAAAGTGGGTAATGAACTCAAGCTAGGGGCTGAGTCGGGGGCTGCGACATGGACTGGGGCCCGGGCTGATCGTGATCACCTCCGGCGCGCTTCAGGTGCTTGCCGGGGGCTCGTCACCCGTCGAGGTCCTGGCCCTCTTCGCCATCCTCTGTGCCAATGTCTCCGTGTCCCTATAGAGGCAAGCCAAGATGATATCAAGTCATGCAAAATAACCAAAACAGAGATTATGGAAATAGAGAAGGTGGTGGAGCACTTACTCATCCCCTTCTTCATCCTCTTCCTCTAGCCTCCTCCTGTTCGGGCTCATCGAAGAGAGGTCGTAGTCGGCCTCTGGTATTGTGTCCATTCGGAGGGGTGGAGATGGAGGCCTGGGCCGCTTGGCCGTGGCGGAGGACGTGGCCGCTGCTTCCTTTGCTGCCGCGGCCGTGCGCCTTGTATGGCGCACGTGTTGCGCCTGGGCCTCTTGCCACTGTGCGGCCTTGCCGGCAGCCCTCTTGACGGGGACCTCGTCGAGCGAGGAGGCTCGCCGCACTGGCTCGCTGGAGCCAAATCACCGGAGGACGCGCTTCCTCCTCCCCTGGACTGGGGGCTCCTCGGGCGGCTCCTCTTCATCCACCTCTTCGACCGTCTCCTCGACGGAAGGGGCCCTGGTGGCGGCGCCGCGGTGCTCCCCGGTGGACACCGCCTGCTCAGCAAAGTCTTCTTCGGCCCCGGCCTCGCTTTCTTGGAAGCCGGCGCTGCCCGCCGCCACGGCAAGAGCTGCCTCTTCCGCCCTACTGGCGATGTACGCCGCCTCTTCGTCGGTGGTCTCGCGGACGAGTTGTGTTTCCTCGCGGACAGGCCCCTCCGACAAGCTGTCAAAGAACTCTTACACCCGCACCTCACCTGACTCGACCTAGCTCTGGTCAAGGCCATGAGCGTTGAACTTCGGCATCATGGCGATGACGGAGGACCAGGCGGAGTTGTTGCAGAGGGGTACCACGGCCGCCGGCAACTTGAACGGCTTGTCGGCCTTCTCAGCCTTGCCGGCTTTTTCGGCCTTGCCGGCTTTTTCGGCCTTGTCGGCCTCCCTTTGTTATGCAGAGGAGCGATAAGGCGGCGGAGGAAGTTGGCCCCGATCATCTCCAGAATGAGCCCGGCGGTCTTGAGGCGGTGGATTCTGGTGGTGGCGACTGTGAGCATCTTGTCCTGAGGGTCGAGGTTGCCCCAGTTGCCGTGACGGACCACTTGCGCTTGTCGGGGGGTGCAAAATGGATGCGGCTCCTTCTCCACAATCCAGCACCACATGTGCCACCATTCGTCCCACTTCTCCTTCTGGGTCCCGTTTGGATACGTCTCCTTGCACAAAGCCCTCGTGATCCAGGTGACACAGCCGGACAGCGCCCCTCCTGGCTGGATGTCGGGGATGAAATAGTGGCGGAAGAGCGCCGTATTGGGGACCACCCCGGCAAAATTCTCACAGAAGTGGGCAAAGATAGCCATACACGCCACGGCGTTCGGCGTGAAATCCAAAATATGGAAGCCGAAGGTATACATGATGTCGATGAAGAAATCCGAGAATGGGGGCAGAGCCCGCAGTAGAAATAATCGACGAAGAAGGGGAATTTATCTGGACCTGGCGCGCCGTTGGGACCAGGGATGACACGGGTGGCGGGATGACCCGTCGTCTCCCTCCCCCACATGAACTGGTACCGATCCTTGAGCGCGATTTTGTCGAGCCCAGGGGCGAAGATGACGCGCTCCCTCCGCATCTTCACTAGCTCGACCTCCGGCACCTCTTCCCCCTCGCTCGCCTTGAGCGCTCCCTTTCCCTTGTTTTTGGGTGCCATAGCAGCCGACGGGGGGCAGGGGACCGAAAGTGGTGACGGCACTGCGGCAATGGGCGGAGGAGAAAGCTCTAGATTGGGCTCAAGGAAGAAAGAGACGTCGGTTTCCTATATTGGAGTGGGCGAAAGGGGTAAATGAGCAATGCCCCTGCGGATTCCTATTTTTATGGGGAAGGCGCAGGGCTGCCTCCTTACTGTTCAATGTGAAGGCATTGGCGTAGGCACAGGCGTGCTACAACCGTTCCATGCACGACCCCCACGCCGCACACTCAACACAGATCATGGGGAAGCATGGTAGACGAGAAGATTACGGTAGTTATCCCCTGCCACGCGTACCCGTGCACAGTTTTGGGCCTGGCCCAACGACGCTTCATACTCGTGTATGGACCAGGCCTGGGGGCTCCTGTCGGTGTACTAAAGTTTGAGCCCCTTTTGGTACCCCTTACTTGTGCACGGACAATTACAGTCACACCCCTGGCACGGCTTGACGGGGGTAGCTAGGAACAAGATACAAGGCAAAGAGAGGCGGCCAAGCCAGAGACCAGAGGACAGGGGCGAGCTGAGCCCCCGGCAAGATCTTTGTCGGGACGGCTTGCGAGACCCCGGCAAGATCCTTGCCGAGACAACTTACAGAGCACTAAGAAGAGCACCACCCTTGAGGTTGAGAGCTCTGACACCATCGACAATGTTAAGGCCAAGACCCAGGAGCGCGCGCGTAGTGGCGTGCAGATCTTTGTGAAGGCCAGACGACAAAGTGTCTAGCAAGATCCTTTTCAAGGACGTCTGCGAGGCCCTGGCAAGACCCTTGCAGGGGACATCGGCAAGACTCTGCCACCCCGTCACCACTCCAGCGTGGTGGTCGGCCAGCCAGCCTAGCAAGCACCTGCGTGGTGGCATGCAGATCTTCGTGAAGATCTTGCGACCTCTCCAGCGCAGCAGCTGGCCAGCCAACTTGGCACTGCATGCCTTGTCGGCATGGACGCGTGTCAAGACGGAGCAGGGCGGCGACGGACGGGACGGGTTCTACTCCCGTCCCCAATAAAGCTGAAGGGCACGTAAGCAGCGCATTTAATGCGTTTGTCCTAAGACGCCGATGATAAACATAGACACTGCAGCTACTTTACACCTCCTGTGTGCTGCTGTGGCGACCCCTTGGACATATAAAAGGAGGCCCAAGGCATACTGGAGGAGGATTCAGAGTTTTGAACCTCTCGGCCCAGCTTGCATGTAGAGTAGCTAGCCGAAGCTCAAGAACACAGAATATACACTCAAGAAGGACTAGGGTTTTACGCTTCTCAGCGACCCGAACCTGGGTAAAAATCCGTCGTGTTGATCATTAGATCTGCTCTTTGCACCACTCCTCCTCCCTGGCAAATCGTAGAAGGGATCCACGTGATCCCGTAGGTGTCGTTCTCATCGACAGCATTAATATCATAAGATGCCGCACTAGTGGCGGGAGGAGCAATCCGAGTACTAATAAAATCATTATTATTAGTATTGGAAAAATCACACAATTTGGTATTTTCTTGATACATCGTGACTACGCAAACAAGATCGCCCGCAAACAAAAGATCGAACGGGAAAAAGGCAAATGAAAAGAAGGCAAATAAAATGGCAAATATTTTTGTGCTTTTGCAAAAATGTTTTAGAAGTGGGTGAGATGAAAACAAGAGGCAAATGGCAAATAATGTAAATTTCAAGGAGATGAGATTTGTGATTAGGTACCTGATAGATGTTGATGATGTCTCCCCGGCAACGGCGCCGAAAATTCTTCCTGATTGCTTATATCTGCGTTGGTATTTCCCCGAAGAGGACAGGATGATGCAGCACAGCAACGGTAAGTATTTCCCTATGTTATGAAACCAAGATTTTCAATCCATTAGGAGAACCAAGCAACACACTACTAGGGAAAAGCCTTGCAGTAGCGCGGGTCTAAGGGCTATAAGTAGCACGGGGTACTGCGCTATTGATACGGCGCTACAACTAATGTTTAAAAGTAGTGCATTTTGACGCGCTATTGCTATACCTACTTAGCAGTAGCGCTTTCCATACCAGCGCTACTGCTAAGTGCCTTAGCAGTAGTATTTTCCTGTCCAGCACTAAAGAGCGCTACTACTATATTTTCACATTTCTTTTTTTTCTACGTATTTGCGATGTTTTTGTACAGCGATATTTTCACATATTCTAATCATATCATAAACATGCAATATGCTCATCATACCATACACATAATAGTCTCATCATATCATCCAACACAAATCATGTCATCACACCATAATCACGATATAGCTATACAAGTTACATGACATGTCTCATCATACATAATGTAGTACTTCTTGAGGCGCCGGTTCGTATCCATCTCTCGCACTAGCTGAACATAAACTAACTATTTTCCGCTTCGGCTCTGCTATTGAACCCTCTCTGGCTGTCGCTCGGAAACCGGTACACCTGGGCCTGACACTACGGCCACTCGTCGTATACTCCTGGCGTAGCACTTCTTCGCCATCGTATCATAAGCATAAATAACAAAGTTCATCATACCCAAAATGCCCTAACTAGAGTGATCTTCGCTAGTTGAGGAGGAGGTTTAATTACATCACAAATAAATTTCATCGTGCATAACTCAAAGTTTTGCCATAGACAAAGTATGGACTAAATGGACACATTGTCATATATCGTCAATCAGTCCAACATGTCGTGCCATCCATCCAAGTCAGGGAGATAGTCCCCGAGTGCAATGAAAGGCTTCAGGTCGAGACGCTGAGCGGCTACACGTGTTCGGACGTCTTCCCGCGACATTTGACCTTCTTCATAGAACATCCCTGTTTTTTCATGGACCTCCTTCATGATGATTTGGGCAAGTTCATGTTGGATGTGATAGAACTCAGCTCGGAGTCGATGATCCGAGATATCTCCTAGTTTCTTTGCCCATTGCATAATATTGGCATCGCCGGATCTAGGTGACATGCAAAGGTTCTGTTGATCCCGTCTGTACTCCAGCATGTGGTGGAGGACATAGAATCCATCACTGAGAGTAGCACTCGGTTGCTGGATGCAGCAAAAGTTGGACTTATGGCCGAAGGCGGGCGCGCGGTTCCTTGTCTTCTTGAGCGTGATCTCTCCACCCCGTAGGTCGTAGCTAAAGATAGCACTGTCGAGAACAGACTTGATGTGGGTGTAATCCTTTTTCTTCATGTTCTTCGACGAGTCCAAGTAAAGAGTGTGGGAGAATCGGGGGTAAAGGATGATGAGGACAGCGCGCCTGTCTCTGCGCAAAATAAGTACACCTCAAATTAGCCTCCACGCGTGCAAATGAATGATTGAAATCGAAGGAAGGATATCCGCGGATGACTTACATGGGATGATAAGGCACGGAATCATCTCCTTGTCCTTATTGTCGACCATGAAATCGCCGATGTAGTTACTCGCGTATTCACGGTGCTTTGGGAAGACTGCCAAGAAGCCCTCGTGCATGAAGTACGGGTCAGCGACACAGATATAAGGTATCTGCTCAATCCTGATGATGTAGTTCATGTACAACGCAAAAGGCAGACAAACGTAAAATCCAGCTTTTTCAAGTGAAACATGTCGAAGATGTAATTGAATCGAAGGAAGAACTTTTCCACGGGGAATGTGTCGACGTACAACCTTTGCCGGCACGTTAACCACGTAGAGCGGGTATCCTGTATTTTTTGAGGCGATCAGGCTTTTCTATCTCCGCAACACATCATCATGAAGTCTTCTTAGATTGCCATATATGACGTCTACCGCTGCCTTAGGTAGGATCGGATCACCGGGGATATGGTATTTCGCCGCACCTATGATAGGTATATGGTCTTCAACCCGAGGCTGCGGAGACGGCTGGCTCATACAAGCAGCTTTGCCTTTCCTCAGTCTCTTCCTATGCTTCTTTGACATTGAAGTGAGCCTATAATACATTCATCCTCTGGCAATTTAGGCACCAACTCATCACGCTCAAACCCAGAGTACTCATACTGCTGAGCCATCAATCCTCCATCGCCATAGGCACCGGTATTGAGATACTGTAGAGGGTCATCGTCATCCTCGTCGATGGCATCATGCATTGCTTCTTCGACGGCAGCGATGTCATCAGCCACTAATGGAGCCTCTTCCTCACGTCGTCTGCTATCACCCGACACGACAGGCGACGCTAATTGGGTAGGTGGGGTGTTGGTGTTCATACCTTGCTGAGGCTGCTTGGTCGTGGGTGTGCTCCCGGCGCCTCCAGACGAAGCAGACTCTTTGGCCACAACAGGACCAAACTCTTTCAATCGCCAAGCCGCCGCGAGGTCTCGTCGTCATCTCCCCTTTATGCTACCGGATAAGCCAAATTCTCGTGGCCCGTTTTTACACTGGCCACGGAAACCTTGAAGACATTAGGGGGGATCGGCCGGCTGTGGAACAATTCTTCCTTCGTCTTCACTATCGTCGCCTTCCCCATGTCCACCTTCTGGCCGCTGATGGTGTACAGTATGGTGCACGGGGTTACGTCGACCTGCAAAGACATGTCTACGACGTGAGACATCCGAAAGGCAACAGAAACGGGAGATTATACATATATTGAAGAGGGCCGGTGTCACAAGTACCGTGAGGGCGCCGAGCTCAGCCAAAGACGAAGCCCCACCGAGCATGCCAGAGACGGAGGACAGGCTGCTATAAGCAGGTGCGGGAGTAGGTGCTGGTGCAACGCTAAACGAGCTGCTCCCGAAGAAGTTGGAAAGGGGAAACTCCACTGCCTCTTTATCTGGATTTTGCTTGCTCCAACTGACGATAGCCGGAATCAAGACACTATACGAAGCTGTTGTTTCCTCTCTTGCGGCAGCTACCGCTGCTTTGACTGTCTCAGCTGATTTCTTATCAACCGCAATCTCAACCTTCTTGTCGACGTTTTCTTCGTTTAACCTTCGTCTTTCCTTTCTCTCCTTGGTGGTCTCACGGTAGTACTTCTTCCACGTAGCGCCGTCTCCAACGTCACGCACGCGTCCATACGACGGATGAGTGTCCACCGGGAGTCCTTTCAATATGTTCAACGCCCGGTTGAATGGGGTGTCCCACTTGGGCATCGCCAACGCCTCAGACGGCGAGTCGCTTTCGACCGCAATCCTATGCTGCTCTTTTTGCAAAAGGAACGTGTATCGTTTACAAATGTGACTAAACGTGCAGTCAAATTGATCAAAAGCTAAAATTAAGGGCTAAATTAAAAATTACCAGCAGTCTCATGAACTCCGTCGTGACCGCGTCCGTTTCAAAAACCTTGTTTACTTGGTTCCAATCCTACCGGGCCCTAATGACGTCATGCTCCTGCGGGGCGGTGAACTCCGCCAAGGGGTCTGGGATCCCCAAACTTTCGCGTTCTGTGTCCTCCTTGGTCCATATGGGCCTTTTCCCCGTGTAACCACGGCTTCCGGAGTGGTGGCACCCCAGGTTCCTCTCTTGAAGCCCCTTCATGTACTTTGCCTTTTCTTTGGCAGCTTCGGCAACGCAAGCCGCCTTGAATATTTTGAACTGCTCTTCTATAATTGTCGGATTATCCTTTACAATCTCAGAGTAGGGTTCCTTTTTTTACCATGATCCGATGTTTCGCCCTTACATTCGAGGCGGACAACGCGCCGCTAAACTTGCCCATGGTGCATTTGTTATCTTCTTCATTGCCGAGTCTTGCAACGGTCGAGTATATTTGATTTCATCCCGGCCCAGGAACAAGAATACCTGGTGCAGCTTCCTTAGGAGGGAGTGCTCCATATTTGGTATCTTCTTTAGTTTCTCATCGTTGATGGTGGTGGTTGCCCGCCCATAGGATGCAGCCTATTTGATTGTCGTAGCACGCGCGCGCTTCCGTAGGCTCTTTTGGCTCAAAATTGCCGGAGTCCACCTCTGCGACCACCAGTCTAGTAGTGTTGAGCTGGTTTGGGCGTCGTATCCTCTTCAGTTTTGGTTCTATACCGGCTTCGCCAGTCTCGGCGCCGCTGCCGATCTTGATGTCGATCTCAGTCTCGGATGTGACAAGTGGGCACTGCAACAACCGTTGCTCCTCGAGAAGGTTCAGATAGGCGTCTGCCGCCTCATAGACATTGCAATAACCAGAACCATGTCCTTCATCATTGCTAGCCATGTTTCCTATGATTAAATCTAGTCAATTAACTCTAGACCTAATAAAATGAATAATAACATTAAAAAGGTCTATGTTTTGCAGGAATGTTGATTCATTCCCGTTGCGGAAAATCCCGGGCACTCGATATGTCCTACTTTGTAGCACAAGTCATGCCAAAATTCATGGAAAATTTCGGCATGACCTTTGCTAGAAAGTGGACAAATCGAGAACCTAAAATTTGCCGGAACGGAAATGAATCAACATTTTGGCAAAACATAGGCCACCCGACTTCATTCCCTGCAAACAACAAAAGGCCACTTGCGCACAATCGAACCACTTCAATGTTGCATATAACAAGACCACTTAAGAACCTGTACATGAGCAACTACAACAGTAGATATACATTAGCGAACACTATTGAGGAATTTGCATATAACCTGACCACTTCAATGAAAAGATATAATCAACAATAATGGAATATGCAAATGAACATCAATGACATATATCATATAACATTGATATGTCTCCAATGTATCTATAATTTTTTATTGCTCCATGCTATTATATATTCTGTTTTGGATGTTTAATGGGCTTATTTATACACTTTTATATTATTTTTGGGACTAACCTATTAACCAAAGGCCCAGTGCAAATTGCTATTTTTTGCCTATTTCAGTGTTTCGTAGAAAAGGAATATCAAACGGAGTCCAAACAGAATGAAACCTTCGGGAGTGTGATTTTTGGAACAAACGTGATCCAGAGGACTTGGAGTGGACGTCAAGAAACGAACAAGGAGGCCACGAGGCAGGGGCGCGCCTACCCCCGTGGGCACGCCCTCCACCCTCGTGGGCCCCTCGTGGCTCCACCGACCTACTTCTTCCTCCTATATATACCTACGTACCCCGAAACCATCCAGGAGCACCACGAAAACCTAATTTCACCGCCACAACCTTCTGTACCCATGAGATCCCATCTTGGGGCCTTTTCCGGCGCTCCGCCGAAGGGGGAATCGATCACGGAGGGATTCTACATCAACACCATAGCCTCTCCGATGATGTGTGAGTAGTTTACCATAGACCTTCGGGTCCATAGTTATTAGCTAGATGGCTTCTTCTCTCTCTTTGGATCTCAATACAAAGTTCTCCTCGATCTTCTTGGAGATCTATTCGATGTAACTCTTTTTGCGGTGTGTTTGTCGAGATCCGATGAATTGTGGGTTTATGATCAAGATTATCTATGAATAATATTTGAATCTTCTCTGAATTCTTTTATGTATGATTGGTTATCTTTGCAAGTCTCTTCAAATTATCAGCTTGGTTTGGCCTACTAGATTGATCTTTCTTGCAATGGGAGAAGTGCTTAGCTTTGGGTTCAATCATGCGTTGCTCGATCCCAGTGACAGTAGGGGAAACGACATGTATTGTATTGTTGCCATCGAGGATAAAAAGATGGGGTTTATATCATATTGCTTGAGTTTATCCCTCTACATCATGTCATCTTACCTAATGCATTACTCTGTTCTTATGAACTTAATACTCTAGATGCATGCTGGATAGCGGTCGATGTGTGGAGTAAGAGTAGTAGATGCAGGCAGGAGTCGGTCTACTTGTCACGGACGTGATGCCTATATACATGATCATGCCTAGATATTCTCATAATTATGCACTTTTCTATCAATTGCTCGATAGTAATTTGTTCACCCACCATAATACTTATGCTATCTTGAGAGAAGGCACTAGTGAAACCTATGGCCCCCGGGTCTATTTTCCATCATATAAGTTTCCAATCTATTTTTACTTTGCAATCTTTACCTTCAATCTTTATCATAAAAATACCAAAAATATTATATTATCATCTCTATCAGATCTCACTTCTGCAAGTGGTCGTGAAGGGATTGACAACCCCTTTATCGCGTTGGTTGCAAGGTTTTTATTTGTTTGTGTAGGTACGAGGGACTTGCGTGTGGTCTCCTACTGGATTGATACCTTGGTTCTCAAAAACTGAGGGAAATACTTACGCTACTTTGCTGCATCACCCTTTCCTCTTCAAGGGAAAACCAACGCATGCTCAAGAGGTAGCAAGAAGGATTTTTGGCGTTGTTGCTGGGGAGTCTACACACAAGTCAAGACATACCAAGTACACATCACAAACTCTTATCCCTTGCATTACATTATTTGCCATTTGCCTCTCGTTTTCCTCTCCCCCACTTCACCCTTGCTGTTTTATTCGCCCTCTCTTTCCTTTTGCCTCTTTCCTGTTGTTTTTCTTGTGCCATGGCCGAATCAAAAATGGCCAAGGGCTCTATCCATGGTTTTAATAATTTGGATAGTCCCTCTGTCCTCTCTAAGCTCATAAATAATGATGCTATGGAAAGAACTACCGGGGTTGTCAATGAGGGTTTGAATAATTTTGATGAAGATGATCCCTGAATTTTTCGTTATTTACTTGATGAGTCTTTGAAAGATGCTTGGGATAGGCTTTTAAGGATCCGAGCTAGCTATGTGCCCCAATATCAAATTGAGATATACCTAAAAAGCTTTTATGTTGGGTTGCCCGCTTCGTTCAAGCAAGTTTTAGATTCTATTTTTGCAGAGGGTTTTCTTGAAGGGGATCCCATAGATACCTATGAAAAGATGAAAACTATATTTGGGCACCCTATGAGTGAGAAAGTTGAATCCACCTTTCTTTTGTGCTTTTACCAAAACGAGATTATCAAAGAGATGAAAGCTAGCTTAGATGCAAATTTTTGTAGCGTGCTTAATCTTTCTTCCACCATTAATGGCCACGTGCTTTATCAAAATATAAAGATAAACGCAATAGATAATAAATTTTCTCTTTTCTTTCCCAACACTAAAGATGGCAAGACCTAGATCTATCCTTGCCTTTATGCCTACCTAGGGGCGTTAAACGATAGCGCTTGTTGGGAGGCAACCCAATTTTTTTTGTTTTTTTTTTGCTTTTTGGTTTTGTTTAGCAATAAATAATCCATCTAGCTTATGTTTAGATGTGGTTTTATGTTTTAATTAGTGTTTGTGCCAAGTAGAACCTTTGGGAAGACTTGGGGAAAGTCTTTTTGATCTTGCTGTAAAAAACAGAAACTTTAGCGCTCACGAGATTAGCTACAACGTTTTACTGGAGAGTGATATTTAGTTGATTCTTTCTTCAGATGATTAATAGATTAATTCCTAACGTCCAGAAATTTATTTTAGAAGTTTTGGAGTTCCAGAAGTTTGCGTTAGTCACAGATTACTACAGACTGTTCTGTTTTTGACAGATTCTGTTTTGTGTGTGTTGTTTGCTTATTTTGATGAATCTATGGCTAGTAATGGAGTTCATGAACCATAGATAAGTTGGAATACAGTAGGTTTAACACCAATATAAATAAATAATGAGTTAATTACAGTACCTTGAAGTGGTGTTTTGTTTTCTTTCGCTAACGGAGCTCACGAGATTTTCTATTAAGTTTTGTGTTGTGAAGTTTTCAAGTTTTGGGTAAAGATTTGATGGATTATGGAACAAGGAGTGGCAAGAGCCTAAGCTTGGGGATGCCCAAGGCACCCCAAGGTAAAATCCAAGGACAACCAAAAGCCTAAGCTTGGGGATGCCCTGGAAGGCATCCCCTCTTTTGTCTTCGTCCATCGGTAACTTTACTTGGAGCTATATTTTTATTCACCACATGATATGTGTTTTGCTTGGAGCGTCTTGTATAATTTGAGTCTTTGCTTTTTAGTTCACCACAATCATCCTTGCTGTACACACCTTTTGGGAGAGACACACATTAATCAGAATTTATTAGAATACTCTATGTGCTTCACTTATATCTTTTCAGCTAAACAATTTTGCTCTAGTGCTTCACTTATATCTTTTAGAGCACGGTGGTGGTTTTATTTTATAGAAATTATTGATCTCTCATGCTTCACTTATATTATTTTGAGATTCCTTTATAACAGCATGGTAGTTTGCCTTGGTTATAAAATTAGTCCTAATATGATAGGCATCCAAGTTGGATATAATAAAAATTTCCATATAAGTGCATTGAATACTAGGAGAAGTTTGATACTTGATAATTGTTTTGAGATATGAAGATGGTGATATTAGAGTCATCCTAGTTGAGTAGTTGTGAATTTGAGAAATACTTGTTCTAAAGTTTGTGATTCCCGTAGCATGCACGTATGGTGAACCGTTATGTGATGAAGTCGGGGCATGATTTATTTATTGATTGTCTTCCTTATGAGTGGCGGTCGGGGACGAGCGATGGTCTTTTCCTACCGATCTATCCCCCTAGGAGCATGCGCGTAGTACTTTGTTTCGATAACTAATAGATTTTTGCAACAAGTATGTGAGTTCTTTATGACTAATGTTGAGTCCATGGATTATACGCACTCTCATCCTTCCACCATTGCTAGCCTCTCTAATACCGCGCACCTTTTGTCGGTATCATACACCCACCATATACCTTCCTCAAATCAGCCACCATACCTACCTATTATGGCATTTCCATAGCCATTCCGAGATATATTGCCATGCAACTCACAACCGTTCCATTTATTATGACACGTTTCATCATTGTCATATTGCTTTGCATGATCATGTAGTTGACATCGTATTTGTGGCAAAGCCACCTTTATAATTCTTTCATACATGTCACTCTTGATTCATTGCATATCCCGGTACACCGCCGGAGGCATTCTCATAGAGTCATATTTTGTTCTAAGTATTGAGTTGTAAGTAAATAAAAGTGTGATGATCATCATTATTAGAGCATTGTCCCAAGTGAGGAAAGGATGATGGAGACTATGATTCCCCCACAAGTCAATTTGAGACTCCGGACGAAAAAAAGAAAAGAAAAAAAGAGGCCAAAAAAAGGGAGAAGGCCCAAATAAAAAAATGAATGAGAGAAAAAGAGAGAAGGGACAATGTTACTATCCTTTTACCACACTTGTGCTTCAAAGTAGCACCATGATCTTCATGATAGAGAGTCTCCTATGTTGTCACTTTCATATACTAGTGGGAATTTTACATTATAGAAATTGGCTTGTATATTCCAATGATGGGCTTCCTCAAAATGCCCTCGGTCTTCGTGAGCAAGCGAGTTGGATGCACACCCACTTAGTTTCTTTTGTTGAGCTTTCATACACTTATAGCTCTAGTGCATCCGTTGCATGGCAATCCCTACTCACTCACATTGATATCTATTAATGGGCATCTCCATAGCCCGTTGATACGCCTAGTTGATGTGAGACTATCTTCTCCTTTTTGTCTTCTCCACAACCACCATTCTATTCCACATATAGTGCCATGTCCATGGCACATGCTCATGTATTGCGTGAAGGTTGAAAAAGTTTGAGAACATCAAAAGCATGAAACAATTGCTTGGCTTGTCATCGGGGTTGTGCATGATTAAATACTTTGTGTGATGAAGATAGAGCATAGACAGACTATATGATTTTGTAGGGATAACTTTCTTTGGCCATGTTATTTTGAGAAGACATGATTGCTTTGTTAGTATGCTTGAAGTATTATTATTTTTATGTCAATATTAAACTTTTATCTTGAATCTTTTGGATCTGAACATTCATGCCACAATAAAGAAAATTACATTCAGAAATATGCTAGGTAGAATTCCACATCAAAAATTCTGTTTTTATCATTTACCTACTCGAGGACGAGCAGGAATTAAGCTTGGGGATGCTTGATACGTCTCCAACGTATCTATAATTTTTTATTGTTCCATGCTATTATATATTCTGTTTTGGATGTTTAATGGGCTTATTTATACACTTTTATATTATTTTTGGGACTAATCTACTAACCCAAGGCCCAGTGCAAATTGCTGTTTTTTGCCTATTTCAGTGTTTAGCAGAAAAGGAATATCAAATGGAGTCCAAACGGAATGAAACCTTCAGGAGCGTGATTTTTGGAACAAACGTGATCCAGAGGACTTGGAGTGGACGTCAAGAAACGAACGAGGAGGCCATGAGGCAGGAGGCGCGCCTACCCCCCTGGGCGCGCCTTCCACCCTCGTGGGCCCCTCGTGGCTCCACCGACCTACTTCTTCCTCCTATTTATACCTATGTACCCCAAAACCATCCAGGAGCACCACGAAAACCTAATTTCACCGCCGCAACCTTCTGTACCCGTGAGATCCCATCTTGGGGCCTTTTCCGGTGATCCGACGGAAGGGGAATCGATCACGGAGAGCTTCTACATCAACACCATAGCCTCTCTGATGATGTGTGAGTAGTTTACCATAGACCTTCGGGTCCATAGTTATTAGCTAGATGGCTTCTTCTCTCTCTTTGGATCTCAATACAAAGTTCTCCTCGATCTTCTTGGAGATCTATTCGATGTAACTCTTTTTGCGGTGTGTTTGTCGAGATCCGATGAATTGTGGGTTTATGATCAAGATTATCTATGAACAACATTTGAATCTTCTCTGAATTCTTTTATGTATGATTGGTTATCTTTGCAAGTCTCTTCGAATTATCAGTTTGGTTTGGCCTACTAGATTGATCATTCTTGCAATGGGAGAAGTGCTTAGCTTTGGGCTCAATCTTGCGTTGCTTGATTCCAGTGACAGTAGGGGAAACAACACGTATTGTATTGTTTCCATCGAGGATAAAAACATGGGGTTTATATCATATTGCTTGAGTTTATCCCTCTACATCATGTCATCTTACCTAATGCGTTACTCTCTTCTTATGAACTTAATACTCTAGATGCATGCTGGATAGCGGTTGATGTGTGGAGTAATAGTAGTAGATGTAGGCAGGAGTCGGTCTACTTGTCACGGACGTGATGCCTATATACATGATCATGCCTAGATATTTCTCATAATTATGCACTTTTTCTATCAATTGCTCGCCAGTAATTTGTTCACCCACCGTAATACTTATGCTATCTTGAGAGAAGCCACTAGTGCAACCTATGGCCCCCGGGTCTATTTTCCATCATATAAGTTTCCAATCTATTTTTACTTTGCAATCTTTACCTTCAATCTTTATCATAAAAATACCAAAAATATTATATTATCATCTCTATCAGATCTCACTTTTGCAAGTGGCCGTGAAGGGATTGACAACCCCTTTATCACATTGGTTGCAAGGTTCTTATTTGTTTGTGTAGGAACGAGGGACTTGCGTGTGGCCTCCTACTGGATTGATACCTTGGTTCTCAAAAACTGAGGAAATACTTACGCTACTTTGCTGCATCACCCTTTCCTCTTCAAGGGAAAACCAACGCATGCTCAAGAGGTAGCAAACATCAATCTTGTTTTTTTGTTTATATAGCAACAATTATGTTAACCAAGTTTTTGAAAAGAAAAACAATTCTTTTTTGTTTATAGCTAAATGCCATAGCTACTATTTTTTATTTATAGCTAAATGCTTTTGTTTCTTGTTTAAAGCTAATTTATAGCTAAATGCTAAATGCTAATATTTTTTATAGCTAAATTCTACTGTTTTTTATTTATAGCTAAATGCTATTGTTTCTTGTTTATAGCTAAATGTATAGTTTGTTATTTATAGGTAATTTATATACCCTCTGTTAAGGCCCTAGCTAAATGCTATTATTTATATACCCTCTGTTAATTTAAAGATAAATGGAATTACTGTTTAGGCATTTTCATAAAAAAATTGCACAAGCTAAATTCCTAAAAAATGCTATTTTTTGTTCCTAAATGCTAAACAATCATACTGTCCTAAACAAATCTAGGGTTCGTATGAACACCTAGGGTTCATATGAACATCATCACAGTAGCAACATATGAAATTTGCCCTAGCAGAGAGAGAGAGAGAGGGGAGGGCAAGGGAGAGGAGAGGGAGAGGCATACGGACGGCGGCGAGGGTGGGCTCGGGCTCAGGCGGCGGCGGTGAGGTCGAGGGCGGCCTCGGGCGACGGCCGGCGTCGAGGGCGTGCTCAGGCAGGGCGATCGACTGCGGCGACAGAGGAGTGGGGGGATAGGGGGAAAGGACTTAGCAAAATTTTGAGCCCGCGCGGGGTTAATTCAAAATAGCGGTAGCGCTGGTAGGAAAAAAACACTACATCTAAGTTAGCTATAGCGCTTTCTACCAAAACATGTTACTGCTATAGGAAGTAGCTATTTATTTTCCTTTTCCTTTTCCTTTTATCTAAGGAACTTAGCTATAGCGCGGGCCTATAAAAAGCGCTAATGCTAGAGTAGCTATAGCGCTTTGTGAGAACAAGCGCTACTGCTATGCCTTTCTCCTTTGTTTTTCTTTTTCTTTTACTTTCTTTACATTTTCTTTTTTAATTTCTCCTTTTTCTATTTCTTTCATTTTGATTTAATTTTCTATTTCTTTTTCATTTTATTTTCTTTTTCTTAGGAGTAGCGCTCTGCACCGAAAACGCGCTACTACAAGGAACTTAGCGGTAGCGTGCTTTCCGCAGGATCGCTACTACTATTCCTAGCCTACCGGCAACAGTGTGGGAATTACAGTAGTAGCGCTTTTACGTGCAAATGTGCTACTGCTACCATCATAGCTGTAGCGCCCTTTGTTGACATGCACTACGGGTAAGTAGCAGTAGCGCTTTTTTTCTTACCAGCGCTACTGCTATACCTCTGTGTATAAGGTTTTCCCTAGTAGTGACACTATATAAACAACACCTACACACAAATAACAAATACTTGCAACTCAACGCGTAAGAGGGGTTGTCAATCCCTCCTTGGTATTGAGATAGATTAAATTGTATGAGATTGGATAAATAGATCTAGCAAAAACACAAAATAAAATAAGTAAAGAAAAAGTGCATCAAGGTTTTTTTGGGATTTTGGAATAATAGATCCGAAAACAATATGATAGGAAATAGATCCGGGGCCGTAGATTTCACTAGTGGCTTCTCTAGAGAAAATAGCATACAATGGGTAAACAAATTATTGTTGGGCAATTGATAGAAGAACAAATAATTATGACGATATCCAGGCAATGATCATGTATATAGGCATCACGTCCAAGATTAGTAGACCGAAATGATTCTGCATCTACTACTATTGCTCCACACATCGACCGCTATCCAGCATGCATCTAGTGTAATAAGTTCATGGAGAAATGGAGTAATGCAATAAGAACGATGACATGATGTAGACAAGATCTATTCATGTAGGAATAGACCTCATCTTTTTATCCTTAATGGCAACGATACATGCGTGTCATGTCTCCTTCTGTCACTGAGAATAAGCACCGTAAGATTGAACCCATCACAAAGCACCTCTTCCCATTGCAAGAAAAATCAATCTAGTTGGCCAAACCAAACCAAAGTTTCGAAGAAGAAATACGAGGCTATAAAGATCATTCATATAAGATTTCAAAGAAGACTCAAATAATATTCATAGATAGATCTGATCATAAACTCACAATTCATCGGATCCCAAAAAGTTTTGCTACATTTGGACTTCGTTTGATATGGATATTCTGCGAAGTAAAAAACAAGCAAAAAATAGCAACTTGCACTAGGTACTATGTCAATAAGTTAGTCCCAAAAAATGATATAAAATTGCTAGTAAATGAATATAAAACATCCAAGAATGATAATATAACATCATGGAACAATAAAAAATTATAGATACGTTGGAGACCTATCAGTCTTGAACGGGGTTAAGACTTCGAAGACATAGTAAACAGGCTTTTGGACCTGGAACTTTTGACCCTCCATATCTTGTTCGACCACGAGTACTGCGCTGACCACCTGGTTTGTGGCCGAGAAGTATAATATCATCGGCTCACATGTACCTGGCACTGCTAAGACAAGGTTAGTGGCAAGGAGAGCTTTAACGTCCCCCAGGGCCGCCAGAGCCTCTTTGGTCCATTTGAAAGTCTTTGTTTGTTTTAGCAGCCGATACAGAGGTAAGGTCTTCTCCCCAAGTCTTGATATGAAGCAACTCAATGCCGCCACGCAACCTGCTAGTTTTTGTACATGCTTGAGCTCTGTTGGTACCTCTAAGTGGTCCAAGGCTCGTATTTTTGCCAGATTGGCTTTGATTCCTCGGCTGGATACAATGAAACCGAGGAGTTTGCCGGTTGGACTCCGAAGACGCATTTCTCCGCATTAAGTTTAATTTGATACTCCCGTAGGCTGGAGAATGTGTCGCGGAGGTTGTCTACCAACTGTCTGACGTGTTTGGTTTTGACAACCACATCATCTACGTAGGCCTCGACGGTCTTCCCAATGTGTTTCTCCAAGCATGATTGAATCATGCGCTGGTATGTGGCGCTGGTGTACTTTAGTCCGAAGGGCATCGTGTTGAAACAGAATGGCCTATAAGGTGTGATGAATGTTGTTGTTGCCTGGTCAGATTCTTTCATCTTTATGTGATGATATCCTGAACAGGCATCCAGGAAGCACAATGAATCGTACCCAACTGTGGCGTCCATGATTTGGTCAATTCGTGGTAGGGGAAGAGGTCCTTGGGGCAGGCTTTGTTGAGGTCTTTAAAATCGACGCACAAGCGCCAGGATTTGCCCTTCTTTGGTACCATGACCAAATTGGCAAGTAAGTCGGGGTGTTTTATATCTCTGATGAACCCGGCTTCCAGTAGTTTGGCCAGTTCCTCACCCATTGCTTGATGCTTGGGTTCAGAGAAACACCAAAGTGCTTGTTTGACGGGCTTATAGCCCTTTCATATGTTTAGGTTGTGTTCCACGAGCTTGTAGGGTATTCCCTGAAGGAAATATGCCCTAGAGGCAATAATAAAGTTGTTATTTTGTATTTCCTTATATCATGATAAATGTTTATTATTCATGCTAGAATTGTATTGACCAGAAACTTGATACATGTGTGGATACATAGACAAAACACCGTGTCCCTAGTAAGCCTCTACTAGTCTAGCTCGTTAAATCAAAGATGGTTAAGTTTCCTAACCATAAACATGTGTTGTCATTTCATGAATGGGATCACATCATTAGGAGAATGATGTGATGGACAAGACCCATCCATTAGCTTAGCATATTGATCGTTCAGTTTTATTGCTATTGCTTTCTTCATGTCAAATACATATTCCTTCGACTATGAGATTATGCAACTCCCGGATACCGGAGGAATACCTTGTGTGCTATCAAATGTCACAACGTAACTGGGTGATTATAAAGATGATCTACATGTATCTCCGAAGGTGTTTGTTGGGTTGGCATAGATCGAGATTAGGATTTGTCACTCCGAGTATTAGAGAGGTATCTCTTGGCCCTCTCGGTAATGCACATCATAAGAAGCCTTGCAAGCAAAGTGACTAATGAGTTAGTTACAAGATGATGTATTACGGAATGAGGTATCTCTGGGCCCTCTCGGTAAATTGCATGCTATGTTCCCCAACAGTGGCATACGAGCCAGGTCTATGCGTAGATGATATGCACGAGTAGAACACAAAGAGTTGTGGGCGGTGATCGTCATACTGCTTACCCACCAATGTCTTATTTTGATTCGGCGATATTGTTGGATGAAGCGGCCCAGACCAACCTTACATGACCACATTTCATGAGACCGGTTCCACCGATAGACATGCAACTAGTTTTGCATAAAGGTGGCTGGCGGGTGTCTGTTTCTCCTACTTTATTTGAATCGAATTTGACTGCGGCCGGTCCTTGTTGAAGGTTAAAACAACAAACTTGATAAATCACCGTTGTGGTTTTGATGCGTAGGTAAGAACGTTTCTTCCTAGAAGCCCGTAAAACTTGCAACAACAAAGTAGAGGATGTCTAACTTGTTTTTGCAGGGCATGTTGTGATGTGATATGGTCAAGACATGATGTGATATACATTGTTGTATGAGATGATCATGTTTTGTAAATTATCAACAACCGACAGGAGCCTTATGGTTGTCTCTTTATTGTATGAAATGCAAACGTCATGTAATTTCTTTACTTTATCACTATGCGTTAGCGATAGTTGTAGAAGCAATAGTTGGTGAGACGACCACGACGCAACAATGGAGCTCAAGGTGTCAAGCCGGTGACAATCGAGATCATACAATGCTTTGGAGATGGAGATCAAAAGCACAAGATGATGATCGCCATATCATGTCACGTATTTTGATTGCATGTGATGTTTATCTTTTATGCATCTTATTTTGCTTAGTACGGTGGTAGCATTATAAGATGACCCCTTAACTAAAATTTCAAGGTATAAGTGTTCTCCCTGAGTATGCACCGCTGCGGAAGTTTGTCGTGTTGAGACACCACGTGATGATCGGGTGTGATAGACTCTATGTTCACATACGATGGGTGCAAGACAGTTTTGCACATGCGGAATACCCGGGTTAAACTTGATGAGCCTGGCATGTACATACATGGCCTCGGAACACTGTAGACCGAAAGGTCGAACATGAATCATATAGTAGATATGATCAACATAGAGATGTTCACCATTGATGACTACTCCATCTCACGTGATGATCGTACATGGTTTAGTATTGGATCACGTATCATTTAGATGACTTGAGGGATGTCTATCTAAGTGGGAGTTCTTAAGTAATTTGATTAATTGAACTTAATTTATCATGAACTTAGTCCTCATAGTATTTGCATATCTATGTTGTAGATCAATAGCTCGCGATATAGCTCCTATATATTTTTGATGTGTTCCTAGAGAAAAGTTGAAAGATGATAGTGGCAATGATGCGGACTGGGTCTGTGATGTGAGGATTATCCTCATTGCTGCACAGAAGAATTATGTCCTTGATGCACTGCTAGGTGACAGACCTATTGCAGGAGCAGATGCAATGTTGGTGTCAAAACTGACCGATCTCGGGTGAGGGGGTCCCGAACTGTGCGTCTGAGGATCAAAGATAACAAGGGACACAGGGAACACGATGTTTACCCAGGTTCGGGCCCTCTTAATGGAGGTAAAACCCTACATCCTGCTTGATTGTATTTGATGAGTATAGGGGTTACAAGAGTCGATCTACCTCGAGATCGTAATGGTTAAACCCTAGATGTCTAGCCTATATGAATTCTGATAGCCTCTACGGACTAAACCCTCCGGTTTATATACACACCGGAGGGGCCTAGGGTTGTACAGCGTCGGTTTGTGGAAGAAGGAAATTACATATCCGGAAGCCAATCTTGTCATCCACACATAGGAGAGTCCTATTCGGACACGGGGGAAGGTCTTCTACCGTGTATCTTCACGGCCCATCAGTCCGGCCCATATCACACAGCCCGGACCCGACGACCCCTAATCCAGGACTCCCTCAGTAGCCCCTGAACCAGTCTTCAATGACGATATGTTCGGCACGCAGATTGTCTTCGGCATTGCAAGGCGGGTTCCTCCTCCCGAATACTTCAAAGCAATCTTCTGAACAAAATAACCGTATCCGACTCTACATGATAATCACAACCTTCAACCACGAAGGCAAAACATCTAATCAAAATAATGTCTTTCAACTGACAACTTTTCGGCGAAACGCCACGTCTGGCCTCTTTAACATTTCGAACCGTTTTTCGCCTCCCGCTTCGTGTTTCGAGGCACAGCCTCTATTGACACGTCTTGTCAAAACAGAGATCGTGTCCTCTTATTGCGGGATCCTCATCAATACGGTTTTGGGTAATCCAACCGTGTCATTCGCATGACCCCTTGGGAACAGGCGAGTTTTAAGGCTTGAGGGGGGGCGCTTGATATTCACTGCCTATATAAGTAGATAAAGATCCCTCTTTTCTCCCCATGCCTTCTTCCTTCTCCTATTTTCCCATCCTCAAGCTCCAGCGCCCAAGCTTTAATCTTTTCCACTGCCACCATCCTATCCAGCCATGTCCAAATCTGGTTTGAAGGGCAAGTGGGAGGCCTCCTCCGTCACAGAGGACGTAAAGGAGCTCCGGGAGGTGGGATATCTGTCTACGAACATCGCCCACAGGCTCCCTGCCAAGGAGCAAGTCATCCCCACCCCGGAGCCCGGCGAAAGGGTTGTGTTCATCCCTCACTTCCTCCGCGGGCTAGGGTTTCCCCTCCACCCCTTTGTCCGCAGCCTCATGTTCTACTATGGGTTAGATTTCCATGATCTAGCCCCAAATTCTTTCCTCCACATCTCGGCGTTTATCGTCGTGTGTGAGGCGCTACTCCGCATCCCCCCACACTTCGGCCTATGGCTAAAAATCTTCAATGTGAAGCTGAAGGTGGTCAACAGGCAGCACCCGGACTGCGGCGCCGCCATGGTGAGCAATCTCCCCAACACCACTTGGCCTAAGGGGGCTTCCATGGAGACCATCAAAGTGTGGCAACAAGAGTGGTTCTACATCACCGAACCCCACGGCGCCAGGTGAGCGGCCACTCCTAAGTTCAGATCTGGGCACCCTATGCAGCTCGCGTCATGGACCAACAAGGGTCTGGACTGGGGATCGACTGCGGAAGTGTTGATGCTGCAAAAGCGCATCACAAACATGATATGCAAGAACACCAATCTCACTAACGTGATTCAGGTGATGCTCTTCTGCCGGATCCTCCCCTGCCAACTCCGGCCCCTTCACATGTGGGAGTTTAATCCGGAAGGTCCACGGACCCTACAGCACTTCTTCGGCGCAACGCACGAAGAGATCTGGAAGCTGCTCTTCAAGGCCTAGAAAACGTGGCCGAAGAATACCGAAGACATCAGCCTCGACAGCGAGAATCCGTCCACTCCTGTAAGTGTGTTATTCCCGAACATACATTCGGTCCATAAATTCTTAAGCATAATGGGTTTTCCGTCCCTCGCACAGGGCTGGATAGCGAAGGCAGAGCGGATCAAGTGTCCGGCACCGCTGCCTGAAGATCCGGCCACACCCCAGCTTATGAATATGCTGGTTCCGGCGCCCTATCAGGCGCCAGAGAAGAAGGCCAAGAAGAAGAGCAAAGAGGCCAAAGGCGGCCTCCGCCGTAAGGGTACTTCGGACGCAGTGTCCAGAGAGACCAAAATCCCCTCCTCCCACGAGGGAGATGAAGACGAAGAGGAGGAGGAGGCAGAAAGTGACTCCCCTCTCAAGGGGAGGAAAAATAAAAGGGCGGCCTCCATAGACCCGGAGGAGGGGGCGTCCAAGAGGGGGAAGATGACCCTCTTGGATGGTTCGGATTCAGATGCCGAACCCATCCCCGAGAGGCTTCCCAGGGCGAAGCCCCTGGCCGCATCGTACGTATCAAAGGATACATTACCAGTACTTGGTCCTTTATGTTTTTAATATAACATATTATGTTGTGTGTATTTCAGGCCTGCTCGCGACCTCGCCAACCCATCGCTATCTGAGGGGAGTTCTCTGGCACTAGAGATGGCAGAGAGCGAGATGCCTCCGCGAGCCTCTCCACCAACCATCGCGGATGACACCGAGGTGTTGTCTCGAAGGGCCTCTCCGGGCCACGGAGGGTGAGTGAGGCTGCTAGGACGGCACCTGAGGGTGATGCCTCGGCTGCGGAAAACATGGGGGGTGCAACCCCCATGGAGACCAACGGCAGGGGCCCTGACCAGTCCGGCCCCCAGCCGAACATTATTCCGGAGACCCATATGGCTCCGAAATCGAGCGAGCAACCCCCTTTGAAGGAGGGGGGAGCGTCGACTCCGACGGCGACCTCCACTAATTCGGCGGTGCCGAACGCTCTGGTGGAGGCACTACGACGTGCTTCCATCGTGGAGGAGCACCGCACCCTGATGGGTGTGGTGGTTGAGAAGGTTCAATCCGCCAAGAGCGGGCTGAACGAAGCCTTCACCAGCCTGCTAACAGGCTTCGAGGTATGCGACGTAATACTCTTAGACGCTTTTATATGAAGGAAATATACCTGTATATAGATAATAGCCCCTGAGACTGTGTTCGGTTTTGAAAAAAGCCGAACAGGGGATCACATAGTATTCGGAAGAGGTGACGTACTTTTCTATTTTATAACAGGCTTCCCTGTTGGCGGCAACCGCCCAGGCCGTTGAGGTTTCTGAACTCAATCGGAAACTGAAGCTGCTGATGATGAGGTCGACCGCATTAACAAGCGGTTCGATGAGGCGCAAGGTATGTGTGTACTTTAAAAGAGTTTGATTGTATATCTTAGGTGATAGGCAAACTCAGAGTGTGACTCATGTACTGCTGTGTTTATGAGTGCAGGTAGCGCGGCCGAGGTCGAAACCCTCAAGAGCGCCCTTGCACGGGCCAAGAAGGAGGTGAGGGCAAATAAAGCTGCCGCTGATAAAGCGGCTGTGGAACTAAAGACCGAACAGGTCGCCCGCCGCCAGCATGAGGAGATGGTGGCCGAGGTGGGGCAAGAGCTGAAGGACGCCATCGGCAAGTGCAAGGCCTTGGAGGAGAAGAGTACAACCCAAGTGGCCGATCTCGCCAAGGCTCTCCCAGAGGCCAAAGAGGCGCGGACCGAATCCCAGAGTGCTCGGGAGGAGATCCGGCAGGCCGAACAGATAGCGGCTGGTAAGCCCTTTCTCTTGCAGAGTATATTTGGGGGTCAGGGATATGCCTTGCTCACTCGACTATGGAGTTCTTCAGATGCCTTTGCGGATCTTCCGAGGAGTGCCGCCGATGCCGCACAGTTCTTCCGAGCACAGGAGGGGAGCTCGGCAGAGAAGCTGTTCTGGTCACAGTTCCTGGCACCGGAGCACCCGGTGCTGTTGAACAACCAGATGAAGCAACTGGCGGAGCTGCACAGGATGTCCAGTTTGGCCATGAGGGACGTCATAGTCCGGCTATGGCCGTCCGAACCCATTCCGAGCAGCTACTTCGGCTTGGTCAGGCGACTTGTCAATGCGCTTCCCCGAGTTGAAGCCGTAAAACGCTCGGCGTGCATAGAGGGTGCGTGGATGGCCTTTGCCCATGTCAAGATGCACTGGGCGAAGATGAAGGCCACCATCATGGCGACCGAAGGCCCACCCGAAGGCAAGGACCACCTAAAGCCAGAGCAGTACTTTGACGACATCCTGACGGGTGCCCGAATAGTAGAGGGCAAATGCTCAAAGGATACCATGTTTGAGTGAATGTATATGTTTATCAAGACTTTGTGTTATGAACCAAGGCCTGTAATATATGTATGCTTTTATCTGAAATTATTTTCCTCCTGTGCGGCCATTTCTAATTCTGAAAGTTTGCCAGTCATCGGCTTCAGCCCCCACGTAGATGCTACGGGGGTTTTCGGGAGAGCGCTCGATCACACTTGACCCAACGTCTTGGTCCGTAAAGGAGGTGTCTATGCAGCGAACCAGGCAATCAGACTATGCGGCTTTATCACTTTCACTTAGCCATAGGAGTTTGACGGTGGGATGAAGTATTAGCCCCTGGTGCGTATGCGGCCATCCGAACTGGGATGTCTTAGACACATGACTGGGAGGAGACCAGTACTTCGTGTAATACGGAGTAAATCGCGAAAGATTGTAGCAAGTCGCCGAATCGCCGACCAGCTCTCGCCATATATGACAGTCAGTTTTCGGCTTTCTCTACCGAGGTGTTTGACCAGACAAACTAGAAACACAATAGCAGTAGTTCTCCCTTTACTACTCTAGCCGAACGAGCGGAACGTAAGGTGGTAATCATAGGAGCCGGGCAACCCAACTATTGACCAAAGTCATGATTCGGAGCTGATGCATATAATGCAATATTTGGGACGCCGAAGCATACTCTAGAAGTGTTTGGACTTTTGAAAATATACATGGCCGAATAGAGCCCCTGGCATTTAAGCTGTACCAAAGTACATATGCCAATCTGAAGCGAAGAGGAAATACAGATTATGAAATAAACCAACACCGAATAGGGGTTGGCAGCCAAAAACTGTTTCCATTATAATCTGTTTGATACGTCAAAACGTCTTATTACAGATAACGCCTAAACATCAATGCTATTTTACTTGCCGAGAATTTGTAAACAAGGGGAAGCTGTATACATGGCCTAAAAAAAGGTATTCTTGAAGATCCCCTTGACATCCTGCCGCACGTCTGCACCGCTATCGCCTTGGTGCAAGATCCTTTGAGAGGAGAGATGATTGTTTATATATAAAAGGGGCCTGGGAAAGAGTCCTTGTACGACCGTAAGGTGATTATGTTTCAACGAACCTATAATACGAGGAAGAGAAAAAAGGGAGAAGAAGTTGAGGTCAAAATAGGGTCGAGTCGCACTATAGACCCTATCCGCAGTGTGCCTTAGTCGTTGCCCAAGGTATTTTAAGTGCGTAGTTATGCACACGCGGTACATATGCCGCAGTTAGATGGGGCGATCGTCGGAGGCAGAACTGCTAGCCTAGCTCTGGATTCACCGAGCTATCGTTCTGCAGAGTAGGCCGAACTCGTTTAACAGTGTCCGGGGGTTTGATGGCCGATGAAGTGTCCAGCTTGATGAGGCCGCTCTGTACCTCGGCTACGAGGGCTGCGGTATGCTCCTCAGTACGGAGGGAACGCTCCATATTTCCATTGACTGTGATAACGCCGCGCGGTCCGGGCATCTTGAGCTTTAACTAAGCATAGTGCAGGACTTCACTGAAGCGGGCGAAGGCAGTGCATCCGAGAAGTGCGTGATAACCACTGCGGAAGGGAACAATGTTGAAGATCAAGTCTTCGCTTCGGAAGTTATCTGGTGAACCGAAGACTACTTCCAATGTTAATGAACCAGTGCAAGGGGCCTCTATGACGGGTATCACTCCTTTAAAGGTGGTGTTACTAGGCTTGATTCTTGACATGTCAATACCCATTTTACGGACAATGTCTTGATAGATCAGGTTAAGACTACTGCCGCCGTCCATAAGGACTCGACTGAGATGGAATCCATGAATGATTGGATCGAGGACCAGGGTTGTCGAACCTTTGTGACGGATACTGGTCGGGTGGTCCCTGCGATCGAAGGTGATCGGACAAGCCAACCATGGGTTGAATTTTGGGGCGACCGGCTCTATGGCGTAGACGTCCCTTAATGCGCGTTTGCGCTCCCTCTTGGGGATATGAGTGACGTATATCATGTTCACTGTTTTTACCTCAAGGGGAAATTTCTTCTATCCCCCTGTGTTCGGTGGGCGGGGCTCATCATCGTCCTCGCTTGGCGGCCCTTTCCCCTTATGTTCGATATTTAGCTTACCGGCCTGTTTGAAGACCCAGTTTCTGTTGGAATGATTTGTAGGCTTGTCGGGGGTACCATGATTCTGGCAAGCTCTCGCCATACATGACAGTCAGTTTTCGACTTTCTCTACTTAGGTGTTTGACCGGACGAACCAGAAACACAATCGCAGTAGTTCTCCCTTTACTACTCTAGCCGAACGAGCGGAACATAAGGTGGTAATCACAGGAGCCGGGCAACCCAACTATTGACCAAAGACATGATTCGGAGCTGATGCATATAATGCAATATTCGGGACGCTGAGGCATACTCTAGAAGTGTTCGGACTTTTGAAAATATACGTGGACGAATAGAGCCCCCACCATTTAAGCTGTACCAAAGTACATATGGCAATCTGAAGTGAAGAGGTAATACAGATTATGAAATAAACCAACACCGGACAGGTGTTGGCAGCCAAAAACGGTTTCCAATATAATCTGTTTGATACGTCAAAACGTCTTATTACAGATAACGCCTAAACATCAAGGCTATTTTACTTGCCGAGAATTTGTAAACAAGGGGAAGCTGTATACAGGGCCTAAAAACAAAAAGGTATTCTTGAAGATCCCCTTGACACCCTGCCGCACGACTGCACGGTTGTCGCCTTGGTGCAAGATCCTTTGAGAGGAGAAATCAACGATTGTTTATATATAAAAGGGGCCTGGGAAAGAGCCCTTGTACGACCGTAAGGTGATTAGGTTTTAACGAACCTATAATACGAGGAAGAAAAAAGGGAGAAGAAGTTGAGGTCAAAATAGGGTCGAGTCGCACTATAGACCCTATCCGCAGTGTGCCTCCGTCGTTGCCCAAGGTATTTAAATGCGTAGTTATGCACATGTGGTACATACGCCGCAGTTAGATGGGGCGATCTACAGAGGCAGAACTGCTAGCCCGGCTCTGGATTCACCGAGCTGTCGTTCTGCAGAGTAGGTCGGACTCGTTTAACAGTGTCCAGGGGCTTGATGGCCGATGAAGTGTCTGGCTTGATGAGGCCGCTCTGTACCTCGGCTGCGAGGGCCGCGGTATGCTCCTCAGTACCGAGGGGGTGCTCCATATTTCCATTGACTGTGATAACGCCACGCGGTCCGGGCATCTTGAGGTTTAAGTAAGCATAGTGCGGGACTGCACTGACATGGGCGAAGGTAGTGCGTCCGAGCAATGTGTGATAACCACTGCGGAAGGGGACAATGTCGAAGATCAACTCTTCGCTTCGGAAGTTATCTGGTGAACCGAAGACTACTTCCAATGTTAATGAACCCGTGAAGCGGGCCTCTACGCCGGGTATCACTCCTTTAAAGGTGGTGTTACTAGGCTTGATTCTTGATAGGTCAATACCAATTTTACGGACAGTGTCTTGATAGATCAGGTTAAGACTGCCGCCGCCGTCCATAAGGACTCAAGTGAGATGGAATCCATCAATGATTGGATCGAGGACCAGGGCTGCTGAACCTCCATGACGGATACTGGTCGGGTGGTCCCTGCGATCGAATGTGATCGGACAAGCCGACCATGGGTTGAATTTTGGGGCGACCGGCTCTATGGCGTAGACGTCCCTTAATGCGCGTTTGCGCTCCCTCTTGGGGTATGAATGATGTATATCATATTCACTGTTTTTACCTCAGGGGGAAATTTCTTCTATCCCCCTGTGTTCGGTGGGCGGGGCTCATCATCGTCCTCGCTTGGCGGCCCTTTCCCCTTATGTTCGGTATTTAGCTTACCGGCTTGTTTGAAGACCCAACAGTTTCTGTTGGAATGATTTGCAGGCTTGTCGGGGGTATCATGAATCTGGCAAGCTCTCGCCATACATGACAGTCAGTTTTCGGCTTTCTCTACTGAGGTGTTTGACCGGACGAACCAGAAACACAATCGCGATAGTTCTCCCTTTACTACTCTAGCCGAACGAGCGGAACGTAAGGTGGCAATCACAGGAGCCGGGAAACCCAACTATTGACCAAAGACATGATTCGGAGCTGATGCATATAATGCAATATTCGGGACGCCGAAGCATACTCTAGAAGTGTTCGGACTTTTGAAAATATACGTGGCCGAATAGAGCCCCCGGCATTTAAGCTGTACCAAAGTACATATGGCAATCCAAAGTGAAGAGGAAATACAGATTATGAAATAAACCAACACCGAATAGGGGTTGGCAGCCAAAAACTGTTTCCAATATAATCTGTTTGATACGTCAAAATGTCTTATTGCAGATAACGCCTAAACATCAAGGCTATTTTACTTGCCGAGAATTTGTAAACAAGGGGAAGCTGTATACAGGGCCTAAAAAGAAACAGGTATTCTTGAAGATCCCCTTGACACCCTACCGCACGTCTGCACGGCTGTCGCCTTGGTGCAAGATCCTTTGAGAGGAGAAATCAATGATCGTTTATATATAAAAGGGGTCTGGGATAGAGCCCTTGTATGACCGTAAGGTGATTAGGTTTTAACGAACCTGTAATACGAGGAAGAAAAAAGGGAGAAGAAGTTGAAGTCAAAATAGGGTCGAGTCGCACTATAGACCCTATCCGCAGTGTGCCTCCGTCATTGCCCAAGGTATTTTAAGTGCGTAGTTATGCACACGCGGTACATATGCCGCAGTTAGATGGGGCGATCGACAGAGGTAGAACTGCTAGCCCTGCTCTGGATTCACCGAGCTGTCATTCTGCAGAGTAGGCCGGACTCGTTTAATAGTGTCAGCGGGCTTGATGGCCGATGAAGTGCCCGGCTTGATGAGGCCGCTCTGTACCTCGGCTGCGAGGGCCGCGGTATGCTCCTCAGTACGGAGGGAGCGCTCCATATTTCCATTGACTGTGATAACGCCACGCGGTTCGAGCATCTTGAGCTTTAAGTAAGCATAGTGCGGGACTGCACTGAAGCGGGCGAAGGCAGTGCGTCCGAGCAGTGCATGATAACCACTGCGGAAGGGGACAATGTCGAGGATCAAGTCTTCGCTTCGGAAGTTATCTGGTGAACCGAAGACTACTTCCAATGTTAATGAACCCGTGCAGTGGGCCTCTACGCCGGGTATCTCTCCTTTAAAGGTGGTGTTACTAGGCTTGATTCTTGACAGGTCAATCCCCATTTTACTGATAGTGTCTTGATAGATCAGGTTAAGACTGCCGCCGCCGTCCATAAGGATTCGAGTGAGATGGAATCCATCAATGATTGGATCGAGGACCAGGGCTGCTGAACCTCCGTGACGGATACTGGTCGGGTGGTCCCTGTGATCGAAGGTGATCGGACAAGCCGACCATGGGTTGAATTTTGGGGCGACCGGCTCTATGGCGTAGACGTCCCTTAATGCGCGTTTGCGCTCCCTATTGGGGATATGAGTGACATATATCATATTCACTGTTTTTACCTCAGGGGGAAATTTCTTCTGTCCCCCTGTGTTTGGTGGGCGGGGCTCATCATCGTCCTCACTTGGCGGCCCTTTCCCCTTATGTTCGGTATTTAGCTTACCGGCCTGTTTGAAGACCCAACAGTTTCTATTGGAATGATTTGTAGGCTTGTCAGGGGTACCATGAGTCTGGCAAGGCCGGTCGAGTATTTTGTCCAAATTGGATGGGCCGTCCCTGTTTCCTTTGAATGGCTTCTTCCGCTGACCGGGTTTAGAGCCGCTGAACCCGACGTTGACCGTTGTATCTTCGGTTTCTTCATTGTTGTTCCGACGCTTGTGCTTGTTACGTCGCGGTCATCCGTTGCCATCCCTGGCTTCGGAGGTGCCGGGATCGCTGGTACTATTGCTTCTACGAGCTAACCAGCTGTCTTCTCATGCGCAGAAGCGGGTCATGAGTGCGGTAAGAGCTGCCATAGACTTCGGCTTTTCTAGACCGAGGTGTCTGATATGTCCATTTTGCATCATGTTTCCTTATTGTTATTTATAATGTTTTTATCCATAATAATGCTTTTTGGAGTAATTCTAATGCCTTTTCTCTCATAATTTGCAAGGAACACACCAAGAGGGTGAATTCTGGCTGTTGGAAATCTAGACCTGGAAAAGCTACGTCAGGCCACCTATTCTGCACAACTCCAAATGAGCTGAAACTTCACGGAGATTTTTTATGGATTATTTAAGAAATATTGGATCCAATAAACACCAGAGGGGGCCCACCAGGTGGGCACAACCCACCTGGGCGCGCCAGGCCCCCCAGGCGAGCCCTGGTGGGTTGTGGCCTCCTCGGCCCACCTCCGGTGCCCATCTTTTGGTATATAAGTCATTTTGACCTAGAAAAAAAATAAGGAGAAGGCTTTTGGGACGGAGCGCCGCCGTCTCGAGGTGGAACTTGGGAGGAGCAGTTTTGCCCTCCGGTGGAGCGATTCTGCCGGGGGAACTTCCCTCCCGGAGGGGGAAATCATCGTCATCATCATCACCAACAACTCTCCCATCTTGGGGAGGGCAATCTCCATCAACATCTTCACCAGCACCATCTCATCTCAAACCCTAGTTCATCTCTTGTATTCAATCTTGTTACCGGAACTATAGATTGGTGCTAGGGGGTGACTAGTAGTGTTGATTACATCTTGTAGTTGATTACTATATGGTTTATTTGGTGGAAGATTATATGTTCAGATCCATGATGCTATTTTATACTCCTCTGATCATGAGCATGTTTATCATTTGTGAGTAGTTACTTTTGTTCTTGAGGTCACGGGAGAAATCATGTTGCAAGTAATCATGTGAACTTGATACGTGTTCGATATTTTGATAGTATGTATGTTGTGATTCCCTTAGTGGTGTCATGTGAATGTCGACTACATGACACTTCACCATATTTGGGCCTAAGGTAATGCATTGTGGAGTAGCAATTAGATGGTGGGTTGCGAGAGTGACAGAAACTTAAACCCGAGTTTATGCGCTATTCCATAAGGGACCGATTGGATCCTAGAGTTTAATGCTATGGTTAGAATTTATTCTTAATACTTTTCCCGTAGTTGCGGATGCTTGCGGGAGCGTTAATCATAAGTAGGAGGTTTGTTCAAGTAAGAATAGCACCTAATCACCGGTCCACCCACATATCAAATTATCAAAGTAGCGAACACAAATCGAACCAACATGATGAAAGTGACTAGATGAAATTCCCGTCTACCCTCAAGAACGCTTTGCGTATCATAAGAGACCATTTTGGCTTGTCCTTTGCCTCAAAAGGATTGGGCTACCTTGCTGCATACTTGTTACTATTATCATTACTTGCTCGTTACAAATTATCTTGCTATCAAACTACTCGCTACTCACAATTTCAGCACTTCCACACATTACCTTACTGAAAACTACTTGTCATTTCCTTCTTCTCCTCGTTGGTTTCGACACTCTTACTTATCGAAAAGACCTACAATTGATCCCCTATACTTGTGGGTCATCAAGGCTATTTTCTGGCGCCATTGCCGGGGAGTGAAGCGCCTTTGGTAAGTGGAATTCGGTAAGGAAACATTTATATAGTGTGCTGAAATTTATTGTTACTTGTTACTATGGAAAACAATCCTTTGAGAGGTTTGTTCGGGGTATCTTCACCTCGTCCGGAACCACAATTAGCTACCCCTCAACCTACTACACCTACTGAAAATATTGAATATGAAATTCCTTCGGGTATGATAGAACAACTTCTAGCTAATCCTTATGCAGGAGATGGAACCGAACATCCTCATATGCACTCGATATATGTAGAACAAATTTGTGGATTATTTAAGCTTGCGGGTTTACCCAGGGATCAAGTTATGAAGAACGTTTTCCCTTTATCTTTGAAGGGAAAAGCATTGGCATGGTATAGGCTATGTGATGATATTGGATCATGGAATTGGAATCGTTTGAAATTGGAGTTCCACCAAAAAAATTATCCTATGCATCTAGTTCATCATGATCGGAATTATATATATAATTTTTGGCCTCGTGAAGGAGAAATTATTGCTCTAGCTTGGGGAGGCTTAAGTCAATGTGATATTCATGCCCCAATCATGAGCTCTCAAGAGAAATTATTATTCAGAATTTTTATGCTCGGCTTTCTCGTAATGATCAAACCATGCTTGATACTTCTTGTGCTGGTTCTTTTATGAAGAAGACTATTGAATTCCGGTGGGATCTTTTGGAAAGAATTAAGCGCAACTCTGAAGATTGGGAACTCGATGAAGGTAAAGAGTCAGGTATTAAGCTTAAGTATGATTGTGTTAAATCTTTTATGGATACCGATGCTTTCCAAAAGTTTAGCACTATATATGGACTTGACTCTGAGATAGTAGCCTCCTTTTGTGAATCATTTGCTACTCATGTTGAACTCCCTAAAGAGAAGTGGTTTAAATATCACCCACCTATTAAAGAAGAAATTAAAAAACCAGTACCAGTTAAAGAAGAAACTATACTTTATAATGTTGATCCAGTTGTTCCTTCTGCTTATATTGAGAAACCACCTTTCCCTATTAGGATAAAGGAACATGCTAAAGTTTCAATTGTGGTTAACAAAAGCTAGATTAGAACACCTAAACCTGATGAACAAATTAAAGTAGAACCTAGCATTGCTATGGTTAAAGATCTCTTGGAAGAAGATATGGATGGGCATGTTATTTACTTCTGTGAAGAAGCTGCTAGAATTGCTAAACCTGATAGAAAAGATAAACATAGACATGTTGTTGGCATGTCTGTTATTTCAGTTAAAATAGGAGATCACGGTTATCATGGTTTATGTGACATGGCTGCTAGTGCGAGTGCTATTCCTTACACTTCATATCAAGAAATTATGAAAGGCATAGCACCTGCTGAGATAGAAGAAATAGATGTTACTATTAAACTTGCTAACAGAGACACTATATCATCAATTGGGATTGTCAGAGATGTTGAAGTCTTGTGTGGGAAAATACAATACCCTACTGATTTTCTTGTTCTTGGTTCCCCACAAGATGATTTTTGTCCCATTATCTTTGGTAGACCTTTCTTGAACACAGTTAATGCTAAGATAGATTGTACGAAACAAACTGTGGGTGTTAGCTTTGGTGATGAGTCTCACGAGTTTAATTTTTCCAAGTTTAGTAGAAATCATCATGAAAAAGAATTGCCTAGTAAGGATGAATTAATTGGTCTTGCTTCTATTGTTGTGCCACCTACTAATCCTTTAGAAAAATATTTGCTAGACCATGAAAATGATTTACATATGCATGAAAGAAATGAAATAGATAAAAAAATCTTTGAGCAACGTCCTCTACTTAAACACAAATTGCCTATTGAAACTCTAGGAGGTCCTCCTCCACCTAAAGGTGATCCTGTGTTTGAACTAAAACAATTGCCAGAAACTTTGAAATATGCTTATCTTGATGAAAAGAAGATATATCATGTTATCATCAGTGCTAACCTTTCAGAACATGAAGAAGAAAGATTATTGAAAGTTCAAAGGAAGCACTAGGCTGCTATTGGGTACACTCTTGATGATTTAAAGGGCATTAGTCCCACTCTGTGTTAGCACAAAATTAATATGGAACCTGATGCTAAACCAGTTGTTGATCACCAACGTCGGTTAAACCCGAAGATGAAAGAAGTGGTAAGAACGGAAATACTAAAACTTCTGGAAGCAGGTATAATCTATCCCATAGCTGATAGTAGATGGGTAAGTCCTATTCATTGCGTTCCTAAGAAAGGAGGTATTGCTGTTGTTCCTAATGATAAGAATGAAGTCATTCCACAAAGAATTGTTACAGGCTATAGAGTGGTAATTGATTTTAGAAAATTAAATAAAGCAACTAGAAAAGATCATTACCCTCTGCCTTTTATTGATCAAATGCTTGAAAGATTATCTAAGCATACACACTTCTGCTTCCTTGATGGATATTCTGGCTTTTCACAAATACCTATTTCTCAACCTGATGAAGAGAAGACCACTTTTACTTGTCCTTTTGGAACCTATGCTTATAGACGAATGCCTTTTGGTTTATGTAATGCACCTGCTACCTTTCAAAGACGCATGATGGCTATATTCTCTGACTTTTGTGAAAAGATTGTTGAGGTTTTCATGGATGACTTCTCTGTTTATGGGAAGTCTTTTGATGATTGTTTAAGCAATCTTGAGCGAGTTTTGCAGAGATGTGAACAAACATATCTTGTCTTGAATTGGGAGAAGTGCCACTTTATGGTTAATGAAGGCATTGCCTTGGGTCATAATATATCTGAAAGAGGTATTGAAGTGGACCAAGCTAAGGTTGATGCAATTGATAAAATGCCTTGTCCTAAGGACATCAAAGGTATTTGTAGTTTCCTAGGTCATGCTGCTTTCTATAGGAGATTTATCAAAGGCCTTTCTAAATTTTCTAGGCCTCTTACTAGTCTCTTGCAGAAGGATATTCCTTTTGTTTTTTATGATGATTGTCTTGAAGCCTTTGAAACACTCAAGAAAGCCTTAATTACTGCACCTATTATTCAACCACCTGATTGGAACTTGCCTTTTGAAATTATGTGTGATGCTACTGATTATGCTGTTGGTGCTGTTCTAGGACAAAGAGTTGATAAGAAATTGAATGTTATTCATTATGCTAGTAGAACTCTAGTCAGTGCTCAAAGAAATTATGCTACTACTGAAAAATAATTCTTAGCAGTTGTGTTTGCTTGTGATATATTTAGACCTTATATTGTTGATTCCAAAGTAACTGTTCACACAGACCATGCTGTTATTAAATATCTCATGGAAAAGAAAGATGCTAAACCTAGACTTATTCGTTGGGTTCTCTTGTTGCAAGAATTTGATTTACATATCATTGATAGAAAAGGAGCTCAGAACCCCATAGCTGATAACTTGTCTAGGCTTGAAAATGTGCTTGATGACCCACTACCTATTGATGATAGTTTTCCTAATGAGCAGTTAGCTGCAATAAATGTTGCTAATGGTACTCCTTTTTATGCTGGCTATGCTAATTACATTGTTGCTAAATATTTACCACCTAGCTTTACATACCAACAAAAGAAAAAATTCTTCTATGATTTAAGACATTACTTTTGGGATGACCCACATCTTTATAAAGAATGAATAGATGGTATTATTAGACGTTGTGTACCTGAGCATGAACAGGGACAAATCCTACGGAAATGTCACTTCGAAGCTTATGGAGGGCATCATGCTGGAGATAGAACTGCTCACAAGGTATTAAAATCTGGATTTCATTGGCCTACTCTCTTCAAGGATGCCCGTAAGTTTGTCTCATCTTGTGATGAATGCCAAAGAATAGGTAATATCGGTAAGCGTCAAGAAATGCCTATGAATTATTCACTTGCTGTTGAACCATCTGATGTTTGGGGATTTGATTACATGGGACCTTTTCCTTGCTCTAGTGGGTATACACATATTTTGGTTGCTGTTGATTATGTTACTAAATGGGTAGAAGCTATTCCAACCGATAGTGTTGATCACAACACCTCTATTAAAATGCTTAAGGAAGTTATTTTCCCAAGGTTTGGAGTCCCTAGATATTTAATGACTGATGGTGGTTCACACTTTAATCATGGTGCTTTCCGTAAAATGATTGCCAAGTATGATGTTAACCATAGAATTGCATCACCCTATCATCCTCAGTCTAGTGGTCAAGTTAAACTTAGCAATAGATAAATAAACTTAATTTTGCAAAAGACTGTTAATAGGTCCAGGAAGAATTGGTCTAAGAAATTAGATGATGCACTTTGGGCTTATAGAACAACATATAAAAATCCTATGGTATGTCTCCTTACAAAATGGTTTATGGAAAAGCTTGTCATTTGCCTCTTGAGTTAGAACATAAAGAATTTTGGGCAGTTAAAGAACTCAACTATGATTTCAAACTTTCTGGTGAAAAGAGGTTATTTGATATTAGCTCATTAGATGAATGGAGAACCCAAGCATATGAAAATGCAAAGTTATTTAAAGAAAAAGTCAAAAGATGGCATTAAAAAAGAATCCAAAAGCGTGAGTTTAAAGTCGGAGAATATGTTCTTTTGTACAACTCTCGTTTAGATTTTTTGCAGGGAAGATCCTCTCGAAATGGGAAGCCCCATATGTCATCGAGGAGGTTTACCGGTCTGGTGCCATCAAAATAAATAATTTCGAAGGTACTAACCCGAAGGTTGTCAATGGGCAACGAATAAAGCATTATATCTCAGGTACACCTATTAATGTTGAAAATAATATTATCCAAACTTTGACACCGGAAGAACACATAAAAGAGTCCTTCGGAACACTCTAGAATTGTGAAAATAAGGAGGTACGTAATACGGTAAGTAAACGGACTCCAAAAAATCTGCAAAAATATCTTTTATCAGTTTTGGAATATTTTAGTATTTTGGAAATAAAGAAACTACCAGGAAGCGTCCTCTGGTGGGCACAATACACCAGGGTGCGCCAGACGTGCCAGGCTTGCTTGGTGCACCCAGGTGGGTTGTGCCCTCCTGGGACACCTTCCGTACTCCGTTTTTCTTCCATGTACTTGTCCTCCAAGATAAAAAAATCTATATATACTTCCCGAACCTGTTAACCACCGTATCGCGGAAAAACTCCCCTATTCTCTTTTCTTGATGTTTCCGGTCAGATTTATCAAGCTAGGCAACATGTCTTCCTACTCCTCCAACCACATGGAATAAGATGCTTGGCTGATGAAGATCGAGACGAAGAGGGAGGAACCTACGGACGCCATCAAGGGAGACAAGGGCAAGGAATCCACCGTAGATCCATCCCCGGTGGCAACACAAGCACTGCTGGCCGAGGAGGAGGAGGAGGAAGATATCCTTAAACCCTACCTTACTCACCTTACTCCTGCTGATATTGAAGCTTTTCACGTCATTGAAATAGTTCGCATACAAAATAAGTATCTCACTCGCGAAATATTTTGCATCAAGAGCATATCACCTATCTCCGGAGCGTCATCCATCGGTTGGAGAATCTCTTGATCCTCAAGGATAGGATTGCTTTTCACCACCATCATCTTCTTCACCACCCAAGGAGAATTAAGTATCGGGTATGGGCACTCCCCTTGGCTTCCGCCAAGCTTGGGGGAGCTGCCCCGGTATTGTATCATCCCACTATATTTTTTCTTTTTACTTATCTTAGTTCAATCTTTTGCTTTAGATGAAATAAAGTTTAGTTCGATCCTTTCTTCTTTGAGAGTTTGCGTAGTGATCTATCATTGTAATCGTGTGCAAGTTATATAATAAAGTTTCGTTTGAGTTTTTACTTTCTTTACTTTCATGTTGCAAATAAAGAAAGAAATAAGAAAGAAAGAAAAACAGAAAGGAAACAAATCAATAAGATTATATACTAATCCTATGGTAGGTGATAGCACCACATAAGGAAAAGTATAAGTAAGAAAGTTTTATTAGAGATTGACAAACATAGCATTAGTCAATGATGCAACTCATGAAAGAATTAATAAGGGAAGAGAAGATTCACATATAAATATACTATCCTAGAAATCTTTTGTGATTGTGAACCCTCATCAAAATATTATATGCCAAAATTGTTGATGTTGGACAAGGAAGACAACTTAATGGTTTATGTTTGTTTATATTCACATAGAAGTCATATTGTCATAGATCCTTCAACATGTGGTGCTTGCCCCCTATCTTTGCTAGCCAAAAATTCCGCACTAAGTAGAGATACTACTTGTGCATCCAAAAACCCTTTAACCAAAATCTTTTTCAAGTGTCCACCATACCTACCTATGGATTGAGCAAGATACCTCAAGTAAGTTGTCATCGATGCAAAAAGGCAATAAAAATTGCTTCTAAATATGTGAGATAATTTAGTGTAAGAGAAAATTGAGCGTTGTACAAACTTGGATAACAAAGAATAAAAGCGACAGACTGCATAATAAAGGTTGTCATCTTAAGGGGCAATACAACATGATGTTCTCTTGCACTAAGGGATTGAGCATGCAAACAAATAAGCGCATGGCAACCTCTGCTTCCCTCTGCGAAGGGCCTATCTTTTACTTTTATGTATTTACTTTTATGCAAAGAGTCAAAGTTTTCCTTCTATTCCTTTTTATTTTCTCTTTTGGCAAGCATCATGTGGTGAGGAAAGATCTAGACACATATGTCCAGTTGAATATAGATAGCATGAGTCATTATTGTTGACATCACCCTTGAGGTGAGTATGTTGGAGGCGAAACTATAAGCCCCTATCTTTCTATGTGTCCGGTTGAAACATTTTGCTCATGGGTACGAGGTAAGTGTTAGTAATCATAGAAGACTATATGATGGTTGAGTATGTGGACTTGCTTAAAAGGCTCCGACACGTGACTCTTCCTGAAAAGATGATGAATTGTAGTAGCAAAGTTGACTGAGAACATAGTTTGTTGGTTTCTAATAGAGTTTTTGCTTTATACTTCGATTGTGTGATGAACTGTTACTTATTCATAGGAAGTATATGATGCAAGTTCTATGATAAAAGTCTTATGTTTAATTTTGTTGCTGTTATAATAATCAACATGATGCTTCTATGTCCGTATTTTGTTTTTATTGACACATCTCTCACAAAGCATGTGGACAAGTTTTTCGATTTCCATTTTCGCTTGAGGACAAGCAAGGTCTAAGCTTGGGGGAGTTGATACGTCCATTTTGCATCATGTTTTCTTACTGTTATTTATAATGTTTTTATCCACAGTAATGCTTTTTGGAGTAATTCTAATGCCTTTTCTCTCATAATTTGCAAGGAACACACCAAGAGGGAGAATTCTGGCAGCTGGTAATGTGGACCTGAGAAAGCTATGTCAGCCCACCTATTCTGCACAACTCCAAATGAGCTGAAACTTCACGGAGATTTTTATGCATTATTTAAGAAATATTGGAGCCAATAAACACCAGAGGGGGGCCATGATACGTCTCCAACGTATCTATAATTTTTTATTGTTCCATGCTATATTATATTCTATTTGGGGCATTATTTAAGAAATATTGGAGCCAATAAACACCAGAGGGGGGCCATTATACACTTTTATATTATTTTTGGGACTAACCTATTAACTGGAGGCCCAGCCCAGAATTGCTGTTTTTGCCTATTTCAGAGTTTCGCAGAAAAAGAATATCAAACGGAGTCCAAACGGAATGAAACCTTCGGGAACGTGATTTTCGGAACGAACGTGATCCAGAGGACTTGGACCCTACGTCAAGACATCAACCAAGAGGGCACGAGGTAGGGGGGCGCGCCTACCCCCCCCCCAGGGCGCACCCTCCACCCTCGTGGGCCCCCTGTTGCTCCACCGACGTACTCCTTCCTCCTATATATACCTACGTACCCCCAAACTACCAATACGGAGCCAAAAACCTAATTCCACCGCCGCAACCTTCTGCACCCGTGAGATCCGATCTTGGGGCCTTTTCCGGAGCTCCGCCGGAGGGGGCATCGGGCTTCTACATCAACACCATAGCCTCTCCCATGATGTGTGAGTAGTTTACCTGAGACCTTCGGGTCCATAGTTATTAGCTAGATGGCTTCTTCTCTCTTTTTGGATCTCAATACAATGTTCTCCCCCTCTCTCGTGGAGATCTATTCGATCAAATCTTCTTTTGCGGTGTGTTTGTTGAGACCGATGAATTGTGGGTTTATGATCAAGTTTATCTATGAACAATATTTGAATCTTCTCTAAATTCTTTTATGTATGATTGGTTATCTTTGCAAGTCTCTTCGAATTATCATTTTGGTCTGGCCTACTAGATTGATCTTTCTTGCAATGGGAGAAGTGCTTAGCTTTGGGTTCAATCTTGTGGTGTCCTTTCCCAGTGACAGTAGGGGCAGCAAGGCACGTATTGTATTGTTGCCATCAAGGATAACAAGATGGGGTTTATATCATATTGCATGAGTTTATCCCTCTACATCATGTCATCTTGCTTAAAGCGTTACTCTGTTCTTATGAACTTAATACTCTAGATGCATGCTGGATAGCGGTCGATGTGTGGAGTAATAGTAGTAGATGCAGGCAGGAGTCGGTCTACTTGTCTCGGACGTGATACCTATATACATGATCATACCTATATATTCTCATAACTATGCTCAATTCTGTCAATTGCTCAAAAGTAATTTGTTCACCCACCGTAATACTTATGCTCTTGAGAGAAGCCACTAGTGAAACCTATGGCCCCGGGGTCTATTTTCCATCATATTAATCTCCCATCAACAAGCTATTTCCTTTGCCTTTTATTTTGCTTCTACTTTACTTTGAATCTTTATCATAAAAATACCAAAAATATTATCTTATCATATCTATCAGATCTCACTCTCGTAAGTGACCGTGTAGGGATTAACAACCCCTTATTGCGTTGGTTGCGAGGATTTATTTGTTTGTGTAGGTGCGAGGGACTCGTGCGTGGCCTCCTACTGGATGGATACCTTGGTTCTCAAAAACTGAGGGAAATACTTACGCTACTTTGCTGCATCACCCTTTCCTCTTCAAGGGAAAATCAGCGGTGCTCAAGAGGTAGCAAGAAGGATTTCTGGCGCCGTTGCCGGGGAGGCTTACGCAAGGTGAAGTCAAGATTTGGACTCCCGACAACGAGCCATTTATGGCGCCGTTGCTGGCGAGTCTACGCAAAAGTCAACATACCAAGTACCCATCACAAACCCTTATCTCCCGCATTACATTATTTGCCATTTGCCTCTCGTTTTCTTCTCCCCCACTTCACCCTTGCCGTTTTATTCGCTCTCTCTCTTTTCCCTTTTGCCTCCCTCTTTCTTTTTGCTCCGCGCACTTTTCTGCCGTTATGTCTGAAACTGGGGAAATTATTGTCGATAAGGATAATAATAATATCATGGAAAATTCTGATGCTCCTGCTAAAGAATCCCCTACCTTACATACAAATAAATTCCGAATTGGTAGTGGTAACATTATTGGAAAAGGAGTTCTCCAAGATTTCTTTACTTGTGTCGGTGCTTTGCCTTCTATGGGCAGTTCTATTCTTCATAGAACTAGTAGTCTTGCGGATGCTATCGCCATGCTTGTAGTTGAACTTGAAAGACAATTTATGCACATGCATCCCTGCATACAGAGGATTTTCCTAGAATTTTCTAACATTGAGCATTCTTCTGTTAAGCGTGCCGCTACTATCTTTTTGGCTCATGAGTTCAGATTTATTATAAAAGAGGCCAAAGAAATCTTTGGGCATTATAGGGTGGATGCTGGACGTCTTCCCATAGAAACTATCTTATTTGATCAAGAGGAAATAATGCGTTTTCAATCTCTAGATTATGTTGCTTTTAATGAAAACCTTAGAAAAAAGGTTCCTACCAATATTCTAGTTGATAGAATTTCTGAACTTAATGATGATTTTGCTATTCGAAATAATGAGCTAGGATATTCTCTCGAATATAGGCTCACCAAGTTCTGCCAAAAGAATGCCTATAATGATGAATTGGTTGTGCAATATGAAGGGCCGAAGGAGGAACCTATACCTCCTAAGGTTGATCTTGGGGATTTTTGTCCTATTAAATTTAGCCCTTTTGATTAATTTTGCTTGCCACAAAGAAAGCTTGCTGCCAAACGTAGAATGAAATGAGTTAATGATCTATCTTATTATTATGGCAGTACCTAGATCTATCCTTGCTTTTATGCCTAGCTAGGAGCGTTAAACGATAGCGCTTGTTGGGAGGCAACCCAATTTTATTTTTAGTTTTTTGCTTTTTGCTTCTGTTTAGGAATAAATATTTGATCTAGCCTCTGGTTAGATGTCTTTTTATGTTTTAATTAGTGTTTGTTCCAAGTTAAACCTATAGGATCTTCTTGGATGATAGTTATTTGATCTCGCTGTAAATTCCAGAAACTTTCTGTTAACGAAAATAATTGTTAAAAATCATCAGAACGTGATAAAATATTGATTCCAATTGCTTCTGATCAATAAACAAATTTTCTAGGTCTTCCTATTTTTTCTGAATTTTTGGAGTTCCAGAAGTTTGCGTTAGTTACAGATTACTACAGACTGTTCTGTTTTTGACAGATTCTGTTTTTCGTGTGTTGTTTGCTTATTTTGATGAATCTATGGCTAGTAAAATAGTTTATAAACCATAGAGAAGTTGGAATACAGTAGGTTTAACACCAATATAAATAAAGAATGAGTTCATTACAGTACCTTGAAGTGGTCTTTGGTTTTCTTTCGCTAACGGAACTCACGAGATTTTCTGTTAAGTTTTGTGTTGTGAAGTTTTCAAGTTTTGGGTAAAAGATTTGATGGATTATGGAACAAGGAGTGGCAAAAGCCTAAGCTTGGGGATGCCCATGGCACCCCAAGATAATCTAAGGACACCTAAAAGCCAAAGCTTGGGGATGCCCCGGAAGGCATCCCCTCTTTCGTCTACTTCCATCGGTAACTTTACTTGGAGCTATATTTTTATTCACCACATGATATGTGTTTTGCTTGGAGCGTCTTGTATTATTTGAGTCTTTATTTGTTAGTTTACCACAATCATCCTTACTGTACACACCTTTTGAGAGAGTCACACTTGATTCGGAATTTATTAGAATACTCTATGTGCTTCACTTATATTTTTTTGAGCTATATAGTTTTTGCTCTAGTGCTTCACTTATATCTTTTAGAGCACGGCGGTGGATTTTTTTATAGAAACTATTGATCTCTCATGCTTCACTTATATTATTTTGAGAGTCTTAAAATAGCATGGCAATTTGCTTTAGTTAATATCATGAGAAATTTGATGCTTGATAATTGTTTTGAGATATAAAGGTAGTAATATCATAGTTGTGCTAGTTGAGTAATTGTGGAATTGAAAAATACATGTGTTGGAGTTTGTGATTCCCGTAGCATGCACGTATGGTGAACCGTTATGTAACGAAGTCGAAGCATGAAGTATTTGTTGATTGTCTTCCTTTGTGTGGCGGTCGGGATCGCGCGATGGTTAACTCCTACCAACCCTTCCCCTAGGAGCATGCGCAGTAGTACTTTGCTTCGAGGGCTAATAAATTTTTGCAATAAGTATATGAGTTCTTTATGAATAATGTGAGTCCATGGATTATACGCACACATACCTTTCCGCAATTTTCTAGCCTCTTCGGTACCACGCATTGCCCTTTCTCACCTTGAGAGTTGGTGCAAACTTCGCCGGTGCATCCAAACCCCGTGATATGATATACTCTATCACACATAAACCTCCTTATATCTTCCTCAAAACAGCCACCATACCTACCTATCATGGCATTTCCATAGCCATTCCGAGATACATTGCCATGCAACTTTCCACCGTTTCATTTATCATGACATACTCCATTATTGTCATATTGCTTTGCATGATCATGTAGTTGACATTGTATTTGTGGCAAAGCCACCGTTCATAATTCTTTCATACATGTCGCTCTTGATTCATTGCATATCCCGGTACACCGCCGGAGGCATTCATATAGAGTCATATTTTGTTCTAAGTATTGAGTTGTAACTCATGAGTTGTAAGTAAATAAAAGTGTGATGATCATCATTATTAGAGCATTGTCCCAAGTGAGGAAAGGATGATGAAGACTATGATTCCCCCACAAGTCGGGATGAGATTCCGGACGAAAAAAAAGAGGCCATAAAAAAGGCCCAAATAAAAAAATGAGAGAAAAAGAGAGAAGGGACAATGTTACTATCCTTTTACCACACTTGTGCTTCAAAGTAGCACCGTGATCTTCATGATAGAGAGTCTCTCATTTTGTCACTTTCATATACTAGTGGGAAATTTCATTATAGAACTTGGCTTGTATATTCCAATGATGGGTTTCCTCAAATGCCCGAGGTCTTCGTGAGCAAGCAAGTTGGATGCACACCCACTTAGTTTCTTTTTGAGCTTTCATACACTTGCATCCGTTGCATGGCAATCCCTACTCCTCGCATTAACATCAATTGATGGGCATCTCCATAGCCCGTTGATTAGCCTCGTTGATGTGAGACTTTCTCCTTTTTGTCTTCCCACAAAACCCCTACTATTATACCTTATTCCACCATAGTGCTATATCCATGGCTTGCGCACATGTATTGCGTAAGAGTTGAAAAGGCTGAAGCGCGTTAAAAGTATGAACCAATTGCTTGGCCAAAACCGGGGTCGTACATGATATGAATATTTTGTGTGGGGAAGATGGAGCATAGCCAGACTATATTATTTTGTAGGGATAACTTGCTTTGGCTATGTTATTTTGATAAGACATAATTGCTTAGTTAGTATGCTTGAAGTATTATTGTTTTTATGTCAACATTAAACTTTTATCTTGAATCATATCAAATCTGAACATTGATGCCACAATAAGAATAATTATATTGAAATTATGCCAAAGTAGCATTTCACATCAAAAATTCTGTCTTTATCATTTACCTACTCGAGGACGAGCAAGAATTAAGCTTGGGGATGCTTGATACGTCTCCAACGTATCAATTTTTTTATTGTTCCATGCTATATTATATTCTGTTTTGGACATTATTGGGCTTTATTATACACTTTTATATTATTTTTGGGAGTAACCTATTAACTGGAGGCCCAGCCCAGAATTGCTGTTTTTTGCCTATTTCAGAGTTTCGCAGAAAAAGAATATCAAACGGAGTCCAAACGGAATGAAACCTTCGGGAACGTGATTTTCGGAACGAACGTGATCCAGAGGACTTGGACCCTACGTCAAGACATCAACCAGGAGGGCACGAGGTAGGGGGCGCGCCTACCACCCCCCCCCCCCCAGGGCACGACCTCCACCCTCGTGGGCCCCCTGTTGCTCCACCGACGTACTCCTTCCTCCTATATATACCTACGTACCCCCAAACTACTAGATACGGAGCCAAAAACCTAATTCCACCGCCGCAACCTTCTGCACCCGTGAGATCCGATCTTGGGGCCTTTTCTGGAGCTCCGCCGGAGGGGGAATCGATCATGGAGGGCTTCTACATCAACACCATAGCCTCTCTGATGATGTGTGAGTAGTTTACCTCAGACCTTCAGGTCCATAGTTATTAGCTAGATGGCTTCTTCTCTCTTTTAGGATCTCAATACAATGTTCTCCCCCTCTCTCGTGGAGATCTATTCGATGTAATCTTCTTTTGCGGGGTGTTTGTTGAGACCGATGAATTGTGGGTTTATGATCAAGTTTATCTATGAACAATATTTGAATCTTCTCTGAATTCTTTTATGTATGGTTGGTTATCTTTGCAAGTCTCTTCGAATTATCAGTTTGGTCTGGCCTACTAGATTGATCTTTCTTGCAATGGGAGAAGTGCTTAGCTTTGGGTTCAATCTTGCGGTGTCCTTTCCCAGTGACAGTAGGGGCAGCAAGGCACGTATTGTATTGTTGCCATCGAGGATAACAAGATGGGGTTTATATCATATTGCATGAGTTTATCCCTCTACATCATGTCATCTTGCTTAAAGCGTTACTCTGTTCTTATGAACTTAATACTCTAGATGCATGCTGGATAGCCGTCGATGTGTGGAGTAATAGTAGTAGATGCAGGCAGGAGTCGGTCTACTTGTCTCGAACATGATGCCTATATACATGATCATACCTAGATATTCTCATAACTATGCTCAATTCTGTCAATTGCTCAAAAGTAATTTGTTCACCCACCGTAATACTTATGATCTTGAGAGAAGCCACTAGTGAAACCTATGGCCCCCGGGTCTATTTTTCATCATATTAATCTCCCATCAACAAGCTATTTCCTTTGCCTTTTATTTTGCTTCTATTTTACTTTGCATCTTTATCATAAAAATACCAAAAATATTATCTTATCATATCTATCAGATCTCACTCTCGTAAGTGACCATGTAGGGATTGACAACCCCTTATTGCGTTGGTTGCGAGGATTTATTTGTTTGTGTAGGTGCGAGGGACTCGTGTGTGGCCTCCTACTGGATTGATACCTTGGTTCTCAAAAACTGAGGGAAATACTTACGCTACTTTGTTGCATCACCCTTTCCTCTTCGAGGGAAAACCAACGCAGTGCTCAAGAGGTAGCAGGCCACCAGGTGGGCACAACCCACCTGGGCGCGCCAGGCCCCCAGACGTGCCCTGGTTGGTTGTGGCCTCCTCGGCCCACCTCTGGTGCCCAACTTTTGGTATATAAGTCATTTTGACCTAAAAAACAAAGGAGAAGGCTTTCGGGACGGAGCACCGCCATCTCGAGGCGGAACTTGGGCAGGAGCACTTTTGCCCTCCGGCGGAGCGATTCTGCCGTGGGAACTTCCCTCCTGGAGGGGGAAATCAACGTCATCATCATCACCAACAACTCTCCCATCTTGGGGAGGGCAATCTCCATCAACACCTTCACCAACACCATCTCATCTCAAACCCTAGTTCATCTCTTGTATTTAATCTTGTTACCAGTGAGGGAGTCCTGGACTAAGGGGTCCTCGGGCGTCCGGCCTGTTAGCCATGGGTCGGACTGATGGGCCGTGAAGATACGAAGACCGAAGACAGCACCCATGTCCGGATGGGACTCTCCTTGGCGTGGAAGGAAAGCTTGGTGACCGAACATGTAAATTCCTTTCTTTGTAACCGACCTTGTGTAACCCTAGATCCTCCCGGTGTCTATATAAACCGAAGGACTTAGTCCGGAAACGGACAGACTCATTATCATAGACATACAGGCTAGACTTCTAGGGTTTTAGCCATTACGATCTCGTGGTAGATCAACTCTTGTAATACTCATATTCATCAAGATCAATCAAGAAGGAAGTAGGGTATTACCTCCATAGAGAGGGCCCGAACCTGGGTAAACATCGTGTCCCCTATCTCCTGTTACCATCGACCTTAGACGCACTGTTCGGGACCCCCTACCCGAGACCCACCGGTTTTGACACCGACATTGGTGCTTTCATTGAGAGTTCCACTGTGCCGTCCCCAAAAGGTTCGATGGCCCCTTCAATCGTCAACAATGACGCTGTCCAAGGAGAAACCTTCCTCGGACAGATCTTCGTGTTCGGCGGCTTCGCACTGCGGGCCAAATCGTTTGGCCACCTGGAGCAGATCGATAGCTACGCCCCTGGCCGTCAGGTCAGATTTGGGAGCTTGAATTACGTTGCGGACATCCGTGAAGATTTGATCTTGGCTGGATTCGAGACCGCGGCGACCGCTCCTGGTCACCTTGACGAACATGACCTAAATCTGTCGTCAGACCGCATCCAGGAGATAGCTCCTGTGACCACTCCGGCCTTAGATCCAGAGCACACTGCGGCATCCGAGGATCGGAGGTTCGACCCCACCACAGAGGCCACAGATTCCCCGGCGTTGGAGCCGCACATGGACTTAACCTCACACAATATCTGTGTCACCGGAATTCCGGACTCGTCTCTGGTTAAAAGTTCTGAACCATGTGAGCCCGCGGACGCTGAACTTGATCGCTCATCGATCTTCGAATTCAGCGCCGCAGGCATCTTCCAGCACTCGCCTTTGGGCGATGTGCTAAACTCATTAAAGATCTTGTCCTTGGCGGGGGACTCACAGCCAAACTCCGTCCGGTTCGGACTAGGGGCTGATGATCGAGAATTTTACTTCCCACCCGCCACCCACTTCATAGCCACTGTCAAGGACTTAACCGACACGCTTGATTACGACTCCGAAGACATCGACGGCATGGACGACGATGCCGATGAGGAGCAAGACCAAAATCTGCCATTTACTGGACGCTGGACGGCCACTTCTTCGTACGATGTGTACATGGTGGATACACCCAAAACAACCAACGATGATGACAAAGAAAATCCAGTCGAGAATAAACCTCCTGAGACACAGCAAAAACGCCGGCGTCCTCGGCTCCGCTCTAAGTCACGTCGTTCAAAAGACAGCAATGCTGGCACCGGTGAAAATAATACTCCGGACGATGCCAAAAACAATGAAGACCTTGCTGAGGTAACATCCGAACAGGAGGAGCAAGAAAACGGGCTATCTAGCCCCAACGAACAGGCCAGGCCCAATGACTCGGAGGACGGTAGTTACCGTCCGCTCTCCGAGGATGAGGAAAGCCTCGGCAACGAAGATTTCATCGTGCCTGAGGAACCTCTCGAGCGGAGCGCTTCAAGTGCCAGCTCATAGCAACGGCAAGGAGCCTGAAAAAGAAACAGCAGCAGCTTCAAGCTGACCAAGATCTACTCGTCGACAGATGGACTGATGTCCTGGCAGCCGAAGAATACGGTCTCAGACGCCCAGCCAAGAGTTACCCAAAGCGAAGGCTGCTAGCCCAGTTCGATGAAGAGGCGCCGGAGCTCATACCTCCCTCGCGTAATGCGGTCGGGACAGTGTGGCGGACCGACCACCACGTGGTCAGGATAGAGCGGCAGCTCAGGCCGAACAGCAGCCTGCCCCACCGCCTCGTAAAAATAGAGACGAAACAGCTCGGGGTCACACATACAACCTCCGATAGACCCTAGATAGTAGAGCAGGACACACCCGAACGATTTACGGATCGCGAGGATGTCCCTCGACACGTGATGATGGCTACCTATTCGGGCGTGACAAACCTAGTCACACCCGAGCCGATAACCGCCGACGAACTCCATCGGAGCTACGGCGCAATGTGGCCAGATATAGAGGCGTTGCACACCCTCTCTACTTCACTGATGAAGTAATGGACCATGAATTCCCTGAAGGGTTCAAACCCGTCAATATTGAATCATATGACGGAACAACCGATCCCGCGGTATGGATCGAGGATTTTATCCTCCACATTCACATGGCCCGCGGAGATGACCTCCATGCTATCAAATACCTTCCACTAAAGCTCAAAGGGCCAGCCCGGCACTAGTTAAACAGCCTGCCTGAAAATTCCATCGGCAGCTGGGAGGACTTGGAAGAAGCTTTTCTTGACAACTTCCAAGGTACATACGTCCGGCCACCAGACGCCGATGACTTAAGTCACATAGTCCAACAGCCTGGAGAGTCAGCCAGGAAATTATGGACTAGATTCCTAACTAAAAAGAACCAGATCGTTGACTGTCCGGATGCCAAAGCCCTAGCAGCCTTTAAACATAGCATCCACGACGAATGGCTCGCCCGCCATCTCGGCCAAGAAAAGCCCAAATCTATGGCAGCCCTCACGGCACTCATGACCCGCTTTTGCGCGGGTGAAGATAGTTGGCTGGCTCGTAGCAAAAACACAGCCAGCGAGGCGGGCCCCTCCGAGGTCAAAAATAGCAACGGCAAGTTCCAACGTAACAGACACAAGCACCGAAGCAATGGTGATAATACCGATGACACTACAGGTAATGCCGGATTCAGAGGCTCCAAGTCCGATCAGCGGAAAAAGTCGTATCAAAGGAATAATCAAGGACCATCTAGCATGGACCGCATACTTGACCGTCCGTGCCAAATCCATGGCACCCCACACAAACCAGCCAATCATACCAACAGGGATTGTTGGGTCTTCAAACAGGCCAGCAAGTTAAACACCAAGAACAAGGAAAAGGGATCGCAAAGTGAGGACGATGATGAAGAGCCCCGGCAACCGAGCTGGGGGGGGCAGAAGAAGTTCCCCCCTCAAGTCAAAACGGTGAACATGATATATGCTACACACATCCCCAAAAGGGAGCGCAAGCACGCACTAAGGGACGTTTATGCGATAGAGGCAGTCGCCCCAAAATTCAATCCATGGTCCTCGTGCCCGATCACTTTTGATCGTCAGGATCATCCGACCAGTATCCGGCACGGCGGATCAGCCGCACTAGTCCTAGACCCAATCATCGATGGATTCCACCTGACGCGAGTCCTCATGGACGGTGGCAGCAGCCTTAATCTGCTCTATCAGGACACAGTGCGCAAAATGGGCATTAACCCATCACGGATCAAACCCACAAGGACTACCTTTAAAGGAGTCATACCAGGTGTAGAGGCCCGTTGTACGGGCTCAATCACACTAGAGGTCGTTTTCGGATCTGCGGACAACTTCCGAAGCGAGGAGTTAACCTTCGATATCGTCCCCTTCCGCAACGGCTATCATGCACTGCTCAGACGAACCGCATTTACTCGATTCGATGCGGTACCTCACTACGCTTATCTCAAGCTCAAGATGCCCGGACCATGTGGCGTCATAACAATAAATGGAAATACGGAACGCTCCCTCCGTACCGAGGAGCATACCACGGCCTTAGCAGCAGAAATATAGCGCGGCCTTTTTCAGCAGAACCTTAGTTCGGCGGCCAAGCCCCCAGACACCATTAAAAGAGTCCGAACTATTCTGTAGCGAGACAACCCGGCTCGTCAAGAGCTTAGATAGCAATTTGGCCTCCATCCCAGTCCCGATCAAATAGCGGCATTCGTACCGCGTGCACTCAAAATCCCATGGGCATTGACGGAGGCATAGCTAGCTTGCGATCCACGGTGCGGCTTGACCGACCCTGGGTTCGCACACCTTCACTTTTCCTTTCGGGTTTCTCTCTTCATGAGGCTTTTTCTGATAACCCGATCATCGACGCACCAATGAGGCAAGGAGCTTTGACGTACAAGGGAATCCCCAGGTGGTCTCTGTTAATGATTGCTATACCTGTTTTACATACCCGCACGCAGCTCGCTCTTGGTCATGGCATGTTAAATAGCCTTACTCGCTTATTGCATTACTTGTACAAATACGCCTCGACGTATTAATCACATTACAATGGAAAATAAATGGTAGCGTCAGCTTATTACTTGATTTTTCTTTTTTGTTATTTATTACTCATTGCGCCCGTACACTCGGGTACGCTTTACTTCACCAGGGGCTTTCACGCCCCGCAGTATGGCAATAAAGTCTGAACACCTTTTTAGTACAGTTCGGCACCCCAAACTTATAGCATTATATGCATCGGCTCCAAATCATGTCTTTGGTCAATAGTTGGGTTGCCCGGCTCCTGTGCTTACTACCTTACGTTCCGCTATATCGGCTAGGGTAGTAAAGGGAGAACTACTGCGATTGTGTCCCGGTTCTTCCGGACGAGCACCTTAGTAGAGAAAGCCGAAAACTGACTGTCATGATGCAGCGAGAGCTGGTCAGCTGTTCGAGAGGTTTTAAATCCTTAGAGATTTTATCCGCTTTATGCGATGAATCGGTTTTTATCCGATCAGGTGCGTATAACGCCCCAAGTTCGGTCTTCCGAATACCAGGGGCTGCGCCGAAATTATCATTGTCAAACTCCTATGGCTAAGTGAGGGTGATAAAGGTCGTATAGTCTGATTGCCTCGTTCATTGCACTAAACACCTCCTTTAAGGACCAAAATGTGGAGTAAAGAGTGTTTAGATTTCTCCCGAACACCCCCGTACTATCTACATGGGAGCAGAAGCTGACGACTGGCCAACCCTTAGATTTCATAAACGGCTGCACAGGAGGTAAAATTTTAAACATCATTGTTTCATATTACAGGACAAGGTAATACGAATGTTTTCACGGGAATATAACATCCTTCGAACATTGCTCCGCCACAAGGCGGGATCCCTCCAGGACACCATCAAAATATAACTCGGGTCGACGGTGCTCCTTGCCCTCAGGCGGCCCCTCGGTCATCAGCTTCTTGGCATCCATCTTCGCCCAGTGCGTCTTGACGCGGGCAAAGGCCATCTTTGCACCTTCAATACAGACCGACCGCTTTACACTACTAGGAAAAGGCCTATAGATAATATGGACATTAATGGCGCACCACACATGTGGTGCGCCACTACTATATAGCAGTGGGGCACCATGTGTTGGTGCGCCATTAGTGTCCAAATACTAATGGCGCACCACATCCACGGTGCGCCACTACTAACAATTTTTTTTTCAAAACTAGTAATGGCGCACCAGGGGATAGTGCGCCATTACTAGTTAAAGCCATTACTAGTTTTAACTAGTAATGGCGCACGACACCCTCGGTGCGCCACTACTAAATTTTTTTTAATTTTTTTTCAAAACTAGTAATGGCGCACCGTGGGTGTGGTGCGCCATTACTAGGTGCGCCATTACTAGTTTTGCCCAAAAATTCCACCGAATGCACCCCCCGGTGGACCGCCTTTTTAGTTTAAAAAAATAAAAGAAAATGATGAAATGTCAAAAAAAATAAAATAATAAGTTTCCCATGAGATATGTGGTCTAGTTGTTGGGAAAATTTACAAATATGAATTTCGACTTTATTTGCAAAATCTCTCTGGAATTTGTAAAATGGGCATAACTTTTGCATACGAACTCGGATTAAAAAGATTTTTATATGAAAAATCATCTACTCGAAAAGTTACATACGAATTGAAGCGGGGGAACCCTGTTCAACATCTTCAAAATCCCCAAAAACCTAACAGAACGAAAGATACGGGGCTTTTAAGATCTATTAGAGTATCGGCGAGAAATCTTGGTTATTCACTCTATTTTTAAGTCCCAAAATTTTTGTACATTCAAAAAAGGAATTGATTCCGGGGGAAAATGAAAAAAAAATCAAACTTACTAGTGGCGCACCATTTGCTAGGTGCGCCACTAGTAACAGAAAAAAAATTAGTTTCAAAAAAACTTTTTTTTGGATTTTTTTTCAAAATATGATACGTAATATGACCGGGAAGTTTGAAATATTTTTTCAAAATTTCATCACACTCATGAACATGAACATGAACAAAGTCCTAGACATCAACAAGGTTTAATAGGATTGATATGATAGATATATCAACAAGTGCCTGTGAAGTGAGCTGGTGCTGGGGTTGGATAGAACTGTGAAGTTAAGTGTGCTCGGGCTGGATTAGTGTGAGGATGGGTGACCTTCTGGGAAGTTTGACCACGGAGTGCGATTTGACTTGAGATTAAGCATATTGGCCTGAGATTAAGCCATAGTGACCAGAGATTAAGAAAAAAATTGTGATTTTAAAAAAAAAATTGAAAAAAAATCTGAAAAAAAATTGTTAGTAACGGCGCACTTCTATGTGGTGTGCCATTAGTATCAGGTATACTAATGGCGCATCATGTGATATACTAATGGCCCACTCCCTGGTGCGCCATTAGTATCTGGTATACTAATGGTGCACCAGGGGTGCGCCATTAGTATTAATTACTAGTGGCGTGATGCTAGTGGCGCACCTATAGTGCGCCATTAATGGCCAAAACAGGTGCGCCACTAGCAGGCCTTTTCCTAGTAGTGTTATGACCTCAAGCCGTGGGCAGGCACTAACAAGCCGCTTCACAAGTCCGAAGTAGCTGCTGGGTATCGGCGCGGCAGGCCATAGTTGGACTATCAAGTCCTTCATGGCCAGCTCGGCCGCCTTGTGCAGCTCGACCAGCTGTTTCAGCTGGTCGCTGAAGGGCACCGGATGTTCTGGTCCAAGATATTGAGACCAGAACAACTTCTCCGTAGAACTCCCTTCTTCGGCTCGATAGAACTCGGCAGCATCTGATACACTGCGCGGCAAATCCGTAAACGCCCCTGGAGAGCTCCAAATCCGGGTAAGTAAAAGGAACATTTCCTTCACAGACTTGCTTCGCATAATGAAAGCCTTACCCGCCGCGATCTTCTTGGCCGCCTGGATTTCCTGAAGGGCGCTCTGGGCCTCGGCTCGAGCCTCTTGTGCGCTCTGGCGGGCGTTCGCAAGTTCGGACGCTTGCGTCTTAGAATCACGCTCCAAGTACTCGTACTTCTTGACGGCGTCCTGGAGCTCTTGCTGGACCTCGCCGACCCGGGCCCCGTGCTTCTCGCGCGCAGCGTGCTCCTTGGCCGCTTTGTCCTCGGCTTCGGCTAACGCCTTCTTGAGGGCCGCCAACTCGGTCGTGGCCCCTAACATAGTGCATGACACTTTTAGTCAGCACGAAACATTCATCCTTCCAAAATATACGCGCAGGTTACTGCATACCTTGGTTGTCCTCCAACTGCTTCTTCATGAGGCCGATCTCTTCTTCGGCCGCTCCAGGCTCTGCTTCAGGCCAGATACCTCCACAGTATGAGCGGCAGCAGCCAGCAGCGACGCCTGCTTATTCACATAGACATCTTATGTTAGACTCCTGTGAAAATTATTTTGATCCTCTGTTCGCCTTTTTCTTTCCGAAACACCAAACAGAGCAGCAGGGGCTACTGTCTACACAGTGATATTCTTTCTACAATTACATTACTTACCTCAAAGCCTGTTAAAAGGCTAGCGCAGGCTTCGGTCAGTCCGCTTTTAGTGGACTGAACCTTTTCGATCACTGTGCCCATAAGGACACGGTGTCATCCACAATGGAAGCACCTCACAGCGCTTCCAGCAGATTATCCGGCGCCTCTGGTTGGACAGAGGTCACCGGCAGAACAGGCACACCTCCTCCTTTCGGGGAAGGTCGTTCGCTGGACTCCGGAGCCGTGTAGGTCTCCGGAATGGCATCCGGCTGAGGGCCGAATGGAACTCGGCCCCCATCACCAGTCCCCATGGGGGCTTTTTCCCCCATGTGTCCGGCCGAGGAGTCATCCTTGGGCGCCACCCTAACGATCTCCGGAACCTCCCCCCGGCCTGGGACGGTCCTTTGGGACACCACCTCGTCATCACCCTTGGGCGAGACAAAGTGAGTGGGCGGCGGTGACATGCTAGCCATCTCCTTTGAGTCTAGCGAACCCTCTGTCGAGGATCGCGGGGAGCTATTGCGAGCCGGACTGCAATGGCATAATTTAAACATATTAATATTACAAAGTAGAAAGGCCAGGCATCGGATGTGCGTAAGATTTGGGGTACTTACGAGGCGGCCCGAGGCTTGGTCCGGGGCATTCGCTCCGAACTGCTATCGACATCCCACGCGGAGTTATCCGCAAGGGAGCCCTTCCTCCTCTTGGGCGCCTTCGCCTCCAGATTTGTGGCGGCCCCCTTTTCTTCCTTCCCCCCTCAGGGGGGAGCCGCTTTCTTCCTCCTCCTCGCCGTCGTCTTCGGCGGCCGAAGAGTCAGTCTCGTCTTCGGACGACATGTCCGAAGCACCCTTTCGGCGAAGGCCACTCCTGGTCCCTTTGGTCGTCTTCTTGGCCTTCTTCTCCGGCACATCATAAGGCGCCGGAAACAGCATCTTCATCAGGAGTGGGGTTTCTTCATCTTCGGGTAGCGGAGCCGGACAATTAATCCGCCCCGCTATGTCGGTCCAGGCCTAAAAGAAATTGATAGGAAGGCTTAGACTCCTTCCTCAAAATATGCCAGTAAAAGGCTATACCTTGAAAACATGAAAGAGCTTGCCGAATCAGCGAATGAGCATAACCTGGATCACGTTGACAAGTTTGATCTTCTTGGTCATCATGTTCTGGACGCACGTCTGGAGCCCAGTCAGCTCGTTTGAAGAACCCCAGGTTAGGCCCTTCTCTTGCCAGGAGGTGAGCCGCATCGGAACTCCGGATCGGAATTCGGGGGCCGCCGCCCAGTTGGTATCGCGTGGCTCGGTGATGTAGAACCACCTCGACTGCCACCCCTTCACTGTCCCCACAAAGGAGCCTTCGAGCCAGGTGACATTGGGCATCTTGCCCACCATGGCACCTCCTTACTCTGCTTGTTGACCGCTCACCACCTTCGGCTTCACATTGAAGGTCTTCAGCCACAGGCCGAAGTGAGGTGGGATGCAGAGAAAGGCCTCGCGCATGACTATAAATGCCGAGATGTTGAGGATGAAGTTGGGGGCTAGATCATGGAAGTCTAGCCCGTAGTAAAACGCCAGTCCACGGACAAACGGGTGGAGGGAATCCCAGCCCGCGGACGAAATGTGTGAGGAACACCACCCTCTCATGAGGCTCGGGGGTAGGGATGATCTGTCCCTTGGCCGGGAGTCGGTGAACGATCTCCTCGGCCAGGTATCCGGCCTCTCGGAGCTCCTTGATATCTCTCTTCTTAATGGAGGAGGCCATCCACTTGCCTCCAGCTCCGAATCCGGACATGGTTGGAGTGCTTTCTCGGGCGGGGGAAGCTAGAGCTTGGGCACTGGAGCTCAAGAATGGATGGGCAGAGGAAGGAGGAGGTGTGGGTGAATGAGGACGAATCCTTATCCCCTTATAAAGGTCGTGAATGTCAAGCGCCTCCCCACTCGCCCTAAAACTCGTCTATTCCCAAGGGCTATGTAAAACGGCACGGTTGGGTTACCCATACCCGTATTGATGAGAATCCCGCAATAAGGGGACACGATCTCTGCTTCGACAAGATGTGCCAATGGCAACCGCGTCTCGAAACGTGGAACGGCAGACACAAAACGGTTCAAAATTATGACCGGGCAGACGTGATGTCATGTTGTAAAAAAGTTGTCGGCGGATTGGACTCATGGAGTATTATATTCTCTCTGCGGTTGTGTGTGGTGTGTGTTACAGGTCCGGATACAATCATCACGTCTAGAGACTATCTTGGAGTTCGGAAAGGGGAACCCGCCTTGCAATGCCAAAGACAGATCTACGCGCCGGATACCTTGTCATTGAAGCTAGGTTCAGGGGCTACTGAGGGAGTCCTGGACTAAGGGGTCCTCGGGCGTCCAGCCTGTTAGCCATTGGCCGGACTGATGCTATTTCATACTCCTCTGATCATGAGCATGGTTATAATTTGTGAGTAGTTACTTTTGTTCTTGAGGTCACCGGAGAAATCATGTTGCAAGTAATCATGTGAACTTGATACGTGTTCGATATTTTGATAGTATGTATGTTGTGATTCCCTTAGTGGTGTCATGTGAACGTCGACTATATAACACTTCACCATATTTGGGCATAAGGGAATGCATTGTGGAGTAGCAATTAGATGGTGGGTTGCGAGAGTGACAGAAACTTAAACACCAGTTTATGCGCTATTCTGTAAGGGACCGATTGGATCCTAGAGTTTAATGCTATGGTTAGAATTTATTCTTAATACTTTTCTCGTAGTTGCGGATGTTTGCGGGAGGGTTAATCATAAGTAGGAGGTTTGTTCAAGTAAGAACAGCACCTAAGCACCGGTCCACCCACATATAAAATTATCAAAGTAGCGAACACAAATCGAACCAACATGATGAAAGTGACTAGATGAAATTCCCGTGTACCCTCAAGAACGCTTTGCTTATCATAAGAGACCGTTTGGGCATGTCCTTTGCCTCAAAAGGATTAGGCTATGATGTCTACTACACAACCTTCGTCTTGTAGACGTTGTTGGGCCTCCAAATGCAGAGGTTTGTAGGACAGTAGCAAATTTCCCTCAAGTGGATGACCTAAGGTTTATCAATCCGTGGGAGGCATAGGATGAAGATGGTCTCTCTCAAACAACTCTGCAACCAAATAACAAAGATTCTCTTGTGTCCCCAACACACCAATACAATGGTAAATTGTATAGGTACACTAGTTCGGCGAAGAGATGGTGATACGAGTGCAATATGGATGATAGATATGAGTATTTGTAATCTGAAAATATAGAAACAGCAAGGTAGCAAGCGATAAAAGTGAGCGTAAACGGTATTGCAATGCTAGGAAATAAGGCCTAGGGTTCATACTTTCACTAGTGCAAGTTCTCTCAACAATAATAACATAATTGGATCATATAACTATCCCTCAACATGCAACAAAGAGTCACTCCAAAGTCACTAATAGCGGAGAACAAACAAAGAGATTATTGTAGGGTACGAAACCACCTCAAAGTTATTCTTTCGGATCGATCTATTCAAGAGTTCGTACTAGAATAACACCTTAAGACACATATCAACCAAAACCCTAATGCCACCTAGATACTCCAATGTCACCTCAAGTATCCATGGGTATGATTATACGATATGCATCACACAATCTCAAATTCATCTATTCAACCAACACAGAGAACTTCAAAGAGTGCCCCAAAGTTTCTACCGAAGAGTCAAGATGAAAACGTGTGCCAACCCCTATGCATAAGTTCACGAGGTCACGGAACCCGCAAGTTGATCACCGAAACATACATCAAGTGAATCACGTGATATCCCATTGTCACCACAGATACGCACATGCAAGACATACATCAAGTGTTCTCAAATCCTTAAAGACTCAATCCGATAAGATAACTTCAAAGGGAAAACTCAATCCATTACAAGAGAGTAAGGGGAGAAACATCATAAGATCCAACTACAATAGCAAAGCTCGTGATACATCAAGATCGTACCACCTCAAGAACACGAGAGAGAGAGAGAGATCAAACACATAGCTACTGGTACATACCCTCGGCCCCGAGGGTGAACTACTCCCTCCTCGTCATGGAGAGCGCCGGGATGATGAAGATGGCCACCGGTGAGGGATCCCCCCTCCGGCAGGGTGCCGGAACAGGGTCCCGATTGGTTTTTGGTGGCTATAGAGGCTTGCGGTGGCGGAACTCCCGATCTATTGTGTTCTCCTATGTTTTAGGGTATATGGATATATATAGGCGAAAGAAGTCAGTCAGGGGAACCACGAGGGGCCCACGAGGGTGGGGGCACGCCCAGGGGGCAGGCACGCCTCCCTGCCTCGTGGCCACCTCAAAGCTTCCTTAACGTCTACTCCAAGTCTCCTGGATTGCTTCTGTTCCAAAAATAACTCTCCCGAAGGTTTCATTCCATTTGGACTCCGTTTGATATTCCTTTTCTTCGAAACACTGAAATAGGCAAGAAAACAGCAATTTGGGCTGGGCCTCCGGTTAATAGGTTATTCCCAAAAATAATATGAAAGTGTTTAGTAAAGCCCATAAACATCCAAAACAGATAATATAATAGCATGGAACAATCAAAAATTATAGATACGTTGGAGACATATCAAGCATCCCCAAGCTTAATTCCTGCTCGTCCTCGAGTAGGTAAATGATAAAAACAGAATTTTTGATGTGGAATGCTACCTAACATATTTATCAATGTAATCTTCTTTATTGTGGCAAGAATATTCAGATCCATAAGATTCAAAACAAAAGTTTAATATTGACATGAAAACAATAATACTTCAAGCATACTAACAAAGCAATCATGTCTTCTCAAAATAACATGGCCAAAGAAAGCTATCCCTACAAAATCATATAGTCTGGCTATGCTCTATCTTCATCACACAAAATATTGAAATCATGCACAACCCCGATGACAAGCCAAGCAATTGTTTCATACTTTTGATGTTCTCAAACTTTTTCAATCTTCACGCAATACATGAGTGTGAGCCATGGACATAGCACTATAGGTGGAATAGAATGGTGGTTGTGGAGAAGACAAAAAGGAGAAGATAGTCTCACATCGACTAGGTGTATCAACGGGCTATGGAGATGCCCATCAATAGATATCAATGTGAGTGAGTAGGGATTGCCATGCAACGGATGCACTAGAGCTATAAGTGTATGAAAGCTCAACAAAGAAACTAAGTGGGTGTGCATCCAACTTGCTTGCTCACGAAGACCTAGGGAAATTTGAGGAAGCCCATCATTGGAATATACAAGCCAAGTTCTATAATGTAAAATCCCCACTAGTATATGAAAGTGACTACATAGGAGACTCTGTATCATGAAGATCATGGTGCTACTTTGAAGCACAAGTGTGGTAAAATGATAGTAGCATTGCCCCTTCTCTCTTTTTCTCTCATTTTTTTGTTTTTTTGGGCCTTCTCCTTTTTTTATGGCCTCTTTTTCCTTTTTTTGGGCTTCTTTGGCCTCTTTTATTTATTTATTTTCGTCCGGAGTCTCATCCCGACTTGTGGGGGAATCATGGTCTCCATCATCCTTTCCTCACTGGGACAATGCTCTAATAATGATGATCATCACACTTTTATTTACTTACAACTCAAGGATTACAACTCGATACTTAGAACAAAATATGACTCCATGTGAATGCCTCCGGCGGTGTACCGGGATGTGCAATGAATCAAGAGTGACATGTATGAAAAATTATGAACGGTGGCTTTGCCACAAATACGATGTCAACTACATGATCATGCAAAGCAATATGACAATGATGGAGTGTGTCATAATAAACAGAATGGTGATAAGTTGCATGGCAATATATCTCGGAATGGCTATGGAAATGCCATAATAGGTAGGTTTGGTGGCTGTTTTGAGGAAGGTATATGGTGGGTGTATGATACCGGCGAAAGGTGCGCGGTATTAGAGAGGCTAGCAATGGTGGAAGGGTGAGAGTGCGTATGATCCATGGACTCAACATTAGTCATAAAGAACTCATATACTTATTGCAAAAATCTATTAGTTATCGAAACAAAGTACTACACGCATGCTCCTAGGGGGATAGATTGGTAGGAAAATACCATCGCTCGTCCCCGACTGCCACTCACAAGGAGGACAATCAATAAATAAATCATGCTCCGACTTCATCACATAACGGTACACCATACGTGCATGCTACGGGAATCACAAACTTTAACACAAGTATCTCTCAAATTCACAACTACTCAACTAGCATGACTCTACTATCACCATCTTCATATCTCAAAACAATCATAAGGAATCAAACTTCTCATAGTATTCAATGCACTTTATATGAAAGTTTTTATTATATCCCTCTTGGATGCCCATCATATTAGGACTAAATGTATAGCCAAAGCAAATTACCATGTTGTTCTAAAGACTCTCAAAATAATATAAGTGAAGCATGAGTTTTCATATATTTCTTCAAAATAAATCCACCGCCGTGCTCTAAAAGATATAAGTGAAGCACTAGAGCAAACAACAAACTACTCCGAAAGATATAAGTGAAGATCAATGAGTAGTCGAATAATTATGCAACTATGTGAAGACTCTCTAACATTTAAGAATTTAAGATCTTGGTATTTTATTACAACAGCAAGCAAAACAAAAGAAAATAAAATGATGCGCCAAGCAAAACACATATTATGTGGTGAATAAAAATATAGCTCCAAGTAAAGTTACCGATGAATGAAGACGAAAGAGGGGATGCCATCCGGGGCATCCCCAAGCTTAGGCTCTTGGTCATCCTTGAATATTGCCTTGGGGTGCCTTGGGAATCCCCAAGCTTAGGCTCTTGCCACTCCTTATTCCATAGTCCATCGAATCTTTACCCAAAACTTGAAAACTTCACAACACAAAACTCAACAGAAAACTCGTAAGCTCCGTTAGTATAAGAAAATAAAACCACCACTTAGGTACTGTTGTGAACTCATTATAAATTCATATTGGTGTAATATCTACTGTATTCCAACTTCTCTATGGTTCATACCCTCCGATACTACTCATAGATTCATCAAAATAAGCAAACAACACACTGAAAACAGAATCTGTCAAAAACAGAACAGTCTGTAGTAATCTTATCAAACGTATACTTCTGGAACTCCAAAAATTATAAAATAAATTTGTGGACCTGAGGAATTTATCTATTAATCATATGCAAAAAGAATCAACCTAAAAGCACTCCCCAGTAAAAAAATGGCAGCTAATTTCATGAGCGCTAAAGTTTCTGTTTTTTTACAGCATGATCATAAAGACTTCACCCAAGTCTTCCCAAAGGTTCTACTTGGCAAAAACACTAATTAAAAGATAAAACCACATCTAACCAGAGGCTAGATGGATTATTTATTACTAAACGGGAGCAAAAGGCAAAGAACTAAAATAAAATTGGGTTGCCTCCCAACAAGCGCTAACGTTTGACGCCCCTAGCTAGGCATGATGATTTCAATGATGCTCACATAAAAGATATGAATTGAAACATAAAGAGAGCACCATGAAGAATATGACTAGAACATTTAAGTCTAACCCACTTCCTATGCATAGGGATTTTGTGAGCAAACAACTTGTGGGAACAATAATCAACTAGCATAGGTGTAACGACCAAACCTCGAAGGATTTGAGTCTCTGTGCTTACCGTGCTAGTCCCTGGATCGAACTTGCTAGCACACACAGTATAGATGAATACCAGAATAGCAAGTGCATCATTTATTACAACGTATGATCCAGAATGTATAAAATAAAACAATCTGCATAGCACTTGGCTAGCTTTATTCAATCAAACAGCGGAAAATTAGCAGAAAATAACGATGAGTCCCATCATAGCCCACTGGCGATGCTGAGTGCAGACTCCCGACCCTAACGGTACCTTACTCTTCGTCTGAATATCCTGCAACATGAGACGTTGCAGCCATATAGGTTAATACTTTGAATGTATTGGCAAGTTACACAAGAGTAATAATAAAGCAGACCTACATGTATATGCATAGTACAACACAGGAAGGCTTGAGGGTTTATTTTTGCAGAAAGCTGATTTTATCCTAATAACTACCTAATAGTCAAATTTTTATTTACTTCTTTTATTACTACAATTAAATACACAAGGTTGAGTTGGCAAAATCAACTCCAACCTACACTTTATTAAGTTGCCCACAAATATTATTAAGTGTCACATCTGTCAAGATCATCCAACAACTGTAATGGCATAGTGGCTCAAATTTACCCATAACCGAGGGCACGGCTAATCATGATTAGTTTTAATACTCTGCAGAGTTTTGTACGCTTTACCCACTGGACCCAATCCGAAGATTGAGACGAAGTCTTTCAGAAGAGGTTCCCTTAACCACCTGACGGCCACATCCCACCTACATATGCTACATCTGTCGACACTGTCTGGGCAAGGGTTCCAACAACTGATCAACTAAGCCAGAGCCCATATAGCCAGTGGTCGCACATGGAAGCTACTAGTCACTAAGTCTGTCTGATCTTTTTGAACTGGGCGGCATTCCACTTAGGGTGCACTCTCATGAGCGCACGGCCTTAGAAAAGGTGCAAGACCCCATGATGCCTTCCCTCAACACCAAGCAATACCACTTCCGCCCAGAGGTGAGTTAAATTCCGAGTTACTACTCAATTGTTATATGTATTTATAATCCTCACATAAACTCAATGAATACACAAACCACCCCCGTCTACAAAGCATAGCAACCTACAACTACCACGATTTGCAAAGACGGGAAGATAGCTCAACAGCATAACAAAAATAATATAGTAATCCTATACATGCATATATTCATAGTGTGATATAACTACATGCATAGAAAACAATAGGTAAAGGATGATCAACATGTAACTTGCCTTGGTTCTGGTTCAGAAAGTCACACTCCTGACAATAGCTCGCGTCGCACTCCGGACAATCTACACGTTTCACACAATTCAACAAATCAATCATCGAAAAACGAATAGAACCAAAATAAAACTAACAGCAACAAAACCATTTTTAAAACTCAACAAAAGAAGCTTAACAGTACCTAAATTGCACTATGGTCACAACACAAAAAGAAACACCTAAAACCGACAAACGGTTTGAAAGTTACGGCCTCCGGAAGATTTAATTCAAATTCAAACGAATTCAAATTTGAACATTGCAAACATGTGCAAAGTTGGTACTGTGATAATGTGCTGATTTTTGTGAGATCATAGGAAAAAGAATCACCTAATTTGGATATGTAGACTAAAAGATATAGCTAGTTGAATTTTGGATGAAAATCTGTGAAAAACAAACAGAAACAAAAATCTCCTGGGCACTGTAGCACCTCCTGTGCGTGTCCTGTAGCAAACTGCCACGTGTCATCTCGTGATTGGCCGGAGTTTGCTGTGTGTGCGTGCTCACCGGAAATAGAGGAAAAACGGCGGTGGCTTCGGGCGTCGGCGGCGGCGCTCCTCTGGTGGGTCTTCGGCGAAGACGAAGGGACGGACGGGTGCAGCGTTCAGTGGCGGAGGTGGTGGTGGTGTTCAACGGCGATGGGGCTCCCTCGAGCGGCGGTGGTGAGCTCGAGAATTCCGGCGTGCTCCGGTGATGTCGGCGCCCTCGCGCTACTGCGATTCCGGCCACGAAAGTAAGTCAAGCAAGTGCGGCGCGGAGCGGCGGATTGAAAGGAGCAGTCGGTGTGTCTCTGCAGGTCCTTACGGCTGCGGTGGCGTCAGGCGAACGGCTGCGGTCGGCGAAGCTCCGCGGTGAGATCCAACTCGACCCAACCGAAGCGTGCAGCAACAGGAGAGATCGGGAAGGGGGTGCGGGATTTCCTCGAGGGCTTTTGCCCGCGTACGGGGTCTCGGGCGTGCACAGGGTGGCCTGGGCGCTCGAGCTCGATCCGGCTCGGCGTCGGGTGCGCGGGGTGCGGCGGTGTCCGGCTCGGGGTGGAAGAAGTGGTGCGGGGTCCACCCGTCAGCGAGAGAGGGGGCAGCGGGTCGGGCGAGCGGTGCGGCGGCGCGTACCGCTTCGCGAGGAAGGTGGGCCGCAGCGGTGTGGTGTGGCGCTGCTGGGCCGGCTGGCTGGCTAGCCGGCTCGCTTCTTCTTTTTTTAACAGAAGCAGCAGCAGTAAAAACTAAAATAAAAACAGCAGTAATAAAACAAAATAAAAATACATAGACACATAGTAAAATATATACTACTAATATAAACTACAGGAACACTAGTTCCTCACCTAATGCAATTTTTGAAAATTCATTTTATGCAATAGGCCACACAAAACAATAAAATAACACACAAATAAAATATTTGGAGCTTACAAAAATTACCAGAACATATTAGATGAACTGGAAAAAATATTATGCACATTATGAACATTTTTAAACAGGGGAGAAGTCACGTTATCTCCACTCCAATAAATTGCCTTTGTTGCATAATGATTTGAATATTTCAGAAAAAGCAAATAATGCAATAAAAATATGATATGCATATGAATAATCTCATAACATCCTAATTTAGGAAAATTGGGATGTTACAATAGGAAGGCAAAACAAGCATAACTTCAAAACTTTAAGCACATAGAGAGGAAACTTGATATTATTGCAATTCCTACAAGCATATATTCCTCCCTCATAATAATTTTCAGTAGAATCATGAATGAATTTAACAATATAACCAGCACCTAAAGCATTCTTTTCATGATCTACTTGCATAGAAATTTCACTACTCTCCACATAAGCAAATTTATTCTCATTCGAAATAGTGGGAGTATCATAAGAGACTTGAATACTATAAATTGTTTCCACATTAAAAGAGTAATGTTCACAAAAAGGGTAATCATAATCATGACAAGTTTTAATACAATCATCACTACTTTTTATAGCATAAGTGTCATCACAATAATCATCATAAATAGGAGGCATGCTATCATCATAATAAATATGCTCATCAAAACTTGGGAGGCTAAAAATATCATCTTCATAAATCATAGCATCCCCAAGCTTGGGACAAACATTAATTGCAGCAAATATATTCTCAAACATGTCATTCTCATCAAACATAGCATCCCCAAGCTTGGGCCTTTTCATATCATAAGCATAATCACTCTCATCATTAATAGTATGGATAGCACCAATAGTATAGCAATTATCATCATCACAATGAGTAATAGGAGCAACATCATTTGGAAGGGATACCTTTCTACCTTTGCTTCTCCGTCTTTTATTTTTCTTCTTCACATCATGTGTGGGTTTAACCCTCTTTTTCAAGCTCCTTATTGATGAGATTGGTTGAATAGAAGGCTCCTCCTCGTTACCTGATTCGTCATAAGAAATAACAGGAGGATATTGGGAAGTCTCTTCCCTTTCATTAGTATTCTCTTCATCTTCTATTTGTTTTCTTGTCTTTATGTAATTGGCAATATAAGGATTTTCAATGCAATTCACCGCACAATACATATAAATTTCTTCTAGATCAATATCGAGGAATTTCTCAAGGTTATATTATGGAATATGCTTAGTTTTACGTTTCATTTCTTCATAACCCAAAAGCAAACTAAGTTCATTATGATGTGCAAGAGAAATCAAATCATCACAATTTTTGGACATGATACGATCATGAAACAATTTGCATTGGAGATTTAAATGACCATGTGCAAAGTTCACAAGTGTGGCAAAGATACTTTAAATTTTCAGCACAAACATCTAGCTTTTCTTGCAACCATTTGGTTTCTAAATACTTATGCCTCTTGCAAAATCTATCTTCCCTATTTGGTGTGTACTTGCAAACTCTATGCACTCCACAAAAATTGATATGCTTATAAGAGACAGTTTCATCATGACTAGTGCAATCATCATTAGTACCATGGATATTCAAAGAGTTCATACTAACAACATTGCAATCATGCTCATCATTCAAAGATTTAGTGCCAAACATTTTATAGACTTCTTCTTCTAACACTTGAGCACAATTTTCCTTTCCATCATTCTCACAAAAGATGTTAAAAAGATGAAGCGTATGAAGCAAACTCAATTCCATTTTTTTGTAGTTTTCTTTTATAAACTAAACTAGTGATAAAACAAGAAACTAAAAGATTTGATTGCAAGATCTAAAGATATACCTTCAAGCACTCACCTCCCCAGCAACGGCGCCAGAAAAGAGCTTGATGTTTACTACACAACCTTCTTCTTGTAGATGTTGTTGGGCCTCCAAGTGCAGAGGTTTGTAGGACAGTAGCAAATTCACCTCAAGTGGATGACCTAAGGTTTATCAATCCGTGGGAGGCGTAGGATGAAGATGGTCTCTCTCAAACAACCCTGCAACCAAATAACAAAGAGTCTCTTGTGTCCCCAACACACCCAATACAATGGTAAATTGTATAGGAGCACTAGTTCGGCAAAGAGATGGTGATACGAGTGCAATATGGATGCTATATATGAGTATTTGTAATCTGAAAGTATAAAAACAGCAAGGTAGCAAGCGATAAAAGTGAGCGTAAACGGTATTGCAATGCTAGGAAACAAGGCCTAGGGTTCATAATTTCACTAGTGCAAGTTCTCTCTACAATAATAACATAATTGGATCATATAACTATCCCTCAACATGCAACAAAGAGTCACTCCAAAGTCACTAATAGCGGAGAACAAACAAAGAGATTATTGTAGGGTACGAAACCACCTCAAAGTTATTCTTTCGGATCGATCTATTCAAGAGTTCGTACTAGAATAACACCTTAAGACACATATCAACCAAAACCCTACTGTCACCTAGATACTCCAATGTCACCTCAAGTATCCATGGGTATGATTATACGATATGCATCACACAATCTCAGATTCATCTATTCAACCAACACAAAGAACTTCAAAGAGTTCCCCAAAGTTTCTACCGGAGAGTCAAGACGAAAACGTGTTCCAACCCCTATGCATAAGTTCACGAGGTCACAGAACCCGCAAGTTGATCACCAAAACATACATCAAGTGAATCACATGATATCCCATTGTCACCACAGATACGCACATGCAAGACATACATCAAGTGTTCTCAAATCCTTAAAGACTCAATCCGATAAGATAACTTCAAAGGGAAAACTCAATCCATTACAAGAGAGTAGAGGGGGTGAAACATCATAAGATCCAACTACAATAGCAAAGCTCGCGATACATCAAGATCGTACCACCTCAAGAACACGAGAGAGAGAGAGAGAGAGATCAAACACATAGCTACTAGTACATACCCTCAGCCCCGAGGGTGAACTACTCCCTCCTCGTCATGGAGAGCGTCGGGATGATGAAGATGGCCACCGGTGAGGTACCCCCCCTCCGGCATGGTGCCGGAACAGGGTCCCGATTGGTTTTTGGTGGCTACAGAGGCTTGAGGCGGCGTAACTCCCGATCTATTGTGTTCTCCGATGTTTTTAGGGTATATGGATATATATAGGCGAAAGAAGTCGGTCAGGGGAGCCACGAGGGGCCCACGAGGGTGGGGGCGCGCCCAGGGGGCAGGCGCGCCTCCCTGCCTCGTGGCCACCTCGAAGCTTCCCTGACGTCTACTCCAAGTCTCCTGGATTGCTTCCGTTCCAAAATAACTCTCCCGAAGGTTTCATTCCGTTTGGACTCCGTTTGATATTCCTTTTCTTCGAAACACTGAAATAGGCAAGAAAACAGCAATTTGGGTTGGGCCTCCGGTTAATAGGTTAGTCCCAAAAATAATATAAAAGTGTTTAGTAAAGCCCATAAACATCCAAAACTGATAATATAATATCATGGAACAATCAAAAATTATAGATACATTGGAGACGTATCAGGCTCGTTGCATACTTGTTACTATTATCGTTACTTGCTCGTTACAAATTATCTTGCTATCAAACTACTCGCTACTGACAATTTCAGCACTTGCATACATTACCTTACTGAAAACTACTTGTCATTTCCTTTTGCTCCTCGTTGGGTTCGACACTCTTACTTATCGAAAAGAGCTACAATTGATCCCCTATACTTGTGGGTCATCAGTGTATGGCAAGCCATTCATCACGGGCGCTATGTTTAAAGGCCTCTAAGGCTTCAGCATCCGGACAGTCGACGATTTGGCTCTTTTTAATTAAGAATCGAGTCCAGAGTTTGCGGGCTGACTCTCCGGGTTGTTGGACTATGTGACTGGGGTCATCGGCATCCGGTGGCCGGACGTAAGTACCTTAGAAGTTGTCTCGAAAGGCATCCTCCAAATCTTCCCAGCTGCCAATAGAGTTATCTCGGAGGCTATTTAGCCAGTGCCGTGCTGGTCCCTTTAGCTTTAGGGGGGGGTATTTGATGGCGTGTAGATCATCAGCACGAGCCATGTGAATATGGAGAAGAAAATCTTCTATCCATACTGCGGGATCTGTCATTCCATCGTATGCTTTGATGTTCACGGGTTTAAAACCTTCTGGAAACTAGTGTTGCAGGTAAAGCACAAAGGGTGTGGGGAACCTCTGTATCGGGCAACATCACGACGGAGTCCGGACGACATCTATGTTCGGGTTTCAGCCGGGTGAGGTTGTGCTTATCGCGCCAAGCTTGATGGCCGCCATCTCGCGTTGGAGCACGCCCCCTTGATCCATAGATTGATCTAGCCTGGCCGGCTCTATTGTCCAGGTCCTGGCGTAAGTCGTATGTGTAGCCCGGAGCTGCTACCTCTCTGCCTCGACGGCGAGGTGGTGCGGGCTGGTGTTCGGCATAAGCAGCCGCTTTGTCTCGTCCATGTGGTGGTCTGTTCGGTTCATCAATGTGATTATATCTTGATGGTATTGGCTCAAGGGCCTCGTCATCGAATTGTGGAAGTAGCCGACGCTTCGGATAACTCTTTGTTGGGCACTCGAGGCCGTACTCCTCGGCGGCTAGGACCTGTGTCCATCTATCGTTGAGCATATCCTGTTCGGCTTGAAGTAGTTGTTGTTTCTTTTTAGGCTCCTCACAGTGGCGATTAGCTTTCGCTTGAAGCGCTCTTGTTCGAAGGGTTCCTCTGGCACGATGAAGTCTTCATTGCCGAGGCTAACATCCTCCTCTATCCTCCGAGTCCTCATTCTTGACAGGTTTGTCGCGGTTAACTTGTCCCTCCTCCCATTCATCCTGCTCGGATGCAGGCTCGACGGGGTCTTTGGGGTCTTCGGCATCATCTAGAGTGTTGTTGTCTCCGGTGCCGGTATTGCTTTCCTTTTCGCGACGTGATTTTGAGCGGCGCCACTGACGTCGATGTTTTGATGGTGTCTCGGCGGGCTTGTCCTCAATCGGGTCCTGCCTGCCATCGCCGTCGCCCTTTTTAGGTTTATCTACCATATACATGATACGTCTGATGGTAGCTAGAACTACGTCGGTATTTCCCGGGAGAGGGAGGGATGATGTAGCACAGCGACGGTAGAGTATTTCCCTCAGTTATGAAACCAAGGTATCGAACCAGTAGGAGAACCAAGCAACACAACGTAAACAGCACTTGCACACAAATAACAACACCTTGCAACCCGACGTGTTAAAGGGGTTGTCAATCCCTTTCGGGTAACGGCGCCAGAAATTGGCAAGCGGACGTGAGATAAATTGTAGTGGATTGATAGATCGAACGCCAAATAAAATAAATAAAGATAAAATGCAGCAAGGTATTTTTGTATTTTTAGTTTAATAGATCTGAATAAAAATGCAAAGGAAAAGTAGATCGCAAGGCAAATATATGAGAAAGAAGACCCCGGGGCCGTAGGTTTCACTAGTGGCTTCTCTCGAGAAAAATAGCAAACGGTGGGTGAACAAATTACTGTTGGGCAATTGATAGAACTTCAAATAATTATGACGATATCCAGGCAATGATCATTACGTAGGCATAACGTCTAAGATTAGTAGACCGACTCCTGCCTGCATCTACTACTATTACTCCACACATTGACCGCTATTCAGCATGCATCTAGTGTATTAAGTTCATGGAAAAATGGAATAATGTAATAAGAACGATGACATGATGTAGACAAGATCCGTTTATATATATGGAGGTAGATATAGATCTCATCTTTTTATCCTTAGTAGCAACGATACATACGTGTCGGTTCCCCTTCTGTCACTGGGATCAAGCTCCGTAAGATCGAACCCACTACCGGGCACCTCTTCCCATTGCAAGATAAATAGATCAAGTTGGCCAAACAAAACCCAATATCGGAGAAGAAACACGAGGCTATAAGAGATCATGCATATAAGAGATCAAAGAAACTCAAATAACTTTCATGGATAAAAAAAGATATGACTGGTCATAAACTCAAAGTTCATCAGATCCCAACAAACACACCGCAAAAGAGTTACATCATATGGATCTCCAAGAGACCATTGTATTGAAAATCCAGCGAGAGAGAGAGAGAGAGAGAGAGAGAGAGAGAGAGAGAAAGCCATCTAGCTGCTTACTACGGACCCGAAGGTCTACAAGGAACTACTCACGCATCATCGTAGAGGCACCAATGGAAGTGGTGAACCCCTCCGTGATGGTGTCTAGATTGGATCTGGTGGTTCTGGACTCTGCGGCGGCTGGATGAATATTTCGACGCCTCTTCTAGGGTTTCTGGAATATTGTGGTATCTATAGAGCAAAGAGGCGGTCCGGGGGCACCCGAGGTGGGCACAACCCACCAGGGCGCGCCTGGGCCTCCTGGCACGCCCTGGTGGATTGTACCCCCCTCGGGGCACCCCCCAGGTGAATCCAGGGCCCATTGCCTTCCTTCTGGCCCATAAAAAATCATCATGGAGTTTCGTGGCATTTGGACTTCATTTGATATTGATTTCCTGCGATGTAAAAAACATGGAAAAAACAGCAACTGGCACTTGGCACTATGTCAATAGGTTAGTACCAAAAAATGATATAAATGACTATAAAATGATTATAAAACATCCAAGATTGATAATAAAACAGCAAGGAACAATCAACAATTATAGATACGTTGGAGACATATCAGCATCCCCAAGCTTAACTCCTACTCGTCCTCGAGTAGGTAAGTGATAAAAAAACAGAATTTTTGATGTGGAGTGTTGTTCATCAAGTCATATCATATTCTTTTCTTTATAGCATGGACATTTGGACCTTTGTGTGATTCAAAGCAATAGTCTAGTTTTGACATAATAATTTAGATACTCAAGCATATCAACAAGCAACCATGTCTTTCAAAATATCAATGCTAAAATAAGTTATCCCTAGCCCATCATGCTCAAACATTGATCCATTCATGAAACACACTCGAATATTAACTACACCCAATACTTGAGCACGATCATATTGCCTCCTAGTTGGTACTTTTTATGAGAGAAGATGGAGACTCAAATTTCAAAATAAAAATTGCATAAAGTAAAAGAAAGGCCCTTCGCAGAGGGAAGTAGGGATTTGTAGAGGTGCCAGAGCTCAAAGCGAAAAATTAGAGATAAAAACATTTTGGGAGGTGTATCCATCCCACCAACGAAAATGACTTAGAGTTCCGAACACTTTCCATGCTAGATATGCCATAGGTGGTTCCCAAACCGAAAATAAAGTTTATTCCTTTTTCCACCATGCTTTCACTTTCCATGGCTAGTCGTATCCACGGGTGCCCTCCATACCAACACTTTCCAAGGAATTTATTATTTGACAACATAAAGTAAATTCATTTTTTTTGCATTTCGGGACTGGGCATCCCTAAGACCTTTGCCTTACTCTCGTGCAATGACAAGTGAATAAACACTCATCTAGAGAATAACACATCTAGCATGGAAAATATAAGCCACCCGTTACCGTTTCACGAGCGAAACAAACACACAAAGGAGAAGTTTATTTTGAAAATTAGAGATGGCACATGCAAATTTGCTTAGAACAGCAAAAGAATACCGCATATAGGTAGATATAGTGGACTCATGTGGCAAAATTGGGTTAAAGGATTTTGGATGCACAAGTAGAGGTCATACTTAGTGCAAAATGAAGGCTAGCAAAAGATTGGGAAGCGACCAACCAAGAAACGAATAATCTCATAAGCAAGCATTAAGCATAATTAAGACTGAATAATGCACCACAAGTAGGATATAATTTTCATTGCATGATTATTGACTTTCGTGCATGCATAGGGAATCACAAACCTTAACACCAATATTCTTACTAGAGCACAATTACTCATCAGCATAACTCACATATCACATCATCATATCTCAAAACTATTACTAAGAATCAAGTTTATTTTGTCCATTGATCTTCATGACATTTTCTTTTTCTTTATCCTTCTTGGATATCTATCACTTTGGGACTAATTTTCATAAGCTCAAACAAATATAAGTGAAGATCCTGAGCATAACAAAATTTCTTTCTCTCAAAATAATTAAGTGAAGCAAGAGAGAAATTCTTCAAAATTTTACTAACTCTCAAATAAATCTAAGTGAAGCAAGAGAGCATTTCTTCAAAAATAACAAAGCACACCGTGCTCAAAAAGATATAAGTGAAGTACTAGAGCAAGTCCTAGCTCATAAAAGATTTAAGTGAAGCATAGAGAGCAATTCTAACAAGTCATTACATAATTTTGGCTCTCTCAAATAGGTGTGTCCAGCAAGGATTGATGACTAAAAACACAAAATAAAACAAGCAAAGACACATATCATACAAGACGCTCCAAGCAAAACACATATCATGTGACGAATAAAAATATAGTTTCAAGTAAAATACCGCTAGTTGTTGGAAGAAAGCGGGGATGCCACTCGGGGGCATCCCCAAACTTAGTTGGTTGCTCATTCTTGGATAATAGCTTGGGATGTCGAGGCATCCCCAAGCTTAGGCTCTTACATCCTTCCTTCATCCATTGTAAGATAACCCAAAACTTGAAAACTTCAATCACACAAAACTCAACAAAACCTTCGTGAGATCCGTTAGTGTAAGAAAAATAAACCACTACTATAAGTGCTGTATCAAACCAATTATTATTTTGTTTTTGTATTATATCTACTGTATTCCAACTTTTCTATGCCAAAAACTCATCAAATAAAACCATAGAGCCATCAAAATAAGCACACAACACAAAGAAAACAGAATCTGTCAAAACAGAACAGTCTGTAGCAATCTGATTTTCTCGAATACTTCTGGAACTCGAAAAATTCTGAAAAACTAGGAACACCTGTAAAATTTGTATATTGATCTTATGCAAAAAGAATTAACATTTTACCACGTTCTGGTAAATTTTAACAATTATGTTCGTGAGCACCAAGTTTCTGTCTTTTTCAGCAAGATCAAACAACTATCACCCAAGAAGATCCTATTGGTTCTACTTGGCACAAACACTAATTAAAACACAAAAAACACAATAATAACAGTAGCATAATTGTGTAAACACTCAAGAACAGAAAGCAAAAAGCAAAAATAAATTTTATTCATTGGGTTGCCTCCCAACAAGCGCTATAGTTTTACGCCCTTAGCTAGGCATAAAGCAAGGATCTAAGTTTTGTCATCCTTGTCCTTTTGAATGCAAATAGATAATTTTCTATCAATGGTATTTAATCTTCTATTTTCTGAAAGCACATGACCATTGATAGCAGAAGAACGATTAAGCATATTGCGAAAATTCGTATCCAAACTAACCTTCATCTCTTTGATTGTTTCATTCTAATAAAAGCATAGAAGGGTAGTTGGCTCAACATGATCTCCCTTGGGATGCCCAAATATGGTTTTCATATTTTCATAAGTATCAACGGCATCCCCTTCAAGAAAACCATTTTCAAATATAGAATCCAAAACTATCTTAAAGAAGGAAGGCAAACCAGCATAAAAACTTTTCAAGTATATCTCCATCTGATATTGGGGCACATAACTAGCTCAAATTCTAAATAGCCTATCCTAAGCATCTTTCAAAGATTCATCAAGTAAGTAACGAAAAATTTCGGGATCGTCTTCATCAAAATTGTCAAGATTTTCCTTAACAACCCCAGAAAGTCCTTCCACAGCATCATTGTTTATGAGCTTGGAGAGGACGGAGGGGCTATCCAAAGCATTAAAACTCAGGAGTAAACCCCTAGCCTTTTTAGAATCGGCCATGGCAACGGAAAAACGGCAAGCGAAGAGATGCGAATAAAACGGTAAATTTTTGTGAAGTGGGGGAGAGGAAAACGAGAGGTAAATGGCAAATAATGTAAATTGCAAGGAGATGAGATTTGTGATTAGGAACCTGGTTATGTTGAAGATCCTCCCCGGCAACGGCGCTAGAAATTCTCCTTGATGGTAGCTAGAACTACGTTGGTATTTCCTCGGAGAGGGAGGGATGATGTAGCACAGCGACACTAGAGTATTTCCCTCAGTTACGAAACCAAGGTATCGAACCAGTAGGAGAACCAAGCAACACAATGTAAACAGCACCTGCACACAAATAACAACACCTCGCAACCCGACGTGTTAAAGGGGTTGTCGATCCCTTTCGGGTAACGGCGCCAGAAATTGGCAAGCGGACGTGAGATAAAATGTAGTAGATTGATAGATCGAACGCCAAATAAAATAAATAAAGATAAAATGTATCAAGGTAATTTTGTATTTTTAGTTTAAAAGATCTGAATAAAAATGCAAAGGAAAAGTAGATCGCAAGGCAAATATATGAGAAAGAAGACCCGGAGGCCGTAGGTTTCACTAGTGGCTTCTCTCGAGAAAAATAGCAAACCATGGGCGAACAAATTACTGTTGGGCAATTGATAGAACTTCAAATAGTTACGACGATATCCAGGCAATGATCATTACATAGGCATCACGTCCAAGATTAGTAAACCGACTCCTGCCTGCATCTACTACTATTACTCCACACATCGACCGCTATCCAGCATGCATCTAGTGTATTAAGTTCATGGAAAAACGGAGAAATGCAATAAGAAGGATGACATGATGTAGACAAGATCCGTTTATCTATATGGCGGTAGATATAGATCTCGTCTTTTTATCCTTAGTAGCAACGATACATATGTGTTGGTTCCCCTTCTGTCACTGGGATCAAGCACCGTAAGATCGAACACTACCGGGCACCTCTTCCCATTGCAAGATAAATAGATCAAGTTGGCCAAACAAAACCCAATATCGGAGAAGAAATACAAGGCTATAAGAGATCATGCATATAAGAGATCAAAGAAACTCAAATAACTTTCATGGATATAAAAAGATATGACTGATCATAAACTCAAAGTTCTCAGATCCCAACAAACACACCGCAAAAGAGTTACATCATATGGATCTACAAGAGACCATTGTATTGAGAATCCAGCGAGAGAGAGAGAGAGAAAGCCATCTAGCTACTAACTACAGACCCAAAGGTCTACAAGGAACTACTCACGCATCATCGGAGAGGCACCAATGGAAGTGGTGAACCCCTCCGTGATGGTGTCTAGATTGGATCTGGTGGTTCTGGACTCTGCGGCAGCTGGATGAATATTTCGATGCCTCTTCTAGGATTTCTGAAATATTGTGGTATTTATAGAGCAAAGAGGCAGTCCGGGGGCACCCGAGGTGGGAACAGCCCACCAGGGCGCGCCTGGGCCTCCTGGCGCGCCCTGGTGGGTTGTGCCCCCCTCGAGGCACCCCCCAGGTGCAACCATGGCCCATTGCCTTCCTTCTGGCCCATAAAAAATCATCATGGAGTGTCGGTGTGGAACGACACCTATGGGATCACAAGAATCCCTACTATGGTTGCCGGGGCGCAGGGTTGCAAGAAGAGCAAGATTAGTAATCAGCACAAGGATCGTTTACCCAGGTTCGGGCCGCGAAGATGCGTAAAACCCTAGTCCTGCTTTGGTGGGTGTATTTCAGAGAGTTCTTGAGCTCTCAAACTAGCTATGGTGGGGTGCGTGGTTCCAAAGAGCCGAATCCTTCTCCAGTATGCCATGGGCCTCCTTTTATAGTCGAAAGGGGCTACCACAGTGGCACACAGGAGGTGGAAAGGTATACAGTACCACGAACTTATCGCTCGTATTACAGGACAAGACGCATTTAATGCATCGCTTAGGTGTCCCCTTGCTTTATTGGGGACGGGAACGAGGCTCGTCCCGTCCGTCGCCGCTCCTCCTCGCTTCGACACGCACCCTGGCCAGCGCTGCATGCGGCGCCATGTAGGCAGGCAAGCAGCTAAGGTGGCGCGGCGGTAGGGTCTTCACGGAGATCTGCATGCCGCCACGCATGTGCTTGCTGATCTGGTCTGGGAGTTGCATGTTGCCACGCAGGTGCCAGCCCAGCTGGTTGAGCTGGCAGCTGCATGCGAACGGCAGTGGAGACTTGGCTGGTGCGGGCCTGGATGTGGCCCTGCTGGTGTCCTCGGTGAGGGCCTTGCTGGGTGGCCCGGCAAGGGCCTTGCCGTGGCGCGCTGTCGTCCCCGGCAAGGATCTTGCCGGGGGTCTTGTGGCTCTCCTCGGCGAGGATCTTGCCGAGGACCATTGTTTTTTAATCCTCATCTGATCTTGAATATTCCTTGGTCTTGACAAAGATCTGCATGCCACCATGGAGGTGCCTCCCGAGCCCTGGTCCAATGTGGTTGATGGTGTTGGAGACCATGGCTCAAGGGTGGCACGCTCCGCTGGTGTGGGCGAGCCGCCCCGGCAAGGGTCTTGTCGGGGCTACTGAGGCTGCCCCCCGGCAAGGGTCTTGCCGGGGGAACCTCCTTCGCCTCTCTGCTTCCTTGTGTTCTTGGCCTTGGCGTTGCTCCGGCTACCTCGGGCTTCGGTTTTACCTCGGTTCACCTCCCCTGCTCTGCTTGGTGTGCTCGTGGGCGCGGCTCCGACTGCCCGTGCACAGTTAAAGTGGTACAAAGGTGCGCCCCTTCTTTTGTACACCGGCAGGAGCCCCCGGGCCCGGGCCACACATAAGCGCGACACGTTGTTGGGCCAGGCCCAAAACGGTGCGCGAGCAGGCGGGGCGGTTTTTACCGCGGTGAAACTTTTCGCGCGCTGCGCTTCCCACGTCCCGCGCGCGGCGTGGAGGGGTGCGCGTGACGTGGGCGGCATGCATGGGGCGGTTTCCGCATGCATGCGTCACATCATGGTAAAGAGGCGGCTCGCGCCTTCCCCATAAAAGGAGGGAGGCATGGAGGCGCGGCTCATTTACTGCGCGGGGCCGGGCCGCGGTCTTCAAGGCGTCCACACCCCATGATCACGAGGTGGGGAGAGGTCGCTTCACCCGTCCCCTTGATTCTGCACGTTCGCCACGCGTCCTTCATGCGCTTGGGGTGGCAAGCGGTGGAGGCGGGAAACTGGGTTGTCGCTGATTGGGGCTGCGGGTCGGTCTCGGTTGCCTGCGCCTCTGGTGGCTGGATTGGCCGAGCGGGGCGGCCGAGCCCCGACCCCGCCCCTTTATAAGGAGGGGGAAGGGGGATGGCATCCCGCACTCTTCTGTCATCTATCTCCTCCTGCTTCTGCTTCTTCCTTTCACTCGCCATGGAGAAAGGGAATCCCGGTCCCTCGACGGTGGCGGCGAGGGTCGCCGCTCGACAGCGCGTCCCTCCTCCTCCTGAGCCCGCGGTGGTGGAGCCGGCCGCGAGGGGAAGGGAAAGTGGGCGAGGCCGTGGGCGAGGCCGGGGCAGAGGTCGTGGTGCTCGGGGAAGAGGAGGACGGGGCGGCGCACCGGCTTCGCCCCCGCCAATGATGCCTTTTCCGATGGAAGGCCATGTTGGAGACCAGCCCCGCGAGTTCTTCATCAGGCTGCGCCGGCCTCCGCGTCGCCGTCTTCGTCTTCCCGCCCCGTTCGCTCGGGAGATGGAGCGTGACCCGCCCCAATCCCTCAGATTGCACATGAGGGGTTGTGGGAATGGGGGCACGCGGGTCGACGTCGACTTCCCGGCTCCTCGGGTCATGTACCTCCATCGTGGATGGAAGACGTTCGCTCGCATCCACAGCCTGACGGCGGGGCTCGTCCTCTACTTCAAATTAATGGAGGACGGCCTGCTCTCCGTCAAGGTCTTCGGAGACTTTGGGACTCGCCTGAAGTGCTGCGTGGAGAGCTCCTCCGACGGAGATTCCGACGATGGAAGCTCATCCTCGAGTGAAAGCGATGAGGAGGACAGCGGGACAGATGACGGGGACGAGTCTGACTAGGCGTCGGACGCCCTGCGCCTGGGCGGGTGCGGCAGCAGCAGCATCTGCACCTGGCCGCTCCCCCAGCAGAGTTTTGCCGGGGGTGGGGCCAGCTCCTTGAACTTCTCGGGGCCGTCTCCTTGGGCGGCTGGCGTCGGGAGGCTGCGGAAGAGGAAGAGGGCGGGCGGCAAGCCCGTCAACTCAGAGTACGCGGGCACCGATGCCTTCATCGCGTATTGCCGGTCCTGCCACCTCGTCTTCCAGCTCCTTTCCCGGCACCGTCATCACCGGCCTATCCGTCGGCGGCCACCGAGGTGTTCTCTTGGTGCTTTCTGCTGCTCGTAGCTCGCCTAGGCGCCCCTTTTGCCCTTTCTCCTCCTTGACCTGCCTCCTGAGGAGAGGGACAAGAAAGGGATTACCGGCATCTCATCTCTTTTTTTAATCTGTAAGCCTTCGGGCCTTGTTAATTTTAAAGCTTGTAATCCCCCTTGTTCATGTTTTTCATTTCGTATGAACTGTTCCTGTACGGGATGTTTTTAATGAAAAAGGGGTGTTTGCCGGGGGTTTTCGTTCGTGGATGGAACCCACGACAAGGAGTGAATCCTTGTTACTATTTAAGATAAACGTTTTCCGCCCGGCAACAGGCCTTGCCGTCCCCCCACTTCGCTCGACCATTCTCTCACCCTTGGCGGAGGCAGGGATGAAGCTGGCTTAGGCTCCTCGTTCTATTTCCTTGCCGCCGCGGCTACAACCAAATCCGGGCCCAGGAGATAATCCTCGGGTATAGAAAAGGGGAGCACGGTGGCCTAGAAATAAAACGAGGTTTCACATATCCCAGTTTCATAACGAAATGCATGACAGAGGATAAAAGACTTATCTGGATCTGCAGCCCCCGGCAATCTTATCTTGCCGCGGTTGGATGCTTGTACTTGCAGCCCCTGGCAACTTGGGTTTGCCGGGGTTGGGATGCCGGTCCGTGCCCTTTCTTCCAAGTAGCTCAGCAGAAGTGCTCATGTGCCCTGCGAACTAAAAGAGGACAAAAAAGAAACAAAGAGACGCGCACTCGACCTCTAGGCTAGGGGTTAGCCGCCGTTAGCACTATCAACCTAACCAAGGAAGAGACTCGACCTAGCATGCATGTTATAACTTAGGGCGGCAGCGCTTCATTTCTTTATGCTCAGGGTCTGCGCCTGGCTTTGTACAAAGGGTTACATGCCTTGCCGGCAAAGCTTGTACAAAAGGTGGCTTGCCGGGAGGCCCGGCAAGCCACGCCTTATGGGTAAAACTTGCGAAGATGCTCGATGTTCCAGGAGTTGCTCACTGGAACAGCATCTTCGGTCTCCAGGCGGACTGCGCCAGGCCTGGTGACTCGTATTACCCGATAAGGGCCTTCCCACTTCGGCGTCAACTTGTTGGAATTCTTGGCCGACTGAACGCGCCGAAGAACAAGGTCGCCTTCCTCAAAGCTTCGGGCATGAACCTTGCGGCTATGGTAGCGGCGCAAGGCTTGCTGGTAGCGTGCTGCTCTCACAGCCACCCGAAGATAATCTTCCTCAAGGAGCGTCGCGTCATCTTGGCGCAACTGCTCTTGCTCAAGCTCATCATAAGCGAGCACTCAAGGTGACCCGTATATGAGTTCCGTGGGGAGAACTGCTTCTGCCCCGTATACCAGGGCAAAAGGTGTCTGGCTGGTGGCTCGATTTGGCGTCGTCCTGATTGACCAAAGAACCACCGGCAATTCATCAATCCAGTGCCTTCCTCTCTTGCGCAGCTTGTCAAAAGTCTTTGTTCTTAGGCCTCGCAACACTTCAGCATTTGCCCTCTCCGCTTGGCCGTTGCTCCATGGGTGTGCCACGGAAGCAAAACAGACCTTGCTGTCGAGGTCTTGAATGTATTGCATGAAGGTGTGGCTTGTGAACTACGTGTCGTTGTCGGTGATGACTTTGTTTGGCACACCAAAACGGCAGACTAGTCCCTTGAAGAACTTGACGGCTGACTGTGCTGTCACCTTTCTCACCGCTTCCACTTCCGGCCACTTTGTGAACTTGTCAATTGCAACGTACAAGTACTCAAAGCCCCCGACAACATGGGGGAAGGGGCCCAATATATTGAGCCCCCAGACCGAGAATGGCCAGGAGAGAGGGATTGTTTGAAGGGCTTGAGCTGGTTGATGAATCTTCTTTGAATGGAACTGACACGCGTCACACTTGGTTACTAGTGTCTCCGCATCCTGGAGGGCAGTGGGCTAGAAGAAACCTTGCCGGAACGCCTTGCCGGCGAGGGCCCTCGACCCTATGTGGGAGCCACATATGCCTCCATGTATTTCCACCAACAACTCCAGTCCTTCCTCCCGGGGATGCACTTCAATTTCACACCGTTCGGCCTCCTCCTGTACAGGACGTCATCGATGAACTGGTACAGGGCAGACCGACGGGCTACTTTCTCCGCTTCTTCCTGCTCCTCAGGAAGCTCCCCTATTTGGAGGAATCGGACGGTATGCTGCGCCCATGCCGGAGCCTGGGGCTCGACGGCAAGGACCAAAGGCATCTCTTCCGCCATGGGAGCGGCTGTCTCTACGGCCAGGGCGTGACACCCTGCTGGAGCCAGTTGCTCTTGGGCAGGCTCATTGTGCATGGCAACATCCTTGCCGGCCGTCCCAGGGGGCTCGGTGGGAAAGTATTTGCCGGGACCTGATTTCCTTTGCTTGTTCTGCCCCATTGAAGGTTCGACGGATGGCTGAGTTAACCGGAGCAAAAAGGTACCTGGTTCCATAAGTAGCTTGAACGCCGCACGCTTTGATAGGTAATCGGCGATGCCATTCTCCATTCGGGGGACGTGCTCCACTTGGATACCGTCAAAGCGCTCCTCCAGCTTTCTCACCTCATCTACGTAAGCCTCCATCAATGGGCTCTGGTAATCCTTGTTGACCTGTCTGACAACAAGCTGCGAGTCACCCCTGACAATGAGCTTCTTAACCCCGAGGTCTGCCGCGATCCTGAGACCGGCAAGCAGCCCCTCGTACTCCGCAGTGTTATTGGTGGACATCTCCCTGGGAAAGTGCATCTGGATCACGTACTTGAGGTGCTCTCCGGTGGGTGCGACGAGCAGCACACCGGCACCGGCGCCTTGCAGCGAGAAAGCCCCATCAAAGTACATGATCCAGTCGCGGTCTGCTTCCTTACCGGGGAGAGTGGTCTCCTGGATTTCTTTGTGAGGCCTTGAGGTCCATTCTGCAATGAACTCCGCCAAGACTCTGCTCTGGATTGTCGAGGTACTTTCAAACTTCAACCCAAAACTTGACAACTCCAAGGACCATTCCACAATCCTTCCGGTTGCATCTGGGTTATGCAGTATCCGTTGTAATGGGAGGCGGGTGACGACAGTGATCTCGTGGGCTTGGAAGTAATGACACAGCTTCCTTGAGGCCATAAGGAGGCCGAAGAGCAATTTCTGCACACCGGAGTACCTCGACCTAGCCCCCTGCAAGAGGGAGCTGACAAAGCAAACCGGGTGCTGCATCATCTTCTTCTTCTGCAACACCTCACCTGACTGCGCAGGCACTGCCTTGGTGGCATCAGACTCTGCCGGGGGCCTTGCCTTGCCGGCATCAGGCCCTGCTGGGGGAATCTTTGGCTTGCCATCCACAGGTTTTGTCGTTGCCACTGCCTCCCCGTCGACCTCCCTCTGCGCCACCAGTGCGGCGCTGACCACTTGATTCGTCGCCGCTAGATACAATATCAACGGCTCTTGTGGTTTAGGTGCAACCAGTATTGGCATGGAGGAATGGTATTTCTTCAGATCCTGCAACGCCGCCTCGGCTTCTGGGTCCACTCCGTTGGGCCTGCCTTCTTCAAGATTTTGAAGAAGGGAAGGGCACGCTCGACGGACTTGGAGATGAATCGGCTCATGGCGGCGATGCAGCCAGTGAGCCGACGCACATCTTTGATCCGCTTGGGCGCCTCAATCTGCTCAATAGCTTTGATTTTGTCCGGGTTTGCCTCGATCCCGCGCTGCGACACAAAGAATCTGAGAAGCTTGCCGAACGGAACGCTGAAGACAGACTTCTCAGGGTTCAATTTAAGGTTGATCTTGCGCAGGTTGGCAAACGTCTCTTCCAGATCTCGCACAAGAGTTGGCCCGTCCTTGGTTTTGACCACTATGTCATCCATGTATGCCTCCATATTTCTATGGAGCTAAGGTTCAAAACCAATTTGGACTGCTCTTGCAAACATCGAGCCAGCACTCTTCAACCCGAAAGGCATCCGTAAAAAAGCAATACGTACCACATGGGGTGATGAATGTTGTCTTCTCTTCATCCTCTCTTGTCATGAAGATTTTGTGGTAGCCCGAGTAGGCGTCAAGGAATGATAACAGGTCACACCCAGCCGTGGAGTCAACAATCTGGTCGATGCGCGGCAACGGGAAGGGGTCCTTAGGACAAGCCTTATTGATATCTGTGTAATCAATACACAGCCTCCACTTCCCATTCGCCTTGCGCACCACTACCGGATTGGCCAACCACGTCGGGTGGAGCACTCCTCTCACCAAACCTGCCGCTTCCAACTTCCTGATCTCCTCTGTGATGAACTCCTGCCTCTCCAGAGCCTGCTTTCTGACCTTCTGCTTGACGGGCCGCGCATGAGGGCAGACAGCTAGGTGGTGCTCAATCACCTCCCTGGGAACACCGGGGATGTCGGATGCTTGTCACACAAACACGTCGACATTTGCCCGCAGGAAGGTGACGAGCGCGCCTTCCTATTTGCTGTCGAGGGTGGAGCCTATGGTGAAGGCCCCTCCCGTGCCATCCTCCCTGGCGGACACCTTCTTGGTCTGCGGTGGCTCGGCTCTGGATTTCTTGCTCTTGCCGGTAGAGCTCTCTGGCACGTCCTCGACGGTAGCGCAGCACTCCGGAGAGGTCTGCTTGCCGGAGTGGGTGCGAGAGGTCTTGCCGGGCTTCTTCTTCCCTCCCGGGCCTTCAGCGGCAGGAGCAGGTGCCTTGACGGCAGCTGCTGCAATTGCTTCCCGGTAGAGTTGGTCGGCGCAAATCAGCGCGTCCTTCTTGTCGGAGGGGACGGAGATGATGGTCAACGGCCCGGGCATCTTTAGCATGTTGTAGGCGTAGTGTGATGCCGCCATGAACTTGGCTAGTGCTGGGCAGCCAAGGATCCCGTTGTAGGGCAAGGGGATCTCGGCCACGTCGAAGATGATCCTCTCCGTCCTATAGTTCAACTCTCCTCCAAACGTCACGGGCAGTGTGACCTTCCCCTTTGGCTGGCTCCTCCCTGGATTGACCCCTTGAAACGTGCCTGTTTCCTCGAGGTCTCCATCAGGAATTTGCAGCCTTTTGATCACGACGGGCGAGATCATGTTCAGGCTGGCCCCACCGTCAACCAACATCTTGTTCACCTTGAGGTTGCGTATCGTTGGTGAGACCAACAATGGCAAACACCCAACCTCGGTTGTGCAGTCAGGGTGGTCATCGGCGTCAAAGATGAGGGGCGTGCTGGACCATTTCAGCGGCTTTTGAGCATCGAACGACGGCTCCGCTGCTGTGATCTCTCGCGCCCACTGCTTGAGGTGGCGGTGAGAAGTATGCAGCGAGGCGCCACCATCGACGCACATGGCCTCCGTAGCCATCTGGAACTCTTGCTCACCGGACTCGTCGTCTTCGTTGTGATCATCGTCTTCTTGCTTCTTGTCACAGCCCCGGGCGGGCCTCTCTTGCTGGTTGTCCTTGCCGGGGCGGCTTCCTTGGCCGCCACGCTTCTTGCCAGATCCCTCGGCACCGTCCTGACCTTTCTCCTTGTCCCGCCTTTCATACTCGGCCTTTTGCTTTTCAGCAAGGAGCTCGACTTGTCGGCAGTTCTGGAGGTCGTGGCCCTTGATGCGGTGGATCTTGTAGTACTGCTTGCCAGAGCCCCCTGGCTTGTCGGCAGCTGCTAAGGCCCGGCAGGCGGCGCACCCGGCATTCTCCTTGCCGGGGCCGTCTGCCTTGACCATCTTGGCAGCGCCGGTGTTGTCAGACCCCTCGACGGCAAGTACGGCCTTGCCCTTGCGTTTCCTGTTGCGACGCCGACCCTTCTTCGTCGGGGTGGCGGCGTCTTCGTCGGTAGAGTCGGTTTCCGCACCGGCGTCTTCGCCGGGGTACTTCCTTCCCTCTTCAGCCCGGGCGCATCTATCGGCCAGAACGTAGAGCTCGGCCACATCCTTAACCTTGGTCATCGCCAGCTCTTCGCGCATCTTGCGGTTGCGCATGTTCTGATGGAACGCGCTGATCACAGCGGTGGGATGAACGTCGGGGATGTTGTACTGCACCCGCTGAATCTCTAGATGTACTTGCGCAGGGGTTCCCCTTCCTTCTGGGGAATGATATGCAGATCACTGGCCTGGTCATGAGCTTGGTGGCCTCCTGTGAAGGCGCCAACGAACTCATGGCACAGATCCAACCAAGAAGAAATGGAAACCGCCGGCAAGTGCATCAACCAAGACATAACATTGGGCTTCAGTGCCAGCGGGAAATAATTGGCAAGCACCTTCTCGTCGCAAGCTCCGGCCGCCTGCATCGCGATGGTGTAGATGCTGAGGAACTCAGACGGATGGGTCTTTCCAGTGTACTTCTCGCTGACGTCGGGCTTGAACGTGCGGTGGGATGCTCACGGGTGATGGCCGGGCAGCCCACCTCGTAAGGTAGGCCGCCGGAGCCCTCCGGTGCTGGGTGGTCCATAGCGAGTCCTGCCCACTTGTCCGACTGGTGGCGTGTATCACGCCGGCGCTCAATAGTGGTCCGAGCATCTTCGTGAGCTCGTTCTCGAAGAACTTGGCACTGGTCGTGGTGGGTCCGCGGGTCGGACGACGCTATAGAGATGTTATCACAAGCATCGTCCCGACGGGCAGACGCCCGTGGCGGCGGGCGAGGAGGAGGAGAGTGCACCGTGGCCGCAGCTCCCCCGGTCCTCCCAGCGCCAGCATGCGGTGGCTCGGTGGAGCGCCGACCCGAGGGCCCCGCCGGTCGCGGATCGTCTTTGTTGGTGACGGCAATGAGGCTCCGGATGGTGGCCCTCCACTCGTCGAGCTTCTCTGCAGCAGGAGGGAAGTCGAGGAGCAGCTGCGTGCGCACCAAAGCTTCTCCTGGCGTGGGCGGCAGCGACAGCTGCGTGGATCGCGGCGCGCTTCGACTTCTAACCGCGTTAGAAGGAGCTCCGTAATGACCCAGCGGTTGCGTGCCATTTTCGCAAGCACCTCGGCGGGCATGCTGAACTTCTTCATCTCGCGAACGACGCACAGGGCTCTTCCCACGGCGGTGCCGAGGGTCACCGGCGTGGTGACGCCGCTCGCCGCGCACACCATGGGAAGAGCGCGCAGTGGTCGCCGGCGTGGGTGTCTTGGAGGTTGCTGCGCCGCCCGCGGGTGGCACAACGACACTCCTGGAGGGCCCCGTGCCGCCTGCGGGGGGCCCAGTCCCATCTTTAAACTTGGTGATGTGCGGCCCGTCGCCTGGCGCGTGAACAGCACCGCTTGCCAGGCTCTGACTGGCAGGGCGATGCTGGTGCTCGCAGACCGCGGCTCGGGTTCTGTCCGCGACCGGGTCGCTGCTCGCCCGTAGTGGTACGGGCCGTTCGGCCCCCAACGAGCCGATCGCCGTGGCCGTCTTCTTCTTGGGAGCCATGGCGATGAAGAAACGCTAGGCTAGCTACTAGACCAGATTCTCACAATTGCGCCCCCTACCTGGCGCGCCAAAGATGTCGGTGTGGAACGACACCTATGGGATCACAAGAATCCCTACTACGGTTGCCGGGGCGCAGGGTTGCGAGAAGAGCAGGATTAGTAATCAGCACAAGGATCGTTTACCCAGGTTCGGGCCGCGAAGATGCGTAAAACCCTAGTCCTGCTTTGGTGGGTGTATTTCAGAGAGTTCTTGAGCTCTCAAACTAGCTATGGTGGATTGTGTGGTTCCAAAGAGCCGAATCCTTCTCCGGTATGCCATGGGCCTCCTTTTAGAGTCGAAAGGGGCTGCCACAGTGGCACACAGGAGGTGGAAAGGTATACAGTACCACGAGCTTATCGCTCGTATTATAGGACAAGACACATTTAATGCATCGCTTAGATGTCCCCTTGCTTTATTGGGGATGGGAACGAGGCCCGTCCCGTCCGTCGCCGCTCCTCCTCACTTCGACATGCGCCCTGGCCAGCGCTGCATGCGGCGCCATGTAGGCAGGCAAGCAGCTGAGGTGGCACGGCGGTAGGGTCTTCACGAAGATCTGCATGCCGCCACGTAGGTGCCAGCTCAGCTGGTTGAGCTGGCAGCTGCATGCGAACGGCGGTGGAGACTTGGCTGGTGCGGGCCTGGATGTGGCCCTGCTGGTGTCCTCGGTGAGGGCCTTGCCGGGTGGCCCGGCAAGGGCCTTGCCGTGGCGCGCTGTCGTCCCCGGCAAGGATCTTGCCGGGGGTCTTGTGGCTCTCCTCGGTGAGGATCTTGCCGAGGACCATTGTCTTTTAATCCTCATCTGATCTTGAATATTCCTTGGTCTTGACAAAGATCTGCATGCCACCATGGAGGTGCCTCCCGAGCCCTGGTCCAATGTGGTTGATGGTGTTGGAGACCGCGGGCTCAAGGGTGGCGCGCTCCGCTGGTGTGGGCGAGCCGCCCCGGCAAGGGTCTTGTCGGGGCTGCTGAGGCTGCCCCCCGGCAAGGGTCTTGCCGGGGGAACCTCCTTCGCCTCTCTGCTTCCTTGTGTTCTTGGCCTTGGCGTTGCTCCGGCTGCCTCGGGCTTCGATTTTACCTCGGTTCACCTCCCCTGCTCTGCTTGGTGTGGCCATGGGCGCGGCTTCGACTGCCCGTGCACAGGTAAAGGGGTACAAAGGTGCGCCCCTTCTTTTGTACACCGACATGGAGTTTCATGGCATTTGGAGTTCGTTTGATATTGATTTCCTGCGATGTAAAAAACATGGAAAAAACAGCAACTGGCACTTGGCACTATGTCAATAGGTTAGTACCAAAAAATGATATAAAATGGCTATAAAATGATTATAAAACATCCAAGATTGATAAAAAAACAACAAGGAACAATCAAAAATTATAGATACATTGGAGACGTATCAACGTCCATTTTGCATCATGTTTTCTTACTGTTATTTATAATGTTTTATCCATAATAATGCTTTTTGGAATAATTCTAATGCCTTTTCTCTCATAATTTGCAAGGTAGACACCAAGAGGGAGAATTCCGGAAGTTAGAAATCTGGACCTGAAAAAGCTACGTGAGGCCACCTATTCTGCACAACTCCAAATGGGCTGAAACTTCACGAAGATTTTTATGGAATATATAAGAAATATTGGAGCCAATAAGTACCAGAGGGGAGCCACTAGGTGGGCACAACCCACCTGGGCGCGCCAGCCCCCCCTGGCACGCCCTGGTGTGTTGTGGCCTCCTCGGCCCACCTCCGGTGCCCATCTTCTGGTATATAAGTGGTTTTGACCTAGAAAAAATAAGAATAATACTTTCGGGACGGAGCGCCGCCGTTTCGAGGCGGAACTTGGGTAGGAGCACTTTTGCCCTCTGGTGGAGCGATTCTGCCGGGGGAACTTCCCTCCCGGAGGGGGAAATCATCGTCATCATCATCACCAACAACTCTCCCATCTTGGGGAGGGCAATCTCCATCAACATCTTCACCAGCACCATCTCATCTCAAACCCTAGTTCATCTCTTGTATTCAATCTTGTTAACGGAACTATAGATTGTTGCTCGGGGGTGACTAGTAGTGTTGGTTACATCTTGTAGTTGATTACTATATGGTTTATTTGGTGGAAGATTATATGTTCAGATCCATTATGCATATTAATACCCCTCTGATCATGAGCACGTTTGTTGTTTGTGAGTAGTTACTTTTGTTCTTGAGATCACGGGAGAAATCATGTTGCAAGTAATCATGTGAGCTTGATATGTGCTCGATATTTTGATAGTATGTATGTTGTGATTCCCTTTGTGGTGTCATGTGAACGTCGACTACATGACACTTCACCATATTTGGGCCTAAGGGAATGCATTGTGGAGTAGTAAATAGATGGTGGGTTGCGAGAGTGACAGGAATTTAAACCCCAATTTATGCACTATTCCGTAAGGGACCGATTGGATCCTAGAGTTTAATGCTATGGTTAGAATTTATTCTTAATACTTTTCTCGTAGTTGCGGATGCTTGTGGGAGGGTTAATCATAAGTAGGAGGTTTGTTCAAGTAAGAATAGCACCGGTCCACCCACATATCAAATTATCAAAGTAGCGAACACAAATCAAACCAACATGATGAAAGTGACTAGATGAAATTCCCGTGTACCCTCAAGAACGCTTTGCTTATCATAAGAGACCATTTTGGCCTGTCCTTTGCCTCAAAAGGATTGGGCTACCTTGCTGCATACTTACTACTACTTTCGTTACTTGCTCGTTACAAATTATCTTGCTATCAAACTACTCGCTACTTACAATTTCAGCACTTGCAGACATTACCTTATTGAAAACTACTTGTATTTCCTTTTGCTCCTCGTTGGGTTCGACACTCTTACTTATCAAAAAGAGCTATAATTGATCCCCTATACTTGTGGGTCATCAAGGCTATTTTCTGGTGCCGTTGCCGGGGAGTGAAGCGCCTTTGGTAAGTGGAATTCGGTAAGGAAACATTTATATAGTGTGCTGAAATTTATTGTCACTTGTTACTATGGAAAACAATCCTTTGAGGGGTTTGTTCGGGGTATCTTCACCTCGTCCAGAACCACAATTAATTTCCCCTCAACCTACTGCACCAATGAAAATATTGAATATGAAATTCCTTCGGGTATGATAGAACAACTGCTAGCTAATCCATATGCAGGAGATGGAACCGAACATCCTGATATGCACTTGATACATGTAGAACAAATTTGTGGATTGTTTAAGCTTGCAGGTTTATCCAGAGATGAAGTTATGAAAAAGGTTTTCCCTTTATCTTTGAAGGGAAAAGCATTGGCATGGTATAGGCTATGCGATGATATTGGATCATGGAATTGGAATCGTTTAAAACTGGAGTTTCACCAAAAAAATATCCTATGCATCTAGTTCATCATGATCAGAATTATATATATATAATTTTTGGCCTCGTAAGGAGAAAGTATCGCTCTAGCTTGGGGGAGGCTTAAGTCAATGTTATATTCATGCCCCAATCATGAGCTCTCAAGAGAAATTATTATCCAGAATTTTTATGCTCGGCTTTCTCGTAATGATCAAACCATGCTGGATACTTCTTGTGATGGTTCTTTTATGAAGAAAACTATTGAATTCCGGTGGGATCTTCTGGAAAGAATTAAATGCAACTTTGAAGATTGGGAACTCGACAAAGGTAAAGAGTCAGGTATAAAGCTTAAGTATGATTGTGTTAAATCTTTTATGGATACCGATGCTTTTCAAAAGTTTAGCACTAAATATGGACTTGAATCTGAGATATTAGCCTCCTTTTGTGAATCATTTGCTACTCATGTTGAACTCCCTAAAGAGGAATGGCTTAAATATCACCCACCTATTAAAGAAGAAATAAAAGAACCGGTGCCAGCTAAATAAGAAACTATTCTCTATAATGTTGATCCATTTGTTCCTACTGCTTATATTAAGAAACCCCCTTTTCCTACTAGGATAAAGGAACATGCTAAAGTTGCAACTATGGTTAACAAAAGCTCTGTTAGAACACCTAAACCAGATGAACAAATTAGAGTTGAACCTAATATTGCTATGGTTAAAGATCTCTTAGAAGAAGATGTGGATGGGCATGTTATTTACTTCTGTAAAGAAGCTGCTATAATTGCTAAACCTGATGGAAAAGAAAAACATAGACCAGTTGTTGCCATGCCTGTCATTTCAGTTAAAATAGGAGATCATTGTTATCATGGTTTATGTGACATGCGTGCTAGTGTGAGTGCTATTCCTTACAAGTTATATCAAGAGATTAGAGGAGACATAGCACCTACGGAGTTAGAAGACATAGATGTTACTATTAAACTTGCTAATAGAGACACCATATCACCGTGTGGGATTATTAGAGATGTTGAAGTCTTGTGTGGGAATATAAAATATCCTACTGATTTTCTTATTCTTGGTACCCCGCAAGAAGACTTCTGTCCCATTATCTTTGGTAGACCTTTCTTGAACACAGTTAATGCTAGGATAGATTGTCAGAAACAAATTGTGGGTGTTAGCTTTGGTGATGAGTCTCATGAGTTTAATTTTTCCAAGTTTAGTAGAAACCATCATGAAAAATAATTGCCTAGTAAGGATGAATTAATTGGTCTTGCTTCTATTGTTGTGCCACCTACTGATCCTTTAGAACAATACTTGCTAGACCATGAAAATGATTTACATATGCATGAAAGAAATGAAATAGATAATATTTTCTTTGAACAACGCCCTCTGCTTAAACACAATTTCCATATTGAAACTCTCGGAGGTCCTCCTCCACCTAAAGGTGATCATGTGTTTGAATTTAAACAATTGCCAGCCACTTTGAAATATGCTTATCTTGATGAAAAGAAGATATATCCTGTTATTATTAGTGCTAACCTTTCAGAACATGAAGAAGAAAGATTATTGAAGGTTCTAAGGAAGCACCAGGCTGCTATTGGGTATACTCCTGATGATTTAAAGGGCATTAGTCCCACTCTATGTCAGCATAAGATTAATATGGAACCTGATGCTAAACCCGTTGTTGATCACCAACGTCGGTTAAATCCGAAGATGAAAGAGGTGGTGAGAACGGAAATATTAAAACTTCTGGAAGCAGGTATAATCTATCCTATAGCTGATAGTAGATGGGTAAGTCCTCTTCATTGTGTCCCTAAGAAAGGAGGTATTACTGTTGTTCCTAATGATAAGAATGAACTTATTCCACAAAGAATTGTTACAGGCTATAGAATGGTAATTGATTTCAGAAAATTAAATAAAGCTACTAGAAACGATCATTACCCTCTGACTTTTATTGATCAAATGCTTTAAAGACTATCTAAGCACACACACTTTTGCTTCCTTGATGGATATTCTGGTTTTTCACAAATACCTATTTCTCAACCTATTCAAGAAAAGACCACTTTTACTTGTCCTTTTGGAACCTATGCTTATAGACGAATGCCTTTTGGTTTATGTAATGCACCTGCTACCTTTCAAAGATGCATGATGGCTATATTCTCTGACTTTTGTGAAAAGATTGTTGAGGTTTTCATGGATGAATTCTCTATTTATGGGAAGTCTTTTGATGATTGCTTAAGCAATCTTGATCGAGTTTTGCAGAGATGTGAATCTTGTCTTGAATTGGGAGAAGTGTCACTTTATGGTTAATGAAGGCATTGTCTTGGGTCATAAAATTTCTGAAAAAGGTATTGAAGTGGACCAAGCTAAAGTTGAAGCAATTGAGAAAATGCCATGTCCCAAGTACATCAAAGGTATTCGTAGTTTCTTAGGTCATGTTGGTTTCTATAGAAGATTTATCAAAGACTTTTCCAAAATTTCTAGTGCTCTTACTAATCTTTTGCAAAAGGATATTCCTTTTGTCTTTGATGACGATTGTCTTGAAGCCTTTGAAACACTCAAGAAAGCTTTAATCACTGCACCCATAGTTCAACCACCTAATTGAAACTTGCCTTTTGAAATTATGTGTGATGCTAGTGGCTGTTGGTGCTTTTTTAGGACAAAGAGTTGATAAGAAATTGAATGTTATTCATTATGATAGTAAAACTCTAGACAATGCTCAAAGAAATTATGCTACTACTGAAAAAGAATTCTTAGCAGTGGTGTTTGCTTGTGATAAGTTTAGACCTTATATTGTTGATTCTAAAGTAACTATTCACACAGATCATGCTGCTACTAAATATCTTATGGAAAAGAAAGATGCTAAACCTAGACTTATTCGTTGGGTTCTCTTATTACAAGAATTTGATTTGCATATTACTGATAGAAAAGGGGCTGAGAACCCCGTAGCTGATATCTTGTCTAGGCTTGAAAATGTGCTTGATGACCCACTTCCTATTGATGATAGTTTTCCTGATGAGCAGTTAGCTGCAATAAATGTTGCTAATGGGACTCCTTGGTATGCTGACTATGCTAATTACATTGTTGCTAAATATTTACCACCTAGCTTTACTTACCAACAAAAGAAAAAATTCTTCTATGATTTAAGACATTACTTTGGGGATGACCCACATCTTTATAAAGAAGGGGTAGATGGTATTATTAGACATTGTGCACCTGAGCATGAACAAGGACAAATCCTATGGAAATGGCACTCTGAAGCTTATGGAGGGCATCATGCTGGAGATAGAACTGCTCACAAGGTATTGCAGTCTGAATTTTATTGGCCTACTCTCTTCAAGGATGCTCGTAAGTATGTCTCATCTTGTGATAATTGCCAAAGAATAGGTAATATCGATAAGCGTGAAGAAATGCCTATGAACTATTATCTTGCTGTTCAACCATTTGATGTTTGGGATTTGATTACATAGGACCTTTTCCTTCCTCTAATGAGTATACATATATTTTGGTTGCTGTTGATTATGTTACTAAATGGGTAGAAGCTATTCCAACTAGTAGTGCTGATCACAACACTTCTATTAAAATGCTTAAGGAAGTTATTTTCCCAAGGTTTGGAGTCCCTAGATATTTAATGACTAACTGTGGTTCACACTTTATTCATGGTGCTTTCCCTAAGATAATTGCATCACCCTATCATCCTCAGTCTAGTGGTCAAGTTGAACTTAGCAATAGAGAAATAAAATTAATTTTGCAAAAGACTATCAATAGGTCCAGGAAGAATTGGTCTAAGAAATTAGATGATGCACTTTGGGCTTATAGAACTGCATATGAAAATCCTATGGGTATGTCTCCTTATAAAATGGTTTATGGAAAAGCTTGTCATTTACCTCTTGACTTAGAACATAAAGCATATCGGGCAGTTAAAGAACTCAACTATGACTTCAAACTTGCTGGTGAAAAGTGGTTATTTGATATAAGCTCATTAGATGAATGGAGAACCCAAGCTTATGAAAATGCAAAGTTATTCAAAGAAAAAGTTAAAAGATGGCATGACAAAAGAATTCAAAAACATTAGTTTAAAGTTGGAGAATATGTTCTTTTGTACAACTCTAGTTTTAGATTCTTTGCAGGAAAGCTCCTCTCGAAATGGGAAGGCCCATATGTCATCGAGGAGGTTTACCGGTCAGGTGCCATCAAAATAAATAATTTCGAAGGCACTAACCCGAAGGTTGTCAACGGGCAACGAATAAAGCATTATATCTCAGGTACGCCTATTAATGTTGAAAGCAATATTATCCAAACTTTGACACCGGAAGAACACATAAAAGAGTCCTTCCAGAACACTCGAGAATCATCAAATAAGGAGGTACGTGATACGGTAAGTAAACGGACTCCGAAAAATCTGCAAAAATATTTTTTATCAGTTTTGGAATATTTCAAAATTTTGGAAATAAAGAAACTCCCAGGAAGCGTTCCCTGGTGGGAACAATACACCAGGGCGCGCCAGGCTTGCCTGGCGCGCCCAGGTGGGTTGTGCCCACCTGGGACACCTCCCATACTCCGATTTTCTTCCATATGCTTGTCCTCCAAGATAAAAAATCTATATATACTTCCCGAACCTGTTAACCACCGTATCATGGAGAAAATCCTCTGTTCTCTTTTCTTGCTGTTTCTGGTCAGATTTGTCAAGCTAGGCATCATGTCTTCCCGCTCCTCCAACCACATGGAAGAAGATGCTTGGCTGACGAAGATCGAGACGAAGAGGGAGGAGCCCACGGACGCTATCAAGGGAGACAAGGGCAAGGAAATTGCCGTGGATTCATCCCCGGTAGCAACACAAACACTGTTGGCCGAGGAGGAGGAGGAAGATATCCTTAAACCATATCTTACTAACATTACTCCTACTGAGATTGAAGCTTTTCGTGTATTTGAAGCAGTTCGCATGCAAAATAAGTATCTCACTCGCGAAAATATTCTGCATCAAGAGCATATCACCTATCTCCGGAGCGTCATCCGTCGGCTGCAGGATCTCTTGACCTTCAAAGACGAGATCGCTTCTTCACCACCAAAGGAGAACTAAGTATCGGTATGGGCACTCCCCTTGGCTTCCGCCAAGCTTGGGGGAGGTGCCCCGGTATCGTATCATCCCACTATCTTTTTACTTTTACTTATCCTGGTTCAATCTTTTGCTTAGATGAATGAAGTTTAGTTCGGTCTTTTCTTCTTTTAGAAGTTTGCTTAGTAACCTATCATTATAATCATGTGCAAGTTATATAATAAAGTTAGTTTGAGTTTTTACTTTCTTTACTTTCATGTTGCAAATAAAGAAACAAAATAAGAAAGAAAGAAAAAGAGAAAGGAAGCAAATAAAAGAAAGGAAGTAAATCAATAAGATCATATACTAATCCTATGGTAGGTGATAGCACTACATAAGGAAAAGTATAAGTAAGAAAATTTATTAGAGATTGACAAACATAGCATTAGTCAATGATGCAACTCATGAAAGAATTAATAAGGGAAGGGAAGATTCACATATAAATATACTATCCTAGAAATCTTTTGTGATTGTGAGCCCTCATCAAAATATTATATGCCAAAATTGTTGAGGTTGGACAAGGAAGACAACGTAATGGTTTATGAATGTTTACATTCACATAGAAGTCATATTGTCATAGATCCTTTAACATGTGATGCTTGCCCCTATCTTTGCTAGCCAAAAACTCCGCACTAAGTAGAGATACTACTTGTGCATCCAAAAACCCTTAAACCCAAACCTTTTTCAAGTGTCCAGCATACCTACCTATGGATTGACCAATATCCTTCAAGTAAGTTGTCATCGGTGCAAAAAGGCAATAAAAATTTCTTCTAAATATGTAAGATCATTTAGTGTAAGAGAAAATTGAGCGTTGTACGAACTTGGATGACAAAGAATAAAAGCGGCAGACTGCATAATAAAGGTTGTCATCTTAAGGGGCAATACAACGTGACGTTCTTTTGCACTAAGGGATTGAGCATGAAACAAATAAGCGCATGGCAACCTCTGCTTCCCTCTGTGAAGGGCCTATCTTTTACTTTTATGTATTTACTTTTATGCAAAGAGTCAAAGTTTTCCTTCTATTCCTTTTTATTTATTATTTTGGCAAGCATCATGTCGTGAGGAAAGATCTAGGCACATATGTCTAGTTGAATATAGATAGCATGAGTTGTTATTCTTGGCATCACCCTTGAGGTGAGTAAGTTGGGAAGCGAAACTATAAGCCCCTATCTTTCTATGTGTCTGGTTGAAACCTTTTGCTCATGGGTACAAGGTGAGTGTTAGCAATCATAAAAGACTATATGATGGTTGAGTATGTGGACTTGCTTAAGAGCTCCGATACGTGACCCTTCCTGAAAAGATGATGAATTGTAGTTGCAAAGTTGACTGAGAACATAGTTTGTTGGTTTCTAATAGAGTTTTTGCTTTATACTTCAATTCTATGATGAACTATTACTTATTCATGGGAAGTATATGATGCAAGTTCTAAGATAAAAGTCCTATGTTTAAATTTGTGGCTGCTATAATAATCAACATAATGCTTCTATGTCCGTATTTTGTTTTTATCGACACCTCTCTCACAAAGCATGTGGACATGTTACTCGATTTCGGTTTTCGCTTGAGGAGAAGCGAGGTCTAAGCTTGCGGGAGTTGATACGTCCATTTGCATCAAGTTTTCTTACTGTTTTATAATGTTTTTATCCATAATAATGCTTTTTGGAGTAATTCTAATGCCTTTTCTCTCATAATTTGCAAGGTACACACCAAGAGGGAGAATTCCGGCAGCTGGAAATTTGGACCTGAAAAAGCTATGTCAGGACACCTATTATGCACAACTCCAAATGGGATGAAACTTCATGGAGATTTTTTATGGAATATATAAGAAATATTGGAGCCAATAAGTACCAGAGGGGAGCCACCAGGTGGGCACAACCCAGCTGGGCGCGCCAGGCCCCCCTGGCGCGCCCTGGTGTGTTGTGGCCTCCTCGGCCCACCTCCGGTGCCCATCTTCTGGTATATAAGTGGTTTTGACCTAGAAAAAATAAGAATAATACTTTCGGGACGGAGCGCCGCCGTCTCGAGGTGGAACTTGGGCAGGAGCACTTTTGCCCTCCGGCGGAGCGATTCTGCCGGGGGAACTTCCCTCCCTGTGACGCCCCCGATTCGACCGTACACTAATCATGCACGCAAATGTGTACGATCAAGATCAGGGACTCACGGGAAGATATCACAACACAACTCTACAACATAAATAAGTCATACAAGCATCATAATACAAGCGAGGGGCCTCGAGGGCTCGAATACAAGTGCTCGATCATAGACGAGTCAGCGGGAGCAACAATATCTAAGTACAGACATAAGTTAAACAAGTTTGCCTTAAGAAGGCTAGCACAAAAGTAGCAACGATCGAAAAGGCAAGGCCTCCTGCCTGGGACCTCCTAACTACTCTGTTGGGGATCGTAGCAGAATTTAAAAAACAATTTCCTACGCATCAACAAGATCCATCTATGGAGTATACTAGCAACGAGGGGAAAGGAGTGCATCTACATACCCTTGTAGATCGCGAGCGGAAGCGTTCCAATGAACGGGGTTGATGGAGTCGTACTCGCCGTGATCCAAATCACCGATGACCGAGTGCCGAACGGACGGCACCTCCGCGTTCAACACACGTATGGAGCAGCGACGTCTCCTCCTTCTTGATCCAGCAAGGGGGAAGGAGAGGTTGATGGAGATCCAGCAGCACGACGGCGTGGTGGTGGATGTAGCGGGATCTCGGTAGGGCTTCGCCAAGCTTCTGCGAGAGGGAGAGGTGTTGCAAGGGAGGAGGGAGGCGCCAAGGGCTGTGTTATTGTTGCCCTCCCTCCCCCCCTTTATATAGGCCCCCTGGGAGGGGGGGCGCCGGCCAAGAACCCATCTATGGGGGGGGCGGCGGCCAAGGGGGGGAAACTTCCCCCCAAGTCAAGTGGGGCGCCCCCCCACCCTAGGGTTTCCAACCCTAGGCGCAGGGGGGAGGCCCATGGGGGGCGCCCCAGCCCACTAAGGGCTGGTTCCCTTCCCACTTCAGCCCATGGGGCCCTCCGGGATAGGTGGCCCCACCCGATGGACCCCCGGGACCCTTCCGGTGGTCCCGGTACAATACCGATAACCCCCGAAACTTTCCCGGTGGCCGAAACTGGACTTCCTATATATAATTCTTCACCTCCGGACCATTCCGGAACTCCTCGTGACGTCTGGGATCTCATCCGGGACTCCGAACAACTTTCGGGTTTCCGCATACTCATATCTCTACAACCCTAGCGTCACCGAACCTTAAGTGTGTAGACCCTACGGGTTCGGGAGACATGCAGACATGACCGAGACGCCTCTCCGGTCAATAACCAACAGCGGGATCTGGATACCCATGTTGGCTCCCACATGTTCCACGATGATCTCATCGGATGAACCACGATGTCGAGGATTCAATCAATCCCGTATACAATTCCCTTTGTCAATCGGTATGTTACTTGCCCGAGATTCGATCGTCGGTATCCCAATACCTTGTTCAATCTCGTTACCGGCAAGTCTCTTTACTCATACCGCAATGCATGATCCCGTGACTAACTCCTTAGTCACATTGAGCTCATTATGATGATGCATTACCGAGTGGGCCCAGAGATACCTCTCCGTCATACGGAGTGACAAATCCCAGTCTCGATCCGTGCCAACCCAACAGACACTTTCGGAGATACCCGTAGTGTACCTTTATAGTCACCCAGTTACGTTGTGACGTTTGGCACACCCAAAGTACTCCTACGGTATCCGGGAGTTGCACGATCTCATGGTCTAAGGAGAAGATACTTGACATTGGAAAAGCTCTAACAAACGAACTACACGATCTTTGAGCTATGCTTAGGATTGGGTCTTGTCCATCACATCATTCTCCTAATGATGTGATCCCGTTATCAATGACATCCAATGTCCATAGTCAGGAAACCATGACTATCTGTTGATCAACGAGCCAGTCAACTAGAGGCTTACTAGGGACACGTTGTGGTCTATGTATTCACACATGCATTACGATTTCCGCATAACACAATTATAGCATGAACAATAGACAATTACCATGAACAAAGAAATATAGTAATAACCATTTATTATTGCCTCTAGGGCATATTTCCAACAGTCTCCCAAGAGTCAATAATCTAGTTACATTGTGATGAATCGAACACCCATTGCGTCCTGGTGTTGATCATGTTTTGCTCTAGGGAGAGGTTTAGTCAACGGATCTGCTACATTCGGGTCCGTATGTACTTTACAAATATCTATGTCTCCATTTTGAACACTTTCACGAATGGAGTTGAAGCGACGCTTGATATGCCTGGTCTTCCTGTGAAACCTGGGCTCCTTCGCAAGGGCAATAGCTCCAGTGTTGTCACAGAAGAGAGTCATTGGGCCCGACGCATTGGGAATCACCCCTAGGTCATTAATGAACTCCTTCATCCAGACTGCTTCCTGTGCTGCCTCCGAGGCTGCCATGTACTCCGCTTCACATGTAGATCCCGCCACGATGCTTTGCTTGCAACTGCACCAGCTTACTGCTCCTCCATTCAAAATATACACGTATCCGGTTTGTGACTTCGAGTCATCCAGATCTGTGTCGAAGCTAGCGTCGACGTAACCCTTTACAACGAGCTCTTCGTCACCTCCATAAATGAGAAACATATCCTTAGTCCTCTTCAGGTACTTAGGATATTCTTGACCGCTGTCCAGTGTTCCATGCCGGGATTACTTTGGTACCTTCCTACCAAACTTACGGCAAGGTTTACATCAGGTCTGGTACACAGCATGGCATACATAATAGACCCTATGGCCGAGGCATAGGGGATGACACTCATCTTTTCTCTATCTTCTGCCGTGGTCGGGCATTGAGCCGTGCTCAATTGCACACCTTGCAATACAGGCAAGAACCCCTTCTTGGACTGATCCATATTGAACTTCTTCAATATCTTGTCAAGGTACGTACTCTGTGAAAGACCAATGAGGCGTCTTGATCTATCTCTATAGATCTTGATGCCTAATATATAAGCAGCTTCTCCAAGGTCCTTCATTGAAAGACACTTATTCAAATAGGCCTTTATACTTTCCAAGAATTCTATATCATTTCCCATCAATAGTATGTCATCCACATACAATAAGAGAAATGCTACAGAGCTCCCACTCACTTTCTTGTAAACACAGGCTTCTCCATAAGTCTGTGTAAACCCAAACGCTCTGATCATCTCATCAAAGCGAATGTTCCAACTCCGAGATGCTTGCACCAGCCCATAGATTGAGCGCTGGAGCTTGCATACTTTGTTAGCATTCTTAGGATCGACAAAACCTTCCGGCTGCATCATATACAATTCTTCCTTAAGGAAGCCGTTAAGGAATGCCGTTTTGACGTCCATCTGCCATCTCTCATAATCATAGTATGCGGCAATTGCTAACATGATTCGGACGGACTTCAACTTCGCTACGGGTGAGAAAGTCTCATCGTAGTCAACCCCTTGAACTTGTCGATAACCCTTAGCGACAAGTCGAGCCTTATAGATGGTCACATTACCATCCGCGTCTGTCTTCTTCTTAAAGATCCATTTATTTTCTATGGCTCGCCGATCATCGGGCAAGTCAGTCAAAGTCCATACTTCGTTTTCATACATGGATCCTATCTCGGATTTCATGGCTTCTAGCCATTTGTCGGAATCCGGGCCCGCCATCGCTTCTTCATAGTTCGAAGGTTCACCATTGTCTAACAACATGATTTCCAGGACAGGGTTGCCGTACCACTCTGGTGCGGAACGTGTCCTTGTGGACCTACGAAGTTCAGCAGTAACTTGATCCGAAGCTTCATGATCATCATCATTAACTTCCTCCCTAGTCGGTGTAGGCACCACAGGAACATCTTCCCGCGCTGCGCTACTTTCCGGTTCGGAAGGAGTGACTATCACCTCATCAAGTTCCACTTTCCTCCCACTTAATTCTTTCGAGAGAAACTCTTTCTCCAGAAAGGACCCGTTCTTGGCAACAAAGATCTTGCCTTCGGATCTGAGGTAGAAGGTATACCCAATAGTTTCCTTAGGGTATCCTATGAAGACGCATTTCTCCGACTTGGGTTCGAGCTTTTCAGGTTGAAGTTTCTTGACATAAGCATCGCATCCCCAAACTTTTAGAAACGACAGCTTAGGTTTCTTCCCAAACCATAATTCATACGGTGTCGTCTCAACGGATTTCGACGGAGCCCTATTTAAAGTGAATCCGGCAGTCTCTAAAGCATAGCCCCAAAATGAGAGCGGTAAATCGGTAAGAGACATCATAGATCGCACCATATCCAATAGAGTGCGATTACGACGTTCGGACACACCATTTCGCTGAGGTGTTCCAGGCGGCGTGAGTTGTGAAACGATTCCACATTTCCTTAAGTGCGCACCAAATTCGTGACTTAAATATTCTCCAGCACGATCTGATCGTAAGAATTTTATTTTCCTGTCACGTTGATTCTCAACCTCACTCTAAAATTCCTTGAACTTTTCAAAGGTTTCAGACTTGTGTTTCATTAGGTAGACATACCCATATCTACTTAAGTCATCAGTGAGAGTGAGAACATCACGATATCCTCCGCGAGCCTCAACATTCATTGGACCGCACATCGGTATGTATAATTTCCAATAAGTTGGTTGCTCGCTCCATTGTTCCGGAGAACGGAGTCTTGGTCATCTTATCCATGAGGCATGGTTCGCACGTGTCAAATGATTCGTAATCAAGAGACTCCAAAAGTCCATCTGCATGGAGCTTCTTCATGCGCTTGACACCAATGTGACCAAGGCGGCAGTGCCACAAGTATGTGGGACTATCATTATCAACTTTACATCTTTTGGTATTCACACTATGAATATGTGTAACATCACGTTCGAGATTCATCAAGAATAAACCATTGACCAGCGGGGCATGACCATAAAACATATCTCTCATATAAATAGAACAACCATTATTCTCAGATTTAAATGAGTAGCCATCTCGAATTAAACGAGATCCAGATACAATGTTCATGCTTAAAGCTGGCACTAAATAACAATTATTGAGGTTTAAAACTAATCCCGTAGGTAGATGCAGAGGTAGCGTGCCGACGGCGATCACATCGACCTTGGAATCATTCCCGACGCGCATCGTCACCTCGTCCTTTGGCAGTCTCCGTTTATTCCGCAGTTCCTGTTTTGAGTTACAAATATGAGCAACCGCACCGGTATCAAATACCCAGGAGCTACTACGAGTACTGGTAAGGTACACATCAATTACTTGTATATCACATATACCTTGGGTGTTGCCGGCCTTCTTCTTGTCCGCTAAGTATTTGGGGCAGTTCCGCTTCCAGTGACCACTTCCCTTGCAATAAAAGCACTCAGTCTCGGGCTTGGGTCCATTCTTTGACTTCTTCCTAGTAACTGGTTTACCGGGCGCGGCAACTCCCTTGCCGTCCTTCTTGAAGTTCTTCTTACCCTTGCCCTTCTTGAACTTAGTGGTTTTATTCACCATCAACACTTGATGTTCTTTTCTGATCTCCCCTTCCGCTGATTTCAGCATTGAATATACCTCGGGAATGGTCTTTTCCATCCCCTGCATATTGAAGTTCATCACAAAGCTCTTGTAGCTTGGTGGAAGCGACTGAAGGATTCTGTCAATGACCGCGTCATCCGAGAGATTGACTCCCAGCTGAGACAAGCGGTTGTGTAACCCAGACATTCTGAGTATGTGCTCACTAACAGAACTATTTTCCTCCATTTTACAGCTGAAGAACTTGTCGGGGACTTCATATCTCTCGACCCGGGCATGAGCTTGGAAAACCATTTTCAGCTCTTCGAACATCTCGTATGCTCCATGTTTCTCAAAATGCTTTTGGAGACCCGGTTCTAAGCTGTAAAGCATGCCGCACTAAACGAGGGAGTAATCATCAGCACGTGATTGCCAAGCGTTCATAACGTCTTGGTTCTCTAGGATTGGTGCTTCACCTAGCGGTGCTTCTAGGACATAATCTTTCTTGGCAGCTATGAGGATGATCCTCAGGTTCCGGACCCAGTCCGTATAGTTGCTGCCATCATCTTTCAGCTTGGTTTTCTCTAAGAACGCGTTGAAGTTGAGGACAACGTGGGCCATTTGATCTACAAGACATATTGTAAAGTTTTTAGACTAAGTTCATGATAATTAAGTTCATCTAATCAAATTACTCAATGAACTCCCACTCAGATAGACATCCCTCTAGTCATCTAAGTGAAACATGATCCGAGTTAACTAGGCCGTGTTTGATCATCACGTCAGATGGACTAGTCAAGATCGGTGAACATCTCCATGTTGACCGTATCTTCTATACGACTCATGCTCGACCTTTCGGTCCTCCGTGTTCCGAGGCCATGTCTGTACATGCTAGGCTCGTCAAGTCAACCTAAGTGTATTGCGTGTGTCCCGAGGCCATGTCTGTACATGCTAGGCTCGTCAACACCAGTTGTATGCGAACGTTAGAATCTATCACACCCGATCATCACGTGGTGCTTCGAAAAACCGAACCTTCGCAACGGTGCACAGTTAGGGGGAACACTTTCTTGAAATTATCATAAGGGATCATCTTACTTACTACCGTCGTTCTAAGCAAATAAGATGCAAAACATGATAAACATCACATGCAATCAAATAGTGACATGATATGGCCAATATCATTTTGCTCCTTTGATCTTCATCTTCGGGGCGCCATGATCATCTTTGTCACCGGCATGACACAATGATCTCCATCATCATGATCTCCATCATCGTGTCTTCATGAAGTTGTCACGCCAACGATTACTTCTACTTCTATGGCTAACGCGTTTAGCAATAAAGTAAAGTAATTTACATGGCGTTATTCAATGACACGCAGGTCATACAAAATAATAAAGACAACTCCTATGGCTCCTGCCGGTTGTCATACTCATCGACATGCAAGTCGTGATTCCTATTACAAGAATATGATCAATCTCATACATCACATATATCATTCATCACATCTTCTGTTCATATCACATCACATAGCACATGCTGCAAAAACAAGTTAGACGTCCTCTAATTGTTATTGAAAGTTTTTACGTGGCTTGTATAGGTTTCTAGCAAGAACATTTCTTACCTACGTAAAACCACAACGTGATATGCCAATTTCTATTTACCCTTCATAAGGACCCTTTTCATCGAATCCGTTCCGACTAAAGTGGGAGAGACAGACACCCGCTAGCCACATTATGCAACTAGTGCATGTCAGTCGGTGGAACCTGTCTCACGTAAGCGTACGTGTAAGGTCGGTCCGGGCCGCTTCATCCCACAATACCGCCGAAACAAGATAAGACTAGTAGCGGCAAGAAGAATTGGCAACATCTACGCCCACAACTGCTTTGTGTTCTACTCGTGCATAGTAACTACGCATAGGCCTGGCTCTGATACCACTGTTGGGGATCGTAGCAGAATTTAAAAAAAAATTCCTACGCATCACCAAGATCCATCTATGGAGTATACTAGCAACGAGGGGAAAGGAGTGCATCTACATACCCTTGTAGATCGCGAGCGGAAGCGTTCCAATGAACGGGGTTGATGGAGTCGTACTCGCCGTGATCCAAATCACCGATGACCGAGTGCCGAACGGACGGCACCACCGCGTTCAACACACGTACGGAGCAGCGACGTCTCCTCCTTCTTGATCCAGCAAGGGGGAAGGAGAGGTTGACGGAGATCCAGTAGCACGACGGCGTGGTGGTGGATGTAGCGGGATCTCGGCAGGGCTTCGCCAAGCTTCTGCGAGAGGGAGAGGTGTTGCAAGGGAGGAGGAAGGCGCCAAGGGCTGTGTTATTGCTGCCCTCCCTCCCCCCTTTATATAGGCCCACTGGGAGGGGGCGCCGGCCAAGAACCCATCTATGGGGGGGGCGGCGGCCAAGGGGGGGAACTTCCCCCCAAGTCAAGTGGGGCGCCCCCCACCCTAGGGTTTCCAACCCTAGGCGCAGGGGGGAGGCCCATGGGGGGCGCCCCAGCCCACTAAGGGTTGGTTCCCTTACCACTTCAGCCCATGGGGCCCTCCGGGATAGGTGGCCCCACCCGATGGACCCCCGGGACCCTTCCGGTGGTCCCGGTACAATACCGATAACCCCCGAAACTTTCCTGGTGGCCGAAACTGGACTTCCTATATATAATTCTTCACCTCCGGACCATTCCGGAACTCCTCGTGACGTCCGGGATCTCATCCGGGACTCCGAACAACTTTCGGGTTTCCGCATACTCATATCTCTACAACCCTAGCGTCACCGAACCTTAAGTGTGTAGACCCTACGGGTTCGGGAGACATGCAGACATGACCGAGACGCCTCTCCGGTCAATAACCAACAGCGGGATCTGGATACCCATGTTGGCTCCCACATGTTCCACGATGATCTCATCGGATGAACCACGATGTCGAGGATTCAATCAATCCCGTATACAATTCCCTTTGTCAATCGGTATGTTACTTGCCTGAGATTCGATCGTCGGTATCCCAATACCTTGTTCAATCTCGTTACCGGCAAGTCTCTTTACTCATACCGCAATGCATGATCCCGTGACTAACTCCTTAGTCACATTGAGCTCATTATGATGATGCATTACCGAGTGGGCCCAGAGATACCTCCCCGTCATACGGAGTGACAAATCCCAGTCTCGATCCGTGCCAACCCAACAGACACTTTCGGAGATACCCGTAGTGTACCTTCATAGTCACCCAGTTACGTTGTGACGTTTGGCACACCCAAAGTACTCCTACGGTATCCGGGAGTTGCACGATCTCATGGTCTAAGGAGAAGATACTTGACATTGGAAAAGCTCTAGCAAACGAACTACACGATCTTTGAGCTATGCTTAGGATTGGGTCTTGTCCATCACATCATTCTCCTAATGATGTGATCCCGTTATCAATGACATCCAATGTCCATATTCAGGAAACCATGACTATCTGTTGATCAACGAGCCAGTCAACTAGAGGCTTACTAGGGACACGTTGTGGTCTATGTATTCACACATGCATTACGATTTCCGGATAACACAATTATAGCATGAACAATAGACAATTACCATGAACAAAGAAATATAGTAATAACCATTTATTATTGCCTCTAGGGCATATTTCCAACATACTCCTCGAAGCCGAACTCCATGCAGAATCATCCTCGGGATCTCTAGCTGCTGGACTCCAGCACCTGGTTGCGACAACCAGGTATAGAAAGGGGAAAAGAGGGAGAAAAGCAACCGTGAGTACTCATCCAAAGTACTCGCAAGAAAGGAGCTACAGTACATACGCATGGGTATATGTGTAAAGGGCCATATCAGTGGACTGAACTACAGAATGCCAGAATAAGAGGGGGGTAGCTAATCCTGTCGAAGACTACGCTTCTGGCCGCCTCCATCTTACAGCATGTAGAAGAGAGTAGATGGTAAGTTCACCAAGTAGCATCGCATAGCATAATCCTACCCGGCGATCCCCTCCTCGTCGCCCTGTTAGAGAGCGATCACCGGGTTATATCTCGCACTTGGAAGGGTGTGTTTTATTAAGTATCCAGTTCTAGTTGTCATAAGGTCAAGGTACAACTCCGGGTCGTCCTTTTACCGAGGGACACGGCTATTCGAATAGATAAACTTCCCTGCAGGGGTGCACCACATAACCCAACACGCTCGATCCCATTTGGCCGGACACACGTTTCTGGGTCATGCCCGGCCGCGGAAGATCAACACGTCGCAGCCCCACCTAGGCTCAACAGAGAGGTCAGCACGCCGATCTAAACCCTATGCACGCAGGGGTCTGGGCCCATCGCCCATTGCACACCTGCACGTTGCGTACTCGGCTGGAAGTAGACCTAGCCCCCTTAATACAAGCGCGAGCTTACGGTCCAATGCGGCGCGCGCCACTCAATCGCTGACATCAAAAAGAGCTTCAGCTGATACCATGACGCCGAGTGCCCATAACTGTTCCCGCGTAGTTGGTTAGTGCGTAACCAAATGGCCAGACTCATATCAAATACCAAGATCTCGTTAAGCGTGTTAAGTATCCGCGAACGCCGACCAGGGCCAGGCCCACCTCTCTCCTAGGTGGTCTCAACCTGCCCTGTCGCTCCGCCATAAAGTAACAGTCGGGGGCCGTCAGGAACCCAGGCCCACCTCTACCGGGATGGAGCCACCTGTCCTTTCAGCCCCCTCATCAGAATCACTTGCGGGTACTCAACGAGCCGACCCGACTTTAGTCACCACATGTGTCATGTATATAAAGTATATAGTATATACCCGTGATCACCTCCCTAGTGATCACGGCCCGATAGTATAGCATGGCAGACGGACAAGAGTGTAGGGCCACTGATGGAACACTAGCATCCTATACTAAGTAGTAGGGTAGCAGGTAAGGGTAACAACTGTAGCAATAATGACAGGCTATGCAGCAGAATAGGATTAACCGAAAGCAGTAACATGCTACACTACTCTAATGCAAGCTGTATACAGAAGAATAGGCGATATCTGGTGATCAAGGGGGGGGCTTGCCTGGTTGCTCTAGCAAGGAGGGGTCGTTGTCGACGTAGTCGATCACAGGGGCAGCATCGGTCTCGGGGTCTATCGGAGAGAAGAGGGGGAAGAAACAATAAATATAAGCACACAGATGCAACGCTAAGCATGACATGACGATAAGCAGAACTAGGGTCGACCTAACGTAGTACTACATGTTGCAGACGCAGGAGATAAACATCCGAGGATGAATTCCCGACGTTAGGTGGATTCCGGACAAAGGAAAAGAGGGGGAAAGTTCCAAGTTCAGCATGCTACGGGCATGTGACAGATGAACGGACCGCATATTCGGATTCGTTGGATTTTTCTGAGCAACTTTCATGTAGACAACATTTTCATCGGAGTTACGGTTTAATTACTATGAATTTCTAAAGGTTAAGATATTTTCTGGAATTATTAATATTAACAGAAAAGGAATATTGCATCAGCATGACGTCATTGTGACGTCAGCGGTCAACAGGACGACTGACCAGGTCAAACTGACCAGTGGGTCCCACCTGTCATCGACAGTAGACTGACAGTGGGTTATTTAATTAGACATGGCTAATTAGCAGCTGGGCCCCACATGTCAGTGACTATTTAGATTAACTAATTATTTTTAATTATAAAACATTTTAATTAGCTTAATTAAGCGGTGGGGCCTGCATGTCAGTGGCACTGGGCTGCCCAGTCAGCAGTTGACTGGGTCAACCCAGTCAACTGTGCCCCGTGCGGCCCACTGGCAGTGAGCCAGGGGTGGGGCCCGGCCGGCCACGTCGGCAGGGCACTTGAGAGGGGCTCCGACGAGCTCCAATGCGGCGGCGAGGCGCGAGTGAGCTTCGGGTTTCGCCCACAGGGCATCCCCGGGGCTGTGGTTTGGCCCGTTCGAACGGCCAGTCCACACCGCGTCGAATGGAGGTGGTGGCGTGGCCGGGGACGGCCGGGAACGTCGCCGGCGGTGAGTCAGTTGGTGGTGGGTTTCCGGTGAGCGGCGAACAGGGGGCTGCGGGGCACGGCGAGAGCAGCAGACGCGCGCGTTGGGCCACTAGGAACCACAGGAGCACGATGCGGCGCTCGGCCGCATGTTAAGGCGACCATGGCCACGGCGCCGAGCTCGTCAGCGGCGAGGTTCTTCGGGCGAGCTACGGGAATGGGGCTACGGGCGTCGGAAAAGCTCGGGAGAGAGAGGGGAAAGAAGCGCAGGCTCACAGTGCTCCTGCACATGTGCTCAAGCATGCTCGAGGAGGGCTCGGTGCGGCGGAATCGACGGCGAAGCTCGTCGGAGAAGAGGAGGAAGACGGCAACGTAGGGGATGATGCAGAGGCGCTCCTGCTCGAGTGATTCGTCGGGGAGGAAGAGGAGGTCGAGGCGGTCCTTCTTGGCGCGGAGGAGAGGCGAGGCGGTGTCGGGGACCGCGTGCGTTACGGCGGCAGGGCCACGACAACGCTCGGATGCGGTGGGGAATGGGAGAGGCGGAGAGGGCAAGCACCAGCTCATGGGGAAGGGGGGAAAGATCTCTCGGAAGAGGCAGGGGGTCGTCGCTGGCGTCCTTATCCTGCCCGCGGCACCTATAGCGGCGTGGCCGGCGAGGTGGTTCGGCGGTGACGACCCTGTTGCGGTCTGAGACCGAGGAACAGGGCGGGGGGGAAGAGAGACCGCTGCGAGGGGGCAACTGGGCTGGCTCGGGTGGGTTAGGTGGGCCGGCCCAGGTGGGTTCGGTCCAGGGAGGGGGGTTGCTCTCTCTCTCTCTCCCCTTTCTTTCTCCTTTTTTGTTTTGCTTTTTCCAGCAGCTTTTGCATTTTTATTTTAGCCACTAATGACTTTGCAAAATTATGCCACTGGCTAAAACAATTCCAAAGAATTATTTTGCATTGCCACAAAAAGATTGTGAGGCTTTGTGAAAAAGGTAGCAATTTTTATAAATTAAAAAGCCATTTAATCTATTGTTTTAGCCACTGCTTTAATTGGTTTAGGCCATTTAAACAACTTGCAAAAATGTTGGTCCACCACCAATATTAACAAATGATTATTTGCCACAAGATGAACATTTTAGATTTCATGTCTGACAAAAAGAATTTTTGACTTTAGATTGGATTTGAATTTGAATGGTGATTTGGATCAAGTGAAGATTAGCAACAGTAACCTGATGACATGGCACCATTAACAGGTGTTTACTGTAGCTTGACACTACGGGTGTTACAAATCTCCTCCACTACAAGAAATCTCGTCGCGAGATTTAAGAGGTAGTGAAAGGGGGAAGGTTTGGTAACGAATCTAGCGGGTCTTCTCATCCTAGCTTGCTCTTCTCGAAGAGGCCGGTCCAATACATTGATGTCTTCATTTCTCTGCTTTAGGTCATCATGATGAAGTCGGTGTCGTTCTTCAGGAACTCCATCATACTTGCGAAAGAATAAAGGGTGGGCATTCCGGGAGAATGGACCTCTACAAGGTTGTCTATCTGGTAGATAACATCGGGGAAGGTGGCGGAAAGTAACTCTCAAATTGAAACTTAATAAAAATATCGGGAGCAAAGTATGAAGGTCGCATGAGAATTTTCGAGTGGGCATGCAATCGCTCGTTGCCTGAAATGGAGTGTGAAAAGGGGTTCAGAGCAATGAGAATAGGTATTGCGTCTGATACCAGAATAGATCACTAGGAAGGTGGCTCGCGAATTACCTACGAAGCCATGTGCGTGGAATACTTTGTGAACAGGGGGTGAACAGGAGAGTCAGGTTTCGATCCTGTGGAACTGTGGGTTATGGGCCCACCATGTGGGTTAAGGTAGAAGGAGCGGTGACATCTCGCACGGTCATGATAGCAAGACCTGTCAGAGGGTATCCTATCAGTTATGTCGGCAACAATGTCGGTACCAAGGGCAAGGGACGAAGAGAACCATTTTCCTGCTCGGTGAAACGAGGCGGACCAGTAGGCAAAGTTCTCGTCCATCGGAGGTTACCGGAATGTCATCAACAAAAGTAACAGGGTCTTACTGACAGAATTGTACACCGAGGTGTTTACATAAGCAGGGAATATTAATGCTTAGATCATATAGATCACAAGAAAGGTTAAACCAAACAATGGAAAGGAAAATATGTTTATCAGAGTAAACAGAACAATGCAAAGGAAAATGTGTTTAAGCACATATTTCAGGGATATATCCTTCCCAAGGACAAGCAGAGCATGATATCCATGACAGGATATAATGTAGAAAACTCTTTAGGTAAGGGGAGAGAAATTTCATGACAATACCCATACAGCGGTGTTTGGATAATTGAGCAGGAAACATTTAGCATTGGGCTTCAAATGTTCTTGTTGAAAATCGGAGTACCTTAGACATGCTTCGAGATAGGATTGACATGGTCATCACGTGAAGATCAGACTTTGAAAACACAAAGGATCCATCAGGAATAACTTGTAGAATAAGTCTTACAATTCCCTCATGGAAGAATGGATAACCTTGCTGAAAGGAATCTATAACAATAGGGCCAACCGGCCAGGTGTGCTAGGCACGACATCACCTTACCGGGTCACAAAAGACCAATGTTATAACTCTTGGAAATATGTTCCAACCATCATATCTGACCGAGATTCAGATCTGATTGGTGTCAGGATAACTCAGACTCAGGATGCCTGAGAAGAAAGGTGCAACACAAATTGTCGAAATGACATCGAAGATTCTCGGGAGATGAACTATGGAAGCGAGTTCCGAACAAGGGTTCATCATTAAATCAAGGAGAGGTGAGGAGGTGACTGATTGACTCAGCGACAATCCATTGAGATTTCCAAAAGATGGATTTCCACAACTATGTGAACAAGGAGATAACATTAGCTAGATCGAATGACTTAATGATGTATGCTCGAGGAAAACATACACAGTTAAACATTGGTTGAAATGTGCACCTGAAATATGGGCTAGGTAGCACGATCAATGTTCGAATGATGATTCATTAAGCCATAGACGTAGAATGAAACTATAGACCAATAACTTCAAAGCAATAGGGTTTCTAGGAGTTTATAATTTACACATCACAGACCATTTGTCCGTATTTCGGTTAGAAACAACGCGGTGACCAAGAAAGAATGGGGATGGTGAGAAGTATCACTGTACCAAGAATTCTTAAGAGGTGGAGTAATCCTCACGACATTCTTGACATCAAAGATGGTAATACTCCACGGTAGAACATAACATAGGTTGGATAGCAGGGAAATCAAGATACAACACAAAATATGAACAAGTTTGTGTTGAGGGGAGGCAAGAATGTTGTCAATGATAACACAATCCATCGAGGGGCAAGGATGGTATTTCTCATCCCGAATTTCGACACACAACTTGGAAGAAGTCAAATTGTTGACAATGATCACGACAAATTTGTCGAGAGGTTTTCAAGAAGATGTAATTGATCGACTATGATATCAAGTCAAAGGAATGATGAAAGCGAAAGGTTATTGGAACCACGGGTAGGACACAAACTCGAAATCAAGTTTGTTGTTCAAGGAGAAGTGATATGACGAGGAAGATCGACGCAAGATTAGCTCACTGTCGAAATTTGTGCGCTCAGAAGGTCCGGGTAGCACAGTTAAAATTGGCACGATAATGACATAGCCGAGCAGGCTAGGAATGACTTGAAGGATTATTAAACTCGTAAGCAACAAAAATTACTTAGAGTTATTGAATCGGAGTGCAGAATTGATTCACTTATCGGTGTCTTTGAGGAGTTCTAACAACTCAGAACCCGTTGGAAAAATGGAATCGGCAAGAATATTAGTTGATGAAGAACTCATAAGAAGTTAAGTAGTTCCTTGGCATTCTCGAGATACCAGGTGGGTAATACTCGACGACAGACCAAAGTAGAGGTTGGACGGGGGTATTGCTCTGCAGAGGACAGGTGCTTAAACTTGCACGAGAAATGGTATTTAAAGGAGAACATGGTCGGAACCACGATTGCAAAAGGATCAATACACAGATACTAGACGATATCATATCAAGGAAATAGTTATTATTACAAGAAGCTTCTATGATAGGATCTACATCGTGTCCATGGGCATGAACACAAAGTTCAAGGTCGACTCCCACTTCTCCAATGCATACTCTTTCATTCACTTCTCGCGTTTGATGAAGTTGCAGTGTTGAAAATTTTTATCTAGCAAAATACCAGAAGAGTATGACTCATGAAAACTTTCGAGTTCACACATACTATGAAAGGAATAGGTTCAACCCATCGGGGCATCGTGGAAACATATACCACAAGCTTCAGGGGTAAATAACTCAAGCTCGATAGTAGAGCATGGGTGACAAAATGAGAGGATACAATTTACTAAAGGCATTATGTATCAGGGAAAGAACTTCCAAAGTGATTGAATATGAAGGACGTTGTCGGATAAAATCCAACAAGGTTCTGATGGTCCATAAAGGATCTGATGTGAGTATCGGCACACAACCAGAGGTAGAATCAATGCAAAGACCTTGGATTATAGAAACAACTAAGTAACTTAGAGCTCAATTGCAAAGGAATTATGATTTACAAAGCGAAGGATCAGAAACAGACGCTCTGATCAAGGATGGATAAGTTCAATAGACATAGGGGCAAAATCGACGACAATTTGATTGGCGAGAACCAGCTCACATTTCAAATGACGTTTGAGTCGGAAGGATGAATTCTAGGCTCTGATTGAGGATTGCGAGCATTCGCAACAGATTGAATCAACGGACTCAAAATGATAATGACAAGAGATGCCAATAAGATTACGAGACTTAAGATTAATCATAATGCAAGTAAGCAAGAATTTCAAGAGCAAAAAGGCTCCTGAGGATTTTCGGAAGATCGAATGGTATTTTGAACACTTTTGTGAAATACTTGAATCAACTGGGGATGAGCGGATACTCGGTAAGTGCGAGAATTATCCGTAGGGGTATTCAGGTGACAAAGAACAGCAAGGCAGTAAGCTCAAAGGATTCTCGGAACAACAGAGAGAATTTCGGGGTATCTTGTAATAACAAGATCAACTGGGAAACATTGTATGAATGGCGAGTATACGTGGTTATCCATAGGAGTTTATCGATGAAAGGGAATTGCAAAAGCGATGAACACAAGTTCTCGGGTTATCAGCGGAGAGTATCTTCAGGGTCTTCACGTGCAGCAGACGATCATCAGTAATAAGGGGCTCTCCGGGTGAAAGTGATAACGAGATCCTAATGTTAGATTTAGCAAAACTCACTTAACCCGAATAGAAGAGAGATCAGAGTCCCAGAGTATAGACAAGGAGTAAAAGATCCTAATACCACCCAATGGCGACGTGGGCCCGTAAGCCACACAGCCATGTTAGTAAAAACTTTTTCAATGACTAGACTCGACTTCGGCCAAGGAGTTGGAAAGGGGGATTCCTACAGGCATTCGGCTCTCATACCAACTTGTGACGCCCCAGATTCGACCGTACACTAATCATGCATGCAAATGTGTACGATCAAGATCAGGGACTCACGGGAAGATATCACAACACAACTCTACAACATAAATAAGTCATACAAGCATCATAATACAAGCCAGGGGCCTCGAGGGCTCGAATACAAGTGCACGATCATAGACGAGTCAGCGGGAGCAACAATATCTGAGTACAGACATAAGTTAAACAAGTTTGCCTTAAGAAGGCTAGCACAAAAGTAGCAACGATCGAAAAGGCATGGCCTCCTGCCTGGGACCTCCTAACTACTCCTCGAAGCCGAACTCCATGTAGAATCATCCTCGGGATCTCTGGCTCCTGGACTCCAGCACCTGGTTGCGACAACCAGGTATAGAAAGGGGAAAAGAGGGAGAAAAGCAACCGTGAGTACTCATCCAAAGTACTCGCAAGCAAGGAGCTACACTACATATGCATGGGTATATGTGTAAAGGGCCATATCAGTGGACTGAACTGCAGAATGCCAGAATAAGAGGGGGATAGCTAATCCTGTCGAAGACTACGCTTCTGGCCACCTCCATCTTGCAGCATATAGAAGAGAGTAGATGGTAAGTTCACCAAGTAGCATCGCATAGCATAATCCTACCCGGTGATCCCCTCCTCACCACCCTGTTAGAGAGCGATCACCGGGTTATATCTGGCACTTGGAAGGGTGTGTTTTATTAAGTATCCAGTTCTAGTTGTCATAAGGTCAAGGTACAACTCCGGGTCGTCCTTTTACCGAGGGACACGACTATTCGAATAGATAAACTTCCCTACAGGGGTGCACCACATAACCCAACACGCTCGATCCCATTTGGCCGGACACACGTTTCTGGGTCATGCCCGGCCGCGGAAGATCAACACGTCGCAGCCCCGCCTAGGCTCAACAGAGAGGTCAGCACGCCGGTCTAAACCCTATGCACGCAGGGGTCTAGGCCCATCGCTCTTTGCACACCTGCACGTTGCGTACGCGGCCGGAAGCAGACCTAGCCCCCTTAATACAAGCGCGAGCTTACGGTCCAATGCGGCGCGCGCCACTCAGTCGCTGACGTCAAAAAGAGCTTCGGTTGATACCACGATGTCGAGTGCCCATAACTGTTCCCGCGTAGTTGGTTAGTGCGTATAGACCAAATGGCCAGACTCAGATCAAATACCAAGATCTCGTTAAGCGTATTAAGTATCCGCGAACGCCGACCAGGGCCAGGCCCACCTCTCTCCTAGGTGGTCTCAACCTGCCCTGTCGCTCCGCCATAAAGTAACAGTCGGGGGCCGTCAGGAACCCAGGCCCACCTCTACCGGGATGGAGCCACCTGTCCTTTCAGCACCCTCATCAGAATCACTTGCGGGTACTCAACGAGCCGACCCGACTTTAGTCACCACATGTGTCATGTATATAAAGTATATAGTATATACCCGTGATCACCTCCTAGTGATCACGGCCCGATAGTATAGCATGGCAGACGGACAAGAGTGTAGGAACACTAGCATCCTATACTAAGTAGTAGGGTAGCAGGTAAGGGTAACAACTGTAGCAACAATGACAGGCTATGCAGCATAATAGGATTAACCGAAAGCGGTAACATGCTACACTACTCTAATGCAAGCTGTATAGAGAAGAATAGGCGATATCTGGTGATCAAGGGGGGGGGCTTGCCTGGTTGCTCTGGCAAGGAGGGGTCGTTGTCGACGTAGTCGATCACAAGGGCAGCATCGGTCTCGGGGTCTATCGGAGAGAAGAGGGGGAAGAAACAATAAATATAAGCACACAGATGCAACGCTAAGCATGACATGACGATAAGCAGAACTAGGGTCGACCTAACGTAGTACTACACGTTGCAGATGGAGGGGATAAACATCCGAGGATGAATTCCCGACGTTAGGTGGATTCCGGACAAAGGAAAAGAGGGGGAAAGTTCCAAGTTCAGCATGCTAGGGGCATGTGACAGATGAACGGACCGCATATTCGGATTCATTGGATTTTTCTGAGCAACTTTCATGTAGAAAACATTTTCATCGGAGTTACGGTTTAATTACTATGAATTTCTAAAGGTTAAGGTACTTTTTGGAATTATTAATATTAACAGAAAAGGAATATTGCATCAGCATGACGTCATTGTGACGTCAGCGGTCAATAGGATGGCTGACCAGGTCAAACTGACCAGTGGGTCCCACCTGTCATCGACAGTGGACTGACAGTGGGTTATTTTAGTTAAACATGGCTAATTAGCAGCTGGGCCCCACATGTCAGTGACTATTTAGCTTAACTAATTATTTTTAATTATAAAACATTTTAATTAGCTTAATTAAGCGGTGGGGCCTGCATGTCAGTGGCACTGGGCTGCCCAGTCAGCAGTTGACTGGGTCAACCCAGTCAATTGGGGCCCGTGGGGCCCACTGGCAGTGAGCCAGGGGTGGGGCCTGGCCGGCCACGTCGGCAGGGCACCGGAGAGGGGCTCCGGCGAGCTCCAATGCGGCGGCGAGGCGCGGGTGAGCTTCGGGTTTCGCCCACAGGGCATCCCCGGGGTTGTGGTTTGGCCTGTTCGAACGGCCAGTCCACACCGCGTCGAATGGAGGTGGTGGCGTGGCCGGGGACGGCCGGGAACGTCGCCGGCGGTGAGTCAGGTGGTGGTGGGTTTCCGGTGAGCGGCGAAGTTGCGGGGCACGACGAGAGCAGCAGACACGCGCGTTGGGCCACTAGGAACCCCAGGAGCACGATGCGGCGCTCGGCCGCATGTTAAGGCGACCATGGCCACGGCGCCGAGCTCGTCGGCGGCGAGGTTCTTTGGGCGAGCTACGGGAACGGGGCTACGGGCGTCGGAAAAGCTTGGGAGAGAGAGGGGAAAGAAGCGCAGGCTCACAGTGCTCCTGCAGATGTGCTCAAGCGTGCTCGAGGAGGGCTCGGTGCGGCGGAATCGACGGCGAAGCTCGTCGGAGAAGAGGAGGAAGACGGCAACGTATGGGATGATGCAGAGGCGCTCCTGCTCGAGTGATTCGTCGGGGAGGAAGAGGAGGTCGAGGCGGTCCTTCTTGGCACGGAGGAGAGGCGAGGCGGTGTCGGGGACCGCGTGCGTTACGGCGGCAGGGCCACGGCAACGCTCAGATGCGGTGGGGAATGGGAGAGGCGGAGAGGGCAAGCAGCAGCTCATGGGGAAGGGGGGAAAGATCTCTCGGAGGAGGCAGGGGGGTCGTCGCTGGCGTCCTTATCCTCCCCGCGGCGCCTGTAGCGGCGTGGCCGGCGAGGTGGTTCGACGGCGATGCCCCTGTTGCGGTCTGAGACCGAGGAACAGGGCAGGGGGGAAGAGAGACCGCTGCGAGGGGGCAACTGGGCTGGCTCGGGTGGGTTAGGTGGGCCGGCCCAGGTGGGTTCGGTCCAGGGAGGGGGGTTGCTCTCTCTCTCCCCTTTCTTTCTCCTTTTTTTGTTTTTCTTTTTCCAGCAGCTTTTGCATTTTTCTTTTAGCCACTAATGACTTTGCAAAATTATGCCACTGGCTAAAACAATTCCAAAGAATTATTTTGCATTGCCACAAAAATATTGTGAGGCTTTGTGAAAAAGGTAGCAATTTTTATAAATTAAAAAGCCATTTAATCTATTGTTTTAGCCACTGCTTTAATTGGTTTAGGCCATTTAAACACCTTGCAAAAATGTTGGTCCACCACCAATATTAACAAATGATTATTTGCCACAAGATGAACATTTTAGATTTCATGTCTGACAAAAAGAATTTTTGACTTTAGATTGGATTTGAATTTGAACGGTGATTTGGATCGAGTGAAGATTAGCAACAGTAACCTGATGACATGGCACCATTAATAGGTGATTACTGTAGCATGACACTGCGGGTGTTACACTCCCGGAGGGGGAAATCATCGTCATCATCATCACCAACAACTCTCCCATCTTGGGGAGGGCAATCTCCATCAACATCTTCACCAGCACCATCTTATCTCAAACCCTAGTTCATCTCTTGTATTCAAGCTTGTTACCAGAACTATAGATTGTTGCTCAGGGGTGTCTAGTAGTGTTGATTACATCTTGTAGTTGATTACTATATGGTTTATTTGGTGGAATATTATATGTTCAGATCCATTATGCATATTAATACCCCTCTGATCATGAGCATGTTTGTTGTTTGTGAGTAGTTACTTTTGTTCTTGAGGTCACGGGAGAAATCATGTTGCAAGTAATCATGTGAACTTGATGTGTGTTCGATATTTTGATAGTATGTATGTTGTGATTCCCTTAGTGGTGTCATGTGAATGTCGACTACATGACACTTCACCATATTTGGGCCTAAGGGAATGCATTATGGAGTAGTAAATGGATGGTGGGTTGCGAGAGTGACAGAAACTTAAACCCCAGTTTATGCACTATTCCATAAGGGACCGATTGGATCCTAGATTTTAATGCTATGGTTAGAATTTATTCTTAATACTTTTCTCGTAGTTGCGGATGCTTGCGGTAGGGTTAATCATAAGTAGGAGGTTTGTTCAAGTAAGAACAACACCTAAGCACCGGTCCACCCACATATCAAATTATCAAAGTAGCAAACACAAATCAAACCAACATGATGAAAGTGACTAGATGAAATTCCCGTGTACCCTCAAGAACGCTTTGCTTATCATAAGAGACCGTTTTGGCCTGTCCTTTGCCTCAAAAGGATTGGGCTACCTTGTTGCATACTTATTGCTACTTCCGTTACTTGCTTGTTACAAATTATCTTGCTATCAAACTACTCGCTACTTATAGTTTCAGCACTTGCAGACATTACCTTACTGAAAACTACTTGTCATTTCCTTCTGCTCCTCGTTGGGTTCGACACTCTTACTTATCGAAAAGAGCTATAATTGATCCCCTATGCTTGTGGGTCATCAATACACATCGTAAGTGGAGGTGGCCGTCCAACGCCCGGTAAATGGCGGGTTTTGGCCTGGTTTGTCTCCGGCATCGTCGTCCATATCGTCGACGTCTTCGGAGCATAATCTAGCATGTCGGTTAAATACTCGACAGTGGCTATTAAGTGGGTGGTGGGTGGGACGCAAAATTCCCCGCTCTCAGCCCCTATTCCGGGTTGGGCGTAATTCAGAGGTGATTCGTCCGTAATGGCGAGAGATCGCATTAAGTCCAGGGCCTCGGTTAGGAGCGAAGGCTGGACGGGGAACCGAGGGCCTGCGGAGCTGGGCATGGTAAATGCCACCTGGCCGTGCTCAATGGATGCAGACCTCAGAAGTTCGGAGTTAGCATCCAGAGGTGAGTTCGGCTCCCCAATGATAGGGAGAGTCCTGCTTGATTCTAGGCTTGCCGATAATATAGCGGCCTCTGGATCTCCGGCAGGGAGCTCCGTAGTAGGAGAGAGTCCGGTGGGTTTCAAACTCCCATCTTCGGATGAGGTGGTCTGCTCTGGATCTAAGGCCAGGGCAGGGATAACTGTTGACTCTTGAAAGGAGCCAGATGACGGATCCGACAAGTTTCCTTCTTGTGGATGAGGAGCGGTCGGGGCCGAGATCCCTTCGAAGATCAAGTCTCCTCGGACATCAGCGATATAATTTAGAACATGATCTGATGACCAGGGGCGTACCTATCGATCTGTTCAAGGTGGCCAATTGAATTGGCCCGCGGAGCGAAGTCGCGAAACACAAAAAGTTGACCAGGGAGAAAAGTTTCCTCGGAAATAGCATCGTTGTTGATGATCGAACGAGCCACCGAACCTTCTGCCGACGACACAGTGGAACTCTCAATGAAAGCACCAATGTGGGTGTCAATACCGGCCGATCTCGGGTAGGGGGTCCCGAACTGTGCGTTTGAGGATCGAAGATAACAAGGGACACAGGGAACACGATGTTTACCATGGTTCGGGCCCTCTTAATGAAGGTAAAACCCTACGTCCTGCTTGATTGTATTTGATGAGGATAGGGATTACAAGAGTTGATCTACCTCGAGATCGTAATGGTTAAACCCTAGATGTCTAGCCTATATGAATTCTGATAGCCTCTACGGACTAAACCCTCCAGTCTATATACACACCGGAGGGGCCTAGGGTTGTACAGAGTCGGTTTGTAGAAGAAGGAAATTACATATCCGGACGCCAATCTTGTCATCCACGCATAGGAGAGTCCTATCCGGACACGCGGGAAGGTCTTCTACCTTGCATCTTCACGTCCCATCAGTCCGGCCCATATCACACAGCCCGGACACCCGAGGACCCCCTAATCCAGGACTCCCTCAGACGTTATGAATGTTTGACAAGCTCGGTATGATGACTACTTGATAGTTTAGTGTGCCATGCTTTACGGCTTATAACCGGGACTTCAAAAATGTTTTGAACGCCACAGAGCATATGAGATGTTCCAAGAGTTGAAATTGGTATTTCAGACTCATGCCCATGTCGAGAGGTATGAGACCTCTGACAAGTACTTTGCCTACAAGATGGAGGAGAATGGCTCGGCCAGTAACCATGTACTCAGAATGTCTGGGTACTACAATCACTTGAATCAAGTGGGAGTTAATCTTCCAGATAAGATAGTGATTGACATAGTTCTCTAGTCACTATCACCAAGATACTAGAACTTCATGATGAACTATAATATGCAAGGGATGACGAAAATTATTCCCAAGCTCTTCGCGATGCTGAAATCAGCGAAGGTAGAAATCAAGAAAGAGCATCAAGTGTTGATGGTTAACAAGACCACTAATTTCAAGAAAAAGGGCAGGGGGAAGAAAGGGAACTTCAAGTATAATGGCAAGCAAGTTGCCACTCCCGTGAAGAACCCCAAAGCTAGACCCAAACCTGAAACTGAGTGCTTCTACTGCAAAGGAAATGGTCACTGGAAGTGGAACTGTCCCAAAAACTTGGAGGATAAGAAGGATGGCAAAGTGAACAAAGGAATATTTGACATACATGTTATTGATGTGTACTTTACTAGTGTTTGTAGCAATCCCTAGGTATTTGATACCGGTTCAGTTGCTAAGATTAGTAACTCAAAACTGGAGTTGCAAAATGAACAGAGACTAGTTAAGGGCGAGGTGACGATGTGTGTTGGAAGTGATTCCAAGGTTGATAAGATCACCATCGCATACTCCCTCTACCTTCAGGATTAGTGATGAACCTAAATAAATGTTATTTGGTGTTTGCGTTGAGCATGAATATGATTGGATCATATTTATTGCAATACTGTTATTCATTTAAGTCAGAGAATAATTGTTGTTCTGTTTACATGAATAAAACCTTCTATGGTCATACACCCAATGTGAATGGTTTATTGAATCTCGATCATAGTGATACACATATTCATAATATTGATGCCAAAAGATGCAAAGTTGATAATGATAGTGCAACATATTTGTGGCACTGCCGTTTAGGTCATATTGGTGTAAAGCGCATGAAGAAACTCCATGCAGATGGACTTTTGGAATCACTTGATTATGAATCATTTGATACTTGCGAACCATGCCTCATGGGAAATATGACTAAAACTTCGTTCTTCGGAACAATGGAGCGAGCCAATAACTTACTGGAAATAATATATACCGATGTATGCGGTCCAATGAGTGTTGAAGCTCGCGGCGGGTATCGTTATTTTCTGACCTTCACAGATGATTTGAGCATATATGGGTATATCTACTTAATGAAACACAAGTCTGAAACATTTGAAAGTTCAAGAATTTCAGAGTGAAGTGGAGAATCATCGTAACAAGAAAATAAAGTTTCTATGATCCGATCGCGGAGGCGAATATTTGAGTTACGAGATTGGCCTTCATTAAAACAATGGGAATAGTTTCACAACTCAGGCCACCTGGAACACCATAGCGTGATGGTGTGTCTGAACGTCGTAACCGTATTTTATTAGATATAGTGCGATCTATGACGTCTCTTACCGAATTACCACTATTGTTTTGGGTTTATGCATTAGAGACAGCAGCATTCACGTTAAATAGGGCACCGTCTAAATCCGTTGAGACGACACCGTATGAACTATGGTTTGGCAAGAAACCTAAGCTGTCATTTCTTAAAATTTGGGGTTGCGACACTTATGTCAAAAGGCTTCATCTTGATAAGCTCGAACCCAAATCGGAGAAGTGTGTCTTCATAGGATACCCTAAGGAAACAATTGGGTACACCTTCTACCACAAATCCGAAGGCATGATCTTTGTTGCTAAGAATGGATCATTTCTAGAGAAGGAGTTTCTCTCAAAAGAAGTGAGTGGGAGGAAAGTAGAACTTGATGAGGTAATTGTACCTTCTCTCGAATTGGAAAGCAGCTCATCACAGGAAACCATTCCTGTGATGCCTACACCAACTAGAAGCTAATGATAATGATCATGAAACTTCAGAGCAAGTTACTACCGAACCTCGTGGGTCAACCAGAGCATGATCCGCACCAGAGTGGTATGGTAATTCTGTTCTGGAAGTCATGGTACTTGACCATGACGAACCTACGAACTATGAAGAAGCTATGATGAGCCCAGATTCCGATAAATGGCTTGAGGCCATGAAATCTGAGATAGGATCCATGTGTGAGAACAAAGTATGGACTTTGGTGGACTTGCCCGATGATCGGCGAGCCATAGAGAATAAATGGATCTTCAAGAAGAAGACTGACGCTGATGGTAATGTTACTGTCTACAAAGCTCGACTTCTCGCAAAAAGGTTTTCGATAAAGTTCAAGGAGTTGACTACGATGAGATTTCTCATTTGTAGCGATGCTTAAGTCTGTCCGAATCATGTTAGCAATTGCCACATTTTATGATTATGAAATCTGGCAAATGGACGTCAAAAACTGCATTCCTTAACGGATATTAAAGAAGAGTTGTATATGATACAACCAGAAGGTTTTTGTCAATCCTAAAGGTGCTAACAAAGTGTGCGAGCTCCAACGATCCATCTATGGACTGGTGCAAGCATCTCGGAATTGGAATATATGCTTTGATAAGGTGATCAAAGCATTTGGTTTTATAAAGACTTATGGTGAAGCCTGTATTTACAAGAAAGTGAGTGGAAGCTCTGTAGCATTTCTGATAGTATATGTGGATGACATATTGTTAATTGGGAATGATATATAAATTCTAGATAGCATAAAAGGATACTTGAATAAGAATTTTTCAATGAAAGACCTCGGCGAAGCTACTTATATATTGGGCATCAAGATCTATAGGGATAGATCGAGATGCTTAATAGGACTTTCATAAAGATTTGAAGAAGTTCAAAATGGATCAGTCAAAGAAAGGGTTCTTGCATGTGTTGCAAGGTGTGAAGTTGAGTAAGACTCAAAGCCCGACCATGGCAAAAGATAGAGAGAGAATGAAAGTCATTCCCTATGCCTCAGCCATAGGTTCTATAAAGTATGCCATGTTGTGTACCAGACATATTGTGTACCTTGCCATGAGTTTGGCAAGGGGGTACAATAGTGATCCAGGAGTAGATCACTAGACATCGGTCAAAATTATCCTTGGTTACCTAAAAGGACTAAGGAAATGTTTCTCGGTTATGGAGGTGGCAAAGAGTTCGCCGTAAAGGGTTACGTCGATGCAAGCTTTGACACTGCTCTGGACGACTCTGAGTCTCAATCTGGATACATATTGAAAGTGGGAGCAATTAGCTAGAGTAGCTCCGTGCAGAGCATTGTAGACATAGAGATTTGCAAAATACATACGGATCTAAATGTGGCAGACCCGTTGACTAAAACTTCTCTCACAAGCAAAACACGATCACACCTTAGTACTCTTTGGGTGCTAATCACATAGCAATGTGAACTAGATAATTGACTCTAGTAAACCCTTTGAGTGTTGGTCACATGGCGATGTGAACTATTGGTGTTAATTCACATGGTGATGTGAACTAGATTATTGACTCTAGTGCAAGCGGGAGACTGAAGGAAATGTCCCCTAGAGGCAATAATAAAGTTGTTATTTTATATTTCCTTATATCATGATAAATGTTTATTATTCATGCTAGAATTGTATTAACAGGAAACTTGATACATGTGTGGATACATAGACAAAACACCGTGTCCCTAGTAAGCCTCTACTAGACTAGCTCGTTAAATCAAAGATGGTTAAGTTTCCTAACCATAGACATGTGTTGTCATTTGATGAACGGGATCACATCATTAGGAGAATGATGTGATGGACAAGACCCATCCGTTAGCTTAGCATATTGATCGTTCAGTTTTATTGCTATTGCTTTCTTCATGTCAAATTCATATTCCTTCGACTATGAGATTATGAAACTCCCAGATACCGGAGGAATACCTTGTGTGCTATCGAATGTCACAACGTAACTGGGTGATTATAAAGATGCTCTACAGGTATCTCCAAAGGTATTTGTTGGGTTGGCATAGATCGAGATTAGGATTTGTCACTCCGAGTATCGGAGAGGTATCTCTGGGCCCTCTCGGTAATGCACATCATAAGAAGCCTTGCAAGCAAAGTGACTAATGAGTTAGTTACAAGATGATGTATTACAGAACGAGTAAAGAGACTTGCCGGTAACAATATTGAACTAGGTATGTAGATATCGATGATCGAATCTCGGGCAAGTAACATACCGATGGACAAAGGGAATAACGTATGTTGTCATAACGGTTTGACCGATAAAGATCTTTGTAGAATATGATTTGGCGAACGAAGAAAAAGGTTAAAGGGTTTATTATAAAAAATCAAAGGAGGAACCAATATGAGCATCCATGTTCCGCTATTGGTTATTGACCGGAGAGGTGTCTCGGTCATGTCTACATAGTTCTCGAACCCGTAGGGTCCGCACGCTTAATGTTCGATGACGATTTAGTATTATATGAGTTATGTGATTTGGTGACCGAATGTTGTTCGGAGTCCCGGATGAGATCACGGACATGATGAGGAGTCTCGAAATGGTTGAGAGGTAAAGATTGATATATAGGACGATGGTATTCGGACACCGGAAGTGTTCTGGAAGGTACCGGGTACTTATCGGGTCACCGGAAAAGGAGTTTCGGGCACCCCCGGCAAAGATATGGGCCTTATGGGCCCAGTGAGGGAACACACCAGCCCTGGTGCGCCCCTATAGAGTCCAGCCCTATGAGGAGGAGAAGGAAAGAGGGGAGGGCAAGGAAAGTGTGGATTAGGATTCCTACTTCCTTCCCTCTCCCCCTTCTTTCCTTCCACCTCAGTTATATATGCCAGGGGGGTGCGCGGCTTGGGAGGGACTCCAAGTAGGATTCCTCCTACTTGGGTGCCTCCTATGGCTGCTCCTCCCTCCCACCTATATATATGAGGAGGGGGCGCCTAGCACATAACAGACAATTGCCTAGCCGTGTGCGGCGTCCCCCTCCACAGATTACACCTGCGCGGATCACTTCACCATCACCGTCACCATGTCCTCGTGCTGACCGAACTCATCTACTATCTCGGCACTCTGCTGGATCAAGAGTTCGAGGGACGTCATCAAGCTGAACGTGTGCGGAACTCGGAGGTGCCGTACGTTCGGTGCTTCATCGGTCGGAGTGAGAAGAAGTTCGACTACATCAACCGCGTTGTCAAACGCTTCCGCTTTCGTTCTACGAGGGTACGTAGACACACTCTCCCCCTCTTGTTGCTATGCATCTCCTAGATAGATATTGCGTGAGTGTAGGGATTTTTTTGAAATTGGATGCTATGTTCCCCAATATCCCCGGCATGTCCGAAGAGTGCCAGGCGAATATATCCCAATTTTCGCTAAGGAAATTTCATAGAGTCTCGTCAATCTCCGGATAGAGGTTTGCCCGTATGGACGCCATTTTAGCTGGGTCCGTGGGGTGTGCATGGAATTTGACTATTTCGTCAGCCGGCTTGAATGAAGTAGACTTCGGCCGTTTGTCGAGGATGATATCATCTCGATCGACTTCGGCACGTAGTGTGGTTAGTTCCTCGACCGCGAGTGTCGTTGTCAAAACCGGCGGATCTCGGGTAGGGGGTCCCAAACTGTGCGTCTAGGATCGATGGTAACAGGAGACAGGGGACACGATGTTTACCCAGGTTCGGGCCCTCTCTATGGAGGTAATACCCTACTTCCTGCTTGATTGATCTTGATGAATATGAGTGTTACAAGAGTTGATCTACCACAAGATCGTAATGGCTAAACCCTAGAAGTCTAGCCTGTATGACTACGGTAATGAGTATCCCCCTATCCAGACTACGCTCTCCGGTTTATATAGACATCGGAGAGATCTAGGGTTACATGGAGTCGGTTACATAAGAAGGAATCTACATAGTCGGTTGCCAAGCTTGCCTTCCACGCCAAGTAGAATCCAATCCGGCCACGGGTACAGTCTTCGGTCTTCATGTATTCACAGCCCATCAGTTCGGCCCAAAGGATAACAGGCTGGACGCCCGAGGACCCCTTAGTCCAGGACTCCCTCAGTAGCCCTTGAACCCGGCTTCAATGACGAGGAGTCCGGCGCGCAGATTTGTCTTCGGCATTGCATGGCGGGTTCCCTCCTTCCGAACTCCAAAATAGTCTTTGGATGTAGTAAGTATATCTGGACCCGTGCATATAATTGCAGAGAATACAATATTCCACGAGTCCAATTTGTTGATAACCGTTTATGAAATCGTATCACGCCCGCCCGGTTACTATTTCCAACCGTTGGCTAGCACGTCGCCCCACGTCTCGGGGCGCGGTTTTACTGGCACGTCTTGTCAAGGCAGAGATCGTGTCCCCTTTATTCACGGGATTTTCATTAATGCAGGCGTGGGTAACCCAACCGCCCCCTGGGTACGACTCTCTGGGGATAGGTAAGTTTCGACACCCAGGTGGAGACGCTCAGTATTTGGGGTCTTTATATAGGGACCCAGTCTCGTCTTTTTCCTTTTGCGCTTGTTTCTTCCTCAACCCCTGCCACCTCGAGTTCTAACCCTCGGGTTCCAATCTCCAACAGCCCCAATGATGTCTGGATCCAACCGTCCAGGCCGGTGGGTGGCTTCTTCTGTCACGGAGGAGGATATTGCAAAGCTCCGCGCGGCGAGGTATCTGACCCCAGAAATCCTTCATCAGCTTCCCGCAAAGGGGCAGGTTATTCCTACCCCCAAATCCGGCGAGAGGGTAGTATTTGTGTCCCACTTCCTCCATGGGTTAGGGTTCGCACTTAACCCCTTCGTCCGGGGGCTTATGTTCTACTATGGGCTAGATTTTCACGATCTGGCCCCGGACTCTATTCTCCTCATCTCAACATTTATCGTCACGTGTGAGGCCTTCCTTCGGACTCCTCCGCATTTTGGTTTGTGGCTCAAGACCTTTGACGTGAGGCCGCAAGTGACATAGGGGGAGCAGGCAGAGTGCAGCAGCGTCATAGTAGGCAAGTTTGCCAGCGCGGTTTGGTTTGAAGGATCTTTCGCCAAGTCTTCCGACCTATGGCAGCAGGGGTGGTTTTATATCAACGAGCCGCGGGGCTCCAAGTGGGCGGCTACGCCTGCGTTCCGACCCGGCCCTCCAATTCAGCTTGCTTCATGGATCAATAAGGGATTGGACTGGGGATCTGTCAATGAAGTGCAGACTCTGCAAAGTCGCATCCGAAGCCTTACCGAGAAGGGCATCGATCTTGTGAACGTCGTTCAAGTAATGCTAGTCCGCCGGACCCTGCCATGTCAGCGGCTGCCTCTCCGTACGTGGGAGTTTAATCTAGAAGGGCGGCGAACTCTTCAGCACTTCTTCGGCACCACACACGAAGGAATGTGGAAATTATATTTTGGGGAACGAGAGCAATGGACGGACACCGCCGAAGATGTTGGCCTTGACTGCAATCATCCGGACACTGCGGTAAGTATTCAATTTTCGAACACCTTCTGTTCAAGCATCTCTTGACAAGATACTGAACAATCCGTCGCTATACAGGACTGGATAAAGAAAGCGGTGTTAATCTGGTGTCCGGCGCCCCTTCCCGAAGACTCTGCAACCGCCCTGCTAACGAGAATGCTGATTCCGACACCATACCAGGTGTCTGCAGAGTGGGGCGAGAGCGGGGAGCCCAGAGGCGATACCCGCCCTAAGGATGATTTAGACGCCGTGTTCGGGGAAACCAAAACCCTTTTGACCAAGGGCAAAGGTGCAGAGGAAGCCCTCCATGGCAAAAAGAGGGCCGCTTCCAAAGATCAGGACGGGGAGCCTTCCAAGAGAGGAAAAATGCCATCATCGGGTGGCTTGGGCCGGGCGAGCGATGCTGCCGTAGGGCTTTATGACGAGGACGAACCTCTAGCCAAACAGTAAGTGAAGTCGGGGCACTTTTAAACATACCTCATTCTTTTCCTATTAGTGAAGTCATCATCCGACATATGTACATCCACGCAGGTTAACGCCCGGTGTTTCTCAATCGTCCTCCTCCTCGGGAGACCTTCTTCCGGAGATGATGGAGAGTGACACGTCTTCTCCGGCCTCCTCGCCCAACAGGGGGGATGATACCGAGGTGTTGTCCCGAAGGGCTCCTCCCGATCGTCAAGTAGTGCAGGAAACGAAGAAGGCGTTACCCGAAGGTGGTGCCTCTGTCCCTCAGGGTTCGGGAATCAAGAATGACGGCCCCGAACCGTCCGGTTTATAGCCGGAGACGATTCTGGAGGCGGGTAAGCGGATTCCTTCAAAGGAATGCCGTACTTCGGTGGCGGTTTCCGAAGACTCCGGAGCGCCGGAAATTCTGATGGACATGCTACGACAAGCGTCCATTTCAGAGGAGCGTCGTGCCTTGATGGTTACGGTGGTCGAAAAGGTTCTATCCGCAAAGAGCAGATTGAACGAGGCCTTCTCGAGCATTCTAAGAGGTTTTGAGGTTTGTGATGTAGTTTTGTCAATTGAATAATATTGACAGAATGCACCTGTTTTATATGCAGTAGCCCCTGAGACTCGAATTGCCTTCCGAAGGAAGCGGTCGGAGGATCCAAAAGATATGCTCAGGTCCTAATGTTGATTTAACCTGGAATACAGGCTGCCTCCCCTCCTGTGGCTACCCGAAATATGGAAGTGGCCGAATTGCAGCGAAAGATGGTTATTGCGGAAGATGACATTGCATTGATCAACAGGCGCCTTGACGACTCGCAAGGTATATATTTCGAGCATTCCTTACACCAATGTGCTTGTAATTTAGGCCTGACGCCGAAAAGAGTTTTATATGAAATGTGCATGAGTGCAGATGGTGCTGCCGCCGTTGAAGCTCTTCGGGCGGAGCTAGCCCAGGCCAAGGAGCAGGCTCGGTGTAGTGATGCGGCTGCCAAGAAGGCATCGGCTGATCTAAGAGCCGAACAAGCAGCTCGGCGCCAAAATGAGGAGAAAATATCCGCACTAGCGCTTGAATTGAAGAATACTGCCAGCCGCTGTGAGTACCTTGAGAAGGAGAATAAAGCCAAAATGGTTGAACTTGATAAGGCCGTACGAGAGGCGAGTGAAGCTCGATCTGAATCTAGGGCAGCTCGTGAAGAGATTCGGCAGGCTAAGGAGATAGCGGCCGGTAAGCCCTTTTTGCTTCAGACTAGGTTTGGCGATCCAGACTATGCTCAGCTCAACCAGGTCTGGAGTTCTCCGGCTGAATTTTTGGACTTGCTGAAGAGTTCTTCCGATGCGGCGCAATTTTACCAAGCACAAGAAGGGTATGCAACGGAGAAGCTTTTCTGGTCACAATTTGGCGCATCAAAGCGCCCTCTGTTGCTGAATGAACAAATGTCCCAGTGGGCCGAGCTTCAAAGGATATCCGGCGACGCCATGAAGAACATCATAATCCGGTTGTGGCCGAATGCGCCTATTCCAAAGAGCTAGGCCTGGTGCGGCGTCTTGTTGATGCGGTGCCGCGTATCGATGCTGCGAAGCGGTTGGCGTGCATTGAAGGTGCACGGATGGCCTTTGCTCGAGTCAAGACGTTCTGGGGGAAGATGAAGGCCGTCGATGTTGCGGCGAAGAGTCCGCCCAAGGGCAAGGACCGTAGTGAGCCGGAGCATTATTTTGAAGACGTCCTGGAAGCCGCCCGCCTGATAGAGGGTCAATGCTCGAAGAACATAATGTTCGAGTGATTAGAATTGTAAAAGACAGTTTTATAATTGATCTATTTTTATATTTTTGCTCAAAAGCTTGAATTCCTCATGTGCGGCCGTTTTAATATAATCTGAAAGTTTTCCAGACGTCGGCTTCAGCCCCCTCGTAGGAAGTACGGGGGTGTTCGGAAAAGCATTTAATCACTCTTTATCCAACGTCTTAGTCCGTGAAGGAGGTGATAATGCAGCGAACCAGGCAATCGGACTATAAGGCCTTAACACTTTCACTTAGCCATAGGAGTTTTATGGTGGGACTACGACATAGCCCCTAGTATGTATGCGGCATATAGTGCCTTACATATTTGATCTGAAAAAGATCCCTCGTGTGACACGGAGAAGCGCTAAGGATTCCAAGAAGTCGTCAAGTGGTTGACCAGCTCTCGCGCATGATGACAGTCAGTTTTTGGCTTTCTCTACTAAGGTGCTCATCCGGTTTAGACCAGGGCACAATCGCAGTAGTTCTCCCTTTACTACCCTAGCCGATAGAGCGGAACGTAGGGTAGCAAGCACAGGAGCCGGGCAACCCAAATATTGACCCAAGACAATGATTCCGAGCTGATGCATATAAGGCCAAACTTGTGACGCCGAAGTACGCTATAGAGTTGTTCGGACTTTTACTAGCAACTCATTTGTTCCCATACCGAGCCCCTGGCAGGGTATGCCAGGGTGCATCTATAAAGCAGTCGTTTAGGCCGTACTCATTGTTGAAAGAGTATGAAAGATTAGTTCGGACGAGGTTTACTGGGAGCGGAGCAATATGCCAACGATAAATTTATGTATATATATAGAAAAAGAAACCACAAACCCGGCTATGCTCGGGGTCGGGAGCAGAGGAAAAAGGGCATAGTACAGGCTCGGAATAAAGAGTGTGGTCTACAAAAAGTTATTTTGGACCTCCTGTCGCATGTATGCGCCGCCCGTCCTCGGGGAGGGGAGTCCTTAACGGAAGTAGCCCCTTAGGTGAGTGTACGGATCCGAACTCCGATAGAGTCCGTTGTAGATGTTGTCCTGTTGGTCACCTGTTCTTAAGAGATGATACAAAAAAATAAGAAAAATAGATAAAACATTACGGGAATGCTTGCAGGGTTGTCCGTATTGTGCTTCCACCGATGCCCATGGTATCTTGAGTGCGTAGTGATGTACGTGTGGTGTAAATCTTGCCAGTATAGTAGGTGGGTGGCGGAAACCGAACTGCTATTTTCGTTCCGGGAGTGATCGAACTTCAGAGGGAAACTGTTTCTGGCCCCTGGTGTTCGGCTGGCGAGCCGCTCCGTCGTCTTTATCGCCTGGTGGCCTCCTCCCCTTGTGATCGGCGTTAAGCTTGCCTGCCTGCTTGAGGACCCAACAGTTTCTATTGGTATGATTAGCTGGCTTATCAGGGTGACCGTGAATCTGACAAGGTCGGTCCAATATCCTGTCGAGGGTGGATGGTCCATCCTTGTCTACCTTTAGTGGCTTCTTCCGTTGGCCGGGTTTTGGATTGTGAAATCCGGCATTGACCGCTGTGTCGCGTAATCTTTCAGTATTATTGCGACTGTCGTGTTTGGTTCGTCGTGGCTTACCGTTGTTGTCTCGGATTTCAGAAGTGCCCGGATCGCTGGCGTTGTTGCTTTTACGAGCGAGCCAGTTGTCTTCTCCCGCACAAAAGCGATTCATTAGAGCAGTAAGGGCTGTCATGGATTTGGGTCCTTCCTGGCCGAGGTGACGCGCTAACCATTCATCCCGGACGCTATGTTTAAAGGCCGCGAGGGCTTCTGCGTCCGGACAGTCGACAATCTAGTTCTTGTTGACTAAGAACCTAGTCCAGAGCTCCCTGGCTGACTCGCCGGGCTCCTGGACAATATGACTCAAGTCATCGTTATCTAGTGGCCGGACATATGTTCCTTGGAAGTTATCTCGAAAGGCGTCTTCCAAATCTTCCCAGTTGCCAATAGAATTTTCTGGCAAACTGTTTAGCCAGTACCGAGCTGGCCATTTGAGCTTGAGAGGTAGGTATTAAACGGCGTGAAGGTCATCCCCGCGAGCCATGTGAATATGGAGGAGGTAATCCTCAATCCATACCCCGGGATCTGTTGTTCCATCGTATGACTCGATGTTAATGGGTTTAAACCCGTCTGGAAATTCATGCTCCATTACCTCGTCAGTGAAGCAGAGAGGGTGTGCGGCTCCTCTATGTTGGGCCACACTATGAAGCACCTCCGGCGGACTCTGTTTACGGTGTTCGGACCGAGCGTGGTCGGCTCTGTTGTGTCCGAATAGGTAACCATCATCACCGGTCGGGGCATGTCCCCGCGATCTGTATATCGATTTTGTGTGTCCTGTTCTACCCTCCAGGTCTTGTTGGATGTCGCGAGTATTCCCCCGAGCTATTTTGTTCTTGTTTTGACGGTCGGATGGGTTGGTATGGTGCTCTGCTTGGGCTGCTGCTTTATCCGGACCGAACTGTGGTCGGCCTGCCGCATTATTCGATGGTGGTGTGGGCTCCAACGCCCTGCCATCGTATTGAGGGAGCCACCTACTCTTGGGGTGGCTTTTGTCTGGGCCGCTAAGGTCGTATTCTTCGGTGGCCAAGACCACGGTCCATCTATCATTGAGCAAATCTTGGCTCGCTTGAAGCTGCAGCCGCTTCTTCCTTAGGCTCCTTGTAGTGGCTATGAGCCGGTGTTTAAAGCGCTCCTGCTCAAGAGGTTCCTTAGGCACGATAAAATCCTCGTTGCCGAGGATCTCCTCTTCCTCGAAGAGTGGGAGATGATTGCTATCCTCTGAATCTCCATATGTGGCCTGTTCATCAGGGCTATCTTGCCTGCTTTCCTGTTCCTCCTGTTTGGATCCTACCTCAACAGGGTCTTCGTTGTCCGGAGTGTTATCATTTCCGGTGCTAGTATTGTTTTCTCTTGAGCGATGTGACTGAGAGCGGTGCCGGGGGCGCAGGTGTTCGGACTGTGTGCCGGGAGGTTTATCCTCAACTGGATCTTCCTTGTCATCGTCGAGATCGTTGTTGGGTGTGTCTACCATACACACGTCGTACCATGAAGTAGCCATCCCGCGTCTAGCGGGTAGTGAGTTCTGGCCTTGCCCCTCATTGTCTTCCATACCGTCGATGTCTTCGGAGCCAAGGTCAGGCGTGTTGGTTGGGTCTTCGACAGTGGCTATGAAGTGGGTGGCGGGTGGGAAGCAAAATTCTCCATCCTCCGCCGTAAGTTCGAACCGAACATAGTTCGGCGGCGAGTCGCCTGCCGGGGATAGGTTTTTTAGTGAGTTTAGTACATCGCCCATGGGCGAGTGTTGGAAGACGTTTGCAGCGCTGAACTTGAAGATCGATAACCGATCGAGTTCGATACCCGCGGACTCGCAGGGTTCGGAACTTGTCGCCGGAGACGAGTCCGGGGTTCTGTTGATGCAGATATCATATGAAGTAAAATCTGTGTGCGGCTCCAACGCCGCGGGATCAGCAGCCTCCGCAATGGGGTTGAGCTTCCCATCTTCGGATGACTCGATCTTCTCCAGATCTAAGGCCGGAGTTGTTGCAGGAGCTATCTCCTGGACGGGGCCCGATGACAGGTTTAGGCCATGCTCATCGGGGCGAAGGGGAGCGGTGGCCGCGGTCTCGAATTCGTTGAAGATCAAGTCCCCATAGATGTCCACGACGTAGTTCAAGCTTCTGAATCTGACCTGATGGCCAGGGGCGTAGCTATCGATCTGCTCCAGATGGCCGAGCGAGTTGGCCCGCAGTACGAAGCCGCCGAATACGAAGATCTGTCCGGGGAGGAAGGTTCCTCCTTGGACAGCGTCATTATCGACGATTGAAGGGGCCATCAAACCTTTTGTCGACGGTGCAGTGGAACTCTCAATGAAAGCACCAATGTCGGTGTCAAAACCGGCGGATCTCGGGTAGGGGGTCCCGAACTGTGCGTCTAGGATCGATGGTAACAGGAGACAGGGGACACGATGTTTACCCAGGTTCGGGCCCTCTCTATGGAGGTAATACCCTACTTCCTGCTTGATTGATCTTGATGAATATGAGTGTTACAAGAGTTGATCTACCACGAGATCGTAATGGCTAAACCCTAGAAGTCTAGCCTGTATGACTACGGTAATGAGTATCCCCCTATCCGAACTATGCTCCCCGGTTTATATAGGCACCGGAGAGATCTAGGGTTACATGGAGTCGGTTACATAAGAAGGAATCTACATAGTCGGTTGCCAAGCTTGCCTTCCACGCCAAGTAGAGTCCAATCCGGCCACGGGTACAGTCTTCGGTCTTCATGTCTTCATAGCCCATCAGTCCGGCCCAAAGGATAACAGGCCGGACGCCCGAGGACCACTTAGTCCATGACTCCCTCAGCGAGGGATTTGGACAAGGATTCGAGGGCGAGCGACGCCGTTTTATTCTCAGCTTGGAGTGCTCTGTCATGGTCGCTTGAGATAGTAATGATCCCGTTTGGGCCCGACATTTTGAGCTTCACGTAGCCGTAATGTGGTATTGCTTGGAACTTGGAGAAGGCGTCCCGTTCCAGGAGGGCGTGATATCCACTCTTAGAAGGAGCGACATGGAACGTAACTTCTTTGGATCGGTAATTGTCCAGCGTTCCGGAGATCACATCCAAGGTTATTTTTCCGCTGCAGCATGCCTTTCGCCCGGATATTATACCTTTAAAGGTGGTGCCTGATACGTCTCCAACGTATCTATAATTTATGAAGTATTCATGCTATTATATTATCCTTCTAGGATGTTTTATATGCATTTATATGCTATTTTATATGATTTTTGGGACTAACCTATTAACCTAGAGCCCAGTGCTAGTTTTTGTTTTTTCCTTGTTTTTGAGTTTTACAGAAAAGGAATACCAAACGGAGTCCAATTGACGTGCCAATTTTTGAGGATTTTTTATGGACCAAAAGAAGACCCCGGAGCAAAAGAGTTGGGCGAGAAGAGTCCCGGGCCTTCCACGAGGGTGGGGGGCGCCCCCCCCCCCCCCGGGGGCGCATGGGCCTACCTCGTGGACGACTCCGGCACCTTCTTGACGTGAGACCTACGCCAAAAATTCCTATAAATATAGAAACCTCCAGAAAACAACCTAGATCGGGAGTTCCACCGCCGCAAGCCTCTGTAGCCACCGAAAACCAATCTAGACCCGTTCCGGCACCCTGCCGAAGGGGGGAATCCTTCACCGGTGGCCATCTTCATCATCCCGACGCTCTCCATGACGAGGAGGGAGTAGTTCACCCTTGGGGCTGAGGGTATGTACCGGTAGCTATGTGTTTGATCTCTCTCTCTCTCGTGTTCTTGATTCGGCACGATCTTGATGTATCACGAGCCTTGCTATTATAGTTGGATCTTATGATGTTTCTCCCCCTCTACTCTCTTGTAATGGATTGAGTTTTCCCTTTGAAGTTATCTTATCGGATTGAGTCTTTAAGGATTTGAGAACACTTGATGTATGCCTTGCATGTGCTTATCTGTGGTGACAATGGGATATTCACGTGATCTACTTGATGTATGTTTTGGTGATCAACTTGCGGGTTCAATGACCTTGTGCACTTATGCATAGGGGTTGGCACACGTTTTCGTCTTGACTCTCCGGTAGAAACTTTGGGGCACTCTTTGAAGTACTTTGTGTTGGTTTGAATAGATGAATCTGAGATTGTGTGATGCATATCGTATAATCATACCCACGGATACTTGAGGTGACATTGGAGTATCTAGGTGACATTAGGGTTTTGGTTGATTTGTATCTTAAGGTGTTATTCTAGTATGAACTCTATGATAGATCGAACGGAAAGAATAGCTTCGTGTTATTTTACTACGGACTCTTGAATAGATTGATCGGAAAGGATAACTTTGAGGTGGTTTCGTACCCTACAATAATCTCTTCGTTTGTTCTCCGCTATTAGTGACTTTGGAGTGAATCTTTGTTGCATGTTGAGGGATAGTTATATGATCCAATTATGTTATTATTGTTGAGAGAACTTGCACTAGTGAAAGTATGAACCCTAGGCCTTGTCTCCTAGCATTGCAATACCGTTTACGCTCACTTTTATCGATTGCTACCTTGCTGTTTTTATATTTTAAGATTGCAAAAACCTATATCTACCATCCATATTGCACTTGTATCACCATCTCTTCGCCGAACTAGTGCACCTATACAATTTACCATTGTATTGGGTGTGTTGGGAACACAAGAGACTCTTTGTTATTTGGTTGCAGGGTTGTTTGAGAGAGACCATCTTCAACCTACGCCTCCAACGGATTGATAAACCTCAGGTCATCCACTTGAGGGAAATTTGCTACTGTCCTACAAACCTCTACACTTGGAGGCCCAACAACGTCTACAAGAAGAAGGTTGCGTAGTAGACATCAAGCAGTTTCTGGCGCCGTTGCCCGGGAGGTGAGTCCTTGAAGGTATATCATTAGATCTTGCAATCAAATCTTTTAGTTTCTTGTTTTATCACTAGTTTAGTCTATAAAAGAAAACTACAAAAAAATGGAATTAAGGTTGCCTCATATGCTTCATCTTTTTAATGTCTTTCGTGAAAATGATGGGAAGGAAAATTGTGCTCAAGTGCTAGAAGAAGAAATCTATAAAATGTTTGGCACTAAATCTTTGTATGATGAGCATGATTGCAATGTTGTCAGTATGAATTCTTTGAATACCCATGATACTAATGATATGCAAAGCCATAAGCTTGGGGATGCTATGTTTGATGAAGATGATATGTTTAGTCCCTCAAGTTTTGATGAGCAAATTTATTATGACGAAAGCATGCCTCCTATTTATGATGATAATTGTGATGACACGTATGCTATAAAGAATAAAGATAACCATGAAACTTGTCATCATGATTTTAATTTTCAATTGGATTATGCTTCACATGATAGTTATTTTGTTGAGTTTGCTCCCACTATTTCGAATGAGAAGAATTTTGCTTATGTGGAGAGTAGTAAATTTTCTATGCTTGTAGATCATGAAAAGAATGCTTTATGTGATGGTTATATTGTTGAATTATTCATGATGATACTGAAAATTATTATGAGGGAGGAATATATGCGTGTAGGAATTGCAATAATATCAAGTTTCCTCTCTATGTGCTTAAAATCTTGAAGTTATGCTTGTTTTGCCTTCCTATGCTAGTTGATTATTGTTCCCATAAGTTGTTTGCTCACAAAATCCCTATGCATAGGAAGTGGGTTAGACTTAAATGTGCTAGTCATATTCTTCATGATGCTCCCGCTATGTTTCAATTCCTATCTTTTATACGAGCATCATTGAAATCATCATGCCTAGCTAGGGGCGTTAAACGTTAGCGCTTATTGGGAGGCAACCCAATTTTATTTTTGTTCTTTGCTTTTTGCTCCTGTTTAGTAATAAATAATTCATCTAGACTCTTTTTAGATGTGGTTTTATGTTTTAATTAGTGTTTGTGCCAAGTAGAACCTTTGGGAAGACTTGGGTGAAGTCTTTGCGATCTTGCTGTAAAAAACAGAAACTTTTGTGCTCACGAGATTAGCTGCCATTTTTTACTGGAGAGTGATTTTAGGTTGATTCTTTTTGCATATGATTAATAGACAAATTCCTCATTTCCACCAATTTATTTCAGAATTTGTGGATTTACATAAGTATTCGAATGATACAGATTACTACAGACTGTTCTGTTTTTTGACAGATTCTGTTTTCTATGTGTTGTTCGCTTATTTTGATGAATCTGTGAGTAGTATCGGAGGGTATGAACCATAGAGAAGTTGGAATACAGTAGATATTACACCAATATGAATTTAGAATGAGTTCACAATAGTACCTAAGTGGTGATTTATTTTCTTATACTAACGGAGCTTACGAGTTTTCTATTGAGTTTTGTGTTGTGAAGTTTTCAAGTTTTGGGTAAAGATTCGATGGACTATGGAATAAGGAGTGGCAAGAGCCTAAGCTTGGGGATTCCCAAGGCACCCCAAGGTAATATTCAAGGAAAACCAAGAGCCTAAGCTTGGGGATGCCCCGGAAGGCATCCTGCTACCTCTTGAGCACTGCGTTGGTTTTTCCTTGAAGAGGAAAGGGTGATGCAGCAATGTAGCGTAAGTATTTCCCTCAGTTTTTGAGAACCAAGGTATCAATCCAGTAGGAGGCTACGCACGAGTCCCTCGCACCTGCACAATACAAATAAATCCTCACAACCAACGCGATAAGGGGTTGTCAATCCCTTCACGGTCACTTACGAGAGTGAGATCTGATAGATATGATAGGATAATTTTTTTGGTATTTTTATGATAAAGATGCAAAGTAAAATAAAAGCAAAGTAAAAGGCAAAGGAAATAACTAAGTGTTGAAAGATTAATATGATGAAGATAGACCCGGGGGCCATAGGTTTCACTAGTGGCTTCTCTCAAGAGCATAAGTATTTTACGGTGGGTGAACGAATTACTGTTGAGCAATTGACAGAATTGAGCATAGTTATGAGAATATCTAGGTATGATCATGTATATAGGCATCACGTCCGAGACAAGTAGACCGACTCCTGCCTGCATCTACTACTATTACTCCACTCATCGACCGCTATCCAGCATGCATCTAGAGTATTAAGTTCATGAAAATAGAGTAACGCCTTAAGCAAGATGACATGATGTAGAGGGATAAATTCATGCAATATGATAAAAACCCCATCTTGTTATCCTCGATGGCAACAATACAATATGTGCCTTGCTGCCCCTACTGTCACTGGGAAAGGACACCGCAAGATTGAACCCAAAGCTAAGCACTTCTCCCATTGCAAGAAAGATCAATCTAGTAGGCCAAACCAAACTGATAATTCGAAGAGACTTGCAAAGATAACCAATCATACATAAAAGAATTCAGAGAAGATTCAAATATTTTTCATAGATAATCTTGATCATAAACCCACAATTCATCGATCTCAACAAACACACCGCAAAAAGAAGATTACATCGAATAGATCTCCACGAGAGAGGGGGAGAACATTGTATTGAGATCCAAAAAGAGAGAAGAAGCCATCTAGCTACTAACTATGGACCCGAAGGTCTGAAGTAAACTACTCACACTTCATCGGAGAGGCTATGGTGTTGATGTAGAAGCCCTCCATGATGGATGCCCCCTCCGGCGGAGCTCCGAAACAGGCCCCAAGATGGGATCTCGTGGGTACAGAAGGTTGCGGCGGTGGAATTAGGTTTTTGGCTCTGTATCTGATCGTTTGGGGGTACGTAGGTATATATAGGAGGAAGGAGTACGCCGGTGGACCAACAGGGGGCCCACGAGGGTGGAGGGCGCGCCCTGGGGGGGTGGGCGCGCCCCCTACCTCGTGGCCTCCTCTTTTGTTTCTTGACGTAGGGTCCAAGTCTCCTGGATCATATTCGTCTTAAAAATCACGTTCCCAAAGGTTTCATTCCGTTTGGACTCCGTTTGATATTCCTTTTCTGCGAAACTCTGAAATAGGCAAAAAACAGCAATTCTAGGTTGGGCCTTCGGTTAATAGGTTAGTCCCAAAAATAATATAAAAGTGAATAATAAAGCCCAATAATGTCCAAAACAGTAGATAATATAGCATGGAGCAATCAAAAATTATAGATACGTTGGAGACGTATCACATCCCCTCTTTCGTCTTCGTTCATCGGTAACTTTACTTGGAGCTACATTTTTATTCACCACATGATATGTGTTTTGCTTGGAGCGTCATTTTCTTTTGTTAGTATTTGCTTGCTGTTATTTAGAATAATGTTTTGCATCTCTATTTTCAATAAAAATGTCAAGGATAGCCTTTACCATGCTTATTTTGCAAGTATACATGTTGCTGTTTCAAAACAGAAAGTTTATCGCTGTTGCAAAAATTCCCTAGAAAAGCTAGAATATGATAAAAGGTTAAAACTTTTTGCATAATAAGCTCTTATAAATTTTCTATAGTGTGGTAGAATTTCATAATGATTGGAGTTAGGGAAGTATGATGAATCTTGCATTCTTTACAGACTGTACTGTTTTGGCAGACTGCTGTTATGTTTGCATTGTTTGCATATGTTTGCTTGTTTAATGATTATATTTGGGGATAGGAGTATTAAATATGCAGAGGCATTTAGTATGCAATGTGGAATAATAATTTTTGTGATTTGCTACAGTATAGAATGATAAGGTTTTTGCATTGGTTTATACTAACTTAACTCACGAGTTCTTGTTGAGTTTTGTGTGGTTGAAGTTTTTGAGATTTAGGGAAACTGAGATATAAAAGGAATTAAGGAGACACAAAAGTTCAAGCTTGGGGATGCCGAAGGCAACCCAAGATAATATTTCAAGAAGTCTCAAGCATCTAAGCTTGGGGATGCCCCGGTAGGCATCCCACCTTTCTTCTTCAACAATTATCGGTTAGTATCGGTTGAGCCTAAGTTTTTGCTTCTTCACATGATGAGTGCTATCCTTGAAGTGTCATTTTATTTTGTTTTGCTTGCTGTTTGATTAATATCCCAAGATCTGAAATTCTTAAATGAGAGAGTCTTCACATAGCTACATAATTATTTAACTACTCATTGATCTTCACTTATATCTTTTTGGAGTAGTTTGTCATTTACTCGTGTGCTTCACTTATATCCTATGAGTAAATGGTTCAATGATTTGAATATCATAAATCTGAAATTATATATGTTTCATATGCTTATCCCATGGGGAGTAATGACTTCACATATAAGAAGTAGAGGTGGTAAATTTATTGAAGGTTAGCAAACACTGTATTGGTCACTTGAACAATTCATGAAAGAATATTGAAGGAAGAGAGATTTCACATATAAATATACTATCTTGGACATCTTCTATGATTGTGAGCCCCATTAATTATTTTCAAACCTGAGCAAATTAGTTGAAGTTGGACAAGGAAGACAACATAATGAGTTATGCTTGGGTATATTTGTATAGAAGTTATATTGTTATGGATCCTCTAACATGTGGTGCTTGCTATTTAGAATCCTTTGCTAGACAAAATATTTGTACTAAGCGGGAATACTGCTTGTGCATCCAAATTCCTTGAACCAAGTTTCTTCCACGAGTGTCCACCATATCTACCTACATGCGGTATTTACATGCCGTTCCAAGTAAATTTGCATGTGCCAAACACTAAACCTTCAAATAATAATCTATTTTGTATGCCCAAATCACTCATGTAGCGACTAGGGGATGTCAGTATCTTCCATGCTAGGTGGGTTATTCTCACGATGAGTGGACTCCGCTCATCATTCACGAGAAAATGGCTGGTAACTGGGATGCCCAGTCCTATGATCAAAAGATCAAAAACAAATTCGCAAATAATTTAAACAAAACTCCCCCAGGAATGTTGATAGTTGGATGGCACCTGTTGTTTCGGACAAGCCGTGGAGTGTGAATGTTGGTGGAGGGGGAGTAAAAAATTTACCTTTCTGCGTGGGAATCGCCTATGATGTATCTAGTATGGAAGATATTGGGAACTCTTGGTCGTTATGTTGACAATGGAAGCATACCTCTCAAAATTATTTTCATCTCTGTTTTAGCTTCGAGCTCTGGCACCTCTGCAAATCCCTGCTTCCCTCTGTGAAGGGTCTATCTTTTACTTTTATGCAAGAGTCAGTAGTATTCCTTCTCATTCCAACCTACTCTTTAGTTGGCAAGCATCATGTGGTGGAGAAAGATCTAAGCATATATGGCCATTCAAATATATTTGATCATGAATTATTATTGTTGACAATTATCTATATGATAAATAAGTTGGGAGGCGAAACATTAAGCCCCTATCTTTCTCTGTGTTCGATGGATGCTATTTGTTCTAAAAATATGCTTTGAGTGGTAGCAATCATGGAAGACTATATGATAGTTGAGTATGTGGGATTTGCTAAATCAAAGCTCTTACACAGACCCTTCCTAAAAATAAGATGAATTGCAATTGTTTGATGACTGAGAACTGTTTGTTAGTTTTCAATAAAGTTTATGATCTATACTTTAACATGTGAATAGCTTGTTACTTGATCTTGAGAAGCTTTATGATATGAGCTACTGTTATGACATATAATGATGCTAGAAAAGGTGATTGAAATTATCGTTGATCAAACTTGTGCACCTGCTAGCATTCACACTTCATAAATTATTTCTTTTATCATTTACCTACTCGAGGACGAGCAAGAATTAAGCTTGGGGATGCTGATACGTCTCCAACGTATCTATAATTTATGAAGTATTCATGCTATTATATTATCCTTCTAGGATGTTTTATATGCATTTATATGCTATTTTATATATTTTTGGGACTAACCTATTAACCTAGAGCCCAGTGCCAGTTTCTGTTTTTTCCTTGTTTTTTGAGTTTTACAGAAAAGGAATACCAAACGGAGTCCAATTGACGTGCCAATTTTTGACAATTTTTTATGGACCAAAAGAAGACCCCGGAGCAAAAGAGTTGGACCAGAAGAGTCCTGGGCAGTCCACGAGGGTGGGGGGCGCCCCCCCCGGGCGCGTGGGCCTACCTCGTGGACGACTCGGGCACCTTCTTGACGTGAGACCTACGCCAAAAATTCCTATAAATACAGAAACCTCCAGAAAATAACCAAGATTGGAAGTTCCGCCGCCGCAAGCCTCTGTAGCCACCGAAAACTAATCTAGACCCGTTCCGGCACCCTGCCGGAGGGGGGAATCCTTCACCGATGGCCATTTTCATCATCCCGACGCTCTCCATGACGAGGAGGGAGTAGTTCACCCTCGGGGCTGAGGGTATGTACCGGTAGCTATGTGTTTGATCTCTCTCTCTCTCTCGTGTTCTTGATTCGGCACGATCTTGATGTATCGCGAGCCTTGCTATTATAGTTGGATCTTATGATGTTTCTCCCCCTCTACTCTCTTGTAATGGATTGAGTTTTCCCTTTGAAGTTATCTCATCGGATTGAGTCTTTAAGTATTTGAGAACACTTGATGTATGTCTTGCATGTGCTTATCTGTGGTGACAATGGGATATTCACGTGATCTAATTGATGTATGTTTTGGTGATCAACTTGTGGGTTCAATGACCTTGTGAACTTATGCATAGGGGTTGGCACACGTTTTCGTCTTGACTCTCCGGTAGAAACTTTGGGGCACTCTTTGAAGTACTTTGTGTTGATTTGAATAGATGAATCTGAGATTGTGTGATGCATATCATATAATCATACCCACGGATACTTGAGGTGACATTGGAGTATCTAGGTGACATTAGGGTTTTGGTTGATTTGTATCTTAAGGTGTTATTCTAGTACGAACTCTATGATAGATCGAACGGAAAGAATAGCTTCGTGTTATTTTACTATGGACTCTTGAATAGATTGATCAGAAAGGATAACTTTGAGGTGGTTTCGTACCATACAATAATCTCTTCATTTGTTCTCCGCTATTAGTAACTTTGGAGTGACTCTTTGTTGCATGTTGAGGGATAGTTATATGATCCAATTATGTTATTATTGTTGAGAGAACTTGCACTAGTGAAAGTATGAACTCTAGGCCTTGTTTCCTAGCATTGCAATACCGTTTACGCTCACTTTTATCGCTTGCTACCTTGCTGTTTTTATATTTTCAGATTACAAAAACCTATATCTACCATCCATATTGCACTTGTATCACCATCTCTTCACCGAAGTAGTGCACCTATACAATTTACCATTGTATTGGGTGTGTTGGGGACACAAGAGACTCTTTGTTATTTGGTTGCAGGGTTGTTTGAGAGAGACCATCTTCAACCTACGCCTCCCACAAATTGATAAACCTTAGGTCATCCACTTGAGGGAAATTTGCTAATGTCCTACAAACCTCTGCACTTGGAGGCCCAACAACGTCTACAAGAAGAAGGTTGCGTAGTAGACATCAGTGCCACTCTGTTCTATGCGCGATTTATCGATGTGCATTTGGTCAAGAGTGTCTGCATATATCAAATTTAAGATGTTGCCTCCGTCCATAAGTACTTTTCGAAGTCGGTAGTTGCCCACAATTGGGTTGAGGACCAGCGCGGCGGGGCATCTGTTCGTCGACCTCGGCTGATCTTTATGATCAAAGGTGATCAGCGTGTCTATCCACGCATCCCTAGTTAGCACCTGTCGGATAGAATTGATTCCCCACAGGGGTCATTTGCACTGGTTGTTGCAAATGTACAAGAAATCGTTAACTGGTAGCTGCTCGGTCACTTTAGGAGTAGCGATTAACCGGTGAATCGGCCTATTAACTGGATTAATCGGTCGACCATTAATCAGTAGATTGAATAGGAACTTTCCAACATATATCTAGATTTTTTAATGTATTATACCATACTCTCATGCTCCCAGCATGTAGTACACCAAAATATGTTGTCGTACATATATGAAAAGCATAGAGGGGAGCTAAAATTATTAATCCTAGCTATTAAGGAGCGGGATGGGGCTGGAAGGTGTTACGGGCCAAAAATTTGGGCTTTGTTTGCCCACCTGTTAATGGACCAGCGGGGATTAATCGGCCTGACAACTGATTAATTGGTCTAACTGGCCAATTAATCGGCATGGCAAGTTAACGCGATGAATAGGTGTTATTCGATTCGGCCATGCTATGAGTAGCGATTAACTATCCCGTTAACTGATTAATCGGGTGAAATATTGAACAGATGAAGGTCTCATAAATCAGCATGACCTCGTCTTTGTCCGAGGACTATTCTGCGTGGCTGCGGGTGCCTGCCAAGAGGGAGGGTCCTCCTTTAGCCACTTGCCTCACCACCCAACAATCGCGAAGGCTGTGAGTCGGGCAGGAATTAAGCAGAATAGCATGTATTGGGCATGGTTTATCCAGGAGGCCATCAAGGGTAGTCCCAGAGTGGCGAGAGGTTTTTTTCTTCTTCCGAGGTCACTCGGTCGGTATGTTACACTTGCGGGACTCGCCCCGGGGTGCGGGTCTATTGCGTTTTGAATTGTGCTCATTGATCGAATCTGTGCTTTTGGCGGCTAGCCAAACATCTTTGATGGTGCAGACTCTGGACACCAGATCGGACAATTCCGGGAGTGTTTGGACACAACGGCGAGCGAGGGCGTTCGAAATACCTTTATCCTTGCATCCGCGCTGGAAGGCTGTTATTATATCAGAGTCCTGGTAGTTTGGTATCTTGTTTTTGACAGACAAGAACCTAGCCCAGAACTGTCTGATTGATTCATCAGGGAATTGTTGCACGTAGGCCAGGTCCCAGACATCTGGTGAGCCCGAGTTATCAGGGTGATACTGAATGTGGGAGGTGGGTGGGTGAGTTTTGATCTCTAGGGATCGCGAGCCTGAAGTCATAGCGTCCTCGTCCCGTGGCAGGTCTGTGGCCGTCGGATTGGCCGGGCTAATTTGAAGATCAGTTTCTTCGGCTGCCTCTAGTCGACCGTTGTCTGAGTTGCTTTCTAAAAAGTACATCGGCCCTTCGTCCTTGAAAGAGGGTTCAGCGGGGGCCGGAGAGGAGTCATGGGTCGCCTCAAGCTCATGAAGGAGGAAAGGCGTTTTTGTGACAGAAGTTCCGGGCATGGGAATCATGCCCGTGAGTTTGGAGTCGTTAACCGACGATCCCATCAATCCTTCTGTTGATCTCACAACAAAACTCTCAGTTAAAGCACCAGTGTCGGTGTGAAAATCGGCAGACCTCTGGGTAGGGGGTCCCGAGCTGTGGATCTTAGACAAATGGTAACAGGAACCAGGAGATGATGTTTAGCCAGGTTCGAGTCCTCTTAATGGAAAAACCCTACGTCCTACTCTTGTTTAAATTGATATGGATGTATCGAGTACAGAGTTTATCTACCTCGAGATCGTCAGATGTGTTCTAACTATAGGGCTACGTGAATGAGATTGCGTTGAAGTCCCCTCTATGGGCTAAACCCCATGGCTTACATACACGTCAGGTAGGGATCCTAGGGTTACAAGGTCGGTATCTAGGCATGGAGGCGGCAGGAGAAGTCTTGGAGTTCATGTCAAGTCTTCGGCCGATGCAGTCTTGATCTCGCCTCCAACACGCGGCTTCCGGAGTCCATCTTGAGAGGAATGAAGGCCCATTGGCCTAGCCCAAGGAATACGGGCCGACTAGGTTGGCACCCCCTAGTCCAGGACACCGTCACCCATGCTATAATCAAGCAAACATCCTCCATTTCCATGTAATTGCCGGTTCTTTTTTAAAATTTTGCTTGGCTAGCATCAAACTCCTCCTCCTCAAGTTCTTCTACATCTTCATAGTTGTCACCCCCTCGGCTTCAACCTCCGCTTGCATGCTCGAATCAAATGCGTCAAGTGGACCACTCAAGTCCATCGCGTTCTCCTCCAACAATTCTGCATATGATTTATGAACATTGTAGCTACAAAATCGAACGGCTGAAACACTAAGGAAACGAACCAATGTCGAACGAAAGTTCATCGAAACAAAGGTTTTTTTTACCTCTTTGGCTATTAGAGTAATCTGAGGCGTATAGTCGATTATCCTAGGACTAAACAATCACACGAGACAACGACACCAAGATTTGTTAACGAGGATCACCGACATGGCTATATCCCTGGGGCTTTACTATGGGCGCTCCTCCCCATGACACCGCTACAATACCGCACCAGCTCCCCTGGGCGTCGGCACACGCCACCAGCTCCCCTACATGCATATGCTATTATGTTGGCATAGGTTACATCGTGTGTCTACCCCTACATTATATAAAAGGTCTAAAATACAAGTGTCATATTAGGACATGACTCCATACCCTATCTACACACAGTTTGGATCCAAGTCCAACTCTAACCTACCATGTATAGATATATTCGACACAATTCCAACACTAGCGTTGCGTCGAACATGTTGTGGACGCGGATCACGGGGAACATGGGCGCCCGTCCTCAAGCTGCAACTGCCTTCTTCCTCGGGCCCTTGGATTGTGACTTCGGCTGTTCACTGGAGGGGTTGGAAGAGGCATTCATCCTCAAGCCGGCGACCGCGATGGGAGGGAGCACGACGTGCCAGAAGAAGTTGGCGCGGCAGCGGGCGCAACTCCATGGACAACGTTGTTGTCTTGTGGCTTCTGCTTCACACCGGTGGTAGAAGGAGTTGGAGCGACGATAGGGAACACGGTTGTGACACCGATTGGGATAGCGGCGCATGAAATGTGCAGACCAGTGTCTGCGGGTACTCCATGCCAGCGATTGGAGGCGCGGCGATGCGAGAAGGCACGGGGCCAGGGAGATGGCGGCGGCGGCCGGGGGGCGCCAAAGAAGGGGGCGGAAGTTTCCCTCTCGCCAAGCCGTGCGGCGGATAGAGGGGCGGCAAAAGCTGAGAGGGGACTAGACATATGACGGGCGTAGGCTGAAATATGTAGCTCCCCGCAATTTTGTTGACACAACCCGCTTTATGGGACTTGTGCGGGACAACTTTTGTCCCCATTCTGTAACGATTTTTATCGTCATCCGCAAAACGACGGTTATTTTAGCGGCAAGATCTGTTGGGAGATATGCTCTCAGACGTGAAAGGGCGAAGCAGAGGTTACATCCCAATATGGCCAGCAAAACCCTCGATTGAGGTGTGCGGGAAACACCAAGGCAGCCATGTCGGTGTCGTGGTGTGTAATCCGTTGTGTCCTCAATGGACAACAAGCTAACGGGATAGCGGCTACACGCTATAAGGTAGACTACAAGGGGACGAGCCATTTCATTCCTTCCTTGCACGTCTTGATGGACAAAAAGTTCAAGATGCACATGTTGGACGGCGGTTACATGCACCACGTGTTGCTAAGGCATTCATACTTCAAACTCGAGATGGAGACAAAGGCGGTGCGGGATCTGTTGCACCAGCAAGGGCGTGACTGCAAGATCGTCTTCGCGGGGCACTCACTCGGCTCTGACACCCTCATGACGGTGTTAGTGGTGAACACCTTCAGGGGTGCTCGAGGCGCGTGTGGCCACTACACACCCTCCTTCGACGATGACCTCTGAGGCAGACACGCATCGCCGTTCCACCGTGTTGACGGCGTTGAGGCGGCTCCGCTGATTTTGATTCCGGGAGAGAGAGGGAGAGGAGGGAATTTGGGATAGAGAATGGATATGATATGTGGGGTAGGGATGTAAGTGAGAGTAGACTTTGATCCCGGACGGGATGGATCTTTTCCTGGTGCGCCAAACATGTATAGGGTTGAAATTGACTAGGATCAATGAGTACAAGGTACATACTCCTGGAATTTGAAGTTGGGGGTTCATTTTCGACGAGCTCTACAACTACTTCACTCAAAGGAAGAAGAAGAGGTTAGAGCATCCCTAGCAGACCCCTTATCGCGCGGACCTTTAAAGTGAGTATAATGGCCGCGGAAAACGTGTTTTGAGGGCTGACACGGGCTGCGACCGAACAAACCCCGCAAGGCCGAACGATAAAACATAATAATTATGTTTACCATTCGGCCTTGCAGGGTCTGTTTGGCCGCAGGCCACGCCAGCCCTCAAAACGAAAAACCAAATTAGACAATTTGACCGCAATTCCGATAAATGGCTACAAATTCGAATAATCAAACCTAGTTTGCGCGGAAACTAAACATAGTTTTCATCCATGACCCAAAAGAACCGCATGCAAAAGCCACCACCACCTCCATGATCGTCATCATCATCACTCTCCACCACCGCCATCGAAGCCACCACCACCTCCATGACCATCATCATCATCATCACTCTCCACCACCAGTACCGAAGCCACCACCTATTGCCGCTTGCCTTCATTCGGAAGAACTGGTCCTCTATCCGTTGCCAATACCGCTTGCTGGTTTGGTCAGTGCCGGTCCACGCATCAAGAGACACAGATTCCCAAGCCTTGATCAAGACTTGATCTTCCAATTGCGTGTAGTTCTTCGATCTCGCGCGCACTTTTGCTTGCGCTTGGTCGAACTGTTGGAAATATGCCCTAGAGGCAATAATAAATTGGTTATTATTATATTTCCTTGTTCATGATAATCGTTTATTGTCCATGCTAGAATTGTATTGATAGGAAACTCAGATACATGTGTGGATACATAGACAACACCATGTCCCTAGTAAGCCTCTAGTTGACTAGCTCGTTGATCAATAGATGGTTACGGTTTCCTGACCATGGACATTGGATGTCGTTGATAACGGGATCACATCATTAGGAGAATGATGTGATGGACAAGACCCAATCCTAAGCCTAGCACAAGATCGTGTAGTTCGTTTGCTAAGAGCTTTTCTAATGTCAAGTATCATTTCCTTAGACCATGAGATTGTGCAACTCCCGGATACCGTAGGAATGCTTTGGGTGTACCAAACGTCACAACGTAACTGGGTGGCTATAAAGGTGCACTACAGGTATCTCCGAAAGTGTCTGTTGGGTTGGCACGAATCGAGACTGGGATTTGTCACTCCGTGTAAACGGAGAGGTATCTCTGGGCTCACTCGGTAGGACATCATCATAATGTGCACAATGTGACCAAGGAGTTGATCACGAGATGATGTGCTACGGAACGAGTAAAGAGACTTGCCGGTAACGAGATTGAACAAGGTATCGGGATACCGACGATCGAATCTCGGGCAAGTAACATACCGATAGACAAAGGGAATTGTATACGGGATTGATTGAATCCTCGACATCGTGGTTCATCCGATGAGATCATCGAGGAGCATGTGGGAGCCAACATGGGTATCCAGATCCCGCTGTTGGTTATTGACCGGAGAGTCGTCTCGGTCATGTCTGCGTGTCTCCCGAACCCGTAGGGTCTACACACTTAAGGTTCGGTGACGCTAGGGTTGTAGAGATATTAGTATGCGGTAACCCAAAAGTTGTTCGGAGTCCCGGATGAGATCCCGGACGTCACGAGGAGTTCCGGAATGGTCCGGAGGTAAAGATTTATATGTGGGAAGTCTTATTTTGGTCGCCGGAAAAGTTTCGCGCATTATCGGTATTGTACCGGGAGTGCCGAAAGGGGTCCGGGGGTCCACCAGCCCCGGGGGGCCACATGGGCTGTAGGGGTGTGCGCCTTGGCCTATATGGGCCAAGGGCACCAGCCCCAAGAGGCCCATGCGCCAAGAGATAAGATAAAGGGAGAGTCCTAAAGGGGGAAGGCACCTCCGAGGTGCCTTGGGGAGGATGGACTCCAACCTGGCCGCACCCTTCCTTGGAGGAAGGGCCAAGGCTGCGCCCCCCCCCCTCTCCCTTGGCCCTATATATAGTGGGGGGGTGGGAGGGCAGCAACATCCAAGCCCTGGCGCCTCCCTCTCCCTCCCGTGACACATCTCCCTCCTCCCGCAGCGCTTGGCGAAGCCCTATTGGAATCCCGCTACTTCCACCACCACGCCGTCGTGCTGCTGGATCTCCATCGACCTCTCCTCCCCCCTTGCTGGATCAAGAAGGAGGAGACGTCGCTGCTCCGTACGTGTGTTGAACGTGGATGTGCCGTCCGTTCGGCGCTAGGATCATCGGTGATTTGGATCACGACGAGTACGACTCCATCAACCCCGTTCTCTTGAACGCTTCCGCTCGCGATCTACAAGGGTATGTAGATGCACTCCTTCCCTCTCGTTGCTAGTAAACTCCATAGATTGATCTTGGTGATGCGTAGAAAATTTTGAATTTCTGCTACGTTCCCCAATAGTGGCATCATGAGCTAGGTCTATGCGTAGTTTCTATGCACGAGTAGAACAGAAAGTAGTTGTGGGTGTCGATTTTGTCAATTTACTTGCCGTTACTAGTCTTATCTTGATTCGGCGGCATCATGGGATGAAGCGGCCCGGACCGACCTTACACGTACTCTTACGTGAGACAGGTTCCACCGACTGACATGCACTAGTTGCATAAGGTGGCTAGCGGGTGTCTATCTCTCCCACTTTAGTCGGATCGGATTCGATGAAAAGGGTCCTTATGAAGGGTAAATAGAAATTGGCATATCACGTTGTGGCTTTTGCGTAGGTAAGAAACGTTCTTGCTAGAATCCCATAGCAGCCACGTAAAACATGCAACAACAATTAGAGGACGTCTAACTTGTTTTTGCAGGGTATGCTATGTGATGTGATATGGCCAAAAGGATGTGATGAATGATATATGTGATGTATGAGATTGATCATGTTCTTGTAATAGGAATCATGACTTGCATGTCGATGAGTATGACAACCGGCAGGAGCCATAGGAGTTGTCTTGATTTATTGTATGACCTGCGTGTCAATGAAAACGCCATGTAATTACTTTACTTTATTGCTAACCGTTAGCCATAGTAGTAGAAGTAATAGTTGGCGAGACAACTTCCTGAAGACACGATGATGGAGATCATGGTGTCATGCTGGTGACGAAGGTGATCATGCCGCGCCTCGAAGATGGAGATCAAAAGGCGCAAGATGATATTGGCCATATCACGTCACTTTATGATTTGCATGTGATGTTTGTCATGTTTACATCTTATTTGCTTAGAACGACGGTAGCATAAATAAGATGATCCCTCACTAAAGTATCAAGAGACGTGTTCCCCCTAACTGTGCACCGTTGCAAAGGTTCGTTGTTTCGAAGCACCACGTGATGATCGGGTGTGATAGATTCTAACGTTCGCATACAACGGGTGTTGACGAGCCTAGCATGTACAGACATGGCCTCGGAACACATGCGAAACACTTAGGTTGACTTGACGAGCCTAGCATGTACAGACATGGCCTCGGAACACAAGAGATCGAAAGGTCGAACATGAGTCGTATAGTAGATGCGATCAACATGGAGATGTTCACCGATGATGACTAGTCCGTCTCACGTGATGATCGGACACGGCCTAGTTTGACTCGGATCATGTATCACTTAGATGACTAGAGGGATGTCTATCTGAGTGGGAGTTCATTAAATAATCAGATGAACTTCATTATCATGAACATAGTCAAAAGGTCTTTGCAAATTATGTCATAGCTTGCGCTTTAGTTCTACTGTTTAAGATATGTTCCTAGAGAAAATTTAGTTGAAAGTTGATAGTAGCAATTATGCGGACTGGGTCCGTAAACTGAGGATTGTCCTCATTGCTGCACAAAAGGCTTATGTCCTTAATGCACCGCTCGGTGTGCTGAACCTCAGCGTCGTCTGTAGATGTTGTGAAACATCTGACATACACGTTTTGATGACTACGTGATAGTTCAGTGCGTAATGCTAACGGTTTAGAATTGTGGTACCAAAGACGTTTTTGAAACGTCGCAGAACATATGAGATGTTCCGAAGACTGAAATTGGGATTTCAGACTAGTGCCCACGTCAAGAGGTATGAGACCTCTGACAAGTTTCTTAAGCCTGCAAACTAAGGGAGAAAAGCTCAATCGTTGAGCATGTGCTCAGATTGTCTGAGTACCACAATCGCTTGAATCGAGTGGGAGTTAATCTTCCAGATGAGATAGTGATGATTCTCCATAGTCACTGCCACCAAGCTATTAGAGCTTCGTGATGAACTATAACATATCAGGGATAGATATGATGATCCTTGAGCTATTCGCGATGTTTGACACCGCGAAAGTAGAAATCAAGAAGGAGCATCAATTGTTGATGGTTAGTAAAACCACTAGTTTCTAGAAGGGCAAGGGAAAAAGGGGATACTTCATGAAACAGCAAGTCATTTGCTGCTCTAGTGAAGAATCCCAAAGGTTGAACCCAAACCCGAGACTAAGTGCTTCTGTAATGAGGGGAACGGTCACTGAAGCAGTACTACCCTAGATACTTGGTAGATGAGAAGGCAGGCAAGGTCGACAGAAGTATATTGGATATACATTATATGAATGTGTACTTTACTAGTACTCCTAGCAGCACCAGGGTATTAGATACCGGTTTGGTTGCTAAGTGTTAGTAACTCGAAATAAAAGCTGCGGAATAAATGGAGACTAGCTAAAGGTGAGATGACGATGTGTGTTGGAAGTGTTTCCAAGGTTGATGTGATCAAGCATCGCATGCTCCCTCTACCATCGAGATTGGTGTTTGCGTTGAGCATAAACATGATTGGATTATGTTTATCGCAATACGGTTATTCATTTAAGGAGAATAATGGTTACTCTATTTATTTGAATAATACCTTCAATGGTCTTGCACCTAAAATGAATCTCGATCGCAGTGATACACATGTTCGTGCCAAAAAGATATAAAATAGTAATGATAGTACCACATACTTGTGGCACTGCCATTTGAGTCACATTGGTATAGAACGCATGAAGAAGCTCCATGTAGATGGATCTCTGGACTCACTCATTTTTGAAAAGATTGAGACACGCGAACCATGTCTATTGGTATATATGCATGAAGAAACTCCATGCAGATGGATAGTTTGGACTCACTTGATTTTGAATCACTTGAGACATGCAAATCATACCACATGGGCAAGATGACTGAAAGGCCTCGTTTTCAGTAAGATGGAACAAGAGAGCAACTTGTTGGAAGTAATACATTTGATGTATGCAGTCCAATGAGTGCTGAGGCACGCAGTGGATATCGATATGTTCTTACTTCACAGATGATTTGAGTAGATGCTGAGAATATTTGATGAAACACAAGTCTGAATTATTGAAAGGTTCAAGTAATTTCAGAGTGAAGTTAAAGATCGTCGTGACAAGAGGATAAAATGTCTATGATATGATCATAGAGATATCTGAGTTACGAGTTTGGCACACAATTAAGACATTGTGGAAAGTGTTTCACAATTAATACCGCCTGGAACACCACAGTGTGATGGTGTGTCCGAACATCATAACTGCACCCTATTGGATATGGTGCATACCATGATGTCTCTTATCGAATTACCACTATCGTTTATGGGTTAGGCATTAGAGACAACCGCATTCACTTTAAATAGGGCACCACGCAATTCCGTTGAGACGACACCGTTTAGAGAAACCTAAGTTGTCGTTTCTTAAAAGTTTGGGGCTGCGATGCTTATGTGAAAAGGTTTCAGGCTGATAAGCTCGAACCCAAAGCGGATAAATGCATCTTCATAGAAAACCCAAAACAGTTGGGTATACCTCCTATTTCAGATCTGGAAGCAAAAGTAATTGCTTCTAGAAACGAGTCCTTTCTCGAGGAAAAGTTTCTCTCGAAAGAATTGAGTGGGAGGATGGTGGAGACTTGATAAGGTTATTGAACCGTCACTTCAACTAGTGTGTAGCAGGGCACAGGAAGTTGTTCCTGTGGCACCTACACCAATTGAACTGGAAGCTTATGATAGTGATCATGAAACTTCGGATCAAGTCACTACCAAACCTCGTAGGACGACGAGGATGCGTACTACTTCAGAGTGGTACGTAATCCTGTATTGGAAGTCATGTTGCTAGACAACAATGAACCTACGAGCTATGGAGAAGCGATGGTGGGCCCATATTCCGACAAATGGTTAGAAGCCATGAAATCCGAGATAGGATCCATGTATCAGAACAAAACATGGACTTTGGTGAACTTGCCCGATGATCGGCAAGCTATTGAGATAAATGGATCTTTAAGAAGAAGACGGACATGGACGGTAATGTTACCGTCTATGAAGCTCGACTTGTGGCAAAGAGAATTTTCACAAGTTCAAGGAGTTGACTACGATGAGATTTTCTCATCCGTAGCGATGCTTAAGTCCGTCGGAATCATGTTAGCATTAGCTGCATTTATGAAATCTGGCAGATGGATGTCAAAACAAGTTTCCTTACCAGTTTTCGTAAGGAAAGGTTGTATGTGATACAATCAGAAAGGTTTTGTCGATCCTAAGGATGCTAAAAGGTATGCTAGCTCCAGCGATCCTTCCATGGACTAGAGCAAGCATCTCGGAGTCAGAATATACGCTTTGATGGAGTGATCAAAGTTTTTGGGTTTATACAAAGTTTGTTAGAAACTTGTATTTACAGTAAAGTGAGTGGGAGCGCTACAACATTTCTGATAAGTATATGTGAATGACATATTGTTGATCCGAAATGATGTAAAATTTCTGGAAAGCATAAATGGTTGTTTGAAAGGAGTTTTTCAAAGGAAGACCTGGATAAAGCTACTTACATATTGGGCATCAAGATCTATAGAGATAGATCAAGACACCTGATAATACTTTCAAAGAACGCACACCTTGACATGATTTTGAAAGAGTTCAAAATAGATCAGCAAAGAAGGAGTTCTTGGCTGTGTTACAAGGTGTGAGTATTGAGTAAGACTCAAGACCTGACCACAGCAGAAGAGAGAGAAAGGACGAAGGTCGTCCCCTATGCTTTAGACGTAGGCTCTACAGTATGCTATGCTGTGTACCGCACATGAAGTGTGCCTTGCCATGAGTTGGTCAAGGGGTACAATAGTGATCCGGGAATGGATCACATGACAGCGGTCGAACTTATCCATAGTATCTAGTGGACTAAGGAATTTTCTCGATTATGGAGGTGAAAAGGAGTTCATCGTAAAGGGTTACGTCGATGCGAACTTTGACACTAATCCGGATGACTCTGAGTAGTAAACCGGATTCGTATAGTAGAGCAGTTATTTGAAATGGCTCCAAGTAGCGCGTGGTAGCATCCACAAGATGACATAGATATTCGTAAAGCACACACGGATCTGAAAGGTTCAGACCCGTCGACTAATAACCTCTCTCACAAGCATAACATGATCAAACCAGAACTCATTGAGTGTTAATCACATAGTGATGTGAACTAGATTGTTGACTCTAGTAAACTCTTTGGATGTTGGTCACATGGTGATGTGACCTGTGACTGTTAATCACATGGTGATGTGAACTAGATTATTGACTCTAGTGCAAGTGGGAGACTGTTGGAAATATGCCCTAGAGGCAATAATAAATTGGTTATTATTATATTTCCTTGTTCATGATAATCGTTTATTGTCCATGCTAGAATTGTATTGATAGGAAACTCAGATACATGTGTGGATACATAGACAACACCATGTCCCTAGTAAGCCTCTAGTTGACTAGCTCGTTGATCAATAGATGGTTATGGTTTCCTGACCATGGACATTGGATGTCGTTGATAACGGGATCACATCATTAGGAGAATGATGTGATGGACAAGACCCAATCCTAAGCCTAGCACAAGATCGTGTAGTTCGTTTGCTAAGAGCTTTTCTAATGTCAAGTATCATTTCCTTAGACCATGAGATTGTGCAACTCCCGGATACCGTAGGAATGCTTTGGGTGTACCAAACGTCACAACGTAACTGGGTGGCTATAAAGGTGCACTACAGGTATCTCCGAAAGTGTCTGTTGGGTTGGCACGAATCGAGACTGGGATTTGTCACTCCGTGTAAACGGAGAGGTATCTCTGGGCCCACTCGGTAGGACATCATCATAATGTGCACAATGTGACCAAGGAGTTGATCACGGGATGATGTGTTACGGAACGAGTAAAGAGACTTGCCGGTAACGAGATTGAACAAGGTATCGGGATACCGACGATCGAATCTCGGGCAAGTAACATACCGATAGACAAAGGGAATTGTATACGGGATTGATTGAATCCTCGACATCGTGGTTCATCCGATGAGATCATCGAGGAGCATGTGGGAGCCAACATGGGTATCCAGATCCCGCTGTTGGTTATTGACCGGAGAGTCGTCTCGGTCATGTCTGCGTGTCTCCCGAACCCGTAGGGTCTACACACTTAAGGTTCGGTGACGCTAGGGTTGTAGAGATATTAGTATGCGGTAACCCGAAAGTTGTTCGGAGTCCCGGATGAGATCCCGGACGTCACGAGGAGTTCCGGAATGGTCCGGAGGTAAAGATTTATATATGGGAAGTCTTATTTTGGTCGCCGGAAAAGTTTCGCGCATTATCGGTATTGTACCGGGAGTGCCGAAAGGGGTCCGGGGGTCCACCAGCCCCGGGGGGCCACATGGGCTGTAGGGGTGTGCGCCTTGGCCTATATGGGCCAAGGGCACCAGCCCCAAGAGGCCCATGCGCCAAGAGATAAGATAAAGGGAGAGTCCTAAAGGGGGAAGGCACCTCCGAGGTGCCTTGGGGAGGATGGACTCCTCCCTGGCCGCACCCTTCCTTGGAGGAAGGGCCAAGGCTGCGCCCCCCTCTCCCTTGGCCCTATATATAGTGGGGGGGGAGGGAGGGCAGCAACATCCAAGCCCTGGCGCCTCCCTCTCCCTCCCGTGACACATCTCCCTCCTCCCGCAGCGCTTGGCGAAGCCCTGTTGGAATCCCGCTACTTCCACCACCACGCTGTCGTGCTGCTGGATCTCCATCAACCTCTCCTCCCCCCTTGCTGGATCAGGAAGGAGGAGACGTCGCTGCTCCGTACGTGTGTTGAACGCGGATGTGCCGTCCGTTCGGCGCTAGGATCATCGGTGATTTGGATCACGACGAGTACGACTCCATCAACCCCGTTCTCTTGAACGCTTCCGCTCGCGATCTACAAGGGTATGTAGATGCACTCCTTCCCTCTCGTTGCTAGTAAACTCCATAGATTGATCTTGGTGATGCGTAGAAAATTTTGAATTTCTGCTACGTTCCCCAACACGAACACCCTCTCCCCAATCTCCTCCACCTCATCTTCTTCCCCATCGTGACCGTCCACACCACCATCCATCTCATTGTGGCCGTAATCATCGATTGGGGCTTGATCAATGTCGACAACGTTGTCATCCAACATGTGCACAAACTCGGCAGTTGCGTCATGCAAAACAGCGCTACAATTTCGCCCCACAAGTCACGAACAACCGCAATGGCGAAAAGTGAAGACAACTAGAAGAAAATCAAAGTTCCATACCTTGCGCCCATTCCGTCGAACACCTCGGGGGCGGCGACATCAGTGTCGTCGGCCGGCGTCCTCGGGGAAGCTCTTGCGGTGGCGATCGGAGGAAGTGGTGGTGCGGTGCTCGCAGTACCTTTTTTTGGCTGCCTTCTTGCGTTTCACCCCGTCACCTTGCGCGTCTTCACCGGTGGGGTGGGGACGGCCTGGACCGGATTCGCGGCGGTGGCCGCAGGGGGGGCATGCCTCCTGGCGGTGGCCGCGGAGCGCCGCTCTGGACGACGAACTTGCCCTGGTGCTTGCGGGGATGGGCGATGGAGGCTTGAATGGGGACGGGCGCGACACGGCCGGCGACGAGATGTGCTTGAGGGGTTGGCGCGTCCATGACTTCCACGGTGACGGGCGACGGCTAGGAGGTGTCCATGGCGGCGCTACAGAGCCGGGGAAGGTGGTCCGGAGCGGGCGGAGGAAGATCAATGGCGGCGGAGGGAAGAGAGAGCGGGAACTGCCGCACGGAAATGTCCCTCTCGCCGAATCTCGCTAGGGGTTACCCTCGGGTCGGCCTCCCGTCCTGTGTTTGTAAAAATTGAGAGGGAGAATTTACCGCGTCCCGTAAATTTTTTAAAGGCCACGGTCTGATACGGTATCTGTTTGGATCATTTTTCCCATACAAAACTGTAAAGTGACGGTTATTTTACAGTTCGGCGCGATATAAGGTTATACTACATGGTTATACATGCTCTTCTCAATCCTTGCCAGCAAAACCCTCGACTGAGGCGTGCCGAAACACCGAGCCAGAACACCCATCCACACCCAAAACCTCGACCCCCAAAACACAGCGCGCGAAACCGAGACAGCCGCCCGCCGCTCGCCCCGGCCTGCGCAGTCCTCACCATTTCCCTTCGTCGCGGCGGCATCCGAGGAGGAGAGATGGCGCCGCTCGTGCCGTCGTCACAACCATGGGTGGAGAAATAGTAAGCACCCTTCCCCCCCGCCCCCCCCCTTCGATTTCCCCATTTCTCGCGCAGTTTGCGAAGAAGCCCTCGTGGTTTTGCTCTAATTGCGCCTGTTCCTGACGTCGCAGCCGGCCGAGGCAGGTGAAGGACGTCGCGCACCAGGAGGAGGTGGTCCGGGTGCTCACCAACACCCTCGAGACCGCCGACGTACGTTCGCGCGCGCGCGCTCTCTAACCCTAGCTCTCCGTTTGATTCGTGACGATGTTTTTTGTTTGCTAATCTGTTCATTGAGCCCCTTGGGAGGTGTCTTATTTGATGTTCGGTCCCTTGCAGTTGCCGCACATGCTGTTCTACGGTCCGCCTGGCACGGGGAAGACCACCACTGCGCTCGCCATTGCCTATCAGCTCTACGGGTACTCCCTTGCTGGCCATTTTTCTTTTGTTTTGTGTATTTGTCTCTGCTTGGGTCAGTATTAGCAGTAATCATTAACTTAGAAGGTAGGGATGTAAACCTGGTCCTGTTTAAGCCCATGTATGGTCTAACAGTTCAATAAAGCTTTTTCCAAGGAAAATGAACTATGTCGCTAGCTAAAACTAACTAAACGGGACTTGCGGACGCCGTTTATTTGCCATTTACATCCCTAGGTGTCATACTTGTCAATGGTCAGCGATGGTGTAACTGTAGTCAATGTAATGGGAGCATTTGATGCGCATGGTGCATTGTGCAATGTTCTGAGTCAATGGACGCTGAGCTACTTCTGTATATAGTTTGTTGTAGAGTTCTATGGAGATCGATTCATCAGAATGGCACGCTAACTCTGTTCATTGTTGTGCGCAAACAGTGTGTAGTAATGGGATTACATTTCTTTCTAGAAAGTTGGAGCTTTTGATAAGAATGGACCGTCACGATGTTAGTTTTTTTTTATTTGGCAGATGCTGGATTGTCTAATCAGTGCAATCTTAAGAATTGGGTGCATCTTTGAAAATAGAAACAATTGTTTCGAGGGTATGGTTTACTGATTATGTGATGTGCTAATACTCACTGGGCCATATAACAAGTAGAATGCCTGCTTTATTATTGGACAGTGGGATATCTTTGTGCCATAGGTATGGCAATACTCGTTAGAATATGCAACATGTTAATGCTTCATCATTGGGTTAATGAGTTGAATGATGCATATTCAATTCTAATTCAAGAAATGAGAACCTTCGGTAGTTTAAGCTTAATAGATGCTTCCCTAAAGGTATTATCCTTTGATTGTGATAATTAATTGGTTCCAGCATCTCTGGTAGTAAAAACTATATGAGATTACTGCCAGTATAGTTGGAAACTCAGTTTAGTTTTCTGGTCCTCTTTGGATAACTCAGTCCAGAGCTCTACAAGTCAAGAGTTTTGGAGCTTAATGCCAGTGATGAACGGGGAATTAATGTGGTGAGGACAAAGATCAAGGATTTTGCTGCTGTGGCTGTTGGTTCTGCACGGAAAGGGTAAGTTCAACACAATTAGGAACCTTAAGATTTTCTGATTTTCGTTTGATAGTTACATTGTTGATCACTGTCTATTTCTGTTTTGCTATGACCTTCAGTGGTTATCCCTGCCCACCATACAAGATTATTATACTAGACGAAGCAGATTCGATGACAGAAGATGCCCAGGTACATTACCATATGTAGCACTGATATATCATCATTGTTACAGTACTTTATAAAGTATGTGTGAGTCCATGATACCATGATTTATTTGCAGAATGCATTGAGGCGTACCATGGAGACTTACTCCAAAGTGACAAGATTCTTTTTCATATGCAATTATATCAGCAGGTATTCATCAATCTGTTCGTATTATTTTTCCTGTGGTACATTATTTATTGATTTATGAACCCATGATCATTGTGCAATACAGGATAATAGAGCCACTTGCATCAAGATGTGCAAAGTTTAGGTTCAAGCCTCTTTCAGAAGATGTGATGAGCAACCGCATTTTGCATATATGCAATGAAGAAGGGCTCACTCTGGATGCTCAGGTAACCTTACTGTTTTCACTTCAAAATATATGTCCACATCAAACAGCCCAAGTTTTGCCACAAATCCTTTAATCAATTGTTGGCTTATCTTGACATATTGAGTGGCTTCTGTATTTTCCATGTTAGGCGCTATCCACATTAAGTGCCATCTCCCAAGGAGATCTTCGTCGTGCTATAACTTATCTTCAGGTCTGATGGTTTTCTCAGTTAGCACTTTGCATTATGCTATGGTTTAAGTATGTCCATTTTCATGTTGCTTTTTGTGGTTGCAGAGTGCAGCTCGCTTATTTGGATCTTCTATTTCTGCCAGCGACCTGATTAGTGTTTCAGGGGTATATCATCACACACTTTCTTGCAAATGCCAACTTACATGTCAAATTACAATTTTTGCTTCCTGCAACATATTGTTATACGAAAAACTTGCTTGCTTGATAATGTTGTTCTCTTGAACTTTAATAAAGTGGATTTGGACCAGGATTTGGTTTTGGTAAGGTTCTGCACATGGTGTGATCAAATTGTTTAGTTGCAATCTCATGCCGTGATAAATTTTACTGTGAAAAGAGTTGGTCATTTGAACAAGAAACTGTTTATTCTCTGTCTTCTCTTGGGAGGTCAAACTATTCCGTTTTCATCAAGTTGACCTTCCTGCATCAGGCTATCCCTGAAGATATTGTCAAGTCATTGCTTGTAGCATGCAAATCTGGTGAATTTGATGTGGCAAACAAGGAAGTTAGCAATATTATTGCAGACGGATATCCAGTTTCTCAGCTGCTCTCGCAGGTCAGCTCTCTTCTCTTTGTATACATAGATGACATGATGTGTCACCTGTTGTTTTCATCTTAGAATTACCACTAACTGAAGTGTTCACATTCAGTTTCTAGATGTGATTGTTAATGCGGATGATATTCCAGATGAGCACAAGGCAAGAATATGTAGAAAGCTTGGGGAAGCTGATAAGGTTTGTTCATTCTTTATATGCTAGTTTCACAGTTAGCCATCCAAAATTGTAGTACGAGAACAACCATTTTTCATACTTACTTCCGTGAGTTGCATGTTGCCATAGAGAAACCTAAAACATAATTAAAAAAATAAAGCATTGGGAAAATAAAACATAATAAATAAATAAAGCATTGGGAACCAAAAGCATAAAAAAAATAACGCATAGGGAAATTTGATGACAGGATTATAATGGAGGATTAAGATAAGTAATGTTCTGCTTCTCGGTTTCTGGGAAGCTTGACCTGAGTATTTCAGCAATGTCGATCAAAGTTAGAGCATGACTTTTTGTTTACAGTCGGAATAAGTCCACGATTTACATGTGCTATGACATAATGAATCTCTCAAAAGACTTGATCCTTCTGTTCCATTCTTCTCATAGTCCTTTCATTTAACTTTTATGATTTGCAGTGCTTGGTCGATGGGGCAGATGAGTATTTACAGCTCTTAGATATGGCTAGTGAGACAATTCGTGCTCTGTTTAACATCCCGCAAGGGCTGGTCTTCTAAGAGAAGATGATGGAGATGAACAGCGATACTGCTGCTGGCTGTCTGCAAACTCTGGCAATTATATCTTGTGTCTCCTTCCCAACTTAAGATGCTAGAGAGGCCTAACCTCATTCTCATCATACTCTTGTGCTATTTTTAGGTTGGTTTGTGATGTTTTAAGTGCGATGAACTCACTCTATTTTTCAACCAATTGAATTGTGCCTGAATATGTCAACAATCACAAGAACAGTTCTGACTTGTCATACATTCCTCATACTTGCTTTCCTTTGCATAATACTCTCTCCGTTCCTAAATATAAGACGTTTTTAGAGTTCAGATTGAACTCCCAATACGTCAAATATTTAGGAACGGAGGGAGTATGATTCATAACATAATTAATGGTTACTACTCCCTCTGTAAACTAATATAAGAGTGTTTAGATAACTAAAATAGTAATCTAAATGCTCTTATATTAGTTTACGGAGGGAGTACATGAGATGCTATTTGTTTCCTTCCCCTTCCTTACCCAGATTGCTTGCTATTAGGGTCTTATTTGGGAATCACATAAATATGAGAATACCAGGCTGTGGCCGGATGCTTTTTTTAGGGACTTTGGTTGGATGCTTGGTGAGAAGAGTTATCCCCTTCAGAATTCGAGTCATGTGGTTTAACAAGGCAAAATATTCTTCTATTGTAGGCGACAACATTCGTTTATAGCAAGTTGTCATAAGGCTTGCTCCGGGTTTCGGGCAAGGTTCCGGGGTTTATAGAAACTTTGCATAGACGTGCAAACTTCCAGGACCCCTCCGAAGCTGTCCAGGAGGTATAAGGGGTCCGGAAGTTTTGGTCCCAGAAGTTCCGGGCAGGTTCTAGGATTTACAGAGTTTGCACTATAGTTATGCAAACTCTATAAATGTCCGGGAAGCTGGCTGGATATGGCTAGTGAGAGAATTCGGAAGTTCCGGGGCTTGGAAGTTCTCGGGTAATCCAACAACGGATTAGATGCTCCCTCCCTCTCTCTTAGATTGTCGATATGACTTGGGTGCAATGTGTGTGTGTACGTACGTGTAGTTGATTCCCACAATGTCTTCAAGGTGCATTACTTAATACTCCCTCCGTCTGAAAATACTTGTCGGAGAAATGGATAAAAATAGATGTATCTAGAATTAAAATACATTTAGATACATCCATTTCTCTGACAAGTATTTTCGAACGGAGGGAGTAGTATGGTCATTCTATGGACCAGCCGATGAGGGGCCGCGGCCCCCTCGCGCACTGCAGGGTCGCTTGGTGTTCGTGCGAGGGGTTAGGGAAGGAAGAAAATCACACGACTGGGGGCAGCCGATTCCCACGATGTCTGCAAGGTGCACTACTTAATAGTAGGGAGAGTATCTGGTGCTACCAAACTTTAGGTGCTACCGCGATACGGGCTCCTTGGCCGTTGGATTCATAGATCGGACCGCATCCAGGAGTTGTTGGATCTGCTGGATCTATGCGTAATTTTTGGACTCCTAGTAGGCTTTTCTGCAAATGTTGTAAAGTTACTACGAGCCGTCCGATCTGAGAATCCGACGGCTCAGAAGCCCGTATCACGGTAGCATCTAAGGGGCGGTAGCACCGGATATTTTCCCCTTAATAGTATGATGCATATGTATAAAGTGAAAATCACGGCAAACACTTCTTTTTCTTATTCCGAATTGAGGGGTATCTAACCATCCAAGTAGTAAATGCGTACATGCAACACGCGTCGACCGATATGAGGCATTATATTAATTCACGCATATATTAGGTAGGATATTATTTGTGCGTTAATTATGTAATTAACACCGGTATTGATATTTGATATAATATTAACTACATGTTAAACATGTTGAGCGCTCACCAATGGAGCAATCTGAGTCGTTGGATTGACTTGACCAATATCAGTTTGATCTGGTCTTTTTATATTGGTATATAGAGGTATAGATATTAACTGCACGCTGAACATGTTAAGCGCTCACCATTGGAGCAGTCTGAGTCGTTGGATTGACCTGATTTAATTTTCAATATCAATTGGATTTGGATTTGCCCCTTTGGGTCTTTTTATATTGGTATAGATATTGATATAGTCTTCCACATATGAATTAGAACAAGGTTCACACAAGCATGTGTTACCAACACACCATACATAAAAGAGTACATACTAATGTTGTAGGAGTTTTTTTTTGCTTATGGTGATAGAAGGGGGAAGTTGCTTGGGACGTCTAGCTGCTGTGCTGAATGGGGTATTTTTTTATAGGAGCACTCTCTTGAGGGGTTGTTCATTAGTTATTTCCGTTGGGAATCGTTGCATGCAAAACAAAAAAAATTCTACGCACACGTAATGATCTATCCATGGAGATGCATAGCAACGAGGGGGAGAGTGTGTCTACGTACCCTCGTAGACCGTAAGCGGAAGCGTTTCACAATGCGGTTGATGTAGTCGATCTTCTTCGCGCTTCAATCGATCAAGTATCGAACGCACAACACCTCCGCGTTCTCCACACGTTCAGCTCGGTGACGTTCCTCGTCTTCTTGATCCAGCAAGTCGTCGAGGTAGTAGATGAGTTCCGTCAGCACGACGGCGTGGCGACGGTGAAGGTGAAGTGATCCTCGCAGGGCTTCGCCTAAGTACTACGAAAATATAACCGGGGGTGTAACGGTGGAGGGGGCGTCGCACACGGCTTACAATTGATCGGGTATGTGCTAGCCCCCCCCCCCACATATATATATAGGTGGTGGGAGGAAGGGAGCAGCAACCATAGGAGGCGCCCAAGTAGGAGGAATCCTACTTGGAGTCCCTCCCAAGCCGCGCTCCCCTGCCATATATAACCGAGGGGAAAGGAAAGAGGGGGGCGGGGGGGGGGGGGGGGGGGAGGGGGACGGAAGGAAGTGGGAATCCTAATCCACGATTTCCTTTCCCTTCTCCCCTTTCCTTCTCCTCCTTAGGCCGGCCCGTATGGGGGGCGCACCAGCCCCTTGTGGCTGGTGTGTTTCCCCTCTTGGCCCATAAGGCCCATATCTTTTGCCGGGGGTGCCTGGAACCCCTTCCGGTGACCCGATACCCCCCAAAACACTTTTGGTGTCCGAATACTATCGTCCTATATATCAATCTTTATCTCCCGACCATTTCGAGACTCCTCGTCATGTCCGAGAACTCATCCGGGACTCCGAACAACATTCGGTCACCAAATCACATAACTCAGTTAAACTAAATCATCATCGAACGTTAAGCGTGCAGACCCTACGGGTTCGAGAACTATGTAGACATGACCGAGACACCTCTCCGGTCAATAACCAATAGAGGAACCTGGATGCTCATATTGGCTCCTACGTATTCTACGAAAATCTTTATTGGTCGAACCATTATGACAACATACGTAATTCCCTTCGTCTATCAGTATGTTACTTGCCCGAGATTCGTTCGTCGGTATCTTCATACCTAGTTCAATCTTGTTACTGGTAAGTCTCTTTACTCGTTCTGTAATACATCACCTCGTGACTAACTCCTTAGTCGTTTGCTTGCAAGCTTATGATGTGTCTAGAGAGGGCCCAGAGATACCTCTCCGATACTCGGAGTGACAAATCCTAATCTCGATATATGCCAACTCAACAAACACCTTCGGAGATACCTGTAGAGCATATTTATAATCACCCAATTACGTTGTGACGTTTGATAGCACACAAGGTATTCCTCTGGTATCCGGGAGTTGCATAATCTCATAGTCGAAGGAATATGTATTTGACATGAAGAAAGCAATAGCAATAAAACTGAACGATCATTATGCGAAGCTAACGGTTGGGTCTTGTCCATCACATCATTCTCCTAATGATGTGATCCCGTTATCAAATGACAACACATGTCCATGGTTAGGAAACCTTAACCATCTTTGATCAACGAGCTAGTCTAGTAGAGGCATACTAGGGACACGGTATTTGTTTATGTATCCACACATGTATTTAAGTTTCCGGTCAATACAATTCTAGCATGAATAATAAACCTTTATCATGATTAAGAAAATATAATAATAACCATATTATTATTGCCTCTAGGGCATATTTCCATCAGTCTCCCACTTGCACTAGAGTCAATAATCTAGTTCACATCGCCATACGATTAATACCCATAGTTCACATCGCCATGTGATTAACACCCAAAGAGTTTACTAGAGTCAATAATCTAGTTCACATCGCCATGTGATTAACACTCAAAGAGTACTAAGGTGTGATCATGTTTTGCTTGTAAGAGAGATTTAGTCAATGGGTCTGCCACAATCAGATCCATATGTACTTTGCAAATTTCTATGTCTACAATGGTCTGCATGGAGCTACTCTAGCTAATTGCTCCCACTTTCAATACGTATTCAGATTGAGACTTAGAGTCATCTGAATCGGTGTCAAAGCTTGCATCGACGCAATTCTTTACGACGAACTCTTTATCACCTCCATAATCGAGAAATATTTCCTTAGTCCTCTTAGGTAACTAAGGATAATTTTGACCGCTGTACAGTGATCTACTCCTGGATCATCATTGTACCCCCTTGCCAAACTCATTGGCAAGGTACGCAATAGGTCTGGTACACAGCATAGCATACTTTATAGAACCTATGGCTGAGGCATAGGGAATGACTTTCATTCTCTCTCTATCTTCTGCCATGGTCGGGTTTTGAGTCTTTACTCAACTTCACACCTTACAATACAGGCTAGAACTCCTTCTTTGACTGATCCATTTTGAACTCCTTCAAATCTTGTCAAGGTATGTACTCATTGAAAATCTTCTCAAGCGTCTTGATCTATCTCTATATATCTTGATGCCTAATATGTAAGCAGCTTCACCGAGGTCTTTCATTGAAAAATTCTTATTCAAGTATCCTTTTATGCTATCCAGAAATTCTATATCATTTCCAATCAGTAATATGTCATCCACATATAATATCAGAAATGCTACAGAGCTCCCACTCACTTTCTTGTAAATACAAACTTCACCATAAATCTGTATAAAACCACACTGGTACATCGACGTGCTAAACAAACGGTTTTTAACCCCTTTCCGTGACGACATTTGGAACCGTCACCAAGTGAGTGTGGGCGATAGGGGGGTCCTTCCCACACGACCCAGAAATCGTCGGGGATAGGCCCTCCTGGGACCCAGGCTGGGGCCGTGTGCGATCGGGCGAGGCATTGAAACCCAATCATTTCCGTAGGTATGTACATCCCACACGGTGAATCCCAGAAATCATTTCCGTAGGTATGTACATCCCACACGGTGGATCCCAGAAATCATTTCAGTAGGTATGTACATCCCACACGGTGAATTCCAGAAATCATTTCCGTAGGTATGTACATCCCACACGGTAAATCCCAGAATATCGTTTCCGTAGGTATGTACATCCCACATAGTTCTTTGTGTGGAAACGTTTGTGCAAGGTGGCTGAAAGTGCAACTATCCCTGGGTGGTTTTGGTAATTCCTAACAACATATAGCTCATTGAGCTAATGCTATTCCAAGATGAATATTTCAGGAAAGCTCAATGATTGGCATGGCACGGATTAGAAAGTGGACCCTTCAAAATGCTAAGGACAAAGGATTGGCTCAAGCTCAAAGCACAAGACTCTAAATTTTCTATTTTAGTGATCCAAGATCACATTGAGTCTATAGGAAAAGCCAATACTATTAAGAAGGGATGAGGTGTTGCTTAATGAGGATCTTGCTCAAAATGCTTAGTGATATGCTCCAAAACCCTCCACTACTTTCTCATATCCACATATGTCCTAAACCAAAAAGTCCAACTTGGCCCCACCGAAATTTCATATCCGGAGCCACCGAGTTCAGTTGTCATAGCCACTGCCAGAAACCCTAATCAATTCGGTCTCACCGATAGGGATCTCGGTCCCACCGAGATGGGGTTGTAATCTCTCCGTTTCCTTTTCGTAACGTTTCGGTCAAACCGAGATGAGCGATCGGTCCCACCGAGATTGCAATTCAAACTCTCTGTTTCCCTTTCGTAACGTTTCAGTCCAACCGAGATGAGCGAATCGGTCCCACCGAGTTCGCCTGACCAACTCTCTGTTTGACTATTACCAAAATCGGTCTCACCGAGTTTGTGTAATCGGCCTCACCGAGATTACGTTATGCCCTAACCCTAATGACATCGGTCCCACCGAATTGATCCAGTCGGTCCCACCGAGAATCCTAACGTTCACATTTTGAACTAAATCGGTCCGACCGAGTTTCATGATTCGGTCCCACCGAGTTTGGTGATTTGTGTGTAATGGTTAGATTTTGTGTGGAGGCTATATATACCCCTCCACCCACTCTTCATTCGAGGAGAGAGCCATCAGAACATGCCTACACTTCCAACACATATTTTCTGAGAGAGAACCACCTACACTTGTGTTGAGGTCAAGATATTCCATTCCAACTACATAAATCTTGATCTCTAGCCTTCCCCAAGTTGCTTTCCACTCAAATCTTCTTTCCACCAAATCCAAATCCTGTGAGAGAGAGTTGAGTGTTGGGGAGACTATCATTTGAAGCACAAGAGCAAGGAGTTCATCATCAACACACCATTTGTTACTTCTTGGAGAGTGGTGTCTCCTAGATTGGCTAGGTGTCACTTGGGAGCCTCCGTCAAGATTGTGGAGTTGAACCAAGGAGTTTGTAAGGGCAAGGAGATCGCCTACTTCGTGAAGATCTACCCGAGTGAGGCAAGTCCTTCATGGGCGACGACCATGGTGGGATAGACAAGGTTGCTTCTTCGTGGACCCTTCGTGGGTGGAGCCCTCCGTGGACTCGCGCAACCGTTACCCTTCGTGGGTTGAAGTCTCCATCAACGTGGATGTACGATAGCACCACCTATCGGAACCACGGATAAAAAATCTCCGTGTCAACATTGCGTTTGCTCCCTAAATCTCATCCCCTTTACCTTCATATGCAATTGTTTTACATTCCGCTGCTATACTCTTAGAATTGCATGTGTAGGTTGATTACTTGACTTGTGCTAAGTTGCTAAAATCTGCCAAGAACTAAAATTGGGAAAAGGCTAGATTTTTATTTGGTCGAGTAGTCTAATCACCCCCCTCTAGACATACTTCCGATCCTACAGTGGCCTAACGCAAACAGTTCGCTGCCGGAAGCCGTGTGTGATTGTTAGTTGATCGAACACGCCTACTTTCTAGAAACCGTGCGGGTTGTTTGAGTTCATCACCCACGGTGCTGTCTGAGTAACCGTTTACAATAGAAAACCCCAATAAGCAGGGTAATTATCCTATTATTGATAATCCATGTACTAATCAAACTGATATTTCTTATAAAACACGCCAGATATTTCATATTCGTATAAAAGCAACCAGGATTTCATAATCGAATTACGTGAGATAGCTTCGGAACTCAGTTACGCCATTACACAACAGCACCAAGTTTCACATGCATCATCAAAAACCGTTGAAAAGTAGTATCATACACGGTAAATAGACAGATGAATCTCATCGAGGAAACTGCAGAAGCGGAAGGCAAATATTGAGCCTTCAGTGATGTTGAATGTCCTTGCAACTTTAGGCCAGTGGCTATGGATAATTGCCCGCCCAACCTTCGTCCTCTTCAGCAAGACTTCGATATTGTACCGTGGGTGTTGAATGAATACCTTCCTCGCCTCTTGACCATGCAGGTGGTTTGAGAGGTAATCATCGGTGAACTGCTTTGAAAAGTACTGAAAACAAAGCTACGCATAAATCGTTGTTTTAAATTATGAAATGGCGCAAGGGGTAAAAACAAGGTAAAAGAGTTGGTACCATCCTATAGTTGACTGATGTCTTCTTCATTGTGCAAACAAAGATCTTGTTGTTATTCGTTGCAAGTTTCTTCATCCTAACAATCTTTCCGAGTTTCTTTACTTGACTGATATTCATGGACATCTCATTTCCCCATATGCAAAATGGGTCGAACAGTGGGTCTAAGCCTCTGACAGCAGGACCTACATGTGCAAGACCAAATTGTAAGAAACCTAAATATTAGAATGATTCCCGCAACTGCACAATAATGTGCTATTAGCCAAAGGACCCTGCTTAAACAAACCTCGATGGTAAACCGCAGTGTCTCCCATTGTTTCCCTGCAACACACATAAGGAAGATCTTGATCAGGTTAACCGAGAGTTGCCATACTATCAGTAGAATATGTATTGAGTACAACCAAATTCGATTGGTGTCACATGCATAACAATAGAAAATTGTGCCCACAACAAATAAAAATCAAATTGCAGAACTGAACCAAACAGTTAAATGGACAGCAGACCAAATGAACCAAAATAGTTAACTGAGCACGACATTGCAGAATAGAAACATGTACTAGAAGATAAGACAGTTAACAAAACAAAGAATGCTTGAGAATAGTACTATGAAATGTAGCAATTGCTGGACCAAAGTGTTAACTGAACATTACATTTCAGAGGACCAAACTGTTAACTGAACATCAGATTTCATATTAACATTACAGAGGACAAATCACTAGAAGGCACTGGCGGTGGCCTCGAGAAAACATCACAAGCTGTATTTTAAAGTAGGCAACCGCGTGGCGGTGTCGACGGTGGCCTCGAAGACGAGGTGCTCCTCCAAGATCTGGCGGTCGACACGCATGGCAGCCATAGCGACCTCGTTCGCGCGTGCGGCCGCATGCTACTCAGCTCCACATTATACTGCGTGTAAAATGGCTGTGGGCGGCGCTTAATTGGAGGAGGGGGGCAGTGATTTTGGCGGAAGGTGTCGCTCCGTCGGTCGGGGCATGTGGGATGGGAAAGGAGGAGGATGGTGTGGGTGAGGTGTGGATTACCTGACAATATCGACGAGGCCACGTAGCAAGAAGAAGGGTCGGCAGCGAGGAAGCCGCACAACAAGAAGAAGGGTCACCGGCGAGGAGGCGGCGCTGCAACAAGAAGGGTCGCCGGCGAGGAGGCGGCGCTGCAAGAAGAAGGGTAGCTGGCGAGGAGGCGGCGCTGCAAGAAGAAGGGTCGCCGGCGAGGAGGCTGAGCAGCCAGTAAGCAGCAGTGAAGGTTTGAACTTGGAAAGCAAGGAGGAACAGTGGAAATGTGGCTTTTGGTAGGAGGGAGGGGGCGGGGAGATAGATATTTCCGCGGTGGCCAAAAATTTCGCTCGGTGCCGCGAGAAACTGGCGCGCAAGTGTGGTTCAAGCGGGGGCGGTGGACTATAGACGACGAAGCTTCCTGCATAAGCCAGACAAGACGGTGTGCCAAGATATTTTATATCGCATCCCACACGATTCTTTCTAGTAAACTGTTTGTGGTATACCTGATTTTTTCATTATGTTTTGAAAGACAAAATGGTGTTGCGGAGGGAAAGGATGGTGTTTGAATTGCTAGAACATTTACGTATAGTGAACATGCAACTAATACATGAGTGTCGTGTTTAAATTTGGAATTATTCTGGAATCATTTGGCATTTTTATGCATTAATTGAGTTTCTGGGCATTTAATGTGCATAATTCAAATCTGAACTACAAGCACATGCTCCAATGCACCAAAGTTGTTTGAAAAATCACATGTGTATCCTTGGGTGAATTTCTAGGTCCCAGGCAAGACATGGGAGTGAAATTCAAACATCTGGGCGTCGTGGCTCAGCCGGAAAGATTGAGAAACTTGGTTTTTAAATTCTAGTAAATCCAAAACACGCCTGAAAATCATGAAACTTGGCATGGTGTCATGACATGGCACCAACATGCTGCGGTAATTTTTTGGCCGAATTGGGACAAGCTTTGGTGTAAGCTTCTTGCAAACCGGAGCTTCCCTCAAGAAGGCTCGTGCTTCCGAGAGGGAACGTGTCACCTCCGTGTGCGAAACGACATACGTACACTGCCTTCTCCCGCCTTGATTTTTTTACACAGGCAGATTAGACCAAATAGAAGTATCGTGCTAAAATTTGGAATTATTCCGGGTTCGTTTGGCCTTTTTTATACATTAATTGAGTTTCTGCGCATTTAATGTGCATAATTCAAATTTGAACTACAAGCACAGGCTCCAGTGCACCAAAGTTGTTTGAAAAATCACATGTGTGTCCTTGGGTAAATTTGTAGGTCCCATGCAAGAGATGGGAGTGAAATTCAAACATCTGGGCATCGTGGCTCGGCCGGAAAAATTGAGAAACTTTCCTGTAATTCGAAAACTCGCCTGAAAATCATGAAACTTGGCATGGTGTCATGACATGGCACCAACATGTTGCGGTAATTTTTTGGCCGAATTGGGACAAGCTTTGGTGTAAGCTTCTTGCAAACCGGAGCTTCCCTCAAGAAGGCTCGTGCTTCCGAGAGGGAACGTGTCACCTCCGTGTGCGAAACGACATACGTACATTGCCTTCTCCCGCCTTAATTTTTTTTACACAGGCAGATTAGACCAAATAGAAGTATCGTGCTAAATTTTGGAATTATTCCGAGTTCGTTTGGCCTTTTTTATGCATTAATTGAGTTTCTGCGCATTTAATGTGCATAATTCAAATTTGAACTACAAGCACATGCTCCAGTGCACCAAAGTTGTTTGAAAAATCACATGTGTGTCCTTGGGTGAATTTCTAAGTCCCATGCAAGAGATGGGAGTGAAATTCAAACATCTGGGCGTCGTGGCTCGGCCGGAAAGATTGAGAAACTTGGTTTTTTAATTCCTGTAATTCCAAAACACGCCTGAAAATCATGAAACTTGGCATGGTGTCATGACATGGCACCAACATGCTGTGGTAATTTTTCTGTCCGATTTGCGAAGGCGCACACATTAACAATCAACAAAGTCATTTTGGAACAAGTGCTGTCACGTTACAAATCGGAAACACAAGTATTATTGAAACCGTGGGCGTTCTACTTACCAATTACGTGTGCCACGCGTCCTCTTTTTTTATTGGCTAGGAGGTGCCGTGCGGGGTAGCTATTTGAGTATGGGAGGCATGCGATCACACCCCTGCGTGTGCTCATCGGGAGGAGAGCCCTTTGACCGCTACCCGCCGCGCACCTCCCTCCCAACGTCTCCATTAATGGCGCCCGAGCACCTGTTCTACGGCGTGGCTATATGTCTCACTGGACTGAGATTTAAGAGAGAAAAATGAAAATCTGAAAAGAAAGTTTTGCACGGATCTTGATGTATCTGACGGACCTATATAGCATCGACTGTGACTTATAGCAAGCATGATGAATATAAGGACGATGACAGTGGATAATAATTGTCTTACATATTTAGAAACATAATTAAAAAAAGCCACATGCGGCAACTCCCGAAATACACAAGGGCAATAGAAGAAGGAAGGCAACGATCTGGCTAGCTGATCTCTACTTTCTTGATGCGTTGCTGCAGGCCACGGGAACTAGTCTCCGCGGCGAGCGACGACGAGCTCTTTCTTGTCCTCAAGATGCTGCTTGAGAGCATCCACGGATTCCTCCATCAGCTTTCTGCGCTCGATGCGCAGCATGGCATTCTCGCCCATAAGTTTCTCGACGATGACGCCGGTCCTCTTCAACAAGGCAGTGGTCTGCTCCTGCTGCTTCGCACTTCTGACGATCTTCACCCTCAGCAGGTCGCGCTCGGCCCGGAGCTTCGCATTGCTCTCATTTAGTTGCCGGATGACGCCGGTAGACTGTTCAAACGAGGCTTTCAGGTCATCCTGCAACCTCGCCCACCTGGAGATATGATCCATCTGACTAAAGACGAGGGCACGCATACGCCTGTAAGAGTCCTCGCCTGCCCACGAGACATTTTCCTAGGCCACCACAGCGCGGGAGGACATCTTTTCTGCTTCCGCAGCGCGACCGACCAAGTCTGCTGCATCGACGGTGCGACGGGACCTCCGTGTTGCTTTGGCGGCACGGCAGGACCTCTGTGCTGCTACGGCCGTGCGGCGGGACATGTTGGTTGCTTTCGCGGTGAGGCGGGACATCTCTCGTGCTTCCGCTTCCAGGCTCGCCTCTCCCTGGTGGCAATCTCTAGACCCAGAACTCACGCTGGCCATGGTGGACGCAAGGGAACAATGACGAATGACTTGTTTGTTTTTGACTTTTTGTGGATGAGGAGTTGAGGAGGAATGTGCAATCATGTTGGAGTAGTAGTATTTATAACCGCGTAGTAATACGCTCCTAAGTGGGAAACCGTTTAGGTTTTGATCGGTGTGAACATGTTTGCAATTTGGAATGTGACGGGACGCATGCTCAAAAATTACTAACGGTTATAAGTGTAGCACTATTCCCGAAAGGTGTAACGTGGGCACGTACGCCTTCTCGGCCGCGTACGTGGCGTTTGCACCATAGGGTGCACCGCAATAGGCAATGTCAGCACACGTCTTGTTCCAACAACCGTGCGCGCTCGTTATTACCATCGCGCACGCTTCTTTTAATTAGAATGTGTGTGCCCGTCTAGCGCACACACGTTGATCTATCTAACTGTTTCAGTTTGTTGTGGCTAATCGCAAACAGTTCATCCATGTGAAGTGTATGCCATCAATCGCAGACACTTTGATCTGGCTGACCCGTTTCTGTTCTGTTGCCTAATCGCAAACAGTTAATCCTTCTGAAGCGTATGCCCTCAATCACACACACCTTGATCTGGCTGACCGTTTCTTTTGTGTTGCCTAATCACAAACAGTTCATCCGAGTGAACCGTATGCTCTATATCGCACACGCCTTCATCAGGCTACCCGTTTCTTTTGTTCCACCTCATCGCAAACAGCTCATTGGACTTAACCGTATGCCCTGGATCGCACACGAAACTAAAATCTGAACCGTGTTTGATGGCTCCATAATCGCAAACGTTTTGCACCTTTTTTGATGGTTCTTTTACACCACCGTTTGCGATTATTGCATCGCACACAGTTTCGTCAAAGGGTCTCTGATCGTAGTGTCACGTTAGCAGCATCCTGCAGTAGTGCCATATGCTTTGATCACCTCATCAAAGCGTATATTCCAACTCCGAGATGCTTGCACCAGTCCATAGATGGATCGCTGGAGATTGCACACTTTGTTAGCACCTTTAGGATCGACAAAACCTTCTGGTTGCATCATATACAACTCTTCTTTAAGAAATCCATTAAGGAATGCAGTTTTGACATCCATTTGCCAGATTTTATAATTATAAAATGCGGCAATGGCTAACATGATTCGGACTAACTTAAGCATCGCTACGGGTGAGAAAGTCTCATCATAGTCAACCCTTGAACTTGTCGAAAACCTTTCGCGACAAGTCGAGCTTTGTAGATGGTGACATTACCATCCATGTCTGTCTTTTTCTGATCCATTTATTATCAAGGCTTGCCGATCATCGGGCAAGTCCACCAAAGTTCGCACTTTCTTCTCATACATGGATCCTATCTCAGATTTCATGGCCTCAAGCCATTTATCAGAATCTGGGCTCATCATAGCCTTTTCATAGTTCATAGGTTTGCCATGGTCTAGTAACATGACTTCCAGGACAGGATTACCGTACCACTCTGGCGCGGAACATGTTCTATTCGACCTACGAGGTCTAGTAGTAACTTGATCTAAAGTTTCATGATCACCATCATTAGCTTCCTCTCTAGTTGGTGTAGGCACATCACAAGAACGGATTTCTCTGATGTGCTACTTTCCAATTCGGGAGAAGTTACGATTACCTCATCAAGTTCTACTTTCCTCCCACTCACTTCTTTCGAGAGAAACTCCTTCTCTAGAAAGGTTCTACTCTTGGCAACAAAGATCTTTCCTTCGGATCTGTGGTAGAAGGTGTACCTAATTGTTTCCTTAGGATATCCTATGAAGACACACTTCTCCGATTTGGATTCGAGCTTATCATGCTGAACCCTTTTGACATAAGTGTCGCAAACCTAACTTTAAGAAACGACAGCTTAGGTTTCTTGCCAAACCACAGTTCATACGGTGTTGTCTCAACGGATTTAGACGGTGCCCTTATTTAACGTGAATGTGACTGTCTCTAATGCATAACCCCAAAACGATAATGGTAAATCAGTAAGAGACATCATAGAACGCACCATATCCAATAAAGTACGGTTACGACGTTCGAACACACCATTACGCTGTGGTGTTCCAGGTGGCGTGAGTTGTGAAACTATTCCACATTGTTTTAAATGAAGGCCAATCGTAACTCAAATATTTGCCTCCACGATCAGATCGTAGAAACTTTATTTTCTTGTTACGATGATTTTCCACTTCACTCTGATTTTTTTAACTTTTCAAATGTTTCAGACTTGTGTTTCATCAAGTAGATATACCCATACCTACTCAAATCATCTGTCAAGGTCAGAAAATAATAATACCCACCGCGTGCTTCAACACTCAGCGGACCACATACATCGGTATGTATTATTTCCAATAAGTCATTAGCTCGCTCCATTGTTCTGGAGAACAGAGTTTTAGTCATCTTGCCCTTGAGGCATGGTTCGCAAGTATCAAATGATTCATAATCAAGTGATTCCAAAAGTCCATCTGCATGGAGTTTCTTCATGCGCTTTACACCAATATGACCTAAACGGCAGTGCCACAAATATGTTGCACTATCATTATCAGCTTTGCATCTTTTGGCATCAATATTATGAATATGTGTATCACTAGGATCGAGATTCAATATACCATTTACATCAGGTGTATGACCATAGAAGGTTTTATTCATGTAAACAGAACAACAATTATTGTCTAACTTAAATCAATAACCGTATTGCAATAAACATGATCCAATCATATTCATGCTCAACGCAAACACCAAATAACATTTATTTAGGCCCAAAACTAATCCTGAAGGTAGAGGGAGTGTGCGATGGTGATCTTATCAACCTTGGAATCACTTCCAACACACATCGTCACCTTGCCCTTAACTAGTCTCTGTTCATTCTGCAACTCCTGTTTCGAGTTACTAATCTTAGCAACTGAACTAGTATCAAATACCCAGGGGCTACTACGAACACTAGTAAGGTACACATCAATAATCTGTATATCAAATATACCTTTGTTCACTTTGCCATCCTTCTTATCCGCCAAATGTTTAGGGCAGTTCCACTTCCACTTCCACTGACCATTTCCTTCGTAGTAGAAGCACTCAGTTTCAGGCTTGGGTCCAGCTTTGGGCTTCTTCAGGGGAGTGGCAACTTGCTTGCCATTCTTCTTGAAGTTCCCTTTCTTCCATTGCCCTTTTTCTTGAAACTAGTGGTCTTGTTAACCATCAACACTTGATGCTCTTTCTTGATTTCCACCTTCACCGATTTCAACATCACGAAGAGCTTGGGAATCGTTTTTGCCATCCCTTGCATATTATAGTTCATCACGAAGTTCTAGTAGCTTGGTGATAGTGACTAGAGAACTCTGTCAATCACTATCTTATCTGGAAAGATTAACTCCCACTTGATTCAAGCGATTGTAGTACCCAGATATTTTGAGTACATGCTCACTGGCTGAGTTATTCTCCTCCATCTTGTAGGCAAAGTACTTGTCAGAGGTATCATATCTCTCGACACGGGCATGAATCTGAAATACCAATTTTCAACTCTTGAAACATCTCATATGCTCCGTGGAGTTCAAAATATTTTTGAAGTCCTGGTTCTAAGCCGTAAAGCATGGCGCACTAAACTATCAAGTAGTCATCATATCGAGCTTGCAAAACGTTCATAACGTCTGCATCTGCTCCTGCAACAGGTTTGTCACCTAGCGGTGCATCAAGGACATAATTCTTATGTGCAGCAATGAGGATAATCCTCAGATCACGGACCCAGTACGCATCATTGCTACTATCATCTTTCAACTTAGTTTTCTCTAGGAACATATAAAAATATATAGGAGCTATATCACGAGCTATTGATCTACAACATAGATACGCAAAACTATCAAGACTAAGTTCATGATAAATTAAGTTCAATTAATCAAATTACTAATGAACTCCCACTTAAATAGACATCCCTCAAGTCATCTAAGTGATACGTGATCCAAATCAACTAACCCATGTCCGATCATCACGTGAGATGGGGTAGTCATCAATGGTGAACATCTCTATGTTGATCATATCTACTATATGATTCACATTCGACATTTCGGTCTCCAGTGTTCCGAGACCATGTCTCTACATGCTAGGCTCGTCAAGTTTAACCCAAGTATTCTACATGTGCAAAACTGTCTTACACCCGTTGTATGTGAACGTAGAGTCTATCACACCCGATCATCACATGGTGTCTCAACATGACGAACTATAGCAACGGTGCATACTCAGGGAGAACACTTTTACCTTGAAATTTAGTGAAGGGATCATCTTATAATGCTACCGCCGTACTAAGTAAAATAAGATGCATAAAAGATAAACATCACATGCAATCAAAATATGTGACATGATATGGCTATCATCATCTCGTGCTTTTGATCTCCATCTCCAAAGCATCGTCATGATCTCCATCGTCACCGGCTCGACACCTTGATCTCTATTGTGGCGTTGTGGTCGTCTCGCCAACTATTGCTTCTACAACTATCGCTAATGCATAGTGATAAAGTAAAGCAATTACATGGCGTTTGCATTTCATACAATAAAGAGACAACCATAAGGCTCTTGCCGGTTGCCGATAACTTACAAAATATGATCATCTCATACAATAACGTATATCACATCATGTCTTGACCATATCACATCACAACATACCCTACAAAAACAAGTTAGACGTCCTCTACTTTGTTGTTGCAAGTTTTACATGGCTGCTACGGGTTTCTAGCAAGAACCGTTCTTACCTACGGCAAAAACCACAACGGTGATTCGTCATGTTTGCTGTTTTAACCTTCTTCAAGGACTGGCCGTAGTCAAATTCGATTCAACTAAAGTAGGAGAAACAGACACCCGCCATCCACCTTTATGCAAAACTAGTTGCATGTCAGTCGGTGGAACCGGTCTCATGTGCGTGGACATGTAAGGTTGGTCTGGGCCGCTTCATCCCACAATACCACCGAATCAAAATAATACATTGGTGGTAAGCAGTATGACTATCATCGCCCACAACTCTTTGTGTTCTACTCATGCATATCATCTACGCATAGACCTGACTCTGATACCACCGTTGGGAATCGTTGCATGGAAAACAAAAAAATTCTACACACACGCAATGATCTATCCATGGAGATGCATAGCAACGAGGGGGAGAGTGTGTCTATGTACCCTCGTAGACCGTAAGTGGAAGCGTTTCACAACGCGGTTGATTTAGTCGAACTTCATCGTGCTTCAACCGACCAGGTACCGAACGCACGACACCTCCGCGTTCTGCACACGTTCAGCTCGATGACGTCCCTCGCTTTCTTGATCCAGCAAGTCATCGAGGTAGTAGATGAGTTCCGTCAGCACAACGACATGGTGACGGTGATGGTGAAGCAATCCTCGCAGGGCTTCACCTAAGCACTATGAAAATATAAACGGGGGTGTAAATGGTGGAGGGGGGCGCCGCCTACTGCTTACAATTGATCTGGTATGTGCTAGCCCCCCCCCCCCCACATATATATATAGGCGGGAGGGAGGGAGGAGCAGCCATAGGAGGCGCCCAAGTAGGAGGAATCCTACTTGGAGTCCCTCCCAAGCCGCGCGCCCCCTGCCATATATAACCGAGGGGAAAGGAAAGAGGAGGGAGACGGAAGGAACTGGGAATCCTAATCCACAATTTCCTTTCCCTTCTCCCCTTTCTTTCTCCTCCTTAGGCCGACCCATATGGGGGGCGCACCAGCCCCTTGTGGCTGGTGTGTTTCCCCTATTGGCCCATAAGGCCCATATCTTTTGCCAGGGGTGCGTGGAACCCCTTCCGGTGACTCGATAAGTACCCGTACACCCCGAAACACTTCCGGTGTCCGAATACTATCGTCCTATATATCAATCTTTACCTCTCGACCATTTCGAGACTCCTCGTCATGTCCGTGATATCATTCGGGACTCCGAACAACATTCGGTCACCAAATCACATAACTCATCTAATATTAAATCGTCATCGAACGTTAAGCATGTGGACCCTACGGGTTCGAGAACTATGTAGACATGACCGAGACACCTCTCCGGTCAATAACCAAATAGCGGAACCTGGATGCCATATTGGCTCTGATACGTCTCCAATGTATCTATATTTTTTTATTGTTCCATACTATTATATTATCTGTTTTGGATGTTTTATATGCATTAATATGCTATTTTATATTATTTTTGTGACTAACCTATTAACCTAGGGCCCAGTGCCAGTTTCTGTTTTTTCCTTGTTTTTGAGTTTCGCAGAAAAGGAATACCAAACGGAATAAAACCCTCGCGATGATTTTTCTTGGACCAGAAGACACCCACGAGACTTGGAGATGAAGTCGGAAGAGCCACGAGGCAGCCACAAGGGTGGAGGGCGCGCCTAGGGGGTAGGGCGTGCCCCCCCCCCCCCCCGTGACTCCCCTGACATAATTCTTTCGCCCATATATTCACAAATATTCCCAAACCACCAGAAGTATCCACGAAAACACTTTTCCACCGCCACAACCTTCTGTACCCATGAGATCCCATCTAGGGGCCTTTTCCAGCATCCTGCGAGAGGGGGATTCGATCACGAAGGGCTTCTACATCAACTCTATTGCCCTTCTGATGAAGCATGAGCAGTTTACCACAGACCTACGGGTCCATAGCTAGTAGCTAGATGGCTTATTCTCTCTCTTTGATTCTCAATACCATGTTCTCCTCGATGTTCTTGGAGATCTATCCGATGTAATACTCTTTTGTGGTGTGTTTGTCGAGATCCGATGAATTGTGGGTTTATGATCAACTTATCTATGAATATTATTTGGATCTTCTCTGAATTTTTTATGCATGATTTGGTATTTTTGTAATTCTCTTCGAACTATCGGTTTGGTTTGGCCAACTAGATTAGTTTTTCTTGCAATGAGAAGTGCTTAGCTTTGGGTTCAATCTTGCGGTGTCCTTTCCCAGTGACAGTAGGGGAAGCAAGGCACATATTGTATTGTTGCCATCGAGGATAAAAAGATGGGATTTTCATCATATTGCTTGAGTTAATTCCTCTACATCATGTCATCTTACTTAATGCGTTTATTCTGTTCTTCATGAACTTAATACTCTAGATGCAGGCAGGAGTCAGGCGATGTCGGTGTCAAAACTGGCGGATCTCGGGTAGGGGGTCCCGAACTGTGCGTCTAAGGTCGATGGTAACAAGAGACAGGGGACACGATGTTTACCCAGGTTCGGGCCCTCTCTATGGAGGTAATACCCTACTTCCTGCTTGATTGATCTTGATGAATATGAGTATTACAAGAGTTGATCTACCACGAGATCATAATGGCTAAAACTCTAGAAGTCTAGCCTGTATGATTATGATTGTCCCTATGGACTAAACCCTCCGGTTTATATAGACACCGGAGGGGACTAGGGTTGTACAAAGTCGGTTACAGAGAAAGGAATCTTCATATCCGGACTGTCGGATCTCGGGTTCCAGCAAAACCCTCAAGGTTCGAACACTGGGGTGCGCGCGAAGATCTCCCCCTACCGAATCATGCCCATAGCCTCACCGGAATCTCTAAGCTTAGCTCGACGAACTCACAACACAAGGGACACAAGATTTATACTGGTTCGGGCCACCGTTGTGGTGTAATACCCTACTCCGGTGTGGTGTGGTGGATTGCCTCTTGGGCTAAGGATGAACAGTACAAGGGGAAGAACAGCCTCCTGAGGTGAGGTGTTCTTGCGCTTGGTGGGTGTGAGGATGAACTGAACGAGTTCGAGACGAGTTGCCTCCTACTGTGGTGGCTAATCCTATTTATAGAGGCCCTAGTCCTCTTCACAAATATTGAGTGGGAAGGGAGCCAACAACGGCCAATTTGAAAGGGGACAGCTAGTACAAGCTATCCTGACTAAAGGTGGTCTTCGCCTGCAAAAGGCTCTGGTGGTGACGCCGCCTCGGGCTCCATGGTGACCTCCATCTTGCCGTCCTGTTGGTCTTGGTCTCGTTGCACCGATATGGAAACCTTTGCTTGATGCCCCGGTACTCATCGTCTGCGCTTGCCTCCTTAGCACCAAAGAGGAAACAAGGACACTGCGCGCGCTGGCGCCCACCTGGTCTCGATCGTCACGGCTCACGTCATGAGAACCTCGCGAGGTTTGCCTTGCCTTGATCTCTCCGCCCCTCGCGAGCCAGCCTGGTGAGGCTGCTCCTGAGGAGGTCTTGTGTCGTCTGCCTCGCGAGGGTCTTGAAAGCTTGTTGGTGAAGATGGGCCATACGGGCCCGCTCGCAGAGCCACGCCGTGGGCCGTAGGCAGGCAAGTCTGGGGACCCCCGTTCCCAGAACGCCGACAGTAGCCCCCGGGCCCAAGGCGCGCTCGGGCTTGGCTTGGAGGCGAAGCCAAAGGGCAAGTGCGGAGTGCCGCAGGCCCCAATAGCCTGCGGCCTTGGTCGACGCGTGGCGGTTGATTGAACGTGGGCGTCTCCGCTTCCCCACGCTGCCTCGGCAACTGCCCGACTTGACGAGTCCCTGCGACTTGCAAGGAAAAACCATCATTACCTGTGATCGTGGGGGGCGCTAGTTGGCCTTCTCCTGCTATAAATGGGGAGGGGGGGGGGTGGATCCCCCGTCGCCCATCTCTTCCCATTCCGCTCGCTTCTCCCCCTTTGCTCCATTGCCAGTAGCGACAACAATGGCGCCCATCCGGAGGTTTTCCGCTGTGGAGAAAGGGAAGACTCCCCGCGACGAGCCAGGGCCGCTTCCGCCGAAGAAGAGGCCGGTCCACCATCGTGACATGGTGGTGATGCAGGAGGTGACGAGGCCTTGGTGCGAGCGGCCTCCTCCTGGGTATTCGTTACCCCTGTACGCCCAAGCCGAGGGCTCAGGAGGAAGAGGCGACGAGCAGCGGCGCGTGCGCCGCTGCCATGGTCGCCGTACCGCGGTGGCGCGCGTCGCTGCCCCTGGAGTCCATGCCGCGGACTCCTCGCATGAACTTGTGCTGTGGGCAGCGATGCCCCCGAGCACTTGGATCCGCTTCCCTTCCTTCTTCTCTACCGAGATGCCGCCGAGGGGGCCCCTCGAGCTTTGGCTACAGCACGCCGACTGCGACGCGCCGGCGACTGGAGCGGAAGTTGAAGCTGTCTCCTCGGGCAAGATCTTCATGACCCGAGGCTGAGGTGAGGTCGCTCGAGTGTGCTGTGCGGAGGGCGCCCTCGCGATCCACTTCGAGTACGATGGTGCCTCCAAGCTGTCCTTCAAGGTCTTCGACACAGAAGGCCGCCGCCTGGAGTGCTGCTCCGGGAGGGGCCATCAGGTCGGCGCCACAACAGGGGTAGGGCCTGCTGTCCGCGTCGCCAGCGGCTCCTCCGGAAGCGGCAGCGACACTTGGGAGTCCAGCGACTCTCCCGAGCTCTATGAGACTCCGGAGACGAGCGACGACAGCTACGTGCCTCCGAGCTCTCACCGCGCCCAGAGCAAGGCTGCAGCGTCCGGCCACCACCATCGCTAATCTGGATGGGGTTGGCTCCAGCCTCTCGTGGCCCACTGTTGATGATGGCGTCAACCACAGGGGCGCATGTAGATAGGACTCCTCGAAGCTCTTTCCTTTTGTTTCCTGCAAAGAATCGAGAGGTACCCCGTGGGGGCGTGTAAAGGGTCCACAATATCTTTAATTGATATTATCCTTATTATAAAATTGTGCGTGTGCGTGTCCCGTTCTGGCTCGGTTTCCCCTTTCCAACTTCACGACAGCTTGGTGCTCTACGCCGACAGGTCCCGGTCCCCAGGCAGGCTGTAGCCGTCACTGGTATGCCAGGTCGCGATGCCGTGGTCAAGGCCAGGAGGTGAGCGGCCCGAGGTCCAGTAAGAGCCCCTGAGATGCGATGCTCAGGAGGTCCCCTTTGGCGCGCAAGCGACCGCCGAGAGGCAGGAAAGGGAGACTACGTTGCCGTAGAGGGGCAACACAAATGAGAACCCTATGCCGGAGCGATTGGTTGACCCGAGCGTAAAACTTATCTTGGCAGTCCAGGGTCGGTTCTTCGCGAGACGCCAGGCTCGTGCGTAGGTGGTCGTAGCTTAGCCAGGTCAGGCCCGTACGAGCTTACTCCTCTTCCCACGCTCTCCTTCGTGCTCCATGTCCTCATGTCACGGCCCTCGAGTGAGCTCAGCCGCCGCTGGTATGCCAGGTCGCGATGCCGTGGTCAAGGCCAGGGGTGAGGGCCCCCTGATACGTCCATTTTGCATCATGCTTTTATATTGATATTTATTGCATTATGGGCTGTTATTACACATTATGTCACAATACTTATGCCTTTTCTCTCTTATTTTACAAGGTTTACATAAAGGGGGAGAATGCCGGCAGCTGGAATTCTGGGCTGGAAAAGGAGCAACTATTAGAGACCTATTCTGCACAACTCCAAAAGTCCTGAAACTCCACGGAAGTTATTTTTGGAAATAATAAAAAATACTGAGTGGAAGAAATACCAGAGGGGACCCACACCCTGGGCACGAGGGTGGGGGCGCGCCCTACCCCCTGGGCGCGCCCCCTGCCTCATGGGACCCCTGGTGGCCCTCCGGTGGCCATCTTCTGCTATATGAAGTCTTTCGTCCAAAGAAAAATCATAAGCAAGCTTTCGGGACGAGACTCCGCCGCCACGAGGAGGAACCTTGGCGGAACCAATCTAGGGCTCTGGCGGAGCTGTTCTGCCGGGGACACTTCCCTCCGGGAGGGGGAAATCATCGCCATCGTCATCACCAACGCTCCTCTCATCGGGAGAGGGCCAATCTCCATCAACATCTTCACCAGCACCATCTCCTCTAAAACCCTAGTTCCTCTCTTGTATCCAATTCTTGTCTCTAAGTCTGGGATTGGTACCTGTAGGTTGCTAGTAGTGTTGATTACTCCTTGTAGTTGATGCTAGTTGGTTTATTTGGTGGAAGATCATATGTTCAGATCCTATATGCATATTAATACCCCTCTGATTATGAACATGAATATGCTTTGTGAGTAGTTACGTTTGTTCCTGAGGACATGGGAGAAGTCTTGCTATTAGTAGTCATGTGAATTTGGTATTCGATCGATATTTTGATGAGATGTATGTTGTCTCTCCTCTAGTGGTGTTATGTGAACGTCGACTACATGACACTTCACCATTGTTTGGGCCTAGAGGAAGGCATTGGGAAATAATAAGTAGACGATGGGTTGCTAGAGTGACAGAAGCTTAAACCCTAGTTTATGCGTTGCTTCGTAAGGGGCTGATTTGGATCCATATGTTTCATGCTATGGTTAGGTTTACCTTAATACTTCTTTTGTAGTTGCGGATGCTTGCAATAGGGGTTAATCATAAGTGGGATGCTTGTCCAAGTAAGGACAGCACCCAAGCACCGGTCCACCCACATATCAAATTATTAAAGTACCTAACGCAAATCATATGAACGTGATGAAAACTAGCTTGACGATATTCCCATGTGTCCTCGGGAGCACTTTTCTCCATATAAGAGTTTGTCCATGCTTGTCCTTTGCTACAAAAAGGATTGGGCCACCTTACTGCACTTTATTTACTTTTGTTACTTGTTACTCGTTACAAATTATCTTATCACAAAACTATCTGTTACCTATAATTTCAGTGCTTAGAGAGAATACCTTGCTGAAAACCGCTTATCATTTCCTTCTGCTCCTCGTTGGGTTCGACACTCTTACTTATCGAAAGGACTATGATAGATCCCCTATACTTGTGGGTCATCAAGACTCTTTTCTGGCGCCGTTGCCGGGGAGTGAAGCGCCTTTGGTAGGTGGAATTTGGTAAGGAAAAATTTATATAGTGTGCTGAAATTTACTGTCACTTGTTACTATGGAAAGTAATCCTCTAAGGGGCTTGTTCGGGGTATCTTCACCCCGACCAGTAGAGCAAAGAGTTGCTCCTCAACCTACTGAACCTACTGAAAATGAAAATGTCTACTTTGAAATTCCTTCGGGTATAATAGAAAAACTGCTAGCTAATCCTTTTGTAGGAGATGGAACATTACATCCTGATGAGCACCTAATATATGTGGATGAAGTTTGTGGATTATTTAAGCTTGCAGGTATGCCCGATGATGTTATCAAGAAGAAGGTCTTCCCTTTATATTTGAAGGGAGATGCATTGACATGGTATAGGCTATGTGATGATATGGGATCATGGAACTACAAGCGATTGAAATTGGAATTTCATCAGAAGTTTTATCATATGCATCTTGTTCATCGTGATCGTAATTATATATATAATTTTTGGCCTCGCGAAGGAGAAAGCATCGCTCAAGCTTGGGGGAGGCTTAAGTCAATGTTATATTCATGCCCCAATCATGAGCTCTCAAGAGAAATGATTATTCAAAACTTTTATGCTCGGCTTTCTGACAACAATCGCACCATGCTCGACACTTCTTGTGCTGGCTCTTTCATGATGAAGACTATTGAATTCAAATGGGATTTATTGGGAAGAATTAAACGCAACTCTGAAGATTGGTACCTCAACGAAGGTAAGGAGTCAGGTATGACACCTAAGTTTGATTGTGTTAAATCTTTTATGGATACCGATGTTTTCTGTAAATTTAGCACTAAATATGGACTTGACTCCGAGATAGTAGCTTCTTTCTGTGAATCTTTTGCTACTCATGTTGATCTCCCTAAGGAGAAGTGGTTTAAATATAATCCTCCCATAGAAGTAAAAGTAGCTGCACCTATTAAAGTTGAAGAAAAGAATATCACTTATAATGATCCTATTGTTCCTACTGCTTATGTTGAGAAACCACTTTTTCCTGTTAGGATAAAAGATCATGCTAAAGCTTCAACTGTGGTTCGTAAAAGCAATATTAGAACTTATACACCTCCTGAGCAAGTTAAAGTTGAACCTAATAGTGCTATTGTTAAAGATCTCTTGGCTGATAATATTGATGGGCATGTTATTTATTTCTGTGATGAGACTGCTAGAATTGCTAAACCTTGTGCTAAAGATAAACATAGACCTGTGGTAGGCATGCCTGTTATTTCTGTTAAAATAGGAGATTATTGTTAGCATGGCTTATGTGACATGGGTGCTAGTGCTAGTGCAATACCTATTGACTTATATTGCACCTGCTGAGTTAGAAGATATTGATGTTCCCATTAAGCTTGCCAATAGAGATACTATTTCACCGATTGGAATTGTTAGAGATGTTGAAGTCTTGTGTGGGAAAACTAAATATCCTGCTGATTTCTTGTTCTTGGTTCCCCACAAGATAGCTTTTGTCCCATTATATTTGGTAGACCCTTCTTAAACACTGTTAATGCTAAAATAGATTGCGAAAAGGATGTTGTCACTATTGGTCTAGGTGATATGTCTCATGAGTTTAACTTTTCTAAATTTCGTAAACAACACCGTGAAGAGGAATTGCCTAGTAAGGATGAAATTATTGGTCTTGCTTCTATTGCCATACCTCCTAGTGATCCTTTAGAACAATATTTGCTAGACCATGAAAATGATATGTTTATGAATGAAAGAAGGGAAATAGATGAAGTGTTCTTTAAACAGGGACCCATTCTGAAACACAACTTGCCTGTTGAAATCCTAGGGGATCCTCCTCCACCCAAGGGTGATCCCGTTTTTGAGCTTAAACCATTGCCCGATACCCTTAAATATGCTTATCTTGATGAAAAGAAGATATATCCTATTATTTTTAGTGCTAACCTTTCAGAGAAGGAGGAAGAAAAATTATTGAAAACTCTGAAGAAGCACCGTGCTACTATTGGATATACTCTTGATGATCTTAAGGGCATTAGTCCCACTCTATGTCAACATAAAATAAATTTGGAGAAAGATGCCAAACCAGTTATTGATCACCAACGACGGCTGAATCCTAAGATGAAAGAAGTGGTAAAAAAGGAAATATTAAAGCTCCTTGAGGCAGGTATAATCTATCCCGTTGCTGATAGTCAGTGGGTAAGTCCTGTCCATTGTGTCCCTAAGAAGGGAGGTATTACTATCGTTCCTAATGATAAAGATGAATTGATTCTGCAAAGAATGATTACAGGTTATAGGATGGTAATTGATTTTCACAAATTAAATAACGCTACTAAAAAAGATCATTACCCCTTACCTTTTATTGATCAAATGCTAGAAAGATTATCCAAACATACACATTTTTTCTTTCTAGATGGTTACTCTGGTTTCTCTCAAATACCTATGTCAGCTGATGATCAAGCTAAGACCACTTTTACTTGCCCTTTTGGTACTTTTGCTTATAGACGTATGCCTTTTGGTTTATGTAATGCACCTGCTACCTTTCAAAGATGCATGATGGCTATATTCTCTGACTTTTGTGAAAAGATTTGTGAGGTTTTCATGGACAATTTCTCCGTTTATGGATCCTCTTTTGATGATTGCTTGAGCAACCTTGATCGAGTTTTGCAGAGATGTGAAGAAACTAATCTTGTCTTGAATTGGGAAAAGTGCCACTTTGTGGTTAATGAAGGCATTGTCTTGGGGCATAAAATTTCTGAAAGAGGTATTGAAGTTGATAAAGCTAAAGTTCATGCTATTGAAAAGATGCCATGTCCCAAGGATATTAAAGGTATAAGATGTTTCCTTGGTCATGCCAGGTTTTATAGGAGGTTCATTAAGGACTTCTCAAAAAATTCTCGGCCTCTGACTAATTTATTACAAAAAGATAGACCATTTGTCTTTGATGATGATTGTGTAGAAGCATTTGAAATACTTAAGAAAGCATTGATCTCTGCACTTATTGTTCAGCCACCTGATTGGAATTTACCCTTTGAAATTATGTGTGATGCTAGTGATTATGCTGTAGGTGCTGTTCTAGGGCAAAGAGTTGATAAGAAATTAAATGTCATTCAATATGCTAGTAAAACTCTAGATAGTGCCCAGAGAAATTATGCTACTACTGAAAAAGATTTTTTAGCAGTTATATTTGCTTGTGATAAGTTCAGACCTTATATTGTTGATTCTAAAGTAACTATTCACATTGATCATGCTGCTATTAAATATCTTATGGAAAAGAAAGATGCTAAACCTAGACTAATTAGATGGGTTCTCCTACTACAAGAATTTGATTTGCATATTATTGATAGAAAGGGAGCTGAGAACCCCGTTGCAGACAACTTGTCTAGGTTAGAGAATGTTCTTGATGACCCACTACCTATTAATGATAGCTTTCCTGATGAACAATCAAATGTCATAAATGCTTCTCGTACTGCTCCATGGTATGCTGATTATGCTAATTACATTGTTGCTAAATTTTTACCACCTAGTTTCACATACCAGCAAAAGAAAAAGTTTTTCTATGATTTGAGACATTACTTTTGGGATGACCCACATCTTTATAAAGGAGTAGATGATGTTATTAGGCGTTGTGTACCTGAGCATGAACAGGAACAGATCCTACGCAAGTGTCACCATGAGGCTTATGGAGGACAACACGCTGGAGATAGAACTGCACATAAGGTATTGCAATCCGGTTTTTATTGGCCTACTCTCTTCAAGGATGCCCGTAAGTTTGTCTTATCTTGTGATGAATGTCAAAGAATTGGTAATATTAGTAGACGTCAGGAAATGCCTATGAATTATTCACTTGTTATTGAACCATTTGATGTTTGGGGCTTTGATTATATGGGACCATTTCCTGCCTCTAATGGGTATACTCATATTTTAGTTGCTGTTGATTACGTTACTAAGTGGGTAGAAGCTATTCCAACTAGTAGTGCTGATCATAACACCTCTATTAAGAAGCTTAAAGAAGTTATTTTTCCGAGGTATGGAGTCCCTAGATATTTAATGACTGATGGTGGTTCACATTTTATTCATGGTGCTTTCCGTAAAATGCTTGCCAAGTATGATATTAATCATAGAATTGCATCTCCTTATCACCCGCAGTCTAGTGGTCAAGTAGAATTGAGAAATAGAGAGCTCAAATTAATTTTGCAAAAGACTGTTAATAGATCTAGAAAGAATTGGTCCAAGAAACTTGATGATGCATTATGGGCCTATAGAACTGCATATAAAAATCCTATGGGCATGTCTCCGTATAAAATGGTTTATGGAAAAGCATGTCACTTACCTCTCGAACTAGAACATAAGGCATATTGGGCCATTAAAGAACTCAACTATGATTTCAAACTTGCCGGTGAGAAGAGGCTATTTGACATTAGCTCACTTGATGAATGGAGAACCCAAGCCTATGAGAACGCCAAACTGTTTAAAGAAAAAGTTAAAAGATGGCATGACAAAAGAATACAAAAGCGTGAGTTTAATGTAGGTGATTATGTATTACTATACAACTCTCGTTTACGATTTTTTGCAGGAAAACTTCTCTCTAAATGGGAAGGTCCTTACGTTATCGAGGAGGTCTATCGTTCCGGTGCCATAAAAATCAACAACTTCGAAGGCACAAATCCGAAGGTGGTGAACGGTCAAAGAATCAAACATTATATCTCAGGTAATCCTATAAATGTTGAAACCAATGTTATTGAAATCGTAACACCGGAGGAATACATAAGAGACACCTTCCAGAACGTTTCAGACTCCGAAAAGGAATAGGTATGTGGTACGGTAAGTAAACCGACTCCAAAACAGTTCCAATGGCAATTTTTCTCCGTTTTGGAATATTTAGAAAAATAGAAAAATAAGAAGCAGTCCGGGAAGGGCATGAGGCCTCCACGAGGGTGGAGGGCGCGCCCTACCCCCTGGGCGTGTCCCCCTGCCTCGTGGGCACCTCGTGCGCTCTCTGGACTCCGTTTTCTTGCACGATACGTATTTTGGTCGGTAAAAATTCATTATATAATCTCTCGAAGGTTTTGACCACCGTATCACGCAAATATCCTCTGTTTTGTTTCGAGCTGTTTTCTGTTACAGATTTGGAGCAAGATGTCATCTCAGGATTCTGAAGGAGAGAGCTATGTCTCACACCTCATTGCTGACCCAAAGACCTATGGGGATCTATCTCCTTGTGGTAGAACTACGGATGAGGAGGAGGATGCTCATTTGATGAGGATCAATGATTCAAGTTTGGAGAAGGAGGATGTCCCTCTACCTCAACCTGGGGATATGCACAAAAGCAAAGGAGATTTATGTGACAAGATCTTGAAACTGGAATCGGAGGTCGATGATTTAAAGGAGGAAATTGCTCTTCTCAATTACAGTATGAAGAAGCTAAAGACACAACTGTCATCATCAACAACTCCATCATCACCTCCTCCGAAAAAGGAAAACTAAGTATCTGGTATGGGCACTCCCCCTGGCAACTGCCAAGCTTGGGGGAGGTGCCCCGGTATCGTATCACCATCACATCTCTATCTTTACTGTTTTTCTTAGTTAGATCCTTTTTGGTAATATCTTGATCTAGTAGAATAAAGTTTTTATTATGATCTAGTTTTGAGTTTTGCTTTATGATCCCTCTATGTAATCGAGTCCGTGAGCTATATAATAAAGATTAGTGTTGAGTCAAGGGTTGATTATTTTGCCATGATCTTGAGGGAATAAAAGAAAAGAGAAAAGAAAGCAAAAAAAGAGATCATACTGATCTTATGGAGAGTAATGATTTCACATAGAAAGAGTATGGTGATTAAAAGTTGTTGAGAGTTGACAAACATAGCTTTGGTCATCGTTGCAATTAATAGGAAGTAATAATGAAAGAGAGGTTTCACATATAAATATACTATCTTGGACATCTTTTATGATTGTGAGCACTCATTAAAATATTACATACTAAAGAGTTGATGTTGGACAAGGAAGACAACGTAATGGGTTATGTCTTCTTATATCTGAGATAAAGTATATTGTCATGGATCATCCAACATGTTGAGTTTGCCTTTCCCCCTCATGCTAGCCAAATTCTTTGCACCAAGTAGAGATACTACTTGTGCTTCCAAATATCCTTAAACCCAGTTTTGCTACGAGAGTCCACCATATCTACCTATGGATTGAGTAAGATCCTTCAAGTAAGTTGTCATCGGTGCAAGCAATAAAAATTGCTCTCTAAATATGTATGATTGATTAGTGTGGAGGAAATAAAAGCAACGGACTGCATAATAAAGGTTCATATCACAAGTGGCAATATAAAGTGACATTCTTTCGCATTAAGATTTTGTGCATCCAACCCTGAAAGCGCATGACAACCTCTGCTTCCCTCCGCGAAGGGCCTATCTTTTACTTTTATCTTCTACCTTATGCAAGAGTCATGGTGATCTTCACCTTTCCTCTTTTTACATTTTATCCTTTGGAAAGCACATTGTGTTGGAAAGATCCTGATATATATATCTAATTGGATGTAAGTTAGCATGAACTATTATTGTTGACATTACCCTTGAGGTAAAAGGTTGGGAGGCGAAACTATAAGCCCCTATCTTTCTCTGTGTCCGATTAAAACTCCGTAACCATGAGTATTGCGTGAGTGTTAGCAATTGTGAAAGACTAAATGATAGTTGAGTATGTGGGCTTGCTGAAAAGCTCTGACATAGACTCTTTCTGATGTTATGATAAATTGCAATTGCTTCAATGACTGAGATTATAGTTTGTTGGTTCTCAATGAAGTTTCTGATTCATACTTGACATTGTGAATAGATTATTACTTGAGCATAAGAAATCATATGACAATACCCATATATGTTGTTGTTATAAGAATAATCATGATGCCCTCATGTCCGTATTTTATTTTATCGACACCTCTACCTCTAAACATGTGGACATATTTATCGTTATCGGCTTCCGCTTGAGGACAAGCGAGGTCTAAGCTTGGGGGAGTTGATACGTCCATTTTGCATCTTGCTTTTATATTGATATTTATTGCATTATAGGCTGTTATTACACATTATGTCACAATACTTATGCCTATTCTCTCTTATTTTACAAGGTTTACATAAAGAGGGAGAATGCCGGCAGCCAGAATTCTGGGCTGGAAAAGGAGCAAATATTAGAGACCTATTCTGCACAACTCCAAAAGTCCTGAAACTCCATGGAAGTTATTTTTGGAAATAATAAAAAATACTGAGCGGAAGAAATATCAGAGCGGACCCACACCCTGGGCACGAGGGTCGGGCCCGCCCTACCCCCTGGGTGCGCCCCCTACCTCATGGGCCCCCTGGTGGCCCTCCGGTGGCCATCTTCTCCTATATGAAGTCTTTCGTCCGAAGAAAAATCATAAGCAAGCTTTCGGGACGAGACTCTGCCGCCATGAGGCGGAACCAATCTAGGGCTCTGGCGGAGCTGTTCTGCCGGGGACACTTCCCTCCGGGAGGGGGAAATCATCGCCATCGTCATCACCAACGCTCCTCTCATCGGGAGAGGGCCAATCTCCATCAACATCTTCACCAGCACCATCTCCTCTAAAACCCTAGTTCCTCTCTTGTATCCAATTCTTGTCTCTAAGTCTGGGATTGGTACCTGTAGGTTGCTAGTAGTGTTGATTACTCCTTGTAGTTGATGCTAGTTGGTTTATTTGGTGGAAGATCATATGTTCAGATCCTATATGCATATTAATACCCCTCTGATTGTGAACATGAATATGCTTTGTGAGTAGTTACGTTTGTTCCTGAGGACATGGGAGAAGTCTTGCTATTAGTAGTCATGTGAATTTGGTATTCGTTCGATATTTTGATGAGATGTATGTTGTCTCTCCTCTAGTGGTGTTATGTGAACGTCGACTACATGACACTTCACCATTGTTTGGGACTAGAGGAAGGCATTGGGAAGTAATAAGTAGATGATGGGTTGCTAGAGTGACAGAAGCTTAAACCCTAGTTTATGCGTTGCTTTGTAAGGGGCTGATTTGGATCCATATGTTTCATGCTATGGTTAGGTTTACCTTAATATAGTTGCGGATGCTTGCAATAGGGGTTAATCATAAGGGGGATGCTTGTCCAAGTAAGGACAGCACCCAAGCACCGGTCCACCCACATATCAAATTATTAAAGTACCTAACGCAAATCATATGAACGTGATGAAAACTAGCTTGACGATATTCCCATGTGTCCTCGGGAGCGATTTTCTCCATATAAGAGTTTGTCCAGGCTTGTCCTTTGCTACAAAAAGGATTGGGCCACCTTGCCGCACTTTATTTACTTTTGTTACTTGTTATTCGTTACAAATTATCTTATCACAAAACTATCTGTTACCTATAATTTCAGTGCTTGCAGAGAATACCTTGCTGAAAACCGCTTATCATTTCCTTCTGCTCCTCGTTGGGTTTGACACTCTTACTTATCAAAAGGACTACGATAGATCCCCTATACTTGTGGGTCATCACCCCCCTTTTAACGCGCAAGCGGATTACATGGGGAAGAGGGAGCCCGCGGTGCCGCCTGCCGCGGTCCTCAGGAGGTTCCTGCAAGTCAGCACGAGGTAGGGCGCGGATTGCCGTTATGATAGCCAGGCGGCCACTGGTTGTTCCGCGAGAGAATGGAGGCACTGAGGGCCTGGTGAGGTAGCGCGCGCGACCAGAGCTCTACCGCTCAGATTTGTCGACGTTGCAGGGACAGACCCAAGCACAAGCGTCGTGCCAGCGTGGGCAGCTCCCGTGGTAGGTGACAATCAAGCAGGTGATAGTCATAGATAGATTAAGCATGGAAAGCAAACTGGCTCAAGTAAACGCAGGAGAGATACATGCCGCCGGGTCAGGCCCGAGCGGCTTGGGGACGATGCAGCCCAAGGGGCGCCCCCAGCAAGGTAAGCTAAAGACATAAAAAGGGATACACGCCGCAGGGACGGACCCACGCGGCCTGGGAATGATGCAGCCCTGAGGGCGCTCCCAGCTAAATAAACTTGGAAAATGTCACCTGATTCTGTTGATGAAGGAATGTTGAGGCAGCTGAAGATGTGTGACGAAGGGGTTGCTCCTCACGAGCCACCGGGGCCCTGAGCCTCAGGAGGCTCTGGGGGTCCAGGCGGTTCCTTGAGGACTGTCTCCGCCTCTGCCAGGACTGTGTGGTGCCTGGCCTCCTGAGCTGCCAGGACGCGCCGCAAGTCGCGTTGGTAGGCGGATGCGACGCTCGGCAGGCCGAATGGCATGCGAACGTAGCTGTGCGGTGGGCCCTTGCAGCGTCCCACGCGCGAAGGCCAGAAGAGCTCCTGAGACGCGGCCATGTTGAGCCCTGGGATGTCGATGCAGACGCGCAGCCCGACATCCTCGCCTGGATGGGGGGCTACGCCAGGTGAGCGGCGATCGCCGCGCATGGCCCTTGCATCCTGCAGTTCCTGAGTGGTCTTGGTAATGAACTCCTGAGCGCTGTGCGCTCCTCGCCCTGTGTCCTCCTGAGGGAAACGTGCCACGAAGCACGCCTCCAAATGGTGCCCGAGCGCCTCCCTCGTGATGTTGGCAAGGTCTGAGGCCCTCCAGAAGAGAGCCCCCGAGCCCTGCCCGAGGAGGGCGTCGGGCGCGCCTTCCTATGCAAGGAAGGGAGGCGCCCTGGTCGCGGGCGCTGATCCTGACGCGGCTCCACTTGCGGCGCTATTCTCCTGAGGCCCGGTGCGGAGCAGCTGCTTCTTCTTCTTGGGGATGGCCTCAGGAGGGTGCTCGCCCTTGCTGTCGGGGTCTTCGATTGCTGCAGCTTGGAAGGCACGCTCGAGGGAGCACACCGCATCTCTTTCTTCGCAGGGGACTGTGATAATGCCGCCACTTCCTGGCATCTTGAGGATGTTGTAGCCGTGGTGGGTCACCGCCATGAACTTGGCCAGGGCTGGATACCCGAGGATGGCATTGTACGGCAGACGGATGTGGGCAACGTCGAAGTCGATGAGCTCGGTGCGGTAGTTGTCGCGTTGTCCGAAGGTGACTGGGAGGCGGACCTGTCCTATCGGGGTGGTGGAGCCGTCGGTCACTCCTGAGAAAGGCTTGGTAGGCTGAAGCTGATCGTAGGGAACTTGAAGGTTGTCGAACATTTCGACGGATGGGACGTTAGGCCCTGTGCCGCCGTCGATGAGAGTCTTGGTGACTTGCACGTTGCTGATGACGGGTGAACAGAGCATCGGGAGAGCGCCAGCGGTGGCCGCACACTTGAGCTGGTCTGCTGAGCTGAAGGTAATAGCGCACTTGGACCACCTGAGCGGGCGTGTGGCCTCGAGCTTGGGGAGGACTGCGTTCATCTCGCGAGAAAACTGCTTGAAGATACGCTGCGAGGCTGGGGCTTGAGCTCCGCCCAAGATGCAGGTGATAGCACGCGGCTCCTGGAAGCCCCCAGTCCCCTCGTCTTGATGGTGGTCTTCGTTCCTTCTTGGTGGTGGCGGCAGCGGAGGAAGCCCAGCATTGCCCTGAGGACGGTCCTCGCGAGGCTGATCCCTCCAGGTACCCTCGCGAGGCTGATCCTGCCAGCGGTCTTCATGAGGCCGGTCGCGCCACTCCTGGCGCGGGCCCCGATCGTCCCATCATCCTCCGCCACGTCCTCCTTCTCGGACGTAGCCTCGGTCGTTGCGCTCGGGGCGTCGACCAAAGCGTCCGTCGCGAATGGCCCTAAGCTCTTGACAATCGTTGTTGTTGTGGCTGTGCACGTTGTGGAAGGCGCAGAACGGTCGGCTGCCCTTGGACGACTCACGCTGATCCCTGCCGCGCTTCGTGTCCGGCTCTGCTGCGAGTACGGACGCTCCCTTGCGCTACACGTCCTTGGCCTTGGCTTTCTTTTCCTCCAGGTCGGCAGCCGGGAGCTCGAGAAGGGAAAGGCGCCCTTCCTCAACCCTTGCGCACTTGGTCGCTAGGTTGAACAGCTCAAGGGATGTGCACAGCTCGTCATGGATGGCGAGCTCCTCCTTCATCTTGACGTCGCGGAAGCCATTGGAGAATGCAGAGATGATGGCCTCGTCCGTCACCTTAGGGATCTTGAGACAAACGTTGTTGAAGCGCTAGATGTACTTCTAGAGGGTCTCCCCTAGCTGCTGCTTGACACGCCGCAGGTCACCCGCGGCCGGAGGGCGGTCGTGAGTGTCCTGGAAGTTGGCGACGAAGCGGTCGCGCATCTCGTTCCAGGAGGATATGGAGCCCGGAGGCAGGTTTAGGAGCCACGAGCGTGCGCCATCTTTGAGAGCCCTGGGGAACCAGTTCACCATGACTTTCTCGTCACCGTTGGCCGCCTCGATGCTCAGCTCGTAGAGCTGCAGGAACTCCGCGGGGTTGGGGGTGCCGTCATAGCGCGGAGGCGGGTCTGGCTTGAACTTGCCCGGCCATGCAACGCTACGCAACACGGGAGTGAAGGCGCGGCAGCCCGTGGTGGCCACCGGGACCCTTTGCTGCTGTGGAGCCTCGCCTTGATGCCCGCGCACCGCCAGCGCGGGCGGCACGCGGTCTTGCCGTAGTGGCGCCGGGAGCGCAGGGGCGTTTTCTTGTGGGCGAGGAACTTCTTGGCAGCCTCCTTCTTCACGCGCGGGCGCCCGGCGCGGTGGGTCGCGCCGGGGGGCCGCGAGTCTCGGCGCTAGGACGCCGTCTTAGGGCAGAGGTGGTAGAGGCGCTCCATGAGCCACGTCACCTGTAGCTGGCGGAGGGCGAGGCAGCAAGAGGGACGGCATAGGGGAGCCCCCTGCGGCGCTGACAAGCTCGGCGATGCGGTCGAGCCAGTCCTCGTAGAGGTCGCCGATGAGGCGGTAGAGCAGGAGTTCGCGTGCCATGCACAGTGCGGCCTGCGCGTCTGTGGGAGCACCACGGGCGTGAGACGACGATCCGGCCGGGGTCAGCGATGGAGTGGCGGTGCGCCCGTCCCGCCGCACCGAGGGGTGCAGCAAGGATGCTTGCTGTTCGTTCCCTGCCGGGCCGGTAGCGGCGTTGGCGGCAGGCGACGGAGAACGACGGGGTGGCCCGCCGACGGGAGTCGTCTGAGCAACGCAGGCGGCGAGGGCGGCCCGGCGCTCAGCGCGAGCTCGGCGAGCGTCCGCCATGGAGATGACGAAGCGACGGGGCGCAAAGCGACTGAAGGAAAGCTTCGGCGCACCCCTACCTGGCGTGCCAAATGTCGAATCTCGGGTTCCGGCAAAACCCTCAAGGTTCGAACACTAGGGTGCGCGCGAAGATCTCCCCCTACCGAATCATGCCCTTAGACTCACCGGAATCTCTAAGCTTGGTTCGACGAACTCGCAACGCAAGGGACACAAGATTATACTGGTTCGGGCCACCATTGTGGTGTGGTGGATTGCCTCTTGGGCTGAGGATGAACAATACAAGGGGAAGAACAGCCTCCTGAGGTGAGGTGTTCTTGTGCTTGGTGGGTGTGAGGATGAACTGAATGAGTTCGAGATGAGTTGCCTCCTACTGTGGTGGCTAATCCTATTTATAGAGGCCCTGGTCCTCTTCCCAAATATTGAGCGGGAAGGGAGCCAACAACGGACAATTTGAAAGGGGACAGCTAGTACAAGCTATCCCGACTAAAGGTGGTCTTCGCCTGCAAAAGGCTCTGGTGGTGACGCCGCCTCGGGCTCCATGGTGACCTCCCTCTTGCCGTCCTGTTGGTCTTGGCTCGTTGCACCGATATGGAAACCTTTGCTTGATGCCTCGGTACTCATCGTCTGCGCTTGCCTCCTTAGCACCAAAGAGGAAACAAGGACACTGCGCGCGCTGGCGCCCGCCTGGTCTCGATCGTCACGGCTCACATCATGAGAACCTCGCGAGGTTTGCCTTGCCTTGATCTCTCCGCCCCTCGCGAGCCAACCTGGTGAGGCCGCTCCTGAGGAGGTCTTGTGTCGTCCGCCTCGCGAGGCTTGGCCCCTCGCGAGTGTCTTGAAAGCTTGTTGGTGAAGATGGGCCGTATGGGCCCGCTCGCAGAGCCACGCCGTGGGCCGCAGGCAAGCAAGTCTGGGGACCCCCGTTCCTAGAACGCCGACACGGACGCCAAGCTTGCCTTCCACGCCAAGGAGAGTCTCATCCGGACACGGGTGAGAGTCTTCGGTCTTGTATTTTCACGGCCCATCAGTCCGGCCCATGTCCAACAGGCCGGACGCCCGAGGACCCATGAGTCCAGGACTCCCTCAGTAGCCCCTGAACCATGCTTCAATGACGAGGTGTCCAGCGCGCAGATTGTCTTCGGCATTACAAGACGGGTTCCTCCTCCGAATACACCAAAACAGCCTTTGAACACAAAGAAAGTGCCCGGCTCTGCAAAACAAGTACCACATACAACCGCAAAGAGTATAATATTTCACGAATCCAATCTACTGACAACTTTTTGTAGCGTGATGCCATGTCACCACCCGGTCATTATTTCAAACCGTTTTTCGGCCTGCCGCTCCATGTTTTGAGATGCGGTTTTATTGACACGTCTTGTCAAAGCAGAGATCGTGTCCCCTTATTACGGGATTCTCATCAATACGGGCGTGGGTAATCCAATCGTGTCATCTGCGTGGCCCTTGGGAAACAGGCGAGTTTTAAGGCGAGTGGGGAGGCGCTTGATATTCGCTGCCTTTATAAAGGGATAAGGATTCACCCCCTCTCACCCACGCCTTCTTTCTCTCTGCCCACCCATTCTCGAGCTCGAGCGCCCAAGTCCTCATCTCTTCCCCCTCAAAAAAGCACTCCGATCATGTCAGGATCCGGAGCGCAGGGCAAGTGGATGGTCTCCTCCGTCAGGGAGAAAGACATCATGAAGCTCCGGGATGCCGGGTACTTTGCCAAGGAAATCGCCCATTGGCTTCCGGCCAAGGGGCAAATCATTCCCAACCCAAAGCCCCATGAAAGGGTAGTGTTCATTCCTCACTTCGTCCGCGGATTGGGATTTCCCCTCCACCCATTCATCCGCGGGCTTATGTTCTACTACGGGGTTGATTTCCACGATCTGGCACCCAACTCCTTCCTCAACATCTCGGCATTTATTGTCGTGTGCGAGGCCTTCCTCCGCATCCCACCCCACTTCGGACTGTGGCTCAAGATTTTCAATGTGAAGCCGAAAGTGGTGGATGGTCAACCCCAGAGTGCGAAGGCGCCATGGTGAGCAAGATGCCCAACGTTACATGGCCCAAAGGTACCTTTGTAGAGACCGTAAAGGGGTGGCAATAGCTGTGGTTCTACGTCACAGAGCCTCGCGACACCACTTGGGCCGCGGCTCCCGAATTTAAGTCTGGGGCCCCAATGCGGCTCACCTCCTGGCTAGAGAAGGGTCTGGACTGGGCTTCGTCAGATGAGCTGACGCCGCTGCAGACACGTATCAGGAGCATGGTGGACAAGAACATTAAGCTCGTCAACGTGATCCAGGTGATGCTTGTTCGCCAGATCCTTCCCTGCCAACGCCGAACTTGCCATTTGTGGGAGTTTGATCCCGCCAAGCACCAGACCTTGCAACAATTCTTTGGCACCACGCACGAAGATATCTGGAAGGTGCTATTCAAGGGAAACCAGACGTGGCTAGAAACGACCGAGGATCGTGGCCATGACCTAACTCACCCAGCCAGTCCGGTGAGTTTTCCATATTACGCGGTATATCCTCCGCCTGCATATCTGAGAAGATGCCTAAGCTTCCCCGTTTTAACTTTTTAGGGCTGGACAAAGAAGGCTGAGGGGATCTGGTGTCCGGCTCCGCTGCCCGAAGACCCAGCTATCCCGCGCCTGACGAAGATGCTGGTTCTGGCGCCCTACCAGGCGCCGGAGAAGAAGTCCAAGGAGACCAGAAGTGGTCTTTGCCGCAAGGGCGCTTTGGACGTGGCGTCCGAAGACACCGAGACTCACTCCTCCGCTGCCAAGGACGACAAGGAGGAGGAGGAGAGCAACTCTCCCCCTAAGGGGGGAGGAAGAAGAGGGCGGCCTCCACAAATCTGGAGGCAGAAGCGTCCAAGAAGGGGAAGGTCTCCATGTGGATAACTCCGCATGGGACATCGACAGCAGCCCAGAGCGGCGCCCCCGAGATAAGCCCCTAGCCGGATCGTGAGTACTCAAAGACCCTGACGCATTTATATATCAGCTTCTTTACTTCGTAGTTTTAACGCGTTGAACCGCGCAATTGTAGTCCGGCTCGTTCCGACCTCGAGCGATCCTCATCCTCGGGGAATTCGTTGGACCCGAAGGTGATGGGCAGCGGGTCCCTTCCGGCGGCCTCCTCTCCCAGGGCCATGGATGACACCCGGGTGTTGTCCCGAAGGATCCTAGGCCAGGGAGAGACGCAGGAGGCCATCAGGGCGGCACCAGAGGGCGAAACCTCGGCCGCCGGACACATGGGGGGCAAATCCCCATGGAGACTAGCGATGGGGACCGCATCCAGTGCGGCCCTCAGCCGAATATCATTCCGGAAGCCAGTGCGGCTCCGGATTCAGGCAAGCAGCCCCCTTCAAAAGAAGGAGGTGAACCTGTTCCGCCGGTAACCTCTGTCCAACCATAGGCACCGGATACTCTACCGGAAGCACTGCGAGGTGCTTCCATTGTTCAGGAACACCGTATCCTTATGGGTACGGTGGTTGAGAAGGTTCAGTGCGTTAAGAGCGGACTGACCGAAGCCTGCACCAGCTTGCTGAAACGCTTTAAGGTAAGCAGCGTAATTGTGTAAGAAGAATGTCACAGTATAGACAGTAGCCCCTAAGACTCTGTCCGGTGTTCGGAAAGAAAAGCCGGACAGAGGATCAAATAACTTTCGCAGGAGACTAACTGGACATGTCTTTGTGAATAAGCAGGCGTCGTTGCTGGCTGCGACTTCTCATGCTGCTGAGGTCTCCGGACTGATGCAGAGTCTGGAGCGGACAGAGGAAGAGCTCGACCGTGTGAAAAAACAGCTGGAAGACAATCAAGGTATGTAATAACCTGCTGTATATCCAGAAAGGATAAACGATTTGTGCTGACCAAAGTGCCATGGCATTTGTTAGGAGTGGCGACCGAGGTAGAGACCCTCAAGAAGGCGCTGGCCGAGGCCAAGGATAGAGTGGCCAAGGAACAAGTCGCCCGCGAAAAGCACGAGGCCAGGGTCGGTGAGGTCCAGCAAGAGCTCCAGGACGCCGTGAAGAAATGCGAGTCCTTGGAGCGCAATAATGCGGATCAAAAGACCGAACTCGCCAAGGCTCGTCAAAGCGCGCAAGATGCCCGGGTTGAAGCCCAGGGCGCCCTCCAGGAAATCCAAGAGGCCTGAAAAATCGCGGCGGGTAAGGCCTTCATTATGCAGAGCAAATATGTGAAGAAGCGGTATCTCTTACTAACCCGGATTTGGAGTTCTCCAGGAGCGTTTGCGGATTTGCCGCGCAGTGTTGCCGACACTGCGGAGTTCTTCCGAGCCGAGGAGGGGAGTTCGACGGAGAAGCTGTTCTGGTCGCAATACCTTGCTCTAGAACATCCGGTGCCCTTTAACGACCAGCTAAAACAGCTGGTCGAACTGCATAGGGTGGCCGAACTAGCCATGAAGGATTTAACAATCCGGCTGTGGCCTGCCGAAGCTATACCCAGCAGCTACTTTGGGCTCGTGAAGCGGCTGGTCAATGCCTGCCCCCGGCTTGACGTCATCAAGCGGTCGGTCTGCATCGAGGGTGCGCAGATGGCCTTCGCCCACGTCAAGGTGCAGTGGGCGAAGATGAACGCTGTCAAGCTCGCGACCGAGGGACCGCCCGCTAGCAAGGAGCACTGCACGCCCGAGCGGTATTTTGAAGATGTCCTGGAGGGGTCCCACATTGTGGCGGCGCAATGTGCAAAAGACATTATCTTCGAATGAGATACTTTTCATGTTTATCCTGTCCTATATGGTGGAACAAAGCTGTTATGTAATATAATGCTTGTTATTCTTAAAGTTTTACCTCCTGTGCGACCGTTTTTATTAAATCTGAGAGTTGTCCAGTCGTCGGCTTCAGCCCCCACATAGGTAGCACGGGGGTGTTCGGGATGGAATCTAAACACTCTTGATCCCAAATTTGGTCCTTGAAGGAGGTGTTTAGCGCAACGAACCAGGCAATCGGACTATGTGGCTTTATCACCCTCACTTAACCATAGGAGTTCGACAATAAAAATGCAGGCGCAACCCCTAGTTAGCATTTAATCCAGACTAGGGTGATGTAAACACCTGATCGAACTGAGGCCGATCTGTCGCATAATGCGGAAAAAAATTGCGAAATATTTGTAACCTCCGAACAGCTGACCGGCTCACACCGGATCATGACAGTCAGTTTTCGGCTTTCTCTACTGAGGTGTTCATCTGGATAAACCAGGACACAATCGCAGTAGTTCTCCCTTTACTACCCTAGCCGATAGAGCGGAACGCAAGGTAGTAAGCACAGGAGCCGGGCAACCCAACTATTGACCAAAGACATGCGTCGGAGCCAATGCATATAATGCTAAAATTCGGGGCGCCGAACGTAAAAGTGTTCGGACTTTGTTGCCATAGTATGGAGTGATGAAGCTATGTACCTAGGGTAGGGTCATAGGCCTGACCTAGACACCCTCCCCTAGGACATCACCCTAAAAGTCAGAAGCATTCAAGGGATACCATCATCCACTCGACCAGAAGCATTCCACTCGGAAGACTCAATGTCACTCGACCATAGCAATAGTCACTCAACGACCACAAGACCTAAAGCCACTCTGTACAGCAACGGTCGGGCAGTTACTCTATAGACTTAATGGTCATTCATGTATCTTTATTGCTGGCGTTACCAGTAACGCCCCATCTTTATGTAGCTTAAACCCTCTGTAACTGAGGGTCGGAGGGGTCTGGCGAACTCTATATAAGCCACCCCCCTCCTCAGGGACAAAGGGTTCGGACCCCCTGTAACTCCACACACATATAATCCAGTCGACCGCCTCCGGGCACCGAGACGTAGGGCTATTACTTCCACCGTGAAGGGCCTGAACTCGTAAACCTTGTGTGTACAACTTCACCATAGCTGGGATCTTGCCTCCTCATACCTACCCCCCATTCTACTGCCAGTCTTAGAACCACGACAGTTGGCGCCCACCTTGGGGCAGGTGTCTTAGCGAATTTGGTGAGGTTGCGATTTTTCCGATTCCCATCATCATGGTTTCCGGTGGTGGATTAGCTGAGGGCCGCGAGATCCGTCTCGGCGCGCTCGTCTTTGTCGCTGACGACTCCACCTGGCTTTAGGAAGCTCCCCTCGACGTCGAGACGCTCCCTGTCCGTGGGGCGACGCACTTTCGCGCGTGTGTTTGCGGCGTCCTTCTCCGGCAGCCGTCGACCCAGTATCGGTCGGCTCCCGTGGTGTCCTCGCTCCCCGCTGTTCGCCGACGCAAGCGATCCGATCGATCGCGGCTTTAGCGGTGGGTGAAACACGCGGTGGCTCGTCAGTCGGCCACCCCACAAGTCGCGGCAATCGAGCCCGACGAAACTCTCTACGGCCTGTTCGACTGGCTCCGTCGAGACCGCATCCGAGTGTGATAGCAGCGACCCTGCGGCTGAAATCTTGATGCTCGACGGACCACGTAGTCCGCCTAGCTTCCGCCACGATGACGGCGGTGATGGTGGCGGTGATCCGTCACGCGTTCACGAGGAGTACCGTCCCGAACCCCTTTCTTCGCAACAAAGGGAAGAGCTTCACCGCCGCAACATGGATGCGCTCCACACGCCCATCGTTGGGGAAACCTCCAAGGCTCGGACATTGGAGGAGGCGCGCCTGGCCAATTTGGCTGAGCGCACTCGGCTGGAGAACCTTCAGCATGCACTAGACGAGCGTGCTCGGCAGCGGATTCCCGAGTCCAGTCGATGATAGCTTTTTTCGCCCCAACCTCAGGTATACCGCACTCTGATTCAAAATCTCACAGCTGCAGCCCGTATAGCAGAGTCAATTCAGCCTTCCCAGTCGGAGGCTAGTAGGGGTTTGATGCAGATCCGGGCCTTACTCCGGGCTGCAGGAGAACAGAACTCAGCAGTGTCTCAGTCGCGAAACAGGATTCATAGCAGATCCGTGATGGCAGATACAGTTCAGTTGGCTCACAGCCCAAGATCGCCCCCGCGGCGTGAGGGACGTGGGCACCAGCAGGATCAGAACAGGAACCATGAGCAGTACGATCACCGACTCGGCCGCGATGACCGTCGTCGAGTGCCCACACCTCCCCCGAGGAGTGGATCATATGTTCCCCGGCGATATGATGACAGACGCCCACACAGTGGCGAGCGAAGAATACCAGCCGACCCAAGAGAGCCAAGCTTTGATGCGAGATCTATTCTCGTTCAAGGTCTAGTCGACAGGAACAGAGCACACAGAGAGGGCCTTGACAGAGATCACCCGACTGGCAACAAAGTCCATGTTTCAGGTCCAGAGTGTTTCAGTAGAGCCATCAGGGCCGCGGAGATTCCTCCCAACTTCAGGTTGGCGACTGGAGTCAGCAAGTTCACTGGTGAGTCCAAGCCTTACACTTGGCTTGAGGATTACCGAGTGGCTGTGCAGATTGGTGGCGGCAATGATGAAGTGGCCATGAAGCATCTTCCTCTGATGTTGGAAGGTTCGGCCAGAGCATGGCTGAATCAATTGACCCCAGGCAGTATATTCAGTTGGGAGGAACTTGCCCGAGTGTTTGTAAAAACTTTTGAGGGTACTTGCAAGTGGCCAGCAGGATTAATAGAATTGCAGCATTGCGTGCAAAAACCGAATGAGACTCTGAGAGATTACAATCAGAGGTGGACCACTTTGCATCATACAGTGGAAAATGTGTCCCAGCATGAAGCAGTTTGTGCCTTCAAGGAAGGCGTTAAGTATCGAGAATTGGTCCTGAAATTCGGTCGGACGGGAGATATGTCTCTGACTCGGATGATGGAAATAGCCACTCGGTACGCTAACGGAGAAGAAGAGGATCGACTCCATAGTGGAAAGAGCAAACCAACCGGTTAGGACACCGGTGGAGGCAATTCCAATCGGAAACAGAAGCATAAAGCCGAGCCTGCAGGGCCTGGTGAAACTGCGGCAGTGATTCAAGGAAAGTTTAAAGGGAAACCTAAGGGGCCCTGGACCCCCAGGAAAGTGAAAGATCAAGCCGGAAATGATGTGTTGGATTTACCATGCCACATTCACACCAAGAAGGATGAAGAAGGTAATCTGATTTATCCTAAACATTCCACTCGATAGTGTCGAGTTCTGATCCAGCAGTTCCGAGAGAAGCAACCCAATGAGAAGGAAAAGGAGTCGGACAAGGATGAGGACAAAGAGGAAGATGATGGTTTTCCCAATGTCAATTCCACCCTGGTGATTTTTGCTGATGTTGAGAGCAAAAGTCGACTGAAAGTGATCAACAGGGAAGTGAATATGGTTGCTCAGGCAACGACAACATACCTGAAGTGGTCACAAACAGCTATCACATTCGACCAGTCTGATCATCCTGCTCGCATAGCCACTCCAGGGAGGCAAGCGTTGGTGATCGACCCAGTCGTTGGGGGCACCCGATTGACCAAAGTATTGATGGATGGTGGTAGTGGTTTGAATATCCTTTACGCTGAAACCTTAAAGGGGATGGGCATCCCGATGTCCAAGCTTAGTGAGAGCAACATGAGCTTTCACGGTGTCATCCCTCGCAAGAAGGCTGAATCACTCGACCAGATAACCCTTGACGTGGTTTTCGGTGATTCAAAGAATTACCGTAAGGAAAAGTTGACATTTGAAGTAGTGGATTTCCAGAGTGCTTATCATGCTATTTTGGGGAGGCCTGCATATGCACGCTTTATGGCTCGACCATGTTACGTGTATCTCAAATTGAAAATGCCTGGTCCCAAAGGAGTGATCACGGTCACTGGCAATCGGCAGAAGGCAGAGGAATGCTTCCAGAAGGGTTCTAAAATTGCCGATGCACAAATGGCAGCAGTTGAAATGCAAGAGTATCAGAAAAATGCAGATCCGAGTGATTTGTTGCGAGCCAAGAAGCCTGCCACAGATTCTGCATTTCAGTCGTCCGGAGAAGCAAAGCCGATTCATATTCACCCGACCGATCCTAATGCTGCTCCTACTCATATCTCAATATCACTCGACAGCAAATAGGAATAAGCGCTCATCCAGTTCCTCCGTGAGAACTGGGACATCTTTGCATGGAAACCTTCTGACATGCCGGGTGTACCCAGGGGACTGGCTGAGCACCGTTTGCGAGTCGACCCGAAAGTGAAACCAGTCAAGGAACATCTTCGACGGTCTGCCATACAGAAGAGAAAGGCAATTGGCGAGGAAGTGGCTCGGCTCCTGGCAGCTGAGTTCATCCGAGAGATTTACCACTCCGAGTGGCTCGCCAATGTTGTCATGGTCCCCAAGAAGGACGATTCACTTTGTATGTGCATTGACTTCAAGCATATCAATCGGGCCTGCCCGAAAGATCATTTCCCTCTCCCCGTATCGACCAAATCGTCGACTCAACTGCGGGGTGTGAGCGTTTGTCTTTTCTGGACGCCTATTCCGGGTATCATCAGATCCAACTGTATGGACCCGATGAGATAAAAACAGCTTTCATCACTCCATTCGGGTGCTTTTGTTATGTCACCATTCCATTCGGTCTCAAGAACGCTGGTGCCACATTTATGAGGATGATTCAGAAGTGCCTGCTCACTCAAATCAGTCAGAATGTGGAAGCATATATGGATGACATTGTGGTCAAGTCGCGTAAAGGTTCTGACCTGCTGACTGACCTTGCTGAAACCTTTGCCAACCTGAGAAGGTATGACATCAAGCTTAATCCGTCGAAATGCACATTCGGAGTTCCAGGAGGAAAGTTACTCGATTTCCTCATTTCCAAACGAGGGATCGATGCGAACCCAGAGAAAGGGGCCATACTCCGGATGAAACGCCCTATGCGTGTGCATGACGTTCAGAAGCTTACTGGTTGTTTGGCCGCCTTGAGTCGATTCATCTCTCGCCTCGGTGAAAAGGCATTGCCTCTTTACCGACTGATGAAGAAATCTGATAAGTTCGAGTGGACTCCTGAAGCTGATGCAGCGTTTGCAGAGCTCAAAACCCTGCTTTCCACCCAGCCGGTGCTCGCTGCCCCAATCAGCAAAGAGCCTTTACTGCTTTATATTGCAGCCGCTGGACAAGTTGTCAGTATAGTACTCATGGTCGAGCGGGAAGAAGAAGGAAAAGCCTATAAAGTTCAGCGCCCAGTATACTATATTTCTGAAGTCTTGACTCTGTCCAATCAGAGATATCCGCATTATCAGAAGCTTGTTTATGGAAAGAAGGTTGCGTATTATTTTTCAGATCATTCCATTACAGTCTTCAGCGACGCACCATTGTCAGAAATTCTGAACAACAGAGATGCAACTGGTCGAGTGGCAAAATGGGCGATTCAACTCCTTCCATTGGATATCAAGTTTGAGGCAAAGAAAGCTATCAAGTCCCAAGCAATAGCAGATTTCCTTGCCGAGTGGGTTGAGCAGCAACAACCGACTCAGATTCACTCGGAGCATTGGACCATGTTCTTTGACGGATCCAAGATGTTGAATGGTTCTAGTGTTGGGGTGGTATTGGTATCCCCCCGAGGAGACAGGCTCAGCTATGTTCTTCAGATTCATTTTGATTCCTCCAACAACGAGGCTGAATATGAAGCACTTCTGTACGGGTTGCGTATGGCCATTTCACTCGGCGTCCGTTGCCTAATGGTCTACGGCGACTCAGATTTGGTGGTTAATCAAGTAATGAAAGAGTGGGACGTCGGGAGCCCGGCTATGACTGGCTATTGCAATGCAGTGAGAAAGTTAGAGAAGAAGTTTGAAGGGTTAGAGATCCATCATATACCCCGACTGAAAAATCAAGCAGCTGATGATTTGGCAAAGATAGGTTCCAAGCGTGAGCCTATTCCCAGTAATGTGTTCTTGGAACATCTTCACACACCGTCTGTCCAAGAGGATCCCTTCACGGAGGAGCCCCCACAACCTAAGAGCCCTACTGATCTGACTGAAGTCGAAATCCCAGCCGTGGTCGACTTGGTCATGAAAGTTTTGGTCATCATACCCGATTGGACAGTGCCATACATTGCATATATTCTCAGGAAAGAGATCCCACAGGATGAAGAAGAGGCCCGTCAGATTGTCCATCGATCTAAAGCTTTCACAGTAATGGGTGGACAGCTTTACAGAGAAAGTGTTGCCGGAGTCGCTCAGAAGTGCATAACACCAGAAGAAGGTCGAGTGATCCTTGATGACATCCACTCGGGGACCTGTGGTCACCATGCGTCCTGTCGGACCAATGTGGCCAAAGCATACCGAGTGGCGTTTTATTGGCCACGAGCGAATGAAATGGCAAAAGACATAGTCGACAAATGTGAAGGTTGCCAGTTCTACTCCAACATGTCTCACAAGCCTGCATCAGCCCTGAAGACCATTCCGCTCGTCTGGCCTTTTGCTGTCTAGGGATTAGATATGGTTGGACATCTGAGGACTGACAGGAGTGGCTTCACTCATGTGCTCGTAGCAGTCGACAAGTTCACCAAATGGATTGAAGCCAAGCCTATCAAAAATCTCGAAGCCAGTACTGCCGTCAGCTTCATCAGAGAGTTAACATTCAGATATAGTGTTTCGCATAGCATCATCACTGATAATGGGTCGAACTTCGATTCTGATGAGTTCAGAGCCTTTTGCGCTTCCCAAGGCACTCGGGTTGACTATGCTTCAGTCGCCCATCCCCAGTCAAATGGACAAGCTGAAAGAGCAAACAGATTGATTCTCAAAGGACTGAGACCCCGATTGATGCGTGACCTCAAACATGCAGCAGGCGCCTGGGTCGATGAACTTCCATCAGTGCTTTGGGGATTGAGGACAAGTCCTAATCGGTCGACTGGCCAAACTCCATTCTTCTTAGTCTATGGGGCTGAAGTTGTGCTTCCGAGTTACTTGCTTCACAATGCACCCCGAGTCGAACTTTTCTCAGAAGATGAAGCAGAACAGGCTCGGCAAGATGCAGTTGATCTCCTCGAAGAGGAAAGAGAGATGGCCCTAATCCGGTCGACCATTTATCAGCAAGACATGCGTCGATTCCACGCCAGAAACGTGAGGGGTCGAGCATTTCAAGAGGGAGACTTGGTTCTTCGAGTGAATCAGCAGAAACCACACAAGCTCGCTCGTGCTTGGGAAGGCCCCTTCATCATCACCAAAGTGCTCCACAACGGAGCATATCGCCTCTACAATTGTCACGACCGGTTTTTCAATAAAATAATTATTGAGAAACCAATCCCTTTTACGGACTAGTAAAGAAGAATTCCTTCTCACTGGTAGACAATATCTCGGTCACAGAAGAAAAATACCAGGAGTACTGAATATAACACAAGGTTGAGCGGGGACTGCCCAACAATTTATTACATGCACGCCGATAAAACAAGACGGCGGATAGGGTGGCATAACTACTAACTCACGATAATAACGGTGGTGGAAATATCACCGCGAAGCGGGTGACATGACTCCTGAAGACTACAGCTCTTCGAGCGTCGGAGTGAGGCTCGAGGAGACTTATTGCGGGTGGCGGAAGCGTATACAATACAAGTGACCAATATCCGGGATCGCATAGGACTGACTGGGATTCCTCTAGGCGTCGGACTCGCTATCGAACCCTTCATCCAAGAGATCGCCTTCGTCAACATCTGGCCAAATCAACAAGCCAGGTGAGTACTATGAAAGTACTCGCAAGACAGTTCAGACATAAGATATAACAAATGTAAACATGAAGCATAAGAATGGAATAACAAGTGCGTTCAGGCATAGATACAATAATTGCATGAAAAAAAATAACAGAGAAGTCGGGCGGTAGTCCTCCCGAAATCCCAAAATAAATACTGGGTGCCAAACGAGGGTCTGAATGACTCCTCGAGAGGAAACTGCAAGAATAGTAATACTGGTGCCAAACGAGGGTCTGAATGACTCCTCGAGAGGAAACTGCAAGAATAGTAATACTGGTGCCAAGCGAGGGTCTGAATGACTCCTCGAGAGGAAACTGCAAGAATAATAATGCCGCAGTCGGGCGTCGGGGCGACACCACATAAATGGCTTATAACAGAAATAAAAGACAAACATGCCACAGTCGGACGTCCGAGCGACATCACATAAAGGGCTTATATTGAAAGTAAAAGGCAAACATGCCACAGTCGGATGTCTGAGCGACATCACGTAAAGGGCTTATATTGTAGCTCAAGAGTTCAGTAGCTCGAGAACATAAATTATTACAAGTACGAAACAAATATGAGGTTAGTCCATCCGCAGGAATAACAATTAAACTGGGTTACCACCTGAGCTTGTTCACCGGGGATAAATTTCCACAAGGATAGATATGGATATACTGATCACTCTACTTGATCATGGATACGATGACTTGGAAGGATTTGACTCTGCAGAGTTTGTACTTAACCACAGCCAACGGATTTCAGTAGTCATGGGGACTAGTTCCGTTTACGGTGTTTTGGAAGAAACACGTCTAACCAGTACACGCCCATTCAACATTCCGAAGCCAGGGATCACCCTCGGCAACGTTCAAGAAAAATCTTGAGACGGGGAGGCTACAACCTCGCGTAGCATGGGATCAAATTTCTATACGCGCGCTCTAAGGGGGTGCCCCCCTCTCGGTCCCAACCGGAAACACCCATGCCCCCTGACCGGATGACTGGCTTTAATCCAGGGCCATGGAACCATCATCCCGGCCCCTCTGTTTGGTGTGTACACGGAAAGAGGTTACCAACTTACTAAACCGTATCCTGGCAAAGAAACATGTGGTAGCACGGAAGGGAAAAGAACGATAACGTGACTCCGTCCACGTTAACGTCGGAATTTATCGGATGACGCAAGGCTGGTATGCTACAACAGTACCACCTTGCTGCCCTTCATGTCACCACATGATTAGGCCATCTCTCACCAGAGATCATCGCAACTTTGGAACACGCGGGTAGTTGCCTCACAAGCAACGAGGCACTCACCGATACTCATATGCCACGCACGACCTCTCACGCAAACATGCAAAACACCTATCATACCAAAGGTTCAAACATGCTTGCCTGGTTCGGAGAAGTCGGAGTCTAGCTCGGCGAAGTTCGCGGCTCCGTCACCTCTTCCGGAACCTACGGCATGACGAAAACGGGCACTAACGTGAAAACCAACGCGTGCATAAAAATATCTCCAATTTTTTTCCAAATAAACCCAAAAGAAACTAGACAAAATTTTAAGACTGTCAGAAAAAGAATCACTCAAAGATCACTTTTTATTAAAAAGTTATAAAGGTTTCTGTCCAGGGACTCATCTGTAATGAAACAGAAAAGTTCCAGGGTTTAAACTGAGAAAACAGAAAACGCTTCGGAAAGAAACGCGCCAGCTCAAAAGGGAAAACGTATTTTGCCCGAAGGCGCCAACAGAAAACGTTTCGCGAGGGGAAGCAGAAGAGAGGCTGACAGGGGGTCCCATATGTCAGGTTTAAAAAGCTCGCCGGCGCCCGAAGACTGCGGTGGACGCCGGCGTCGAACCACGGCGAGTCAGGGAGATCGGAGGGTACCAAGAGCTTCAGCGTGTCCTTCCGCGTCGGTGGGTGGTGGACTCGACCGACGGAGAGCACCACGTCGACGGCGACACTTTCTCCGGCGGACGGCGGCTCGGGTGATGGTGGGGAACTCTGGTGGTGAGCTGCAAACCTCGAATTGAAGCGCGGGTCAGAAGGAGGGATGCACTAGAGAGCTACTGGCAAGAAATGGGAGGCAGAGGTGCACGCACGGGAGCGAATCGAGCTGGATCCCGTGGCGGGTCGCGGCGACCGGAGTTGAGGAAGGAGACCTCCTCGGGGCTCTTCCAGTGGCTAGGCAGGGTCTTGGTGGAGTGCAGAGGTGGTGTGGGTTCGAGTTGAAGCTCGGGGCCTCTATTTATAGGCGGATCGAGGGGGTGGCCGTGAACAGGGTTGCTCCGGCGAGCGATTACGGCGAGGCAGTGGTTGAGCAGGGGGTTTGAGTGGCCGGGCAGCATCAGGGAGGTTTGCCGGTGCCGTTCCACTGCTAAACTGGGTTGGTCTTGGCGTAATGGCGTCGGTCCACGGTGGGGTGGCCGCACGGGCACGATGGCGGCAGAGAGCGTGCTCCGCGCCCTGCGGTTCACGACGAGCGTGGCAGCGCGTTCTGGGGAGTGGAAGGCCACGCGGCGAGCTCCGGTGGCTTGGGCGGCGCTGGGTGGCGCCGTCTGCGCCGCGCCTCTCTCTGGCGGCCGCAAAGCCGCCGCTGGCGTCGGTCACAGGGCGGCGCACCTCCTCCTGCTCGTCGCCGACGTCCGCAAGGTTCCAGGGGATCGTGCGACGCAGGAACAAGGGGGAGGGGACGGGGAACACGGCGACAACGCGGCACTGTCGAGATCGACAACCGTCTCTGAAGAAAACGACAGTGCACTGAAACTGTTTCTGAACTTAACTGAACAATGACAGTAACAGTGTCCAGTAGGTGTTCGACAGAATGATTTGGCAAGGAGAAAAAATTTCCTGGGGCTGGGACTTGGTGAGGTGACCACTCAATGCACCCAGGGGCTGCCTGATTTTACTCAGAATTTTTGGAGAAAGATTTGAATGAATTTCACCAAATTTGACAAATCTGGTCCAAACTTGCAGCAAGTGTAGTTTGAAAATTTTGAACTGAAGACCAGGGGATCTTCATGGATCTTGGTTGAGGGTTCAAAGGACTAGGAAGGGAAAAAGGTTTGGGGGCAAAAATCCAGACAGAAATGGTAGCTCCTTTGTAAATCTCCAAGGGCTAAAATAGAAGACAGAAATTGTTTTGATAAGATTTAAATGGAAAAATAATTTTATGGAGAGTTCCAACTTGCTGGATTTGAAGTAAATCATGATCCAAAGGTGAGGGAAGGGTTAGGAGAGTGGATTTGCACTAAGGCCATGGCAAGAGGGAATTGTTGAAAGTGGTAAAGGATTTTTCCAAAAGCCATAGTGCATTTTCAAAGAGATTTTCAAAAGTCATTTTCCCCAAATGAAAAGCACTTTTTCTTGAGTCCGCATAAAAGGCAAGGACCTCCAAGACCAAAAACAAGTCTTGGGTGAATCCAAATAAAACTCTTGGCATAAGAAAAAAATATTTTGAAAGGGAGAGTTCCCTTGAAGAAAAATTTAAATCACCTCCCTCAAGTCAAATAAAATCTTTTGAAAAATCCAAATAAAAACTTGGGTGTCACAACACCTACCCCCTTAGGAAAAATCTCATCCTCGAGATTTCAGCTGATCCTCAAATAGGTATGGATATTCTGCTCGAAGGAAATCTTCCCTTTCCCATGTAGCTTCATCCTCAGTGTGGTTGCTCCACTGAACCCTGAAATTTTTTGTTGTTTTCTGACGGGTCCTCCTTTCAGACTCTTCCAAAATCTTTACTGGCCTCTCTCTGTAGGTGAGGTCTGGTTGCATATCAATGCTCTCATGAGATACATGCTTCTCCGGGTTACTCACACATTTTCTTAATTGTGAGACGTGGAATACGTCATGGACGTCTGACAACTCCTTGGGTAGGTCTAGTTTGTAGGCTACTGTGCCTCTTCGTGTGACTACACGGAATGGTCCAATAAATCTCGAGGCTAGCTTCCCCTTAATTTTGAACCGTTGCAGACCCCTCATAGGAGACACTCGTAGGTACACGGAATCACCGGGTTCAAAGCTGACCTCACGATGTTTTTGATCGTAGTAGCTCTTTTGTCGGCTTTGCGCTGTCTTGAGTCCATCCCTGATCTGCTTAACTTTCTCCTCGGCCTCTTTAAGCATGTCTGGGCCGAAGATACGGCTGTCACCTATTTCTGACAAATTCAGTGGGGTACGACACCTCCGTCCGTATAATGCTTCAAAGGGTGCCATTTGCAAGCTGGCTTGGTAATTGTTGTTGTAAGCAAACTCGACATACGACAAACTCTCTTCCCAACTGGATCCATAGGTGAGCACACAGGCTCTCAGCATATCCTCTAGGATTTGATTTACACGTTCCGTCTGTCCATCAGTCTGAGGGTGGTATGCTGTGCTGAAAGCTAGTTGCGTACCCAGAGCTTGTTGTAGGTGATCCCAAAATTTGGAGACAAATTGTGTGCCTCGGTCGGATATTATAGTCTTTGGGACTCCATGCAAACAAACTATACGGGAGAGATAAAGTTTGGCCAGTCTTTGTGTGGAGTAGGTAGTCTTCACGGGAATGAAATGAGAAACCTTGGTTAGTCGGTCTGTGATGACCCATATGGCGTCATTTCCACGTTGTGATCGGGGTAGTCCGACGATGAAATCCATTCCTATTTCATCCCATTTCCACTCCGGTATCCTGTTTGGCTAGAGTAGCCCTGCTGGCTTTTGATGCTCGGCCTTGATGCGCTGACATGAATCGCAACAAGCAATAAACGCGGCTATATCCCTTTTCATACCGTGCCACCAAAATCTTTCCTGAATGTCCTTGTACATTTTGGTACCTCCAGGATGGATTGAGTATGGAGCGGTGTGGCTTTCGGTTAAGATTTTTTGCTTGAGTTCCTCAATGTTAGGTACGCAAAGTCTGTCTCCGTACCATAGTATACCTTCACTGTCTGTGACGAACTCTGAAGCCTTACCAAGGTTCATTTTCTTCTTTATACCTTTGATGCTGGGATGTCCCTGTTGAGCCTTCTTAATTTGTTCCACTAGGGTGGGTTGTATCTCCAGATTTGTTATGGTGCCCTCAGAGACTAACATCATGTTGAGCCTAGCGAACTCTTGCTGAAACTCAGGCCTCAAGTTTTGCGGACCGTCGTTGTCCGGGCTGGGGTTTCGACTAAGGGCATCGGCCACTACATTTGCTTTCCCTGGATGGTAATGGATGCCGACATCATAGTCCTTGACCAATTCCAACCAGCGTCGTTGGCGTAAATTTAGCTCTGGCTGTGTGAAAATATATTTGAGGCTCTTATGGTCCGTATATATTTCACAGCGATTTCCCAACAGAAAGTGCCTCCACTCCTTGAGTGCATGAATGACTGCTGCTAGCTCCAAGTCATGTGTTGGGTAATTTTCCTCATGTTTTCGCAGCTGCCTGGAGGCATACGCGACAACTTTGCCATCTTGCATTAGTACACATCCGAGGCCTTTTCGGGACGCGTCACAATATACTTCGAAACTCTTGTGTATGTCTGGCACGGTTAATACTGGTGCGGTTGTTAGCTTCTTCTTAAGCTCTTGGAAGCTTTTCTCGCATGCTTCCGTCCATATAAATTTCTTGTCTTTCTTGAGCAGCTGGGTTATTGGTTTTGCCACAGTGGAGAATCCTTCAATAAATCTTCTGTAATATCCGGCCATTCCCAGGAAACTCCGCACATCTGTAACGTTGGCGGGTGGCTTCCAGTCAAGTATGGCTTTGACCTTTTCTGGGTCTACGGCCACGCCTTCTTGGTTCAATATATGGCCTAGGAAACCAACTTGTCTTAGCCAAAATTCACACTTGCTAAATTTGGCATACAACTGATGTTTCCTCAATTCTCCCAAAACAATTCTGAGATGCTCAGTATGCTCTTCCGGTGTCCTTGAGTATACCAGAATATCGTCGATGAACACCACAACAAATTTGTCCATGAATTTCATGAACACTTTGTTCATGAGGTGGACGAAATATGCGGGGGCGTTTGTTAGACCAAAAGGCATCACTGTGAATTCATATAATCCGTATCTGGAGGTGAATGCTGTTTTAGGGATATCTTCTGTCCGTACTTTCAGTTGATGATATCCCGATCTCAAATCAATTTTTGAGAACACCTTGGCTTGTGCGAGCTGGTCAAACAAATCATTTATCCGTGGCATTGGATATTTGTTTTTGATGGTGACCATATTGAGGGCTCGATAGTCTATACACAGTCTCAGTGTCCCATCCTTTTTCTTGGCGAACAACACTGGCGAACCCCATGGTGAGGAGCTGGCTCGAATAAATCCTTTGTCCAATAATTCCTTTATCTGCTTCTTCAACTCCACCAATTCTGAGGGTGCCATTCTATAAGGTTTCTTATAGATGGGAGCGGTGCCAGGTGCTAGTTCGATGCTGAATTCTATCTCTCGGTCTGGTGGCATGCTTGGCAGTTCTTCAGGAAATACGTCAGGAAACTCGCATACCACTGGAACTTTTCTCAGTTCTGAAATGTCCACTTTGTTTAGCTTTGGTTGCTGTGACCGTGGTCTCTCCTGAGCTGTAACTTTTATTTTCTTGCCATGATGGTGAGTGAGAATCACGGTCCGATTGAAGCAGTCAATGAATCCTTTGTTGGTGGTTAACCAGTCCATCCCTAAAATGACATCCAGTCCTTTATTTTCCAACACGATGAGATTTGCTTGGAACTGTAGTCCTTCGAACTCAATGATTACTCCTTGGCAGTAACTCTGAGCGATTTGCTTATTTCCGGGGGACTTGATGATCATAGATTTTCCCAAGGGAAGTATCGGAAAACCATGTTGCAAAACAAAATTCTTCGAAACGAACGAATGGGAAGCTCCAGAATCAAACAAAACCGTGGCGGGTACTGTGTTGACAGGGAACGTACCGAGCACGATGTCTGGAGCATTCTGCGCTTCTTCCCTGGTCACATGGTTCAGGTGACCCTTCTTGTGGTTGTTGTTGGGATTGAAATTGTTGCGCTTGGGAGCTGGACTGTTTCCACCACTGTTCGGCTTGGGGGCCGAGTTCTTCGGCTTTGGGCATTGTTTAGCATAGTGCCCTTCTTCACCACAAGCATAGCAGGTGACCCCTAGACGGTACGTGTACTCCTTGTCTCTGGCATGAAACTGTCTGACGGGCCTTGGATCAGTAGTCGTGGATCTCCTTGCTTCTGTCCTTGGAACCTCAGTCTTGCTTCGGTTGTTGCGAGCAAGAGTCGTCTTGTCCCTCTTTCACTTACGGAGATCTTCCAGACTACGGCGCTCATTCTCCAAGGTAATGGCCTTGTCGACCAGAGTTTTAAAATCCAGAAAGGTGTGTACAACCAGTTGGCATTTTAGTGCTGGTGCCAGGCCGTCCAGGAATTTTTCCATCTTCTTGTTTTCTGTCATGTGCTCGTCGTAGGCATAACGGGATAGCTGGGTAAACTGACCGTTGTATTCTGTCACTGACATGCCTCTTTGCTTGAGGTCGTCAAATTCTCTCTTCTTGATCTTTATGATGCTCCTGGGGATGTGTGCCCCACGAAAGCCTTCCTTGAACTCTTCCCAGGTGATGTTGTGTTCACTGGGATGCATGTGTAGGAAGTTTTCCCACCATGCTGCAGCTGCTCCAGTAAGGTAGTGTGGTGCATAAAGCACCTTCTCATGATCTGAACACTGAGCAATAATTAGCTTCCTTTCGATATCACGAAGACAATCATCGGCTTCCAGCAGCCTATCAGTGTGAGCAAAAGTTGAAAGGCGAGTCTTCTGTAACTCAGATAACTTGGAATGTGATTGATAGGGTTCACGGTGGTTTCCCATATTGATGACATGATTCATCATCTCTTGGTGCTGTTGCTGGCTTTGTTCGAAGAGACGGCATACTTGAGACAAGGCTGCTTCGCTGTCTTGTTGACTGGACTGTCCCTGGGTGAAGTTGTTGCTAGTCTGTGTCCCATAAACTTCTTCTGGCTGATTGGGCATGGAGCGAGTCCACGGGCGAGACATTTTTCCAGTCTGGGGTATTATGTTGCAAAACCCATGAGAAGAACTGTGTAGTACAAGGAAAATCTGGCAAAGGCAACAATTTAAAGATCTCAAGATTTTCAAGAAAACATAAACGATTTTGCACGGAGAAGAACAGCTTAGCATATATCTTACATGCGAAAAGCAAACACACGATACAGCACTCAGGATGCGCGTACACATTCCTGACATGTTATTTAGACTAGCGTACTCCTCCGGAAAGCAGCAAACACACCAATACAAACTAGCGTACAGAGAAAACACATCATACAAGCAGACATAACGCGCGGCTACTCGGCGCTCTCAGTCGGAGATGGTGAAGATTTCCTTTCCCTTGCCGAGGGCAAGACTCAGTGGTCCAGGAGACTCAACCTCCACCTCCTCCCTAGCTAGCTCCTGGTGCGTAACGCTGCGCTGTGGTGATGGTGCGGGAGCGACAGGCGGTAGTGCGGGTGTGGTAGGCGGTGCAGCTCTGACTGGAGTAGGAGCGATGACTCTGTCGAACTCCTCAGTGGTAGGCAGACGGCGAGCAGTGGCTAAAACGGCCGGTGCATAAGAGGCTGAAGACGAGACGAATGTCAGAGGCGGTGCTGTGTGAAGAAGCTCCTTCCTGCTGGCAGGACCGCCCCGGACTAAGTCCATGCGGGCAGCCACAAGATCGTCCACGAGGTTGTCGAAAGACTCCTCCAGAGCCTTGAGATACTCCACAACCATCTCGATGGCTCCATCTCGTTCTCCCCGATGGCAGGCGAATGCATAGTAACTGGTGTATGGCACATGGCATGGGAGGTAGCGGTAGCGACGAGTCTTCATCGTAGGAAGGATGTCCCGGAGACGAGCTATCGCCTCACGGGCAGCCATCTGCATGGCATGCCTCTCCGTAGGCATGGCCCTTCCCACAAAACGGAAGTGGCGAGCTGCAGAACGTCCTCCCTTGAATTGCACCACAGCTTGGTGCATAGATACGTCGTCGCTGAGCTTGTGCTGGTAAAGTGTGAACTCCGGGCGAGTCGCTGGCCCGATCGCGAGCTTGGTGATGGAGACGAGGAGCTTGACAAACCCCTCGGGCACGTTCGTGAACACTCGAGTCTCACAGCTACTGCCAGCCATCTACAAAAGTAGGCAAAAATTCTGAGTAGTCATGTCATAAATTTATGATGACCAACAGAAAATAGCTACAATCGCAAAATGTTGAAAAAGCACAAAAGACGCTAATAACCGATTAGCGATCGCACCTAGTGGCTTCCTACAGTCAGCCTGGCTCTGATACCAAGCTTGTCACGACCGGTTTTTCAATAAAATAATTATTGAGAAACCAATCCCTTTTACGGACCAGTAAAGAAGAATTCCTTCTCACTGGTAGACAATATCTCGGTCACAGAAGAAAAATACCAGGAGTACTGAATATAACACAAGGTTGAGGGGGGACTGCCCAACAATTTATTACATGCACGCCGATAAAACAAGACGGCGGATAGGGTGGCATAATTACTAACTCACGATAATAACGGTGGTGGAAATATCACCACGAAGCGGGTGACATGACTCCTGAAGACTACAGCTCTTCGAGCGTCGGAGTGAGGCTCGAGGAGACTTATTGCGGGTGGCGGAAGCGTATACAATACAAGTGACCAATATCCGGGATCGCATAGGACTGACTGGGATTCCTCTAGGCGTCGGACTCGCTATCGAACTCTTCATCCAAGAGATCGCCTTCATCAACATCTGGCCAAATCAACAAGCCAGGTGAGTACTATGAAAGTACTCGCAAGACAGTTCGGACATAAGATATAACAAATGTAAACATGAAGCATAAGAACGGAATAACAAGTGCGTTCAGGCATAGATACAATAATTGCATAAAAAATAACAGAGAAGTCGGGCGGTAGTCCTCCCGAAATCCCAAAATAAATACTGGGTGCCAAACGAGGGTCTGAATGACTCCTCGAGAGGAAACTGCAAGAATAGTAATACTGGTGCCAAACGAGGGTCTGAATGACTCCTCGAGAGGAAACTGCAAGAATAGTAATACTGGTGCCAAGCGAGGGTCTGAATGACTCCTCGAGAGGAAACTGCAAGAATAATAATGCCGTAGTCGGGCGTCGGGGCGACACCACATAAATGGCTTATAACAGAAATAAAAGACAAACATGCCACAGTCGGACGTCCGAGCGACATCACATAAAGGGCTTATATTGAAAGTAAAAGGCAAACATGCCACAGTCGGACGTCTGAGCGACATCACGTAAAGGGCTTATATTGTAGCTCAAGAGTTCAGTAGCTCGAGAACATAAATTATTACAAGTACGAAACAAATATGAGGTTAGTCCATCCGCAGGAATAACAATTAAACTGGGTTACCACCTGAGCTTGTTCACCGGGGATAAATTTCCACGAGGATAGATATGGATATACTGATCACCCTACTTGATCATGGATACGATGACTTGGAAGGATTTGACTCTGCAGAGTTTGTACTTAACCACAGCCAACGGATTTCAGTAGTCACGGGGACTAGTTCTGTTTACGGTGTTTTGGAAGAAACACGTCTAACCAGTACACACCCATTCAACATTCCGAAGCCAGGGATCACCCTCGGCAACGTTCAAGAAAAACCTTGAGACGGGGAGGCTACAACCTCGCGTAGCATGGGATCAGATTTCTATACGCGCGCTCTAAGGGGGTGTCCCCCCCTCTCGATCCCAACCGGAAACACCCATGCCCCCTGACCGGATGACTGGCTTTAATCCAGGGCCATGGAACCATCATCTCGGCCCCTTTGTTTGGTGTGTACACGGAAAGAGGTTACCAACTTACTAAACCGTATCCTGGCAAAGAAACATGTGGTAGCACGGAAGGGAAAAGAACGATAACGTGACTCCGTCCACGTTAACGTCGGAATTTGTCGGATGACGCAAGGCTGGTATGCTACAACAGTACCACCTTGCTGCCCTTCATGTCACCACATGATTAGGCCATCTCTCACCAGAGATCATCGCAACTTTGGAACACGCGGGTAGTTGCCTCACAAGCAACGAGGTACTCACCGATACTCATATGCCACGCACGACCTCTCACGCAAACATGCAAAACACCTATCATACCAAAGGTTCAAACATGCTTGCCTGGTTCGGAGAAGTCGGAGTCTGGCTCGGCGAAGTTCGCGGCTCCGTCACCTCTTCCGGAACCTACGGCATGACGAAAACGGGCACTAACGTGAAAACCAACGCATGCATAAAAATTTCTCCAATTTTTTTCCAAATAAACCCATAAAAAACTAGACAAAATTTTAAGACTGTCAGAAAAAGAATCACTCAAAGATCACTTTTTATTAAAAAGTTATAAAGGTTTCTGTCCAGGGACTCATCTGTAATGAAACAGAAAAGTTCCAGGGTTTAAACTGAGAAAACAGAAAACGCTTCGGAAAGAAACGCGCCAGCTCAAAAGGGAAAACGTATTTTGCCCGAAGGCGCCAACAAAAAACATTTCGCGAGGGGAAGCAGAAGAGAGGCTGACAGGGGGTCCCACATGTCAGGTTTAAAAAGCTCGCCGGCGCCCGAAGACTGCGGTGGACGCCGGCGTCGAACCACGTCAAGTCAGGGAGATCGGAGGGTACCAAGAGCTTCAGCGTGTCCTTCCGCGTCGGTGGGTGGTGGACTCAACCGACGGAGAGCACCACGTCGACGGCGACACTTTCTCCGGCGGACGGCGGCTCGGGTGATGGTGGGGAACTCCGGTGGTGAGCTGCAAACCTCGAATTGAAGCGCGGGTCAGAAGGAGGGATGCACTAGAGAGCTACTGGCAAGAAATGGGAGGCAGAGGTGCACGCACGGGAGCGAATCGAGCTGGATCCAGTGGCGGGTCGCGGCGGCCGGAGTTGAGGAAGGAGACCTCCTCGGGGCTCTTCCAGTGGCTAGGCAGGGTCTTGGTGGAGTGCAGAGGTGGTGTGGGTTCGAGTTGAAGCTCGGGGCCTCTATTTATAGGCGGATCGAGGGGGTGGCCGTGAACGGGGTTGCTCCGGCGAGTGATTACGGCAAGGCAGTGGTTGAGCAGGGGGTTTGAGTGGCCGGGCAGCATTAGGGAGGTTTACCGGTGCCGTTCCACTGCTAAACTGGGTTGGTCTTGGCGTAATGGCGTCGGTCCATGGTGGGGTGGCCGCACGGGCACGACGGCGGCAGAGAGCGCGCTCCGCGCCCTGTGGTTCACGACGAGCGTGGCAGCGCGTTCTGGGGAGTGGAAGGCCACGCGGCGAGCTCCGGTGGCTTGGGCGGCGCTGGGTGGCGCCGTCTGCGCCGCGCCTCTCTCTGGCGGCCGCAAAGCCGCCGCTGGCGTCGGTCACGGGGCGGCGCACCTCCTCCTGCTCGTCGCCGACGTCCGCAAGGTTCCAGGGGATCGTGCGGCGCAGGAACAAGGGGGAGGGGACGGGGAACACGGCGACAACGCGGCACTGTCGAGATCGACAACCGTCTCTGAAGAAAACGACAGTGCACTGAAACTGTTTCTGAACTTAACTGAACAATGACAGTAACAGTGTCCAGTAGGTGTTCGACAGAATGATTTGGCAAGTAGAACAATTTTCCTGGGGCTGGGACTTGGTGAGGTGACCACTCAATGCACCCAGGGGCTGCCTGATTTTACTCAGAATTTTTGGAGAAAGATTTGAATGAATTTCACCAAAATTGACAAATCTTGTCCAAACTTGCAGCAAGTGTAGTTTGAAAATTTTGAACTGAAGACCAGGGGATCTTCATGGATCTTGGTTGAGGGTTCAAAGGACTAGGAAGGGAAAAAGGTTTGGGGGCAAAAATCCAGACAGAAATGGTAGCTCCTTTGTAAATCTCCAAGGGCTAAAATAGAAGACAGAAATTGTTTTGATAAGATTTAAATGGAAAAATAATTTTATGGAGAGTTCCAACTTGCTGGATTTGAAGTAAATCATGATCCAAAGGTGAGGGAAGGGTTAGGAGAGTGGATTTGCACTAAGGCCATGGCAAGAGGGAATTGTTGAAAGTGGTAAAGGATTTTTCCAAAAGCCATAGTGCATTTTCAAAGAGATTTTCAAAAGTCATTTTCCCCAAATGAAAAGCACTTTGTCTTGAGTCCACATAAAAGGCAAGGACCTCCAAGACCAAAAACAAGTCTTGGTGGAATCCAAATAAAACTCTTGGCATAAGAAAAAAATATTTTGAAAGGGAGAGTTCCCTTGAAGAAAAATTTAAATCACCTCCCTCAAGTCAAATAAAATCTTTTGAAAAATCCAAATAAAAACTTGGGTGTCACAACAATGTCGAGCACAATAAAGACGAGCCACGCGCTTGGAATGCGGAGCTCCTCCGCCCCTTTTATACTTAAGCATTCAGACTGTTGAGATGTAATAAGAAATACCTTCTAGTTTGATTATCAAAAACACGGTTTTACAGTCTCCTAAATGATTGTTGTTCCTTTTTTATATGTTCTAAATCCCCCAGTGGGTGTCTTAGTGCGAATCCGCTTCGCCTAAGTTTCAAAAAAATAAAATCCTACCGAGTGAAGAGCAAGCCTCTCACTTGAAGGCTTAGCTGGGAATCCGTTTCGCCTAAGTTTAAAGAAAATCCTGCCGAGTGAAGAGCAAGCCTCTCACTCAGAGGCTTAGCTGCGAATCCGTTTCGCCTAAGTTTAAAAAAACCTACCGAGTGGTGAGCAAGCCTCTCACTCGGGGGCTTAGCTGCAGTCCAGTACTCGCCTAAGTTTGAAAAATTCTACCGAGTGGTGAGTAATCCTCTCACTCGGGGGCTTAGCTGCAGTCCAATACTCACCTAAGTTTGAAAAATCCTACCGAGTGGTGAGCAATCCTCTCACTCGGGGGCTTAGCTGCAGTCCAGTACTTGCCTAAGTTTGAAAAATCCTACCGAGTGGTGAGCAACCCTCTCACTCGGGGGCTTAGCTGCAGTCCAGTACTCGCCTAAGTTTGAAAAATCCTACCGAGTGGTGAGCAACCCTCTCACTCGGGGGCTTAGCTGCAGTCCAGTACTCGCCTAAGTTTGAAAAATCCTACCGAGTGGTGAGCAACCCTCTCACTCGGAGGCTTAGCTACAGTCCAGTACTCGCCTAAGTTTAAAAAATCCTACCGAGTGGTGAGCAACCCTCTCACTCGGGGGCTTAGCTGGAGTCCAGTACTCGCCTAAGTTTGAAAAATCCTACCGAGTGGTGAGCAACCCTCTCACTCGAGGGCTTAGCTGCAGTCCAGTACTCGCCTAAGTTTGAAAAATCCTACCGAGTGGTGAGCAACCCTCTCACTCGGGGGCTTAGCTGCAGTCCAGTACTCGCCTAAGTTTGAAAAATCCTACCGAGTGGTGAGCAACCCTCTCACTCGGGGGCTTAGCTGCAGTCCAGTACTCGCCTAAGTTTGAAAAATCCTACCGAGTGGTGAGCAACCCTCTCACTCGGGGGCTTAGCTGCAGTCCAGTACTCGCCTAAGTTTGAAAATCCTACCGAGTGGTGAGCAACCCTCTCACTCGGGGGCTTAGCTGCAGTCCAGTACTCGCCTGAGTTTGAAAAATCCTACCGAGTGGTGAGCAACCCTCTCACTCGGAGGCTTAGCTCCAGTCCAGTACTCGCCTAAGTTTAAAAAATCCTACCGAGTGGTGAGCAACCCTCTCACTCAGAGGCTTAGCTGCAGTCCAGTACTCGCCTAAGTTTAAAAAATCCTACCAAGTGGTGAGCAACCCTCTCACTCGGAGGCTTAGCTGCAGTCCAGTACTCGCCTAAGTTTAAAAAATCCTACCGAGTGGCGAGCAACCCTCTCACTCGGGGGCTTAGCTGCAGTCCAGTACTCACCTAAGTATAAAACATGTTCCGAGTGAGAACCGATCTTCTCGCTCGGGGACTTGGCCACACGCTCTGTAACGCCCCAGACACACCCGCCGGTGGTCGTTACTCCTGGCGGGATCTAGACTGGCCTCACAGATCAATACTAGTCTTTTCTGCGCACTTTGTCCTCACTCGTGCACACCCGGGAGCAACTTCCCGGTCGGTCACCCATCCTAAAACTACTCCAAGCTGAGCACGCTTAACTTTGGAGTTCTTTCCGAATGGGCTCCCGGAAAAGAAGGAATTCCTTATTTATATGAGTAGTCTATCATCCCTAATAAGCCAGGATATCACACGCTCCATCCGATCCGCAAGAACGACGAGGTGCAGGTCGACCGCGACCTTCTCCTCAAAGTTGTGCCATAAGTACAATGTGCGCTACATCCCGATCCGCAAGGACGACGAGGTGTAGGTCAACTGTGACCTTCTCCTCAGAGCTGCGCCATAAGTACAATGTGCGCTCCATCCCGATCCGCAAGGATGATGAGGTGTAGGTCGACTGTGACCTTCTCCTCAGACCTGCGCCATAAGTACAATGTGCGCTACATCCCGATCCGCAAGAACGACGAGGTGTAGGTCGACTGCGGCCTTCTCCTCAGAGCTGCGCCATAAGTACAATGTGCACTCCATCCCGATCCGCCAGGGGGACGAGGTGTGGGTCAACTGATTGCCTTCTCCTCAGAGCTGCATAGCAAGTACAAAGACTATTCCGAGTGAAGAAACAAGTTCCACTCGAAGGCAAAAACAAACATATTTAGAGATAAACCAAGTTCAGATAAATCCTAAGGTTCCAGACCATGGATTAAAGTACTCGGGTATCAGGCCCGAAGGAGTTTAACGATTACAAAATCACTCGGCATTCCAAGGCAAATTTAAAGCGAGGTATAAAGTTTGTTCACTCCACAGGAGGAGGGCTAGCGGGCTCGACGAACTCATCCAGATCAATTCCGTCAGCAATCCGAGTGGCAGCTGCAATGAAGGTTTCCATGAAGGATTGGAAGTCATGCTTTTAGTATTGGCAACCTTGATCGCCGCCAGCTTCTCTTCTCGGGCTTCCTTGTAGTGGACACGAACCAGCGACAGAGCCACGTCAGCACCGCATCGAGCAGAGGACTTCTTCCATTTTTGAAGCGTCGCCCCTGGCCAGAGTGCTGTGTCGATGCGCAACACTGCAACTTTCAGTCAAGCAAGGTAATCGACAACACCAGCGACACGGGATTCCAGTCGGAGCACATTCATGGCAGCTTCGTCCTTCACAGGAGAGAGGATGGGGTCCAAGCTTGTATCAATCCGCCCAGTCTCTTCCTCAAAGTTCTGGCAAAATTCTACACACGCAATACAATGATGAGTCAATGGTTATATATCGACTCGACAGCAACAAATCAGTCGGGCAAAGGAAAGCACCTTCAAGCATGATGAACAGCTTCTTGGCAAGACCTCCCAGAAAATTCTCCAAGTCATCTCTCTTGCGGGCGATGTCTTCCACCTTGTCGGTCAGGGCCCTCTTGTCCTTCTTCAGACGAGTCGCCTCCTTGTTGGCTTCATCCAGGGCAGTCTTCAGCTTGGTGTTCTCTTCCTCCAGTTTGCCGACTGAAGCCAGCTTCTGGTTGGTGAGTGCAGTTTTCTCTTCGGCTGCTTTCTGTGCGGCTGCAAGGTCCAGATCCTTCTTCGCCAAAGCCTGGTTCATTGTTTCTGAAAGAAATAACACTTGGTTAAGAGAAAAGAAATGACACTCAATTCAGAAACAAAACAGTCGACAAAAATTTCATACCAGCAGCTTCATCCTTGGACTTCTGCAAATTCGTCTTGGCTAGCTCCAGATCGAGATTGAGCTGAATCTGCTTCTGCTCCAGGTCAGCAAAACGAGCTCCAAGTTCACAGGATTTTTGTAATCAAAGGATGGTCAGTCGACAGATGAAAAGATTGGTTACTTCAGAGCAATAGAGTGATAAATTCAACAAATTCTAAGACTACTGCCGAATCAAACATCCAACAGTAGTCTCGGGGACTACACCCAGTGGGTGCACTTAGCATGCCCCCACTGGTCTAGTTTCCACTCGACATGGTCCGTCCAGGCTGAGTGTAAAAAAAGAGAAGAAGAAAGTTGTTCTCTGACCACAGTCGACTGCCAGCAGTCGACTACGGCCCGGGGACTACACCCAGTGGGTGCACTCAGCGTGCCCCCACTAGTTCAAGTTCCACTAGACATGATCCGTTCAGACCGAGTGAGAAAGTTCTGATTCTCAGACCATAGCTGACTGCCCGCAGTCAACTATGGTCTCGGGGACTACACCCAGTGGTGCACTCAGTGTGCCCCCACTGGTTCAAAAACTCAGTCGACACAACCTAGTCGACCCAAGAAACAAAACTATTCAGCAATAAGTTAAAACACCCAGTGGGTGTACAAATGCAAAATGCAGACTGATGAAAATATGCTCAAGGAAAGTTTTCAGGTAGCATATCCTAACAGAACAAGCGATAAGTTAAGGGATCAGTCGGCAATCAACCAACATGGACGTTGCTCTGGAGAGCTGAGCTGGCGTCGTAAGCAGCTTGACTGGCCTCTCGAACCACCTTCATCTGCTCCATCATGATGCTTGCCTGGCGTATAGCCTCCTTGGCAGCACCCACTTGGTCTTCGGGGACGTGATGCGCAGCGAAAAGTGAAGATGGATCGACTGGAACCTGTGCAGTCGACGCTGAAGGCTGGGCACCTCGACAATGGTACGGCAAAAGTCACAGAAGCCCGGTTGGCATCGCCGGCCTCCTGGATCACTGGCTCCGTCACTGACGTCGACTGAGGCACCTTGCCAGTTGATGTCTTCCTGCTTCTTCTTCCCATGGGCCTCAGCAGCACATCCTCGTCATCGTTTGGTAGATCAATGACATTGGGAGGAGCTGCAAAAAGAATCAATCGCCAGAATTCAGTCGACCAGCAGAACAGCAGAGAAACTAAAGACAAGATTACAAGAGTCGCACCCGGATTAGAAGTGACTGCATCCTCCATTTCCTCGTCTTCATCCCTGTAAACAGAAGTCCTAGAGGTAGCAGCACTACAAATCTCAAGATTCAGTCGGCCAGACCTTCCGAAATGAGTCGACTAAAGTTCAATTCATGACAAACCAAGAAATCAAGTCCAACTATTACCCGGAAGCAATGGGAACGACCACTTTGATCTTGGGCAAAGCCTTCCGCGGTTTTGACGGCGTAGCCTTATACTGCTTCGGGGCCTTCTCAGTCGGCGCTGGAGAAGATGTTCGAGGGTGCTTTGAGGTCTGTCCAGTCTGCGCAGTCGCCTTGCCATGGATACTTGTCGGATCGTGCTTATTCTTGGAACGCCTTTCATTGCGAGGTGGTGACTCGACCACTTCGCCACTGCTCGAGTCCTCGCTTTCCTCCTCCTCTTATCCTCCATCAGACTGATGATCCATACTTTCGCCTCCGCTTTCTTCTCCTTCCTGGTACTGCTCTTGCTCCCCGTTCGGCATTGAGTATGTATCTGTATAGATCTGTGAAGCAAAAGAGGTGAACAAAGGATGGTCGACTCAGTAAACAATTGCAAGACAGAATGAAAAACACTCGGAAATAAAGAATAGACCTTGTCTGGTTCGTTGTTGGTGTCGAATGGTAAAACTCTTCGGGACCCCCTGGGGTTGTCCTTGTTTCCTGTGATGCCTTGCACCCACTGCGCCACCATCTTCTCATCAACGTCTTCCAGGTGGATCTGAGTGGAATCTTCAATCCCCGAGTACATCCACATCGAGTGATCACGAGCCTGGAGGGGCTGGATACGTCGACTGAGAAATACCTCGAGCAAGTCCATTCCGGTCACACCCTCATGAACCCGCTAAACTACTCGCTCCATCAGCATGGCCACCTCCACCTTCTCTGCTGGAGTCACTTTCAAGGTGGTGGGCTTCTGGACTCGCACCAAAGAAAAGGGAGGGAGACCAGTCGAGTGGCCAGGAGTCGACTTGTCTTTGCTGAAGGAAATATGCCCTAGAGGCAATAATAAAGTTATTATTTATTTCCTTATATCATGATAAATGTTTATTATTCATGCTAGAATTGTATTAACCGAAAACATAATACATGTGTGAATACATAGACAAACAGAGTGTCACTAGTATGCCTCTACTTGACTAGCTCCTTAATCAAAGATGGTTATGTTTCCTAACCATGGACAAAGAGTTGTTATTTGATTAATGAGATCATATCATTAGGAGAATGATGTGATTGACTTGACCCATTCCGTTAGCTTAGCACACGATCGTTGAGTATTCTGCTATTGCTTTCTTCATGACTTATACATGTTCCTATGACTATGAGATTATGCAACTCCCGTTTACCGGAGGAACACTTTGTGGGCTACCAAACGTCACAACGTAACTAGGTGATTATAAAGGTGCTCTACAGGTGTCTCTGAAGGTACTTGTTGGGTTGGCGTATTTCGAGATTAGGATTTGTCACTCCGATTGTCGGAGAGGTATCTCTGGGCCCACTCGGTAATGCACATCACTATAAGCCTTGCAAGCATTGCAACTAATGAGTTAGTTGCAGGATGATGTATTACGGAACGAGTAAAGAGACTTGCCGGTAACGAGATTGAACTAGGTATTGAGATACCGACGATCGAATCTCGGGCAAGTAACATACCGATGACAAAGGGAACAACATATGTTGTTATGCGGTTTGACCGATAAAGATCTTCGTAGAATATGTGGGGGCCAATATGAGCATCCAGGTTCCGCTATTGGTTATTGACCGGAGACGTGTCTCGGTCATGTCTACATAGTTCTCGAACCCGTAGGGTCCGCATGTTTAAAGTTTCGATGACGGATATGTTATGAGTTTATGAGTTTTGATGTACCGAAGGTTGTTCGGAGTCCCGAATGTGATCATGGACATGACGAGGAGTCTCGAAATGGTCGAAACATAAAGATTGATATATTGGAAGCCTATATTTGGATATCGAAAGTGTTCCGGGTGAAATCGGGATTTTACCGGAGTACCGGGGGTTACCGGAACCCCCCCCCCCCCGGGGGGGGGGGCTTAATGGGCCTACATGGGCCTTGGTGGAAATAGAGGGCAGCAAGGCGAGTGTGGGGCGCGCCCCCCCCAAGGCCCAAACCGAATAGGTTTAGGGCAAGGGGGGCCGGCCCCCTCTTTCCTTCTCCTCCTCTCCCTTTCCTTCCCCCTCTCCTACTCCTACTAGGAATAGGAGGAGTCCTACTCCTAGTGGGAGTAGGACTCCCCCTTGGCGCGCCTCTCCCTGGCCGGCCGCCTCCTCCCGTTGCTCCTTTATATACGGGGGCAGGGGGGCACCCCATAGACACAACAATTGATTTGATCTTTTAGCCGTGTGCGGTGCCCCCCTCCACCATAGTCCACCTCGATAATACTATAGCGGTGCTTAGGCGAAGCCCTGCGTTGGTAGAACATCATCATTGTCACCACACCGTCGTGCTGACGAAACTCTCCCTCAACACTCGGCTGGATCGGAGTTCGAGGGACGTCATCGGGCTGAACGTGTGCTGAACTCGGAGGTGCCATGCGTTCGGTACTTGATCGGTCGGATCGTGAAGACGTACGATTACATCAACCGCGTTGTGCTAACGCTTCCGCTTTCGATCTACGAGGGTACGTGGACAACACTCTCCCCTCTCGTTGCTATGCATCACCATGATCTTGCGTGTGCGTAGGAATTTTTTTGAAATTACTACGTTCCCCAACAGTGGCATCCGAGCCTGGTTTTATGCGTAGATGTCATATGCACGAGTAGAACACAAGTGAGTTGTGGGCGATATAAGTCATACTGCTTACCAGCATGTCATACTTTGGTTCGGCGGTATTGTTGGATGAAGCGGCCCGGACCGACATTACGCGTACGCTTACGCGAGACTGGTTCTACCGACGTGCTTTGCACACAGGTGGCTGGCGGGTGTCAGTTTCTCCAACTTTAGTTGAATCGAGTGTGGCTACGCCCGGTCCTTGCGAAGGTTAAAATAGCACCAACTTGACAAACTATCGTTGTGGTTTTGATGCGTAGGTAAGAACGTTTCTTGCTAAGTCCGTAGCAGCCACATAAAATTTGCAACAACAAAGTAGAGGACGTCTAACTTGTTTTTGCAGGGCATGTTGTGATGTGATATGGTCAAGACATGATGCTAAATTTTATTGTATGAGATGATCATGTTTTGTAACCGAGTTATCGGCAACTGGCAGGAGCCATATGGTTGTCGCTTTATTGTATGCAATGCAAACGCCCTGTAATGCTTTACTTTATCACTAAGCGGTAGCGGTAGTTGTAGAAGCATAAGATTGACGAGACGACAACAATGCTACGATGGAGATCAAGGTGTCGCGCCGGTGACGATGGTGATCATGACGGTGCTTCGGAGATGGAGATCACAAGCACAAGATGATGATGGCCATATCATATCACTTATATTGATTGCATGTGATGTTTATCTTTTATGCATCTTATTTTGCTTTGATTGACGGTAGCATTATAAGATGATCTCTCACTAAATTTCAAGATAAAAGTGTTCTCCCTGAGTATGCACCATTGCCAAAGTTCGTCGTGCCCAGACACCACGTGATGATCGGGTGTGATAAGCTCTACGTCCATCTACAACGGGTGCAAGCTAGTTTTGCACACGCAGAATACTCAGGTTAAACTTGACGAGCCTAGCATATGCAGATATGGCCTCGAAACACTGAGACCGAAAGATCGAGCGTGAATCATATAGTAGATATGATCAACATAGTGATGTTCACCATTGAAAGCTACTCCATTTCACGTGATGATCGGTTATGGTTTAGTTGATTTGGATCACGTGATCACTTAGAGGATTAGAGGGATGTCTATCTAAGTGGGAGTTCTTAAGTAATATGATTAATTGAACTTTAATTTATCATGAACTTAGTCCTGGTAGTATTAGCATATCTATGTTGTAGATCAATAGCTCGCGTTTAGCTCCCCTGTTTTATTTTTGATATGTTCCTAGAGAAAAACTATGTTGAAAGATGTTAGTAGCAATGATGCGGATTGGATCCGTGATCTGAGGATTATCCTCATTGCTACATAGAAGAATTATGTCCTTGATGCACCGCTAGGTGACAGACCTATTGCAGGAGCAGATGCAGACGTTATGAACGTTTGGCTAGCTCAATATGATGACTACTTGATAGTTTAGTGCACCATGCTTAACGGCTTAGAATCGGGACTTCAAAGATGTTTTGAACATCTTGGACCATATGAGATGTTCCAGGAGTTGAAGTTAATATTTCAAGCAAATACCCGAGTTGAGAGATATGAAGTCTCCAACAAGTTCTATAGCTAAAAGATGGAGCAGAATAGCTCAAGCAGTGAGCATGTGCTCAGATTGTCTGGGTACTACAATCGCTTGAATCAAGTGGGAGTTAATCTTCCAGATAAGATAGTGATTGACAGAATTCTCTAGTCACCATCACCAAGTTAGTAGAACTTCGTGATGAACTATAATATGCAAGGGATAACGGAAACGATTCCCAAGCTCTCCGTGATGCTGAAATCGACGAAGGTAGAAATCAAGAAAAACATCAAGTGTTGATGGTTGACAAGACCACTAGTTTCAAGAAAAAGGGCAAAGGGAAGAAGGGGAACTTCAAGAAGATCGGCAAGCAAGTTGCTGCTCAAGTGAAGAAGCCCAAGTCTGGACCTAAGCCTGAGACTAAGTGCTTCTACTGCAAAGGGACTGGTCACTGGAAGCGGAGCTGCCCCAAGTATTTGGTGGATAAGAAGGATGGCAAAGTGAACAAAGCTATATTTGATATACATGTTATTGATGTGTACTTTACTAGTGTTTATAGCAACCCCTCGGTATTTGATACTGGTTCAGTTGCTAAGAGTAGTAACTCGAAACGGGAGTTGCAGAATGAACAGAGACTAGTTAAGGGTGAAGTGACGATGTGTATTGGAAGTGGTTCCAAGATTGATATGATCATCATCGCACACTCCCTATACTCTCGGGATTAGTGTTGAACCTAAAATAAATGTTATTTAGTGTTTGCGCTGAGCATGAATATGATTGGATCATTTTTTGGCAATACGGTTATTCATGTAAGTTAGAGAATAATTGTTGTTCTGTTTACATGAATAAGACCTTCTATGGTCATACACCCAATGAAAATGGTTTGTTGGATCTCGATCGTGGTGATACACATTTTCATAATATTGAAGCCAAAAGATGCAAAGTTAATAATGATAGTGCAACTTATTTGTGGCACTGCCGTTTAGGTCATATTGGTGTAAAGCGCATGAAGAAACTCCATGCTAATGGACTTTTGGAATCACTTGATGCTTGCGAACCATGCCTCATGGGCAAGATGACTAAGACTCCGTTCTCTAGAACAATGGAGCGAGCAACTAACTTATTGGAAATAATACATACTGATGTATGCGGTCCGATGAGTGTTAAGGCTCACGGCAAGTATCGTTATTTTCTGACCTTCACAGATGATTTGAGCAGATATGGGTATATCTACTTGATGAAACACAAGTCTGAAACATTTGAAAAGTTCAAAGAATTTCAGAGTGAAGTGGAGAATCATCGTAACAAGAAAATAAAAGTTTATACAATATGATCGCAGAGGTAAAATATTTGAGTTACGAGTTTGGCCTTCAGTTAAAACAATGTGAAATAGTTTCACTACTCACGCCACCTGGAACACCACAGTGTAATGGTGTGTCTGAACGTCATAACCGTACTTTATTAGATATGGTGCGATCTATGATGTCTCTTACCGATCTACCACTATCGTTTTGGGGTTATGCATTAGAGACAGCTGCATTCACGTTAAATAGGGCACCATCTAAATCCGTTGAGACGACACCGTATGAACTATGGTTTGGCAAGAAACCTAAGCTGTCGTTTCTTAAAGTTTGAGTTTGCAATGCTTATGTGAAAAAAGTTTCAACCTGATAAGCTCAAACCCAAATCGGAGAAGTGCGTCTTCATAGGATACCCAAAAGAAAATGTTGGGTACACCTTCTATCACAGATCCGAAGGCAAGATATTCGTTGCTGAGAATGGATCCTTTCTAGAGAAGGAGTTTCTCTCGAAAGAAGTGAGTGGGAGGAAAGTAGAACTTGATGAGGTAACTGTACCTGCTCCCTTATTGGAGAGTAGTTCATCACAGAAATCTGTTCCAGTGACTACTACACCAATTAGTGAGGAAGCTAATGATGATTATCATGTAACTTCAGATCAAGTTACTACCGAACCTCGTAGGTAAACCAGAGTGAGATCCGCACCAGAGTGGTACGGTAAATTCTGTTCTGGAGGTCATGTTACTTGACCATGACGAACCTACAAACTATGAGGAAGCGATGATGAGCCCAAATTCCGCGAAATGGCTTGAGGCCATGAAATCTGAGATGAGGTCCATGTATGAGAACAAAGTATGGACTTTGATTGACTTGCCCAATGATCGGCAAGCCATTGAGATTAAATGGATCTTCAAGAGGAAGACGGACGCTGATAGTAGTGTTACTATCTACAAAGCTAGAATTGTCGCAAAAGGTTTTCGACAAGTTCAAAGTGTTTACTACGATGAGAGTTTCTCACTCGTATCTATGCTTAAGTTTGTCCGAATCATGTTAGCAAATTGCCACAGTTTATGAAATCTGGCAAATGGATGTCAAAACTACATTCCTTAATGGATTTCTTAAAGAAGAGTTGTATATGATGCAACCAGAAGGTTTTTCGATCCTAAAGGTGCTAACAAAATGTGCAAGCTCCAGCGATCCATCTATGGACTGGTGAAGCATCTCGGAGTTGGAATATACGCTTTGATGAGTTGATCAAAGCATATAGTTTTATACAGACTTGCGGTGAAACCTGTATTTACAAGAAAGTGAGTGGGAGCACTACAGCATTTCTGATAAGTATATGTGAATGACATATTGTTGATCGGAAATAATGTAGAATTATTCTGCAAAGCATAAAGGAGTGTTTGAAAGGAGTTTTTCAAAGAAAGACCTCGGTGAAGCTGCTTACATATTGAGCATCAAGATCTATAGAGATAGATCAAGACGCTTGATAAGTTTTTTCAATGAGTACATACCTTGACAAGATTTTGAAATATTTCAAAATAGAACAGTCAAAGAAATAGTTCTTGCCTGTGTTACAAGGTGTGAAATTGAGTAAGACTCAAAGCCCGACCACGACAAAAGATAGAAAGAGAATGAAAGTCATTCCGTATGCCTTAGCCATAGGTTCTACAAAGTATGCCATGCTGTGTACCAGATCTATTGTATACCCTACCACTAAGTTTGGCAAGGGAATACAATAGTGATCTAGGAATAGATCACTGGACGGCGGTCAAAATTATCCTTAGTGGAATAAGGATATGTTTCTCGATTATGGAGGTGACAAAAGGTTCGTTGTAAAGGGTTACGTCGATACAAGTTTTTGACACTGATCCAGATGACTCTAAGTCTCAATCTAGATACATATTGAAAGTGGGAGCTATTAGCTAGAGTAGCTCCGTGCAGAGCATTGTAGACATAGAATTTGCAAAATACTTACGGATCTGAATGTGACAGACCCGTTGACTAAAATTATCTCACAAGCAAAACATGATCACACCTTAGTACTCTTTGGGTGTTAATCACATAGCGATGTGAACTAGAATACTGACTCTAGTAAACCCTTTGGGTGTTGGTCACATATCGATGTGAACTATGGGTGTTAACCACATAAACATGTGAACTATTGATGTTAAATCACATGGCGATGTGAACTAGATTATTGACTCTAGTGCAAGTGGGAGACTGAAGGAAATATGCCCTAGAGGCAATAATAAAGTTATTATTTATTTCCTTATATCATGATAAATGTTTATTATTCATGCTAGAATTGTATTAACTGGAAACATAATACATGTGTGAATACATAGACAAACAGAGTGTCACTAGTATGCCTCTACTTGACTAGCTCGTTAATCAAAGATGGTTATGTTTCCTAACCATGGACAAAGAGTTGTTATTTTATTAACGGGATCACATCATTAGGAGAATGATGTGATTGACTTGACCCATTCCGTTAGCTTAGCACACGATCGTTGAGTATTCTGCTATTGCTTTCTTCATGACTTATACATGTTCCTATGACTATGAGATTATGCAACTCCCGTTTACCGAAGGAACACTTTGTGTGCTACCAAACGTCACAACGTAACTAGGTGATTATAAAGGTGCTCTACAGGTGTCTCCGAAGGTACTTGTTGGGTTGGCGTATTTCGAGATTAGGATTTGTCACTCCGATTGTCAGAGAGGTATCTCTGGGCCCACTCGGTAATGCACATCACTATAAGCCTTGCAAGCATTGCAGCTAATGAGTTAGTTGCGGGATGATGTATTACGGAACGATTAAAGAGACTTGCCGGTAACGAGATTGAACTAGGTATTGAGATACCGACGATCGAATCTCGGGCAAGTAACATACCGATGACAAAGGGAACAACGTATGTTGTTATGCGGTTTGACCGATAAAGATCTTCGTAGAATATGTGGGAGCCAATATGAGCATCCAGGTTCCGCTATTGGTTATTGACCGGAGACGTGTCTCGGTCATGTCTACATAGTTCTCGAACCCGTAGGGTCCGCACGCTTAAATTTTCGATGACGGTTATGTTATGAGTTTATGAGTTTTGATGTACCGAAGGTTGTTCGGAGTCCCGGATGTGATCACAGACATGACGAGGAGTCTCGAAATGGTCGAAACATAAAGATTGATATATTGGAAGCCTATATTTGGATATCAGAAGTGTTCCGGGTGAAATCGGGATTTTACCGGAGTACTGGGGGTTACCGGAACCCCCCCCCCCGAGGGGGGGGGCTTAATGGGCCTACATGGGCCTTAGTGGAAATAGAGGGCAGCAAGGGGAGTGTGGGGCACACCCCCCAAGGCCCAAACCGAATTGGTTTAGGGCAAGGGGGGTTGGCCCCCTCTTTCCTTCTCCTCCTCTCCCTTTCCTTCCCCCTCTCCTACTCCTACTAGGAATAGGAGGAGTCCTACTCCTAGTGGGAGTAGGACTCCCCCTTGGCGCGCCTCTCCCTGGCCGGCCGCCTCCTCCCCTTGCTCCTTTATATACGGGGGCAGGGGGCACCCCATAGACACAACAATTGATTTGATCTTTTAGCCGTGTGCGGTGCCCCCCTCCACCATAGTCCACCTCGATAATACTGTAGCGGTGCTTAGGCGAAGCCCTGCATCGGTAGAACATCATCATCGTCACCACGCCGTCGTGCTGACGAAACTCTCCCTCAACACTCGGCTAGATCGAAGTTCGAGGGACGTCATCGGGCTGAACGTGTGCTGAACTCGGAGGTGTCGTGCGTTCGGTACTTGATCGGTCAGATCGTGAAGACGTACGACTACATCAACCGCGTTGTGCTAACGCTTCCGCTTTCGGTCTACGAGGGTACATGGACAACACTCTCCCCTCTCGTTGCTATGCATCACCATGATCTTGCGTGTGCGTAGGAATTTTTTGAAATTACTACGTTCCCCAACATTTGCAATAAAACCAAGTCGACTGCCACCCTCTAACCGAGCCAGGGAGAGTCATCGCAGGAAAAGCGCTCTTCCCCCGCATCTGGATGCCTAAGCCCCCACACATCTGAATTACCTGGGTTTTCTCATCACTCGGGCTAGCTTTTTTCACAGTCTGCGAGCGACATGTGAAGATGTGCTTGAACAGACCCCAGTGCGGTCGGCAGCCCAGGAAATTCTCACACAGTGAGACAAAGGCAGCAAGGCACGTGATAGTATTGGGAGACAAAGGTAGCAAGGTACGTGATAGTATTGGGAGAGAAATGGTGGAGTTGAGCTCCGAAGAAGTTCAGAAAAGCACGGAAAAAGGGATGTGGGGGCAAGGAAAAACCGCGGTCGACGTGGGTGGCGAGCAAGACACATTCGCCCTCCTGGGGCTGTGGCTCAGTTTCGTCCCCCGGGAGCCTCCAGGAACCATGTTCGATTAGCCCACTCTCGGCCATATCTCGCAGATCATCCAGCTCGATGGTGGACTGGATCCAGTCGCCCTGAACCCAGCCGCGCGGCAAGCCAGATCGCGACAACGACCCGCTCCTGCCGGTCTTCTTCCCCTTCCCCTTCGCCGCTCCCTTGTTCGCGCGTTCCAGCGCCGCCGTCTTGTCCTTCGCCATCGAAGCAAGAGGAGCGCGGGTGAGAGATGGCGTCGAGAATGGAAGCGGTAGCGGTGGAGAAGCAGATGAGGAAGAAAGGGGAATTGGGGCGCACTGTGCAGAATTCCCCAATCCAATGCCTTATATGGAACCGTTTCCGAGTGACTGACCACTGGGCCCGGGTGATCCTGTCAAATCCCGCAACTGGCGCTTGCTCGGTACGTGGCGAAAAAGGTGGCGCGGCTATCGAGGCATCCCTGCCTAATCTGTCCCGATTACTGCGGCCTCCTTCGTCCCGCGCGCTTCCCAAAATTTCAAATCCCGCAAGATCCGGCAGCAGCAGAGCAGTCTGTCAGACCGAAGATTTTTTCCATACTAACACTCAAAGCTTTTCAGTAAAAGTTCACTCGACAAACTAAGAATGGATCAAGGCGACTGAAAAAGAAGTTGAAGCCATCATGTTGTTCATTGATCCCAGCAAGACGCTTCTGAAGCGCAAAAATTGAGTCGGGAGTATTTTCAACTCCTTCTCCACTCAAACCCTGAACCATTCGGGGGCTAATGATGAAGCTATGTACCTAGGGTAGGGTCATAGGCCTGACCTAGACACCCTCCCCTAGGACATCACCCTAAAAGTCAGAAGCATTCAAGGGATACCATCATCTACTCGACCAGAAGCATTCCACTCGGAAGACTCAATGTCACTCGACCATAGCAATAGTCACTCGACGACCAGAAGACCTAAAGCCACTCTGTACAGCAACGGTCGGGCAGTTACTCTGTAGACTTAATGGTCATTCATGTATCTTTATTGCTGGTGTTACCAGTAACGCCCCATCTTTATGTACCTTAAACCCTGTGTACGTAACTGAGGGTCGGAGGGGTCTGGCAAACTCTATATAAGCCACCCCCTCCTCAGGGACAAGGGTTCGGACCCCCTGTAACTCCACACACATATAATCCAGTGTCAACCACCTCTGGGCACCAAGACGTAGGGCTATTACTTCCACCATGAAGGGCTTGAACTCGTAAACCTTGTGTGTACAACTTCACCATAGCTGGGATCTTGCCTCCTCATACCTACCCCCCATTCTACTATCAGTCTTAGAACCATGACATGGAGTGTAGCGAAGCCCCTGGCAAATTAAAGCGTACTAGAGTGTACGTGTGCGATTGATAAAAATAACGAAATAAAATGAAGTTGTAAGCTAGTGCCAGATAAGTTGGGCCGCAAACAGTTTTCATTATAGTTATGTTAGTGCGTCAAAGCGTATTTGTACAAATAGTGCGAGAAGCACCCGGGCTATGTGACATGCCAAAATTAAGGGGGGAGGTTGCGCGTGGGTCCTGAAAACAGGTAGAATGACCGTCGAGGGCGACATCCAAAAATCCCCCCACGCGTCTGTGCTACTTACCGCCTTGGTGTATCCGTCCTTCGAAAGGACTGATTATCAGACCGTTGCTAGGGTCTATGGAAAAAGAAACCTGAAAAGGATAAAAAGGAAAGTGAAAGTATGTGTGTCCGGAGAAGGTCGAGCCGTATTGTGGACTACAATCTGGTTATGCCTCCGTCTCTGCCCATGGTATTTTTAGTGCGTAGTTATGTACGCATGGTACATATGCCGTCACTTGGTCGGGACTGAGACGGAGGTCGAATTGCTAGTATAGCTCCTGATGAGCCGGATTGTCATGCTGCGGAGTAGTCCGGACTTGCTTGACAATGTTCGGGAGCTTGGCCATTGAATTAAAATTATGTCTTAGAAGGCTGCTCTGTACTTCTGCTGCCAGGGCCGCGGTGTGCTCCTCAGTACGGAGGGAGCGCTCCGTGTTTCCATTGACTGTTATGACACCGCGTGGTCCGGGCATCTTGAGCTTGAGATAAGCATAGTGCGACACCGCATTGAATCGAGCGAATGCGGTTCGTCCGAGCAGTGCGTGATAGCCACTGTAGAAGGGGACGATATCGAAGATCAACTCTTCGCTTCTGAAGTTGTCCGGGGATCCGAAGACGACCTCCAATGTGATTGAGCCCGTGCAGCGGGCCTCTACACCTGGTATAACTCCTTTAAAGGTAGTTTTCATGGGCTTGATTCTCGATGGATCGATGCCCATTTTGCGCACTGTATCCTGATAGAGCAGGTTGAGGCTGCTGCCGCCATCCATGAGGACTCGCGTCAGGTGGAATCCGTCAATTATTGGGTCGAGGACAAGTGCGGCTGAACCGCCATGACGGATACTGGTCGGATGATCCCTGCGATCGAAGGTGATCGGGCATGACGACCATGGATTAAATTTTGGGGCGACTAGCTCTATCGCATAGACGTCCCTGAGCGCGCGCTTGCACTCCCTCTTGGGGATATATGTAGTGTATATCATGTTCACCGTTTTGACCTGAGGGGGAAACTTCTTCTGTCCCCCTATGTTTGGTGGACGGGGCTCCTCGTCATCGTCCTCGCTTTCCGATCCTTTCTCCTTGTTCTCAGCATTTATCTTGACGGCCTGCTTAAAAACCCAACAACTTCTGTTGGTGTGATTGGCTGGTTTATCGGGGGTGTCGTGTATCTGGCATGGACGATCGAGTATGCGGTCCAAGCTGGATGAGCCCGAATTGTTCCTTTTGAATGGCTTCTTACGCTGGCCGGACTTGGAGCCAATGAATCCGGCATTGACTGCCGTGTCATCGGTATTATCACCGTTGCTTCAACGCTTGTGTCTGTTGCGTTGGGGCTTGCCATTGCTATTTCTGGCTTCCGAAGTGCCAGGTTCGCTTGCATTGTTATTGCTACGGGCTAGCCAGCTATCTTCACCCGCGCAAGAGCGGGTCATAAGCGTCGTGAGGGCTGCCATGGACTTCGTCTTTTCTTGGCCAAGGTGTCGGGTGAGCCATTCGTCCCGGATGCTATGTTTAAAGGCCGCTAGGGCTTCGGCATCCGGACAGTCTGGTTCTTTTTGGTTAAGAACCTAGTCCAGAATTTCCTGGTTGACTCTCCGAGCTGTTGAATTATGTGACTTAAGTCGTCGGCATCCGGAGGTCGGACATATGTGCCTTGGAAGTTGTCGAGGAAGGCTTCTTCCAAGTCCTCCCAGCTGCCAACGGAGTTTTCGGGCAGACTGTTCAACCAGTGCCGAGCTGGTCCCTTGAGTTTTAGTGGGAGGTATTTGATGGCATGGAGATCATCACCGCAGGCCATATGAATATGGAGAAGAAAATCCTCGATCCATACCGCGGGGTCTGTTGTCCCATCATATGATTCGATGTTTACGGGTTTAAACCCTTCGGGGAATTCATGCTCCATTACCTCATCAGTGAAGCAAAGGGGGTGTGCGGCGCCTCTATATCGGGCCACGTCGCGACGTAGCTCAGATGGAGTCCGTCTGCGGTACTCGGCCCGGGCGTGATTATGATTGTTGCGTCCGGCTAGGTAGCCGTTGTCGCGTGTCGGGGCACGCCCCCGTGATCCATAGATCGATTTGTTCTGACCTGCTCTACTATCCAAGTCCTGCCGCAGGTCATATGTATGTCTCCGAGCTATTTTATCTCTGCCTTTACAGTGAGGTAGTACGGGCTGGTGTTCGGCTTGAGTTGCCGCTTTGTCCCGGCCACGTGGTGGTCGGTCAGCCGCATTGCGCGATGATGGTACGGGCTCCAGCGCCTCGTCATCGAACTGAGGTAGCAATTTGTGCTTCGGATAGCTTTTGGCTGGGCGCTGTATTCCTCGGCTGCCAGGACATTATTCCATCTATCGTTGAGCAGGTCTTGATCAGCTTGAAGCTGCTGCTGCTTATTTTTCAGGCTCCTTGCAGTGGCTATTAGCCGGCGCTTGAAGCGCTCCTGCTCGAGAGGTTCCTCAGGAACGATAAAATCCTCGTTGCCGAGGCTCACCTCATCCTCGGAGAGCGGAAGATAATTACTGTCCTTCGAGTCTTCGTTTATGGCATGTTCATCAGGGCTAACTTGCTCGTCTTCCCGTTCGTCTTGTTCGGAAGTTGGCTCAACGGGGTCTTCATTGTCTTCGGCATCGTCCGGAGTATTGTTTTCTCCTGTGTCGGTATTACTGTCCTTTCCACGGCGTGACTTGGAGCGGCGCCGCTGACTTCTGCGCTTTGGCTGTATCTCCGGAGGTTTATCCTCGACTGGGTCTTCCTTGTCGTCGCTGCTATTCTCTTTGGGTGTATCCACCATGTACACATCATATGAGGAAGTGGCCGTCCAGCGTCTGGTAAATGGTGGGTTTTGGGCCTCCTCTTCTCCGGCGTCGTCGTCCATACCGTCGATGTCTTCGGAGCCGTAATCGAGCATGTCGGTTAAGTCCTCGACAGTGGCTATGAAGTGGGTGGTGGGTGGGAAGCGAAATTCCCCGTCATCAACCCCTAGTTCGAACCGGATATAATTTGGCTGCGAGTCCCCTACTAAGGAGAGGGTTTTTAATGAGTTCAGCACATCGCCTAAGGGTGAGTGCCGGAAGATGTCCGTGGCGCTGAATTTGACGACCAACGCCTGATCGGGCTCGACAGACGCGGGCGCGTGTGGTTCGGAACCTGTGGCCGGAGACGAATCCGAGGTTCCAGTCACGTAGGTCATGCTCGAGGTTGGGGTTGTGTGCGGCTCCAGAGCCACTGAGTCTACGGCTCCTGTGGTGGGGTTGAGCTTCCTGTCCTCGCATGGCGCAATCTGCTCCAGATCTAGGGCCGGAGCACTTACAGGTGCTATCTCCTAGGTATGGTCCAACGATAGATTTAGGTCATGCTCATCGCGGTGGCACGGAGCGGCTGCCGTGGGCTCGAATCCGTCGAAGATCAAGTCTCCGCGGGTATCAGCAACGTAGTTCAAGCTTCCAAACCTGACTTGATGGCCAGGGGCGTAGCTGTCAATCTGCTCTAGATGGCCAAGCGAGTTGGCCCGCAGTGCGAAGCCGCCGAATACGAAGATCTGTCCGGGGAGAAAAACTTCCCCCTGGACAGCATTGTTGTAGATGATTGACGGGGCCATCGAACCTCTTGAAGACGACGCAATGGAACTCTCAATGAAAGCACCAATGTCGGTGTCAAAACCAGCGGATCTAGGGTAGGGGGTCCCGAACTGTGCGTCTAAGGTCGATGGTAACAGGAGACAGGGAACACGATGTTTAACCAGGTTCGGGCCCTCTCTTTGGAGGTAATACCCTACTTCCTGCTTGATTGATCTTGATGAATATGAGTATTACAAGAGTTGATATACCACGAGATCGTAATGGCTAAAACCCTAGAAGTCTAGCCTGTATGATTATGATTGTCCCTATGGACTAAACCCTCCGGTTTATATAGACACCGGAGGGGACTAGGGTTGTACGAAGTCGGTTACAGAGAAAGGAATCTTCATATCCGGACGCCAAGCTTGCCTTCCACGCCAAGGAGAGTCCCATCCGGACACGGGTGAGAGTCTTCGGTCTTGTATTTTCACAGCCCATCAGTCCGGCCCATGTCCAACAGGTCGGACGCCCGAGGACCCCTTAGTCCAGGACTCCCTCAGGCGATGTGTGGAGTAATAGTATGATGCGGAGCATCCTTCCATCATCCCCATGGACTCTACACCAACACATCAAGCCCCACATGGACCTATGACAAGAGCTATAGCACGTGCATTGGAAACCGAGGTGAACTCCTTCCTACTTGACTTGCATATGGATACAAATGGAACTTGGTTGCTACCTCACCAAAATGCTTCGTGTGTCATTAGGCACGAACAGGAACAGTCCCAAGCCGCTAAGGAGCATCACCAAGGAGTAGGAGAACCACCCCAAGTCCACACAAAAGAGTGAGAAGCTAAACAGCAGTGGGACAGAAGGTCCCAGGCGACCCCGTGCGCACGGGCCCCCGAGACCCCGTGCCCACAGGCTACACAGGGAGCTACGGCTGTAGCACCCTGTGCGCACGGGCATGTACCATGCGCACGGGACCCCCGTGCACACAGGCCCAACTTACCCCGTGCGCACGGGCCTCCCAGGATGGCCGACTGAGATTGCCTCTTCGCCCTCGCCTTCATCTACTTCGACCCCAAGACTATGTAAGTCGTACCTAGGATCATGTTTAGAGATAGAAAAGTACTAGATGAGATATTTGTGAGCTTTGCTCCTTCTACCTTCCCTCTTGTGGATCAAGACCCCTTTAGGGAAGAATCCTTGTGGATTTCAAGTCCTCCACAAGGAGAAGACTACCTTCAAGACCTCATCTCCTAGGAGTGGGAAGAACTTTATCATTGTATCTTTCCTTTGATTGTGTTTGTGAACTTGTGGATCTTGTGTTTGCTATTCTAGTGGATGGGTAATTGGGTATTGTTGGAGTGATTTCATTTTTGTGTTCTTGTGTGCATCTCTCTTTTCCCCCTCCAAGTGTGAAAAGATCCATCTTAGGGTTTCACCCTACAACATCTTGGTATCATGAGCAAGGTTGATTCACATCTTGGAGTCCCTACCCCCCATTTTCTAGCTTGATTTTGTTGTTTTTGTCCTAATTCGAAAATCCCCACCAAAAATAGCCCCAAAATTTGTTGATCTTGTGAGATTTGCTTGATTTGATCCACGAATTTGGTGTTTGGCAAGTGGATCTGCCCCCATACCACCTTCCCCACCTTTCAATCCATCGAATTTGGCCTCAAATTAGGAAATCCCCATGGATCCGGAGCAGTTCGTCCGCTCATAGAGGACCCCGTGCACACGAGCCATAGGGACCCCATGCACACGGGCCTCACTTACCCCGTGCGCATGGACCATCCAGAGACTTTTGGCCATTTTCTGTTTGGCCTCATTTTGTTTCCCCACCATCACTTGTGTTTTTCCGCAATATTTCTCATGGTTGTTTGAGTTTGGGTTGTGGTTTGTCTGGTGTCCTAAGGTGTTTCAGCTACTTGAGCGCAATTGGACGTCGTCATCACCGCCACTCGATCATCGACTCAGACTCCACATCGACTTCAACCAAGTCATCATCATCTGTCCTTGCTTACACATGACAAACCATTGACGGTAACCTCGACGACACCTTTGTCTTACCCTTGCCATTACCTTGATAACTTCGAGCCTCTTTTGCGTAGCTTACCCATCGAGACTAGCTTGTCTATTGCCGGGCCACGCCTTTAGTGCACCATTTAGTGTTACGTCTCTCCCATGCATATACTACTTGTTATCTCGCATTGTGGCTCGCATATCAAGCATTGTGGCATAGTCAAAAAAAAGAAGAAAAGCTTTTAAGCAAAAGAGAAGAGAAGCAAGAGCTTGTAAGCAATAACATTGAGCCACTTTATCTAGTTCATCATCTTGGTTCATACATACATAAGCATACTTGGGATAGTGAGACAACCCGTTTCTCTTTAGGTTGGTGCACTAGCGTATCTAGCCCATTAGAGCAATCGAGCTAGCGTCTCTCTAGTATCCGTACAACAAGAGCATTTTCCGTGGTTCCACTTCTTAGAGCGCACCCCTTGGTTGTGTGGATCCCATTTATCTTAGGTGTGTGTGTTCCTAGTGTTATCTTTGGGTTTGATCTATTTGTCTTAATTGACATTTCTGAATCTTCTCAACTTTTTCAACATCTTGACTAACATTTGCTTGAATTATTTGTGCCACTTCCTAACCGAGCTCCTCCATAAGCCTTTTACTTGTAGGTGTGAGAAACAATACCCGGTACCAATTCTCCTAGTATAGCATCACGTGGGATCGTACTTGTTACATCCACAATCTTCGGAAAAGGTAACTTTGGTTTTGTTCTCTCATTTTCCTACTCACCGCCACTTTCACATGATGGGTCTGCATCAAGAACAACAAGCAATGAGTGACTGCATCGACCATCTCGCCACCGACTTACGCCTCTCCGAGCAACGCACAAGAGACTACTTCGACAAAAAGCTCGACGAAAAAACAATAAAGCAATGCAAGAATGGATGAGCACTACTGCAGGATGGTCCAAACGCGACACTACGATCAGAGACCCTTCGACGAACTGTGTGCGATGCCATAATCCCAAACGGTGGTGTAAAAAAACTGTCAAAAAGGTGCAAAACGTTTGCAATGACAGATGCACCAAACACGGTTCAGAATTTAGTTGCGTGCGCGAAGCAGGGCATACGGTTCAGCTCAATTAACTGTTTGGGATGAGGAGGCACAAAAGAAACAGGTAGCCAGATGAAGGCGTGTGCGATATACAACATATGGTTCACCGGGATGAACTGTGTGTGATTAGGCAACACAATGGAAACGGTTCAACTGAACAAGATGTGTGTGATACGCGGCAAACAGGTCCGTAATCTGAAATGTGTGCGAAAACCAATAATAACGCAGACGATTGCTGCTAATAAACCGTGTGAATTGCTCTGTCTATAGTAGAATAACATGTGTGTGTGTGTATAACTGAAATAAACACCCAATTACATAAGTGACTATACAGATCATTCGCACACACCTCAATAAACAATGCATTCTAAAGTAGGAGAAACGATCGTCTGGTCATCTACTTCTTGTGACGCTCCCGCCACTGCTATGCGGCTCGATCCCTCGTCTTTATCAAGAAGAAGACAGTTCCTCAAGTCAACGATCCGCCTGTACATCTCGTAGCTTGTGTACGCGTCCATGGCCGCGTAGTTGACATATTGTTCATCCAGTCTCTTATGCCACACACTGTGCCAGGCGTTCTTGTCCTTATTGCTCCCTTCCTTCATCTTCGCGTAGTAGGGGTCGATGATGGCCGAGGCGAGGTCAACTAGGGAGTTCAGTTTGTTTTTGTCGCTGCCCCAGACCTTGTAGTGGTGCTGGATGTTCACAAGATTCGGGCATTTCAAGTCCGAAACCTTGAGCGCTTTTAGATCGTTGGTGGTGTCCACCGTAGCGAAACTGTAGTCGGAGCTATTGATAAACCTAGAGAAATGCTCGCAAGGCCTTGTGGCAAGGCAGAAGTGGTAGACGAGGACGTCATGTCGCACACACAACTGGGCGAAGACAACCTTCTGATCGTGCCCGGCACGACCGATGGTGTACTCGAGGTCGAAGCCGACCACTCGGTACTTGTCCTCGGCAAGGAACTGCTCCATAGTTTGGATGGAGCTCTCCATCGAGACCGGATCGTTCATGTACACCACCGAGAGGGCCTTCCCCCTCACGTGGGTGTCCACTACGTGATGCGTGGTGAACTGCCCGCCGTTGTTGTCGTTGGCCGCTGGGAGCGCCATTAGAACCGCTGGATGTCCTCTCTGTATGTGTCCTCGTGGGTGTGCTTATTGTGTCATGTGAGACGAGAGATGAAGGAAAATGGCCGCAGGAATAAAAGGGGGCCGGGCGGCATGGATTCTCGGCGCGTCCGCATGGCAATTTTTGCAGCGGGTAACTGCATCGTCGCGCCGCGCCCGGCGCAACCGCTTGCACACGAACATGCGTGATCGTGCGCCGGCCCCAAACACTGGCAGCGCACGTGGAGGGACGAGGGCAGAGCACCTAGAGGGACGCGAGAGCAGAGCGCGCGCGGCAGGACGCGAGCAGAACGCGCCGCGGCCGCCTGAACCGCAAGCAACCACACGCATAGAGCAGTTGAACATGCAGGAAATGGTCGCCTACAAGCCGGCCGACAGTTGCGTCGCTGCGTAGAGAGCGGCCGTATGGTACCACCTCCGTCTAGTCTATAGTCTCCTTTATATTCCGTGCCATACTTTGCCCTCAAATTTAACCAACAAAATGTTAATGCATGTTTAAAAAATTATTGAATTGGAAACTATGTTCAAATACAAATCCAGCTATATAATCTTTGGCGACATGCATTCATATTTTATTAGTTAAATCATACTTATAAACCATGACGGTGGTATAGTAGGTAATTAAATCACAAACGTTTTTTATTAACCGTATGTGTACGTGGCCTTTCGTCCTCCTCTCGAACGTCTTGTCACCTTGCTGCCGCAGACGGCTTACAGCGCAAGCTTGCGCAGCACGCGGGGGCGTTCTTTTTGCCAAACGGTGGCGCCAATGAATCGTCCGTGAGCCCGTTCCCACGCAACCTCTCAGGTTCCCGCGCAAGCTTCCCGCCTGACTCGATGAAATCCCCCAAAATCCCAATGCTTACCGGCCTGCTATGAAAACCCTCACGGCCGGCGAGTCCTGCCTCGCATTTTCCCCTCCATCCCTGTAGCTTATCTTGTATGCTTCTCCCACAATCGCTAATGGCACCGGTCCGTCATCGTCGCTCAGCCACTCCGCTGTCATCAGAGGACATCTCCAGCTGGGAGGCTACACCGCGGCGGCGGCGCAGTCCCCGGCGTAGTGTAGTGCGCGTGGCGTCCCTGTTGGGTGTGCGCGGAACACCCACCACACGCTCCGCCGCCGGTGCCCGTCGGCAGCTGTTGCCGGCCGCCGTTGCCGCCAAACCACCGTCGAAAGCCAGGGCCATCGCCCGCTCCGCCGCCGCGGCCGGAAGGCGGGAGGTGGCCGTCGTGGCCGCCACCCCACTACCGGCCACTGTGGCCATCACCCGCTCCGCCACCGCGGCCCGAAGGCGAGAGGTGGTGGTCGTGGCCGCCACCCCGTCGTCGGCCGCCGTGACCGCCAGCCCACCGTCGACCACCGGAGTCATCACCCGCTCCACCTCCGCCGCCCGAAGGCGGGAGGCGGAGGTGCATGCCCGCACATGCGTCAGCGACCTTGCGCGCTACACCGAGTTCGTGCGGGAGGAGGAGGAGCGCCTCGTAGAGCACGCAAAGAGCCTTACCGCCGCCGTGGCCGCGGCACACGCCGCCTCAAAGACGAGGAATCAGGAGATCTACAAGGAGAACCACTGCTTTGAGAGGGGTCGTCTGGAGCGGCAGAGGGCGTTCGAGACGAGCGTCGCTGAAGCTGCATTAGCGGCAGCACCGCATTGCGGTTGCCCAGCTCGTCGGTAGGCTCCTCCTCCGCCTCTTACTGAGCGCGCTCGGCAGAGGAGAGGCAGCCGGAAGTAGTACAAAGCCCCTCCGCGGTAGTAGTAGTAGTAGTAGTAGTAGTAGTAGTAGTAGTAGTAGTAGTAGTAGTAGTAGTAGTAGTAGTAGTAGTAGTAGTAGTATTTACGGGCTATTTTGTTCAGTTCATCTGACTACAGATGTAGTGGAACTGTACAACGTACTTAAAATTAGCTAGTATATAAAGTTGAACTAGCTATTTCAGTACGTGGTTGGCAACAATTGGGGAAAAGTTTGGTTGGTTCAGCTGTCGAGTTGAACTATTTGTATAAATTAAGAACGATTGATGTGACACCCAAGTTTTTATTGGATTTTTCAAAAGGTTTCATTTGACTTGAAGGGAGTGATTTAAATTTTTTCTTCAAGAGAACTCTCCCTCTCATATATTTTCTTTATGGCAAAAATTTTATTTGGATTCACCCAAGATCTGCCTTTGACCTTGGAGGTTCTTTCTCTCTTTTGGACTCAAGACAAAATGGTTTTTCATTTGGGAAAATAACCTTTGGTAAATCTTCTTGAATTATGCACTATGGCTTTTGGAAAGTCTTTTGCCACTTTCAATAATTCCTCCTTGCCATGGCATTAGTGCAAATGCTCTCTCCTAACCTTTCCCTCACCTTTGGACCATGATTTGCATCAAATCCAGCAAGTTGAACCTCCCCATGTGATCATTTCCATTCAAATTCTATTCAAATAAATTTCTGTCTTCTCTTCTAGCACTTGGAGGTTTACAAAGGAACTCCTCTTTCTGTTTTGATTTTTGGCCCCAAACTTCTTCCCCCTCCTAGTCCTTTGAACCCCCAACCTAGAACCATGAAGATCCACTGGTCTCCAGTTCAAAATTTTCAAACTACATCAGCTGCAAGTTTGGACCAGATTTGCTAAATTTGGTGAAATTCATTCAAAACCTTCTCCAAAAATTCCAAGTAAATTTATGCAGCCCCTGGGTGCTTTGAGTGATCATCTCACCAAGTTACAGCTCCAGAAAAATTTATCTCTTTACCAAAACCTACTGTCGAACACCTGCAGTGCATGGTCATGTCAAATTCAGATAAATTCAGAGATTCAGTTCAGTGTCTACTGTCGTTTTCTTCAGAACAGGGCATCGATCTCGCCAGTGCCATCGCGTCGCCTTGCTCCTCGTCCTCGCCCTCTTGTTCCTGCACCGCGCGAGTGCCTGGCACCTTGCGGGCGTCGGCGACGAGCAGCAGAAGGTGCGCCGCCCTGTGACCGACGCCGGCGGCGGCTTTGCGGACGCCAGCGGGAGACACGGCGCCGCCGACTCCACCCAGCGCCGCCCAAACCACCGGAGCCCGCCGCATGGCCGTCCACTCCCCCGAATGCGCTGCCGCACTCGTTGTGAACCCCAGGGCGCGGAGCGCGCTCTCTGCCGCCGTTGAGCCCGTGCGGTCACCTCACCGTGGACAGACGCCATTACACCCAGGCCAGCCCCGTTCAGCTGCAAATCGAGTCCAGTAACAGCCACTGATGCTGCTCGACCGCTCAAACCCCCTGACAACCCACTGCTCCGCCGTAATCGCTCGCCGGAGATTCTCCGTGCACGGCCACCCCGTCGAGCTGCCTATAAATAGGGGCCCCGAGCTTCAACTCGAGCACCCACCAGCCCTACACTTCCCCTAGAGCACGCCCAGCCACTGGAAGAGCCGCGAGGGGGTCTCCTTCCTCGACTCCGGCCGCCGCGATCCGCCACGGGATCCAGCCCGATTCGCCCCCGTGTGTGCTCCGCAGTCTCCATTCTCTTGCCAGTAGCCTCTCCTTGCATCCCTCGTTCTGACCCGCGCCTCAATTCGTACTTTGCAGCCCTCCACCGGAGTTCCCCAACCTCACCCGAACCGCCGTCCGCCGGAGATAGTGTCGCTGTCGACGTGGTGCTCCCCGTTGGACGAGTCCACCACCCACCGACGCGGAAGAAGACACTGAAGCTCTTGGTACCCTCCGTTTCTCCTAACTCGCCGTGGTTCGACGCCGGCGTCCACCGCCGTCTTCGGGCGCCGGCGAGCTTTCAAACCTGACATGCGGGCCCCGCGTGTCAGCCTCTGTTTTATTTCCCCGAATCGTTTTCTGTTGGCGCCTTCGGGCAAAATACGTCTTCTCTCTTGCGCTTGCGCATTTCCAAACGAACCGTTTTCTGTTTTCTCAGTTAAAACCCTGGAACTTTTCTGTTTCATTACAGAAAGGTCCCTGGACAGAAACCTTTATAACTTTTTAATGAAAAGGTATTTTTGAGTGATTCTTTTTCTGTCGATCTCCAAATTTTGTCTAGTTTTTATGGGATTTATTTGAAAAATATTTGGCAAAGTTTCTGTGCATGTGTTGGTTTTCACGTTAGTACCCCCGTTTCGTGATTGCCGTAGGTTCCGGGAGAGGGGACGGAGCCGCGAACTTCGCCGAGCTAGACTCCGACTTCTCCGAACCAGGCAAGCATGTTTGAACATTTGATATGGCAGATGTTTTGCATGTTCATGTGAAAGTTTGTGCGTGGCATGTGAGGGTCGATAAATACCTCGTTGCTTGTAAGGCAACGACCCGGTTGTTCCAAGGTTGCGATGACCTCTGATGAGAGGTGGCCTAATCATGTGGTGACATGAAGGGCAGCGAGGTGGTACTGTTGTAGCATGCCAGCCTTGTGTCATCCGACTTTCCCGACGTTAACATGGTTGGAGCCGTGTTATCGTCCCTTCCCCTTTCCGTGCTACCACATGTCTCATTGCCAGGATACGGTTTAGTAAGTTGGTAACCTCTTTCCGTGTACACACCAAACAGAGAGGCCGGGATGATGGTACCTTGGCCCAGGATTAAAGCCAGTCATTCGGTCAGGGGGCATGGGTGTTTCCGGTTGGGACCGAGAGGGGGGGCACCCCCTTATAGCGCGCGTATAGAAATTTGATCCCATGCTACGCGAGGTTGTAGCCTCCCCGACTCAGGGTTTTTCCTGAATGTTGCCGAGGGTGATCCCTGGCTTCGGATGGTTGAATTGGGTGTGTACTGGTTAGACGTGTTCCTTCCAGAACACCGTAGACGGAACTAGTCCCCGTGACTACTGAAATCCGTTGGCAGTGGTTAAGTACAAACTCTGCAGAGTCAATTCTTTCCAAATCATCGTATCCATGATCAGTAATGTATACGTTACATCCAAATCTATCCGTGTGAAAATCTTGCCCCCGGTAAACAAGCTCAAGCGGTAAAATCTCAGTTTTATGGTTATTCCAGTTGATGGACTAACTTTATTTTGTGTCTCATGCTTGTGATAAATTATGTCTCCGAGCTATTGTATTAATGAGTTGTGATATAAGCCCTTTAGGTGACGTCGCGCAGACATCCGACTGTGGCGTGTACTCGTTTCTCACTTTCGATATAAGCCCTTTATGTGATGTCGCTCAGATGTCCGACTGCGGCATGCACTGTCTTTACTTTCTGTTATAAGCCCTTTATGTGGTGTCGCCCCGACGCCCGACTGCGGCATTGTATTTCCGCATTTTCCGCTCGAGGAGTCTTTCAGACACTCGTTTGGCACCTGTATTATTATTCCGCATTTTCCTCTCGAGGAGTCTTTCAGACACTCGTTTGGCACCAGTATTACTATTCTGCAGTTTCCGCTCGAGGCGTCATTCAGACCCTCGCTTGGCACCCAGTATTTATTATCTCTATGTCTGATCGCACTGGTTAACTTATTCATATGCTTCATGTTTGCGTTTGTTATACCTTATGTCCGAACTGTCTTGCGAGTACTTCATAGTACTCACCTGGCTTGTTGATTTGGCCAGATGTTGACGAAGGCGATCTCTTGGATGAAGAGTTTGATAGCGCGTCCGATGCCTAGAGGAGTCCCAGTCAGTCCTGCGCGATCCCGGATTTTGGTCACTTATGTTGTTTACGCTTCCGCCACCCGCAATAAGTCTTCTCGAGCCTCACTCCGACGCTCGAAGAGCTATAGTCTTCTGGAGTCATATCACTCGCCCCGCGGTGATATCTCCACCACCGTTTTTTTTCGTGAGTTAGTAGTTTGCCACCCTACCCGCCGTATTGTTTTATCGGCGTGCATGTAATAAATTGTTGGGCAGTCCCTGCTCAACCTTGTATTATATTTAGTACTCCTGGTATTTTTCTTCTGTGACCAATGTTTTGTCTATCAGTGAGAAGGAATTCTTCCTCACTGGTCCGTAAAAGGGATTGGTTTCTCAATAATTATTTTTATTGAAAAACCGGTCGTGACAAGCTTGGTATCAGAGCCAGGCTGACTGTAGGAAGCCACTAGGTGCGATCGCTAATCGGTTATTAGCGTCTTTTGTGCTTTTTCAGCATTTTGCAATTGTAGCTATTTTCTGTTGGTCATCATAAATTTATGACATGACTACTCAGAATTTTTGCCTACTTTTGTAGATGGCTGGCAGCGGCTGTGAGAATCGAGTGTTCACCAACGTGCCCGAGGGGTTTGTCAAGCTCCTCGTCTCCATCACCAAGCTCGCGATCGGGCCAGCAGCTCGCCCGGAGTTCACCCTCTATCAGCACAAGCTCAGTGACGACGTGTCTATGCACCAAGCCGTGGTGCAGTTCAGGGGAGGACGATCTGCTGCTCGCCATTTCCGTTTTACGGGAAGGGCCATGCCTACGGAGAGGCATGCCATGCAGATGGCTGCCCGTGAGGCGATAGCTCGCCTTCGGGACATCCTTCCTATGATGAAGACTCGTCGCTACCGCTACCTCCCATGCCATGTGCCATACACCAGCCACCATGCGTTTGCCTGCCATCGGGGAGAAAGAGACGAAGCCATCGAGATGGTTGTGGAGTATCTCAAGGCTCTGGAGGAGTCTTTCGACAACCTCGTAGATGATCTTGTGGCGGCTCGCATGGACTTAGTCCGGAGCAGTCCTGCCAGCAGGAAGGAGCTTCTCCACACGGCGCCGCCTCTGACATTCGTCTCGTCTTCAGCCTCGTATGCACCGGCCGTTTTGGCCACTGCTCGCCGTCTGCCTACCACTGAGGAGTTCGACCGAGTCATCGCCCCTACTCCAGTCAGAGCCGCACCGCCTGCCGCACACGCTCTACCACCAGTCGCCCCCGCACCATCACCGCAGCGCAGCGTCGCACGCCAGGAGCCAGCTAGAGAGGAGGAGGTTGATTCTCCTGGACCGCTGAGCCTTGCCATCGGCAAGGGGAAGGAGATCCTCACCATCTCCGACTGAGAGCACCGAGTAGCCGCGTGTTATGTCTGCTTGTATGATGTGTTGTTCTTATCTGTACGCTAGTTTGTATTGGGGTGTTTTGCTGCCTTCCGGAGTAGTACGCTAGTTTTAATAACATGTCAGGTTTGTGTACGCACAACCTGAGTGCTGTATCTTGTATTTGCTTTCGCATGGAAGATTTGTGTTAAGCACTTCTCTTCCATGAAAAATCATTTGTGTTGCCTTTGCAAGAGTTTCCTCGTGCTACACAGTTTTTCTCATGGGTTTTGCAACTAATACCCCAGACTGGAAAAATGTCTCGCCCATGGACTCGCTCCATGCCCAATCAGCCAGAAGAGGTTTACGGGACACAGACCAGCAACAATTTCACTCAGGGTCAGTCCAGCCAACAAGACAGCGAAGCAGCACTGTCTCAAGTATGCCGTCTCTTCGAGCAGAGTCAGCAACAACACCAAGAGATGATGAACCATGTCATCAACATGGGAAATCACTGTGAACACTATCAACCACATTCCAAGTTATCCGAGTTGCAGAAGACTCGCCCCTCAACTTTTGCTCACACCGATAGGCCGCTGGAAGCCGATGATTGGCTTCGTGAGATTGAAAGGAAACTGATTATTGCTCAATGCTCAGATCATGAGAAAGTGCTTTATGCACCACACTACCTTACTGGAGCAGCCGCAGCATGGTGGGAGAACTTCCTACACATGCATCCCAGGGAACACAACATCACCTGGGAAGAGTTCAAGGAAGGTTTCCGTGGGGCACACATCCCCAGGAGCATTCTAAAGATCAAGAAGAGAGAGTTTGATGACCTGAAACAAAGAGGCATGTCAGTGACAGAGTACAATGGTCAGTTCACCCAGCTGTCTCGTTATGCCTACGACGAGCACATGACAGAAAACAAGAAGATGGAAAAATTCCTGGACGGCCTGGCACCAGCATTAAGATGCCAACTGATTGTACACACCTTTCCGGATTTTAAGACGCTGGTGGACACGGCCATCACCTTGGAAAATGAGCGCCGTAGTCTGGAAGATATTCGCAAGCGGAAGAGGGACAAGACGACTCTTGCCCGCAACAACCGAGGCAAGGCTGAGGTCCCAAGGACAGACACAAGGAGATCCACGACCACTGAGCCAAGACCCGTCGGACATTTTCATGCCAGAGACAAGGAGTTCACATACCGTCCGGGAGTCACCTGCTATGCTTGTGGTCAGCAAGGGCATTATGCTAAACAGTGCCCGAAGCCAAGAGACTCGGCACCCAAGCCGAACAATGGTGGGAACAATCCCGCCCCCAAGCGCAACAACTTCAACCCCAACAACAACCACAGGAAGGGTCACTTGAACCATGTGACCAGGGAAGAAGCGCAGAATGCCCCAGACATCGTGCTCGGTACGTTCCCTGTCAACACAGTACCTGCCACGGTTTTGTTTGATTCTGGAGCTTCCCATTCGTTCATTTCGAAGAGTTTTGTTTCGCAACATGGTTTTCCGATACTCCCCTTGGAAAAATCTATGATCATCAAGTCCCCCGGAAACAAGCAATTTGCTCAGGGTTACTGCCAAGGAGTGGTCATTGAGTTCGAAGGACTACCATTCCACGCAAATCTCATCGTGTTGGAAAGTAAAGAACTGGATGTCATTTTAGGAATGGACTGGTTAACCACCAACAAAGGATTCATCGACTGTTTCAATCGGACAGTGATTCTCACTCACCATCACGGCAAGACAATAAGAGTTTCCGCTCAAGAAAGGCCACGATCACAGAAACCAAAACTGAACAAGATGGACATCGCAGAATTAAGAAAAGTGCCAGTGGTATGCGAGTTCCCTGATGTGTTCCCGGAAGAACTACCAGGTATGCCACCAGACCGAGAGATCGAATTCAGCATTGAATTAGCACCTGGCACCGCACCCATTTATAAGAAGCCGTATAGAATGGCACCCTCAGAATTGGTGGAGTTAAAGAAGCAGATAAAAGAATTATTGGACAAGGGGTTTATACGAGCCAGCTCCTCACCATGGGGTTCGCCCGTATTGTTCGCCAAGAAGAAGGATGGGACACTGAGACTATGCATAGACTATCAAGCCCTCAATATGGTCACCATCAAAAACAAATACCCGATGCCACGGATAAATGATTTGTTTGACCAGCTCGCACAAGCTAAAGTATTTTCAAAGATTGACTTGAGATCAGGATACCATCAACTGAAGGTACGAACAGAGGATATCCCCAAGACAACATTCACTTCCAGATATGGGCTATACGAGTTCACTGTGATGCCTTTTGGTCTAACAAACGCCCCCGCATACTTCGTCCACCTCATGAACAAAGTGTTCATGAAATTCATGGACAAATTTGTGGTGGTATTCATTGACGATATTCTAGTTTACTCAAAGACACCCGAAGAGCATGCTGAGCACCTCAGAATTGTTTTGGGAGAATTGAGGAAACATCAGTTGTACGCCAAATTTAGCAAATGCGAATTTTGGCTAAGACAAGTTGGGTTCTTCGGCCATATTTTGAACCAAGAAGGCGTGGCCGTAGACCCAGAAAAAGTCAAGGCCATACTAGACTGGAAGCCACCCGCGAATGTTACAGATGTGCGGAGTTTCCTAGGAATGGCCGGGTATTACAGGAGGTTTATTGAAGGATTCTCCACTGTGGCAAAACCTATAACACAGTTACTCAAGAAGGACAAGAAATTTGTATGGACAGAAGCATGCGAGCAGAGCTTCCAAGAACTCAAGAAAAAGCTGACAACCGCACCAGTCTTAACTGTGCCAGACATACACAAGAGTTTTGAAGTATATTGTGACGCGTCCCGAAAAGGTCTCGGATGTGTACTAATGCAAGACGGCAAGGTTGTCGCATATGCCTCCAGGCAACTGCGAAAGCACGAGGAAAATTACCCAACACATGACCTGGAGCTAGCAGCAGTTATACATGCACTCAAGGAGTGGAGGCACTTTCTGTTGGGAAATCGCTGTGAAATATATACGGACCATAAAAGCCTCAAATATATCTTCACACAGCCAGAGCTAAATTTACGCCAACGACGCTGGTTGGAACTGGTCAAAGACTATGACGTCGGCATCCACTACCACCCTGGAAAAGCAAATGTAGTGGCCGATGCCCTTAGTCGAAACCCCAGCCCGGACAGTGACGGTCAGCAAAACTTGAGGCCTGAGTTTCAGCGAGAGTTCACTCGGCTCAACATGATGTTAGTCTCCGAGGGCACCGTATCGAACCTGGAGATACAACCCACCCTAGTGGAACAAATCAAGAAGGCTCAACAGGGGCATCCCAGTATCGAAGGCATAAAGAAGAAAATGAACCGTAGTAAGACTTCAGAATTCGTCACGGACAGTGAAGGAACATTGTGGTACCGAAACAGACTTTGCGTACCTAACATTGAGGAACTCAAGCAACAGATCTTGACGGAAAGCCACACCGCTCCATACTCGATACATCCTGGAGGAACCAAAATGTACAAGGACATCCAGGAAAGATTTTGGTGGCACGGTATGAAAAGAGATATAGCCACATTTGTTGCTTGTTGCGATTCATGCCAGCATATCAAGGCCGAGCATCAAAAGCCAGCAGGGCTACTCCAGCCAAATATAATACCGGAGTGGAAATGGGATGAAATCGGAATGGACTTCATTGTCGGATTACCCCGATCATAGCGGGGAAATGACGCCATCTGGGTCATCACAGACCGACTAACCAAGGTTGCTCACTTCATTCCCGTAAAGACTACCTACTCCACACAAAGACTGGCAAAACTCTATCTCTCCCGTATAGTTTGCTTGCATGGAGTCCCGAAGACTATAATATCAGATCGAGGCACCCAATTCGTCTCCAAATTTTGGGAACACCTACAACAAGCTCTGGGCACACGACTGGCTTTCAGTACAGCATACCACCCTCAGACAGATGGACAAACAGAATGTGTAAACCAAATCCTAGAGGATATGCTAAGAGCCTGTGTGCTCACCTATGGATCCAGTTGGGAAGAGAGTTTGCCCTATGCCGAATTTGCGTACAACAACAGTTACCAAGCCAGCTTGCAAATGGCACCCTTTGAAGCATTGTACGGACGGAGGTGTCGTACCCCATTGAATTGGTCAGAAACAGGTGACAGCCGTATCTTCGGCCCAGATATGCTTAAGGAGGCCGAGGAAAAGGTTAAACAAATCAGGGACAGACTCAAGACAGCACAGAGCCGACAAAAGAGCTACTATGATCAGAAGCATCGTGAGGTCAGCTTTGAACCTGGTGATTCCGTATACCTCCGAGTATCTCCTATGAGGGGTCTGCAACGGTTCAAAATAAAGGGGAAACTAGCCCCAAGATTTATTGGACCATTTTGTGTGAAGGCACGAAGAGGCACGGTAGCCTACCAACTAGACCTGCCCAAAGAGCTGTCAGACGTCCATGACGTATTCCACGTCTCGCAGTTGAGGAAATGTGTGAGTAACCCGGAGAAACATGTACCTCATGAGGACATTGATATGCAACCAGATGTCACCTACAGAGAAAGGCCAGTAAAGATTTTAGAAGAGTCTGAACGGAGGACCCGTCAGAAAACGACAAAAATTTTCAGGGTCCAGTGGAGCAACCACACTGAGGATGAAGCCACATGGGAAAGGGAGGATTTCCTCCGAGCAGAGTATCCATATCTATTTGAGGATCAGCAAAAATCTCGAGGACGAGATTTTTCCTAAGGGGGTAGGTGTTGTGACACCCAAGTTTTTATTGGATTTTTCAAAAGGTTTCATTTGACTTGAAGGGAGTGATTTAAAATTTTTCTTCAAGAGAACTCTCCCTCTCATATATTTTCTTTATGGCAAAATTTTTATTTGGATTCACCCAAGATCTGCCTTTGACCTTGGAGGTTCTTGCTCTCTTTTGGACTCAAGACAAAATGGTTTTTCATTTGGGAAAATAACCTTTGGTAAATCTTCTTGAATTATGCACTATGGCTTTTGGAAAGTCTTTTGCCACTTTCAACAATTCCTCCTTGCCATGGCATTAGTGCAAATGCTCTCTCCTAACCTTTCCCTCACCTTTGGACCATGATTTGCATCAAATCCAGCAAGTTGAACCTCCCCATGTGATCATTTCCATTCAAATTCTATTCAAATAAATTTCTGTCTTCTCTTCTAGCACTTGGAGGTTTACAAAGGAACTCCTCTTTCTGTTTTGATTTTTGGCCCCAAACTTCTTCCCCCTCCTAGTCCTTTGAACCCCCAACCTAGAACCATGAAGATCCACTGGTCTCCAGTTCAAAATTTTCAAACTACATCAGCTGCAAGTTTGGACCAGATTTGCCAAATTTGGTGAAATTCATTCAAAACCTTCTCCAAAAATTCCAAGTAAATTCATGCAGCCCCTGGGTGCTTTGAGTGATCATCTCACCAAGTTACAGCTCCAGAAAAATTTATCTCTTTACCAAAACCTACTGTCGAACACCTGCAGTGCATGGTCATGTCAAATTCAGATAAATTCAGAGATTCAGTTCAGTGGCTACTGTCGTTTTCTTCAGAACAGGGCATCGATCTCGCCAGTGCCATCGCGTCGCCTTGCTCCTCGTCCTCGCCCTCTTGTTCCTGCACCGCACGAGTGCCTGGCACCTTACGGGCGTCGGCGACGAGCAGCAGAAGGTGCGCCGCCCCGTGACCGACGCCGGCGGCGGCTTTGCGGACGCCAGCGGGAGACACGGCGCCGCCGACTCCACCCAGCGCCGCCCAAACCACCGGAGCCCGCCGCGTGGCCGTCCACTCCCCCGAATGCGCTGCCGCACTCGTCGTGAACCCCAGGGCGCGGAGCGCGCTCTCTGCCGCCGTTGAGCCCGTGCGGTCACCTCACCGTGGACAGACGCCATTACACCCAGACCAGCCCCGTTCAGCTGCAAATCGAGTCCAGTAACAGCCACTGATGCTGCTCGACCGCTCAAACCCCCTGACAACCCACTGCTCCGCCATAATCGCTCGCCGGAGATTCTCCGTTCACGGCCACCCCGTCGAGCTGCCTATAAATAGGGGCCCCGAGCTTCAACTCGAGCACCCACCAGCCCTACACTTCCCCTAGAGCACGCCCAGCCACTGGAAGAGCCGCGAGGGGGTCTCCTTCCTCGACTCCGGCCGCCGCGATCCGCCACGGGATCCAGCCCGATTCGCCCCCGTGTGTGCTCCGCAGTCTCCATTCTCTTGCCAGTAGCCTCTCCTTGCATCCCTCGTTCTGACCCGCGCCTCAATTCGTACTTTGCAGCCCTCCACCGGAGTTCCCCAACCTCACCCGAACCGCCGTCCGCCGGAGATAGTGTCGTCGTCGACGTGGTGCTCCCCGTTGGACGAGTCCACCACCCACCGACGCGGAAGAAGACACTGAAGCTCTTGGTACCCTCCGTTTCTCCTAACTCGCCGTGGTTCGACGCCGGCGTCCACCGCCGTCTTCGGGCGCCGGCGAGCTTTCAAACCTGACATGCGGGCCCCGCGTGTCAGCCTCTGTTTTATTTCCCCGAATCATTTTCTGTTGGCGCCTTCGGGCAAAATACGTCTTCTCTCTTGCGCTTGCGCATTTCCAAACGAACCGTTTTCTGTTTTCTCAGTTAAAACCCTGGAACTTTTCTGTTTCATTACAGAAAGGTCCCTGGACAGAAACCTTTATAACTTTTTAATGAAAAGGTATTTTTGAGTGATTCTTTTTCTGTCAATCTCCAAATTTTGTCTAGTTTTTATGGGATTTATTTGAAAAATATTTGGCAAAGTTTCTGTGCATGTGTTGGTTTTCACGTTAGTACCCCCGTTTCGTGATTGCCGTAGGTTCCGGGAGAGGGGACGGAGCCGCGAACTTCGCCGAGCTAGACTCCGACTTCTCCGAACCAGGCAAGCATGTTTGAACATTTGATATGGCAGATGTTTTGCATGTTCATGTGAAAGTTTGTGCGTGGCATGTGAGGGTCGATAAATACCTCGTTGCTTGTAAGGCAACGACCCGGTTGTTCCAAGGTTGCGATGACCTCTGATGAGAGGTGGCCTAATCATGTGGTGACATGAAGGGCAGCGAGGTGGTACTGTTGTAGCATGCCAGCCTTGTGTCATCCGACTTTCCTGACGTTAACATGGTTGGAGCCGTGTTATCGTCCCTTCCCCTTTCCGTGCTACCACATGTCTCATTGCCAGGATACGGTTTAGTAAGTTGGTAGCCTCTTTCCGTGTACACACCAAACAGAGAGGCCGGGATGATGGTACCTTGGCCCAGGATTAAAGCCAGTCATTCGGTCAGGGCGCATGGGTGTTTCCGGTTGGGACCGAGAGGGGGGGCACCCCCTTATAGCGCGCGTATAGAAATTTGATCCCATGCTACGCGAGGTTGTAGCCTCCCCGACTCAGGGTTTTTCCTGAATGTTGCCGAGGGTGATCCCTGGCTTCGGATGGTTGAATTGGGTGTGTACTGGTTAGACGTGTTCCTTCCAGAACACCGTAGACGGAACTAGTCCCCGTGACTACTGAAATCCGTTGGCAGTGGTTAAGTACAAACTCTGCAGAGTCAATTCTTTCCAAATCATCGTATCCATGATCAGTAATGTATACGTTACATCCAAATCTATCCGTGTGAAAATCTTGCCCCCGGTAAACAAGCTCAAGCGGTAAAATCTCAGTTTTATGGTTATTCCAGTTGATGGACTAACTTTATTTTGTGTCTCATGCTTGTGATAAATTATGTCTCCGAGCTATTGTATTAATGAGTTGTGATATAAGCCCTTTAGGTGACGTCGCGCAGACATCCGACTGTGGCGTGTACTCGTTTCTCACTTTCGATATAAGCCCTTTATGTGATGTCGCTCAGACGTCCGACTGCGGCATGCACTGTCTTTACTTTCTGTTATAAGCCCTTTATGTGGTGTCGCCCCGACGCCCGACTGCGGCATTGTATTTCCGCATTTTCCGCTCGAGGAGTCTTTCAGACACTCGTTTGGCACCTGTATTATTATTCCGCATTTTCCTCTCGAGGAGTCTTTCAGACACTCGTTTGGCACCAGTATTACTATTCTGCAGTTTCCGCTCGAGGCGTCATTCAGACCCTCGCTTGGCACCCAGTATTTATTATCTCTATGTCTGATCGCACTGGTTAACTTATTCATATGCTTCATGTTTGCGTTTGTTATACCTTATGTCCGAACTGTCTTGCGAGTACTTCATAGTACTCACCTGGCTTATTGATTTGGCCAGATGTTGACGAAGGCGATCTCTTGGATGAAGAGTTTGATAGCGCGTCCGACGCCTAGAGGAGTCCCAGTCAGTCCTGCGCGATCCCGGATTTTGGTCACTTATGTTGTTTACGCTTCCGCCACCCGCAATAAGTCTTCTCGAGCCTCACTCCGACGCTCGAAGAGCTATAGTCTTCTGGAGTCATATCACTCGCCCCGCGGTGATATCTCCACCACCATTTTTTTCGTGAGTTAGTAGTTTGCCACCCTACCCGCCGTATTGTTTTATCGGCGTGCATGTAATAAATTGTTGGGCAGTCCCTGCTCAACCTTGTATTATATTTAGTACTCCTGGTATTTTTCTTCTGTGACCAATGTTTTGTCTATCAGTGAGAAGGAATTCTTCCTCACTGGTCCGTAAAAGGGATTGGTTTCTCAATAATTATTTTTATTGAAAAACCGGTCGTGACAACTGATTAATCTATGAATGAAATCTATGCTTAATTACTGAATTTTAGTTGCAAAAATTAGATACTGCTAGTGAATTTTAGCTTCATATTTTGACAAATTGCACTGTTACAAGGATTGACAAATCTTACCAAATTGTTTGTACGTGGTTGCACACGGGTCATCCAAAACAACCGTTTGCATTAAAGGGATGCACAAATTATGCGCTGCTCTCACTTGGCATACGGGTGTTCTATCTAAAACGTATGCGATCAAGAGCTGCAGAAATCCTGCTCGGCACATTTTCTCTTGGCTTCCTGGGGAAGTTGTCGGTTTGCATACGGGTGTTCTAACTAAAACGTTTGCGATGAGTGTTTTATATTTAAAAAGAAAATTAAACAGCGGCTTGGGCGCCATTAATGGAGAGGATGCGAGCAAGGCGGGCGGCCATGGAAGTCAAAGGGCTCGCTTCCCAGTGAGCCTGCGCAGCGTACAGCTCACACGCTTCCTGGTGAGCTTGCGCACTCGAGGATAGCTTGCACGCCTCTCGGTCAGCCTGCGCACCGGACGACGCTCGCACGCCTCCCATTCAGTCAAGGTCAAGCAGCTATCCGCACGGCACCTCCTACAGCCATTAAAACCAAGACACGTGGCATCACATGAATGGTTAACAGAATTTTGGATTTACTAGAATTTAAAAACCAGGCATATCAATGTTTTACCGGCAATCAACGGTGCCCTGGTGTTTGAAATTCATTCCCATTTCTTGCATGGGACCTAAGCATGCACCCAAGGACACAGATTTGATTTTTCGACCAATTTATATGCACTGGAGCATGTGCATGTAGTTCAAATTTGAATTATGCACATAAATGCATTGAAAACTTAGTTAATGCATCAAAATGTCCAAACGAACCCCAAAAAATCACAAAAAATTCAGACAACACTCCTGTTGTTCTATGTTGACACGAGAAAAAAATTGAAAGCAATAAGAGGCAATGGATATCGTTTCGTCCCCAAAGGTGGGACGTTCCCTACCGAAAACCATCATGCTTGTTGTGAGAAGCTCCAGTTTGTGAGAAGCATATACCCAAACCTGCCCCAAATGGGACAAAATCTGTACCACGACATGTTGATGCCGCTCCATGATAGCATGCCAAGTTTCATGAATTTCAGACGAGTTTTGGATTTACTATAATTTAAAAACCAGGCATCTCAATGTTTTGCCGGCAATCAACGGTGCCCTGGTGTTTGAAATTCATTCCCATTTCTTGCATGGGACATAAGCATGCACCCAAGGACACGGATTTGATTTTTCGACCAATTTATATGCACTGGAGCATTCTTGTAGTTCAAATTTGAATTATGCACATAAATGCATTGAAAACTCAGTTAATGCATAAAAATGTCCAAACGAACAGTGAAAAATCACAAAAATTCACATAACACTCCTGTTGTTCTATGTTGACACGAGAAATAAAATTGAAAGCAATAAGAGGCAATGTATATCGTTTCGTCCCCAAAGGTGGGATGTTCCCTACCGAAAACCATCATGCTTGTTGTGAGAAGCTCCGGTTTGTGAGAAGCATATACCCAAACCTACCCCAAATGGGACAAAATTTGTACCACGGCATGTTGATCCCGCTCCATGATAGCATGCCAAGTTTCATGAATTTCAGACGAGTTTTGGATTTACTATAATTTAAAAACCAGGCATCTCAATGTTTTGCCGGAAATCAACGGTGCCCTGGTGTTTGAAATTCATTCCCATTTCTTGCATGGGACCTAAGCATGCACCCAAGGACACAGATTTGATTTTTTGACCAATTTATATGCACTAGAGCATGTGCATGTAGTTCAACTTTGAATTGTGCACATAAATGCATTGAAAACTCGGTTAATGTATAAAAATGTCCAAACGAACCCCGAAAGTCACAAAAATTCGCACAACACTCCTGTTGTTCTATGTTGACACGAGAAAAAAAAATTGAAAGCAATAAGAGGCAATGGATATCGTTTCGTCCCCAAAGGTGGGACGTTCCCTACCGAAAACCATCATGCTTGTTGTGAGAAGCTCCGGTTTGTGAGAAGCATATATCCAAACCTGCCCCAAATGGGACAAAATTTGTACCACGGCAAGTTGATGCCGCTCCATGATAGCATGCCAAGTTTCATGAATTTCAGACGAGTTTTGGATTTACTATAATTTAAAAACCAGGCATCTCAATGTTTTGCCGGAAATCAACGGTGCCCTGGTGTTTGAAATTCATTCCCATTTCTTGCATGGGACCTAAGCATGCACCCAAGGACACAGATTTGATTTTTTGACCAATTTATATGCACTTGAGCATGTGCATGTAGTTCAACTTTGAATTGTGCACATAAATGCATTGAAAACTCGGTTAATGTATAAAAATGTCCAAACGAACCCCGAAAGTCACAAAAATTCGCACAACACTCCTGTTGTTCTATGTTGACACGAGAAAAAAAATTGAAAGCAATAAGAGGCAATGGATATCGTTTCGTCCCCAAAGGTGGGACGTTCCCTACCGAAAACCATCATGCTTGTTGTGAGAAGCTCCGGTTTGTGAGAAGCATATATCCAAACCTGCCCCAAATGGGACAAAATTTGTACCACGGCAAGTTGATGCCGCTCCATGATAGCAAGCCAAGTTTCATGAATTTCAGACGAGTTTTGGATTTACTAGAATTTAAAAACCAGGCATCTCAATGTTTTGCCGGCAATCAACTGTGCCCTGGTGTTTGAAATTCATTCCCATTTCTTGCATGGGACCTAAGCATGCACCCAAGGACATGGATTTGATTTTTCGACCAATTTATATGCACTGGAGCATGTGCATGTAGTTCAAATTTGAATTATGCACATAAATGCATTGAAACCTCAGTTAATGCATAAAAATGTCCAAACGAAGCCCGAAAAATCACAAAAATTCACACAACACTCCTGTTGTTCTATGTTGACACGAGAAAATATTTGAAAGCAATAAGAGGCAATGTATATCGTTTCATCCCCAAAGGTGGGACGTTCCCTAACGAAAACCATCATGCTTGTTGTGAGAAGCTCCAGTTTGTGAGAAGCATATACCCAAACCTGCCCCATATGGGACAAAAATTTTACCATGGCATGTTGATGCCGCTCCATGATAGCATGCCAAGTTTCATGAATTTCAGACGAGTTTTGGACTTACTATAATTTAAAAACCAGGCATCTCAATGTTTTGCCGGCAATCAACGGTGCCCTTGTGTTTGAAATTCATTCCCATTTCTTGCATGGGACCTAAGCATGCACCCAAGGACACAGATTTGATTTTTCAACCATTTATATGCACTGGAGCATGTGCATGCAGTTAAAATTTGAATTATGCACATAAATGCATTGAAACTCAGTTAATGCATAAAAATGTCCAAACGAACCCCAAAAATCACAAAAATTCACACAACACTCCTGTTGTTCTATGTTGACACGAGAGAAAAAATTGAAAGCAATAAGAGGCAATGGATATCATTTCATCTCCAAAGGTGGGACGTTCCCTACCGAAAACCATCATGCTTGTTGTGAGAAGCTCCGGTTTGTGAGAAGCATATACCCAAACCTGCCCCAAATGGGACAAAAAAAATTACCACGGCATGTTGATGCCGCTCCATGATAGCATGCCAAGTTTCATGAATTTCAGACGAGTTTTTGATTTACTAGAATTTAAAAACCAGGCATCTCAATGTTTTGCCGGCAATCAACGGTGCCCTGGTGTTTGAAATTCATTCCCATTTCTTGCATGGGACCTAAGCATGCACCCAAGGACACAGATTTGATTTTTCAACCAATTTATATACACTGGAGCATGTGCATGTAGTTCAAATTTGAATTGTTTACCTGAAATGGCTAGAAAACCAATTTAATGTATAAAATGTTCAAACGAACCCTGAATAATTCCAATTCTTTTACGACACACATATAGTTGCATGTTCACTCCAGATAAAAGGTCTAGCAATCCAAACACCGTCCATTGCCGCTGTGACCCCATTATGTAATTCAAATCAAGATGAAAAATCAAGTAGATCGCACACAGTTTATTATCAGCAACCGTGTGAGATGCAACACAAAATATCCTGGAGCACCGTCGGTGTATAGTACGCCCATGGCTTACACGAGAAGGTGCATCGGCTACAGTTCACAGCCGGCGTCTAAAGCACACTAGCTTGCTCCCCAAATATCATTTCACTGTTCAATCGTCGCCGGTGAAAGATGGGCACGTGGACCCGCGTCATGAGGGCAACTTCGGTGGCCCACTCCGGCGAGAGCGCGGCCGCAGCCGCCATGCGCGTGCTAACAAGGTGCATGAGCGCGGCCGCAATCTGCTACCGGGTGGCAAAGGCAGCCCAAATGGCCGATGTTGCTTCTCAGGTGGCGGCAGCAACATCTGCCTCGGGGATAGCAACTGGCGAGAGCGGCACATCAGCTGTCCATTTCGCAGCGGCGGCCTTAGTCCTGATGGAGGCCAACCACGACCATGTCGAGGCCGCCCACGCCTAGCTCCTGGCGGTCACCGCACAAATCAAACGAAGCTTCTCCGACAATGGTCGGCAACCCACGGTCGAAGAGCTGGCAATCGCCGAGCGCGTTCGAGCAGCCGTTCGTTCCTCGGCCGCATACCTTGCAACGACGGAGCCCGTCCAAGCCCAGATCACGTCTGCCCACTCCCAGCTTGTGGCGTCCTTTTCCAAAGAGATGGCGGACGCGGATGGTGAGATGCTTGCTGAGTATGGTGCGATGGATGCCATGGAGCCCCTTGCCCAGGAGATCGTCGGGCACGAGCTGGACATGGAGGCGGCGGCGGAGATCGACAAGAACGAGCCGTAGTAGTACTCTTTGTTTTGTTTAATTAAGAGCGCCGGTCTTTAATTTGTTAGAGTAATGTTTAGGTCAGCTAGCTCTGTTTAATTGCTGAACTTGCTCGATTAAGAAGTGTGGGTGTGCAGTAGTCTCCTTTGTGTACCCAAATTATGCAATGACGTGGATGACCACTGTAACCATGGAAATTTGAACCAAAACTTTTGACGTTCAAACTCATCACACATGGGTTAAGCTATCTAAATCGTTTGTGATGTCCGCATATCGTACACAGTTCTGAATTAGGGACCGTGTCTGATGACACTTTGCGCGCCAGTTTTTTCGCTGAAGCGATTCCAAATTTTCAGCTTCCGCGGAAATATCTACCTCCCCGCCCCCTCCCCCTTACCAAAAGCCACATTTCCCCTCTTTCTGGCTTCCTTTCCAAGTTGAAACCTTCACTCCTTGCTTGCAGCGCCGCCTCCTCGTCGGCGACCCTCCTTCACGCTGCTCGGCCTCCTCTATCCAGGCAGGTAATCCACACCCGACCCCCATCCTCCACCTCCTTCCACATTCCACATGCCCCGACCGCCGGCGCGAACGCGACACCTTCCACCCAAATCACCGACCCCTCCACCAAATAAGCGTCGGCCTAAGCCATGGTGCACGCAGTATAGCCAGGACCTCATGGAGCATTTGGTGGCGGAGAAGAAAATCGAGGCCGCACGCGCGGATGAGGTCGCGATGGCTGACATTCATGCCGACCCCTAGATCTTGAAGGAGCACCTTGCCATTTGCTAGCTACACCGGTTAAGCATGCTTGGTTTACCCGTTGCGTGTGCTGCTCCTGCCTTTCCTTCACAAGTTCTAGTGAATTGTGCTATCTAATTTTACCATGCAATCTGTTGCTCTAGTGTATATGTTCTATATGTCGTGCAGTGTGGTGCTCACTTATTAACTGTTTTGTTAATTAGTTTTCGTCTTCAGTTAACTGTTTGGTTCAATTCTGCAAATGTGATGTTCAATTCTTCAGGCTGCAATTTTGTATTGTCTTCCATGTGATAAATAAATCGAATTTATCTTTACAAAATTGTGGGTGCATTCTATTATTGTATACCATGTGAGGAATAAATTGAATTTGGCTGTAGTAAATACATGAGAAACAAATACAATTGCTACAATTTGCTGTAGTTAACTGTTTGGTTAACTGTGTGATCTTCTATTAGGAGTATGTTATATTGTGCAATGTGGTGCTCAGTTAATGTTTGGTTCATTTGTTGTGGTGTTTAGTTAACTACTTGGTTCAATTCTGCAATGCAATGTCCAATTATCGTGGGTAGAATTTTGTATTGTTGTGCATGTGAGGAATAAATCGAATTTGGTTGCACTTAATACATGAGAAACATATACAAGTACTATATTTCCTAGTTCTTAATCATGCTTGGTTTGGGTAAATGGGTTTTCCGTGTGGCTTGAATTAATCTGATGAACCTGCAATGTGCTTATTTTTCATCAACATATTTTACTGATAGCATGCGAACCCTTACTTAACCTGATGACTAACTACCTTATATGTGTTGCACGGAAACAATGGGAAGCACTGAGGTTTACAATCGAGGTTAGCACGTGCATGGTTTGTTGTCTAATAGTACATTATTGTGCAATTGCAGGAACCATTCTAATATTTTGGTTTTTAACAATTTGGTCTTGCACATGTAGGTCCTTCTGTTAGAGGTTTTGACCCACTGTTCGACCCTTTTTGCATATGGGGAAATGAGTTGTCCATGAATATCAATCAAATCAAGAAACTCAGAAAGATTGTTAGGATAAAGAAATTAGCGACAAAAAACAACAAGATCTTTATCTGCACAATGAAGAAGACATCAGTTCACTACAAGATGGTACTAACTATTATACCTTGCCTTTTTTTATTCCTTTGCCCCATTTCCAATATATAGAAGATATTTATGCACATCCTTGTTTTCAGGCCTTTCCAAAGCAGTTCACTGATGATTACCTCTCAAACCACCTCTATGATCAAGAGGCGAGGAAGGTTTTCATACAACACCCACAGTTCAATATTGAAGTGTTCCTGAAGAGGACGAAGGACGGACAGTCAATCATCCACAGGCACTGGCCTAAAGTTGCAAAGACCTTCAACATGAATGAAGGCTCAATATTCACCTTCCACTTCAGCAGTTTTCCACATGAGATGCATATGTCTATATACCGTCTATGATGCTAATTTTGAAAGGTTCTACATGTTGCATGTGGAACTTGCTGCTGGTGCAGTTGTGTAATGGGGTAGCTGAGTGCTGAAGCTATATCATGTTGTACTCTGATGTATTTTAATTATGAAATTCTGCTTCCTTAATATGGAAATGAAATATATTGTGTACTTAATATGAAATGTCAATTAGATTAATAAATGGATTATGAATAATCGGATAATTAGCCTGCTAATGGCGAATTTGCCTGCTAATTGGGTTTTGCTATTACAAACGGTTGTTGAAAAAATACCGTGGGCGATGGCCTCAGGCAACGCACACAGTTTCTAGGAATAAACCGTGTTGGATCAATGAACAATCACACATGACTTTCTCTTGAAAACTGTTTGCGTTAGGCCACCTTGCGCAAACGTTTACCACATAAAATCTGTGTGTGATGGACTACCTTTGCCACACAGTTTCTTCTACGGACTATGTGTGATACATTCAATAACGCAAACGATTTAACGGGAAAAATTGTGTGTGATGTACCTATGAACGAAAACGTTTTCCTTGGAGCGACTATGTGGGATGTGCATACGAACGGAAACCTTTAGCGGGGACTGACTGTGTGGGATGTACTTGCGACCGGAAACAATTTCGCCGTATAATTGTATTTTTAGCTCTACTGTACGTATTTCCGTATTTGAGTGCTCGTCGGTCGCACACGACCTCATTTTGCCGAACGTGTGTGCCGGGAGGGAGGGCATATCCCCGACGGTTTCTGGGTCGTGTGGGAGGACCCCCCTATCGCCCACACTCACTTGGCGACGGTTCCAAATGCCGTCGCGGAAAGGGGTTAAAAACCATTTGTTTAGGACCGACCCGTACCAGTGTAGATTCGTGCCTTGTTGGTCAACCGCTCTTCTACCTCGTCGTCCTACTCAAGATGGAGCCACTCGAGTCGACACTCCGATGACACCATCTTCGGCTCAAGTACTCCGACATCTAACACTCTTCGACGAGCCGCACGCCAAGACTGGCAAGCAAACCGCAATCCTCTTCGCGGCATCGATCCTCAAGAGCAACGTCTAGCGCACGAACATCGACATCGCCAAAACCAAGCGACCTTTGCAGAAGCACAAGAAAGGCAATGCCAATGCCAACAAGAGGTAGAGCGGGGGTGCCAACACCAAGAGGAGCAATACGCCGAAGCACTTCGACAACTACAACTACGGCGTGAAGCTCAAGCTCAAGCGACTCAAGAAGCACTCCGAGAGTCCACTCGAGCCGTTGCCGAATGCAGTCGTCAAGTATGTGAACAAGAGGAAGCTCTTCGTCGGGAAATACAAGAAGAAGCTACTCATCGCGAAGAACAACAAGAAAGGCGAAACCATGAACACATGCCTCACCCTCCACTACGCCAAGAGCGCAACCACGTCAACGATCTTCCTCCTCGCCAAGAACAACACCAAGCGAAGCAAGTGCGTGAAGACCCTCCTCCTCGCCAAGAGCGACATCAACATCGTCCCTGTGATGAAGAACTCCTCTACGGCAAGCTCAAGTTCACCATTCCCAAGTTCACCGGAAGCAATGACCCCGAGGAGTACTTATCATGGGCATTGAAAGTCGACAAGATATTCCGTCTTCACAACTATGACGAGGAAAAGAAGATCGCCATGGCATCCCTCGAGTTCCAAGACTATGTCCTCATTTGGTGGGAACAAGTGATCGAGCAACGTTGTGAGAAGGACGAGCCACCCATCATGACTTGGACACACATGAAGGACGTCATGCGAGCACGCTTCGTGCCTACACACTACACACGAGATCTCTTCAAGAAGTTGCAACTCCTCAAGCAAGGCACGAAGACGGTGGAAGAATACTATCAAGAAATGGAGATTGCCATGATTCGAGCCAATGTCAAAGAAGATGATGAGCAAACAATGGCACGCTTCTTGAACGGCCTCAACCACCCAATATGGAAGATTGTCGATTTCCAACCTTACTCCAACCTTCTCGAGCTAGTTCATCAAGCGACCAAGGCGGAACGACAAGTACAAGAAGACTTCAAGTACACCAAGTACTCATCCAAGACCTACGACTCATACACTCAAGCTAATCCTACTTCGACTTCGACACCTCCTACCTCGACTAGAGCATCAACAAGTACCAGCGACAAGTCAAGTTTCAAGCAAGCGACACCTTCCTCGACTCGTCCTCCGGCAAGCAACTACAAGAACAAGACTTCTCCTTCGGCACCACCGGACGATCCCGTCAAAACAAGTTCTATCAAGTGTTTCACATGTGGTGGCCGTGGACACAAGTCTTTCCAATGCATCAACAAACGAACCATGATCGCCAATGATGATGGCACATACGACTCCATGAGTGAAGACAATATGGAAGCTCTCGAGCACGTTGATACGTCCATTTTGCATCATGTTTTATTACTGTTATTTATGATGTTTTTATCCATAATAATGCTTTTTGGAGTAATTCTAATGCCTTTTCTCTCATAATATGCAAGGTATACACAAAGAGGGAGAAATCAGGCAGCTGGAAATCTGGACCTAGAAAAGCTACGTTAAGCCACCTATTCTGCACAACTCCAAACAAGTTGAAACTTCACAGAGGGTTTTTATCAAATATTTGAGAAATACTAGAGCAAATAACTACCAGAGGGGGCCCACCAGGTGGGCACAACCCACCTGGGCCCGCCAGGGAGCCCAGGCGTGCCCTGGTGGGTTGTGCTCACCCAGGCCCACCTCTGGTGCCCATCTTCTGGTCTATAGGTCGTTTTGACCTAGAAAAAAATAAGGGGAGGACTTTCGGGACGGAGCGCCGCCGTCTCTAGGCAGAACTTGGGCAGGAGCACTTTTGCCCTCCGGCGGAGCGATTCCGCCGGGGGAACTTCCCTCCCGGAGGGGGAAATCATCGTCATCATCATCACCAACAACTCTCCCCTCTTGGGGAGGGCAATCTCCATCAACATCTTCAACAACACCATCTCATCTCAAACCCTAGTTCATCTCTTGTGTTCAATCTTGTTACCGGAACTATAGATTGGTGCTTGTAGGGGACTAGTAGTGTTGATTACATCTTGTAGTTGATTACTATATGATTTACTTGGTGGAAGATTACATGTTCAGATCCAATATGCTATTTAATACCCCTCTGATCTTGAGCATGATTATCATTTGTGAGTAGTTACTTTTGTTCCTGAGGTCACGGGAGAAATCATGTGAATTTGATATGTGTTCGATATTTTGATACTATGTATGTTGTCATTCCCTTAGTGGTGTCATGTGAATGTCGACTTAATGACACTTCACAATATTTTGGCCTAATGGGATGCATTGTGGAGTAGCAATTAGATGATGGGTTGCGAGAGTGACAGAAGCTTAACCCCCAGTTTATGCGCTATTACGTAAGGGATCGATTGGATCCAAAAGTTTAATGCTATGGTTAGAATTTATTCTTAATACTTTTCTCGTAGTTGCGGATGCTTGAGGGAGGGTTAATCATATGTAGGAGGTTTGTTTAAGTAAGAACAGCACCGGTCCACCCACATATCAAATAATCAAAGTACCGAACACGAATTAAACCAACATGATGAAAGTGACTAGATGAAAATCCCGTGCATCCTCAAGAACGCTTTGCTTATTATAAGAGACCGTTTTGGCTTGTCCTTTGCCTCAAAAGGATTGGGCTACCTTGCTGCACTTTTGTTACTACTATCGTTACTTGCTCGTTACATATTACCTTGCTATCAAACTACTCTGTTACTTATAGTTTCAGGTATGCTGAAAACCACTTGTCATTTCCTTCTGCTCCTCGTTGGGTTCGATACTCTTACTTATCGAAAAGAGCTACAATTGATCCCCTATACCTGTGGGTCATCAAGGCTATTTTCTGGCGCCGTTGCCGGGGAGTGAAGTGCCTTTGGTAAGTGGAATTTGGTAATGAAACATTTATATAGTGTGCTGAAATTTACTGTCACTTGTTACTATGGAAAACAATCCTTTGAGGGGTTTGTTCGGGGTATCTTCACCTCGACCGGAACCAAAATTAGCTACCCCTCAACCTACTGCACCTACTGAAAATATTGAATATGAAATTCCTTCGGGTATGATAGTACAAGTGCTAGCTAATCCTTATGCAGGAGACGAAACCGAACATCCTGATATGCACCTGATATATGTAGAACAAATTTGTGGATTGTTCAAGCTTGCAGGTTTACCCGGAGATGAAGTTATGAAAAAGGTTTTCCCTTTATCTTTGAAGGGAAAAGCATTGACATGGTATAGGATATGCGATGATATTGGATCTTGGAATTGGAATCGTTTGAAATTGGAGTTCCGCCAAAATAATTATCCTATGCATCTAGTTCATCGTGATCGGAATTACATTTATAATTTTTGGCCTCGCGAAGGAGAAAGTATCGCTCTAGCTTGGGGGACGCTTAAGTCAATGTTATATTCATGCCCTAATCATGATCTCTCAAGACAAATTATTATCCAGAACTTTTATGCTCGGCTTTCTCATAATGATCAAACCATGCTTGATACTACTTGTGCTGGTTATTTTATGAAGAAGACTATTGAAATCTGGTGGGATCTTTTGGAAAGAATTAAATGCAACTCTGAAGATTGGGAACTCGACAAAGGTAAAGAGTCAGGTATTAAACTTAAGTATGATTGTGTTAAATCTTTTATGGACCGATGCTTTTCAAAAGTTTAGCACTAAATATGGACTTCACTCTGAGATAGTAGCCTCCTTTTGTGAATCATTTGCTACTCATGTTGATCTCCCTAAATAGAAGTGGTTTAAATATCACCCACCTATTAAATAAGAAATTAAAGAACCGGTTCTGGTTAAAGAAGAGACCGTACTTTACAATGTTGATCCAGTTGCTCCTTCTGCTTATATTGCGAAACCACCTTTCCCTGTTAGGGTAAAGGAGCATGCTAAAGTTTCAACTGTGGTCAACAAAAGCTATATTATAACACCTAAACCTGATGAACAAATTAAAGTAGAACCTAGTATTTCTATGGTTAAAGATCTCCTGGAAGAAGATATGGATGGGCATGTTATTTACTTCTGTGAAGAAGCTGCTAGAATTGCCAAACCTGGTAAAAAAGATAAACATTGACCTGTTGTTGGCATGCCCGCCATCACAGTTAAAATAGGAGATCATTGTTATCATGGTTTATGTGACATAGGTGCTAGTGTGAGTGCTATTCCTTACACCTTATATCAAGAAATTATGAATGACATAGCAGCAGAGATAGAAGACATAGATGTTACTATTAAACTTGCTAATAGAGACACTATATCACCAATTGGGATTGTTAGAGATGTTGAAGTCTTATGTGGGAAAATAAAATACCCTACTGGTTTTCTTGTTCCTGGTTCCCCACAAGATGACTTTTGTCCCATTATATTTGGTAGACCTTTCTTGAACACCGTTAATGCTAAAATAGACTGTGAGAAACAAACTGTCGGTGTTAGTTTTGGTGATGAGTCTCATGAGTTTAATTTTTCCAAGTTTAGTAGAAAGCTTCATGAAAAAGAATTGCCTAGTAAGGATGAATTAATTGGTCTTGCTTCTATAGCTGCACCACCTACTGATCCTTTGGAACAATATTTGCTGGACCATGAAAATGATTTTCATATGCATGAAAGAAATGAAATAGATAAGATTTTCTTTGAACAACGTCCTCTGCTTAAACACAATATTCCTATTGAAACTCTAGGAGGTCCTCCTCCACCTAAAGGTGATCCTGTGTTTGAATTAAAACAATTGCCAGACACGTTGAAATATGCTTATCTTGATGAAAAGGAGATATATCCTGTTATTATTAGTGCTAACCTTTCGGAACATGAAGAAGAAAGATTATTGAAAGTTCTAAGGAAGCACCGAGCTGCTATTGGATATACTCTGGATGATTTAAAGGGCATTAGTCCCACTCTATGTCAGCACAAAATTAATATGGAACCTGATGCTAAACCCGTTGTTGATCACCAACGTTGGTTAAATCCGAAGATGAAAGAAGTGGTAAGAACGGAAATATTAGAACTTCTAGAAGTAGATATAATCTATCCTATAGCTGATAGTAGATGGGTGAGTCTGTTCATTGTGTCCCTAAGAAAGGAGGTATAACTGTTGTTCCTAATGATAAGAATGAACTTATTCCACAAAGAATTATTACAGGTTATAGAATGGTAATTGATTTTAGAAAATTAAACAAAGCAACTAGAAAAGATCATTACCCTCTGCCTTTTATTGATCAAATGCTTGAAAGATTATTTAAGCACACACATTTTTGCTTCCTTGATGGATATTCTATTTTTTCACAAATACCTGTTTCTCAACCTGATCAAGAAAAGACCACTTTTACTTGTCCCTTTGGAACCTATGCTTATAGATGTATGCCTTTCGGTTTATGTAATGCACCTACTACCTTTCAAAGATGTATGACTGCTATATTCTCTGACTTTTGTGAAAAGATTGTTGAGGTTTTCATGGATGACTTCTCTGTTTATGGGAAGTCTTTTGATGATTGTTTAAGCAATCTTGATCGAGTTTTGCAGAGATGTGAACAAACAAATCTTGTCTTGAATTGGAAGAAGTGCCACTTTATGGTTAATGAAGACATTGTCTTGGGTCATAAAATTTCTGAAAGAGGTATTGAAGTGGACAAAGCTAAGGTTGATGCAATTGAGAAAATGCCATGTCCTAAAGATATAAAAGGTATTCATAGTTTCTTAGGTCATGCTGGTTTCTATAGGAGATTTATCAAAGATTTTTCTAAAATTTCTAGGCCTCTTACGAGTCTTTTGCAAAAGGATATTCCTTTTGTTTTTGATGATGATTGTTTAGAAGCCTTTGAAACACTCAAGAAAAGACTTAATTTCTGCACCTATTGTTCAACCACCTGATTGGAACTTGCCTTTTGAAATTATGTGTGATGCTAGTGATTATGCTATTGGTGTTGTTCTAGGACAAAGAGTTGATAAGAAACTGAATGTTATTCATTATGCTAGTAAAACTCTAGACAATGCTCAACGAAACTATGCTACTACTGAAAAAGAATTCTTAGCAGTGGTGTTTGCTTGTGATAAATTTAGACCTTATATTGTTGATTCAAAAGTAACTGTTCACACCGATCATGCTGCTATTAAATATCTCATGGAAAAGAAAGATGCCAAACCTAGACTTATTCGATGGGTTCTCTTGTTACAAGAATTTGATTTACATATCATTGATAGAAAAGGAGTTGAGAACCCAATAGCTGATAATTTATCTAGGCTTGAAAATTTGCCTGATGACCCACTACCTATTGATGATAGTTTTCCTGATGAGCAGTTAGCTGCAATAAATGTTGCTCATAATACTCCTTAGTATGCTGACTATGCTAATTACATTGTTGCTAAATATTTACCACCTAGCTTTACATACCAACAAAAGAGAAAATTCTTCTATGATTTAAGACATTACTTTTGGGATGACCCACATCTTTATAAAGAAGGAGTAGATGGTATTATTAGATGTTGTGTACCTCAGCATGAACAGGGACAAATCCTACGGAAATGTCACTCCGAAGCTTATGGAGGGCATCATGCTGGAGATAGAACTGCTCACAAGGTATTGCAATCTGGATTTTATTAGCCTACTCTCTTCAAGGATGCCCGTAAGTTCGTCTTATCTTGTGATGAATGTCAAAGAATAGGTAATAACGATAAGCGTTAAGAAATGCCTATGAATTATTCACTTGATGTCGAACCATTTAATGTTTGGGGATTTGATTATATGGGACCTTTTCCTTCCTCTAATGGGTATACACATATTTTGGTTGTTGCTGATTATGTTACTAAGTGGGTAGAAGCTATTCCAACCAGTAGTGCTGATCACAACACCTCTATTAAACGCTTAAGGAAGTTATTTTCCCAAGGTTTGGAGTCCCTAGATATTTAATGACTGATGGTGGTTCACACTTTATTCATGGTGCTTTTTGTAAAATGCTTGACAAGTATGATGTTAACCATAGAATTGCATCACCTTATCATCCTCGGTCTAGTGGTCAAGTTGAACTTAGCAATAGAGAAATAAAATTAATTTTGCAAAAGACTGTCAATAGGTCCAGGAAGAATTGGTCTAAGAAATTAGATGATGCACTTTGGGCACATAGAACTGCATATTAAAATCCTATGGGTATGTCTCCTTATAAAATGGTTTATGGAAAAGCTTGTCATTTGCCTCTTGAGTTAGAACATAAAGCATATTGGGCAATAAAAGAACTCAATTATGATTTCAAACTTGCTGGGGAAAAGAGGTTATTTGATATTAGCTCATTAGATGAATGGAGAACCCAAGTTTATGAAAATGAAAATTATTCAAAGAAAAAGTTAAAAGATGGCATGACAAAAGAATCCAAAAGCATGAGTTTAAAGTCGGAGAATATGTTCTTTTGTACAACTCTCGTTTCGGATTCTTTGCAGGAAAAATCCTCTCAAAATGGGAAGGCCCCTATGTTATCGAGGAGGTTTATCGGTCTGGAGCCATCAAAATAAATAATTTCGAAGGTACTAACCCGAAGGTTGTCAATGGGCAATGAATAAAACATTATATCTCAGGTACGCCCGTTAATGTTGAAAGTAATGTTATCCAAACTTTGACACCAGAAGAACACATAAAAGAGTCCTTCTAGAACACTCTAGAATCGTGAAAATAAGGAGGTACATGATACGATAAGTAAACGGACTCCGAAAAATCCCCAAAACATTTTTTATCAGTTTTGGAATATTTAGAAAATTAGGAAAATAAGAAACTTTCAGGAAGCGTACCCTGGTGGGCACAAGACACCAGGGCGCGCCAGGCAAGGTTGTGCCCACCCGGGACACCTTCCGGACTTCGTTTTTCTACAACTTGCTTGTCCCCCAAGATAAAAAAATCTATATATACTTGATGTCGCTTGAAACTACGTCGGTATTTCCCCAAAGAGGAAGGGATGATGCAGCACAGCGGCAGTAGGTATTTCCCTCAGAAATGAAACCAAGGTTATCGAACTAGTAGGAGAACCAAGCAACACAACGTAAACAACCCTTGCACACAAATAGCAACACCTCGGAACCCGACGTGTTAAAGGGGTTGTCAATCCCTTTCGGGTAATGGCGCCAGAAATGGTGCGCAGACGGGAGTAAATTATAATAGATCGCAAATAAAATAAAGTGCAGCAAAGTATTTTTGGATTTTTGGTTTAATAGATCTGGAAATAAATGCAAGGAAAAAGTAGATCACAAAGGCAAATATATGAAAATAAGACCCGTGGCCGTAGGTTTCACTAGTGGCTTCTCTCGAGAAAAATAGGAAACGGTGGGTGAACAAATTACTGTTTGGCAATTGATAGAACTTCAAATAATTATGACGATATCCAGGCAATGATCATTATATAAGCATCACGTCCAAGATTAGTAGACCGACTCCTGCCTGCATCTACTACTATTACTCCACACATCGACCGCTATCCAGCATGCATCTAGTGTATTAAGTTCACGGAGAAACGGAGTAATGCAATAAGAACGATGACATGATGTAGACAAGATCTATCTATGTAGAGATAAACCCCATCGTTTTATCCTTAGTAGCAATGATACATACGTGTCGGTTCCCTTTCTATCACTGGGATCAAGCACCGTAAGATCGAACCCACTACCGGGCACCACTTCCCATTGCAAGATAAATAGATCAAGTTGGCCAAACAAAACCCAAATATCGGAGAAGAAATACGAGGCTACAAACAATCATGCATATAAGAGATCAAAGAAACTCAAATAACTTTCATGGATATAAAAAGATATGACTGATCATAAACTCAAAGTTCATCAGATCCCAACAAACACACCGCAAAAAGAGTTACATCATATGGATCTCCAAGAGACCATTGTATTGAGAATTCAGCGAAGAGAGAAAGCCATATAGCTACTAACTACGGACCCGAAGGTCTACAAAGAACTACTCACGCATCATCGGAGAGGCACCAATGGAGGTGGTGAACCCCATCCGAGATGGTGTCTAGATTGGATCTGGTGGTTCTGGACTCTGCGGTGGCTGGATGAATATTTCGTCGACTCCCCTAGGGTTTCTGGAATATTGGGGTATTTATAGATCAAAGAGGTGGTCCGGGGGGCACCCGAGGTGGGCACAACCCACCAGGGCGCGCCTGGGCCTCCTGGCGCGCCGTGGTGGGTTGTCCCCTCCTCGGGACTCCCCCAGGTGCAACCAGGGCCCAATATCTTCCTTCTGGTCCATAAAAAATCTCCGTGGAGTTTCGTGGCATTTGGACTTCGTCTGATATTGATTTCCTGTGATGTAAAAAACATGGGAAAAAACAGCAACTGGCACTTGGCACTATGTCAATAGGTTAGTATCAAAAATGATATAAAATGATTATAAAAGATCCAAGATTGATAATATAACAGCATGGAACAATCAAAAATTATAGATACGTTGGAGACATATCAATACTTCCCGAACCTGTTAACCACCATATCGCGGAGAAATCCTCTGTTCTCTTTTCTTGTTGTTTTCTGCGCAGTTCTGAAAATATGTCGTCCCAAGACTCCGACGGAGAGAGCTATGTCTCACATCTCATTGCTAACCCAAAGACCTATGGGGACCTATCCCCTTATGGTCAAACTACAGATGACGAGGAGGATGCTCACTTGATGAGGATTGATGATTCAAGCTCGGAGGAGGAGGATGTTCCTCTACCTCAACCTGGGGATATTCACGTGGAATTCAAGAAGTCAAGTCTCCCTAAGAGAGCTAACCGGTCTAAAAACCAATCTATTCCTTTTCATTTTAGGCAGAAAAGCAAAGGGGATTTATGTGACAAGATCTTGAAGCTGGAGTTGGAAGTCGATGATTTAAAGGAGGAAATTGCTCTCCTCAACTACAATATGAAAAAGTTGAAGGCACAATTGTCATCACCACCATCATCTTCTTCACCACCAAAAGTGAACTGAGTATCGGGTATGGGCACTCCCCTTGGCTTCCGCCAAGCTTGGGGGAGGTGCCCCGGTATCGTATCATCCCACTATCTTTTTGCCTTTATTTATTTTAGTTCGATCTTTTGCTTCAGATGAATAAAAGTTAGTTCGATCCTTTCTTATTTGAGAGTTTTCTTAGTGATCTATCCTTGTAATCATGTGCAAGTCTATACCAATATAAAAAGACCCAAAGGAGCAGATCCAATTAATCACGGCCATCAATCCACGCTAATCTAACAGCCCACGTCATTTCAATGGTGAGCACCTCAACACGTTTAGTGCTCTAATCATAGCCCTTAATCTCTAACTACTAATGAACAAGATTATTTCAATGACGTAGAAACGACCAGCGGTCGGCCCATGATCCCGCAGCCTCTCCAATTCTGCCCGTGAGACATCACGATCGCAAAATCATCGTCAAACTGCTACAGACACCAGCGCCGCCTCACCTCATCTCCGACATGGGCAGCGACGCACCTCGCCGGGAGCATCCAGGCCAGCGCCCTTCACGGCATCTGCCAATCCCCCCACTCCTACGCTGTGAGCCGCCTCGCCGGCCGGATCCATCGCCTGGACACGGCCACGGCCTTAACGCCATCGCCGTCCTGGTTGATCTAATCCTCATGTGGACGCCACGATCTCAATGTTGTCATGCTTCTCGACGCTCACCAGGGCCGGCACGAGCGGCAGCCGCCCGGGGACCCCCCTACCAGGTATATGAATGAACACTCCTTCCCTAAATCCAAGCCATTGGAGCCGCCATTAGAGCTCCAAAGGTTGTTCTGTGTCTCAAGGAAGAAGGTAGGCCATGCGTTATTTTTTTAGGGGCACACGATGCGTTATTTGCGTTTAGGTTTTAGCGGAATGGGCCTTGGGCCGATCTTTTTGTAGGATCAATCAATTCGAATGGTCAAGTGGTGGTGAACTGACTGGGCAAGGAAGCGCACCTTTTCAGCAGTAATTAGCGTCTTTCCCTTAAAAAATGTAATTACCGTCATCTTTTTGGAACAAATTGATGCAGTACATGCACTTGCCTCTCACACCCTGGTGATAGGACGCGACATGGTTGGTAGATTTCGTTTTCACTGCTTTGTGTCAGGTACTAATCCGTCTTTTTCATGATTAAGTAATGATAACTGACTATTTTATGACCATCACATATTTGGCATCCTATTTTAGTCTCAATATTTTCATATAAGCTTATTATAGTTGTTTGGCTTATTATAACCTAAATATATGACTGCTAACTGGAATAATAAAAAAACCAAGATTACACGTGCGTTGCACGTGCGTATTTACTAGTTATATAATAAAGTTTAGTTTGAGTTGCTTTCTTTACTTTCATGTTGCAAATAAAAGAAAAAATAAGAAAGAAAAAGAGAAAGGAAATAAATAAAAGAAAGGAAATAAATGAAGAAACGATAATATACTAATCTTATGGTAGGTGATGACACCACATAAGGAAAATTATAAGTAGAAAATTCTATTAGAGATTGACAAACATAGCATTAGTCGATGATGCAACTCATGAAAGAATTAATAAGGGAAGAGAAGATTCACATATAAATATACTATCCTAGAAATCTTTTGTGATTGTGAGCCCTCATCAAAATATTATATGCCAAAATTGTTGACGTTGGACAAGGAAGACAACTTAATGGTTTATGTTTGTTTATATTCACATAGAAGTCATGTTGTCATAGATCCTTTAACATGTGATGCTTGCCCCTATCTTTGCTAGCCAAAAATTCCGCACTAAGTAGAGATACTACTTGTGCATCCAAAACCCTTAAACCAAAATCTTATTTTCAAGAGTCCACCGTACCTACCTAGGGATTGAGCAAGATCCCTCAAGTAAGTTGTCATCGGTGCAAAAAGGCAATAAAAATTGCTTCTAAAAGTGTAAGATCATTTAGTGTAAGAGAAAATTGAGCGTTGCACGAACTTGTGATGGTGAAGAATAAAAGCGACAAACTACATAATAAAGGTCGCTATCACAAGGGCAATGCAACGTGACGTTCTTTTGCACTAAGGGGTTGAGCATACAAACAAATAAGCGCATGGAAACCTCTGCTTCCCTCTGCGAAGGCCCTATCTTTTACTTTTATGTATTTACTTTTATGCAAAGAGTCAAAGTTTTCCCTTTATTCCTTTTTATTTTTCTCCTTTGGCAAGCATCATGTGGTGAGGAAAGATCTTGGCACATATGTCCAGTTGAATATAGATAGCATGAATTATTATTGTTGACATCACCCTTGAGGTGAATATGTTGGGAGACGAAACTATAAGCCCCTATCTTTCTATGTGTCTGGTTGAAACGTTTTTCTCATGTGTACGCGGTGAGTGTCAACAATCATAGAAGACTATATGATGGTTGAGTATGTGGACTTACCTAAAGGCTCTGATACGTGACCCTTCCTGAAAAGATGATGAATTGTAGTTGCAAAGTCGACTGAGAACATAATTTGTTGGTTTTTAATAGAGTTTTTGTTTTATACTTCAATTGTGTGATGAATTGTTACTTATTCATGAGAAGTATATGATAAAAGTTCTATGATAAAAGTCTTATGTTTAAGTTTGTTGTTGTTATAATAATCTACATGATGCTTCTATGTCCGTATTTTGTTTTTATCGACACCTCTCTCTCTAAGCATGTGGACATGTTTTTCGATTTCGGTTTTCGCTTGAGGACAAGCGAGGTCTAAGCTTGGGGGAGTTGATACGTCCATTTTGCATCATGTTTTCTTACTATTATTTATGATATTTTATCCATAGTAATGCTTTTTGGAGTAATTCTAATGCCTTTTCTCTCATAATATGCAAGGTATACACAAAGAGGGAGAATTCCGGCAGCTGGAAATCTGGACCGGGAAAAGCTACGTCAAGCCACCTATTCTGCATAACTCCAAACAAGCTGAAACTTCACGGAGATTTTTTATCAAATATTTGAGTAATACTGGAGCAAATAACTACCAGAGGGGGCCCACCAGGTGGGCACAACCCACCTGGGCGCGCCAGGGAGCCCAGGCGCGCCCTGGTGGGTTGTGCTCACCCAAGCCCACCTCTATTGCCCATCTTCTAGTATATATGTCATTTTGACCTAGAAAAAATAAAGGGAGGACTTTCGGGACAGAGCACCGCCGTCTCGAGGTGGAACTTGGGCAGGAGCACTTTTGCCATCCCGCGGAGCGATTCCGCCGGGGGAACTTCCCTCCCGTAGGGGGAAATCATCGTCATCATCATCATCAACAACTCTCCCATCTTGGGGAGGGCAATCTCCATCAACATCTTCAACAGCTGTGACGCCCCCGATTCAATCGTACACTAATCATGCACGCAAACATGTACGATCAAGATCAGGGACTCACGGGAAGATATCACAACACAACTCTAAACATAAATAAGTCATACAAGCATCATAATACAAGCCAGGGGCCTCGAGGGATCGAACACAAGTGCTTGATCATAGACGAGTCAGCAGAAGCAACAATATCTGAGTACAGACATAAGTTAAACAAGTTTGCCTTAAGAAGGCTAGCACAAACTGGGATACAGATCGAAAGAGGCGCAGGCCTCCTGCCTGGGATCCTCCTAACTACTCCTGGTCGTCGTCAGCGGGCTGCACATAATAGTAGGCACCTCCGGTGTAGCAGGAGTCGTCATCGACGGTGGCGTCTGGCTCCTGGGCTCCAGCATCTGGTTGCGATAACCAGGTAGAAAGGAAAGGGGGAAAGAGGGAGAAAAGCAACCGTGAGTACTCATCCAAAGTACTCGCAAGCAAGGAGCTACACTACATATGCATGGGTATATGTGTAAAGGGCCATATCGGTGGACTGAACTGCAGAATGCCAGAATAAGAGGGGGATAGCTAATCCTGTCGAAGACTACGCTTCTGGCCACCTCCATCTTGCAGCATGTAGAAGAGAGTAGATGGTAAGTTCACCAAGTAGCATCGCATAGCATAATCCTACCCGGCGATCCCCTCCTCGTCGCCCTGTTAGAGAGCGATCACCGGGTTGTATCTGGCACTTGGAAGGGTGTGTTTTATTAAGTATCTGGTTCTAGTTGTCATAAGTTCAAGGTACAACTCCGGGTCGTCCTTTTACCGAGGCACACGGCTATTCGAATAGATAAACTTCCCTACAGGGGTGCACCACATAACCCAACACTCTTGATCGCATTTGGCCGGACACACTTTCCTGGGTCATGCCCGGCCTCGGAAGATCAAACATCGCAGCCCTACCTAGGCACAACAGAGAGGTCAGCACGCCGGTCTAAATCCTATGGCGCAGGGGTCTGGGCCCATCGCCCATTGCACACCTGCATGTTGTGAGGGCGGCCGGAAGCAGACCTAGCAACCTCCATTACAAAGGAAGTCACGTTACGTGGTCCAATCTGGCGCGCGCCGCCCAGTCGCTGACGTCACGAAGGCTTCGGCTGATACCACGACGTCGAGTGCCCATATCTTTCCCACGTAGTTGGTTAGTGCGTATAGACCAAATGGCCAGACTCAGATCAAATACCAAGAACTCGTTAAGCGTGTTATTATGAAGTAACCACGGACGCTGACCAGGGCCAGGCCCACCTCTCTCCTAGGTGGTCTCAACCTGCCCTATCACTCTGCCACAAAGTAACAGTCGAGGGCCGTCGGGAACCCAGGCCCACCTCTACCGGGATGGAGCCACCTGCCCCTTCAGCCCCCATCTCTGAACAGTATCATAAGTAATGTAACAGTATAAAGTATATAGCATATGCCCGTGATCACCTCCCGAAGTGATCACGGCCCAGTAGTATAGCATGGCAAACGGACAAGAGTGTAGAGCCACTGATGGAACACTAGCATCCTATACTAAGCATTAGGATAGCAGGTAAGGGTAACAACTGTAGCAACAATGACAGGCTATGCATCAGAATAGGATTAACCGAAAGTAGTAACATGCTACACTACTCTAATGCGAGCAGTATAGAGAAGAATAAGCGATATCTGGTGATCAAGGGGGGGCTTGCCTGGTTGCTCTGGCAAGAAGGGTTCGTTGTCGATGTAGTCGATCACAGGGGTACCGGCAGCGGTCTCAGGGCCTACCGGAAAGAATTAACGGAGGGGGAACACAATAAATAACAGAGCAATCAAAGCATCACAAAGCATAACATGGCAATACGCGGTGCTAGAGGTGACCTAACGCAGTACTAGGTGATACCGGCGAAGGGGGAAACATCCGGGAAAATATCCCCGGGGGTTTGCGTTTTCGGACAAGTGAACTGGAGGGGGAAAGTTGCGTGTTCGCTATGCTAGGGATGCGTGGCGGACGAACGGGCTATGTATCCATATTCGTCTCGTCGTTCTGAGCAACTTTCATGTAGAAAACATTTTCATCTGAGCTACCGTTTATTTTCTATTAATTTTCAAAGTTTTAAATCATTTTTAGGATTTATTTAAATTCGAAATTTTAATGTTAAATTGCTAGATGTACCCAACACAGTGTACACAAAATGTACACTGGCTGACATGTGGGACCAGGGGGACCCAGTTGACCGGTCAAACTTTGACTAGTCAACAGGGGGTGGGGCCCCCTGTCACTGACTGCCTAGTTAACTAACAAGATTAGTTAGACTAATTAAGTAGTTAATAGGTTAATTAACATGATTAATTAGGTTAATTAATTCACTTAATTAATTAATCTAATTATTATTTACTTTACTTTTTTTCGTTCTCAGGGGCTGGGGCCCACTCATCATTGGCAGGAGGGTCTTCAGCGAGCGCATGGGCGCGCGGGTTAACGGGCGTGGTTGCTGGGGCAGAGCCCCGTGAGCGTGCGGGCGCGTGGGCGCCGACGGGGCTAGTCCCGGGCAAGGCCAGCAGGCGCACGAGCGGCCGGTGGAGGCCGCGTGGCACGCGCGGCCAACGGCCAGTGGCGACGCCAGGAGAGGGGCGAGGCCATGGCCGAGGTGGCCGGAGCAAGGGACGGTGGTGCAAGGCGAAGCGGTTGCCGAAGTCAGGCACGGGTGGATGTGGCCGCAGACGGCAGTTGGCGAGCCGCGGCGAGCAGGCCGTGGCGGGGCATCGAACACATAGGCGGGGCGGCTAGGCAGTGAATAGGGGCGGGGCGTGCAGGTGCGAGTCCGGGCACGAAGATGCCCGGGCAAGCAGGGCGCAGCGTAGGGGAGGCGCTCGGGGCGCGGTGAGTTTGGCCTGGCGCGGTGGACGGCCAACGGGCGCGCACGCGTCGGGGTGACCGTGGGCGCGGGCGCGTGACAGCTACGGTGGGGCGGTGAGCATGCGTGCGCGGCGAAGAGAGGAGGGAGTGGAGGCCGAAGGTGGCCTCACCGGCGTTTGAAGAGAAGACGGCGGCGAGGCTCGGTGGAGCCTTTGGGGAGGGGTTGGGGATGCGAGATCCGGCGAAGGGGCGGTGGTCGGCGACGAGCGTCGGCGGAGCGGCTCCGGGCGGCGTCGGCGGCAGGGGCATGTGGCAGTGATGAAGCTGCAGCCAGCACGGGGCCGTTGGCGGCGGCGGCGCGGTGCGGCAGCCTGTTGGTGGTCGCCGGTGACGGCGGGAGTCGGGGCACCGATGTGGGCGAGGGGATCGGGCGCGGGGAGCTCCTCTCCCTAGCACAAGGTGTGCGTGTGTGTGTGTTGTGTGGTGGCGGCGGGTGAGGGAGTCGAGGGGGGGGGAAAGGGGATCGGGTTAGGGTTTGGGAGAGGGGGGGTGCGGGGTGGTCGCCCATATAGGCCAAGGAAGTGGGTGGGCCGGCCAGCTGAGGAAGTGGCCGACTGGGCCGACCTGTTGGGTCGGTTGGCCCAGCGCGGGGGGGGGGGGGTCTTTTCCTTTTCTTTATTTTTGTAATGTTTTTTTTCTTTTCTGTTTCAGCTTAGTTTCATTTTAAATCTAGTTTTATAAAAAACTACAACTAGCACCTAAATTAGTATTAATAGATATGCTACTGCCCCATTAATTTTTGGTAACTAAATAAAGTTGTTCAATATCTCATTAATTGTAAAAAGGCATTTAATTAAATGTTTTTACTATTATTTCATTTACCTTAGAGCATTTAGCATTTTATAAAAGAGTGGTTTCTCCACCATCATTACTTATGAATTATTTGACACATTTAGAACATTTTAGATTAGATATTTGAAAACTTTTATTGTTTGACCTTATTTTGAATTTGAATTCGAACGAGATTTGAATCATCGTGAAACTAACAATAGTAATCGTGGTGACATGGCTTCATTAGCAGAGGTTTACTGTAGCTTAACTATCCGGGCGTCACAACAGCACCATCTCATCTCAAACCCTAGTTCATCTCTTGTGTCCAATCTTGTTACCGGAACTATAGATTGGTGCTTGTGGGTGATTGGTAGTGTTGATTACATCTTGTAGTTGATTACTATATGGTTTACTTGGTGGAAGATTATATGTTCAGGTCCAATATGCTATTTAATACCCCTCTGATCTTGATCATGATTATCATTTGTGAGTAGTTACTTTTGTTCTTGAGGTCACGGGAGAAATCATGTTGCAAGTAATCATGTGAATTTGATATGTGTTCGATATTTTGATAGTATGTATGTTGTGATTCCCTTAGTGGTGTCATGTGAATGTCGACTACACGAAACTTCACCATATTTGGGCCTAAGGGGATGCATTGTGGAGTAGCAATTAGATGATGGGTTGCGAGAGTGACAGAAGCTTAAACCTAAGTTTATGCGCTATTCCGTAAGGGACAGATTGGATCTAAAAGTTTAATGCTATGGTTAGAATTTATTCTCAATACTTTTCTCGTAGTTGCGGATGCTTGCAGGATGGTTAATCATAAGTAGGAGGTTTGTTCAAGTAAGAACAGCACCGGTCCACCCACATATCAAATTATCAAAGTACCGAACACGAATTAAACCAACATGATGAAAGTGATTAGATGAAAATCCCGTGCATCCTCAAGAACGCTTTGCTTATTATAAGAGACCGTTTTGGCCTGTCCTTTGCCTCAAAAGGATTGGGATACCTTGTTGCACTTTTGTTACTACTATCGTTACTTGCTCGTTACAAATTACCTTGCTATCAAACTACTCTGTTACTTATAGTTCAACACTTGTAGACATTTCCTTGCTGAAAACCACTTGTCATTTCCTTCTGCTCCTTATTCGGTTCGACACTCTTACGTATCGAAAATAGCTACAATTGATCCCCTATACTTGTGGGTCATCACACGTTGCCATGCACCGCCAAGTGAATGAAGAAGAATATGCTCATGTCTATTGTGACAATGATTCAAGTCCTGCTCTCGTGGTCTCCAAGGTCTCGACGCTTCAACACCAACAAGACAAAGATCAAAGGTGTCACATCTTCCACACCAAGGCCGGCATCAATGGGCGCTCCGTGAAAGTCATCATCGATGGAGGAAGTTGCCATAACTTGGCAAGTGAACAACTATGTTGCAAGCTGCAATTGGTCAAGAAGAAGCACCCTCGCCCCTACAAGGTTTAATGGCTAAGCGACTCTGGCGGAATTCAAGTGGAGCACAACGTGCATGTTTCTTTCAAGATCGGCACCTACGAGGACACCATTGAGTGTGACGTGGTTCCTATGTCTATGTGCCATCTTCTTTTGGGAAGACCTTGGCAATTTGACCGCGGCGTCATCCACAACGGGAGAACAAACCACTATAGCTTCAAGTTGAAGGGAACGGAGTACGTGCTACGACCTATGTCTCGAAGCAAGTGATCGCCGACAAGCAAGCAACCACACATCGAGGAGAGCCTAGTGAGAGAGTGAATCACCAAAAAGAAAGTGAGCGCCACAAGCCAAAATTGAGCGACTCTTCGCCAACAGAGAAAAACTTAATCCTCCTAGCCACAAAAAGAGAGATGAGAGAAGTGTGTGAGAACCCATCGGGTGTCATCCACTATGTCCTATTATGCAAAGATGAGGTGAAAAAGACTAACCATCCTAATCCTCTTCCTATAGTGTTGTCTAATTTGTTGCAAGAATTCGCGGATGTCTTTCCTGATGAGCTACCTCCTGGTCTTCCTCCTCTACGTGGCATCGAACATCGGATCGACCTCATCCCTGGCGCACCCCTTCCTAACAAGGCACCATACCACGTCAACCCCGAAGAAACCAAAGAAGTACAAAGGCAAGTACACCATCTCATAGACCATGGACGTGTATGTGAAAGTTTGAGTCCTTGTGCCGTACCGGTCATCCTTGTGCCAAAAAGAGACGGTAGTTTTTGCATGTGTTCGGATTGTAGACCCATCAATGCTATCACCGTTAGATATAGGCATCCCATTCCACGCCTTGATGATATGCTAGATGAGCTTAGCGGTGCCACTATTTTCTCAAAAATTGATCTTAAAAGTGGTTACTATCAAATCCGCATACAAGAGGGTTGATGAATGGAAAACCGTTTTTAAAACAAAGTTTGGTTTGTATGAGTGGTTAGTTATGCCTATGGGTTTATCAGAAGCACCCGGTACTTTCATGCGTCTAATGCATTATGTGCTTCACCCTTACATTGGTGTGTTTGTTGTGGTCTACTTTGACGACACTCTTGTGTTTAGCAAATCCCTCAAAGAGCATGTGAATCATATTAGAGCCATTTTGCAAACTCTTCGAAAAGAGCGTCTCTATGCAAATATGGAGAAATGCACTTTTCGTGTTGACAAGATCGTTTTCTTGGGCTTTGTTGTGTCTTCCAAGGGAGTTCATGTAGATGAGTCTAAAATTGAAGCAATTAAAAATTGGCCCCAACCGACGAATTTGTAACAAGTCCGTAGTTTTCTTGGTCTAGCGGGTTTTTAGCGTCGCTTTATGAAAGACTTTAGCACTATTGCCGCACCGTTGCATGCTTTGAGTAAGAAAAATGCACCTTTTGTTTGGGGACGATCTCAATCTACCGCATTTGATGAGCTCAAATCTTTGCTTACTCATGCCTCAATTCTTGCATTACCCGATTTCACCAAAACTTTTGAGGTTCATTGTGATGCTAGCGGGAATGGGATTGGTGGAGTTTTGATGCAAGAAAAGCGAGTCGTTGCATATTTTAGTGAAAAACTTTCCGGTGCTCAACTTAACTATCCTACATATGACAAAGAATTGTATGCTTTAGGGCGAGTATTGCATGTTTGGGAACATTATCTTCGCCCACATGAATTTGTCATACATACCGATCATGGGACTCTAAAGTACCTTAAGGGTCAAACTAAGTTGAATAAACGACATGCTAAATGGAGTGAATTTGTTGAGTCTTTTCCTTATGTGATCAAGTACATTAAGGGCAAAGAAAATGTTGTGGCGGATGCTCTTTCCCGCATATGCATGCTTGTTACCCAACTAGAGTTGAATGTTATTGGTTTTCAGCATATTAAAGATCTTTATGCGAATGATCCTTCCTTTGCACTTCCTTATGCAAAATGTATTACTCATACTTGTTGGGAGAACTTTTATCTCAAAGATAGCTACCTTATGCGTGCTAACAAACTTTGTATACCCGACTCTTCTCTTCGTTTTTTACTTTTGCAAGAGGCTCACGGAGGTGGACTCATGGGACATTTTGGACGCGACAAGACCTTCGCCACACTCTCCTTCAAGTACTTTTGGCCAAAGATGTTCCGCGACATGGCACGCTTCACCAACAAATGCTCTACATGTCGCAAAGCTAAGTCCAAAGCCCAATCTCATGGTTTACATATGCCACTTCCAATTCCATATCAACCATGGGAAGATATTAGTATGGATTTCGTGCTTGGTTTGCCTAGAACTCGAAATGGAAAGGATTCCGTCTTTGTTGTTGTGGATCGATTCTAAAAAATGGCACATTTCGTACCATGCAACAAGATAAACGATGCTTCACATGTTGCTAATATTTTTGTAGGGAAATCTTGAGGTTGCATGGAGTGCCAAGGACCATTGTGCCGGACCGGGACGTCAAGTTCTTAAGCTACTTTTGGAAGACCATTTGCGCCAAGCTCGGCATCAAGCTTCTATTCTCAACGGCCTATCATCCTCGAACCGATGGCCAAACGAAAGTCACCAACCGGACGCTATCGACTCTCCTACGCGTGTTGATCAAGAAGAACATCAATTACCAACATGCAACATGCAATTATGATCCAACATGCAATTATTATGAGAGAGGAATATATGATTGTAGAAATTTTCATGCTACTAAATTACCTCTCGTTATGTTGAGATTGCTATTGTTTCTTTCTTCTTCCTTGCATATGCTAGTTTTTGCTTGCCTTAATAATTTGTTTGCTTATAAGATGCCTATGCCTATGCATAGGAAGTATGTTAGATTTAGATGTGTTTTTCACATGCTACATGATGCTTTCTTTGTGTTTCAATTGCTATCTTTCATGTGAGCATCATCGAAATTATCAATGCCTAGCTAAAAGGCTCTAAAGAAAAGCGCTTGTTGGGAGACAACCCAATACTTTGCTGTTTTTCAATAAATAATTCATCTAGCCTCTAGTTAGATGTGGTTTTGTGTTTTAATTAGTGTTTGTGCCAAGTAAGACCTTTGGGGTGGCTCATGGTGATAGTTGATTTGATCTTGCTGAAAAACAGAAACTTTTGCATCGAGTCCCAGAATTTTTAAAAATCACGTAAGCGTGATAAAATTCTGATTTTTTACACAAGATTGATATACAAATTTCCCATGTTGTCCAATTTTTTCAGATTTTTTGGAGTTACAGAAGTATTCGAACTATCCAGATTACTACAAACTATTCTGTTTTTGACGAATTCTGTTTTCTATGTGTTATTTGCTTATTTTGATGAATCTATGGGTAGTATCGGGGGGGGGGGGGTATGAACCATGAAAAAGTTGGAATACAATAGATATTACACCAATATAATAAAGAATGAGTTCACAACAATGCCAAAAGTGGTGATTTATTTTCTTATACCAACGGAGCTTATGAGATTTTTTGTTGAGTTTTGTGTTGTGAAGTTTTTAAGTTTTGGGTAAGGATTTGATGGACTATGGAATAAGGAGTGGAAAGAGCCTAAGCTTGGGGATGCACAAGGCACCCCAAGGTAATATTCAAGGACAACCAAGAGCCTAAGCTTAGGGATGCCACGAAAGGCATCCCCTCTTTCGTCTTCGTCTATCGGTAACTTTACTTGACACGGACGTGATGTCTATATTTCATAATCACTGCCTTAGATATCGTCATAACTTTGTGCTTTTCTATCAATTGCTCGACAGTAATTTGTTCACCCACCGTATTATTTGCTATCTTGAGAGAAGCCTCTAGTGAAACCTATGCCCCCCGGGTCTATTTTTCATCATATAAGTTTCTGATCTACTATTTTGCAATCTTTTACTTTCTGATCTATAAACCAAAAATACCAAAATTATTTACTTTATCGTTTGTTTAGTTTCATCTCTCTCTATCAGATCTCACTTTTGCAAGTAACCGTGAAAGGATTGACAACCCCTTTATCGCGTTGGGTGCAAGTTGTTTGATTGTTTGTGCAGATATTGGTGATTTGTGCGTTGTCTCCTACTGGATTGATACCTTGGTTTTCAAACTGAGGGAAATACTTATCTTTACTTTGCTCCGTCACCCTTTCCTCTTCAAAGGAAAACTAACGCAAGCTCAAGAAGTAGCAGGCTCCTACATATTATATGAAGATCTTTATCGGTCGAACCATTATAAAAACATATGTAATTCCCTTTGTCTATCGGTATGTCACTTGCCCGAGATTCGATCGTCGGTATCTTCATACCTAGTTCAATCTTGTTACTGGCAAGTCTCTTTACTCGTTCCGTAATACATCACCTCGTGACTAACTCCTTAGTCGTTTGCTTGCAAGCTTATGATGTGTATTACCGAGAGGGTCCAGAGATACCTCTCCGATACTCGGAGTGATAAATCCTAATCTCGATCTATGCCAACTCAACGAACACCTTCAGAGATGTCTGTAGAGCATCTTTATTATCACCCAATTACTTGTGACGTTTGATAGCACACAAGGTATTCCTCCGGTATCCGGGAGTTGCATAATCTCATAGTCGAAGGAATATGTATTTGACATGAAGAAAGCAATAGCAATAAAACTGAACGATCATTATGCTAAGCTAACGAATGGGTCTTATCCATCACATCATTCTCCTAATGATGTGATCCGTTATCAAATGACAACACATGTCCATGGTTAGGAAACTTTAACCATCTTTGATCAACGAGCTAGTCTAGTAGAGGCATACTAGGGACACGGTATTTGTTTATGTATCCACACATGTATTTAAGTTTCCGGTCAATACAATTCTAGCATGAATAATAAACCTTTATCATGATTAAGGAAATATAATAATAACCATTTTATTATTGCCTCTAGGGCATATTTCCATCAACTTCTTCTTCCATGGGCTCCGGATCTAGCAACAGACGTTTGGACTTCGTATGAATCTTGTCAAAATTCTATTGCATGGTAACCAAATTCATAATTACCGTTGCTTGAAACTCCTGGAACTCTTTTCCATCATCCTATCGATTTTTCTGCAAGATATTGACATCGAGCTCCAAGGACTCTAGTTCCAGATCTGTAATGTCGCCTATCTTGTAATGTTTGTCATTCTTACTCAGCCACAACACTGTGTTACCTTGCTATTGATGAGAATAAGGTTGAAAAGGGAGAGATGATTTTGCGTTCCTCTTCTACCACACTTACCCCGTCTACTGCAGCCAGTTACCTTCACTGCCCACCTCCAAATGGTGCATGGTCAAACAACATGGGCCGGGATTTTACCACTGAAGAGATGAGCTTCAGCAACAAGACTGCATTACTGACTGCACCCGGACTAGTGCCACTCCGGCCGCCACCAGAAGAACTTGCCGCTGCCAAAATGCAAGCTTGCCAAGGGATTTTAGGAGAGAACCCAACCTCAACATACTCGAGATCCATGGGTCTCTGAGGAAAAACAGACTCTAGATATCAATAGTGAGGATCTAACCAACTAATCACTAAATTTTAACAGCTATCAAGTAGCAGAGTAGCTTCACAATCTAAGATTTATAATGAAATGAAAAACAAGAGTACTGTAAAAGTCGATGACGGCTAGGGTTACAACCCAAATCTCATAAAGATTTCAAATGAAGAGAAAACATGACCTTATATCATTACAACCCATGAGCAAATAGAAAGATATCAGAAAGTGATAAAAAGGCATCTGACGGGAAAGAAGAACATAAAGGAGTCTGTGGGTCATCCGGTCCTTAGCAACGCCGAGGAAAAAGCTCATGATGCAAACCGGTATTTAACCAGAAGAGCCGTTAGAGTCTTATGAGCCATCCAATCCGGAAACAAAAGAAATAGACGACAATTAAATTTAGAGGCGAGCCTGACAAATTTCCTCAAGAGGACATTCTCTTCTTTCCAAGGTATTCGGATCTCAGAATTCAAAGGGAGAGCTGTAAGATGGAGTGAAAATTTCGGACAAGACAGAGCTCAAATCTCCTCCTCACTCCTCTCGCACGTGCCTACCCGCCCCGCCGTGGCCCCCCTCACTCGCGGGCACACAGTCCAAGCTTCCACCACCGTTTCCGCCTCCGCCGGCGCCGGCGACGATGCCTCGCAAGGCCTCGTCCTCCTCAGGTACGCGTCCCAACCCCTTCGCACCTCGCAATTCTCCGGAACGAGCCCCTTCTCCTGCACTGACGCCGCCCTTCCCTCCCCAAAACCCTAATCCCCTCCCAGATGCGAAGCTCAAGTGGCGGAAGCGGAAGCGCTCACAGGACACCTCCCCATCGAAGCAGTCCGGCGGGGCCGACCACTCCGACGACTCCGACTCCGCAGCGGCGAACGACGAAGACGACGCGCTCCACGGCTCCGCCAACGGGGGCGAAACCCTAGGCGCCCGTGGCGGTGATGACGACACCGTGCCCGACCTCCGGGAGGCGGAGGTGCTCTCCTCAGCGGAGCCCGTCTCTGGCTTCCCCTCGGCTACCCGCCGCACTATCAGCCGGCTCCATCCCTCTGTGCTCGCAGTTATAGCCGCCGATCGTGCCTTGGCGGCTGGTGCCAGCTGTGCTTCGGCTCCACCTGCTCCCGCGCTGGAGAACATTTCGCATGGGCAGCTTCAGGTGCTCGCAGCCATGCTCCCCGACCACCCATCCCTGTCCAACGACCCCGACAAGCCGTCCTCCTATGTCTGCACCGTGCCTCCACTCATGGAATGCCAAGGCGTGCCCAAGCAGTTCTACAGCAAGTTACTCGTCGTCCCCAGACACGCAGGTTTGTTCTTGACGCCAATGATGCTTTCTAGCAAGCTAAAGTTGTGGAGCAAATTGTTAATTCTCATTTGTTGGTCATGTGGGATGATTTGCAATTTGCAGATTGGTTCTCCCCGGCGACTGTACACAGGTTGGAGAGGCAGGTGGTGCCACATTTCTTCTCAGGGAAGTCCCCAGGGCATACACCAGAGAAGTACATAATGCTGAGGAATAAGGTGATTGTGAAGTATTTGGAGCGCCCGTCGAGGAGACTTGCATTTGCTGAGTGCCAGGGGCTTGTTACAAGCACGGCTGAATTGTATGACCTGAGTCGGATAGTCAGGTTCTTGGACACTTGGGGGATTATTAATTACCTCGCGGCTGGATCTGTGCACCGGGGCTTGAGGCTGGCATCATCTTTAATCAGGGAGGAGCAAACAGGGGAGCTGCAGCTGGCGTCTGCACCATTGAAGTCAATTGACGGTCTGATTTTGTTTGATCGGCCAAAATGCAGTGCCCGAGCAGAGGATATTGCTTCCGTGGCATCAACTTCGTCTGCTCTGGAGGTGCCAAATGGTGATACTGGCTTTGCAGACTTGGACGAAAAGATTTGGGAGAGGCTGTCTGAGAACTTTTGTAGTTATTGTTCACAACCTTTGCCCAGTTTGCACTATGAATCACAAAAGGAGGTGCGTACAATTATAACAGTACGGAGAGTTTTTCGTTCTCCATATATGGGATTATTTATCTACGTTTTTAGAGAAAATCTTTCTCCACATCGTCAGAACTGTTGTTTATGCAATTCTCTTCACATTTATACTTGATTGGGTTCTTTTGTAGAATGATTTCATATTATTAATTTTCTCACATTGAAAATTTAGTATCAGTTTACCGCATGAGTATGCTTGAAAGCTACATTTCAACTCTTAAGTTCATTTGCAATTTTAAGTACAAAAAGCTCGATAGAATGGTTTGATTAAAAGAGTATCAGTGAGTACCACTGTGTTGCAAATTATCAATGTATACTTGCTTTGTAAAGTGACAATTATCATGTTAGTCCTGTATACAGGGCCACACATAAGAGTTTGAGGTCCTGGTGCTAAACACAATGTGTGGCCCTACATTTTGAAAATGCCAATAATCAAACAATTATTCTATTTTATTATATAACTGCAGCATATGTTTTTCTTACAACACTAAGAATTACATTGGATATTCATGGTAAAAGAATTACATTGGATATTTATGGTGGTCCTCAAGCACTAAACTTACCTGAACTTGTATAAAGCATCATCCAGCTAGTATCTCTTGAAATGAAATTTTCATAGTTCATCTTTCTCAAAACATCATTTTGAAGTGCCTATAACTGCAATATCATTATCGTGATTAATTGGTCCTGAATCATTATCTGTACTTTGAGCCTCAACTGATAGGAGGGGAATTAGGAGTAGGGATGGAACCACTACCTCGGATGGTTCTATTGTTTTGCAGGAGAATCAATTAGTGTGTCTTTGATTTAATTGGTTTTCATGGAATTTTGGAGGATTAGAATGGTTAGAAAATGTTCCCACGTGGCCTGTTTGATCTGTGGGATCTCTTTCTAAGGATTCCTTTGCACTACATTACCTTTCATTGGAAATTCTCCATCCACCACCCAAAAGAATCCTTTGTTTTTCATGTGCTGCAATCAAGCAGACATTATTGCAAACAAAATCCTGTAGGATTCAAGTTGGCATGTCATTATAATCTGTGTTTTTGGAATCCTGTGAATCAGAAGGACCCTTATAGAGAGAGGTGGGGGGGTTGTTGCCCTAAGAAATGAAATAGAGGGGGGCGGGGTACTGCAGTTAGGAAGTTCCATGGCCAAAATGCTTTCCTTCCTAGGAAATGGAAGGCTTAAATGGTGTAGATTTCCTTTTAAATGACCGGCTGATGTGCAATTTATGAATCACCCTAGGATAAGAATTGATCAGCTAACATTTCAGTTCCTGTACATACATGGACTATTTTCTTTGTCCTTATTCCAGTATGCTGCTCATTATTAATATTTATCTATAATATGTTGTAATTCATTGGAAAATGCTATGGCACAATAACAAAATGTGATAGAAGAGCATGTTTAGAAATCAGTTTGAAGGATAAATAGAAAGAGTCCTTATTTGGCACATTTATGTGCATTCGTTTAGATCTTCCAACAGACAAATTATCTGTAAACAGTTGACTTCTCAAATGTCTGGATCTTATCCCCCAGCTTGTCTGGAACATCAGCTTTGAGTTGAAATTGTCACAATGAATCATTATGCTATTTGCTTCGATCTGAAGGTATAATCTTTTCTCGGGATAACATCATACCGATGTTTCTAACTTGCATAAAATACAAACAGTTTGTGAAGTGCAACCGCAGTGGCAAAAAAAAAAAAACCAATTTGGAAAAAATACAACACCACACAAAAATAATGAAATACAATACCACATGCAGAATGTGTCCTGAATCAGTAAAAAAACTGCAACTTGCCCATGGATGGTGTTATTGTTGCTAGTGGCACACAAGTCAGAGTGTGAACAGTTGCTCAACACTAGAGTTGGCTCTGTGGCTGGGGATGGGCTTAAGTGCAGCGTCTGAATCAGATCTCACTCCTATGATGACACATGCCAGTTCTGTAGAATGAATGTTATTAAATAGCATCTCTGTGTTAATCTATACGTAGATGCCCTGTAAACTATAGTTATCTAAGTTATGCATAATGTCCTTAAGGTTAAGCTCTTTATCCTTGCCCAGTGTGGTGGTAATGGAGGGAAAGTCAGTGGCAGTCAGAATGGCGCAGTGGCTGTTAGTGATGGGGTTGGTGCGGTTGATCTTCATTGTAGGGGGAGGGGGCGCAGGAGTTGTTTGGGACGAAGGGAGTAGTAGATATGCTTAGTTCCAGTACACACTGTTTTAAGGATAATAGCTTATCTTATTGCAGTATGATTTTTTCTCCAGGTAGATGATCATGGACATCTTTTTTCTGGTATCGTAGCAATTTTACTCTACTTATGTAAACTGCTCCTTTTGAGAGTAGCCTGTGAAGATGCAGCAAGCTGACTCATTTTTACTGATTGAATAGGCAGACATTGCTCTTTGCTCGGATTGCTTCCATGATGCAAGATTTGTTCCTGGGCACTCAAGCTTAGATTTTCAGAGAGTGGATGGAACGAAAGATGGATCAGACAATGATGGGGACAGCTGGACTCATGAGGAAACTTTACTGTTGCTGGAGGGCTTGGAGAAGTACAATGATAATTGGAATGCTATTGCTGAACATGTCGGAACAAAGTCTAAGGCGCAGTGTATTCACCATTTTATTCGTATTCCAGTGGAAGATGGTCTGTTAGAGAGCATTGAAGTACCAGAAGCATCCGTTTCATCTAGAGTACAAAGCAATGGATTTTCGTATTCAAATTCCAATGGCGGCATTTCAGGTTTACTCACTATTTGCTCTGTCGATAAACTTTGGTTACATTTCAGTTCTGATGGCAGTGAAATTTATCTGCCTCCATTTTGTAACTGTGACGATTATTTTTCTTAGGTAGCGTTCCTCAAAGTAGCCAACCTGGACAACAGCTTCCATTTGTTAATTCTGCTAATCCAGTCATGTCACTGGTAAGTGATTCACTATGGGTTGTATGTAAATTTTTCGAATTCCTCAATTCTCTTTTAGGCGTCGAAAAGTATTATACTTTTGATCAGTAACATTTATAGTTATTTCCATTTTTTTACACAGTTGATTTTTAGTGATGTACATGCATATAGACTGAAAATTCCAAAGTTGTTTAACCAGAATATTTGTGAATCAGAGCTCACACTGGGTTTAAGAAAAAACATTTTAGAAATTTTGGAAATTGAGTTGTGACTATTATTAGTTGCTGACCATGTGCTGGCACTGCTAATCGAGATGTCTATAGCACTGTTGAGCTTTACTGACTGCATGAGTAGATAGCTTATTGCAGTTTATTTTTCTGTTCAAACATCAAAAGCTGTTGAACAACATAGAATCTGGATAGAATTCCATAAAGGTGTAAATCACATTTTAAGTATTTGTCTGCATAAATAGCTTATTGCCAATTTTCCATTGATTGAATGCTAAAACACACCTGATTGAGGGCACTGGTGGTACATTATATATGCAATCCCGTTGATAGGGGATTATTTGGTTCCTATTATAGGGCTAACATGATACTCCCTCTGTAAACAAATATAAGACTGTTATTGAATGAAACTTGGAAGGGGAATATGCATAGCATATTATAGCGCTAACATGATAACCCTGAACGAGAGTCATTGGATGAAATTCAAGAGCATCCACTGATTACGAGTCGAGGGACTAGTCGAGACTAGTCGACAGACTAGTCTACGAGTCGCAACTTGAGTGTCGACTACAAATCTCGTGTAGACTACTTGGTCTAGTCGAACAGTCGACAGACTAGTCGAGCTATTTGAGTCGAGCGCCTCAAAATTTTGAGGGGATAAGTCACCCAGCCTGGCCGGAGCTCATGCTCGGGCGGCAGCCATGGCCGTGACATGTAGGTGCGCGCGGCCCTGAGACGAGAGAGAAGGAATAGAGATAGAGGAGAGGAGAGGAGGAGGCATGGAGGTGGTCGGCGGCAGCGGCCGGGGCCGGCGGAAGGCGGCTCGAGGCGCGGGTCGCGCACGCGTGCTCCTGTGTGTGATGGTGCTGGCGGCAGCAATGGGAACGATTGGGAGCTAGGGTTCCAGTGACGGGAGCTAAGTAGGCTGGCCACTTGGGCCCAAATGGGCCAGCTGGGGGTGTTGTGTGGTGCTGGGCTGGGCCTGGCGAGCGTTGCCTAACACTTCTGGTTTTATTGCATACTGTACTGTTTATATATACTACATACTTGATACTACTACTAGTTATTAACAATAATTGAGTACTACAGTACCATGTCGACTAGTCCAGCACTAGTCTAGACTAGTCACGATTAGTCTATGAGTCTCAACGTCGGAACGACTCGTCGACTCATCGACTCGTAAACCTTGAGAGCATCATATTTAGATGGATAGCATATTATAGCGCTAACATGATAACCCTGAACGAGAGTCATTGGATGAAATGCAAGAGCATCATATTTTGATGGACCTAAGGAGCGAGGAGCAGATAAGTCAACAATTTTGCTCAGAACCCCCCTCACAATTCAGAATCACAGAGCTTCTTGCTAGGACATATACAGTTTCTTGTTATTGCTATGCATCTGTTCAGGCTGTTCTTGATCTATTATATAGCTGGTCTAACCGTTCAGGAATGTTTGCAGGTTGCATTTTTGGCCTCTGCAGTAGGACCAAGAATAGCAGCATCCTGTGCAAATGCAGCATTATCTGTTTTGACAAGAGATGATTCCAGGTGAGCAACCTATATGGCATATCAGTATCATCACTCGTGCTTTGCTGCTGTTTTTTGAATGCTTATACTTTTGACTGATAACAATACTAATGGAAGTATTGATATACTACTATTTATAGTTCCTGAAGGGTGTCTTACAAATGTGTTTGTCCACAAAGAATGTCCAACAGTTTTACAGACTTCCATGCTGTCGACTAAAAACTTTCTAATCAAACGTCTCTTGAAGTATTTAAGATCTAGTGATATTTGAAATGAGTTTGATCTAGCGGGCTAATGTAACTTTAATGATTACATTTTGGTTATGTATTAAAGTCAATTTTAGATTAAAGGTGCTGGAAGAATCTACTACTGACCTAACCCTAATTACTGAGAAGTAGATAAAAGTAAATGACAATATTCTTCTCTGCTTTATTGAGAGGGGTCGGCCCCTTTATATAGCACACAAGACTTGACCAACAAGCCGGTAAATCTATTCAAACTCTAATACTATCTCTAAACTGACTGGACTCTTAATAGCAATGACGCTTAATCAACTAGGACTCTAATTAAGGGATAAGACTCCACGTTTGATGGGCTGGTTCACATAATATCTCTCCTTTCCTTGAAAAATAGCTTGTCCACAAGCTGTAGGTTGTCAATTGCCTCCCAGGGGACCTTGGGTACTGCCAGATGTGGAGCTATCTTGATCGTAGTCATTAGCCTCGATGAAGAAGAGCCGCGCGCACCGGTGACCCCGAACGTAAATCTTGTCGCAGTTGAAGCAAAGGCCCTGACGACGACGTTCTGCTAACTCAGCTGGAGTGAGGCGCCTAACCTGCCGCGGCGGGGTTAGCTCTGGAGTGGTTGATGGCAGAACAGGTGCTAGTGGCGCAGGCGGGGAAGGTATTGTAGCTGCGTTGACCGAAGGAAGATCGGAGGGGCACAAGGGCTCTGTAGGACGAGAAGGCTGGTGTGGTGATGTTGGAGGGAAATGCCGCTGCTCATAGGCCTTGGCGAAGGAGATGGTGGTGTGGAAGTCAGATGGCTGCTGAAGCTCGACGTCAGTGCGAAGACCATCGGGCAGCCCTGTTGTGTACAGAACCGTTGTTGGGATGGTGTTAATGGCTCATTGTTGTGGCACATGAGCACTAGAAACCTGCTGGTGTAGTCGGCAACTGAGGAATTGAGCGGCAGACGTGCCAACTCACCCAAGGGATTGGCGCGGAGTGACGGCCCAAACTGAATGTGGCAAGCTTCCTTGAACTGCTCCCATGTCGGCATGCTGAAATCGCGCTCAAGTTGTAAGTACCAGAACTGAGCGTCATTGGCGAGGTGGTAGGCTGCAGTCCAGACCTTGTCGCCCGTGCGCTGTCCACGAAAAAAACGCTTGCACCTATTGAGCCAACCAAGAGGATCGACCGAACCATCATACATCGGGAAGTCGAGCTTGTGGAAGCGATGCACGCCTGAACCAGAAGCTGATCCGAGGTGATTGTTAGGTAGGGGCGGAAGGGAGGTAATGGGTGGGGTGGATTCATAAATGGGTTGTGGAGGGTGTGTGTGGCCATAACGGCACATGAAATTGATTGGCAGGTGGAGGCGTGAAGGCGTAGATGCGGCAGCAAAAATCTGCGGCTGCTGATGGTGGGGCTGCTGCTGGTAGGTGGGCGGCAAAATTGGGGTGGGATTTGGGCTATAGGGTGAGGGTGCCAAGTGGTCCAGATTGATGTTAGGGGGTGGCTGTGCTGAGTAAGGAGATGGCTGGAGGTGGTAAAAGGGCGTTGGCGGCTGATGGTGGTTGGCAGTGGTCGGGGCACAGGGTTATGTTGCAAGGGGAAGTAGACGCTAAAGAGTGGAAGGCAGGAAAGTGAGGGGGTGGTGTGGGTGGGCAATCTGCCTGGCGGGTGGACCGGCGGCGGCGGAGACGATTCCCGCGCTGGATAAGGGGACACCGGAGGTGCTTTTGGCGAGGGGAATCACCAGGGGCGCGTCGTCGCTGGGGAGCAGGGCTTGGGAGGCGGAGGTGGCGTCATGGGCGGCTGCTGCAGCCGTGGAGTCGAGCGATGGGGGCAGGGCTGTCAGCCGTTGCTCGTTGGCGTGTGAAGCCCTCCAATTGCTTTGTGATGATCTTCATATGCCACACAGCCTCGATCTCAATGTCTTTTTCACTAAATGACCCTGTCTGAAACTTAATTTCCTCACTGACCCCCTCAAAAACTTATTTTGGGAGTTTACCCCTCGCATACACGCCTATTAATTTGGTGTTTCTAGTACTTCCTCCGTACCGGCGCATTAGGCATCTTAGGTTGTGCACTGCGACCAAGGCGGAGGAAAAAACGAGAGAACTTGATGTTTATTTGCTAATTAATACCATTGCATGCAGAGAACTGGCCACTGCATGTCGTGCTAGGTAATCTAAGTCATTGAAGGCATACGCGCCCCGCGTCCTCTATTGGCTGATTCCTTTTTTCGTGGCAAGAAACAGGAATGAGGTGTTAAGTTAATGCATCGCGCCTAAGCGTTTTGGGATTATCTGGTTTCGTAATGTGCCTAATGCACTGGTACGGAGGGAGTACGTGAAGTAATGCCAGATAATTTGGCACAATCTAACCCCAGCCGTCTGTCCGTCCTACGTGGAAAAAAGGTCAAAGATGCCAAATCAGTTGGCGCCTTTCTCTTAGCCATCGAATGATTCCCCTTGTACGCTCTGGCGACGAGACGCTTAAGGCCTAAGCCATTGCTGAGCTAGTCGTAGATGATCAGCTTCTCGTCCAGGGAGAAGTAGTATACGCGCGCGACATGGGAACCATCCCCTGGCCAGGCGCGTGAAGGGCAGCGTCCAGCCCCGCGCTTGAACCAGCAGCAGCACAGTAGCTCAGAGAGGTGCAGTGAGGGTGCACAGCTAGTAACACCAGAAGGTGAGAGATCTAAGGCCGGGGAAGGTGCCCGGGATGCCGCCGGTGAGGTTGTTGTAGCTGAGGTAGACTTCTGCAGCTACGCGAGCTGTACGAGTGTGCTTGGGATGTGGGCCTGAGAAGGAGTTGTAGCTGAGGTCGGTAGGTGGATGAAGCCGGTGAGCTCGCCGATGCAAGTTGTGGAGGCAGCGTGTGGGACAACGATGGCTGGGGAATCGCTAAGGAATAGAGGCCCCAACTGATTTGGCGTCTTCTGATTTTTTTCCATGTAGGATGGACTGACAGCTGGGATTAGATTGTGCCAAATTATCTGGCGTTACTACGTATACTAGAAACGCCAAATTAATAGGCGTCTATGCGAGGGGGTAGCTCCCGAAATAAGTTTTTGAGGGGGTCAGTGAGGAAAGTAAGTTTCAGAAAGGGTCATTTAGTGAAAAAGATTCGTAGATGGCTCCAATACCAAATTGGAAGAATCTACAACTGACTAACCCTAATTACTGAAAAGTAGATAAAAGTAAACAACAATATTCTTCTCTGCTTTATTGAGAGGGGTCGGCCCCTTTATATAGTAGACAAGACTTGACCAACAAGCTGGTAAATCTATTCAAACTCTAATACCATCTCTAAATTGACCAGACTCTTTCCTAACAAAGATGCTTAATCAACTAGGACTCTAATTAAGGGATAAGATTCTTATAACAGATGCTGCATTAGGGGTTCTTCAGTGATGCGATTAATGAACAGAAAATGCAAGTCTCAATTTTTTGATATTGTTTCATTGTTTTCAACTCGACAAGTTGAGTCTATTCGGAGATTTAATTAGGTAGGCTGTGGGTTTTCAAGTCATATAGTGCATGTTTAGGACTACTTTGAGTGGTCATTACACAGGTAAGCATATTTCAGCGGCACAAGTTTGAGTTAGCTGGCAGGAATTTCCAGGGCTAGGTTTTCCGCTGGTCATGCCCCCATCCTTGCTTGATTTGACACGCTACTTTTGGTATCCTGCACTATCTGGACGCATGATACTGACTTAACCTCCAAACGCTCCTGTCAGTGGGGCTATTGTCCATCAAGTAAAGCGACTTGAGGTTCCCAGTCGATTATTAGTCAGAGCTGAGCTAGCCAGTGACTAGCAGATGAGCCGCTTGACTTGCTCTACTACTGACGAGTTGACTGGAAAAACTGTCTAGTTGACTAATCGCGGACTAGTCGTTGACTTACAGTCGATGTTTTTTAAAAATATTTTGTGTTACTTTTTTTGATTATCGCTTACCATTTAATTTGTACTGTATTAAGGATGTGTTCAGAAGGCAATGATGTCATGGGTCAAGCTGCTCGTCCAAACTATGGTAACTGCTTTATTCCCAAAATTAATCTGTCATCTGTGTCTGATGTTTTACAAATTATTGTAAAGTGCGTTGTTATTCTGAAACAGATGCCTCATCATCTGTCTCTCCCGAAAACGTCAAATACGCTGCAATGTGTGGCTTGTCAGCAGCGGCAACAAAGTGCAAACTTTTTGCAGATCAGGAGGAGCGTGAAATTCAGAGATTAGCGGCCACCATCATAAATCACCAGGTTCGTAGGAACACAAAGTTTAGCGTGCTGCAATTTGCTATGAGGTTGATGATAATCTAGTTTGCTTCGTGTTGTTTTGCTGCATATGTTGCATTTACTGTGTGCTGCTGTTGTACCAGTTCTTGCACATTTATTTTATGGGTGGCGATGGAAGCCTTGAAATCTAATTCGGCACTGAAGTTACTGTAACATACCACATCTTTTGCTGTTCTTTGATAAAACCTCAAGTCCTCAACAAGAGTCTTTGACATTGTTTCCCGACCTCGCCCTTTGGCAATGGTAGTTCAGAAGTTATACCACATTTCAGACCAAAACACTGCTAAAAGCAAAGATGTTTCGGGAATGAAAGGACACTGGCTCAGGATCCCATTGGGAAGTATTGGTTTGTGCTCCAGATGAGTTTTTTTTGCCAAGTTTGGCTGATTCAGGGTATTTTCTGAATGTGGTAAAAGAAACAAATTGTTCTGTCATAATATTTTTAGAAGTTTGCATAAGTAGGTGATATCTTTGCAAAAAGAAAAAAGAAACCCTAGCTTTTACTGAAGTCCAGGACGATCAAGCAAGTATCATATGAGATTTGGTTTGAAACCTTAACCTGCCTGCTTCTGTTAACAAAACTTGGTAAAGGGGTGATATACGTTGCTTTCATTATTCTAATATAACTATGTCGGATTTACAGTTAAAGAGATTGGAGTTGAAGCTGAAGCAATTTGCAGAGGTGGAGACCTTGCTTTTGAAGGAAAGCGAGCAGGTTGAGAGGGCCAGGCAGAATCTTACAGCCCAGCGTGTCCGGTTTATGTCAGCTCGATTTGCTTCCTCCGGAGGTCCCATGCCTGGAGGCAGCAGCAGCACCATGGCATCAAATCCAATGAATCAAGCCAGCCCTCGACCACCAGCAATGCCAGGATCAATGCCTCCGGCCAGCATGCAAGCGTTTTACGGCAATAACATGCAGGGGCATCCAGCCCAGATGGCTTTCTTGCAGCAGCAACAGCGGCAACAACAGCAGCAGCAGCAGCAGCAGCAGATGCTCTCATTTGGGCCGCGCCTGCCGCTCTCAGCTATCCACCCCGGCTCATCGTCATCGGCAGCACCCAGCATCATGTTCAACACTGGCATGCCCAGTTCGGCTACCCCTAACCATCACTCCATGCTGAGACCACCACCCTCGGGGAGCAACAATTCAAGTTTTGGTTAAGGAGAGATTCTTTGCCTCATCCTAAGTTACCCGTGTTTGTAGCTCTGATGCCAACCATTGTAATTCAATTGCACAATCACAGGTAGATGCATTTAGTCTTTTAGGTTTTCCATCCTATTCCTAGTTCCTTTCTCCCGGAATCTCTCGGCTATCTCATAAGATGAATGTTTGATAGGTAAGATTGTGTTATAGAGAAGTGGGAGTTTCACCCTGGTGCAAGTAACTGCTCCCAGCTAGATGCTACAAAGTGACGGAAATTGAATTTGCCTGTATTCTTTACCTGCAACTGTGGTTTATACTCCAGTGTCTTGTCAAGTGAACTTTTCGTGTGAGAGCATCTTCAGCCGATCCTACAAAACACCCGGGCGACTATATTAACCGCCGTTTTGTGGGATCGGAGCCAAAAAAAGTACTGTGCAGGTCCTTGAAAATGGCCTGAATTTTTGGTATATTTTGGCCCGAGCACCACATATGTCTAGTTTGTGCTGCCTTTTTGCCGTTCCCTCAGGCGCGAGTTGGTGGGAGCGACATTTCAGCTTCTTGCTTGCCGTCCCTACCCCCTCGCCACCGTCGATCTCCCTGGCCTCGTGCATTCTCGCGTTGTGGCGCCACCCCATCGACTACATGGAGCATCCGTAGCCACTGCCCATCGGCTTTCATGTCTCACCGAACCCATCAGGGGCCACCCTTGCCCCCTCGCGGCCAACTTCCACATTGCCGCGCCAATTCCGACTGTTGCTAGGGTGAAACGGAAGCGACAGGGCAACCACGTCGCCACACCATTCTGACCACTCAATTGGCGACATGGAGCATCCGCAGCCACCGCCCATCGGCTTTCTTGTCTCGCTGAACCCATGAGTGCCGCCTCTACCTTCCTCGCCCCCCGCGGCCAGCTTTCACGTTGTTGTGCCAATTCCGACCGCTACTGGGGTGAAACAGAAGCGACAGAGCAACCACGTCGTTGCGCCAATTCTGGCTGCTGCTGGGGTGAAACAAAAGCAACAAGACAACCACGTCGTTGCGCCAATTCCGACCGCTGCTGGGGTTAAACGACTGTCGGTGCAAACGACACCTATGGGATCACAGGGAATCCCTTCTACGGTTGGCGGGCGCGGGGCTGTGGAAAGAGCGGGTTTAGAAGATCAACATGGGGAGTTTATCCAGGTTCGGGCCGCGAGTGATGCGTAATACCCTACTCCTGCTGGTTTGCGTTTATCTGGTGTTCTTGAACTAGCTACAAAGCGTCCCGGGTCCAGAAAGTCCGAATCCCCCTCCAGTATGCCTCGGGCCTCCTTTTATAGCTAAAGGGGTCGCCACAATGGCACACAGGATGTGAAAAGTTTGTACTGTACACAAGTCTATCGTCTGGCATCGTAGGACAAACACATTTAATGCGCTACTGACGTGCCCTCTCACTTTATCGGGGACGACAAGGAAACTCGTTCCGTTCGCCGCCGCTTCGCCTCGCTCCGACGCGCGTCCAGGCTGACTAGGCGTGCAGCGCCACGCTGGCTGGCTGGCTGCTGAGTTGGTGCGGTGGCAGAGTCTTCACGAAGATCTGCATGCCACCGCGCCGATGCTTGCTGAGTTGGCCTGGAAACTGCTCGTCGCCACGCAGGTGTCACGCCCAATATGCGATACTATCCTAAAGAGACTCGAAGGTCCCATCAAGGATAGAACCGCATATTGACACGCTTTTGCAAGGTGGATATCATTACATCAACTTTACATAATATATGAGGATACATACAAGGCATACAAATGCCGCAAGAATACATCAATACATCATACATAAGATCAACATCCGACTACGGATGAAACACAAACAAAAGCTCAAACGACATCCACCCTGCTAGCCCAGGCTGCCGACCTGGAACCTATCCCCTGATCGAAGAAGAAGCAGAAGAAGAAACTCCAAAACAAATAACATCGCTCTCGCGTCATGATCATCGCAAAACCTGTACCTGCAACTGGTGTTGTAGTAATCTGTGAGCCGCGAGGACTCAGCAATCCCATTACCATGGGTATCAAGACTAGCAAAGCTTTAATGGGTAAGGAAGGGGTAAACTGGTGAGGTTGCAGCAGCGACTAAGCATATATGGTGGCTAACATACGCAAATAAGAGCGAGAAGAGAATCAACGGAACAGTCGTCAACTAGTAATGATCAAGAAGTGATCCTGAACTCCTACTTACGTCAAACATAACCCAAAAACCATATTCACTTCCCGGACTCCGCCGAAAAGAGACCATCACGGCTACACACGCGGTTGATGCGTTTTAATTAAGTCAAGTGTCAAGTTCTCTACAACCGGACATTAACAAATTCCCATCTGCCACATAACCGCGGGCACGGCTCTCGAAAGTTTATACCCTGCAGGGGTGTCCCAACTTAGCCCATTATAAGCTCTCACGGTCAACGAAGGATATTCCTTCTCCCGGGAAGACCCGATCAGTCTCGGAATCCCGGTTTACAAGACATTTCGACAATGGTAAAACAAGACCAGCAAAGCCGCCCGATGTGCCGACAATCCCGATAGGAGCTGCACATATCTCGTTCTCAGGGCAACACCGGATGAGACTAGCTACGAGTAAAACCAGACCTCGAGTTTCCACGAGGTGGCCCCGCAGGCATCTCGGTTTGGACCAACACTTAGAGAAGCACTGGCCCGGGGGAGGGGGGTTAAAATAAAGATGACCCTCGGGATGCGCGACTCCCAAGGGAAAAAATAGGTGATAGGCAAATGGTAAAACCAAGGTTGGGCTTTGCTGGAGGAGTTTTATTCAAAGCGAACTGTCAAGGGGTCCCCATAACAACCCAACCGCGTTAGAAACGCAAAATCAAGGAACATAACACCGGTATGACGGAAACTAGGGCGGCAAGAGTGGAACAAAACGCCAGGCATAAGGCCGAGCCTTCCACCCTTTACCAAGTATATAGATGCATTAATTAAAATAAGAGATATTGTGATATCCCAACAAAGTTCATGATATCCATGTTCCAACACGGAACAAACTTCATCTTCACCTGCAACTAGCAACGCTATAAGAGGGGCTGAGCAAAGCGGTAACATAGCCAAACAACGGTTTGCTAGGAAGGGTGACAAGGGTTAGAGGTTCATGGCAATTTGGGAGGCTTGATAAACAGGTGATAGGTAGCGCAGCATAGCGATAGAACGAAGCAACTAGCATAGCAATGATAGTAATGAGATCCAAGGTGACGTTCATCTTGCCTGAAATCCCGCTAGGAAGAAGAACGAATCCATGAAGAAGATGAAGCCACGAGGACGAACGAATCCTCACGATCGCAACGAAACAGGAACTAACGAGAAGGAGCACAACCGAAAGAAGCAAACAACAAGGTAAACACACAACACATAAACATGACATGATGCACAATCAAGCATGATGCATGACAAGGCTACATGAAGCTACTCATGGCAAGAGATGATGCATACAAGAGCAACACATCAAAGCAAGTTTAAATGAGGCCGGAAATAACATATGACAACTCCGGTAAATCCCCATATGCAAATTTCGAAATTGGTCCAGATCTGAATAAACCATATATTCAAGTTATTAAACAGCAAGTTAAGATGCACCAAGATGATCTACACGAAATTCTAGTCAAGTTACATATGAAGTTCATTTAGTTCGGAGCTACAGCCTAAAAGATATGAGCAAAACAAGTTAAACATGACATTGATGCAAAATACATTCAAACATCAAGCAAACACTCTCAAAATAAGGATGCAACAAGGTAATATGAAACTACATGCAAAACTAAGCAAGTTTCATGTAGAGCACACTCACAGCGGAGCAACGATGCAACACATACACTCCAAACAAGATATAACAACAATCTGTCCAAAACGGCAACTAGGCATCTTGCAAGCATTAAAACAATATGCTACAACATCCTAACATGAGAGCAAAAGGTATGGACATGATGTACAGGTAAAGCATGATAAAACATGAACACTGAGCTATCTCCATAAATCACTAGAACATGCTCAAAAGGACATGGCAAGAATGCAAATAATAACAGTTTCACAGACTTAGCAGAATTCAGGACATGGCAGGAATAACATCAGGTTGCAATGTTTAGAGCTATCAAACAACATGCTACAGTAACAGATCATAGCAAACAAATACATGGCATGAATCTAATAATTGCATAGAACAAAAGTCCCTTACTGATCACGAGCCAAAAAGGTACAGAAGATATGGTGGCACCCATGTAAACATAGCAAGTTCCATAAACAGATTCAGACTTGGCAGAAAAACTGAGCATGGCATAAACAGAGTTATGAAGGCATCTTTGCGAGCTCAAATCACTCATCACAAAGCATTTCATGGCATGTGAAGGCATCCAACAGTAATATGGTATAATTCTGAAGCTAAGAATGGTAAGAGAAAGTTTATAGGGTGCATGGATCACTAGCAAAACACATGTCAAAACTGAACTTCATGTTAACAGGCTGACAGTAACACTATTTAGCAATTTAAGAGCAAGATTACAACAATCTACAGCAGGCTATAAATGCAAACAAAGGCATGGATGGATAGATCATAACATGTACAACAAAACATCCTTAGTGAACATCTCCAGATTATGCATGGAACTCATGGTGACAGCAGGTTTACATGGCATCACAATGTTACAGCTACAGACTTACCAGAAATGACAGTCACAGAAATCAACAACATCACGGAGGCTACTTGGCATGCTTGTGCTAGTCACCACATAGATCACAAAAATACAAGACAAGCACCCCTGTAATATGGCATGATTTAGTTCAAAACTCATGTAGACATCAAGCTCATATGATGCACACAAAATGCAATGAAAAAGACAAATCACCAGGTTATATCAAGTTTCAGCAGTTAACATCATATAGCACTCTTGCAACGATGATTAGGGCATCAAGATGGACTCAAACAAGCATGCCACAATGGAACAAAATGAAGAGCATCTCATGATGAACATTTTGATATATCATGCATGCAAATCGGAGCAACATGCATCAAGATATGGCATGATGAACATGGCATGAAAATGATAAGATCCAGGGACGGTGAAAATTAATAGACCTCGAGGGGGAAAAGTCAACGGCGGGATCTCGCCGGAGATGGCGAGGGAGGGCCCGGGGCGGCCGTATCGGAGGTGGGGCGACAGATCCGGGCGGCTCCTGCCCGGATCTGGCCGAAGGCGGGGTCCGGCGATGAGGGGAAGGCCGGAGGTGGCGGGGCCGGAGCTGGAGCTCGTCGGCGACGAGGGTCGAGGCTGCCGGGGACGGAGCTGGCGGCGCTCGGGGCATCGGGGCGCCGACGAGGAGATGGGGCGGCGCAGAGGCGACAACGGGGCGCGGGCGCACGGCGGCGGGGAAGCTGGGGCGACGGCGGCCGGCGGACGGGCTCCGCGGCGGAGGAGCGGCGGCGCAGGAGCTCGGGCTCGCGCAGACGTGCGCGGGCCGCGGCGGCGGCGGATCGGGCCTGCGCGGGCCGACGACGGGCTCCGCGGGCCGGCGGCTGTGGGGGAGGCCAGGGCGCGACGTGGCCGGCGGGGATTGGCGCGGGAGGCGGCGGAGATGACGTGGCGCCACAGGATTGGCCGGGCGACGTGGCCGGCGGACACGTCCGGCGCGGGTGGACAAGTCCGGCTGCGGGAGGAGGAAGAAGCTAGGGTTAGGGTAGGATTTGATCCGAAAATTTGGGGGAGGGGGTGTTTAAATAGGCAGAGGGAGATAGGAGAGTCCAAATGAGGTGCGGTTTTCGCCCACACGATCGTGATCGAACGGCGGAGAGCATGGAGGGGTTTTTGCTGGGTTAGTGGGCTGATTTGGAGGGGTGTTGGGCTGCACAAAAGAAGGGGGTTTCGGGCTACGCGGTTAACCGTTGGGGCATCAAACGACCTCCAAATGGAACGAAATTTGACGGGCGGTCTGTCGGTGATATACCAAGGCCACTCGGCAAATCTCGACCCATTCCGAGAACGTTTTTCTCCCGCTCACGAAACAAGGTTTGAGATGGACGACGGGCGCGTGCGAGTGTGGTTGGGCTCAGAACGGACAATGGAGAGAAACGGCGGAACCCGAACGGATGCAAGTTTTGAAAAACATGCAGATGAAATGCAGATGATGACATGGCAAAATGCAACACGCAAGCAAATGACATGGCAAAGACAACGAAAAATTGGAAGACACCGAGTGTGCTTGCTGAGTTGGCCTGGAAACTGCTCGTCGCCACACAGGTGCATGCCTTGTTGGCGGGTTGACTGCTGTATTGGAACGGCGGTGGAGCCTTGGCAGGTGGGGGCCTGGTTGTGGCCCCGCAGATGTCCCCGGCAAGGGTCTTGCCGGGGCTCCGGCAAGGGCCTTGCCGGGGTCTCGCAGGCATCCTCGGCAAGGGTCTTGCCGGGGGTCTTGTGAGTGTCCCCGGCAAGGAAACTTGCCGGGGTTTCCGTCTTCACATCTAGTATTGTATGTCCTTGGTCTTGACAAAGATGTGCATGCCACCATGCAGGCGCCTCCTGAGCCTTGGTTCCAATGTTGTCGACGGTGTCGGAACTCTTAGGCTCAAGGGTGGCGGCTCGGCTGGTGTTGGGCAAGTTGCCCCGGCAAGGCCCTTGCCGGGGCTACATAAGCTGCCCCGGCAAGGCTCCTGCCGGGGAGAGCCCACCTTGTCCCTTCGCTCCTCGCGCCTCTGTCTTGGAATTGCTGTGGTAGTCTTGTGTCTTCGCTCCCTCTGCCCCGCCAAGCACGGCCGCAGGCGCGTGGCTGTGACTGCCCGCACACAAGTAAAGGGTACAAAAAGGACCCCTACTTCTGTACACCGACAGGAGCCCCCGGGCCTGGGCCACATATAAGCGTGGAGCGTTATTGGGCCAGGCCCAGAACGGTGCGCGGGTACGCGTGGCAGAGTTTTACCGCAGTAACTCCCTCGCCAGCTGCGCTTCCCCATGACCCGCGTTAAATGCGTGACGTGGGGGTCGTGCGTGGGGCGGTTGCTGCACGCTCGCGCCACATCGTGGTAAATGGTAAAGAGGCGGCCCGCGCCTTCCCCATAAAAAGGAGAAACCGCAGGCGCGCTGCTCATTTACCCACTGTGCCTTCCCCAATCTCGGAACCGTCGCTCCCTTCTTCTCCCTCAAGCTCTTGTCTTTGCTCGCCGGCGCCGCGCCCTCACTGCCCTTAATCCTTCATCCCCTCTCAGTCTCCATGGCTCCCAAGACAGGCAAAGGCAAAGGGGTGGCCAAGGACGTCAAGGAGAAAGAGGCGCCGAAGAGCGAGTTGGCGGTGCTGCGGACGCAACATGCCTACTTCCCCTCGATGGTCGATGCGGTCCATCTCAGGGACTACTTCAGGCCCCTGTGGGGGAGGGAGACGACGGGGCATCCCGCCACGCGCATCGTCCCTGCCAATTTCGCCAAGGCCGGCCCAAATCGGTACCCTTCTTCGTTGACTACTTCTCTTACGGGCTCTGCCCCCTTTCTCTGATTTCTTCAACGACGTCATGCACACCTACGACTTCCGTATTCTGGATCTCATGCCGAATGCCATGGCATGCATGGCCCTCTTCGCCCATCTCTGCGAGGGCTTTGCTGTAGTGCGCCCCAGCACGACGCTCTTCCGCCACTACTTCTACCCTCGCATCCAGGTAGGGGGCGCCATCTCCGGCTGCATCACCTGGATCCCGAGGTCTTAGGAGAAGGGCACGTACCTGGAGGGCGCCCAGAAGGAGAGGTGGGATGAGTGGTGGAGCCGGTGGTGCTGGATCGAGGAGAAGGATCCACGGGAGTTCTGCCGGGTTCGCCGGAGTCCGCCGCTCCGCTGCAAGGACTGGTGCGACCTCGACACCAATGACGAGAAGCTCTCGGTCGCCACCACCAGGATCAACCGCCTCACCGTGGCCGGGCTCACCCTCGAAATGATTGGGGCTGATTTCATCCACCGCCGGATTGCCCCACTGCACAACAAGGGGAGGCTGGCCTGGGACTACAGGAACGCGGCCGACGTCATGAGGCTCCGCCCTGGCCTGAAGCACAACTTCACGGTGACAGGGCACGCTCACTTCTGCCAGAGGCTCTTCCAGCTCAAGGTGAGTGACGACGGCAGGGCTGAGAGGACCGGCAGAGCCGAGAAGGCCGGCAAGGCCGTCAAGGCGTCTCTGTTTGGGTTGCCGGTGGGCATGGTCCCGTTGAGCAAAAATTCTCACCAGACCGCCATCATTGCCATGATGCCGGACTTCAACACACACGGCCTCGATCCGCTCTGGGTCGAGCCGAAAGCGGAGGAGGTGTAGGCGTTCTTCGACAAGTTGTCAGAGAATTATGTCCGCGACAAGCCGCTGCTCATCCGCGACACCACCAAGGAGGAGTTGGACTACATCGCCGCCAGGGCGGCGGATGCGGCGCTCGCCAAGGAGGCTGGCAGTGCCGCCACCGTGGAGGATGAGGCCGACGCGGCCGCGGAGGAGAAAGAGCTCGCCGGATGGGCGGAGTCTGCCGGGGAGGCCAGCAGCGCCGGCGCCGGGGCTTCCCTCGTTGAAGACGTGGTCGAGGAGTCGACCGAAGAAGAGGCCGAGGCTGTCGACCCCTCGGCCATAGGGAAGAGGCGCGTCCTACGGCAGGCCAGCTCCGGCGAGCCGGTCCAGGCCGGCAGGACCGTGCGGCGGCAACAGGTTCAGGAGCAGTCTTTGCGCCAAACGAGAGCCGCGGCGACGAAGGCCACGACAGCGAAGAAGGTGGTGAAAACCAAGGTAGCGAAGAAAAAGGCAGCCGCCTCCTCCTCATCAAAACGGCGCCGGACCCCATCCCCTTCTCCTTCTCCTTCAGATGGCAACTCGGAGGTTAATTTTGATCTCGGGTCCTTCAGCCCGAAGAGGAAAAGGAGGCTAGTGGAAGAGGAGGCGGAGGACGAGTAAGCGCTTCGCCCTCCATCATCTCCTGACCCCACGCCTATGCTATCCTCTTTTAATTTGATATTATCCTCACAGGGACACGGAGACGTTGGCCCAGAGGGTGGCGAAGAGGGCCAGGGCCTCAACGGGCGACGAGCCCCCAGCGGGCACTCTGCGCACGCCGGAGTAGGTGGTGATCAGCCCGGACGACAGCCCCCGACGCAGCCCCCGCTTCAGCCCCCAGCGTGAGTCCACTACTCACTTCTAGTCGATGTGCGTTGGGGCACAATCCCTTGGTGCTGATCTTGCCGGGTTCGCGGGAGGAGAGCGGCAACAGGAGGAGCCACTGAGGGCCACCGCCAACACGCCGCCCCCGTCAACCTCGCCGCCCAGAGGGGCGTCCCCTACGAAGGCACTAAGCACCGAGCCCACACGCACAAAGTAGGAGGAGGTGAACTTGGGCGGCAGTGGCTCCATCCCGGCAACGGACGTTGGCGGGGAGGGAAACACTTTTTCCCAGCTTTGCGCGGGTACGTGGCCTGCCTTCCGTCCCTGTCTTTTCTTCTTCCTGGACCTTGATTTTGGCCCCTTCTCATTCTCCTTCTTGGTATCCAGACCCTCCCTCGGCGGACCAGGAGGACATTGATATCATCATCGGGGAGGTCGCCAAGGACACCGAGGCCGAGGCCGACAAGCTTGCTGCCGAGGAGGCCGCCAAGACCGCCGCCGAGGAGGCCGCCAAGGGGCCTACCACGGAGGCCGGCAAGGCCGCTGCCGAAGAGGCCGGCAAGGGGCCTGCCGGGGAGGGGGTGGCTGACGACCAACCTTCCCCCCCAGCCCCTGGCCCAAGCAAGTACTTGAAGGTGGGCGACGACCTGTTCGTCCATCTCCTGGGGACGGCGAGCACCAGGGCGCAAACCGAGGGGGAGGTGTTCGACGACGAGGCGCCCGCCACCGCCGGGCTTCAGGTTGTTGATGAACCGAGCGCCGGCGGTGGCGGTTCCCAAGAGGAGCAGCTTCTCCGGGCCATTAGCGCCAACTTCCAGAAGCTCCAGGCACTCCACCGTGCCTGGCTAGACAAGGCGAAGTAAAGGATGGCGGCAGCGGACAAGGCGGAGGCGGATCTTGAGGAGCGTGTCGCTCAGACGCAGGCCTGGTTCCGCGAGGCTCAGGAAGGACCGAAGGCTGCCTAGGACGAGCTGGCTGAGCGCAAACGGGAGCTCATCCTGAAGCAGGCTGACGTCGAGAAGGCCCAGGAGGCAGCGAAGGAACATGCTACCAAGGACGCATCCGCTCGGCAACAGCACCAGGCTCTGCTGAACTCCCATGAGGAGGAGCTTGCCGCCCGTGAGGAGGCGCTCACCGCCACACTCCGCGGCAAGGATGAGGAGGTCGAGAAGCTCGTCGCGCAGCGGACCCAGGAGCTGGAGCAGAGGCACAAGGAGGCACTCAATGCTCAGGCCCTGGTCCATGCTGGCAAGGTGAAGGAACTGGAGCTGGAGCGGGAGGAGCTGAAGAAGGTGGCCTCGAAGCTGACGAAGGAGAGGGACACGACCAACCGTTCTTTGGCGGATGCCCAGGCCGCAGTCTCCGACAAGGCCAAGCTGCTCTCCGAGGCCAACGACTCCATCAACGACCTTAAGCTGAAGGCGGACGGCTTGGAGGGGAAGCTCTCGGAGGCCGGGGCTCGTGAGGAGACCCTGAACAAGGCCCTGGAGGAGGAGAAGCGGCTGCGGAGGGATGGCGCCACCGAGTACGAGGAGTACACGAAGGGCGTAAACCTCTGGATCAGCCGCCTCGTCGACGTCGTGGGGAGGCTCACCGCGCAGCTAGCCGCCATGGGCCTGCCGGATGTCAGGTACTCCCAGGAGCCGAACGTGAGCCCCAATGCTAGGCTGACCCTGTTCTTCGAGGGCATCCTCGGAACCCTGGAGCGGCTCCGCTCCAACCGAGCAACCTCTCTGGCCAATGAGGCCCGGAAGCTTTGCCGGGGTGCCCTGACCAAGGTCCTCACCAAGGTGGCGTACTGGAACCCCAACGTTGACTTCACCGACGCGCTGGAGAGCCTGCCGGAGGACGTGGACCTCGCGGCGCTCGAGGAGCGTATCGAGTCCATCATCAGCCACGTCAACGGAGTCCAGAGGGTGGAGGGCCAGCGCCGGGATTAGGCACCCCGTTTCTCATCGCCGCTGCGGGTTCGTGACCAAGACAATTTTATCTTAAGTTAGAACCGTGGCAACAATCGATGTAATATAACTCTGCAGTACTTTAAGACGAAGCATGCTACCTTCCTATGTTGATCTTTCTTTGTATGTATACACCCTACGTGGCTACGCCCAGTGGGATAGGTTTGCCGGCGCGTAAACCCATGCTATGGCGCTTTGAGGACGGATCCTTAGCAGCCTGCCGGGGGGTGCTTGCTACCGGACAAACCACCTTGCCGCTCTCAGCGCGGCCGCTTGAACTGTTGAGCGGACTCGAAACAGAACAAGGACGTTGCTAATAGCGGGCAGGCCACCTTGCCGTTCTTAGCGCGGCCGCTCCAATTGTTGAGCGGACTCAAAACAGAACAAGGGCGTTGCCAATAGCGGAAGGGCCCCATTGCGTACAGGTTTTCCATACAAAGAGCGAGACCTTTCGAGGAGAATAACCTTATATTAAAAGGAATTGCTAAAAGTTTTGCGTGACTTAGCTTTTCGGTCGCCACGCAGATGGTTGTTGCGGTTGCGGACAGCACCGCTCCGCCTAGTCGATGGCACCAGAGCGTGGCTGATCGCCGTCGCCTTCCTATCTCGAGCCATCGCGATGAGGAAACCGATGAGCTGACTCCAAAACCGGATTTTCATAGCTTGCGCCCCCTACCTGGCGCGCCAAAGATGTCGGTGCAAACGACACCAATTGGATCATGGCACCGACCGTGGGGAGGGTGTTCGACGACGAGGCGCCCGCCACCGCCGGGCTTCAGGTTGTTGATGAACCGAGCACCGGCGGTGGCGGTTCTCAAGAGGAGCAGCTTCTCTAGGCCATGAGCGCCAACTTCCAGAAGCTCCAGGCGCTCCACCGTGCCTGGCTAGACAAGGCGAAGTCCCGGATGGCGGCAACAGACAAGGCGGAGGCGGATCTTGAGGAGCGCGTCGCTCAGATGCAGGCCTGGTTCCGCGAAGCTCAGGAAGGACTGAAGGCTGCCTAGGATGAGCTGGCTGAGCGCAAACGGGAGCTCATCCTGAAGCAGGCTGACGTTGAGAAGGCCCAGGAGGCGGCGAAGGAACAGGCTGCCAAGTACGCGTCCGCTCGGCAACAGCACCAGGCTCTGCTGAACTCCCAGAAGGAGGAGCTTGCCGCCCGTGAGGAGGCGCTCACCGCCACACTCCGCGACAAGGATGAGGAGGTCGAGAAGCTCGTCGCGCAGCGGACCCAGGAGCTGGAGCAGAGGCACAAGGAGGCACTCAATGCTCAGGCCCTGGTCCATGATGGCAAGGTGAAGGAACTGGAGCTGGAGCGGGAGGAGCTGAAGAAGGTGGCCTCGGAGCTGACGAAGGAGAGGGACACGGCCAACCATTCTTTGGCGGATGCCCAGGCCGCAGTCTCCGACAAGGCCAAGCTGCTCTCCAAGGCCAACGACTCCATCAACGACCTTAAGCTGAAGGCGGACGGCTTGGAGGGGAAGCTCTCGGAGGCAGGGGCTCGTGAGGAGACCCTGAACAAGGCCCTGGAGGAGGAGAAGCGGCTGCGGAGGGATGGCGCTGCCGAGCACGAGGAGTACGCGAAGGGCGTAAACCTCTGGATCAGCCGCCTCGTCGATGTCGCGGGGAGGCTCACCATGCAACTAGCCGTCATGGGCCTGCCGGATGTCAGGTACTCCCAGGAGCCGAACGTGAGCCCAATGCCAGGCTGATCCTGTTCTTCGAGGGCATCCTCGGAGCCCTGGAGCGGCTCCGCTCCAACCGAGCGACCTCTCTGGCCAATGAGGCCTGGAAGCTTTGCCGGGGTGCCCTGACCAAGGTCCTCACCAAGGTGGTGTATTGGAACCCCAACGTCGACTTCACCGACGCGCTGGAGAGCCTGCCGGAGGACGTGGACCTCGCGGCGCTCGAGGAGCGTATCGAGCCCATCATCAGCTGCGTCGACGGAGTCCAGAGGGTGGAGGGCCAGTGCCGGGATTAGGCACCCCGTTTCTCATCGCCGCTGCGGGTTCATGACCAAGACAATTTTATCTTAAGTTAGAACCGCGGCAACAATCGATGTAATATAACTCTGCAGTACTTTAAGACGAAGCATGCTATCTTCCTGTGTTGATCTTTCTTTGTATGTATACACCCTATGCCCAGTGGGATAGGTTTGCCGACATGTAAACCCATGTTATGGCGCTTTGAGGATGGATCCTTAGCAGTCTGCTGGGGGGCGCTTGCTGCCGGACAAACCACCTTGTCGCTCTCAGCGCGGCTGCTTGAACTGTTGAGCGGACTCGAAACAGAACAAGGATGTTGCTAATAGCGGGCATGCCACCTTGCCGTTCTCAGCGCGGTCACTCGAACTGTTGAGCGGACTCGAAACAGAACAAGGGCGTTGCCAATAGCGGAAGGTCCCCATTGCGTACAAGTTTTCCATACAAAGAGCGAGACCTTTCAAGGAGAATAACCTTATATTAAAAGGAATTGCTGCAAGTTTTGTGTGACTTAGCTTTTCGGTCGCCACGCAGATGGTTGTTGCGGTTGCGGAAAGCACCGCTCCGCCTAGCCGATGGCACCAGAGCGTGGCTGATCGCCGTCACCTTCCTCTCTTGAGCCATCGCGATGAGGAAACCGATGAGCTGACTCCAAAACCGGATTTTCACAGCTTGCCTGCAAACGACACCTATGGGATCATGGGGAATCCCTTCTACAGTTGGCGGGTGCGGGGCTGTGGAAAGAGCGGGTTTAGAAGATCAACACGGGGAGTTTATCCAGGTTCGGGCCACGAGTGATGCATAATATCCTACTCCTACTGGTTGTGTTTTCTGGTGTTCTTGGACTAGCTACAAAGCGTGCCAGGTCCAAAAAGTCCGAATCCCCCTCCAGTATGCCTTGGGCCTCCTTTTATAGCCAAAGGGGTCGCCAGAGTGGCACACAGGAGGTGGAAAGTTTGTACTGTACACAAGTCTATCGTCTGGCATCGTAGGACAAACACATTTAATGCGCTGCCGATGTGCCCTCTCACTTTATCGGGGACAACAAGGAAACTCATTTCGTTCGCCGCTGCTTCACCTCGCTCCGACGCGTGTCCAAGCTGAGGCGTGCAACGCCACGCTGGCTGGCTGCTGAGTTGGTGCGATGGCAGAGTCTTCACGAAGATCTGCATGCCACCACGCAGGTGCTTGCTGAGTTGGCCTGGAAACTGCTCATCGCCACGCAGGTGCCTGCCTTGTTGGCGGGTTGACTACTGTGTTGAAACGACAGTGGAGCCTTGGCAGGTGGGGGCCTGGTTGCGGCCCCGCAGATGTCCCCGGCAAGGGCCTTGCCGGGGTCTCGCAGGCATTCCCGGCAAGGGTCTTGCCGGGGGTTTTGTGAGCATCCACGGCAAGGACCTTGCTGGGGTTTCCGTCTTCTGGTTCTCATCTAGTATTGTATGTCCTTGGTCTTGACAAAGATCTGCATGCCACCATGCAGGCGCCTCCCGAGCCTTGGTTCCAATGTTGTCGATGGTGTCAGAACTCTTAGGCTCATGGGTGGCGTGTCACGACCGGATTTTCGGGATATTAATTTCCCAAAAAAAGGCCTTTGTGCTCACCAGCCCCAGGATTACTGTTAGCTGATGAGGTACCAACTTGATATAAGAATTCCAAGCAAAGTACAAAATATGTAGTACAAGACCATTGTGGCCTAGGCGTACAACACTTGGTTTCTAGTGGTTGATGGCGGAAGCGGTTTGTGGTTCATCTGCGTCTATGGGACTCCATTTCCCACAAGAACAGCTGACCAGGATAACTCCTATCTTCGCGAGGTGCTATTACCATTACATGGGTTCCGGGGCTGTCGTCGTAACGCTCTTCTCCACGCAAGGAATCTGGCCAAGACAATAGCCAGGGACAAGCCAGTGAGTACGTTTGAATGTACTCGCAAACATTAAGAACACGGGCATAGTATAACAAGGGTTAATCATACTAAGAAATATTTTATGATCATAACGTTTGTCACGAATTAAACGAAACTCTGAGATGTACGCATGCAGGAAAAATATGAACATGCGAAAAATAGAATGCACTGACCGAGTGTCTGAAATGACTCCTCGAAAAGTTGCAAATAAATTAACAATGCCGCAGTCGGGCGTCTGAGCGACACCACATAAAGGGCTTATAAAGGGTAAATAAGATAACAAACATGCCGCAGTCGGGCGTCTGAGCGACACCACATAAAGGGCTTATAAAGGATAAATAAATAACAGGCATGCCGCAGTCGGGCGTCTGAGCGACACCACATAAAGGGCTTATATAAGAATAATCACAGTGAATATCCAGGAGGTAGAACCATCCCAGGGATACTCAATAAAATACATAATGTAAATGGTTAGTCCATAATAATAATAATAAACATGATCCTCAGATGTCACAGGTCATAAACAATATCCTAGTATAGCCGTTTCTCCATCCGAAGACCGTCACTAGATTCTAATTAAGCCGTTCTCCATCCGAATACCGTTACTATGATCCAGTTTAACCGTTTCTCCATCCGAATACCGTTACTAGACCCATCTCAGACTGTGGTCCTTACCCATGAACATGGCTATCCGAATGGATATATCCTCTGCAGAGGGTGTACTCTTTAACCACGAGTAACGGTTTTATTTAGCCCATCGGGACTAATTCCGCCTACGGCCTTTTAATTGAAAACACGCCTGACCTGCACACACCAGCTTAACTTACCGGTGTCTGGAATCACCCACGACACCTGCCAAGTGAAACTCTAAGTGGGGAGGCTACAACCTCGACGTAGCATGGGATCAAATTTATATTCGCGCGCTCTAAGGGGTGCCCCCCTCTCGGTCCCAACCGGAAACACCCATGCCCCCGGACCAGGTGGCATGCCTACCGGAGGCCTCCGGTATCTTCCACCATGGCCTCTCTGTACGGTGTGTGCTTTGGTAAGGGGTTGACAACTTACTGTACCGTACCCTGCCTGCGACAGGGACAAGTGGTAGTACAAAACAAGTAGGGGAAGTAGCTGAATAAGACTCGACCTACGACCGACTCAGGCGGTCCAAGAATTTTCCAACAATATTACCATTAACAGATAAGCTCACCACTCATCAAGCCTCACCATACCATACCGGACATACTCGTCTCAACGAGGAACTAGGGACAAGCTCATGTCTACCCAAGACCACGACTTTCCCGGCTTCCTTCCGGTATGCATGAGAAGCTCACGAGGATGAACACTATCACCGGCATATCCAATACTAACAGCAAAACATCTCCAATATGCACTCATGCGAATGATTTTTATCGTCACATAAAAATAACGTATACTCCAAGTCCAAGTGGTGTTGTAACCGTATCAAAACACCACCCAAAAATGTTATGCCAGAGTTCAGAAATGCTTGCCTTCAAGAGTATGCAAAGGGTGCACTTTTTGAAAGCTTTCTTCTCTCTCCATTTCCTATTTTGGACAAATATTCAAATAACAAATATTTCAAACACAGTACAAAAAGTTGTCCCAAATATTTTTGAAATAAATCTTAAAATAAACTAGATGAAATTTGAGAGAGGTAGGAAAAAGAATCAACTCATTTGGAGTTTTATTTTAAAAGATATAGCCAGTCAAAGTCTGGTCAAATCTCTATTTTAAATAAAACCAGAAAAAGGAAAACGCTTCGAGGGGGAATACGCTTTCGGGGTAGGGGATACGTACTCGCGGAATTACGCTTCCACTTACGTTAGCGCGCGGGGGGGGGGGGGGGTCACTGACAGTGGGTCCAGAGGGCCCACTGGTCAGGTTTGACCATTCTTCCCTCTCCCTCCTCTTCTCTGCCCGCACGGGAGCGGGACTCCGGCGATCGCCGCCGGCGATTGGCGGCTCCTCGCGGGCTCCAGAGGGCAGGGATGGGTCCGAGGCTCCAGGGCGGTCCTCTCGGTGGTCGTTGGGTCGACGGTGGTAGGAGGAGTCGCCGGCGGCGAGCTCTGTGGCGGAGGGGGCTACGGGAGTGAAGTGGGTTTTGGGCTCCGGTGGTTTCCGATCGCGGCTGAGGCGCTGGGAAGCTCCGCAAGGACAAGAGGAAGCGAGTGGTGGCGCTAGATGTGTGGGGGAGTGGCTGGTTGCGATGAATGGCACCAGACGGCAGCGGCGGCCGAACCGGCCGGAGTTGGGGAACATGGCCTCGTCCGGTCAATCCACTGCTTGGGGAGCACTAGGAGGAAAATCTGGGGTCGCCTGAGGTCTTGAACGAGCTCGGGGATCCCTTAAATAGGCGCTCGAGGCTGGACCGCGGCGGCTGTGGATAAGGACGCCGGCGACAGCCGTGCTGTAGCTGCAGGGCGACGTGGCGACGACGAGCGCTTGCCGACGGGCTTTGGGATAAGCTCGGGCTGTTCACAGGGGCAGCTGGCGTGCGCGGGTGGCTTGGGCAGCGCCGTCCATGGCAGGGGCTCGCTGCCGATGCCGGCGTGCCGCCAAAAGCTCTGCCAGCGGCGCTGTAGGGCGCCAGGGGTGGCGTGGAGAGTGGGTGAGTGTAGTGCGCGGTTCAGCAGGCGAGCAGGGGCCAGGGACGGGACGCGACGAGGGCGGCAGTGCGACGCGGCGGCTCAGTGCGCGCGCGTGCAAAACGTGCGCTCTGGGCGCGCCCAGAGCACGCACGGGACATGCTCGACGAAATGCCAGGGCAGCCTAGAGCGCGAGGGTGCGGCTGGCAACTAACAGGACTAGGATAGGGATAGCTAGGAGCTTAGTGGACAAGGTTGCTGGGTCATTGGAGCAAGATCATAGTGCAGACTAGGAAACATGCCCAAAACTGACTGTGCACACCAAGTGTTCGACAGAATGCCAAGTGCATCTAGACAACTCTTGGAGTGGCCAAAATCTCCAGATCAGGGTCTCTTTAGATGTAGTCGATGATGGCAAGATCATTTGGGCAAAACCAGAAACTTGTTAATGCAAGTTTTGCAAAACTACAGTTTTGGACAGAAAGAAAAAGGGCTCATTGCATGCACTTAAAATCCTCCAATGAGTCCATTCTCCTGGACTTAAGGGTTTGGCAGGGAGGGCTTCAAGCAGGAAAAAGCTCAGGGTCACTAGAGCAAAATAAAATAGGGTTGCAGTACAAATCACCAAACTGGACCAGAATTGGAAAGAGGTTGATTCACTCAAATTTCTCAAAGAAAAACACTGGGTTTTTGCATGAAGTTGAATTATATGCATCTACTGACATCTCCAAACACTTGGAAGAATTTTTAAAGAAATATTTAAATAGGTTGTAGTGAAAAAGGGGCTCCAAATTTATGAATGATCACTTTAAAAGTATAAAGTTCAATAAAAATAATTATGCAAATAAAATCTACTGACAAAGAATTGTTTTTATAAAGAGGGCATACAAGTCCAATAAAACTTCTGGAAAGTTTCCACTTGGGGTAAAACCCACAATATTAAAGAGAAGAGGGGTTCTGAAATCAAAGGAGAAATCCAGAAAAATAAAAATTTAATTTCCTGGCAAAATTTTAATTAATAAAACAAGGTCAAATTTTTGGGGTGTTACATGGCGGCTCTGCTGGTGTTGGGCAAGTTGCCCCGGGAAAGGCCCTTGCCGGGGCTACGTAAGCTTCCCCGGCAAGGCTCCTGCCGGGGAGAGCCCACCTTGTCCCTTCGCTCCTCGTGCCTCTGTCTTGGCGTTGCTCTGGTAGTCTTGTGTCTTCGCTTCCTCTGCCCCGCCAAGCGTGGCCGCGGGCGTGTGGCTGCGACTGCCCGCGCACAAGTGAAGGGGTACAAAAAGGACCCCTACTTTTGTACACCGACAGGAACCCTGGGCCTGGGCCACATATAAGCGCGGAGCGTTATTGGGCCAGGCCCAGAATGGTGCGCGGGTATGCGTGGCAGAGTTTTACCGCAGTAACTCCCTCACCAGTTGCGCTTCCCCACGACCGCGTTGAATATGACGTGGGGGTCGTGCGTGGGGCGGTTGCAGCACGCTTGCGTCACATCATGGCGGATAGTAAAGAGGCGGCTCACGCCTTCCCCATAAAAAGAGGAAAACGCGGGGGTGCGGCTCATTTACTAGGTGGACTCGGGTCGCGGCCTTCAAGGCGCCCGCGCCCCACGATCACTGGGTGGAAAACAGTCGCTTCACTTGTCTTCTCGATCCTGGCCCGCTCACCACGTGTCCTCCATGCCCCAAGGATGGTAGGCGGTGGACGCGGAGGGCACGAGCCTTCATGGCGAGGTAGGAAACCGGGTCGTCGCTGATTGGAGCAGCGGGTCGGTCCCGATTCCCTGCGCCCGTGTCGGCCGGATTGGTTAAGTGGGGCGGCCGAGCCCCGGCCCCGCCCCTATATAGGAAGGGGAGGGGGATGGCACCCTTCAATCCTTCAACATCCATCTCCTTCCATCTTGACTCCTTCCTTCCCTTCGCTATGGCGAGAGGGCGCGCCGGCGCTCCGATGGCAGCGACGAGGGTCTCTGCTCGACAGCGTGCCCCTCCTTCCCAAGAGCTCGTGGCGGCGGAGCCGGCCGTGAGAGGAAGAGGGAGGGGGCGAGGCTGAGGCCGCCATGGCGCTCGGGGGAGGGGAGGACGGGGCGGTGCACCGGCCTCGCCTCCGCCAGCGGCTCCTCCCCCAATGGAGGGCCACGTCGGAGACCAGCCCCGCGAATTCTTCATCAGGCTGCACAAGCCGGTGCGCGGTCGCCTTTGTCTCCCCACTCCGTTCACTCAGGAGATGGAGCTCGACCCGCCGCAGGCTTTGAGGCTGCATATGAGGGGTTGCGGGAATGGCAACATGCGGGTCGACGTCGACTTCCCCGCCCCCCACGTTATGTATCTCCGCCGTGGATGGAAAACCTTCGCTCGTGCCCATAGCCTGTCGGAGGGGCTCGTCCTCCACTTCAAATTGATGGAGAACGGCCTGCTCTCCGTCAAGGTCTTTGGGCACTTGGGAACTCGCCTAAGGTGTTGCATGGAGAGCTCCTGTGATGATGAAACCTCCTCCTCGAGCGGGAGTGACGAGGAGGACAGCGACAGCGACGACGAGGGCGTTAAGCGGGAGGACGCCGACTCCGACTCCGACTGACCGTGCCGCCCTCCTCCCTAGGCCATGCACCCTGCCGAGGGTCTTCCCCGTCAAGCTCTCCATCGGCGCGTTCCCCGCCGCTTCCTTTTTGCCTTCACCTGCTGCACCTGGGAGGAAAGGGGCAAGAACGGAGATCACGGGGCACCCATCTTTCTTTTAAATTGTAGGCACTTGCCAAATCTTAATTTCTAGATAATGTAATCTCTCGAGCCCATGCTTGTGTCCTTTAACCTCTGTTCTTGCATCAACATGTTAATGAAAAAGTCTAGCCTTGCCGGGAACCCGTGCACGCGTACATTCGTGCAGAGGCGAAATGCCTCCTTAATGTAGATAAACGAGTCCTCCCGGCAAGCTGCCTTGCCGGCGCCCTCTGCGCCTGCCGGAGAATCATATCTGCTGGGTTACAGACAAAGGGTCCATCCCCCCGTCCACCTCCTTTTAGCAAGGGCTACTACGACCACCCGGACCGAAGCAGCGTTCGGGCCGGAAATGGGAGCATCCGAGTTTTTAAAGGAGAGTGGTGAGGTTTTCTAATGCACAAGTCATAGGTTACGAACATGAATGGGAAAGAGGTAAACTTTATCTGGTTGGGTTGCCGGGGATCGCCGTGCCGGGCGGTCTTCTCAATTTCTTGCCGGAGCCTGGTCCTTAGCGGGATCGCGCGTCCTCGCCGTGGCTGGAAAGTAGAGAGGGCAAGGGCATGGAACCTTGGCGGTCCACTAATACTTGTTGGAATCAAAAAGAAGTACAATATCCTGGACAAGCATGCATATACGTATATACATAAACATGGAAATCAACAGGAAACTATACATACTAAGGGATTTCTTTCCCTGACTGCGCACAGGGTCTGCGCCTGGCTCTGTACATAGGGTTACATGCCTTGCTAGCAAAGCTAGTACAAAATGGGGATTGCCGGGGCTCCCGGCAACCGCGCCTCAGGGGTAACACTTGCGAAGATGTTCGATATTCCAGGAATTGCTCACCGAAATGCCATCTTCGGTCTCCAGGCGAACTACGCCAGGCCTGGTGACTCGTATTACCTGATAAGGGCCCTCCCACTTCGGCATCAAGTTGTTTGAATTCTTGGCGGATTGGATCCGCCGAAGAACAAGGTCGTCTTCCTCAAGGCTTCGGGCGTGAACCTTGCGGCTATGGTAGCGGCGCAAGGCTTGCTGATAGCGAGCGGCAAGCACAACAGCTCGAAGACGATCTTCTTCAAGGAGCATCGCATCATCTTGGTGCAACTGCTCTTGCTCAAGCTCATCATAAGCGAGCACTCAAGGTGACCCATATATGAGTTCCGTGGGGAGAACTGCTTCTGCCCCGTATACCAGGGCAAAGGGTGTCTGGCCAGTGGCTCGATTTGGTGTCGTCCTGATTGACCAAAGAACCGTTGGCAATTCATCAATCCAGCACCTTCCGCACTTGTGCAGCTTGTCAAAAGTTCTGGTCTTGAGGCCTCACGACACTTCTGCATTCGCCCTCTCAGCCTGGCCGTTACTTCTGGGATGAGCAACAGAAGAAAAAACAGACCTTGCTGCCGAGGTCTTGAATGTACTGCATGAAGGTGCGGCTCGTGAACTGTGTGCCATTGTCGGTGATGACTCTGTTCGGCACACCAAAATGGCAGACTAGTCCCTTGAAGAACTTGACGGCTGACTGTGCTGTCACCTTTCTCACTGGTTCCACTTCCGTCCACTTTGTGAACTTGTCGATCGCGACGTACAAGTACTCAAAGCCCCCGACAGCGCGGGGAAAGGGGCCCAGTATGTCGAGCCCCCAGACCGAAAATGGCCAGGAAAGAGGGATTGTCTAAAGAGCTTGGGCTGGTTGATGAAGCTTCTTTGAATGGAACTGGCACGCTTCACACTTGATTACTAGGGCAGTTGCATCCTGGAGGGCGGTGGGCCAGAAGAAGCCTTGCCGGAATGCTTTGCCGGCAAGGGCTCTCGACCCTATGTGGGAGCCACACATGCCTCCATGTATCTCTACCAACAGCCTCAGTCCTTCTTCCCGAGGAATGCACTTGAACTTCACGCCATTCGGTCTCCTTCTGTATAGGGCATCATCCACACACTGGTACATGCTGGACCAACGGGCTACTTTCTCTACATCTTCTTGTTCCTCAGGAAGCTCCCCTGTTTGGAGGAAACGGACGGTGTGTTGTGCCCATGCCGGAGCCTGAGGCTCGACGACAAGGACTAAAGGCACATCTTCAGCCGCAAGGGCAGCTGCCTCTACGGTCAGAGCTCGAGGCTCTGCCGGGGGTTGCTGCTCTCCGGCAAGCTTGGGGCACCCGGCAACGTCCTTGCCGGCGGCTCCTGGGAGCTCAGCGGGAAAGTACTTGCCAGGGCCTACTTTCCTTCGCTTGTTCTGTCCTGCTGATGGCTCGACGGATGGTTGAGTTAATTGAAGCACAAAGGTACCTGGTTCTATCGGTGTCAAAACCGGCGGATCTCGGGTAGGGGGTCTCGAACTGTGCGTCTAAGGCGGATGGTAACAGGAGGCGGGGGACACGATGTTTACCCAGGTTCGGGCCCTCTCGATGGAGGTAATAACCTACTTCCTGCTTGATTGATCTTGATGATATGAGTATTACATGAGTTGATCTACCACGAGATCGTAGAGGCTAAAACCCTAGAAGCTAGCCTATGGTATGATTGTTGTTGTCTTACGGACTAAGCCTTCCGGTTTATATAGACACTGGAGGGGGCTAGGGTTACACAGAGTCAGTTACAAGGGAGGAGATCTACATATCCGTATTGCCAAGCTTGCCTTCCACGCCAAGGAGAGTCCCATCCGGACACGGGTCAAAGTCTTCAATCTTGTATCTTCATAGTCCAACAGTCCGGCCAAAGGATATAGTCCGGCTGTCCGAGGACCCCCTAATCCAGGACTCCCTCAGTAGCCCCTAAACTAGGCTTCAATGATGGCGTGCAGATTATCTTCGACATTGCAAGGCGGGTTCCTCCTCCGAATACTCCATAGAATATTTTGAACACAAGGATAGTGTCCGGCTCTGCAAAACAAATTCCACATACCACCGTAGAGAGAATAATATTTCAACAAATCCAATCTGCCGACAGCTTTTCATAATGTGACGTACTGCCATGGTCTGGTCATGACAAACCGTTTTTCCGAGCCTGCCACTGCACGTGTTGCGAGGCGGTTTTTATTGGCACGTCCTGTCAAAGCAGAGATCGTGTCCCTTTTTTCACGGGATTCTCATCAATACAGGTATGGGTAACCCAATCGTGCCTGTTGGTATGAGTCCTCGATTTTAGGCAAGTCCCAAGTGGCCACGCGGAGGACGCTTGATATTCATCCTCTTTATAAAGAGGCCTAGGTCTGTCCCCTTCTTCTCGCGCTCAATCGAATCCTTCCCCCACCTCGAGTTCCAACACCCAAGGCTCAGGCTAGGCGCTTCGGACCTACAATCATGTCTGGATCCAACCTTCAAGGTCGGTGGGTGCCCTCCTCCGTCACAAAGGAGGACATCAAGAAGCTAAGAGAAGCTAGGTATTTGACCGGCGAAATCTCGCACAGGCTGCCTGCTCGAGGGCAGGTCATTCCCACTCCCGAACCTGGCGAGAGTGTTGTATTCGTCTCCCACTTCCTCCAAGGGCTAGGTTACAGTCTAGATCCCTTTGTCAGAGGGCTCATGTTCTACTACGGGCTCGATTTCCATGATCTGGCTCCGGATTCCATCCTTCACATCTCGTCGTTCATCGTCGTGTGTGAAGCCTTCCTCCGCATTACCCCACACTTCGGCTTATGGCTCAAGACCTTCAATGTGAAGCCGAAGATGATTGAGGGGCGACACGCAGAGTGCAGAGGTGCCGTAATAAGCAAAGGCGCCGATGTTCCATGGCCAAAGGGTTCCTTCCCGGAGGTGTCCAGTTTATGGCAACGGGAGTGGTTTTATATCACAACTCCCCGGGGTACTAAGTGGGTAGCCGCCCTGCCTTCCGCTCGGCCCCCCCGCCACAACTGGCGTCATGGGTCCACAAGGGGCTGGACTGGGGGCCAGTAAATGATATGCTGACATTGCAGATTCGCATCCGAGATCTCCACGAGAGAGATGTCAGCCTTGTTAAGGTAATGCAAGTTATGCTAGTTCGTCGAGCCCTGCCTTGCAAACGTCGACCTCTCCGTATGTGGGAGTTCAACCCGGAAGGACCGCGAACTATTCAGCACTTCTTCGCGTGACGCTCGAAGAGATGTATAGATCGTTCTTCGGATCACAAATAGAGTGTCCGAACACCTCCGAGGATGCGGGTCTGAACTGCAATCACCCAGACACTCAAGTAAGTAATTTCGTGGCCGAACACGTTGTCTTTTAATTTATCACAACATCATTCTGAAAAGTCGCCTTTTGACCAGGACTGGATAAAAAAGGTGAAGATGATCAGGTGTCCGGCCCCCCTTCCCGAGGGCTCACCGGATCCTGTACTAGTCAGGATGCTTGAGCTTGCGCCTTATCAAGCGCCATCAGGGGAAGGTAAAGGGAGGAACAAAGAGGCCGAGAGCGGGCCTCACTCACTATTCATCCAAATCGGGGGAATTAGTGCCTCCGCGAAGGAGGATAACCGGGGGGAAGAATCTAAAATTCCCTCTCCCCAGGGAAGGAAGAGGACCGCCTCTGAAGACATGGAAGTAATGGTCTCCAAGCGAGGGAAGAATCCTTTGTCGGAGGGTCCTACCCCGGAGGGCATCCTTACCGCACAGTACCCGCTAGGGGACCAGCCCTCTACCAAGCTGTAAGTGAACAAAAGTACTTTATAGTAAATATATCCTGCTTCGTTTCCAAGAACGATTACCGAGGCGTGCGTCTTGTAGTTCGGATTGTAGCCCTTCTCGACAGAGTTCGTCTTCGGGGGATATTCTTCCGGAGATGATGGACAGCGAAACACCTCCCCGTGCCTCCCCGCCTCGTGAAGCGGGCGACCCTGAGGTGTCGTCACGGAGGATTTCTCCTGATCCGCCAAGGCCAGAAGGTAAACCTTTGGCCGACCGAAGTCCAGGGTATTCGGCTCCTAAGGAGAGCCATAGAAAGAGTCCGGAACCGTCCGGAATGCGATCGGATGCACTGATGAATCTTCTGGAGCAAGCGGCTGTCTCGGAAACGCATCGTGCTCTAATGGGCACGATCGCTGAGAGGATTTCATCCACCGAAAGCGGGTTGCATGAAGCTTTTATGAGTCTGCTGAAAGGCTTTGAGGTACGTGAAGTAATATATATTTTTTGGATGATACCGCACACGCTAGGTGTGGCCTATGCAGATAGTAGCCCCTGAGACTCTGGTTGCTGTCGAAAAAGACGACAAATAGAGGATCATAGTCCCAGGTAATAACCGTGCTGCTTTCATGTGCAGGTGGCTGCGGGTCCGGTGGCTGGCCGGACTGGTGAGTTTGCCGAATTGAAGCGGCAACTTGATGCGGCAGATGCCGACATCGTGCTTGTAAACAAGCGGCTTGACGAGGCACAGGGTATGTATTCTCCTAGGATCAATACATATTAAGAGGAGCATGATGCTAGTATCTGTAATATGCTGTGACTGCAGATGGAGCTGTCGCCGTGGAGACCCTTCGGGCCGAACTTGCCCGAGCCAAGGAACAAGCCAGGAAGAGTGATGCGGCCGCCCTAAAGGCGGTCGAAGAGCTAAGAGCCGAACAGGCTGCCCATTGCCAGAGCAAAGAGAAAATAGCCAAGATGGCTATTGAGCTGAAAGATGCCGTCGGCCGGTATGAGCTTCTTGCAAAGGAAAGCCAAGCGAAGGCGGCGGAACTGAAGGAGGCCATGGAAGCGGCCAAGGAAACCCGCTCGCAGATCAGAGCGGTGAAGGAGGAACTCCGTCAGGCCGGAGATATTGCGGCTGGGAAGCCCTTTTTGTTGCGGACGAGGTTTGGAGACCCGAAGTATGCCCCTATGGATAAACTATGGAGTTCTGCAGACGCGTACTTGGATTTAGCAGCGAGTGCCGCCGATGCGACCAAGTTTTTCAAAGATCAGAAGGATCATGTAGTGGAAGGGTTGTTCTGGTCACAGTTCTGCACTCCAACGCGTCCGCTGCTGTTAAATGAACAAATGGCCGAGTGGGCCGAGCTCCATAGGTTGTCCGGACTTGCTATGAGGTCCGTCGTGGATCACCTTTGGCCGGAGGGACCGAGGCCGAATAGTTATTTTGGCCTAGTGCAACAATTCCTTGGTGATGTGCCACATATTGACGCTGTGAAGAGGTCGGCGTGCATAGAGGGTGCGCGGATGGCTCTTGCCCGTGTCAAGACGTACTGGGCAGAGATGGAAGCCACCACTATTGCATCCCAGAGTTCGGCGGTAGGCCGGGTATCGGCCGAGCACTATTTTGAGGAAGTCTTAGAAGGCGCTCGTGTAATAGAGGCTCAGTGCTCAAAGCATATCATGTTCTAGTGACATGTATCTCGAATGTAAGAACAATGTTATTTGGATTATAAAGGTTGTGTTTATACTTTTGCCTGAAAGTATTATTATGCCTCCTGTGCGGTCGTTTATGTATATATATATATATATATATATATATATATATATATATATATATATATATATATATATATATCCTGAAAGTTTGCAGTCGTCGGCTTCAGCCCCCACGCATATAATGCGGGGGTGTTCGCAAAAGCGCGTCTTCACACTTGATCCAACGTCTTGGTCCATTAAGGAGGTTGTAGCGCGGCGAACGAGGCAATCGGACTATATTGCTTTAACACTTTCACTTAACCATAGGAGTTTGACAGTGGGGCTACTATATAGCCCCTGGTATTTCCGCGGCTATCCGAATACGGTGCGCGTATGTACATGGCCGGGAAAACCGGCCCTTCGTTAATGCGGAGGAACCCCGAAGATTCCGCTAGGTCATCGAGTGGTTGACCAGTCTCGCGCTTTATCATGACAGTCAGTTTTCGGCTTTCTCTACTGAGGTGCTCATCCGGATGAACCAGGGCACAATCACAGTAGTCCTCCCGGTGCCACCTTAGCCGATAGAGCGGAACGTAAGGTAGCAAAATGCGGGAGCCGGGCAAACCCAACATTTGACCAAAGACATGATTCGGAGCTGATGCATATAAGGCCAAACTCGCGACGCCGAACACTCCCTAAGGTATTCGGTCTTTACAACATGTACCGGGCTGGGCAACGCCCTTGATAATGAACCCCGAGTGTCCAGGTACGTGCATTTTTCTGACGTGGCGAAATGCCAATAACGTCAGCATCCTTCTCGGTTATACTGAGTATTCGGAGGATGTGAACAACAAGATATAGTAAAAAAGGTTTACATAGGGTCTTAATCTAAAAAGAATCCTTTGAGTGGGTCCCTGCTGCACGTCTGCGCCTGTGTCTCCGTTGTGCTGTATCCTGGAAGGGTGTAGCACGATTGTCATCTGTAAATGAGAGGAACTTAGGTGAAAGTTGTCGTGCGAAAAATTGGTTATTCTCAATAAACCATTAAAATTCAAGATAAGTAAAGTTGAGCCGAACTAGCCCTGTTTACACGCGGGAAGCCCCTGGTACCGCCAATGGGGGTATAATCATCAAACCAATCCTGGGTTTATCTAAGCTGTTATAGCTAGTATGCGCCGGACTCGCCTAGCCGTGTCCGCGGTCTTGACGACTGATCATTTATTCTGGCTGGAGAGGCCGTTTAGTGTTCGACTGTTAAAGCCGCCGCACATTCTTCCGCGCATAAGGAACGTTCAATATTTCCACTAATTGTGATGATGCCACGTGGACCGGGCATCTTGAGCTTGAGAGAAGCGTAATGCGGTACTGCATTAAAACGAGCAAAAGCTGCTCTTCCGAGTAGTGCTTGATAGCCACTTCGGAATGGAGCGATGTCCAAGGTTAACTTTTCGCTTCGGAAGTTGTCGGGAGAACCGAATACAACCTCTAGTACTAGAGAGCCCGTGCAGCGGGCCTCTGGGCCTGGTATTACTCCCTTGAAGGTAGTATTACTGTGGCTGATTTTTGTCGGGTCTATCCCCATTTTGCGGACTGTATCCTGATATATCAGATTAAGACTACTGCCGCCGTCTATAAGGACTCGTGTGAGATGGTATCCGTTTATTATTGGGTCTAACATAAGGCAGCCGCTCCTCCGTGCCGGGTACTTGTCAGGTGATCCCTGCGATCAAAAGTGATCGGGCGGGCCAACCAGGGGTTGAACTTAGGGGTGGCTCGTGTGTCTCGGAGTGCGTGTCTGCTTCTCCTCTTCGTCACGTGGATCATGTTCACTATTTTGACCTCTGGTGGGAATTTTTTCTGTCCCCCAGTGCTTTGCTGGCGAGGCTCGTCCTCGTCTTCACTTGGTGTCTCCCTCCCCTTGTGTTCGGCGTTTAGCTTACCGGCCTGCTTGAAGACCCAACATTCTCTGTGGGTGTGATTTGCAGGTTTATCGGGGGTGCCATGAATCTGACATAATTTGTCTAGAATCTTGTTTAGGCTGGACGGTCCATCTCAGCTGCCTTTGAAAGGCTTTTTCCGTTGACCCGGTCGAGAGCCCCTGAATCCGACGTTTACTGCCGTGTTATCTGGGCTGTCTTCTTTATTTCGACGCTTGCTTTTACTGAGTCGTGGTTTTCCATTGCCATCCCTGACTTCTGATGTGCCTGGGTCGCTGGTGCTACTACGGCCTAGCCAGCTATCTTCGCCCGCGCAAAAGCGGGCCATGAGGCTTGTCAGGGCTGCCATTGTTCTCGGTTTTTCTTGGCCGAGGTGTCTGGCGAGCCATTCGTCTCGGACGCTGTGTTTGAAAGCTGCTAAGGCTTCGGCGTCCGGGCAGTCGACGATTTGGTTCTTCTTAGTGAGAAATCTGTTCCAAAGCTTTCGGGCTGACTCTCCGGGCTGTTGAATTATATGACTTAAATCGTCTGCATCCGGAGGTCGGACATAGGTCCCTTGAAAATTAGCCCTAAAAGCATCCTCAAGCTCCTCCCAACTTCCAGTTGAGTTTTCGGGGAGGCTCTTCAGCCAGTGCCGAGCTGGTCCTTTCAGCTTGAGGGGCAAGTACTTGATGGCGTGGAGATCGTCTCCACAAGCCATATCGATATGGAGGATAAAGTCCTCAATCCTGACCCCAGGGTCTGTGGTTCCGTCGTACGCCTCTATGTTCACTGGTTTGAATCCTTTTGGAAATTCGTGGTCCAGCACCTCATCGGTGAAACATAGGGGGTGTGCGGCACCCCTGTATTTGGATGTGTCATGGCGTTCTGACGGTTGCAGTGTTCGGTTTTGGTTGTGCGCTGGAGCGCCTTTCCTTGATCCGTAGATGGATCTGGTCACGCCGGTCTTCTAATGCAAGTCCTCACGTGAATCGTGTGCTGACTTATGTGCGGCCTTGTTAGCCGCTCTATCGCGACCACGAGGTGGTTGATCCGACCGGTCGGCCATTTTGTTTTTCGGCTGTGTGGGCTCTAAGGCCTCATCATCAAATTCAGGCAATAGCTTCCGCTTTGGATAGCTCTTTGTGTGGTAACTACCACCATACTTTTCTTCATTGTCGAGCACTTTGTTCCATCTACTATTGAGCGTATTCTACGCGGCCTTAAGCCTTTGCTTCTACTTCTTCAGACTCCTCACGGTGGCAATAAGCCTTCTGCGGAGGTTCTCTTGTTCCAAGTGCCTTTCCGGGATGATGTGTGCATCCTCGTCTAGACTGTTTTCCTCTCCGGAGGGAGGTTGATGAGCTTTATCCTCGGCATCGCCATGTTCGGACAGCGGTTCCGTACTATGTTTGCCGTTTGCTGGTTCATCCTGCTCTATCGCTGGGTCAATGTGGTCGTCGTTTCCTCTAGAGTCGACCGGGGTGTTATTTTCTCTTGCGCCGTTATCGCTGTTTTTGCCGAGGCGGGATTTGGAGCGGCGCCTACGCCGACGCTTTGGTTGCTTCTCGAGGGAGCTATCCTTCGCTGCATCCTTCCGTTCCTCGTCATTGTTTTCTTTGGGTGTATCCACCATGTATATGTCATTTGATGAAGTGGCTGTCCAGTGCCCTGTGGGCGATGGTTCCTATTCCTCTCCTGCATCGTCGTCCATGCCGTCGATGTCTTCGGATTCGAAATCGAGCATGTCGGTTAAATCGTCGACAGTGGCTACTAAGTGGGTGGTGGGTGGGTCGCGAATTTCTTCGTTGTCCGCATCCCATTCTAGCCAGACATAGTTCGGCCAAGGGTCTCCTGACAGGGAGAGAGACTTCAATGAGTTTAGTACGTCGCCAAAAGGCGAGTGCTGAAAGATATCCGCGGAGGTAAACTCCATGATCGGTGCCCAATCGGATTTGATGGGCACGGACACGAGCAGCTCGGAGTCCGTGGCCGGGGACGAATCCGACGGTTCGGCAACACGGGTCTCGTAGGAGATGAAGCCAGTATTCGGCGCTATCGCCACTGAGTGTGCGGCCTCTGTGGTGGGGTCCATCCACCCGTCCACAGATGGCGCAATTTGTTCCGGATTGAGGGCCGGAGTAGTTGCAGGTGTGATCTCCCGAACACAGTCCGACAACAGAGCTAAATCATGCTCGTCATGATCGTGCGGGGCACCTGACATGGGCTCGAATCCGCCGAAGATCAAGTCTCCGCGGATGTCGGCAGTGTAGTTCAAGTTTCCAAATCTGACCTGATGGCCAAGGGCGTAGCTTTCGATCTGCTTCAGATGGCCAAGCGAATTGGCCCACAGTACGAAGCCGCCGAATACGAAGATCTGTCCGGGGAGGAAAACCTCACCCTGGATCGCATCATTGCCGATGATTGAAGGAGCCATCAAGCCTTACAGTGGAACTCTCAATGAAAGCACCAATGTCGGTGTCAAAACCGGCGGATCTCGGGTAGGGGTCCCGAACTGTGCGTCTAAGGCGGATGGTAACAGGAGGCGGGGGACACGATGTTTACCCAGGTTCGGGCCCTCTCGATGGAGGTAATACCCTACTTCCTGCTTGATTGATCTTGATGATATGAGTATTACAAGAGTTGATCTACCACGAGATCATAGAGGCTAAAACCCTAGAAGCTAGCCTATGGTATGATTGTTGTTGTCCTACGGACTAAGCCCTCCGGTTTATATAGACACCGGAGGGGGATAGGGTTACACAGAGTCAGTTACAAGGGAGGAGATCTACATATCCGTATTGCCAAGCTTGCCTTCCACGCCAAGGAGAGTCCCATCCGGACACGGGTCGAAGTCTTCAATCTTGTATCTTCATAGTCCAACAGTCCGGCCAAAGGATATAGTCCGGCTGTCCGAGGACCCCCTAATCCAGGACTCCCTCGGGTTCCACAGGCAACTTCAGGGCAGCGCACTTCGACAGGTCGTCTGCAATGTCGTTCTCCGCTCGGGGAACATGCTCTGCTTGCAATCCGTCAAAACGCTCTTCCAACTTCCTCACTTCATCCACGTAGGCCTCCATCAACGGGCTCTGGTAATCCTTGTTGACTTGCTTAACGACAAGCTGTGTATCACCTCTGATGATGAGCTTCTTGATTTCGAGGTCTGCCGCGATCCTGAGACCGGCAAGCAATCCCTCGTACTCCGCCGTGTTGTTCGTTGATTTTTCCCGGGGAAAGTGCATCTGGACTACGTACTTGAGGTGCTCTCCGGTGGGCGCGACGAGTAGCACGCCGGCACTAGCACCTTGCAGTGAGAAAGCACCATCAAAGTACATAACCCAATCGCGGCAGGTCTCCTTGCCGGGAAGGGTGGTTTCTTAGGCCTCTTCGTCGGGCCTTGCGGTCCATTCCGCTATGAATTCTGCCAAGGCTCCACTTTTGATTGTTGAAGTACTTTCAAACTTGAGGCCAAAGCTCGACAACTCCAATGCCTACTCCACAATCCTCCCTGTCGCGTCTGGGTTGTGCGAAATCCATTGCAAAGGGAGGCGGGTGACGACGGTGATCTCATGCACTTGGAAGTAGTGACGCGGCTTTCTCAAGGCCATGAGGAGGCCGAAAAGTAGCTTCTGCATACCATAATATCTTGATCTAGCCCCCTACAAGAGGGAACTGACAAAATAAATGGGGTGCTGCACCACCTTCTTCTTCTGTCCCACTTCGCCCATCTGCTCAGACTCTGCCTCGCCGGGATCAGGCCTTGTCGGGGGTCCTGCCTCGCCGGCGTCAGGCTCTACCGGGGAGGGCCCCGGCCCGCCATCCAACGGCTCTGCTGCCACTGCTGCCATTGCTGCTTCTTCCTCAAGTTCCCTCTGCGCAACACTGACCACTTGATTCGTTGCTACTAAGTACAGCAGCAACGGCTCTTGTGGTTTAGGCGCGACTAGTATTGGCGTGGAGGAGAGGTACCTCTTCAAATCTTGCAGCGCTGCCACTGCCTCCAGAGTCCACTTTACTGGACCTGCCTTTTTCAAAACTTTGAAAAAGGGGAGGGCGCGCTCAGCAGATTTGGAGATGAACCTACTCAGGGCAGCAACGCAGCCGGCGAGCCTACGGACGTCTTTGACCCGTTTTGGCGCCTCAATCTGTTCGAGTGCCTTGATCTTGTCGGGATTTGCTTCGATTCCATGTTGAGACACAAAGAACCGGAGAAGTTTGCCGGAGGGGACACCGAACACACACTTCTCTGGGTTGAGCTTGAGGTTGATCTTGCGCAGATTTGCAAATGTTTCTTCTAAATCTTGCACGAGCGTGGCCTTATCCTTGGTTTTGACCACTATGTCATCCATGTAAGCTTCCATATTTCTATGTAGCCGGGGCTCAAAACCAATCTGGACTGCTCGGGCAAACGTTGAACCAGCGCTCTTCAACCCAAAAGGCATTCATACAAAATAGTACGTACCACATGGGGTGATGAACGCGGTTTTTTCTTTGTCCTCCTTCATCATGAAGATCTGGTGGTATCCTGAATAAGCGTCAAGGAATGACAGTAGGTCACACCCGACAGTGGAGTCCACAATCTGGTCGATGAGTGGCAGAGGGAAAGGATCCTTTGGACACGCTTTATTGATATCTGTGTAGTCAATACACAGCCTCCATTTCCCATTTGCCTTACGCACCACCACTAGATTGGCCAACCACGTGGGGTGGAGCACTCCTCTCACCAGGCCTGCCACCTCTAACTTCCTGATCTCCTCGATAATGAACTCTTGTCGCTCCAAAGCTTGCTTCCTGACCTTCTACTTGCCGGGCCACGCATGAGGACAGACATCAAGGTGGTGCTCAATCACCTACCTGGGAACGCCGGGGATGTCAGATGCTTGCCATGAAAACACAACGACATTCGCCCGCAGGAAGGCGACGAGCACGCTTTCCTATTTGCTATTGAGGGTGGAGCTTATAGTGAAAGCTCCGTCCGTACCGTCCTCCTTGACGGACTCCTTCTTGGTTTCTGGTGGTGCAGCCTTGGACTCCTTGCTCTTGCCGGTGGAGCTCTCTGGCACGTCCTCAACAGGAGCGCAACACTCTGAAGAGGCGCGCTTGCTGGAGTGGGTGCGAGAGGCCTTGCTGGAACAGGTCTTGTTGGCCTTCTTCCTTCGTGGGGCTTTAGCGGCAGGAGCAAGTGCCTTGGTGGCAGTTGCTGCAACTGCCTCTCGGTAGAGTTGGTCGGCGCAGATGAGCGCGTCTTTCTTATCAGAGGGGACGGTGATGATGGTCAGCGGCCCCGACATCTTCAATGTGTTGTAGGCGTAGTGTGACGCCGCCATGAACTTGGCCAGCGCTGGGCGGCCAAGGATCCCATTGTATGGCAAGCGGATCTCGGCGGCATCAAAAACGATCTTCTCCGTCCTATAGTTCAGCTTGCCCCCAAATGTAACGGGCAGCGTGATTTTGCCTTTTGGCTGGCTCCTTCCCGGGTTGACCCCTTGAAACGTGCCCGTCTCCTCGAGGTCTCCATTAGGAATCTGTAGCCTCTTGATCACAGCGGGCGAGATCAAGTTCAAACCTGCCCCACCGTCAACCAGCACTTTCGTCACCTTAAGGTTGCATATTATTGGTGAAACCAACAACGGCAAACACCCGACCGCAGTCGTGTGATCAGGGTGATCCTCGGTGTCAAAAATGATGGGCGTGTGGGACCACTTCAGTGGCTTCTGGGCATCGAATGATGGCTCTGCTGCAGTGACCTCTCGTGCCCACTATTTTAGTTGGCGGTGAGAGGTATGCAACGAGGCGCCACCGTCGACGCACATGGCCTCTATAGCTTTCTGGAACTCGTGCACGCCGGACTCGTCGTCCTCGTCATGATCATCATCTTCCTCCTTCTTGTCGCGGCCCCGAGCGGGCCTCTCTTGCTGATTATCCTTGCCGCGGTGACCTCCTTGGCTGCCATGCTTCTTGCCGGACCCCTCAGCACCATCCTGACCCTTCTCCTTGTCCTGCCTTTCATATTCAGCTTTCTGCTTCTCCGCAAGCAGCTCAACCTGTCGGCAATTCTGGAGGTCATGGCCCTTGGTGCGGTGGATCTTGCAGTCCTGCTTGTCGGAGCCTCCTGGCTTGTCGGCGGCCGCCAAGGCCCAGCAGGTGGCGCACCCGGCAATCTCCTTGCCGGGGTCGTCAGCCTTGGTCTTCTTGGCGGTGCCGGGGTTGCCGGATCCCTCAACGGCAAACACAGTCTGTCCCTTACGCTTCCTGTTGTGGCGCTGACCCTTCTTCATCGGGGCAGCGGCGTCTTCATCCGTGGAGTCGGTTTCCACGCCGGCATCCTCGCCGTGGTACTTCCTTCCTTCCTCAGCCCGGGCACATCTTTCAGCCAGAACATAAAGTTCGGCTACATCCTTGACCATGTTCATTGCCAGCTCTTCACGCATCTGACGGTTGCGTACGTTCTGATGGAACGCACTGATGATAGCGGCAGGATGAACATCTGGGATGGTGTACTGCACACGGCTGAATCTTTGTATGTAGTTACGCAGGGGCTCACCATCCTTCTGGGGGGATGACATGCAAGTCACTTGCCTAGCCAGGAGCTTGGTGGCCTCCGGTAAGGGCGCCAACAAACTCGTGGCACAGATCTGACCAGGAAGAGATGGAATCCACTGGCAGGTGCATCAACCACGACATGATGTTGGGCTTAAGTGCCAACGGAAAGTAGTTGGCGAGCACCTTGTCGTCACGAGCCCCGGCGGCTTGCATCGCAATGGTGTAGATGCTGAGGAACTCCGATGGGCGAGTCTTGCCGTTGTACTTTTCCCCAACATCAGGCTTGAACGTGCGGTGGGAGGGCCACTGGAACTGCCGCAGCTCTCGGGTAAAGGCCGGACAACCCACCTCGTAAGGCAGGTCGCCAGAGCCCCCTGGCGCTGGGTGGTCCATAGCAGGCCCTGCACACCGATCTGACCGTTGGTCGCACCGGGTTCGCGGGTCAGACGACGCTGTGGAAACTTTGTCACAGGCGTCGGCTCGACGAGCCGGTGGCTGCTGTCGCGGCCGTGGGGGAGGAGAGTGCACCGTTGTCGCAGCATCTTGTGTCCTCCCACAGCCGGCATGCACTTGCTCGATAGAACGCCAGCATGAGGGTCCCACTGGGAGCGGCTCGTCTTTGTTGGCGAAGCTGACGATGCTTCGGATGGTGGCCCTCCACTCGTCGAGCTTCTCCACAGCAGGGGAAGTCGAGGAGCAGTTGCACGCGCGCCAGCGCTTCTACCAGCATGGGCGGCGGCGAAAGATGCGTGGACCGTGACGCACTCCGACTTCTGACCAAGTTAGAAGGAGCTCTGTCACGGTCTTGCGGTCGCACGCCACTTCCGCCGGCGTCCGGGTGCGCATGCCGGCCTGGTGCGTCCTGAGAGTGGTGCACAGGGCTCTTCCCGCGGCGGTGCCCGAGAGCTCCGACGTCGCGGTGTCGCTCATCGCGCGCGGCCTTGGAAGGCCGCGGCGCGGGCGCCAGCTGGGGTGCCATAGAGGTTGCCGCGCTGCCCGTGGGCGGCACGGCCCCGCCCCCGGACCCAGCGGCGCGTGGCTCGTTGTCTTGGACTCGAACGACGCCGCTCGCCTGGCTCCGATTGCCAAAGTGTCATGGATGCTCGCGGGCCACGTCTCCGGCACCGTTCGCGGCCACCCGGTCGCCTGCCCGCGCTAGCGCGGACGGGCCAGCTCCGGACGACCCGATCGCTGTGATCCCCTTCTTCTTGGGGGCCATGGTGATGATGAAGTCAATGCGCTAACTTCCAAACCGGATTTTCACAGCTTGCGCCCCCTACCTGGCGCGCCAAAGATGTCGGTGCAAACGACACCTATGGGATCATGGGGAATCCCTTCTATGATTGGCTGGCGCGGGGCTGTCGAAAGAGCGGGTTTAGAAGATCAACACGGGGAGTTTATCCAGGTTCGGGCCGCGAGTGATGCGAAATACCCTACTCCTGCTGGTTTGTGTTTTCTGGTGTTCTTGGACTAGCTACAAAGCGTGCAGGGTCCAAACAGTCTGAATCCACCTCCAGTATGCCTCAGCCCTCCTTTTATAGCCAAAGGGGTCGCCAGAGTGGCACACAGGAGGTGGAAAGTTTGTACTGTACACAAGTCTATCATCTGGCATCGTAGGACAAACACATTTAATGCGCTGCCGACGTGCCCTCTCACTTTATCGGGGATGGCAAGAAAACTCGTTCCGTTCGCCACCGCTTCGCCTCGCTCCGACGCGCGTCCAGGCTAACTAGGCGTGCAGCGCCACACTAGCTGGTTGGCTGCTGAGTTGGTGCGGTGGCAGAGTCTTCACGAAGATCTGCATGCCACCATGCAGGTGCTTGCTGAGTTAGCCTGGAAACTGCTCGTCGCCATGCAGGTGCGTGCCTTGTTGGCGAGTTGACTACTGTGTTGGAAAAACAGTGGAGCCTTGGCAGGTGGGGGCCTGGCTGCGGCCCCGCATATGTCCCTGGCAAGGTCGTTGCCGGGGTCTCGCAGGCGTCCCCGGGAAGGGTCTTGTCGGGGGTTTTGTGAGCGTCCCTGGCAAGGACCTTGGCGGGGTTTTCGTCTGTGGGTTCTCATCTAGTATTGTATGTCCTTGGTCTTGACAAAGATCTGCATGCCACCATGCAGGCACCTCCCGAGCCTTGGTTCCAATGTTGTGGATGCTGTCGGAACTCTTAGGCTCAAGGGTGGCGGCTCTGCTGGTGTTGGGCAAGTTGCCCCGGCAAAGGCCCTTGCCGGGGCTACATAAGCTGCCCCGGCAATGCTCCTGCCGGGGAGACCCCACCTTGTCCCTTCGCTCCTCGCGCCTCTGTCTTGGCGTTGCTCTGGTAGTCTTGTGTCTTCGCTTCCTCTTCCCTGCCAAGCGTGGCCGCGGGCGTGTGGCTGCGACTGCCGGCGCACAAGTAAAGGGGTACAAAAAGGACCCCTACTTCTGTACACCGACAATGACACTACTAGATATTTCATTATAACCGAGGGTCCAATCACCGTCGGATATTTTTGATCACCGTCGACTATTACTAAAACCAACGGTACACCGTCGGCCATCTCCCGTCAGCCTTGCTTCATCGGCCATTACAGTAATGGACGGCGGTACAGTTGGGTAATATTGTCACCTATGGTAGTTAGTCGCCGATGAGCCGTCGGGCATGTTATTGTGACCTGCTCGCTCTTCTTAGCCCGACGACATTTATAGCCGACGGTTCCTTGTCGGGCATTTACTCTCTGACGGTTATTGCTTCCCGTCGGTTTTCAAAATAGTCGACGGTACATTTGTCCCGCTGGACTTAGTTATGACAATGAGGAGAACCAAACCGTTAGCTCATTAGATGGTTGACAATGTATACAACCTTTCAAGAAACCTGTTAGTTGAGGGTGAGCGAACACCGCCAGGAAACCTGTTAGTCGAGGGTGAGCAAACACCGTCAATTTATAAATTCACCAACAGTTTGAAGTCCCCATTGGCATTCTGTGTAACCGAGACATATTTTCCACCATAGGTCATTACTCACCCCTCATATATTTCTTTCACCAAGGGGTGTTTCACTCCATAGCAATAATTCAGAATACTGGCATTCCAACAAATGCATCTCATACACAGGCACAAGGTATTGAGTTGCATCCAAATTGCATTAACCATAATTACCAAATGTCAAATGCAGAACAAAATAGTAACTGAGATATGTCACATTTTGCATAAGATAAATTGCCCACTAAGACAAATTTGTCCATAAGATAATAAAGTGTTTCAAATATCTAACATAACTTCATTTTGGCATGACTTGAAGATCATTAGACTTTTATAGCCAATCATCATAATCATCGCCATAGCCATAGTCATCCTCATCTCCATAGTCATCATATTCCCCATCACCATAGTGATCATGGTGCTCATCAAGATACAGATCACCCTCGCCATAGTTACCATATCCCCCATTGCCATAGTAGTCATCCTCATTTCCATGACGCGTACTGCCTCCAATCCTGCTTCCCATTTCCTAAGTAATGACAAGACTAGTTGTCAGTATAATGTAGCTGAAATTTAAGTGACCTACGGGGATCAAACTTAATTGTTCTAATTGACAAGTTAGTTGCTAGCTGCTATTTAACAGTATGGCTATCCAACAATATGGTGCCTATTCACCTTTTGATCCTTCACATGAAATTTTTAGAGGAAGCATGAATCAGCAGGAACACATATTCCATACACATTTTCCAAGTACAATGCATATCTATCTGCGACCCCATTGTCAACAGTGTTTACATTTCGCAGTCACATGACACAGCCGAATGAGTAAATTAACAGACCACTATTGGCTAGTTTGGGCATATAGTAAACTAATTAAGAATGACATGTACAAAAAGCATAAACTAGCAGCATGTGCCCCAAGGTGAAATAATATTTGCATGTATATGTATTATAATTGAAATGCATATGTACAGAGGCTTTACCGAACATGGTTCAACAATGCTTAGATAAAAAGGATGGGTTTTCGTAAGAAAAATATTCCGGATGGTTAGCCTAAATTCTTTCATGTCTACTAATTCGTTCTCCGCGACCTGAATAAATTATACATGAAGTACAAATAAACTATTGTTCATACTATCATATGTTTGCCTATTAATGATTTTTGAATTAACACGGTTAAGTTTATCTAGTTTTGCACATAAGAAATGATAGCAAATTTAGAGATGCAAGCAAACAAGGCATATGTACAGAGAAACAAGCAACCAAGGCAGACGTGCAGAGAAACAAGCATGACAACTGTAGGCTATCAAGTGTGGTCTTCACTGCATTTTTCTCATAGATGTGCAGATAAACTTGTTCTATCAACCATCAAGTATTTACATGCAGTAACAATCATTTCTCTTGGGTATATAATCCTTTATAGGAATGCGCCAATATAGTTAAGCATGCATTTCTTTTCTAAATATGTAATTAAAATATATGAAGGATCTGCCTCTGCTGCTACTTTCCATGACCAAAAATCCTACACCTGACTTGCACACGCAAATTCTTTCTTGATATATGGTCTAAATGTGCTAATGTGCTAATACATATGCAAAGAGAAACACATAAATGGTGGAACAAGGAGAGGTCATCCCTAGACTTGCGAGCACGACAACAATGAACTAACCTTTTCGGTTTGGTGTTGAGGCACATCACCTCGTCCCCTTTGAAATCCGCCTTCAGAATATCATGGAGACTATGTATCATACACAAAAGAAACATTACTTAATGGTTCAATTGCTGAAAGCCTACCATTGATATGGGTATAACTTACCAAGTCATCTACTGCTGATTGCATTATGCCATCAAAATCGACTCCCCCTTTCTCAGCCAAAGACTATAAACATCAGCATGTCAGCACAAACCTATCCACTCAGACTCCAATTTACAAGAGAAGACAAGATTACCTGAACAACAAGCTCAATGCCTCGAAGACGCTTGATCTCCCGCTTAAAATGTTTGTTTTCTCTCCCTAGACGCTCCTCCTTAGCAGACTGCACCAGTTGTGAGGCGCCCTTTTAGACTTAAACTTCGCCTTCTCTGCTTTGCTAAACAACTCATTAGCAATTCCCAGCCTGCCATGTGGCATTCTACCTGCTGCTTCGTAGATGATTTGTCCATCTAAATCTGGATGCTCCTTTTCCCAATTTTCTCCATGGGCATTTTTCATTGCCTTATCAAAATCCTCCTTTTCAAATTAAAAATTAATGGTAAACTGCAGTGTTATGCACATAGTTCTCATGATGATTATAATGAACTAAGTTGCAATATTTTACTAACCCAACGATCAACAGTTCTTTGACTGCATATCCGCTCTTCATCAGTCCCTCGATGCAATTTGTGTGTGTGAAGCCAAGCACCAGAAATTCTAGGGTCTTTACCGGTTTTGAGTTTCTACATTTCAAGAGTGTGACACATCATCCAATGTAAATGAAACTTCCTTATTCAATAGTAAGCAGAAAGATGTTTGACGAAAATAGCACCAGAAATTGACGTGTGGCGACAACATTTCTAGCACCATTGCAATGGAAGACCGCGTCCCCATTAGCAAGTCTGTTCATCTTGTTGGTTAAAGATAACCCTCTAAATTCAGTACTACTCCAGTGCTCACATAGTAGACGCCAACCAACGTCTGTATCGAAGTCAACTCTCTTTGTAGAAATTAAAGCTTCCTTAGTTGGCCAGCGGTTACCATCCTCATCCATTTCTGTTAGTTCTGTAGGCAATTGTCCCTTCTTATTTAATCTTTTGATGGCTGCCGCCTTTTCCTCATGTAGCATCTGCTTGAGTTCTCCTCCAAAACACCATCTTCCTTCTCTTGTTCCGATGGGTCACACTTGAAATGCCACTGCCAAAAACCATCCCAAAACATTTTTGTTAGTTACTAGTGCATTTATGGAAGTGATATATGTATAATCATCAAAGCTTCCAACACTTCATAGATAAACCAAGTAGATTTGTCATGCTTGTGACCAAAATAAAGAATTTTAACTACCACCCATCCACCAATTTTAGACTTGTTATGTATAAATATAATATGTTCACCTCTGTTTCAGAATTCTAAGTACTAGAAAAACTGATTCAAAATTCTCTAAGCATTTATAGAAACAATATATATATATGTGCATATACTTACCCAAAATTCTTCCACTATTTCGGAAGCTGCTGTTCTTACTTCTGGACCAGGGGACCACTTGTAGTCCTCCCAACACAATACTGGTTTCTGGTCATTTTTTGGACCAATTGGCGGTGGATACATCTGGCGCACTAAGGCACCTAGCACCGTTGATGGATCACGAGCACTGTATGGGTGCCTTTCTGAAAGGATCGAGAAGAGGTGTCTAGAGGAGGGGTGATTAGACCCTCAACAAGCAAAAGTAGCAGTTTTTAAGTTCGTCAAGTTGAGGTGGAGTTTTAGCACAAGTTTAAGCATTCGCAATACATTACAAGGAAGCATGGCAAGAGTATAAGTAGCGGAAAGAATAAAGCATGCTAGTTGCAAGAAAGTAAAGGGATGGGATTGGAGTGTGCAAACGCAATGAAGACATGGAGAATTTTGGCGTGGTTCCGATAGGTGGTGCTATCGTACGTCCACATTGATTGAGGGCTCCAGCCATGAAGTGTAACGGCTGCACGAGTCCACGGAGGGCTCCACCCATGAAGGGTCCACGAAGAAGCAACCTTGTCTATCCCACCAGGGCCATCGCCCACGAAGGACTTGCCTCACTCGGGTAGATCTTCATGAAGTAGGCGATCTGCTTGCCCTTACAAACTCCTTGGTTCAACCCCACAATCTTGTCGGAGGCTCCCAAGTGACACCTAACCAATCTAGGAGACACCACTCTCCAAAAGGTAATAGATGGTGTGATGATGATGAAGTCCTTGCTCTTGTGCTTCAAATGTTAGTCTCCCCAACACTCAACTCTCTCTCACAGATTTGGCGATGGTGGAAAGATGATTTGAGTGGAAAGCAACTTGGGAAGGCTAGAGATCAAGATTCTTGTGGTTGGATTGGAATGTCTTGGTCTCCACACATGAGTAGGTGGTTCTCTCTCAGAAAATGAGTAGTGGAAGTGTAGGCACATTCTGATGGCTCTCTCTTCAATAGAAAAGGGGTGGAGGGGTATATATATTCTCCACACAAAATCCAACGGTTACACACATTTGACCCAAATTGGTCAGACCGAATAGAAGAACTCGGTGAGACCGATTTAGTTCAAAATGTGAATGTTAGGAATCTCGGTGGGACCAACATGATCAACTCAGTGGGACCGATGTGCTAGGGCCACAAAACCTCATCTCGGTGTGACTGATTGCATGAACTCGGTGAGACCGATTTCAGCAATGAGTAAACAGAGAGTTAGTCAGGCAAACTCGGTGTGACCGATTGCACATTTCGGTGAGACCGAAATAATTGCAACAGGCAACAGAGAGTTTGCAAGGCCATCTCGGTGGGACCGAGATCCGTATCGGTGAGACCGAATTGTCTAGGGGTTCTGGCAGTGACTATGTCAAAAGAACTCGGTGGCACCGGATAGATCAAATCGGGAGGGCTGAGTTTGACTTTAGGTTTTGGACATATGTGGAAATTAGAAAGTGGCTGAGGGTTTTGGAGCAATATCACTAAGCACTTTGAGCAAGTAGTCCATTAAGCAACACCTCATCCCCTTTTAATAGTATTGGCTTTCCTATGGACTCAATGTGATCTTGGATCACTAAAATGAGAATGAAGAGTCTTGAGCTATTGCCAATCTTTGTCCTTAGCATTTTGAAGGGGTTCCACATCCTCTTGTCCTTGCCATTGCCATTGTTGAACTGATCTGAAATATACTAGATAAAGGTATTAGTCCAACAAGAGATATGTTGTCATTAATTACCAAATCACCCAGGGAGCACTTGTGCTTTCAATCTCCCCTTTTTGTTAATTAATGACAACATACATCAAAGCTTTTAGATAAAAACATATGAAGAGTATCAAGTAAAACTTTGGAAAGACATGTAACATGCATAGGCTCCCCCTACATGTATGCGATCATGTAAAGATAGAATATAAGAACATGTGAATGCATAAGCATGTCAGAGCAAGCAATGAGTTACATGTATCTTGGCTATATGCATCAGAGCAAAAGATGTAGATAAGATAAGTGCACCTTCATGTTCGTGAATCCTTCTTGCAAAAATAATATGTACATCAGCAAGAGATCATCATGCACATGAGTGTGATGCATATACTTACCTTGTGGTCTTGAGCTAGCTTTGGAAGAGACGATCTTGTGAAAACAGGGTTAGAGAACACAAGAACATTTTAATTAAAGTAATTTCAGAAAACCACAAGAGTACAAAGACTGGGATGACATGTAATGGGTGAGTACTTAGTACTCCATTTGGATATGGACATGTCCTCAAAGATTAAAGATATGCAATGAATTCTAAAGATTTTCTTCTCTTAGATATGAACTCTTTCTCCCCCTGAATCTGATATTGGATAATGGGAGAAGGTAGGGTAAGAGAGAATCACAACAGAGAAAAAAATAGAGCAAGAAATGGTACAAACAACCATACAATAACATGTCTTTCCCCTCTTAAAGACATGTTACTTCTCTCCTCTATTGTTAATAAGCATCTGGAGAAGCTAAGATGTGCTATCTCTCCCATGTGATAAGCTTTGATGTGCTCTCTCTCCCCCTTTGATGCCAATTTCCAAGAAGGGATCTTCTGGAGCATGAGTCAAATAGGTCTGGTCCTTGAGACACACTACAAAGCAGCATGTAGTTTAAGATGCGAGTAGAGGATAAGAATCATCGAGTGGAGCTGGATAAGAAATGACATTTGCAATGGCAAAAAGTTTTCTCAGTAGTGAAATCGGTAACGCCGATCCGTGTTCATCGGTGACGCCGAGTTGACAGTGCCAGGGATGATGCATATCGATCAGACCGGGTTAGTCCGCGTCGGTTGTACCGATGAACTATCTACAACTAATCCCTGTAGTTCGGTCTAGCCGATAGGCATAAATCGGTGAATCCGAGTTCAATGCAGAGGAAAAGTTTTGTCAGCTCAGCTCACTTGGCAATAGAAATCTCACAAGGATCTGCAGGGAATTAACTGAAGGATTTGCAATGAATTAGACACAGAAAAAGCAGAGAAAAACACATACAAAGAAGGAGATCTAGATGAAGTTTTTTTTGTAAGGGGAACAAGATTGCAAGAGACATATGCAAAACACAAAACAAAGAAACACAAGAGAACTTCATCTAGAAGGGGTCGGTGACAAAGTCACCTATGTTAGAGTATATTTACTGAGGAGTCAAGTGATAACACTTGATCGTAGGTCATACTCATTGTTTAAGCTCAAAAGGGGTTACCATTTTTTGTTTAAGCCCTTTGATGTATTCTCATCTTGTTGAGTTGCTTTGACCCATGACTTGGAGTAAAGCTTCTCTAAGATGGAATAACATACCTTGGGTGGTGGTGTTGATCTTGATCATGTAGTCGAACTTGTGTTGGATGCTCAAAGTTGATGTAGTTCATCAAGAGTTGGGAGCACCACTTAGAGTTTGAGTTCATCTTCCTACATGGGTTAGTCTTGCAAGGAAGATCACTTGTGTATCCAAAATGACAATCATGAAACTTGATACCAAATGAAATTTGATATATAGAGATTGTTAAAGGATATGTTGAGTGAGCTCATCCTTCCTTGTATTCAACAACCATATAGTAGAAACTTGGTGATGTAGAGATTGCTCAAGATGTGAGTGACTTGCAATCTCATAGATTTGGGCTCATCCAAGTACCTACAAGGGTTAGATAACATGCAAGGGTACAAGTATAGATCCAAGACATAAGATCATCATCATAAGAGAAATATCAAGGATTAGTTAAAAAAAGGCTCATGCCTTGCATGTATCCAAATGGAGTTTCTACTCCAAGTTCGAGGCATCAATGATGTTCAATTCACCTCTCAAACGGCAAAATACTTTCTCATCAAGCGGTTTGGTGAATATATCCGCCAATTGCTTATCGGTTCGAACATGCTTAAGATTGATGTCTCCTTTAGCAACATGATCTCGAATGAAATGATGACGAACTTCAATATGCTTAGTTCGAGAATGTTGCACGGGATTGTGAGCAATCTTAATAACACTTCCATTATCAAAAAGCAATGAAACATGTTTCACATATATCCCATAATCCTTAAGGGTTTGGGTCATCCAAAGTAATTGAGCACAACATGATCCGACGGCAATGTATTCCACTTCGGCGGTGGATAAGGATACCGAGTTTTGTTTCTCGGAGGACCAAGACACAAGAGATCTACCAAGAAATTGACAAGTACCCGAAGTGGACTTTCTATCAACCTTGTCACCGGCATAGTCCGAATCAGAGTAGCCAACAAGATCAAAAGAAGACCTCTTAGGATACCAAATGCCAAAATTTGGTGTATGAATTAAGTATCTCACTATCCTTTTCACAGCCTTAAGATGACATTCTTTAGGGGCCGCTTGATATCATGCACACATGCGCACACTTAGCATAATATCGGGATGGGAGGCACATAGATATAACAATGAAGCAATCATAGAGCGGTAAACCTTTTGGTCAACCGGTTTGCCATCCTTAGTCAAGTCAAGATGTCCACTAGTTGGCATGGGTGTTTTCATACCTTTGCTTTCTTGCATGTTAAACTTGTTGAATAAGTCCTTGGTATACTTTGTTTGGGAAACAAAGGTACCCTCATTAGTTTTCTTGATTTGCAAACTAAGAAAGAATTTGAGTTCACTCATCATAGACATCTCAAACTTCTCCGACATTAGCCTTCCAAACTTTTCACTAAAATGCGGGTTAGTTGATCCAAATATGATATCATCCACATAAATTTGGCACAAAAATAATTCACCATTAACCCTTTTAGTAAAAAGTGTAGAATCAATTTTTCCAATTTCAAAGCCTTTTCCAATAAGAAACTTAGTCAAGCATTTATACCAAGCTCTATGAGCTTGTTTAAGACCATAAAGAGCACTGTGAAGTTTGTAAACATGATTAGGTTTCTTAGGATTAACAAAGGCAGGAGGTTGTTTAACATAGACTTCCTCCTCAATTTCACCATTTAGAAAAACACTTTAATGTCCATCTGGTATAACGTGATATTATGATGACTGCCATAAGCAAGTAAGATGCGTATGGACTCAAGTCTAGCAACGGGGGCATATGTCTCACCATAGTCCATACCTTCGACTTGAGTGTAGCCTTGGGCGATGAGACGGGCCTTGTTGTGTACAACTTGTCCATCCTCATCTTGCTTATTCCGAAACACCCACTTGGTTACAATGACATTTTGGTTGTCGTCCGACTTTTCTACTAAAGTGCACACTTGATTCCTCTCGAAAATGTGTAGCTCTTCATGCATGGCGTTCACCCAATCCGGATCATCAAGAGCTTCTTCAATCTTCATAGATTCAATACTAGAAATGAATGAGTAATGTTTACAAAAGTTAGCCAAACAAGTTTTAGAGCGAGTAATTCTCCCAGTTTGAATATCATCAAAGATTTGTTCGACGGGATGGTCTCTTGAGACTCTTGCTCTAACTCATGAGAGTTTTTGTTTGGGTCGAGGAGGAACATCCTCTTCATTGTCTTTTTCTTCCTCTTGTCCTTCTTCATTGTTGTTAGCATTGTTGTTCTCTTGTGGAGGTGGGGAAGGAGGCCTGTCGGTGTTAAAACCGGCCGATCTCGGGTAGGGGGTCCCGAACTGTGCGTCTGAGGATCGAAGGTAATAGGAGGCAGGGGCACGATGTTTACCCAGGTTTGGGCCCTCTTAATGGAGGTAATACCCTACTTCCTGCTTGATTGGATTTGATGAGTATAGGGATTACAAGAGTTGATCTACCTCGAGATCGTAATGGCTAAACCCTAGATGTCTAGCCCGTATGATTATGATTGCCTCTACGGACTAAACCCTCCGGTTTATATAGACACCAGAGGGGGTCAGGGTTTGCTACCTCTTGAGCACTGCGTTGGTTTTTCCCTTGAAGAGGAAAGGGTGATGCAGTAAAGTAGCATAAGTATTTCCCTCAGTTTTTGAGAACCAAGGTATCAATCCAGTAGGAGACCACGCTCAAGTCCCGCGCACCTACACAAACAAATAAGAACCTCGCAACCAACGCGATAAAGGGGTTGTCAATCCCTTCACGGTCACTTACGAGAGTGAGATCTGATAAGATAATATTTTTGGTATTTTTATGATAAATACTAAAAGTAAAGAAAGCAAAATAAACGACGCCAGAAATAGCTTGTTGACGAGAGATTAATATAATGGAAAATAGACCCGGGGGCCATAGGTTTCACTAGTGGCTTCTCTAAAGATAGCATAAGTATTACGGTGGGTGAACAAATTACTGTCGAGCAATTGATAGAATTGATCATAGTTATGAGAATATCTAGGTATGATCATGTATATAGGCATCACATCCGCGACAAGTAGACCGACTCCTGCCTGCATCTACTACTATTACTCCACACATCGACTGCTATCCAGCATGCATCTAGAGTATTAAGTTCATAAGAATGGAGTAACACTTTAAGCAAGATGACATGATGTAGAGGGATAAACTCATGCAATATGATATAAACCCCATCTTGTTATCCTCGATGGCAACAATACAATACGTGCCTTGCTGCCCCTGCTGTCACTGGGAAAGGACACCGCAAGATTGAACCCAAAGCTAAGCACTTCTCCTATTGCAAGAAAGATCAATCTAGTAGGCCAAACCAAACTGATAATTCAAAGAGACTTGCAAAGATAACCAATCATACATAAAAGAATTCAGAGAAGATTCAAATATTGTTCATAGATAAACTTGATCATAAACCCACAATTCATCGGTCCTGACAAACACACCGCAAAAGAAGATTACATTGAATCGATCTCCAAGAGAATCGAGGAGAACTTTGTATTGAGATCCAAAGAGAGAGAAGAAGCCATCTAGCTAGTAACTATGGACCCGAAGGTCTGAGGTAAATTACTCACACATCATTGGAGAGGCTATGGTGTTGATGTAGAAGCCCTCCGTGATCAATGCCCCCTCCGGCAGGACGCCGGAAAAGGCCCCAAGATGGGATCTCACGGGTACAGAAGGTTGCGGCGGTGGAATTAGGTTTTCGTGGATGCCTCTGATGGTTTGGGGGTACGTAGGTATATATAGGAGGAAGAAGTACGTCGGTGGAGCAACATGGGCCCCACAAGGGTGGAGGGCGCGCCTGGGGGGGGGGGGGGTAGGCGCGCCCCCCTGCCTCGTTCTCTCCATGTTGATTGGTTGACATGGACTCCAAGTCATCTGGATCACGTTTGTTCCGAAAATCACGTTCCCGAAGGTTTCATTCCGTTTGGACTCCATTTGATATTCTTTTTCTGTGAAACACTGAAATAGGCAAAAAACAGCAATTTGGGTTGGGCCTCCGGTTAATAGGTTAGTCCCAAAAATAATATAAAAGTGTATAATAAAGCCCATTAAACATCCAAAACAGAATATAATATAGCATGGAACAATCAAACATTATAGATACGTTGGAGACGTATCAAGCATCCCCAAGCTTAATTCCTGCTCGTCCTCGAGTAGGTAAATGATAAAAACAGAATTTTTGATATGGAATGCTACTTGGCATAATTTTCAATGTAATTCTCTTAATTGTGGTATGAATGTTCAGATCAGAAAGATTCAAGACAAAAGTTTAATATTGACATAAAAATAATAATACTTCAAGCATACTAACTAAGCAATTATGTCTTCTCAAAATAACATGGCCAAAGAAAGTTATCCCTACAAAATCATATAGTCTGGCTATGCTCTATCTTCGTCACACAAAGTATTTAATCATGCACAACCCCAATGACAAGCCAAGCAATTGTTTCATACTTTTGATGTTCTCAAACTTTTTCAATCTTCACGCAATACATGAGCGTGAGCCATGGACATAACACTACATGTGGAATAGAATGGTGGTTGTGGAGAAGACAAAAAGGAGAAGATAGTCTCACATCAACTAGGCGTATCAACGGGCTATGCAGATGCCCATCAATAGATATCAATGTGAGTGAGTAGGGATTGCCATGCAACGGATGCACTAGACCTATAAGTATATGAAAGCTCAACAAAAGAAACTAAGTGGGTGTGCATCCAACTTGCTTGCTCACGAAGACCTAGGGCATTTTGAGGACGCCCATCATTGGAATATACAAGCCAAGTTCTATAATGAAAATTTCCCACTAGTATATGAAAGTGACAACATAAGAGACTCTCTATCATGAAGATCATGGTGCTATTTTGAAGCACAAGTGTGGTAAAAGGATAGTAGCATTGTCCCTTCTCTCTTTTTCTCTCATTTTTTATTGGGCCTTTTCTATTTTTTATGGCCTTTTTTTTCGTCCGGAGTCTCATCCCGACTTATGGGGGAATCATAGTCTCCATCATCCTTTCCTCACTTGGGACAATGCTCTAATAATGATGATCATCACACTTTTATTTACTTACAACTCAATACTTAGAACAATATGACTCTATGCGAATGCCTCCGGCGGAGTACCGGGATATGCAATGAATCAAGAGTGACATGTATAAAAATTATGAACGGTGGCTTTGCCACAAATACGATGTCAACTACATGATCATGCAAAGCAATATGACAATGATGGAGCGTGTCATAATAAACGGAATGGTGGTAAGTTGCATGGCAATATATCTCGGAATGGCTATGGAAATGCCATGATAGGTAGGTATGCTGGCTGTTTTGAGGAAGGTATACGGTGGGTGTATGATACCGGCGAAAAGTGCGCGGTATTAGAGAGGCTAGCAATGGTGTAAGGATGAGAGTGTGTATAATTCATGGACTCAACATTAGTCATAAAGAACTCATATACTTGTTGCAAAAATCTATTAGTTATCAAAACAAAGTATTACACGCATGCTCCTAGGGGGATAGATTGGTAGGAAAAGACCATCGCTCGTCCCCGACCGCCACTCATAAGGAAGACAATCAATAAATAAAGCATGCTCCGACTTCATCACATAACGGTTCACCATACGTGCATGCTACGGAAATCACAAACTTTAACACAAGTATTTCTCAAATTCACAACTACTCAACTAGCATGACTCTAATATTACCATCTTCATATCTCAAAACAATTATCAAGCATCAAACTTCTCATAGTATTCAACACACTCATAAGATTTTTTTTACTAATCTTGGATGCCTATCATAATTAAAGAAAATTACCACGCTGTTTTGTAAGACTCTCAAAATAATATAAGTGAATCATGAGAGAACAATAATTTCTATAAAATAAATCCACCACCGTGCTCTAAAAGATATAAGTGAAGCACTAGAGCAAAACTATATAGCTCAAAAGATATAAGTGAAGCACATAGAGTATTCTAACAAATTCCGAATCATGTGTGTCTCTCTCAAAAGGTGTATACAGCAAGGATGATTGTGGAAAACTAACAAATAAAGACTCAAATCATACAAGACGCTCCAAGCAAAACACATATCATGTGGTGAATAAAAATATAGCTCCAAGTAAATTTACCGATGGATGAGGACGAAAGAGGGGATGCCTTCCGGGGCATCCCCAAGCTTTGGATTTTAGGTGTCCTTAGATTATCTTGGGGTGCCATGGGCATCCCCAAGCTTAGGCTCTTGCCACTCCTTGTTCCATACTCAACCAAATCTTTACCCAAAACTTGAAAACTTCACAACACAAAACTTAACAGAAAATCTCGTGAGCTCCGTTAGCAAAAGAAAACAAAACACCACTTCAAGGTACTGTATTGAACTCATTATTTATTTATATTGGTGTTAAACATACTGTATTCCAAATTCTCTATGGTTTATAAACTATTTTACTAGCCATAGATTCATCAAAATAAGCAAACAACACACGAAAAACAGAATCTGTCAAAAACAGAACAGTCTGTAGTAATCTGTAACTAACGCAAACTTCTGGAACTCCAAAAATTCTACCAAAATAGGACGACCTAGAAAATTTGTTTAATGATCTGATGCAAGTGGAATCAATATTTTATCACGTTCTGGTGATTTTTAACAATTGTTTTCGTGAACAGAAAGTTTCTGGAATTTTCAGCAAGATCAAATAACTATCATCCAAGAAGTTCCTATAGGTTTAACTTTTGGCACAAACACTAATTAAAACACACAAAAAAATATAACCAGAGGCTAGATCAAATATTTATTCCTAAACAGAACCGAAAAGCAGAAAACTAAAAATAAAATTGGGTTGCCTCCCAACAAGCGCTATCGTTTAACACCCCTAGCTAGGCATTGATAATTTTAATGATGCTCACATGAAACATAGCAATTGAAACACAAAGAGAGCACCATAAAGCATGTGACAAACACATCTAAGTCTAACATACTTCATATGCATAGGCATCTTATAGGCAAACAAATTATCAAGGCAAGCAAATCCTAGCATATGCAAGGAAGAAGAATAAAACCTAGACAATCTCAACATAATGAGAGGTAATTTAGTAACATGAAAATTTCTACAACCATATTTTACTCTCTCATAATAATTACACGTGGGATCAGAATCAAATTCAACAATATAGCTATCACATAAAATTTCTCAACATGATCCACATGCATGCAAAGTTGACACTCTTCCAAAATAGTGGGATTAACATTAACTAAAGTCATGACCTCTCCAAACCCACTTTTATCAAAAAATTCACAAGATTGAACATTCTCCAAATATGTGGGATCTAAAGTTGACACTCTTCCAAATCCACTTTCAATATTATTGCAAACATTATTATCAATCTCATATTCATCATGGGGAGTAAGTAAATTTTCAAGATCGTAAGAAGAATCACCCCAATCATGATCATTGCAACAAGTAGAGGACATAGCAAAACTAGCATCCCCAAGCTTAGGGTTTTGCATATTATTAGCATAATTTACATCAATAGAATTTATAATAAAATCATTCCAATCATGCTTTTTATTCAAAGATCTATCGTGAATCGCTTCATAAAGTACTTCATCACAATTTTTAGATTCACAAATTTCAAGCAAAACCTCATAAAGATAATCTAGTGCACTCAACTCACTAGCAATAGGTTCATCATAATTGGATCTCTTAAAGAGATTAGCAAGTGGATAAGGATCCATAAGCTCTTAGCAAGCGAAGATGCAAGCAAAAAAGAAGGCACATGGTAACACAAGATTGAACGGAGGAAGGGCGAATAAAAAGGCAAGGGTGAAGTGGGGGGGGGGAGGAAAACGAGAGGCAAATGGCAAATAATGTAATGCGAGGGATAAGAGTTTGTGATGGGTACTTGGTATGTCTTGACTTGACTTGGCGCACACCTCCCCGGCAACGGCGCCAGAAATCCTTCTTGCTACCTCTTGAGCACTGCGTTGGTTTTTCCCTTGAAGAGGAAAGGGTGATGCAGTAAAGTAGCGTAAGTATTTCCCTCAGTTTTTGAGAACCAAGGTATCAATCCAGTAGGAGACCACGCTCAAGTCCCGCGCACCTACACAAACAAATAAGAACCTCGCAACCAACACGATAAAGGGGTTGTCAATCCCTTCACGGTCACTTACGAGAGTGAGATCTGATAGATATGATGTCGGGGGTTGGGTGCGACATATGCCAATGGATGGATTGTCATGGTGGGAGCGAGTAGAACGTCACTGGTGCCTGGAAGCGGATGAGGCGTAGACACGAACGCCAGCGCACTTTACCTAGGTTCGGGGCTCTCCTAGGAGATAACACCCCTACTCCTGCTCTGCGGGGTCTCCGCATGATCACTAAGGCACTAGTGAGTACAATGGTGCTCCTCGAGCTGTATGCTAGAGGTAGAAGAAGGCAGGGCTTGCTCTTCTCTCCCCCTAGGTGTGAGTCTAATTCTAACAGGTTCGAACCCTTTGCATGGGTGCCCTGGGGGTTTATATAGGCCTACCCCCAGGGGTACAATGGTAATCTGGCTGGGTGTAGGACCCGACTGTCAGTCTCTCTGGTCGCCGTCTTCTCCGCCGGCTGCTGGGTCCGCCGCCTGGTCTGGTACGGAGCCAACAGGCCGCCTCCGCCGCTCGCGGGTCTTGCCGGCTGCTGATTACTGTAGCCACAACGCTAATGATGCACGCTTGGTCAGGGGGGCGTGGCTATAGTCCCGCCGCCTGGCGGGAGATCACTGTAGCCACTCCGCGTCTTATCTGGTTAATGACGCATGGGCCCCAGGGAAGGAGCGGGCCGACTGCTAGGAGCCGGCCTCCCTCGGGTCCAACTGGCCAGCCTTCCTCCGTCTTCTGGGCTCTCGCTGCCTGGTAGGGCCCGCCGCCTGCAGGCCATACCGACAGGCCGTCGGGGGAAAAGGGCTCCACCCGCCCGCAGTGACGTCAAGGGCGGGTGGCCACAGTGCCGCGCTGGGCGGAGATCTCCGCCTGTACGGAGCACTGTGGCCACGCCCGGCCCTGGATTCGGGGGATGGGCTACACTATAGCCTCACCATGTCTTGTCTTCTTAATGAGGGCGCAGACTCTGAGGGCGCCGAGGGCCGCCTGCCGGAAGCCGGCCTCTCTGGAGGCTGCTTGCAAGGAGTCGGCCCGTCTTGGTGCCGCCTTCCGGAAGCCGGCCGCTCTGTGACGCCCCTGATTCAATCGTACACTAGTCATACACGCAAATGTGTACGATCAAGATCGAGGACTCACGGGAAGATATCACAACATAACTCTAGACACAAATTAAAATAAAACAAGCTTTATATTACAAGCCAGGGGCCTCGAAGGCTCGAATACATAAGCTCGAAAACACAAGAGTCAGCGGAAGCAATAATATCTGAGTACATACATAAGTTAAACAAGATTGCCTTAAGAAGGCTAGCACAAAAGTAGCAACGATCGAAAAGGCAAGGTCTCCTGCCTGGGACCTCCTAACTACTCCTCGAAGCCGAACTCCACGCAGAATCATCCTCGGGATCTCTAGCTCCTGGACTCCAGCATCTGGTTGCGACAACCAGGTAGAAGGGAAAGGGGGAAAAGAGGGAGAAAAGCAACCGTGAGTACTCATCCAAAGTACTCGCAAGCAAGGAGCTACACTACATATGCATGGGTATATGTGTAAAGGGCCATATCGGTGGACTGAACTGCAGAATGCTAGAATAAGAGGGGGATAGCTAATCTTGTCGAAGACTACGCTTCAGGCCACCTCCATCTTGCAGCATGTAGAAGAGAATAGATGGTAAGTTCACCAAGTAGCATCGCATAGCATAATCCTACCCGGCGATCCCCTCCTCGTCGCCCTGTTAGAGAGCGATCACCGGGTTATATCTGGCACTTGGAAGGGTGTGTTTTATTAGGTATCCAGTTCTAGTTGTCATAAGGTCAAGGTACAACTCCGGGTCGTCCTTTTACTGAGGGACACGGCTATTCGAATAGATAAACTTCCCTGCAGGGGTGCACCACATAACCCAACAGGCTCGATCCCATTTGGCCGGACACACTTTCCTGGGTCATGCCCGGCCTTGTAAGATCAACACGTCGCAGCCCCACCTAGGCACAACAGAGAGGTCAGCACGCCGGTCTAAATCCTATGGCGCAGGGGTCTGGGCCCATCGCCCATTGCACACCTGCACGTTGCGAGGGCGGCCGGAAGCAGACCTAGCCTAGCAGGCGTCCCAGTCTAATCCGGCGCGCGCCACTCCATCGCTGACGTCACGAAGGCTTCGGCTGATACCACGACGCCGAGTGCCCATAACTGTTCCCGCGTAGTTGGTTAGTGCGTATAGACCAAATGGCCATACTCAGATCAAATACCAAGATCTCGTTAAGCGTGTTAAGTATCCGCGAACGCCGACCAGGGCCAGGCCCACCTCTCTCCTAGGTGGTCTCAACCTGCCCTGTCGCTCCGCCACAAAGTAACAGTCGGGGGCCGTCAGGAACCCAGGCCCACCTCTACCGGGATGGAGCCACCTGTCCTTTCTGCCCCCTCATCAGAATCACTTGCGGGTACTCAACGAGCTGACCCGACTTTAGTCACCACATGTGTCATGTATATAAAGTATATAGTATATACCCGTGATCACCTCCCGAAGTGATCACGGCCCAGTAGTATAGCATGGCAGACGGACAAGCGTGTAGGGCCACTGATGGAACACTAGCATCCTATACTAAGAAGTAGGATAGCAGGTAAGGGTAACAACTGTAGCAACAAATGACATGCTATGCATCAGAATAGGATTAACCGAAAGTAGTAACATGCTACACTACTCTAATGCAAGCAGTATAGAGAAGGAATAGGCGATATCTGGTGATCAAGGGGGGGGGGGCTTGCCTGGTCGCTCTGGCAAAAAGGGTTCGTCGTCGATGTAGTCGATCACAGGGGTACCGGCAACAGTCTCGGGGTCTACCAGAAAGAAGTAATGTATGGGAACACAATAAATAACAGAGCAATCAAAGCATCACAAAGCATAACATGTCAATACACGGTGCTAGAGGTGATCTAACACAGGGATAGGTAATACCGGCGAAGGGGGGAAACATCCGGGAAAGTATCCCCGATGTTTCACGTTTTCGGACAGATGAACCGGAGGGGGAAGGTTGCAGGTTTGCTATGCTAGGGATGTGTGGCGGACGAACGGGCCACGTATCCGGATTCGTCTCGTCGTTCTGAGCAACTTTCATGTACAAAGTATTTGCATCCGAGTTACAGATTATTTTATATTAGTTTTTAAAGTTTTAAATCATTTTCTAAATTATTACTACAAAATTAATTTGAAATTAGCATTACTGCATCAGCATGATGTCAGCATGACATCAGCAGTCAACAGAGGTGTTGACTGGTCAAACTGACGTGAGGGGTCCGCATGTCATTGACTGATTAATTAACTAACAGTTAATTAGGTTAATTAGTGATTAGATTAAACTAATTATGATTAATTAATTCTTTAATTAATTAATTATTATTATTAATTCCTTTTTTAATCCCTTTTCTTTCTTTCTTTTTAAACCGTTCCAGGGGGTGGGCGCCGACTGTCATAGGACGTTAGTTTTAACTAAATATCCTTTTAAACAATACACGGGTCCCACATGTAATAGACTCAGGTTTTATTCAAAGAGCTGTTTAGTTATTCCTAATTAGTTGGGGCCCACATGTCATAGTGACAGGGGCAACTAATAGGGTAATTAGTGCCCCTAATTAACTGGACACGTCAGCTAGCCGGAGGTAACCACCGGTGACGTCCAGGCACGGTGGAGGAGCATCGAGCGATGGTTCGGTGAGTCGAGCACAGCTACGAGTAGCTATGGCTCGGCCGCATCCACTGGTGGTGCAGTTGGGACCTGGGGGTGGCCGGAGAAGGCCACAACGACGATGGCCGTCGGCGGCGATGTCACGGGTTCGACGGGGCTGCGGCGAGCGGTGTAGGGTATGGCCAAGCACGTGCGGGCGCGCGCTTGAGGGCGCAGGCCACGTCCAGGGGGTGGACTGGGCGAGGCAGGGCGCGGGTGGTGCACGGCCCTGTGAGGCGCGGTCGGCGTCGAGCTAGCGGCGCACGAGCGGGAGCGCGGTGACAGTAGGGAGGGAAGATGGGGTCGGACGGGGAGGTCCTCACCGGCCCTGTGGAGGTGCATGGGGGTGCTTGGGGAGGGCCAGAGCTGCGGGGCGACGGCGAGTCGGCGTCGGGGCGGCGAGCACGACGCGGACGAGGTGGCGCGGGTCGGGTGGCGCCGGCGAGGCGACGGGTGGACGACGACCCGAGGCAGGGGCGTGGCGTCGAGGCGGCGGGGGCGTCCAGCGAGGCGGGGGTGAGGACGAGCGACGGAGACGAGGAGGGATGACCGGGCGACTGGGAATGGCGGCGAGGCGGTCAGAGGGGTCGCCGGCGCGACGTCGAGCACGAGGGAGCTCCTCTCCCTCGGGGATTCATGCGTGCGCGCGAGCGCTCCTGTGGGTGGCGGCGGACCAGGGGGAGTGGGGATAGGTTAGGGTTTGGGGTCGGGGGAAGTGGCCTTGTAGGCCAGAGAGAGTGGGGTGGGTTGTGGGCTGGCCTGGCGAGCAGCTGGGCCGACTGGCCCAGTGGGGAGGGGGGTTCTCTTCTTTTATCTTTTTTTTTTGTTTTCTGTTTTGTATTTCCTTCTCTTTTATTTATTTCTCTTTTCTGTTTTAATTCATTTTATGTATTTAGGTTTTTATAAAAGCATGGTTCCCTCACCATAAATACCTAAGCATTTATTTGCACACTCCGAACATTTTAGTTTAACATTTTGAAAACTTTTGTTGTTTGCCTCGAATTCAAATTTGAATTCGAATCGTTTTGAACTAGCGCGAGATTTGTCAATAGTAACGGAGGTAACGTGGCACCATTAGCGTGGGATTACTGTAACTTAATTACCCAGGCACCACACGCTCGGACCAGCCGGCCATCAGAAGGCGGCGCTTTATCTCGATGTCCTGAGGGGCGCAGCCAGCCCTGATGTCTTAAAAGGTTCTGGGACTCGGGTTAGGCTACCCGTGGCCCATTACTCCGACATATGATAAGATAATATTTTTGGTATTTTTATGATAAAGACTAAATGTAAAGAAAGCTAAATAAACGGCGCCAGAAATAGCTTGTTGACGGGAGATTAATATGATGGAAAATAGACCCGGGGGCCATAGGTTTCACTAGTGGCTTCTCTAAAGATAGCATAAGTATTACGGTGGGTGAACAAATTACTGTCGAGCAATTGATAGAATTGATCATAGTTATGAGAATATCTAGGTATGATCATGTATATAGGCATCACATCCGCGACAAGTAGACCGACTCCTGCCTGCATCTACTACTATTACTCCACACATCGACGGCTATCCAGCATGCATCTAGAGTATTAAGTTCATAAGAATGGAGTAACACTTTAAGCAAGATGACATGATGTAGAGGGATAAACTCATGCAATATGATATAAACCCCATCTTGTTATCCTCGATGGCAACAATACAATACGTGCCTTGCTGCCCCTGCTGTCACTGGGAAAGGACACCGCAAGATTGAACCCAAAGCTAAGCACTTCTCCTATTGCAAGAAAGATCAATCTAGTAGGCCAAACCAAACTGATAATTCAAAGAGACTTGCAAAGATAACCAATCATACATAAAAGAATTCAGAGAAGATTCAAATATTGTTCATAGATAAACTTGATCATAAACCCACAATTCATCGGTCCTGACAAACACACCGCAAAAGAAGATTACATCGAATCGATCTCCAAGAGAATCGAGGAGAACTTTGTATTGAGATCCAAAGAGAGAGAAGAAGCCATCTAGCTAGTAACTATGGACCCGAAGGTCTGAGGTAAACTACTCACACATCATTGGAGAGGCTATGGTGTTGATGTAGAAGCCCTCCGTGATCAATGCCCCCTCCGGCAGGACGCCGGAAAAGGCCCCAAGATGGGATCTCACGGGTACAGAAGGTTGCGGCGGTGGAATTAGGTTTTCGTGGATGCCTCTGATGGTTTGGGGGTACGTAGGTATATATAGGAGGAAGAAGTACGTCGGTGGAGCAATATGGGCCCCACAAGGGTGGAGGGCGCGCCTGGGGGGGGGGGTAGGCGCGCCCCCCTGCCTCGTGCTCTCCATGTTGATTGGTTGACATGGAATCCAAGTCATCTGGATCACGTTTGTTCCGAAAATCACGTTCCCGAAGGTTTCATTCCGTTTGGACTCCGTTTGATATTCTTTTTCTGCGAAACACTGAAATAGGCAAAAAACAACAATTTGGGCTGGGCCTCCGGTTAATAGGTTAGTCCCAAAAATAATATAAAAGTGTATAATAAAGCCCATTAAACATCCAAAACAGAATATAATATAGCATGGAATAATAAAAATTATAGAAACGTTGGAGACATATCAGGGTTATACAAAGTCGGTTTACAGAGAAAGGAAACTATGCGACTAGCCGCCAAGCTTGCGGTCCATGCCAAAGAGAGTCCCATCCGGACACGGGGAAAAAGCCTTCATCTTGTATCTTCACGGCCCATTAGTCCAACCCATGTCACCTAGCCCGAGCATCGAGGACCCCTTAATCTAGGACTCCCTCAGTAGCCCCCGAACTTGCCTTCAATGACGATGTAGTATCCGGCTTTATGTCTTCGGCTTTGCAAGGCGGGTTCCCCATTATACTTGGATTGATGAGAGTTCGGCTACCCATTAAATACCGCGTCTTCACTTCCGTCGCCTCGTCTTCCACATGTCAAATGAATGTGAACAGTCTTGGTGTTTTTACAAATAACCCCTCAACCAGGTGGGAAAGGCACCTATATAGAGAGATTGGATCTCAGCAACCATTCCCCATCACGCGGAAATCCTTAGAACCAGCCAAAGGAAATCGCCCAAACATGGCCAGCACTCCTAGCTCCTTCTCGCGACCCAATGGCCCTCAAAAAGGCGACTGGGAAAGTTGTTCAGTATCCCATGCCCATCTGAGCAAACTTCAGATGCAGGGGTACCCTCCTCCCATGGATCTAGTCTCCGTTCGGGCTGGATTAACTTCCATCGATGGCGAAGCTTTGGCGGAGAATTTCCCCAATCCTTCTAAAGAGGAGCGGGTGTGCTTTGTTTCCTTCCTCTTGAGAGGCGTAGGATTCCCTATTCATCCTTCCCCAGAGGTCTTCTGGAGTATTACGGCCTTCAACTGCACAATCTGACGCCGGGCTCCATCCCCCATATTGCGGGTCTCGTTGCTCTTTGCGAGCTGTTTCTGGGCTGCGAGGCTCATTTTGAGTTATGGCGTAAGTTTTTCTGCCTCGTTCCCCGCTCCCAAAAGGGATCCATATTCGAGGTGGGCAGCGCCGAAGTATGGTGGATAGCCGGGACTGGATACCTGTCCGGCACTCTAAAGAAGGCATCTGAAGAGTGGCCCTCGAAGTGGTTTTATATTGAAGACGTCATTCTTCCGGACCCAATCCGTCGCGGTCTTCCCGAATTCTCCAGCGCTCCTTTAAAGAAGCGCGCCAGTTGGCGTCCCCGAAGCCTCGAAGAAGAAGATAACGCAGAGGTTTCGAGACTAGCAAGCAAGATCAGAGTACTTGCCAACTCCGGACTGTCTATAATTGAGGTAATGGTAATTTCAATAACCCGATGCGTTTAGCCGCTCCAATCCAGAGGTCTTCCCATGTGGAATTACGATGTGTCCTGTTGCCCGCGCAAAGGTCCAGACAATTTTGCCGCCCTGGCCGCCATCTTAGCTGACCTGTACAAAGGGGAAAAGGAAGACTTCGCTCGTTTGACATGTCGGGAAGGCTTTTCCATGTACAATCCCATCCCCTGGGTGAGTTTTTTCAATTACTGGCCTTACTCAACCTTTTTCCAGAGTTTATGCTAGTTGAATTCAATACGGCTGCTTTTGACAGGAATGGAGTCGAGGGGATTTACAGCCCCGCTCCACAGCCGGAGGACCATATTCGGGACCTAGATCCCGGATAGAAGAAGATCCGGACATATTTATAGAGATTAAGGAGGGAGTTTTTTATTAGGCGAGCTATGACGGCACGAAAGTAGCCATTACAACCGATTACCCCGGCCTTCTCCCCTCCTCCCACGTAAGTAATCAGGAGACGTCTTCTACAAAAGAGTTTTCCCGTTGTGCCTCACCCACCGCACTGTTTCATGCTCTGAAGGGGCGGCGCTTGTCTCCCCGAGCTGTATCAAGGGTGTCTTCCAAGAAGGCGACACCCGCGCAGGGCGAGTCTTTGAAGAGAAAGGGGAATGGTAACAATACCGGGCCCCTGCCTTCACCAAAGAGGTATAGTTTTTAACAGGCACTTGGTGGGTAGACCGAGTTGTGGCGTTTTCCACTGGACCATTTTTCAGGAAGAGCATATGCCGGACTATACCCGGGGACCTCGCCGGCCATGTTTCAACCAATCCGGCCTCGGACCCCGCCATAAGGACTAGGGGCGATACGGGCAAAATGCCGGACTATCATCTCCAAGAGGATTCAGATGATGTATCGGTCACTAATTCTGAAGTGGAAAGTGCAATGAATCACCGTCGCCGGAAAGAGGCCATGCGCGATCCTAGTTTTACCGTAGAGGCGTTCCATGCCCTCAACTCTGCGGATGCATATATCCGAGCTGCTCGGGATGGGCTTGCTGGAGCCACACACCAGATTTCAAAGGATATGCAGGTAAGAGCTTTTCGTAGATTCAACACTCATGTGCCAGTAGCCCCCGAGACTTGAAGCAGTTTGGCCCAACTGATTTAAGGATCATTGTATTATCAGGTACTCACGGCGAAAAGCGACATGCTATCCACGACCCAGCTAACTGCTGTCACCGCCGAACTGGAGAAGTCCAAGGAGGCACCAAATGGTAAGGTCGATTGCTGTCTGGAAAATACAATTCTGCACCAGCGATGTTTTTGAAATATGCACTGTTTTGTTTATGGTGGCAGGATCGCCGGATCAGCTGGAGGATAGACTAAAAGCTGCGTAGGCGGATAAACAGCATGCCGAAAGGCAAGAAGCCGCTGGTCAACATATATTGACACGGACCAGGGATGAGAAGAACAAACTACAGGATGCCAACATCAAGCAAGCCGAGGAGCTGAAGGACGTAAGAGCCCAACTGTCATATGCCTTGAAGGAGAACCGAAAGCTGAAAGGCGGCATATTTAGTATGTCCCTGAACCTAACTTTCATAAGATTCCCTGATGAATTTTTTTACGAGATTTGTTGCTGTAGGTTTGTTAACTGGGAGGCCCGAAGGAGAAGTGTCCGGATTTCAAGGCGACTTGCTGCAAGAGCTATCCAAAGTGCACGAGCGAGCTCGGAAAGCAATGAGGAATATGGCTAAGGTTTTATGGCCATCCGACACTCCTCCTGGACTGATGGGAGAGCTCGCGGAGCTATTCAAAGGAGCTCGCCTTCGCTTTGAGCTGTGGAAGGCATCGACATGTCGAGATGGTGCATGAGAGGACTGGGCCATGGTGAAAATGTGGTATACCGGACTTGATCCGAATCATATGGCCCGGGTCGGACCCCGGGGACCAGACGAACAAGAAATTCCAGTTAGCTTGGTGTATGATCAAGTAAAGATAGCCGCCAAATTTTCACAGCAGGACTGTAAACTAGACAGCCTGATAGTTGGCATAGACGAAGAGTAGGCTTGAGAGTTTATGTGACAATACACTTTATCAGCAAAACTTATCTCCGACCGAATTGTAAAAGATTGTCATGGCAGACTTTCCGCTTCAGCCTCCGAAACCCAAGGCTGGAGTGTTTCCAAATACTATACCGGTGGAAAACACCGAGTACGTTCAGATACTAGGCGATCTGGTAATAATGCGTGAGCAGACAAGCTGTACTCGGGGAGTTATGTTATATTACTTTATAATGTAAGCAACATCTTTCAGGAAGAATAGTTCCGATAAGGGTTCCTCCACCTGGTTCGTCATGCGTTTTTGCATGACTAGGCTGTGATGCGAAAGAATCACAGGAGTCTTTGTATTTTCGGTAGTTTATATTGCTACGAAGGCAGTTTGTCGTTTGTTCGCCGACCAATTATTCCCTTAAGAACGCTAGCTTTCGGCTTCACTCGTCTGACTTACATGTCCGGGTGACCCGGTTGTAACAATCGCACAAGCCGAACAAGCGGGAACGTAGGGCATAAGCACAGGAGCCAGGAAAACCAGCTTGGGAAAAACTTAAGTCATAGATGTGCATATAATGGCGAAGACAAGACGTATATGAGTAAGCAATGTACATATATAAGGTGAGCTTTATGCTTGAAATACTAGTAGGCTTCTATTGAAGGAAGCCCCCAGTTATAGTGGGGTGTATACATTTAAGGATGTGTACCCCTCAAGTGTGCGGCTTAACCGAACACACGCTAGAAGTCATAAAAGAAATAAAAAGAAAAAGGGAAAAAGAAAAAAGGAGAAAAAGGTAACGAACAATGTGTCCGGACTTAGGTGTAGAATCTTCGGAGTCTGGCGGCGTTCCATGGGTTCGGCTCCAAGCGATTGTCCGATGCATTGCGAAGGCGATAGGCTCCTCCAGTGAGAACTTCATCTATAATGAAGGGAACCTCCCATTTGGGCTTGAGCTTGTCCTTTTTCTTTTCTGGTAGGCGTAGAACGAGTTCACCGACATTATAAGTCTTAGCCCGCACTTCTCTGCTTTGGTATCTTTGAGCTTGTTGTTGATAAAATGCGGAACAGGCTTTCGCGATGTCGCGCTCCTCCTCTAGGCCATCTAAGTCGTCCTGCCGATCGAGCTCAGCCTCTCTCTCCTCATACATGCGCACTCAAGGTGAGTCATGAATAATGTCGCAGGGCAGGACAGCCTCTGCACCGTACACCATGAAGAACGGTGTGTATCCGGTCGTGCAATTGGGTGTGGTCCGCAGCCCCCCGGAGTACAGAGTCGAGCTCCTCAACCCAGTGTTTATCCAACTCCTTTTAAGGATCGCACTAGTCTGGGTTTAATGCCGCTCATTATCAGGCCATTGGCCTGTTCAACTTGACCGTTTGTTTGAGGGTGATACACAGAGGCGTAATCGAGCTTGATGCCCAGATTAGCACACCAAGTTTTTACCTCGCCGGCTGTAAAGTTAGAGCCGTTGTCGGTGATGATGCTGTGTGCGACACCATAACGATGTACGACACCGGATATGAAATCTATCACTGGTCCGGCTTCAGCCGTTTTAACTGGTTTGACCTCTATCCACTTAGTGAATTTATCTACCATGACCAGAAGGTATTTTTTTCTTATGGCTTCCCCCTTTAAGGGGTCCAATCATGTCCAGCCCCCAGATCGCAAAAGGCGAAGTAATGGGGATTGTTTGTAGGGTGGTAGGCGGCATATGGCTTTGATTGGCGAAAAGCTGGCATCCTAAACAGTGTTGGACGAGGTCTTGTGCATCTGCTCGGGCCGTAGGCCAGAAAAACCAGTACGGAAGGCCTTACTTACGAGGGCCCGAGCTTCGGCGTGATGGCCACCAAGACCAGCATGGATTTCGGCCAAGAGCTGCCGCCCCTCATCTTCGGAGATACATCTTTGAAGGACTCCGGTAGTACTTTTCTTGTAGAGCTCTCCTTCATGAACCTTGTAGGCTTTCGAGCGTCGAACGATGCAACGAGCCTCATTCTGGTCCTCAGGGAGCTCCCGCCTATTAAGGTAGGCCAGGAAGGGTTCTGTCCATGGAGCGATTACCGCCATGATTACATGGGGGAAGGCGTTGGTTCTGTGCCTGAGCCCCCGATGATGTCTGAATCGTGTTCGGCATCTGGGGCGTGCTCGGTGCCGGACTAGTGTTTCCGCTCTCGTCCTACCATACCAGAGATGGCTTGAAGAGCCGTTCCACAAAGGTGTTAGGCGGGATGGGGTCGCGTTTAGTGCCCATTCGAGCAAGGATGTCCGTTGCTTGGTTACTGTCTTGGGCCACATGATGGAAGTCGAGCCCCTCGAACCGAGCTGATATTTTGAGCACGGCATTGCGGTAAGCTGCCATCTTTGGATCTTTTGCATCAAATTCTCTGTTTATTTGGGATATTGCGAGATTTGAATGCCCTCGCACCTCGAGGCGTTGTATGCCCATAGAAACAGCCATCCGGAGACCATGCAGTAGTGCCTCATATTCGGTGCGTTATTGGAGTCTGTATACAGGATTTGCAATACGTAACGGACTGTGTCCCCTGTAGGGGATGTTAGGATGACACCGGCCCCCAATCCGGCTAACATTTTAGAGTCGTCGAAGTACATCACCCAGTTGGAGTATGTGCCATACTCTTTAGGGAGTTCGGCTTCTGTCCATTAGGCGACGAAGTCGGCCAACACCTGAGATTTAATTGCTCGGCATTGTTTGTACGTTATTTCAAATTGTAGGAGCTCGATGGCCCATTTTGCAATGCGGCCGATGGCGTCTCGATTGTTTATGATGTCATTGAGTGGTACCTCGGAGGCCACCGTGATCGGGCACTCTTGAAAGTAATGTCATAGCTTCCGAGATGCCATGAAAACCGCATATGCTATCTTTTGATAGTGCGGGTATCGGGATTTGCATGGTGTGAGAACCGCCGATACATAGTATATGGGTTTTTGTAGTGGGAATTTATGTTCCTCTTCCTCTCGTTCGACAACGAGTACTGCGCTCACCACCTGGTGAGTTACAGATATATACAGGAGCATAGGTTCACCGATGTTAGGTGCGGCCAGGATTGGGTTGTTTGCTAGCAGAGTTTTTATCTCTTCCAACCAGGCTGTTGCCGCATCCGTCCACTCAAAGTGGTCGGTACGTCGAAGTAGGCCATATAGCGGCAGCGCCTTTTCTCCCAATCTGGAGATAAAGTGGCTCAGGGCAGCCATGCACCCAGCTAGTTTTTGGACCTATTTTAGGTCTGTTGGTATTGCCAACTGTGACAAGGCTCAGATTTTGGCTGGGTTTGCTTCGATTCCTCTATTGGAAACAATGAACCCGAGCAGCTTTCTGGTCGGAACACCGAAAACACATTTTTTCCGGATTGAGCCGTATGTCATATGTTCGAAGGTTGTCGAATGTAAGACGCAAATCGTCCACCAATGATTCGACATGTTTAGTTTTGATGACTACATCGTCTACATATGCCTCCACCGTCTTGCCGATTTGTTTTTCCAGGCATGTTTGAATCGTGCGTTGGTAGGTGGCACCGGCATTTTTGAGTCCGGAAGGCATAGTGTTAAAGTAGAAAGGCCTGTACGGAGTGATAAATGCCGTTGCGGCCTGATTGGATTCCTTCATCTTAATCTGATGGTATCCGGAGTATGCGTCGAGGAAACACAGCGAATCGTGTCCTGCAGTTGCATCAATGATTTGGTCAATGCGGGGCAGTGGGAAGGGGTCCTTAGGGCAAGCTTTATTAAGGTCTTTAAAATCGACACAAAGGCGCCATGATTTGTCCTTCTTTGGCACCATGACAAGGTTTGCTAGCCAATCCGGGTGTTTTATTTCTCGAATAAACCCGGCTTCAAGTAGTTTGGCTAGCTCCTCCCCCATAGCTTGCCGCTTGGGTTCAGAAGATCGCCGTAGCGCTTGCTTAACTGGCTTGAACCCCTTTATTATGTTGAGGCTATGTTCGGCCAGTCTGTGTGGGATTCCTGGCATATCCGAAGGGTGCCAGGCAAAAATGTCCCAATTCTCGCGCAGGAATGCTCTTAGAACGGCATCGACCGCCGGATCCAGCTGTGCTCCAATGGCTGATGTTTTATTGGGATCCGTCGGGTGGACATGGAATTTGACTATTTTGTCTGCTGGCTTGAAAGAAGTGGATTTAGGCCTTTTATTGAGAATTACATCGTCTCTATCCACTGTGGAACGTAGAGCGGTGAGCTCCTCGGCCACAAGGGCCTCAGATAGTGCCTCGAGGGCTAGGGATGCGGTTTGGTTTTTGGCGTGGAGTGCTATGTCCGGATCATTGGTGATACTGTTAACTCCGTTGGGCCCGGGCATCTTGAGCTTCATGTACCCATAATGAGGTATGGCTTGAAAGCGTGTGAATGCATCTCGCCCCAACACGGCGTGATATCCGCTGTTGAAAGGTGCCACCTGGAAGATTAAATCTTCGGACCTGTAGTTCTCAGGTGTGCCGAATACCACATCAAGTTTTATTTTTCCCGAACACCGCGCTTCTCCGCTAGGGATAATACCTCGAAAGGTTATACTGCTCTTCTCGATGTGGCTCTTGTCTATTTGCATTTTGTCGAGCCTGTCCTCGTAGATGAGGTTTAATCCGCTGCCCCCGTCCATGAGCACTTTAGTAAGCCGAATGCCATCCACAATTGGGTTTAGAACTAAGGCGGCTCGTGCTCGGACTGATCGGGCCCGTGGTTCGTCAGTGGCGTTGAAAGTTATCGCCATGTCATTCCAAGGGTTCATTGCGGCTACTTGGTTAACTTCGGCGAGATCGCGGAGCGCCCTTTTACGCCGATTATTTGAAGAAAAGGTCTCGAAGACCTTAAATACATTGAGATTGTTATCCTCAGAGGAGTACCTCACTTGGGTAGTGTTGGTGAGGATGGCCTCCTCGATTTTAGCCACCTGCCGGAGTATCCAACATGCCCGAAGGCTATGTGTTGGTTCGGAATTCGGCATTGTGTGTATCTGGCAAGGCTTGTCGAGCCATTCATCAAGGACAGTTCTATGTCCTGTTAAGGGCTTAATTTTCTTGTCCGTGAAGCGATGATCAGGTGCCCTGTGAGGGTGCATCCTTTTTCCCCGGCCGGTGGGTGGCTTAAAGGCTGATGGTTCCCACCGAGCTGTCTGGGCTTTCCAGGCGCTTTCCATTGTGCAATACTTCTGTACTATGTGTGCCAAATCTGCAAAGTGCGGTATGCGGTGTCGGTTGAGGGCATTGAGGATCCCTTCGTCCGTACAGTTGCGGCAAAAGACTGATACCGCATCGTCGTCACAACAATCTTTAATCTTGTTTTTAATGAGTAGGAATCTGGCGCAGAAGTGATGGACTATTTCCTGAGGTTGCTGCCGTATATACATTAAGTCACATATGTCCGGGGGACCGGAATTGTTTGGAGAGTATTGATTGTGGTGGGCGGGTGGGTTAAAATCCATACCCTGACCCACTGTGGAATCCGGGTTTTGAAAAATTTCTGAGGTCACTAGCCCAGGATCCGGAGTGTCCTAGGGGTTTTTAGGCTCAACATCTGATTCTATGTTCGGAGGACAGATGGTCTCTTCTCGAGGATGGGTGTCCGGCTCGCAGGGCTCGGAGATCCGAACATAGTTTGTTTTTAGCATAGGAGGATAAGTATCCTCAACTTGCTCTTCCACAACGGTCACCAAGTGGGTGACAGGTGGGGACCTAATTTCCCTCTGATCGGGTTTAAGCCCAATCAGATCATAATTTGTTGAGACCCCCAGGGCGGCGATGCGATCTAGCAGTTCATTTAAAGACGAGATATCTGCCGGATCCATCTTATCGACGCTTTCGGGGTTGATGCAGAGATGGTTTTTCGCAATCTAGGGGACCGCTTTGGGCTTAACGGCCGGGCGGGCGCCCATGGTGAACTACCGATCTGGAGGATCTGCCCGGGAACTAGGGCCCTTCAGAGGTGATTTTGTCATTGACGACAAGACGTGCCATCGATCCTTCTATCGACGACACAGAGGAACTCTCAATGAAAGCACCAATGTCGGTGTCAAAACCGGCCGATATCAGGTAGGGGGTCTCAAACTGTGCGTCTGAGGATCGAAGGTAACATGAGGAAGGGGACACGATGTTTACCCAGGTTCGAGCCCTCTTAATGGAGGTAATACCCTACTTCCTGCTTGATTGACTTTGATGAGTATAGGGATTACAAGAGTTGATCTACCTCGAGATCATAATGGCTAAACCCTAGATGTCTAGCCTGTATGATTATGATTGCCTCTATGGACTAAACCTTCTGGTTTATATAGACACCGGAGGGGGTCAGGGTTATGCAAAGTCGGTTTACAGACAAAGGAAACTATGTGACTAGCCGCCAAGCTTGCCATCCACGCCAAAGAGAGTCCCATCCGGACACGGGGAAAAAGCCTTCATCTTGTATCTTTATGGCCCATTAGTCCGGCCCATGTCACCTAGCCCGACCATCCGAGGACCCCTTAATCCCGGACTCCCTCAAGGCCGATGAGGTTCATCTTGTTGTACTTCCTTGTTTCCTTTGTCTTAACATGTTCCACTCGTGGATGCCTCCAAGTCAACTTGTGGTTCACCTTGTCGTGAGGTTGAGGCTTCCACTTGAATGGACGAGGTACTCTCCTTCACCTCCGTTGGGCGAATCTTGCCAATAGACAAGTCTTGAATTGCTTCTGAGGGATCTTTATCTCCTACATTAATTGGCAATTGCTCTATTTGCGAGTCGTTAGATTCATCAAACTTCACATCTACCGTCTCTTCAACCTTTCGGGTGAAATTGTTGTAGACATGGTAAGTGTGAGAGTTTGAGCCATAACCGAGTAGGAAACCTTTCATGAGATTTAGGAGCAAATTTCGAACGACGATGCTTGTCAAGAATGTAGCACTTTGAGCCAAATACTCGAAAGTATCCAACTTGGGGTTTGTTACCGGTAAGAAGTTCATATGCCGTCTTGCCGAGAAGCTTGTGAAGATATAGTCAATTTGTTGCATGACAAGCTGTCTCAACCGCTTCTGCCCAAAAGTGTTTTGGCATCTTGTATTCATCAAGCATCATTCTCGCCATCTCAATAAGTGTCCGGTTCTTCCTCTCAACAACTCCATTTTGTTGAGGCGTGTACGTAGCCGAGAACTCATGTGAAGTCCCTTCTTCGTCAAGAAAGGTATTCACATTGGCGATCTTGAACTCCATTCCATTGTCGCTGCGAACCTTCTTGATCTTCACTTCAAATTGATTTTGGTCCTTCCTAGCGAGGTTCTTGAAGATCTTTTGCACGTGTGATTTATCATCAAGAAAGAACACCCACGTAAATCTTGAAAAATCCTCAACAATGACCAATCCAAACGAGTTACCACCGAGACTCTTGTAGGCGTTGGGACCAAAAAGATCCATATGAAGTAGCTCGAGCGGTCTTCTCGTGGTCATAATGTTTTTCACGGGATGACTTCCTCCAACTTGTTTTCCTGCTTGACAAGCACTGCAAAGTCTATCCTTTTCAAATATACCATCTTTAACACCAAGGATATGATCACCTTTAATAAGCTTATCAAGATTTCGCATGCCCACGTGACCTAACCTTCTATGCCATAACCAACCTTTAGAATATTTAGCAATTAAGCACGTTCTAGGTTGAGCTCTTTTAGTGAAATCAACAATGTATAGATCACCTCTACATATACTGGTAAAGACCATATTATGATTATCTCTTCGAAACACTTGGCAATCTACTTCAGTAAATAGGACATTGAAACCGAAATCGGCTAGTCTAGATACAGAAAGAAAATTGTAGCCAAGATATTCAACGAGCATAACATTTTGGATGGAGCTATCATGTGAGATGGCCACCTTACCAAGGCCAACCACCTTACCCTTTGAGTTATCACTAAAAGTGACATACTTTCGTGGGCCATCGTTTTCAGCAAGCTCACGAAACATGTCATTGTCTCCGATCATGTGATCGGTACATCCACTATCAAGAACCCATTCCTTTCCTCCGGCCATGTAACGATGAAGGTTAGACATAAGACCAAAGTGTTCCATTGACTCATCAATATCTAAGTCACTATCATCATCCTCATCATAATACCCATGTTCAACATCGTCTTGTGATTGATCGTCACCTAGAGAGAGTGATTCATTAGATTTATGACCATGACAATGTGCATCTTTATGAATTCTAATGACTTGAGAGAGGATGCTACTAATGACTCTAACATCTCCTTTGGCACGCATGAGTTCACGAAGCTCAAATAGACAGTCACCAAATTTAGGATCACTAGGATTCATTTTATGAAAAGCAATGGACTTTTGAAGAATCTCATCTAGATTTTTCAAGGAATAGTTTGGAAATCATTCCTCAAGATATCTCCATATAGTATAAGCACATTCAAATGTAGGCAAGCATACAAGAAAATTTCTAGGCAATCCTCTAAGGATAAGGTCAATAGCTCTAAGATTGCGAGTCATGTCAAGATACTCATCGGGGGTAGCATGCAAAGGATCAATAGGAGGCGCACAAGGGCTGGTAATATACTTGTTCAAATTATATTCATTGAAAATCTCAAGCATCTTATTTTTTCCAAGCACTGTAGAACTCCCCATCAAGAATAGGCACTCTACGTCTAATACTCCAAATCGTAGACTCATCCATCTTCCTCCAATGGTGATTAAACCAAAGCAATGGAGACCAATGCTCTGATACCAATTGAAAGGATCGAGAAGAGGTGTCTAGAGGGGGGGTTATTAGACCCTCAACAAGCAAAAGTAGCAGTTTTTAAGTTCTTCAAGTTGAGGTGGAGTTTTAGCACAAGTTTATGCATTCACACATTTCAAGCAAGCATGGAAAGAGTATAAGCAGCGAAAAGAATAAAGCATGCTAGTTGCAAGAAAGTAAAGGGATGAGATTGGAGTGTGCAAACGCAATGAAGACAAGGAGAATTTTGGCGTGGTTCCGATAGGTGGTGCTATCGTACGTCCACGTTGATGGAGACTTGATGCGGAGCATCCTATGGACATCACCATGTCAAGAGTCCGTTCGGCGAGTGACACGTGCGACATCTACTTCACATACACAAAGGTGAATCATCTCCTTTACACGTGCTCACTTGACACCTTCGAGGATGGTATACTACTTGACACTCCACTCGTGTGCATGCATAGGTATTGTCAGAACACTACGGATGATGAGGAGGAGTGCAAACGCCAAGGAACAACTACACCATCCGTGAGGGAAGCCTGGAAGCGACGACGGAAGAAGACGCAGCTGCTGAAGCTACAGCGGTCGGACATCCGGGCCAGAGGTCGGACATCCGGCACCTGTGCAGCCGGCCAACAACTGCACCAACAGATGGCCGAAAGTATCAGCGGCCGGACATCCGGCGCCAGCCCGGACATCCGGCACCTCAGCAACGCCCGGACATCCGGCGACCAACCCCGGAAATCCGGCGATGACTATCCAGAGAAGACTGGAATGGCCTGTTCCAGGCCGGACATCCGGCCCGTGCCCCGGACATCCGGCCTCCCACGAACGGCCGGACATCCGGCCCCCAGCCCGGACATCCGGCGCCTGCCTGCGCGCAGCCATGGGCCAGAGGCCCATGTATCCCTTTCCACTTACCCCTTCGAGGCTTAGACTATAAATAGACCTCCCCCTTCTCCTTTCTAGGGTTAGCAAAGTGATAGCTCATTTGATAGAGAGCTTTGATCCTTGTACCACTCTACTCTTGAGAGAGAGAGAGAGAGAGACTACTACTCCTTATGGAGGCCAAGACCTCCATCTAGGAGAAGATCCTGCGGGATATATCATCAGGACCCCCTCTTGGGCGGCCCCCTTCAAGACCTCCTCATGGAGATTAACTTTACCTTGTATCTTTCCCTTTGTTGTTCATGTACCTTGTGGATCTTGTGTGTTTGATTGTCTAGTGGATGTGTGATTGGACTTGTTCTTGAGTGTTTCCCTTTGTGATTTCTCTCCGTTCTTCCCCGTGTTCATCGTGTTCTTCGAGGGAACCCACTCCAATCGTGAAAGATCGGCCTACACCAGGTTAGCCCCGTATCATATGATATCATGAGCCACGTTGATCACGTATTTGGAGTCCCTCCCACCGTTTTCTAGCCTTCTTTTGCTTGATTTCGTCCTAAATTCGAAAATCCCCACCAAGAATAGCCCCCAAATTATTTTTTTGTGATTTGTTGGTTTGATGATGTTTTGTTGATTTTGATCCATGGATTTGCTTGGTTTCAAGTGGATCTAGCTTTCCCCCATCTTTTCCCCCTTTCCATCCACAAAATCCATCAAATTTTTCCCCCGAAATCATCCATTTCCGCCCCAAATCGAGTTTCAAAGTCCAAATCCCGATCTGGAATCGTCGGGTCGGACATCTGGGCCATCAGGCCGGACATCCGGGCCCCAAGCCGGACATCCAGCTCCTGGAGCACCAAATCTGCACGGTTCTGGACACTAACCCCCGGAAATCCGGACCCAACCCCGGATGTCCGACCCCTGTAGATTTCAGCCTCCCGTGTTTCACCGTTTTGACCGTAACTTCCACATCGGGAGTCCGATTTTCGCGTTCTTTAGCTTGTTGAGTAGATATTGACATCCTCTATCCATCTAGATAGGTTACATAGCCTTTTGACTTCATCAAATTTTGACAACATTGGCATCTTTGCCTAGGGCTTCCACCACAACATCCGCATAGCCACCACCGACTTCCGCAACCTAACCCATTTCGTTCCTTATAGCATTAGTGGTTGTTTGAGTTGTGATTTGAGTCTCCTAAGGTGTTTAGGCTACTTAGGAACGGTTGCTTCATCGTCAACCACCACCATAACTTCCGCATAGACTTACCCAACACACACTTCCGCCATCCCAACTTAACCCAATTTTGTTTGTGTTGTGAGTTGTGTCTCCTAAGGTGTTTCGGCTACTTAGGGACTGTGCTTCCAACTCCGACACCGTGTATAGTCCAACACCTTACCCTCCACTTTCGCATTGCGTACTCCAAAACCCATCATTGCATTTCCGCAATCCCATTGAGCTTCCGCAACCACCACCGCATTCCCGCTACCACCATTTGACTTTTGTCCTTGAGATTTTGAGTTATGGTTTTTCCGTTTCCTAAGGTGTTTCAGCTAATTAGGAACGGGTTGACATCGACAACACTGCCTCTCATCATCGCAACGGACGGTAACCTCGACGACACCATTGTATATTCCCCTTGCAATTGCATTGATAACCCCTAGCCCATTTTGCGTCACTTGCCTATCGAGACTAGCCATTTGAGTATTGCTGGCAACGTTACTTGTGCACATTAGTGATCTACACCTTCCATTGCATACATACCATATCATATTGGTATCATCATATCATCTCTTGTGTCACAAGATTGTTCCCGCATATACACAATTGCTACCTTGGTTTGTGCATTTGGCATAGTGGCTATCCAAAAAAAGAGAGAAAAAAGAATAAGCTTTTAAGAAAAGAAAAAGAGTGAACAAAGAACTTGTAAGCAATAGCCATAGCATCACAATATATCATATGGTATCATACTTGATCATCTTGGATCATCGTGTGAGAAACACCGGGAACCATACATACATAGCATACTTGGGATAGAAAGTTTATCCATTTTGTATCTTATAGGTTGTGCACAAGTGTCGTATCCGCATATTGAGCAATCGTGCTAGCGTCTCTCTTGAGTTGTGCAACACGAGTGTTTTCCGTGGACTCCACATTTTGTGCTCATTCCTTGGTTGCACGACCCCATTTATCTATCCGTGTGTGTGTTTCCGTGTGCCACATATTGCTATTGGTCTACTTGTTTCACTTGTGAATTTGTGAATATCTTTCAACATTATTGACTCTTGCTAACATTTTGCATCAAATTTTTGTGCCACTATCCTCACCGAGCCACTCCATAAGCTTTAGTTTGTAGGTGTGAGTGAACAAGTCCGGTACCAATTCCACTATTCTTTCATCTCACATTGAGTGAAACGGGATACATCCTCAACTTCGGGAAAAGGTAACTTGGTATTGTTTATCTCATTTCCTACTCACCTCTACTCGAGTCTTGTGATGGATAGGCAAGGTATTTCACCCTCGGTCTACAACAACAACAACGAGTTCGATGCCACGAACAACTCCAACGATGCCAAGATGAATGTTCAAATGGAGGAGATCAAAGCCCTCATCAAGTCCTACAAGCGATCTTCCTCATCTTCGAGAAGACGCTCAAGAGCACATGCCTCCGAGCTACCATCTCCGGCAAGGTCACATCGGCATCGACACCATCACCACCACGAACGTGAAGGTCAAGAGCTCAACACCAACAACCGCTCAACGACTTCACCATCTCCCTTGGCATCTTCACCAAGCGACTTCAAGGCATCTTCGCCTACGGACATATGGCATCTTCGCCAACAAGCACCTCAAGACTACGCTCAAGAGAAGCTCCCCAAGCTCAAGTCCGTGACTTCCACGAGCTACTACGACCTCGACACCGACCATGAGATTCCTTTCTATGGGACTCAAGAACCCGAGGAGTATCTCGAGTGGGAGCACCTAATGGACGACTACCTCAAGCTACATCAAGTTCCTCCCGAAGATCAAGTGAAGTGCGCCACAAGAAACTTCCACGACTACGCCTCAACATGGTGGCTTCACACACCTTCGGAGACCTACGACATGAGTTGGCCGCAGACGAAGAGAGCTTTGCAGCGAGAGTTCGTGCCTCCAACCTACACGGAACAACTTCTACGCCAATTGGAGAACACCAACCAAGGATCCAAGTCCATCGACGCGTATTTCAAGGAGATGAAGATTGCCTTGCAACGAGCCGGCGTGGACGACCCCATGTCAATGAAGTTCCACTTCATGATGGGATTGAACAACGACATCTCCAAGACTATCTTCCTCGAGAACTACAAGTCCCTCGACGACAACTACATTGGTGCTCTCAAGGCGGAACAAGAACTCATGAAGGCCAAGGCTTCTCCACCCCAAGCACACTTCGTGACGACCAAGCTCCATGAGAACAAGCATGAGGATAGTACCACCAAGATGTCGAAGCCCGATGAGCTTCAAGACGATGCTCCCAAGTTCGACTTCACCACCATCCCTCTTTGTGGCACTGAGGATGCCGAGTCCTCCACGACTCTTTTTCAAGATGGTGCGGCGACGAGTACGACTATGGAGACCTTTAAGGACCAAGCTTTGGAGGTGAGCGACTTGCTGACGAGCAAGGATGATGCTTCCATCTTAGGAGGCGAGAGTGATGATGTGCCATCTTCGGCCTTCATCCACGGTGACAACGACGAGATGGTTGAGTATTTCACTTCGACCACGGCGACGTATGATGACTTGAGTGACTTGTGCCACCATATTGAGAGTGAGAGTGACTTCACCACTAGCCCCATATCCGATGTGTTGCCCCAATTCCCATGTGAGGAAAGCCACAACCCACACCATTTGAGGGAGATGAGTGACTCCACCATATGTGAGTTTGAGTGCACCTACCTTGAGGGAGTGAGTGAGCCACCACATAGAGAGAGTGAGGCCACTTCGATTTCTAACGAATTAACCTCTACCTCTATTGTGTCTTCTCATTTGGTGCTAGGTCCCATATATGATGACGGGTCGATTCGCGACGACTACGTCCTGCCTTTGGACAAGACGATGGCCATGGTGGAATATGATGCACCCCCCAGATGGTTCCATCAAGATGAAGATGACCACCATTTGGTATTTGCCACCTCACCTACACCACTTGAGTGGAATGAACAAGGTAACATAGGTGAAGGTGATGCTCTAGTCCCACTAGTGGACATTCTTGACATTGATTGGTTGCATGATGTTGATCAACCTATTACCATGCTTCATTCTAGTATGATTTCCCCATGCGATGATTTACCCATTTATGATGAGTTTGATGATTGTCATGTGGAGTCTATTGGTTGTGATGCCATGTTACATAGGATTTCTTGTGACAATTCTTTAGGTCACATCATGTTTGAAAATCCGCTTGACTTGTCATATGCTATGCATGAGATCAACAATATGTCATATTTGCAATCTCTTCATAGTGACTATGCATATGCCATTAAAATAAACCCAATTTGCACTTATGCATAGATGACAAGCCCATGGTTATTGGCATTTGTTTTTCTTGTGATGATATTGATATGCTTCCTTTGCATCATTTATCTCATATGCCATGCCATGACCAACTAGCTTCGGATATGCATTGTTTTGGATGTTGTCCATTTTCTCCATATGATGTTTCCAATATTGCTCATGAGGAGACCCCCATAGTTTCCTCATACATGTTAGGAGATTTTGATTCATCCTATCCATTGCATGATCCCAATACTTGTGTGCACCAGATGCTCCCCATGAATAAGCATGCTATTGATGTGCCATATACTTGCATTCTCAATTTGTGTCCCCATCGTGTCATACACCATAACTATTCTTTCATGATGGATGACATGTTCTTGTACCATGCATCAAATTTCTTTGAGCGATGCTTATCTTGTGCTAACTCACACGTGCACATACACATCATGATGGATGATGTGTACATTTACCACACACACAATTTCTTTCGATTGTGTCTTTATTGTGTAGGTACCCATGAACACTTGTCAACCTCACAATCCCATGAGTTGACAAAACGAGCTCTAGAGAGCAATGATGACTTGGGATCCCATGGATTGCCTTTCCCACCGCTCACTTCGCGCAAACACTTCGCGCATTTCTTTTACATGGCCCTCACATGGTTATGGGTTGTTGTCCATTATATATCCTTTGCCCATCTTGCCATGTTCACTTTGCATGATATGCCCATTCCTATGCCTTTCCCATGCATTTGTGACCCATGCTTTGCATTACACATGATGATTGATTCTAGTACTTGTATGTGTATTTGTAAGCGTGTTGGAGATATTGTTTGTTATTGCCATGATTTCTTTGTGCCCCATGCCTATGATGATACTATGATCTTGCTTTGTGTTCGTGCTTGCGATATGTCATGTGCATTGCCTATGCCCATTACTTGCTCACATGACATGATTGCCATGATTTCCTCTAGTGTGTTGCATCTTCGCTCCACTAGCTTGCATGACTTGATTACTATGCTTGCCTATGTTGTATCACCAATGATTTATACTTGCTCACTTCATGCGGTTGATGACAACCATTTCCATGCGTTGCACATGATTGTTATTGCTTCTTGTCATTTATCTCCATGTGTTGCCTCTCTCATGCTAGATGATTTGACATGTATTGAGTGCAACAATGCCCTTAGTCTTGATAATGAGTTTGCCCCCATAGCATTCTCACATATATTTGGAGATTTTGACATATTCCTTATGAAGCATGCTTGTCTTACCTCTTTGCATCATATACCTAGTGCCATGAATATAGCCATTGTTGCATCATATTATTCATGCACTTGTGCTTCTAATGGTTATGTGCAAAAGAAGAGAACCATCATGATGGATGATGTGTTTATCTACCATGCGCATACGTTCTTTGTTTTCTTGTCTGCATGTGTAGGATACTTGGACTTTGTGTCGACTTCCACGTCACGTGAGTTGACAATTTGAGCTCTTGAGAGCGAACCATCTTCTACCACGACAATTCTACATCGCACTTGCTTGTACTTCGGCATTGTGAAGGACGCACAAGGACACGCCTTCAAGGTGACATCTTTCTTGATCATGGATATTATGGATCATACTACTTGTGTTGCTTGCACCATGAGCCTTATTGGTCATCTTGGACCATTTGATTGCGCACATGTTCGAGATCTTGCTTCGACTTGTCATTTTCACCATTCCATGCATCATGATATATATGCCTTGTGTGTTGCATCCAATTCTTGGACTACTTGCTACTATCATATGGTTGGTTGCACCAAAATCATTTCTTCACATATGCTATGTCCCATTGCTTGTCACATGATTGACTTGATTGCCTCACACATGATGAACAATTGCTCTTTCTATTGTGTTGAGTGCCACACAATGTTCACTACACCCTATGCACATTATGCTTGGATTGTCTTGCACTTAACCCATGTGTTTAGACATCTCATCTTCTTAGGTGTTGTGAATGATTCCTATGCCTACCATAGACCTTTCATTGAGCGCTTTGCCCATGCTTGCTATGAACTTGAGGTAGATGCTTATTCTCTTGAAACACATATTTGCATCTCTACCTCCCATTTACATGCTTGTCCCCATGATATCTTTGCTTGTGCTCGATTGATATACTTACATGCCATGTCTCAATCCTTTGTCACACCATATGCTTTGCATGACGACGACACATGCTTGGTTTTGCACTAACGCTAACCACATTTCTTTTTCCAAGTGTTTGTTGTTCTTACTCCTTTTGAAGGAATCACAAGATGGTGCGACATTGGAGAGTGCCCATTTCGAGCTTCAAGATGACAAGTACTTGGTGAACGTCCACTTATACACGGCGAAGCCATCTCTTTTCCATGGTGATTTGGTTTTCGATCCGAGGCCAGATCTTTTCCAAGGGAGGGGAGATGATGCGGAGCATCCTATGGACATCACCATGTCAAGACTCCGTTCGGCGAGTGACACGTGCGACATCTACTTCACAAACACAAAGGTGAATCATCTCCTTTACACGTGCTCACTTGACACCTTCGAGGATGGTATACTACTTGACACTCCACTCGTGTGCATGCATAGGTATTGTCAGAACACTACGGACGACGAGGAGGAGTGCAAACGCCAAGGAACAACTACACCATTCCCAAGGGAAGCCTGGAAGCGACGACGGAAGAAGATGGAGCTGCTGAAGCTACAGCGGCCGGACATCCGGGCCAGAGGCCGAACATCCGGCGCCTGTGCAGCCGGCCAACAACTGCACCAACAGACGGCCGAAAGTATCAGCGGCCGGACATCCAGTGCCAGCCCGGACATCCGGCGCCTCAGCAACGCCCGGACATCCGGCGACCAACCCCGGAAATCCGGCGATGACTATCCAGAGAAGACTGGAATGGCCTGTTCCAGGCCGGACATCCGGCCCGTGCCCCGGACATCCGGCCTCCCGCGAACGGCCGGACATCCGGCCCCCAGCCCGGACATCCGGCGCCTTCCTGCGCGCAGCCATGGGCCAGAGGCCCATGTGTCCCTTTCCACTTACCCCTTCGAGGCTTAGACTATAAATAGACCTCCCCCTTCTCCTTTCTAGGGTTAGCAAAGTGATAGCTCATTTGATAGAGAGCTTTGCTCCTTGTACCACTCTACTCTTGAGAGAGAGAGAGAGAGAGACTACTACTCCTTATGGAGGCCAAGACCTCCATCTAGGAGAAGATCCTGCGGGATATATCATCAAGACCCCCTCTTGGGCGGCCCCCTTCAAGACCTCCTCATGGAGATGAACTTTACCTTGTATCTTTCCCTTTGTTGTTCATGTACCTTGTGGATCTTGTGTGTTTGATTGTCTAGTGGATGTGTGGTTGGACTTGTTCTTGAGTGTTTCCCTTTGTGATTTCTCTCCGTTCTTCCCCGTGTTCATCGTGTTCTTCGAGGGAACCCACTCCAATCGTGAAAGATCAGCCTACACCGGGTTAGCCCCGTATCAAGACTTCATCCCACGAAGGGTAACGACTGCGCGAGTCCATGAAGGGCTCCACCCATGAAGGGTCCACAAAAAGCAACCTTGTCTATCCCACCATGGCCATCGCTCATGAAGGACTTGCCTCACTCGGATAGATCTTCACGAAGTAGGCGATCTCCTTGCCCTTACAAACTCCTTAGTTCAACTCCACAATCTTGTCGGAGGCTCCCAAGTGACACCTAACCAATCTAGGAGACACCACTCTCCAAAAGGTAATAGATGGTGTGATGATGATGAAGTCCTTGCTCTTGTGCTTCAAATGATAGTCTCCCCAACACTCAACTCTCTTTCACATATTTGGCTATGGTGGAAAGATGATTTGAGTGGAAAGCAACTTGGGGAAGGCTAGAGATCAAGATTCTTGTGGTTGGATTGGAATGTCTTGGTCTTAACACATGAGTAGGTGGTTCTCTCTCTGAAAATGAGTAGTGGAAGTGTAGGCACGTTCTTATGGCTCTCTCTTCAATAGATAAGGGGGTGGAGGGGTATATATAGCCTCCACACAAAATCCAACCGTTACAGACATTTGACCCAACTTGGTCAGACCAAATAGAAGAACTCGGTGAGACCGATATAGTTCAAAATGTGAACGTTAGGAATCTCGGTGGGACCGATGTGCTAGGGGCTAGGGCTAGGGCAAAACCTCATCTTGGTGTGACCGATTGCATGAACTCAGTGAGACCGACTTCAACAATGAGTAAACAGAGAGTTGGTCAGGCAAACTCGGTGTGACCGATTGCACATTTCGGTGAGACCGAAATAATTGCAACATGCAACATAGAGTTTGCAAGGCCATCTCGATGGGACCTAGATCCATATTGGTGAGACCAAATTGTCTAGGGTTTCTGGTAGTGGCTATGTCAAAAGAACTCGGTGGCGCCAGATAGATCAAATCGGTAGGGCGAGTTTGACTTTAGGTTTTGGAGATATGTGGAAATGAGAAAGTGGCTGAGGGTTTTGGAGCAATATCACTAAGCACTTTGAGCAAGTAGACCATTAAGCAACACCTCATCCCCTTTTAATAGTATTGGCTTTCCTATGGACTCAATGTGATCTTGGATCACTAAAATGAAAATGAAGAGTCTTGTGCTTTTGCCAATCTTTGTCCTTAGCATTTTGAAGGGGCTCCACATCCTCTTGTCCTTGCCATGCCATTCTCGAACTGATCTGAAATATACTAGATAAAGGTATTAGTCCAACAAGAGATATGTTGTCATTAATTACCAAAATTACCCAGGGAGAACTTGTGCTTTCACTTTCCCATGCCCTGTTATAAATAAAGATCAAATGTAGTTAGCACATGAACATTGCTCGAAAAAGTAAAGTAATTGGAATATTTAATACTTACATGCCAATGGGAACTATAAGCGGTCGATCAATTTCCTCTAGTCTGAGACCGGCTGAAGTCCTAGTTCTTGGTGTTCTAGGCTTTTTAGCATGTGCAGTTGACTGAGTTGATCCATAGTTTCCTACGGAGGCACTAGAAGAAGACATGTTCGACCTAGGCATTGCGACACGCCTATGACGCAAGCGGCTCATCCTATTTACATAGTGACAAATACATTCTTATTAGCTACATAAAAAAGTAATTAGTAAATGATTACCAAAGGCATGAAAGTAGAAGAAGAAAACAATAGAAAAAATTATGTAACAACTAAACTAGAAATACTATCAACCATAATATATTGTTCAATAGTTGTGACACTAAATCACTATATAATATGTATTACTACCAATAGTAAACATACTATATTATTCACTAGTTGTGCCACTATATAATATTTATTGGTACCAAGACAGAAAATGACAAGTGCAAAAGCTATAAATGTTCAGTAATCATCATCGTCATATTCAGAGTCATGCTCTATTGCATCATCCTCCTCTACGGTCTCATATGTCTCTTCTTGTCCTTCCACTTCAAGTAAATCTTCTTCTTCCTCATCAGTACTCTCGTCCAATTCATCTTCTGAAGATTCTTCTCCCTCATAATTATTGCCTTTATTTTCTATTACATAAATTTCAGAGGGATCAAGCTCGACATCATCTGACTCCTTTCTTGGCTCAGTAGATTCATCAACAAATTTGCCACCATCTACAGAAAAACTACCCAGCTGACCACCTTCCTGGAAATGTTCATCTGTAGTAGATGGGTCATTTGCATAGTCATCAAGGTTACTCAATATGGTACTTGGCTGAATAGTGTAAACAACCCTCCAATCACGAAGATCTCTCCTGGAGGATGCGTAATGCAAGTAATAAGCTTGTGTAGCTTGGTGAGCCATGGCGAATGGTTCAAAATTACTTAGCCTTGAAGACCACTTTATCTCCACCAAACCTAATTTTGCATTTGGCTTCACACCCTTGATGGGATCAAACCAACGACATTTGAAGAGTACCATCTCAACTTTTCTACCAGTTGTGAAGGATACTTTGATTATTTCCTCAATGACACCATAGTACTCAAGTTGTTCAGTCTCTGAGATGAAGGATGACAAACAAACCCCAGTGTTCACCATTTTCAACCTTCTACATTTTTTCTCGGATATCTCTTATCTAAAGCAAAAGCCATTCACATCATAGGAGCTATAGGAATAGGCACTAGAGCTGCATCCATTAGCTAAATTCCACAAGCCCTCATCAGAATTGGGACCTTCTTTGCACTACAATGAAATGAAAAAAAAAACGGATTATGAAACATAGTAGTAGTTGAATGGATAGGATATAATGCTAATTAAAATGTGCTTACAACAATCTCGAACTATTCTACAAATTCGGATGCCATCATTTCATCAAGGCCCTCCGATGTCAAGTTTGGATGCCTTGCATATTTTTCATCCTCAAATGTTCTACAAATCCGCGTATGATTATAAACATCTTGCACACTTCAATTCTAAAAGTATAAATTATTCATCACTTACTCATGAAATCTATCAACAACAGAATAGTTAGTCAAAATGTACAACCTTGCTGCATTCAACTCTTCACGCAATAGTTCTCGGGTAGTAGGCCTCCCATGTAGGTTTCCTACATGTTGAAACACAGCTAAGGTGCAACCATCATTCTGCACGTGTGTTCCTCCATTATTATATCGAGGATTCTTCTTCCATATAGTGCGACATGATCACTAAAGTAAAGAGAAACACAATTCGTGATCTCCTGCACAATACAAGCTTCAACGATTGAACCCTCCACTCTTGCCTTATTTCGCACTTTTAAATGAAGATAGTGCATTGCCCTATAACAAAATATTAGAAGTTTCAACAATAAATGACATAAATATATCAAAACACAATGTACAGATCAATGTTATATAGTCTAACATACCTCTCAAAAACATACATCCAACGATATGCCATAGGGCCACCAACCCTTGCCTCATATGGAAGACACACTATCAGGTGTTGCATTACATTGAAGAAGCCTGGTGGGAATATTTTCTCAAGCTTGCATAATAGAACAGGAACCTCCTCCTCAAGTTCACGCATCCGTTTTGGAGCAATTTCTTTGGCACACAATTGCCGATAAAAAAACTTAACTCTACTATGACCTTCCATTTAGGTCCAGGGATGATGCCTCGTAGGGCAACTGGCAGGAGGCGCTCCATGATGATGTGGTGGTCATGGCTTTTCAGCCCAATGATTTTTTTACTCAAGTTGACAGTTTTACTCAAATTAGCAGCAAACCCATCAAAAAAATTCACTTCTTTAAACCACTTAAGGATGGTCATTCTATCTTCCTTGCCGACACAATATTCCACTCTAGGTTTCTTCCACACACCCCTTGAATTCTTGTTCAGGTGTAGCTTTGGTCGATCACAATACAAAGCAACATCAAGGCATGCTTTGTTGTTATCCTTAGTTTTCTCAGGAATATCAAGGCATGTGTTTAGTAAAGCCTCAGATACATTTTTCTCGTTGTGCATTACATCAATGTTATGGCGAAGCAGCAACTTCCGAAAATACTCTAGCTTCCACAAACCACTTATAGCTATCCAATTGTGCACCTTCCCAAACCCCTCAAATTTACTCTTGCCAGTTTCATCATGGACAAGACTTTGGAGTTCTTCATACACATCTTCTCCGGACAAGGGCTTTGGTGGAGGATCTAAAACAGTTTTTTTCTTGCGAAAACATTTCATACTCCTATGAAATGCATGGTCAGCGGGAAGGAATCTCCCATGCAAGTCAAACCAGCACGACTTTCTCCCATTCTTCAATGAGAATGTCTTTATGTCAGATCCACATATGGGGCAAGCAAGCTTTCCATGAGTGCTCCAGCATGCTACTAATGCATAACCTGGAAAGTCATGAATAGTCCAAAGCAAAGCTGCCTATAAGGTGAAATTTTGCTTTCGGTAACTATCATAAGTTTCTACACCATTTCTCCACAAACCATCAAGTTCGTCAACTAGAGGCTGCATAAAAACGTTTAGGTTCTTTCCTGGATGATCTGGACTGAGAATAACTAGTGCAAGGATCAGGTTACTCTGCTTCATGCACATTTCTGGTGGAAGATTATAAGGCACAACAAATACTGGCCAACATGAGTAGGAGGCTGCCTTAATACGAAAAGGTGTGAAGTCATCAGTCGCTAGACATAGCCTTATATTCCTTACTTACTCAAGATTTTTTAAAATTCCTTATTAAATTCCTTCCAACTTTCACCATGAGAAGGGTGACCATTACTTCATCACTGTTACGAGGCCTTGCATGATATTCCATGTGCTTGGTAGTGCTTTGTGACATGTACAACCATTGTAGCCTAGGAGTAATTGGGGGATATCACAGAAATTTTCTTGGTATCATCGTAGATTTATTTCCTGCGGTTATTTCCTCATATCTAGGTTCTTTGCAGATAGTGCATTTTTCTTTATTTTCACTCTCTTTATAATAAATCATACAATTATTGGGGCATGCATGAATTTTGACGTAAGGCATTGCTAGACTATGCACAAGCTTCTTGGACCTATGAAAGTTTGCTGGGAGATCTTTTGCAGCATCGTCCCCAACAATCTCATGTATAAGAGTCATCATCTCATTGTAACAGGCTTCTGACAAGTTATGTCGTGTTTTAATAGTCATTAGCCTTCCTACAACGGATATACATGATTGTGTGGTCTTCTCATGCAAACGTTTGTCGGCTTCCATCAACATTTCATAGAATTTTTTGGCAGCTTTTGTTGGCTCATCACCTTTAGAAACTCCTTCAGCAACAATTGCATCAACTAGCATGTCATTCATTCTACTCCATCCCCCACGTTATCATGTTCTACATTTTCAGGTACATCAGACTCCCCGTGGCTAGTCCATCTCTTGTATCCTAACATGAACCCATTGCTGCAAAAGTGTGTGGTCATGACATCCCTTGTGCGCTTATGACCGCAAAAGCACTTGCTGCAAGGACAATGGGATTCCTCGTCTACAACAGCATCGGGCAATGAGAATGCATGATCTAGAAAATTATCTACTCCATGTTGCCAAGCATAACTAATCAACTTCCCTCGTCCATCTTTTTACATCCAATTACGGTCGTCATCTACATTGCTACAAAAATGTAGAATGGAAGTAGGAGGTATAATATAAGCATTGGATTTAATCATGAATGTAAAGTGTGATATATATTAATTACATAGTAATAGTGAGAACATGATGCGGAGCATCCCGTGACCATCCCCATGGACGTCCACTCGACACCTCAAGAACCAAGGGGATAGATGACAAGAGCTCGCGCACGCGCAATCAAGAACGAGGTCAATTCTTTCCTCTTCGAGTTTCATTCGGAATCACATATGAATCGGGTCCTACCTCAAATGAAAATGTTGTGCATACTTAGGTACCAAGAAGAAGCACGTGAGGAAGCAAGGATGGACACCCTAGCACCCGAGGAGAAGAAGGAAGGGGAAGGAAACAGAGACACAGAGGCACTGGACCTCCCGGGTGCCCGGCCTCCCCTAGCCCCGGGTGCCCGGCCAGCCGGCTGGGAGCAGCCCCTGAGCACCCCGGGTACCCGACCTGGATGGCCCCGGGTGCCCGGCCCCTTCCTGGCGCTGGCTGAGGCCGCTCGGGTGCCCGGCCCTGATACGTCTCCAAAATATCTATAATTTATGAATTATTCATGCTGTTATTTTATCATTCTTGGATGTCTTAAAATCATTTATATAGCAACTTTATATCATTTTTGTGACTAACCTATTGACCCAGTGCCCAGTGCCAGTTGCTGTTTTTTGCTTGCTTTTTACATCGCAGGAAATCAATATCAAATGGAGTCCAAACACCGCGAAACTTTTTGGAGATTTTTTATGGACCAGAACACCTAGGATGGGCCAGAGCAGCACCTGGGGGTGCCCTGATGGGGCACAACCCACCAGGGCGCGCTTGGGGGCCCAGGCGCGCCTAGGTGGGTTGTGCCCACCTCAATGGCCTCCCGCACCCCCTCTTTGCCCTATAAATTCACAAATATTCCAAAACCCTTCGGAGTTAACCTAGATCAGAAGTTCCGTCGCCGCAAGGCTCTGTAGCCACCGAAAACCAATCTAGACCCTTTCCGGCACCCTGTCGGAGGGGGGAATCATCTCCGGTGGCCATCTTCATCATCCCGGCAGCCACCACGATGAGGATGGAGTAGTCCACCCTCGAGGCTGAGGGTTTGTACCAGTAGCTATGTGTTTAATCTCTCTCTCTCGTGTTCTTGAGATGTCACGATCTTGATGTATCATGGGCTTTGTTAATATAGTCGGATCATATGGTGTTTTCCCCTCTCTATCTTGTGATGAATTGAGTTTTCCCTTTGAGATTTCGTTTTATCGGATTGAATACTTTTATGGATTTGAGAGCACTTGATATATGTCTTGCAATTGAATACTCGTGGTGAGAATGGGGTATCGTATTGATTCACTTGATATCATGTTTTGGCACTCAACTCGCGGATTCCCGAGGTGACATTGGGGTAATCTATGCATAGGGGTTGATGCACGTTCTTGTCTTTGTTTCTCCCATAGAAATATTGGGGAACTCTTTGAAGTTCTTTGTGTTGGATTGAGTATTATGAATATGAATTTGCTTTGGTGTTATCTTAGTACGAACTCTAGGATAGATCGAACGGAAAGAATAGCTTTGTGTTATTTTAGTACGTACTCTTGAATAGACCGAACGGAAAGAATAGCTTTGAGGTGGTTTTGTACACTACAAACAATTTATTCTTATGTTCTCCGCTAGATAGGAACTTTGGAGTGATTCTTCATCGCACTTTGAGGGGTGGTTATATGACCCAATTATATTAGCACTGTTGGGATATTGCACTAGCGAAAGTACAAACCCTAGGCCTCATTTTCAAGCATTGCAATACCGTTTTGTGCCCGTTTACTATTTGCTACCTTGCTGTTTTTATTTATTCAGATTATAAAAAAATATTTTACCATCCATATTACACTTTTATCACCATCTCTTCGCCGCACTAGTGCACCTATACAATTTGCCATTGTATTGGGTGTGTTGGGGACACAAGAGATTTCTTGTATTTGGTTGCAAGGTCGTTTGAGAGAGACCATCTTCATCCTACACCTCTCACGGGTTGATAAACCTTAGGTCATCCACTTGAGGGAAAATTGCTAATGTCCTACAAAACTCTGCGCTTGGAGGCCCAACACGTGTCTACAAGAATAAAGTTGCGTAGTAGACATCAAGCTCTTTTCTGGCGCCGTTGCCGGGGAGGTGGGTGCTTTAAGGTATATCTTTAGATCTTGCAATTGAATCTTTTAGTTTCTTGTTTTATCACTAGTTTGGTTTATAAAAACAAAACTACAAAAAAATGGAATTGAGGTTGCATCATATTATTGATCATCTTTATAATATCTTCCTTGAAAATGATGAATCAGAAAATTGTGCTCAATTGTTAGAAGAAGTCAATAAAATGTTTGGAACAAAATATTTAAATGATGAGCATGATTGCAATGTTGTTAGTATGAATTCTTTGAATATCCATGATGCTAATGATATGCAAAGCCATAAGCTTGGGGATGCTATATTTGATGAATATGATATTTTTAGTCCCCCAAGTTTTGATGAGAAAATTTATTATGATGATTGCAAGCCTCCTATTTATGATGATTATAATGATGTAAGTGGATTTGGAGAGGTCATGACTTTATTTAGTGATGAATCCACCATTTTGGATGAGGCTTCAATTAACTATGATAACAAAGTTGCTATATATGATGATTATGGTGATGACATGTATGCTATAAAGAATAATGATAACCATGAAACTTGTCATCATGATTTTAGTTTTCACTCTCATGATAGTTATTTCGTTGAGTTTGCTCCCACTACTATTGATGAGAAGAAATTTGCTTATGTGGAGTGTAATAAGTTTTCTATGCTTTTGTGTCATGAAAAGAATGCTTTATGTGATGGTTATATTGTTGAATTTCTTCATGATGCTACTGAAATTTTTTATGAGGGAGGAACTTATGCTTGTAGGAATTGCAATAATATCAAGTTTCCTCTCTATGTGTTGAAAGTTTTGAAGTTATGTTTGTTTTGCCTTCCTATGCTAGTTGATTATTTCTCTCATGAATTGTTTGATCACAAAATCCCTATGCATAGGAAGTGGGTTAGACTTAAATATTCTAGTCATATGCTTCATGATGCTCTTGTTATGTTTCAATTCTTATCTTTTACGCGAGCATCATTGAACTCATCATGCCTAGCTAAAAGGCATTAAAGAAAAGCGCTTGTTGGGAGACAACCCAACACTTTTACCTACTGTTTTTGTGTGTTCACATGATTATGCTACTGTATTGATCATGTTTTATTGCTTTTGTTTCAATAAAGTGCCAAGTAAAGCCTTTGGGATCATGTTGGGTGATAGTTGATTTGATCTTGCTGAAAAACAGAAACTTTTGCGCTCACGAAAATAATTCTCATATTTAACAGAAGAGTGATTATGAGTTTATTCTTTTTGCAGCAGATTAATATACAAATTTCTCACGTGTTCCTAATTTTTTCATAATTGTTGGAATAGCAGAAGTAAGGTTTGAGTACAGATTACTACAAACTGTTCTGTTTTTGACCGATTCTGTTTTCAATGCATAATTTGCTTGTTTTCTAGTTTCTATGGCTTATATTGCTCAATATAAATTGTGTAAATGATATTCTATAGTAGGCATTGTGTGGAAAAAATTATGAATCTTGTCTTTGACAGTACCAAAGTGAAATGGTTTGCTCTTTATCATACTAACCTATCTCACAAAGTTTCGTTAAGTTTTGTGTGATTGAAGTTTTCAAGTTTTGGGTGAGATGTCGATATGAGGAGAATAAGGAGTGACAAGACCCTAATATTGGGGATGCCCAAGGCACCCCAAGGTAGTATTCAAGGAAGATCCAAGGAAGTAAGCTTGGGGATGCCCCGGAAGGCATCCCCTCTTTCGTCTCCAACATCATCGGTAACCTCACTTGGAGTTATGTTTTCGTTCGTCACATGATATGTGTTTTGCTTGGAGCATCAATTTATTATGTTAGGATTTACTTGCTGTTATTTAGAATAATGTTTTGCATCTTTATTTCAATAAAAGTGGCATCGATAGCCTTTGCCATGCTTATTTTGCAAGTCTACATGTTGATGTTTGAAAACAGAAAGTTTACCGCTGTTGCAAAAATTCCCCAGAAAAGTCAGAATGTGATAAAATGTTGAAACTTTTTGCATAATAAGCTCTGATAAATTTCTACAGTGTGGTATAATTACATAATGTTTGGAGTTGAATAAGTATTGATACTCTTGCATTCTTTACAGACTGTACTGGTTTGGCAGATTGTTGTTATGTTTGCATTGTTTGCATATGTTTGCTTGTTTAATGATTTTATTTGAGGATAGGAGTATTAAATATGAAGAGGCATTTAGTATGCAATTTTGAATAATAGTTTTGGTGATTTGCTACAGTAGAGAATGATAAGGTTTTTGCATTGGTTTATACTAACTTATCTCACGAGTTCTTGTTGAGTTTTGTGTGGATGAAGCTTTTGAGATTTAGAAAAATCGTTATATGAGAGGAATTAAGGAGACACAAAAGCTCAAGCTTGGGGATGCCCAAGGCATCCCAAGATAATATTCAAGAAGTCTCAAGCATCTAAGCTTGAGGATGCCCCGGTAGGCATCCCACCTTTCTTCTTCAACAATTATCAGTTAGTATCGGTTGAGCCTAAGTTTTTGCTTCTTCACATGAGTTGTGCTATTCTTAGAATGTAATTTTTTTTGTTTTGCTTGGTGTTTTAATGAATTACTTAGATATGAAAGTTTTTAAATAAAATCGAGTCCTCAAATAGTTGCCAGGGAGGCTAGGTAAGCGGCACGCACATCCCGTCAACAAAGCTCTTTTCTATGGAATTGCTCTAGTGCTTCACTTATATCTTTTTGAGCATGGTGTGCTTTAGTATTTTTGAAGAAATTCTCTCTGTCTTCAATTAAATTAATTTGAGAGAAAGAAATATTATGCTCATGATCTTCACTTATATATTTTTGGAGTAGCTTGTCATTTACTCTTGTGCTTCACTTATATCCTATGAGTAAATTGTTGAATAAATTGAATGTCATGAAGTGGAAATTATATCATGCCTAGTGGTAGCTTCACATTGGGTCTAGAAAGTGAAATCTTTTGAGGCTTGACAATCACAATATTGGTCATACAAGCAATTCACGAATAATTAGTATAAGGAAGAGAACTTTCACATGCAAATACACTATCCTGGAAATCTTTTGTGATTATGAGCTCCCATAAAAATATTATATGCCAAAATTGTTGACGTTGGACAAGGAAGACAACATAATGATTTATGTTTGTTCATATTCATATAGAAGTTATATTGTCATAGATCCTTCAACATGTGGTGCTTGCCCCCCATCTTTGCTAGCCAAAAATTCCGCACCAAGTAGAGATACTACTTGTGCACCCAAAAACCCTTAAACCCGAACCTTATCTTCAAGAGTCCACCATACCTACCTAAGGATTGAGCAAGATCCTTCAAGTAAGTTTTCATCGGTGCAATAAGGCAACAAAAATTGCTTCTGAAAGTGTGAGATCATTTAGTGTAAGAGAAAATTGAGCGTTGTACGAACTTGTGATGGTGAAGAATAAAAGCGACAGACTGCATAATAAAGGTTGCCATCACAAGGGGCAATACAACGTGATGTTCTTTTGCACTAAGGGGTTGGTCATACAAACAAATAAACGCATGGCAACCTCTGCTTCCCTCTGCGAAGGGCCTATCTTTTACTTTTATGTATTTACTTTCATGCAAAGAGTCAAAGTATTTCTCTCTATTCCTTTTTATTTTTCTCTTTTGGCAAGCATCATGTGGTGAGGAAAGATCTAGGCACATATATCCAGTTGGATATGGGTAGCATGAGTTATTATTGTTGACATCACCCTTGAGGTGAATACGTTGGGAGGAAAAACAATAAGCCCCTATCTTTCTATGTGTCTCGTTGAAACGTTTTGCTCACGTGTATGCGGTGAGTGTTAGCAATCATAGCAGACTATATGATGGTTGAGTATGTGGAGCTCTTACTTAAACTCTGTTGAATAAGTTGAATTACAATTGCTTGGTGACTGAGAACATAGGTTGTTGAGTTTCAAGAGAATTCATTGCTTGAACCTTAACATGTGAATTGGTTGCTACTTTAACATGAGAAGTTTTATGAGAAAGAGTTGCCGTTATGATGCTAGGAAAAGTGATTGAAATTATCATTGGTCAAACTTATGCACTTTGATAGCATTCACACTTCATAAATTATTTCTTTTATTATTTACTTACTCGAGGACGAGTAGGAATTAAGCTTGGCGATGCTGATACGTCTCCAACGTATCTATAATTTATGAAGTATTCATGCTATTATTTTATCATTCTTGGATGTTTTACAATCATTTTATAGCAACTTTATATCATTTTTTGGGACTAACCTATTGACCCAGTGCCAGTTGCTGTTTTTTGCTTGTTTTTTACATCGCGGGAAATCAATATCAAACGGAGTCCAAACACCGCGAAACTTTTTGGAGATTTTTTATGGACTAGAACACCCAGGATGGGCCAGACCAGCACCTCGGGGGTGCCCTGAGGGGGGCACAACCCACCAGGGCGCGCCTGGGGGCCCAGGCGCGCCCAGGTGGGTTGTGCCCACCTCGGTGGCCTCCCACACCCCCTCTTTGCCCTATAAATTCACAAATATTCCAAAACCCTTCGGGGTTAACCTAGATCAGAAGTTTCGCTGCCGCAAGGCTCTGTAGCCACCGAAAACCAATCTAGACCCTTTCCGGCACCCTGTCGGAGGGGGGAATCATCTCCAGTGGCCATCTTCATCATCCCGGCGGCCACCACGATGAGGAGGGAGCAGTCCACCCTCGGGGCTGAGGGTTTGTACCAGTAGCTATGTGTTTAATCTCTCTCTCTCGTGTTCTTGAGATGTCACGATCTTGATGTATCGCGTGCTTTGTTAATATAGTCGGATCATCTGGTGTTTTCCCCTCTCTATCTTGTGATGAATTGAGTTTTCCCTTTGAGATTTCGTGATGCAGAGTATTCTATGATCATCCCCATGTACACTACGACTACTGCCCATGCCCCAAGAGGACATACGACGAGACCTCGACTATACGCTATTGGATGCAAGCTGAACTCGCTCCTCTCCGAACCATCACTTTCCACATGTGAGACATGGCTACTACATAAAATATATGTGCTATGCATGACCAGGAATAAAGAGGAAGACCATGGACAAGACGGTGAGGACACCAAGTATAAGGACCAAACGGAGAAGCTACCAGAAATCTACAGCCACCGGACGACCGGTCTGGACCGGACGTCCGACGCCTGGAAGCCGCACAAGCCAGAAGGTCCAGCCCCAACTCTACAGCGACCGGACGACCGCTAGCCGCCGGACGTCTGACACCCTTCAGCGCCCGGACGACCGACGCCGACCGGACGACCGATGCCACCTTCACATAATGATATTAGCGGATGTCCGAAGACTTCCGGACGTCCGGACCGTCCCGAGCCACCGGACGTCCGGTACCTGCCTGTGCGCAGCTGCGGGCCTTTGTCTTTGTATCCCTCTCCCACTTACCCCTTCGTGTCCCTAGACTATATATATATTCCTCCGCCTCCTCCTAGTTAGGGTTAGCATTGTGTTAGCTCATATGTGAGATAGAGCTTCGCTCATCCATCCGGATCTACTCCATCGCGAGGGACCGTCACCTCTTCGGTGAAGATCCACTTGGATTCAAGACCCCTAATGGGAAGACCTCAAGACCTCCTCTCAGAGAAGAACCGGTTACCCTATGTATCGTCTCTTGTTGGATTTGGACCGTGTGATCTCTATGTGTACTCAGATCTAGCATATGTGTGACCTAATCTCGTTGGTTTGAGTGTTTCTCTTGTGTTTTCCTCTTGTGTTCTTCGTGTTCATCACTGGATCCACTCCTTTTGTGAAAGATCGGCCGTGTAGGGTTCCACCCTACATCATCTTGGTATCATGAGCCACGTTGATCACGATTTTGAAGCCTTCCCTCTTTGTTTTCTAGCTTGATTTCGTTGTGTTCTTCCCTAAACTTCAAAAATCCCCACCAAAAATAGCCCCATTTTTTGTGATCTGTTTGTTTGATGATGTTTTGTTGATTTTGATCCATGAATTTGCTTGGTTTCAAGTGGATCTAGCATCTCCCCAAGTTTCCCCATTGTAGCGACCCAACCTGAATGGATCAAGTCTGTGTGCTTAAGTGTCATCCCTGGATCGGTATGTTGACACACACAGTACTCGAGGATTTATAACAGAGGTAAATCACATGTATAAAGTAACGTAAATACTATTAACTCAATCCAAATAGCGGAAGTAACAACAAGGTTGTGGATTCCCATCAACACCAACGGCAAAGTTGAGTGTGGACATTGTAACCCTAACTGTTGGAAATATGCCCTAGAGGTAATAATAAAATGGTTATTATTGTACTTCCTTGTTCATGATAATTGTCTGTTGTTCATGCTATAATTGTATTAACTGGAAACTGTAATACATGTGTGAATACATAGACCACAACATGTCCCTAGTAAGCCTCTAGTTGACTAGCTCGTTGATGAATAGATGGTTATGGTTTCCTGACCATGGACATTGGATGTCATTGATAACGGGATCACATCATTAGGAGAATGATGTGATGGACAAGACCCAATCCTAAGCATAGCACAAGATCGTGTAGTTCGTTTGCTAGAGCTTTTCTAATGTCAAGTATCATTTCCTTAGACCATGAGATTGTGCAACTCCCGGATACCGTAGGAATTCTTTGGGTGTACCAAACGTCACAACGTAACTGGGTGACTATAAAGGTGCACTACAGGTATCTCCGAAAGTGTCTGTTGGGTTGGCACGAATCGAGACTGGGATTTGTCACTCCGTATGACGGAGAGGTATCTCTGGGCCCACTCGGTAATGCATCATCATAATGAGCTCAATGTGACTAAGGAGTTAGCCACGGGATCATGCGTTACGGTATGAGTAAAGTGACTTGCCGGTAACGAGATTGAACAAGGTATTGGGATACCGACGATCGAATCTCGGGCAAGTAACGTACCGATTGACAAAGGGAATTGTATACGGGATTGATTGAATCCTCGACATCGTGGTTCATCCGATGAGATCATCGTGGAACATGTGGGAGCCAACATGGGTATCCAGATCCCGCTGTTGATTATTGACCGGAGAGTCGTCTCGGTCATGTCTGCATGTCTCCCGAACCCGTAGGGTCTACACACTTAAGGTTCGGTGACGCTAGAGTTGTAGAGATATTAGTATGCGGTTAACCGAAAGTTGTTCGGAGTCCCGGATGAGATCCCGGACGTCACGAGGAGTTCCGGAATGGTCCGGAGGTAAAGATTTATATATGGGAAGTCCTATTTTGGCCACCGGAAAATGTTCGGGATTTTTCGGTATTGTACCGGGAAGGTTCTAGAAGGTTCCAAAGTGGGGCCCACCTGCATGGGGGGACCCACATGAACGTGGGTAGTGGGGGCAAGGCCCCACACCCCTGGTCAAGGCGCACCAAGATCCCACCTTAGAAGGAATAAGATCATATCCCGAAGGGATAAGATCAAGATCCCTAAAAAGGGGGATAACAATCGGTGGGGAAGGGAAATGATGGGATTTCTTTTCCCCACCTTTGCCAACGCCCCAATGGACTTGGAGGGCAAGAAACCTGCCCCCTCCACCCCTATATATAGTGGGGAGGCGCATGGGATCAGCACCCCAAGCCCTGGCGCCTCCCTCCCTCCCGTGACACCTCTTCCTCCCTGCTTGCGCTTGGCGAAGCCCTACCGGGATCCCGCTACTTCCACCACCACACCGTCGTGCTGTTGGATCTCCATCAACTTCTCCTCCCCCCTTGCTGGATCAAGAAGCAGGAGACGTCCCCGCTCCGTACGTGTGTTGAACGCGGAGGTGCCGTCCGTTCGGCGCTAGGATCATCGGTGATTTGGATCACGACGAGTACGACTCCATCAACCCCGTTCTCTTGAATGCTTCCGCTTAGCGATCTTCAAGGGTATGAAGATGCACTCCCTCTCTCTCATTGCTAGCATCTCCTAGATTGATCTTGGTGACACGTAGGAAAATTTTGAATTGTTGCTACGTTCACCAACACTAACGTATCACTTACTCGTCGTAAGAATCTTGCAACATGAGACGTTGCAGCCATGTAGGTCAGTACATTGAATGTACTGGAAATTTCACACTTAGAGCAATGCTGAATAATGAATATCACTACATGCATATATGGCAGGTGGAGGCTCTAAGTTTAATTTTGCATAAAGCTAATTTTTTCCTACAACAAAGGAATATATTTTATTTACCTACAAAGTTTGTTGAAATATTGAGAAGGTTCCTCTAACTCAACACTCAATAATAAAGAGAAATGTTCCCACTACTACTACTATATTCCTTTTTTCGTCCCAACTATTTAGCACAAGCCTCCTTCTTATCGGGACAATCCCTGGCAAATTGCCCTGCTTCATTACAACGGAAACATATTACTTCTGGCCAGTCTCGAGGTTTCTTGTGATCACATAGCCTCCTTGGGTCCTCGGCTTCCTTTTTGGGCAACCGCTAAAGTAGTGCCCTGAATCTTTGCACCTGAAGCATGTGATATGACTCAGGTCCTTCTTTGTAGAAATTGGGTTGTTCCTGGAATCCAATCTATTTCTCTTCCTGGACCTTTCCGTGCCAATCAGGGCTTCTATTTCCTGTGGGTCATACTCCACTTCCTTTGTCCAGAACTCTACTAGGTTCCCATTCAGACAATTTTGGGAGATGTGTCCTTCTTCTCCACATGAATAGCATGACTTGGTGCAGGGTTTAATTGTGTATTCTTCGGGTGTGTCCTCCACTTCTTCCTTCATCACAGGTTCTTCTAAAATTTCCATGAGGGCTCCTTTCATTGCTTCTTTCTTTTGCTGGATGGTTGTTTGTACCATGGGGTAAATGTGGCACTAAGCAGGGTAGTGGGTAGTCCCTTCACACAAGAAAACAAGTAATCTGCCTAGTTGGGCATTCTTCAGCTGGGTGACTTTCCTCACAATGAGGGCATTCATCCTTGTGTTCTTTATGGTTTCCTATTTCTCCACAGAGCTTGCATGCACAAGGTTTCCTCATATCATTTCCATAAGGCTTCAACTTCTGGGACACAAGTCGAGACTTTAGCAGAGTCAACTTAAATTCTTTCCAAGTAGTTACTCCTTGCCATCCATTGATGGTTTGGTACGTCCTCCACCAAGTAGCAGCACCTCTTTCAAAGCACTGAAGAGCATGCTGGGCCATATCCTTTTCCGGCTATAGTGTTATTCTCCATATGATCTTCCATGTTCTGAATCCATTGGTTCGTCTCCAATTGACTTATTGGTCCAGAAAATATGAGTTCATCTCCATTCATCCTCTATTGGTTCCAAGGGTTTTGGGGTGAGAAAAGAGAGATAGAGAGGGATACACACAACACAAACAATAGTTTTGAAGAGAATGATTTTATTTGTGGCTGTCGGAAAACATCAAACAAATGACAGCTCACAATCATCGCATCTAACGGAAGTGTATAATAGGCGTTTGGTCTTCTAAAGGTCAATAAATCTTCAACATTGCCAAACTCTTCAAGTCTTGTTCATGTCTCCGATGGCTTCTTCTGATCGTGCTTGTCCTTCTCAAGTTCTTTTGCCAGATCATCTCTGTTGACGCGAAGTCTCTCGTGACGTCCTTTAATATTCTAGAGTTGTGTTCCAAACTTCTGGGTTTCAACATCCATGGAGTGAACCATGCATGGTCCTACTGCCCTTCAGTTCCTATCGAATCTCTGGTACCTCGAGGTTTTGCTCCTCCAGCTTGGCTACTTTCAGCTTCTGGATCCTGAGTTCTTCACGAAATGCTTCCCTGTCAAATACAGCTTCCTGAAGGTCCATCTAATTTTTTTGATGTAATACTCCAGATCTTGGTGATACACCATCTAAGGTTAAAACTTCATCTTTTGCTGATAGGTGCTCCATTAGCCCTTTTGTCATTCAATCCTTCCGAAGAAATGCATGCTTAACTCCTCACGATGACAATAACATGAGCGAGCGATAACATCATGGATAGTCGTGTTTCTTCTCTTGTCATTTCCATGAGCTATCATTCCATGGTTGATATCTCCTGCCTTAGGTTTTGCATGACAAAACTTTGAATTTTAACGCTCCATGTTCCGGTCTTTCTCTGACACACCTTGATCTCGGGTATTGACAGCTTCAATAGTCTGACAAGTTCCATAAGGGTAGCCTTCCTAGGTCATACTAATCATGGAAATTCTTCAGAGCCTTCAAATTCTCCTAGTCTTCGGAGTCTTCAACCATTGTAGTTTCCATTATTATAATGCACGGTAAAATCCATCTTCATTCCGAAGTGGTCTTAGTTGTCCGATATCTTGTACTTCTTGGAGTGGTCTCATTAGTCGAATCTTCTGGTGGTCAAAAGGGGAAAGGGGTATAGTCTAACTAAAAGGGAATATTTGATAAAGCTCAGAAAAGAAGAGAGGTAAAAGATCTTTTTGAAAATAAACTTTTAGAGAAAATCTTTCTTATGGGCTTGCCAGTTTCTAGGGGTCACGTCCTACAGTCAACATGAGCTCTGATACCATCTTGTAGCGACCCGACCCGAATGGATCAAGTCTCTGGCTTAAGTGTCATCCCTGGATCGGTATGCTGACACACACAATACTCGAGGATTTATTACAGAGGCAAATCACATGTATAAAGTAACGTAAATACTATTAACTCAATCCAAATAGCGGAAGTAACAACAAGGTTGTGGATTCCCATCAACACCAACGGCAAAGTTGAGTGTGGACATTGTAACCCTAACGTATCACTTACTCGTCGTAAGAATCCTGCAACATGAGACGTTGCACCCATGTAGGTCAGTACATTGAATGTAGTGGCAATTTCACACTTAGAGCAATGCTGAATAATGAATATCACTACATGCATATATGGCTGGTGGAGGCTCTAAGTTTAATTTTGCATAAAGCTAATTTTTTTCCTACAACAAAGGAATATATTTTATTTAACTACAAAGTTTGTTGAAATATTGAGAAGGTTCCTCCAACTCAACACTCGATAATAAAGAGAAATGTTCCCACTACTACTACTATATTCCTTTTTCGTCCCAACTATTTAGCACGAGCCTCCTTCTGAGTGGAACAATCCCTGGCAAATTGCCCTGCTTCATTACAACGGAAACATATTACTTCTGACCAGTCTCGAGGTTTCCTTGTGATCACATAGCCTCCTTGGGTCCTCCGCTTCCTTTTTGGGCAACCGCTGAAGTAGTGCCCTGAATCTTTGCACCTGAGGCATGTAATGGAAAGGCAGGAGAGTGTAATAATTTGAGAATCAATAAAGTTAGCATGATGGTACTTAATTGGGATTTTATGAGTAGTGACTCTATGAAGAAAGATTTTGACCATTTTCGAGGATATGGGAAATATGGTCTATGGATGAATTTGTGCATTTCAAGGGTGGTAGTACCCTGTGAGGGCCTTGACCCTGGAAAAGCTAATGACATTCCACGAGTGGATTACGGATAAAAGTAAGTATGAGTTTTATCTCGATATGTGGGATAACCCAAGAATATGAAGGGATGAAGTACTATTGAATATAGAGGAGGTATATTGTTAGTAAAATGGAGCAATTGTAACTCCAGGATGAGCCTGAGTAATCACGTCTTAGTTTGGTACCAGTAGAAGGAAGGGAAACAGTACAATGGGATGGATTTAAGAATGCTAGTAAGCTGGATGTTGGAATAAAGATCAGTTGCCCCACCGGTGATGAGTTCAAGGTTACAAGTGATGAGATGGGCCATAACCCACAGGCTCCAGGACCTGCCAAGAAGCAAGCACACTCTTGCTGAAGGAAAAACCCTGGAAGAGGATATGCCTTTATCAGCAGACATTTCTTAGGAGGATACGAAAACCCGAGAGTTGTGAAGAAACGATAGATGTTCGTTTGGCTTGCAGAATCAATGGATTTATCTGAACTTGGTTCGTCGATAAGAGAAATTCAGCAATGCTTGTGAGGATGACCGAGTGTTAGAATGCGAGATTCGCTAAACCATATACAAGGTAATGATTCAGGTGCGGGATGGATTGATCACCATACCAACTTACTCTTATTATTCGCCTTGCTATATGGGATGGTAGATCTGAGTGACTTACCCATAGTAGAGAGACGGTGATATCAAAACCTTGTTTAAACCTTAGAATGGTATGACAATTTTCCCTTGTACAAGGCAGCTGTTGCCAACCGTAGGTCATACGGTGAGAATGAAGCCCAGACCCGTTTTTCTGCAGAAGAAACCCTAAATTGTTGACCACCATGAGATATTGATAGTTGTTTAGTATTGGCGCCAGACCCGTCAGCTAAGAAGACCCAGTCATAGAAGAAATCGTACCAAGATGAAAGGACTTAGGAATTGAGGAAAAGGTTATGCCACTATCGGAAGAGCCCAGAGAAGGAATTATCCTGAAGAGCTGTGAAGACCGACACTGGTAACAATATGGATGGAGTATATGAGTTTCGATGGAACCGTAACAATGTTTCTAAGGGTGGTAGCACCCGAGACCCCTTGTGATGATCGATGGATTTTGAGAAGACCCCCCAACCTAACCTATTACTTGCTAGCCTCTCCGAATCTCGAGGGCGAGATTCATTTTAAGGGTGGTAGGTTTGTAACATCCCAAAATTCTTAATTTTGGAATGTTATATTAAATAAATAGTTTTGATTGATTGTTTGATTGTGATATGGTTGCTTGTGTGAAATTGATTGAAATTTGAAACTTTTTGAAAGTTAAATGAGAGGGAATAAAAGGACTTTCCCAAACTTTCATCTTGCATTTATGATATCCATGAATTCAAATTCTTTTCAAAATGCAAAACCCTAGAGTGAAGATAATATGATTTCTTCCATTTAAATAAATGAAAAGGGTTTTTGAAAATATTTGAATTTCATTTGGCAATATTTCAAATTCAGAAACTTTATGCAAGTCAATGATTTTCATGAGAGAAGATAAAATGACTTCTTCAAATTGTATGAAATATGAGTTGGAAGTTTAAAAGAATCAAATTTAAAGTCCCTTTGAAATTATTTTCAATTTGGAGTTATTTTGGTTTTATTCAAATTATTTTTCTCCAAAAGTAAAATATATGGATAATAGTGTAAAACGATTCCCTACAGTAGAAAAGTGGAGAAAATGAGTTTGAAATCATTTTGGTATTTTAAAATATTTTATTTGGTTGTTAAATGAGCGAGTAGCACTGTTTGATTTATTTGAATTTATGTGGATCATATTTGACGCTAGAAAAATGTTCTTGTTGTAGAAAATCTTTTTCTGAAAATATTGATATATAGTATGCCTATATAAATTTTTTTCGTTATTCAGTTTTTCCTTTTCTGTTTCTATTTAAAAAAAACTACACGTGCGGCCTATAACTATCCGTCGAACACGTGCGGAACATAGTCAGCAGACAGGCCCGTAACTGTTTTTATTTATTTTTCGGTTTTGCTTGGAGAAAAAAAATATTATTTTTAGAAATATTTCTTTTTCTTAAAAACAGAAAGTTAAAAAAAGTGCAGTGCGTGTGCCCGGCCGGCCGAACACTTTAGCCCTTGTGTTTCTCTCTTTTCTATTTTTACGTCTACGTTTAGTCCCACATTGGCTAGCCTTTGACCTTTAAACCTATTTTCCATCTATAAATATATACCTATAGAGCCCCCAAAAATCATCCGACTCGGGTTAAATCAATATTTTGGTTTGACTAGATTCACTAAAGAAAAATATATTTCTCCTCTCCGACGAGACTTCTTGAAGTTGTCTCCTCACTCCAAAGTCGTCTTTTCTGTACCTTATAAAGGTATCTTTCTTCGTTCTGTGTATTTATACATTAGACCTAGAATGTTTTTAGCCTTAACTACTTTTCTTCTGTAAAATAGATTGGCCCTGATTTTTCAAATAGCCATAACTTTTTACTCGTTCATCCAAATTAGATGAAACCATCGCCTATAGTTTTGTCTTGTTTCCACCTATCTAGTGAACCTGTCACATCAACTTTTTGAAATTTTCAAATTTTGAAATTTGTTCAGATTCATATTCAAACTTCTTTTGATCATAACTTGAGTTTTATAACTCCGATTTAATTGATTCTTTTTGCTAATTGAAGCTCTTGATCTAAACTTTATGATAAGGCCAAATCCACCTAATTTTGGTACTATCAGAAATTGTTTTCTGTTGCAAGAGTTGTTTGCTTGTTTTCGAAGTTTTCCGAGATCTTTTCTTTGATTCTTTTGCATGAGTGCTTATGTATGCAATTGCTTGCTCACAGTAGATTGACCGGAGTGTGACGAGTAGAACTATCAAGAGTTATGAGTGTGAATCTTCTTCATCAACAGTACAAGGCAAGTTCACACTTTGATCATACTTTTCATACCCAGTTTTTATGCATTAGTTTCAACCCTCAAACATTGCATGAGTAGGTTTTGATAAAATGTGGGTATTGGGAAGTAGTTGTTGAGGTAGGAACCTATTGTCTTTTATCAAACCCTGGGTTCATACATTATGCTCATACTGCTTTGCTATGCTCGTATTCGTGGTTTGGTTTGAGAGAATTCATGACAGATGTGAGAGTTATTGTTAACTAAGGTTTACACTTAAGGTGGCTACTTTAATACACATCTGGGTGGATTGGTTGGGGAACCCTGGAGCACCCAGTGGTTTGCCCGGGCACCTGGAGAACCCAGTGCTTGCCCAAGAGGATCCCAGAGTGGTGGCTCAAAGGGATCATAAGATTATTCATGCTAGAAACTTCCGTGTGCAGCCACAAGCCATTATAGGCTCTGACATAGTTGAGTAAGTTGTGGGAAACCTTTTCATGATGGGCTAGCAGATGTAGGGGATTGTAGGTGTACCGGCCTATCTATCGGTTAAGGGACCTCTTCGGAAAGACTGTGTCTCAGTTATCCGTTTCTCAAACATCATGCAGTGCGCGAAATTCAACGGAGGAGATCGAGTCTTGTGGGGAAAAGTGCGCAAACATCTGCAGAGTGTACAAACTAATCATGATTAGCCGTGTCCCCGGTTATGGACATCTTGAGTATCTGGTACTTGAATTATTGTTTTGATCTCATCACCCTTTTAATTAATTTGTTGGGTTATTAATACTGTTTAATTGGGATTGAGTTGGAGGAACCTTTCTCAATGTTTATCAACCAACTTTGTAGTTAAATAAAATATATTCCTTTGTTGTAGGGAAAAATTGGCTTTTCGCAAAAACATGATAACCATAGAGCCTCCACCAGCCATATATGCATGTAGTGTAGCATGTATCTTGTTCATTGCTCTACAGTGTTATTTTGCCAGCGTATTCCATGTGCTGACCCGTTTCGGGCTGCAATGTATTATGTTGCAGACTTTTCAGACGAAGAGTAAGGTGCGCTAGGTCGTTGTCATGCACTCAGCTATGTCGTTGGAGTTGATGGACTTATTTACCTTCGATGCTTCCGCAGTTATCTTATTTAGATGGCCTTATGCCATATTATTGTAATAAGCTCTCTTTTGAGACATTCGATGTAATAAGTGTGCGATTGCACTCTGCTATAAATCCTTCGAGTACTGTGTGTGTCAGCATTACCGATCCAGGGATGACACTTATGCACAGAGATTTGACCGTCTGAGGTCGGATCGCTACACCCATCTTTCATCCACGAAATCTCCTCAATTTTGACTCCAAAATCCCCAAATTCCGCCCAAAATTGCGCCCCGGATCTCAAATCCCGCGTTGACCCCGATACACCGGACGACCGACGCTTTAACGGACGTCCGGAGCCCCAGGAACCACCGGACCCGATACTTACCGGACATCCGACACCCCGATCCCGAGCTGAAATCAGCGGATTTTCGACCCGACCGGACGTCCGACCACCGGACATCCGTCCATTTCCGGACGTCCGCTACCTGTAGATATCAACTTCGGCTGATTTTTGTTTCGGCCATAACTAATTCACCCAAACTCCGATTTTGACGTTCTTTAGATCATTTTGAGGCTTTTGACATCCCCCTTCCCACAAAAATACTTCCAACATCATTTGACTCCATCAAATTTTTTCAACTTTGGCATCTTTGCCTAGGGCTTCCACCATATCATCCGCATACTACCATAGCCTTCCGCAACCTAACCCTTTTTGTTCCCCTTATCATTTGAGGTTGTTTGAGTTGTGATTAAAGTCTCCTAAGGTGTTTCGGCTACTTAGGGACGATTGCTTCTTCATCAACCACCACCATAACTTCCGCATAGGCTTACCCACCATACACTTCCGCCACCCCAACTTAACCCAATTTTGTATGTGTTGTGAGTTGTGTCTCCTAAGGTGTTTCGGCTACTTAGGGACATTGCTTTCAACTCCGACACCGTGTATAGCCCATCATACCCTTCCACCACTATAACCCATTTTGACCGGGTTTCCACCAATACTTCTGCAACCACCACCGCATTCCCGCTACCACCATTTTGACATTTGACGTTTAAGATTTTGAGTTCATGGTTTTTTTCAGTTTCCTAAGGTGTTTCGGCTACTTAGGGACGAGTCTCCATCATCTTGGTATCTACATCAAGAACACCGCCACTCATCATCGCCACGGACGGTAACCTCCATATCATCTTGATATCGTGGTATCCCTCCATTCTATATTCCCCTGTCATTGCATTGATAACCCCTAGCCTATTTTGCGTCACTTGCCTATCGAGACTAGCCATTTGAGTATTGCCGGCAACGTTACTTGTGCACATTAGTGATATACACCATCCATTGCATATATACCATATCATATTAGTATCATATCACCTCGTGTGCCTCAAGTTTGTTCCGGCATATACACAATTGCTATCTTGGTTTGTGCATTTTGCATTGTGGCCATATACAAAAAAAAAAGAATAAAACTTTTAAGCAAAAGAGAAAGAGCAAAGAAGCTTGTAAGCAATAGCCATAGCATCATACCACATTGCATATAAGATCATCTTGGATCACCTTGTGAGGAACATCGGGAACCATATATACATAGCATAATTGGGATAGAAGTCGTTGCATTTTTGTCTCCTATAGGTTGTGCACAAGTGTCGTATCCGCCTATTGAGCAATCGTGCTAGCGTCTCTCTAGAGTTGTGCAACAAGAGCATTTTCCGTGGATCCCACATTTTGAGCTCATTCCTTGGTTGCACGACCCCATTTATCTATCCGTGTGCCACATATTGCTATTGGTCTACTTGTTTCACTTGCGAATTTGTGAATCTCTTTCAACATTATTGACTCTAGCTAACATTTTGCATCAAATTTTTGTGCCACTATCCTCACCGAGCTCCACCATCAGCCTTACTTGTGTAGGTGTGAGAAATCAACGAGATCGGTACCAATTGTGTTATTTCCTTGTTACATCATTGACTGATCATTGATCTATTTTCAACATTGGTCAAGGTACATTTGGTATAGTTCTCTCCTTTCTTCCACTCATATTTGCTCGAGTATTGTGATGGATAGGCAATGCATTTCATCTCCGGTCTTCGACAACAACGACGGCGCGAACAACTACATCACCAAAGCGTCCATCTTCGATCTACAATGACAAATGCAAGGCGCACATTCTACCTTGAGAGAGCGCATCGAGAACCTTTCCATCGACATTCATCACTCTGAAGCAAGGAAAAGGGACTACACGACAACAAGCTTTCCGCACAAAAGGAGGAGCAAGATGCAAGGATGGAGGAGAATCAGACCTTGTTGATCAACCGTTCTTCCCCTTCATCATCCTCAAGGCGACGGCGAGCAAGTCAATCATCTTCGGAGCACAAAAATTATACAAGCGCAAGTCGTCCACGTCCACATCTCCATGGCGACCACCATCACGTTCGTGATCCACATCGTCATGAAGGGCAAGTCACCTCCAAGCAACATGTGCACGACGACGACGAACGACATCTACTACAAGCTCAAGTGCGACAATGACACCATCATCATGAAGATGCTCCACAAGCGCCAATGCACAAGTCCCAACAAGCCCTACTTCACGCCAAGGCCAAGCTTCAAGAGCAAAAGAGAAGACCATGAGACGAGTACCACCAAGACGGAGCTACGGCTACCACCACCACTTCGGCATCTTCGCCAAGTGCTATCAAGGCGTCTTCACCTTTGGACGTACGACATCTTCGCCTACTTCCCATGAGTTCGCCTACATCGACATCTTCAATAACAAGGCGACCACCTACAAGCGAGGGTGACACTTCCATCTTCGGAAGCCCCTCAAGAAAGATGGCCGAGCATGCGAAATTCCCTTCGGTCATGGAGACGAGCTACGAGGTGCCACACCATATGGGCCTCCAACAACAAGATGGTGACAAGAAGGTCAAGCAAGGGCCATCCCCTTCGACCACGGCGACGAGCACGAACCTCTTCAACAACATGAAGACGGCGCCCATATTGGACTCATACTCCGAGTCAAGCTACGCAAGCGCACATGAGACTTTCTCGTTGGTCTCGGAGGAGAGTGATGTTTTGCCACATCCTACGGCATTCATCTTTGGAGACGTTTGCACCTACGAGATGTCCCAATTGCCGTGTGAGGAGAGCCACCGCCCCATGAGTGAGATGAGTGACTCCACCATATATGACATTGAGTGCATTTCCTATGAGAGGATGAATGTGACCACCACTAGCCCAACACATGAGAGCATGCCACACATCCTATGTGAGGTTGAGAGCCATTTGAGTGACTCCACCAACAATACGAGTGAGAGCATCCAAGAGGGAGTGAGTGAACCACAACACTTAGTGAGTGAGGTAGTTGAGACGGCATGTGAGGCCACTATGATTTCTAACGACTTAACCTCTACTCCAAGTGTGTTTTCTTGTTTGGTGCTAGGTCTCCTACATGATGACACGCCTATCCTCGATGAGTCCATACCTCCAATGGAGACAACGATGGCCATGGTGGAAGAAGGTGCACCCCCCACATGGTACCATCAAGTTGCAACCTCACCTACAACACATGAGCGATGCTCCAAAGGTAACATAGGTGATGGTGCTTCTCTTGTCCTACTAGTGGACTATATTACCAATGATTGCTTGCATGATGTTGATCACCTTATGGATTCATCACATACTATATCTTCTACTTGCTTTTATATGCCACCCATTTATGATGAATATGATGATGAGCATGTTGAATTGCCTAGTTGTGATGCTATGTTCCATAGGATATCATGTGAAAATTCTATTGGTCACTTATGGCATAGATGGCATAGATGACGAGATGATGGTCATTGGCTTTTTTTTCATGTGATGATATTGCCATGCTTCCTTTACATGATTTGCGCAATTCATCTACTATACCATGCCATGATCACATAGAACCAAATATGCTTTGTTTTGGATGTTGTCAATATTCCCCGTGTGATGTTTCCATTAATGCTCATGAGGAGACCCCCATAGCTTCCTCATACATATTAGGAGATTTTGATGCATTCCATACTTTGCATGATTCCCATAATTGCTTGCACCATATGCATTACTTGAATAACAATGCTCTACATATTTCTCGTGATACATTACACAATTTGAGTCTCCATTATGCCATACATAAAAACAAACCTATCATGATGGATGACATGTTTCTATACCATGCATCTCATTTATTTGAGCATTGGATATTTTGTGCTAACCAACACAAGCACGTGCGCATCATAATGGATGATGTGTACATATACCACGCACACATAATTTTTCCTTTGCCTTTGTTTTGTGTAGGTACTCACGTATACTCGTCAACCTCTCAATCCCAAGAGTTGACGAAATGAGCTCATGAGAGCAACAATGACTTGGGATCCCGTGGACTATCCTTACCACAATCCCCTTCGTGCAAGGACTACACACATCTCTTTTACTTGGCTCTCACACGGCTATGGGCTATTTACCACTTGTCACATTATGTCCATTCTACCATGTTCACTTTGCATGTTATGATTGCTTCTATGCCTTTGCCATGCAATTGTGACCCTTGTTTGCATCTACCCATGATTCACCATTTTACTACTCATATGTGTATTTGCATGCTTGGTGGAGATCCTTGTTGCTATTGCCATGATTACCATGTGCCTCATGCTATTGTTGCTTGTTGTGTTGGGAGAGTCATGATGTCCCATTGCTATTTACATATGGTCTCTCGACAATACATTGATGATATTTTGCTCATATCTTGCTTTCATGCTTGTGATATGTCATGTGCATCATATATGCTCACTATTTGCACACACGACATGATTGCCATGATTCCTTCTAGTATGTTGCATCTTCACACTTCTAGCTTGCTTGACTTGATCACTATGATTTCTTGCTTTATTGCATCATCCATGTTCCATTCTTACTCGCTTTCTTTGGTTGATGACATATATGTTCATGCCTCTCACATGATATATCTTGTTCATTGTCGCTTGCCTCCAATAGTTGCATCTATGCTTATTGATCTTGGAGACTTGGACATATTACTTGTGATGCATGCTTGTTTGATTGAGCCTATTGTATTTGGTTGTTCTCGCATCATATGCCTCCATACTATGAAATGCTCCCTTGTCCTTTCTTATGATGAGCATGATGCATACACTTGTTGGGTATCTTACCACACGAATGATAGGTTTTGCACTTCCGCTAACCTCATTTGTTTTTCCGAGTGTTTGTCATGTTCTTTCATTTTGAAGGATTCACAAGGTGGTACCATCACGAGACAACTTGATCATGCGAAGGCGTACACGATGCGCGACACCAACATTTTTGACATTCTCATAAAGGTGAACTCCTTCCCTTTGAGCCATCCTCAAATACGCATATTAGATGGGTCACACTTTCATTGTTGTCTCCTACTTGTTGTCTACATGATACATCTCGCGAACGGAGGAGCGACATTGAAGATTGGTGAGGGAGTCCTAGATTAAGGGGGGCGTCCGGCCTACGTGACGTGGGCCGGACTGATGGGCCTTGAAGATACAAGACAGAAGACTCTCTCCCGTGTCCGGATAGTACTCTCCTTTGCGTGGATGACAGGCTTGGCGTTCAGATATGTAGATTCCTTTCTCTGTAACCGACTTTGTACAACCCTAGTCCCCTCCGGTGTCTATATAAACCGGAGGGTTTAGTCCGTAGAGGCAATCACAATCATACAGGCTAGACTTCTAGGGTTTAGCCATTACGATCTCGCGGTAGAACAACTCTTGTAACCCTCATATTCATCAAGATCAATCAAGCAGGAAGTAGGGTATTACCTCCATCGAGAGGGCCCGAACCTGGGTAACATTGTGTCCCCCGTCTCCTGTTACCATCGACCCTAGACGCAAAGTTCGGGACCCCCTACCCGAGATCTGCCGGTTTTGACACCGACATTGGTGCTTTCATTGAGAGTTCCGCTGTGACGTTGAAGACAGGATTGATGGCTCACCTTGTCATCAAGGACAGTATCACCTCCGGAGGAGCCCTGGCCTCAGGCCAAACCCTCCAGCTGGGCAGCTTTACCATGACCGCCCGTCCGGCCGTTAAGCCGACAATGACTTCTCAGGTCATCGAGAATCGCCTCCGTGTTGACTCCGAATACTCCAAACGGATGGATCCGACGGAGTTATCATCTTTAAACAAACTCCTAGATCGCATCGCCGCCATGGGGGTCGCTATAGACTACGATCGGATTGGGCTTAAACCCGATCAGAGAAAAATCAAATCTCTGCCGATCACCCATCAGATAGCGGTAGTAGAGGAGCAAACAACAACTCTTCCTTTATGTTGAGGACGAACTGTGTTCGGATTTCCGAGCTCGAAGATCCGGATACCTGTCTACGGAACGGCACGCCCTGTCATCCGAACCTAGAATCGGACATTGGGACTCAAAAATCAGTTGACATCCCGGAGCCCGAACTATTAAGCTCGGAAGTCCTTCAAACTCCGGACTCCAAATTGGTTCAGGGTTCGGATTTAAAGCCACCCACCCACCACAAGCAATATTCGCCAAACAATTCCGGACCTCCGGATATATGCGACCTCATGTACGTACGACATCAGTCTCAGGAAACAGTCCATCACTTTTGGGCCAGGTTCCTCCTTGTCAAAGACAAGATTAAAGATTGCCGCGACGAGGACGCGATTTCAGTTTTCTGCAATAATTGCACGGACGAAGGAATCCTCAACGCCATCAACCGCCGTCGTGTATTACACTTCGCTGACTTGGCAACCATAGTACAGAAATACTGCATAATGGAAAGCGCCTGGAAAACTCAGGCAGCTCGCTGGGAACCACCGGTTTCCACTCAACCCCTCGGGCGGGCGAAAAGGGTGCACCCTCGCGCGGCACCTGGCCCCATATTGAAGAAGCCTAAGCCCATTACGGGGCACGGGACCGTTCTAGAGGGATGGCTCGACAGGCCATGCAAAATACACACGACACCGGATACCGTACTAACCCATAGCCTTAGAGCATGTTGGATACTCCGGCAGGTGGCCAAGAGTGGCGAGGATATCCTCACCAAAAACACCCCAGAGCAACACCCCCCGGAAGACGATGACCTCAAAGTATTGACGGTCTTCGGGACTTTCACTTCAAACAATCGGCGCAAGAGGGCACTCCGCGACCTCGCCGAAGTCTGCTAAGTCGCAGCAATAAACCCCTGTAACGACACGGCCATAACTTTCAATGCCAGTGAAGAGCCAAAATTCAGGACAGTCCGGGCACCAGCCGCCTTGGTCCTCAATCCAAATGTGGACGGCTTTTGGCTCACTAAAGTGCTCATGGATGGCGGCAGCGGACTAAACCTCATCTACGAGGATACACTCAGCAAAATGGAAATAGACAGGAGCCGCATCGAGCAAAGTAATACGACCTTCCGAGGAATTATCCCCAGCCGGGAGGCGTGATGCGCAGGGAAAATCACACTCGACGTGGTATTCGGCATGCCGGAGACCTACCGGTCCGAAGAAATAACCTTCCAAGTGGCCCCTTTCAACAGTGGATATCACGCCCTGTTGGGGCGAGATGCGTTCACACGCTTTCAAGCCATACCTCACTAAGGGTATATGAAGCTCAAGATGCCCGGCCCAACGGTATTATCACTCTCGCCAGTGATCCGGACATAGCCCTCCGTGCAGAAAACAAAACCGCATCCCTAGCCCTCGAGGCACTATCCGAGGCCCTCGCGGCTGAAGAGTTAACCGCACTACGCTCCACGGTGGACAGGGACGGCGTAATCCTTGATAAGCGGCCCAAATCCACCTCTTTCAAACCAGCAGATGAAATCATTAAATTTTAGGTCCACCCAATGGACCCCAAGAAGACAGCCTCTATCGGGGCACAGCTGGACCCAACGGTTGACGCCGCATTACAAGCATTCCTACACGAAAACTGGGACATATTCGCCTGGCACCCTTCTGATATGCTAGGGATCCCATGCAGATTGGCCGAGCACAACCTCAATATATTGAAGGGATATAAGCCGGTCAAACAAACACTGCGGCGCTTTTCCGAACCCAAACGACAAGCTATGGGGGAGGAGCTGGCCAAGTTAATCGAGGCCCGATTCATCAGAGAAATAAAGCACCTGGACTGGCTAGCAAATCTGGTGATGGTGCCAAAGAAGGATAAATCCTGACGCCTGTGCGTCGATTTCAAAGACCTCAACAAGGCTTGCCCTAAGGATCCCTTCCCCCTCCCCCGCATCGATCAGATCATCGATGCTACTGCAGGACACGACTCACTGTGTTTCTCGATGCATACTCCGGATACCATCAAATCAAAATGAAGGAGTCCGATCAAGCCGCAACGGCATTCATTACCCCATACGGGCCTTTTTGCTTCAACACCATGCCCTTAGGGCTCAAAAACGCCGGCGCCACCTACCAACGCATGATTCAAACATGCCTGGAGAAACAAATCGGCAAGACAGTTGAAGCATATGTGGATGACGTAGTCGTCAAGACTAGACACGTCAAGTCATTGATAGACGACCCGCGTCTCACATTCGATAACCTCCGCACATGTGACATCAAGCTCAATCCGGAAAAGTGTGTTTTCGGTGTTCCCGCTGGAAAACTACTGGGCTTCATCGTTTCCAATAGAGGAATTGAGGCAAATCCAACCAAAATCCGGGCCTTGTCACAATTGGCTATACCAATAGACCTTAAACAAGTCCAAAAACTAGCCGGATGTGTGGCAACTTTAAGCCGCTTTATCTCCAGATTAGGAGAAAAAGCATTGCCACTTTATCTCCTTCTCCGACGCACCGACCACTTCGAGTGGACGGATGCGGCAACGGCCAGACTGGAAGAACTAAAGGCTCTTTTAGCGAGCAAACCCAATCCTGGCCGCACCAAACGTCGGCGAACCAATGTTATAATACATCTCCGCAACACACCAGGTAGTGAGCGCGGTGCTCGTCGTTGAGCGAGAGGCAGACGGGCACAAATTCCCACTCCAGAAACCAGTATACTACGTATCCACTGTCCTCACACCATGCAAATCCCGGTACCCTCATTACCAAAAGATAGCATATGCGGTCTTCATGGCATCCCAGAAGCTACGTCACTACTTCCAAGAGTGCTCTATCACGGTGGCTTCTGAAGTACCACTCAATGACATAATAAACAACCGCGATGCTACGGGTCGGATTGCTAAGTGGGCCATTGAGCTCCTGCCATATGACATAACATACAAACCACGCCGGGCCATTAAATCCCAAGTATTGGCCGACTTCGTCGCCGAATGGACAGAGGCCGAACTCCCTAAAGAGTACGACACATATTCCAACTGGGTCATGTACTTCGATGGCTCTAAAATGCTGGTTGGCTTAGGAGCAGGCGTCGTTTTAACATCCCCAACAGGAGACACAGTCCAGTACGTACTCTAAATACTATACACAGACTCCAACAATGCATCCGAATACGAGGCCTTATTGCATGGTCTTCGGATGGCTACCTCCATGGGCATACAACGCCTGGAGGTGCGCGGGGATTCAAATCTCGCAATATCCCAAATAAATGGAGACTTCGATGCCAAAGATCCAAAGATGGCGGTCTATCATAACGCCGTACTTAAAATATCAGCTCAGTTCGAGGGACTCAAGTTTCACCGTGTGGCTCAAGAAAGAATCAAGCGGCGGACATCCTTGCTCGCATGGGCGCCAAGCGTGACCCCGTCCCGCCTAACATCTTTTTGGAAAGGCTCTTCAAGCCATCCATGGTGTGGCAGGATGAGAGCGGCAACACTAGTCCGGATCCGATGACACCCCCAGATTCCGAACACAATACCGATATCATCGGGGGCTCAGCCACCGAGATAACACCATTGGCCCATCTAATAATGGCAGTAATTACCCCATGGACCGAGCCCTTCTTGGCCTACCTTAATAGGTAAGAGCTCCCCGAGGACCAGAATGAGGCTCGCTGCATTGTTCGGCGCTCAAAAGCCAAAGGTCCATGACGGAGAACTCTACAAGAAAAGTGTTACCGGAGTCCTTCAAAGATGTATCTCCGAAGAAGAGGGACGACAGCTCCTGGTCGAGATCCATGCTGGCCTCGGCGGTCACCACGCCGCAGCTCGGGCCCTTGTAAGTAAGGCTTTCCGTACTGGTTTCTTTTGGCCTACGGCCCGAGCCGATGCACAGGACCTGGTCCAACATTGTGTCGGATGCCAGCTCTTCGCCAATCAAAGCCATATGCTGCCTACTGCTCTACAAACAATCCCCATTACCTGGCCTTTTGCGGTCTGGGGGCTTGATATGGTCGGACCCCTTAAAGGAGGAAGCCATAAGAAAAAATATCTGCTAGTTATGGTAGATAAATTCACCAAGTGGATAGAGGCCAAACCAGTGAAAACGGCCGAAGCCAGACCGGTGATCGACTTTATATCCGGTGTCATGCACCGTTATGGTGTCCCACACAGCATCATCACCGATAACGGCTCCAATTTCACGGCCGACGAAGTGAGAGCCTGGTGTGCTAAATTGGGCATTAAACTCGATTACGCCTCGGTATATCATCCACAAACAAGCGGTCAAGTCGAACGAGCTAATGGTCTTATTATGAGCGGCATTAAGCCTAGACTAGTGCGGTCATTGAAAGAATCAGACAAGCACTGGGTTGAGGAGCTCGACTCCGTACTCTAGGGGCTGCGGACCACGCCCAATCACACTACCGGATACACACCATTCTTTATGGTGTACGGCATAGAGGGCGTTTTTCCCTGCGACATTATTCATGACTCACCTCGAGTGCGCATGTATGAAGAGAGAGAAGCCGAGTTGGATCTGCAGGACAGCCTAGATGCCTTGGAGGAGGAGCGTGGCGTTGCAAAAGCCCGATCTGCATTCTATCAACAACAGGCTCACAGATATCAAAGCAGAGAGGTGCGGGCGAAGACTTATAATGTTGGTGAACTCGTTCTACGCTTGCTAGAAAAGAAAAAGGACAAACTCAAGCCCAAGTGGGAGGGTCCCTTCATCATAGATGAAGTTCTCACTGGAGGAGCGTACCGCCTGTGTGATACATTGGACAATCACCTAGAGCCGAACCCATGGAACGCCGCCAGACTCCGGAGATTCTACGCCTAGAGCCAGACTCTTTGTTCGTTTTCTTCTCCCTTTGTCTCTGTTTTTTTTCCTCTCTTTAATTTTTCTTCTTCTTGCTTTAAGCTCTTGTGCGGTTAAACCGCGCAACTATGACGTACACATCCTTAAATGTAGACGCCATAATGCCTGGGGGCTTCTTTTACAGAAGCTTATTATTATTATTTTCCGAGCATCAAGCTCCACACATATGTGTCCTTTCCTCATATGTATATTTTCTTCGCCATTATATGCATCGTTATGACTTAAGTTTTTGCTAAGCTGGGTTGCCTGACTCCTGTGCTTATGCCCTACGTTCCGGTTTGTTCGGCTAAGGCATAAAGGGAGCACCTCTGCGATTGTTACAGCCGGGTCATCCGGACGTGTACCTCAGACTGAGTGAAGCCGAAAGCTGGCGTTCTTAAGGGAATATTCGGTCGGCGGACTAAAGATGTTTTACACTCACTACATTATGAACCCCCAGATGTTACGAATACTGTGATTTTTCGATCACAGTTCGGACATGCATACTAACGCATGTGGACCCAGGGAAAGGAACCCTTAACGGAACTATTCTCCCTGGAAGATGTTTCTTACAATTAAATGTAATATAACATAACTAGCCGGATACAACTTGTCTGTTCAAGCAACTATGACCCCTATGCCTAGTTTCTACGCATACCCCGGTCTATATTACCGTTACAGTATTCGGAAACACTCCAAGCATTCAGGTCCAGAGGTCAAAGAGAAAAGGTCTGCCATGACAATCGTTTTACAATCCGGCTAGGGACAAATTTGTCAATTGAAGTACATCGTCACTTGGACTCAAAAACTTCTTCCTCTATGCCATCTAATAGGCTATCTAGCTTACAATCCTGTTGGGAATACTTGGCGGCTATCTTTACCTGGTCATATACCAGACTAACCGGAATTTCTTTCCCATCTGACCCCAACGGTCCGACCCGGGCCATATGATTCGGATCAAGCTTGGTGTACCGTGTTTTTACCATGGCCCAAGCCTCTCGCGCACCTCCTCGGCAGGCCGATATCTTCCATAGTCGGAAGCACCGCCGAGCTCCTTGGAATAGATTTACAAGCTCCTCCATGCTTCCTGGAGGAGAGGCGGAAGGCCACAAAGCTTTGGCAACGCTCCGCATTGCTTGCCAAGCTCGTTCGTGCAGTTGGGACAGCTCTTGCAGCAGGTCGCCTTGAGAGCCGGACATTTCATCTTCGGGACAGCTAGTCAGCATACCTGCAGACATAAATCTGTTAGATCATTGCTTCGCTGAAATATACGGAGGGGAGTTCAAAAGCATACTGAATATGCCACCTCGTAGCCTCCTATTCTCCTTTACGGCGTCAGCCAGCTGAGCTCGTATGTCTTTTAGCTCTTCTCCTAGCAGGGTGTTGGAATCCTGCAACTTGTTTTTATCATCTCTGACTCGTGTCAGCACACGTTCGCCCGCGACCAGTTGCCTTTTGTGCTCTTGTTCGCCCGCCTACGCGACTTTCAGTTCCCCTTCCTGTTGATCTGTTGATCCTGCCATCGGAAACACAACAGTATTAACATTACTGGTATATGATTACATTTTTCTAGATGGAAGGGAATATTACCAGGCGTTGCCTTCTTGGATTTCTCCAGTTCGGCGGTAACCGCAGCCAGTCGGGTCTGACACTTTTCCAGCTCTTGAGACAGCAGGCTATTCTTCTCCGTGGGTGCTTGATTATACAATGATCCTTAAATCAGTTGTATCAACTGCTTCAAGTCTCGGGGGCTACTGGTATATGATTACCAAATTTGTACTTACCTGCATATCTTGTAAATGCTGGTATGTGGCTCTGGCTAGCCCATCCCGAGCAGCTCGGATGTATGCATCGGCCGAGCTGAAGGCATTGAATGCCTCTTTTGAAAAGCCGGGGTCGCGGAGAGCGGCCTTTCGGCGCCGATGATTCATGGAACTCTCCACTTCAGAGTTCGTGACGGACACGTCATCTGAATCCTCTGCGGAAGGACAATTCGGCGTCACTCCCGTGTTAGCCTCCGTCCTTAAGGCAGGGTCTCGAACGTGGCTAGCGGAGGCGCGATCGGCAGGATCCCCGGACATAGTCCGGCGAACGCTCTTCCTGCGAAGACGTAGTGGACAATGTCATAGTTCGATGTGACTGCCAATGGGCGTATTTAAAAAGCTATACCTCTTTGATGAAGGCTCGACCGTGTTTTGATTTGCCTTCCTCTTCGAAGGTTTGCCCGTCGTGGGCGTCGCTCTCTTACGAGTCACCTCTGGTGCAGCATGGTGCGCCGAGCGCCTCCCCTTTGGAGCACGAGACAGTGCGGTGGGTGAGGCGGAATAAGGAAGCTCTTTCGGAGGAGATGTCTCCTGATTAATTACATGTGAGGCAGGAAGGAGGCCGGGATAGTCGGCTATGATGGCCACTTCTGTGCCATCGTAGCTCGCCTGGTAGAATACTCCCTCCTCAAGGTCTACAAATATGTCCAGATCCTCTTCGAATCCGGGGTCAAGATCCCGGTTATGGTCCTCCGGCTATGGAGCGGGGCTATAGATCCCCTCGATGACCTTTCGCCATTCCTGTTACAAATGGACGAGTTAGTGTCAAACTAAAAGTGACTCAGGGAGAGGATTGAGTAGAGTGGCGGGATTAAAACTCACCCAACTAGGAGGATTGTACATGGAAAATCCCTCCCGACGCTTGAGCAGAGAGAACTCCTCTTTCTCCCCTTTATACAGTTCATCCAGTATTGCGGCCAGGGCAGTGAGGGAATCCAAACCCTTTCGTCCACAGCGTGAGGCGTCATCTTCCCCATTGTACTGCCACATAGGGAGCCCCCTAAATTGGAGCGCCTGAACCCCTCACGCTATGGAAGTGGCCATTACCTCGACTATTGTTAGCCCGGACTGGGCGAGTGTCCTTATCTTGCCCATTAATTGACGGACTTCCGTGCTATCTTCCTCCTCGAGGCTTCGAGGGTGCCAGCTGTGGCGTTTCTTCAATGGAGTGCTGTAAAATTCGGGAAGACCCATTCGGATTGGGTCGTGGAGAGCGACGTCCTCAATATAGAACCACTCTGAGGGCCACTCTTCGGATGCCTTCTTCGGTGTGCCGGATAGGTATCCGGTTCTGGCTATGCGCCATACCTCAGCGCCGCCCACCTCGAATACCGATCCCTCTTGGGTGTGAGGGACGAGGCAGAATAGCTTTCTCCATAAATCAAAGTGGGCCTCACAGCCCAGGAATAGCTCGCAAAGAGCAACAAAACCCGCGATGTGCAGGATTGAGGCCCGCGTGAGGTTGTGCAGCTGGAGTCCATAATACTCCAGGAGTCCTCGGAGGAAAGGATGGATTGGAAATACGATGCGTCTTAACAAGTAGGAAACGAACCACACCCATTCCCCCTGGTTGGATTGGGGAAATTTTCCGCCAGGGCCTCGCCAGAGAAGGAGGTCAATCCTGCCCGAACAGGGACTAGATCCGCGTAGGGAAGGAATCCCTGCGTTTGGAGGTTAACCAGCTGATCGTGGGATACATAGCATCTCTCCCAGTCGCCTTTTTTGGAGCCGTGGGGGCAGGAGGAAGAACTGGGAACACTAGCCATGTTGGAATGGTTTCTCCTGGTAAGCTCTAAGGATTTTCTGCTAGATGTGGAATGGGATCTGAGATCCAATCTCTTTAAATAGATGCCTTTCTTGCACGGCTGGGGTGTTATGTGCAAAAAATACCCTGCCCTTTCGTATTTGCTTGACACGTGTAGGCAGAAGCAATGGAAGCATAGAAGCCGAGGGGCATGACATTAAATCGCAAGCCGAATACAGTTCTCTAAGTCAGGTGCTTTGAAGTGATCATAGGAGGAACCTGCGTTGCAATGTCGAAGACAATCTTGCGCGCCGGACACCTTGTCATTGAAGCCTGGTTCGGGGGCTACTGAGGGAGTCCTGGACTAAGGGGTCCTCGGGCGTCCGGCCTATGTGACATGGGCCAGACTGATGGGCCGTGAAGATACAAGACAAAAGACTCTCTCCCGTGTCTGGATAGGACTCTCCTTTGCGTGGATGGCAGGCTTGGCGTTCGGATATGTAGATTCCTTTCTCTGTAACCGACTTTGTACAACCCTAGTCCCCTCCGGTGTCTATATAAACCGGAGGGTTTAGTCCGTAGAGGCAATCACAATCATACCTAGGGTTTAGCCATTACGATCTCGTGGTAGATCAACTCTTGTAACCCTCATATTCGTCAAGATCAATCAAGCAGGAAGTAGGGTATTACCTCCATCGAGAGGGCCCGAACCTGGGTAAACATTGTGTCCTCGTCTCCTGTTACCATCGACCCTAGATGCACAGTTCGGGACCCCCTACCTGAGATCCGCCGGTTTTGACACCGACAATTGGCTCTATGGACCTTCACATTGAGGAGCGCTCGGACTTATTGGATGCACCTTCGAACCTCCACTCATGCCACGACATCGAGCATTGGTACACCAACACCTCCATAATTGTTGATTGTGCTCACACATGCCATGCTCGATGGACATATCAAAAACATGACAAATTTGCATCTTATGCATGGATTGACTCACATTATGATTGCCTTGTTGCATCTTCTATTCCCATGTCATCCATGATATATGAGCTTGTGCATTTCCTTAGCAAATTTGTTGTGATCTTCCTTGATGGCATATTCATACATCATCATCAAATTGCCAAACATCAATTGCATGATAACATAGTCACATTGAGCACCAATTACCATGTTCATGCTTTTGATAAACCATCCCATTATGACATCATTTTGCACAATGGTTACATTGATCACATTCACAATACATTTGTGTGCACAATGAATGATTTTGCTCCCATGAATGATTTACATATCATTCTATATCATCTTGATAAGCTTCATGCGCTTTGTCATGAACAATCTTGCCGAACGGACTCATACTTACTTGACGAACACTTTGTGTGTGCTAATCATTGTATTTCCAAGTGTCGCTTGTGTTTGCTCTTTTTGCATGTCTATCACTCCGGAGACACCTTGAGTACTTGGATTGCGCCATGTCTTCAAATACGTCCAACTACAAGTCCGTCCACGACAATCGTTTCCATGGTGATGAGGATCATGATCCAAGGTCGGATATTTCCCAAGGGGGGAGATGATGCGGAGCATCCTACGATCATCCCCATGTACACTATGACTACTCCCCGTGCCCCAAGAGGACATACGACGAGACCTCGACTATACGCCATTGGATGCAAGGTGAACTCGCTCCTCTCCGAACCATCACTTTCCACATGTGAGACATGGCTACTACCTCAAATATATGTGCTATGCATGACCAGGAACAAAGAGGAAGACCATGGACAAGACAACAAGGACACCAAGTACAAGGACCAAACGGAGAAGCTACCAGAAATCTACAGCCACCGGACGTCCGACGCCTGGAAGCCGCACAAGCCAGAAGGCCCAGCCCCAACTCTACAGCGACCAGACGACCGCTAGCCGCCGGACGTTTGACACCCTTCAGCGCCCGGACGACCAACACCGACCGGACAACCAGTGCCACCTTCACAGAATGATACTAGCGGAAGTCCGAAGAATTCCGGACGTCCGGACCGTCCCGAGCCACCGGACGTCCGACCCCCACCGGACGTCCGGTACCTGCCTGTGCGCAGCTGCAGCCTTTGGCCTTGTATCCCTCTCCCACTTACCCCTTCGTGTCCCTGGACTATATATACTCCTCCTCCCCTCCTAGTTAGGGTTAGCATTGTGTTAGCTCATATGTGAGATAGAGCTTCGCTCATCCATCCGGATCTACTCCATCGCGAGGGACCGTCACCTCTTCGGAGAAGATCCACTTGGATTCAAGACCCCTAACGGGAAGTCCTCAAGACCTCCTCTCGGAGAAGAACCGGTTACCCTATGTATCGTCTCTTGTTGGATTTGGACCGTGTGATCTCTATGTGTACTCGGATCTAGCATATGTGTGACCTAATCTCGTTGGTTTGAGTGTTTCTCTTATGTTTTCCCTTCGTGTTTTCCTCTTGTGTTCTTCGTGTTCACCGCGGGATCCGCTCCTTTCGTGAAAGATCGGTCGTATAGGGTTCCACCCTACATCATTTCGTTTTATCGGATTGAATACTTTTATGGATTTGAGAGCACTTGATATATGTCTTGCAATTGAATACTCATGGTGACAATGGGTATCATATTGATTCACTTGATATATGTTTTGGCACTCAACTCGCGGATTCCCGAGGTGACATTGGGGTAATCTATGCATAGGGGTTGATGCATGTTCTTGTCTTTGTTTCTCCGGTAGAAATCTTGGGGCACTCTTTGAAGTTCTTTGTGTTGGATTGAGTATTATGAATATGAATTTGCTTTGGTGTTATTTTAGTACGAACTCTAGGATAGATCGAATGGAAAGAATAGCTTTGTGTTATTTTAGTACGAACTCTTGAATAGATCGAACGGAAAGAATAGCTTTGAGGTGGTTTCATACCCTACAAACAATTTATTCTTATGTTCTCCACTAGATAAGAACTTTGGAGTGATTCTTCATCGCACTTTGAGGGGTGGTTATATGATACAATTATATTAGCACTGTTGGGAGATTGCACTAGCGAAAGTACGGACCCTAGGCCTCATTTTCAAGCATTGCAATGCCGTTTTTGTGCCCGTTTACTATTTGCTACCTTGCTGTTTTTATTTATTCAGATTATAAAAATATACTTCTACCATCCATATTACACTTTTATCACCATTTCTTCACCGAACAAGTGCACCTATACAATTTGCCATTGTATTGGGTGTGTTGGGGACACAAGAGATTTCTTGTATTTGGTTGCAGGGTCGTTTGAGAGAGACCATCTTCATCCTACACCTCTCACGAATTGATAAACCTTAGGTCATCCATTTGAGGGAAAATTGCTAGTGTCCTACAAAACTCTGTGCTTGGAGGCCCAACACGTGTCTACAAGAATAGAGTTGTGTAGTAGACATCAGGCCCAGCAGATCCAGCCCCGCCCGGGTGCCCGGGTCACCAACCTCGGGTGGCCGGCCCAGCTCCAGTCGGCCCCTACCCAGTCCGAGTGCCCGACCCTTGCTGCTCCGGGTGCCCGGCCTCACCTGAGCACGCGCCTCTGTCCGGTCTGGGTGCCCAAGCCCCTTTACCCCGGGTGCCCGTACCCCTCCGAGTGTGCCTGTGAGAATTTTGGGTTGTTGACCCTTGTACCCCTCTTTTTCCCCAATCTCGTCCTTGGGCTATACAAACTCTTTCCCTCGCTCATTTGAGGGGTTAGAAAAGTATTTGATAGACACTAGAGAGCTTTGCTCCTTGTATCCCCTCCTCTTGGAAGCCCCCACCTTGGGAAGAATCCTTTGGATTATCAAGGCCTCCTCTTGGAGAAGATCAAGATCAAGACCTCGTCTCCTAGGAGTGGGAAGAACTTTACCCTAGTGCTATTTTCCTTGAATTGTGCTTGAATACTTGTGGATCTCATGTATGCTACTCTAGTGGATGTGTTATTTGGGTTTGTTTGAGTGATTTGTTCCTTGTGTTCTTGAGTGTTCTTCCTTTTCCCCCTCCAATTATGAAAAGATCCCCTCTAGGGTTTCACCCTACAACATATTGGTATCATGAGCAAGGTTGATTCACATCTTGGAGTCCCATCCCCCCATTTGCTAGCTTGATTTTGTTGTTTTTCGTCCTAATTCAAAAATCCCCACAAAAATAGCCCCGGAATTTTTTCTTGCAATTTGTTGGATCTCGTGAGATTTGGTTGTTTTGGTCCATGGATTTGTTGTTTGGCAAGTGGATGTAGCCCCTACCCATCAATCCCCACCCTTCCCACCACGAAATCCACAGAATTTAGCTTTTCCCCAAAATTTTCCGCCCAAATTGGAGACCATCGGGTGCCTGCACCCCGAACCACCGGGCACCCGCACCCCCGGGCTGTTTGCCCCGGACCACCCCGGGCACCCGCACTTCCCACCCCTGGGTGCCCGCACCCCCCCCCCCCCGAATCAGCCCAAATCCATTTCTGTTTTGGCCATAACTTCCAACTCCCAAGTCCTTTTTCGTGTTCTTTAGCTCATTTGGAAGCTCTTGACATCCCCCATCCACATATATTATTACCCCACCATTAGCCTCCATAAAAAATTCATCATAAAAGCACCCACCTTCCGCATTTGACCGATTTTGAGTTGCGGTTTCCGTTTCCTAAGGTGTTTCGGCTACTTAGGAACGTTGACATCAACATCACCCCCATTCATCATTGCCTCAGAGTCATCTTCGCCAACGATCTTCACCGTTGACACCGCTAACTATAAGAAAGGACGGTAACTTCGACGACACCTAGTTCATTTCCTTGCTTTTGCATTGATAACCCGAGCCATTTTGCGTCACTTACCCATCGAGACTAGCGAGTTGAGAATTGTCGGGCCACGCTATTGTGCACCATAGTGATCTTGCTATCATCTTTGTGCCATAAGTCTCTCCCGTGCATATCTTACATACTTGTCTCATATCATATTTGGCTCGAGCATTAAGCATAGTGAAAAAAGAAAGAAAGAAAGAAAAGCTTTTAAGCAAAAGAGGAGAAAGAAAGAGCTTGTAAGCAATAGCATTGAGCCATTTTGCATAGACATATCATCTTGGTCACCTCATACATAGCATAGTTGGGATTGAAGACTACATGTTTCTCTAATAGGTCGGTGAACAAGCATATCTTGCCCATTTGAGAAATCGAGCTAGCGTCTCCCTAGCGTCTCCCTAGCATCCATACAACAAAGAACATTTTCCGTGGTTACACTTTTCGAGCTCACTCCTTGGTTGTGTGGATCCCATCTATCATCCGTGTGTGTGTTCCTAGTGATATTCTTGGCTTTGATCTATTTGCCTTACTTGCAATTTTGTGAACCTTCTCAACCTTATCGATATCTTGACTAACATTTGCTTGAAATTTTTGCCACCTTCCTAACCGAGCTACTCCATAAGCTTTACTTGTCTAGGTGTGAGAACCAAACCCGGTACCAATTCTCCTATTGTGGCATTACATTGAGTGACACTTAATACATCCACAATCCTCAGAAAAGGTAACTTCAGTATTGTTCTCTCATTTTCCTACTCACCCCACTTGGTTATGATGGATAGGCCAAGTTCTTCGGCGAACCCACTTTTCGAGGAGCAATGTGATGATCGCGACTACGTCACCAAGAGCCACTTCTTCCTCGCACAACGAGCTCTCCATCAAGAAAGTGAAGCCTTGGGTGAACGCCTTGAGCAACTCGCCACCGACCTTCGTCAATCGGAAGCAAGGAACCGTGACTACATCGACGCCAAGTTCACCACACAAATGGAAGAATTCCGCAACATGATCGTGTGATGCCTGTCTTCCTCAACCTCTTCATCAAGACGGTGCCACTCAAGCCACCGCTCAAGTCGGCAATCTTCGGACTACTACTCTTACGATGCAAGTCCTCCATGAGCTCGCTTTCCTCGACGTGATGATGCCCAAGATCGCCAAGCTCAAGAAAATCCATTCCAAGGCAATGGCTTACAAGACCGAGTCCGAGCACATGAAAGGGCACGACAACAAGCGCAAGAGGCAATGGAGCAAGAGCAAATACCTCCACAAGTGCAACGTCAACCACCTCAAGACGGTGATGCAATTCGACAAGCACAAGAGCACCATGAAGCACAAGCCCTCGAACGTGAAGCTCAAGCGCTCGAAGCTCAACGCACACTCAACGAGGCCACTAGAGCCGTCGAAGAGCGCAACCACCAAGTCCAGGAACAAGAAGAAGCACTTCGTCAAGCATGACAAGAAGAAGCCGCTCGACTTAAAGAGCAACAAGAAAGAAGAAACCAAGCGCACATGCCTCGTCCTCCTCCACGACAAGAGCGACATCACGAGGAACGAGCATTTGAGGACCTTCCTCCTCGTCAAGAGCAACATCAAAACCACCACTACGATGAAGAACTCTGCTACAGCAAGCTCAAGTTCACCATGCCCAAGTTCTCCGGAAGCAATGATCCCAAAGAATATCTCTCATGGGCCTTGAAGGTGGACAAGATATTTCGTCTTCACAACTACGAGGAGGAAAAGAATATCACCATGGCCTTCCTCGAGTTTCAAGACTATGTCCTCATTTGGTGGGAACAAGTGATCGAGCAACGACAAGCAAGAGGCGAACCACCAATCACAACTTGGACACAAATGAAGGATGTCATGAGAGCTTGCTTCGTGCCTACACACTACACCCGTGATCTCTTCAAGAAGTTGCAACTCCTCAAGCAAGGCACGAAGACGGTGGAAGAATACTACCAAGAAATGGAGGTTGCCATGATACGAGCCAATGTCAAGGAAGACGACGAGCAAACTATGGCACACTTCTTGAACAGCCTCAACCACCAAAGCAAGCGAATTGCTGACTTCCAACCATATTCCAACCTTCTCGAGCTAGTTCATCAAGCGACCAAGGCCGAGCGACAAGTGTAAGATGACTTCAAATACGCCAAGTACTCGTCCAAGACCTACGGCTCCTACTCTCAAGCTCCCGCGACTTCAGCACCTCCTACCTCAACTAGAGTATCACCAAGTACCGGCGACAAGTCAAGTTCCAAGCAAGTTACACCTTCCTCGACTCGTCCTCTAGAAAGCACCTACAAATCCAAGACTCCCTCATCTTCGGTGCCACCGAATGACCCCGTCAAGACAAGTTCTATCAAGTGCTTCACATGTGGTGGCCGAGGACACAAGTCCTTCGAATGCACCAACAAGCGAACCATGATCTTCAACGATGATGGCACATATGACTCCATGAGTGAAGAAGAAATGGAAGCACTTGAGCACGTGGCCATGCACCCGCGCGTGAATGAAGATGATCAAGTCTTTTGTGACAATGATTCAAGTCCCTCTCTCGTGGTCTCCAAGGTCTTGACGCTCCAACACCACCAAGAAGAAGACCAACGGTGCCACATCTTCCACACCAAGGCCGGCATCAACGGGCGTTCCGCGAAAGTCATCATCGACGGAGGAAGTTGTCACAACTTGGCAAGTGAAGAGATATGTTCCAAGCTGAAATTGATCAAGAAGGAGCATCCTCGTCCCTACAAGGTGCAATGGCTAAGCGACTCCAGCACTATTCAAGTGGAGCATCCGGTGCAAGTTTCCTTTAAGATCGGCGCCTACGAGGACACCTTGGAGTGCGACGTGGTTCCTATGTCCGTGTGCCATCTTCTCTTGGGAAGACCTTGGCAATTCGACCGCGGCGTCATCCTCAACGGAAGAACTAACCACTATAGCTTCAAGATGAAGGGCAAGGAGTACGTGCTACGACCTATGTCACCGAGCCAAGTGATCGTCGACAAGCAAGCATCCACACATCATGGAGATACTAGTGAGAGAGTGAACCACCACAAAGAAAGTGAGCGCCACAAGCCCAAATTGAGTGACTCTTTGCCAAGAGAGAAAAACTTAGTCCTTCTAGCCACCAAAAGAGAGATGAGAGAAGTGTGTGAGAACCCATCGGGTGTCATCCACTATGTCCTACTATGCAAAGATGAGGTGGCAAAAACTAACACTCCTAATCCTCTTCCTCTAGTGTTCTCTAACTTGTTGCAGAATTCGTGGATGTCTTTCCCAATGAGCTACCTCCCGGTCTTCCTCCTCTACGTGGCATTGAACATCGGATCAACCTCATCCCCGGCGCACATCTTCCCAACAAGGCTCTATATCGCGTCGTCAACCCCGAAGAAACTAAGGAGATCCAACCGCAAGTACAACAACTCATCAACAACGGTCATGTACGTGAAAACTTAAGTCCTTGTACCATTCCGGTTATCCTTGTGCCTAAGAAAGATGGTAGTTTTCGCATGTGCTCCGATTGTAGACCCATCAATGCTATCACCGTTCGTTATAGGCACCCCATTCCTCGTCTTGATGATATGCTAGATGAGCTTAGCGGTGCCACCATTTTCTCAAAAATTGATCTTAAAAGTGGCTATTGCCAAATACGCATTCAAGAAGGTGATGAATGGAAAACTGCTTATAAAACTAAATTTGGCTTGTATGAGTGGTTAGTTATCCCTATGAGTTTATCAGAAGCTCCAGGTACTTTCATGTGTCTTATGCATTTCGTGCTTCGTCCATACATTGGAGTGTTTGTTGTGGTCTACTTTGACGACATACTTGTTTTTAGCAAATCCATCAAAGATCATGTAAATCATGTTAGGGCCATTTTGCAAACTCTTCGCAAGGAACGTCTTTATGCCAACATGAAAAAAATGCACTTTTGGTGTTGACAAGCTTGTTTTCTTGGGTTTCGTTGTTTCCTCAAAGGGTGTCCATGTTGATGAGTCTAAAATTGAAGCAATTAAAACTTGGCAACAGCCCACAAATTTGCAACAAGTGCGTAGTTTACTTGGCCTTGCGGGTTTCTATCATCGCTTTGTGAAAGACTTTAGCACTATTGCCGCACCGTTGCATGCTTTGAGTAAGAAAAATGCACCCTTTGTTTGGGGACCTTTGCAATCTACCGCATTTGATGATCTCAAATCTTCGCTTACTCATGCTCAGATTCTTGCTTTGCCTAACTTTGACAAAACTTTTGAGGTTCATTGCGATGCTAGTGGTAACGGAATTGGTGGAGTTTTGATGCAAGAGAAGCGAGTCATTGCATACTTTAGTGAAAACTTTCCGGTGCCAAACTTAACTATCCCATCTATGACAAAGTATTGTATGCTTTAGTGCGTCTGTTGCATGTTTGGGAGCATTATCTTCGCCCACATGAGTTTTTCATACATACCGATCATGAGACACTTAAGTACCTTAAAGGTCAAACCAAGTTGAATAAACGGCATGCTAAATGGAGTGAATTTATTGAGTCTTTCACCTATGTGATCAAGTACATTAAGGGGAAAGAGAATGTTGTGGCGGATGCTCTTTCCCGCAAATGCATGTTAATTACTCAACTTGAATTGAATATTGTTGGATTTTATCATATCAAAGATTTGTATGAGCACGATGTGACTTTTGCCACTCCATTTGCTAAGTGTGTGACGCATACATCTTGGGAAAGCTATTACATCAAAGATGGTTATCTCATGAGAGCTAACAAACTATGCATCCCCGAGTCTTCTCTTTGTTTGTTACTTTTGCAAGAGGCTCATGGAGGTGGACTCATGGGACACTTTGGACGCGACAAGAGCTTTGCCACGCTCTCCAAGAACTACTTTTGGCCCAAGGTGTTCCGCGATGTCTCACGCTTCACCAACTGGTGCTCTACATGCCGCAAAGATAAGTCACAATCTCAATCCCATGGTTTACATATGCCACTTCCTATTCCACATCAACCATGGGAAGATATTAGGATGGATTTTGTGCTCGGATTACCTAGGAATCAAAATGGCAAGGACTCCGTATTTGTTGTTGTGGACCAATTTTCTAAAATGGCTCATTTTATCCCATGCAATAAGATAGACGATGCTTCACATGTTGCAAATCTTTTTTGTCGGGAAATATTGAGGTTACACGGAGTGCCAAAGACAATTGTGTCGGACTGAGATGTCAAGTTCTTAAGCTACTTTTGGAAGACGTTATGCGCCAAGTTCGGAATCAAGCTACTCTTCTCCACGACATATCACCCTCAAACTGATGGCCAAACGGAAGTCACCAACCGGACGCTCGCCACTCTCCTACACGTGTTGATCAAGAAGAACATCAAGGAGTGTGAGGAGTGCTTACCCATCGCCGAGTACACCTACAACCGCGCAAGCCACTCTACTACCAGCAAGTCCCCCTTCGAGGTTGTCTACGGCTTCAACCCTTTGTCGCCGTTGGACATCCTCCCCCTACCGCTACAAGAACAAGCGAACTTGGACGCTAGTGCAAGAGCCACCTACCTCAAGAAGATGCATGAAGAAACATGGTCCATGATCGAGCGTCAAGTACAACGCCTCACCACCAAGCTCAACATCAACAAGTCATCGATGGTGTTCCAACCGGGAGATCTCGTATGGTTACATCTCCGCAAGGACCGCTTCCCCAAGGAGCAAAAGTCCAAGCTACTTCCGAGAGCCGATGGACCCTTCAAGGTGCTCGCACGTTACAACGACAACGCTTACAAGATCGACATTCCACGTGACAAGTACAACGTAAGCGACATCTTCAACGTCAAGGACTTGGCCAAGTACCATGGTGATGACGATCACGATCCGTGGATGGATCTCTCCCAAGGGGGGGGGATATGATGCGGAGCATCCCACGACCATCCCCATGGACGTCCACTCGACACCTCAAGCACCAAGGGGACCGATGACAAGAGCTCGTGCACGGGCAATCGAGAACGAGGTCAATTCTTTCCTCTTTGAGTTTCATTCAGAATCACATATGAATCGGGTCCTACCTCAAACGGAAATGTTGTGCATACTTAGGTACCAAGAAGAAGCACGTGAGGAAGCAAGGATGGAGACCCTAGCACCCGAGGAGAAGAAATAAGGGGAAGGAAACAAAGGCGCGAAGGCACTGGACCTCCCGGGTGCCCGGCCTCCCCTAGCCCCGGGTGCCTGGCCAGCCAGCTGGGAGCAGCCCCTGAGCACCCCGGGTGCCCGGCCTGGATGACCCTGTTGGAAATATGCCCTAGAGGCAATATAAAATGGTTATTATTGTATTTCCTTGTTCATGATAATTGTCTGTTGTTCATGCTATAATTGTATTAACTGGAAACCGTAATACATGTGTGAATACATAGACCACAACATGTCCCTAGTAAGCCTCTAGTTGACTAGCTCGTTGATCAATAGATGGTTATGGTTTCCTGACCATGGACATTGGATGTCATTGATAACGGGATCACATCATTAGGAGAATGATGTGATGGACAAGACCCAATCCTAAGCATAGCACAAGATCGTGTAGTTCGTTTGCTAGAGCTTTTCTAATGTCAAGTATCATTTCCTTAGACCATGAGATTGTGCAACTCCCGGATACCGTAGGAATGCTTTGGGTGTACCAAACGTCACAACGCAACTGGGTGGCTATAAAGGTGCACTACAGGTATCTCCGAAAGTGTCTGTTGGGTTGGCACGAATCGAGACTGGGATTTGTCACTCCGTATGACGGAGAGGTATCTCTGGGCCCACTCGGTAATGCATCATCATAATGAGCTCAATGTGACTAAGGAGTTAGCCACGGGATCATGCATTACGGTACGAGTAAAGTTACTTGCCGGTAACGAGATTGAACAAGGTATTGGGATACCGACGATCTAATCTCGGGCAAGTAACGTACCGATTGACAAAGGGAATTGTATACGGGATTGATTGAATCCTCGACATCGTGGTTCATCCGATGAGATCATCGTGGAACATGTGGGAGCCAACATGGGTATCCAGATCCCGCTGTTGGTTATTGACCGGAGAGTCGTCTCGGTCATGTCTGCATGTCTCCCGAACCCGTAGGGTCTACACACTTAAGGTTCGGTGACGCTAGAGTTGTAGAGATATTAGTATGCGGTTAACCGAAAGTTGTTCAGAGTCCCGGATGAGATCCCGGACGTCACGAGGAGTTCCGGAATGGTCCGTAGGTAAAGATTTATATATGGGAAGTCCTATTTTGGCCACCGGAAAATGTTCGGGATTTTTCAGTATTGTACCGGGAAGGTTCTAGAAGGTTCCGAAGTGGGGCCCACCTGCATGGGGGGACCCACATGAACGTGGGTAGTGGGGGCAAGGCCCCACACCCCTGGTCAAGGCGCACCAAGATCCCACCTTAGAAGGAATAAGATCATATCCCGAAGGGATAAGATCAAGATCCCTAAAAAGGGGGGATAACAATCGGTGGGGAAGGGAAATGATGGGATTTCTTTCCCCCACCTTTGCCAATGCCCCAATGGACTTGGAGGGCAAGAAACCAGCCCCCTCCACCCCTATATATAGTGGGGAGGCGCATGGGAGTAGCACCCCAAGCCCTGGCGCCTCCCTCCCTCCCGTGACACCTCTTCCTCCCCGCTTGCGCTTGGCGAAGCCCTGCCGGGATCCCGCTACTTCCACCACCACGCCGTCGTGCTGCTGGATCTCCATCAACTTCTCCTCCCCCCTTGCTGGATCAATAAGGAGGAGACGTCCCTGCTCCGTATGTGTGGTGAACGCGGAGGTGCCGTCCGTTCGGCGCTAGGATCATCGGTGATTTGGATCACCACGAGTACGACTCCATCAACCCCGTTCTCTTGAACGCTTCCGCTCGCGATCTACAAGGGTATGTAGATGCACTCCTCCCCTCTCGTTGCTAGCATCTCCTAGATTGATCTTGGTGACACGTAGGAAAATTTTGAATTTCTGCTACGTTCCCCAATAGTGGTATCAGAGCCAGGTTTATGCATAGATTCTATGCACGAGTACAACACAAAGTAGTTGTGGGCGATGATTTGTTCAATTTGCTTGCCGTTACTAGTCTTATCTTGATTTGGCGGCATTGTGGGATGAAGCGGCCCGGACCGACCTTACACGTACTCTTACGTGAGACAGGTTCCACCGACTAACATGCACTTGATGCATAAGGTGGCTAGCGGGTGTCTGTCTCTCCCACTTTAGTTGGATCAGATTCGATGAAAAGGGTCCTTATGAAGGGTAAATAGCAATTGGCATATCACCGTTGTGGCTTTTGCGTAGGTAAGAAACGTTCTTGCTAGAAACCCATAGCAGCCACGTAAAACATGCAACAACAATTAGAGGACGTCTAACTTGTTTTTGCAGGGTATGCTATGTGATGTGATATGGCCAAAAGGATGTGATGAATGATATATGTGATGTATGAGATTGATCATGTTCTTGTAATAGGAATCACGACTTGCATGTCGATGAGTATGACAACCGGCAGGAGCCATAGGAGTTGTCTTAATTTATTGTATGACCTGCGTGTCAATGAAAAATGCCATGTAATTACTTTACTTTATTGCTAACCGTTAGCCATAGTAGTAGAAGTAATACTTGGCGAGACAAATTCATGAAGACACGATGATGGAGATCATGATGATGGAGATCATGATGATGGAGATCATGGTGTCATGCCGGTGACGAAGGTGATCATGCCGCGCCTCGAAGATGGAGATCAAAAGGCGCAAGATGATATTGGCCATATCATGTCACTTTATGACTTGCATGTGATGTTTGTCATGTTTACATCTTATTTGCTTAGAACGACGGTAGCATAAATAAGATGATCCCTCACTAAAATTTCAAGAGATGTGTTCCCCCTAACTGTGCACCGTTGCGAAGGTTCGTTGTCTCGAAGCACCACGTGATGATTGGGTGTGATAAATTCTAACGTTCGCATACAACGGGTGTTGACGATCCTAGCATGTACAGACATGGCCTCGGAACACAAGCAAAACACTTAGGTTGACTTGACGAGCCTAGCATGTACAGACATGGCCTCGGAACACAAGAGACCAAAAGGTCGAACATGAGTCGTATAGTAGATACGATCAACATGGAGATGTTCATCGATGATGACTAGTTCTTCTCACGTGATGATCGGACACGGCCTAGTCGATTCGGATCATGTATCACTTAGATGACTAGAGGGATGTCTATCTAAGTGGGAGTTCATTAAATAATCAGATGAACTTAATTATCATGAACATAGTCAAAAGGTCTTTGCAAATAATGTCGTAGATTACGCTTTAGTTCTACTAAGATATGTTCCTAGAGAAAATTTAGTTGAAAGTTGATAGTAGCAATTATGCGGACTGGGTCCGTAAACTGAGGATTGTCCTCATTGCTGCACAGAAGGCTTATGTCCTTAATGCACCGCTCGGTGTGCTGAACCTCGAGCGTCGTCTGTAGATGTTACAAAACATCTGACATACACGTTTTGATGACTACATGATAGTTCAGTGTGTGATGCTAACGGTTTAAAATTGTGGCACCAAAGACGGTTTTGAAACGTCGCAGAACATATGAGATGTTCCAAAGACTGAAATTGGGATTTCAGACTAATGCCCACGTCAAGAGGTATGAGACCTCTGACAAGTTTCTTAAGCCTGCAAACTAAGGGAGAAAAGCTCAATCGTTGAGCATGTGCTCAGATTGTCTGAGTACTGCAATCACTTGAATCGAGTGGGAGTTAATCTTCTAGATGAGATAGTGATGGTTCTCCATAGTCACTGCCACCAAGCTATTAGAGCTTCGTGATGAACTATAACATATCAGGGATAGACATGATGATCCTTGAGCAACTCTCGATGTTTGACACCGCGAAAGTAGAAATCAAGAAGGAGCATCAATTGTTGATGGTTAGTAAAACCACTAGTTTCTAGAAGGGCAAGGGCAAGAAGGGATACTTCATGAAACGGCAAATCAGTTGCTGCTCTAGTGAAGAAACCCAAGGTTGAACCCAAACCCGAGACTAAGTGCTTCTGAAATGAGGGGAACGGTCACTGAAGCAGAACTACCCTAGATACTTCATAGATGAGAAGGCTGGCAAGGTCGATAGAAGTATATTGGATATACATTATATTAATGTGTACTTTACTAGTACTCCTAGTAGCACCAGGGTATTAGATACCGGTTCGGTTGCTAAGTGTTAGTAACTCGAAATAAAAGCTGCGGAATAAACGGAGAATAGCTAAAGGTGAGATGACGATATGTGTTGGAAGTGTTTCCAAGATTGATGTGATCAAGCATCGCATGCTCCCTCTACCATCGAGATTGGGGTTAAACCTGAATAATAATTATTTGGTGTTCGCGTTGAGCATAGACATGATTGGATTATGTTTATCGCAATACGATTATTCATTAAAGGAGAATAATGGTTACTCTGTCTATTTGAATAATACCTTCAATGGTCTTGCACCTAAAATGAATGGTTTATTGAATCGATCGTAGTGATACACATGTTCATGCCAAAAGATATAAGATAGTAATGATAGTACCACATACTTGTGGCACTGTCACTTGAGTCATATTGGTATAAAACGCATGAAGAAGCTCCATGTTGATGGATCTTTGGACTCACTCGTTTTTGAAAAGATTGAGACATGCGAACCATGTCTATTAGTATATATGCATGAAGAAAGTCCATACAGATGGATCATTTGGACTCACTTGATTTTGAATCACTTGAGACATGCAAATCATACCACATGGGCAAGATGACTGAAAGGCCTCGTTTTCAGTAAGATGGAACAAGAGAGCAACTTGTTGGAAGTAATACATTTGATGTGTGCAGTCCAATGAGTGCTGAGGCACGCAGTGGATATCGTTATGTTCTTACTTCACAGATGATTTGAGTAGATGCTGAGAATATTTACTTGATGAAACACAAGTCTGAATTATTGGAAGGTTCAAGTAATTTCAGAGTGAAGTTGAAGATCGTCGTGACAAGAGGACAAAATGTCTGTGATATGATCATAGAGATGAATATCTGAGTTACGAGTTTGGCACACAATTAAGAAATTGTGGAAATTGTTTCACGACTAATACCGCCTGGAACACCATATTGTGATGGTGTGTCCGAACATCATAACTGCACCCTATTGGATATGGTGCATACCATGATGTCTCTTATCGAATTACAATTATCGTTTATGGGTTAGGCATTAGAGACAACCGCATTCACTTTAAATAGGGCACCACGCAATTCCGTTGAGACGACACCGTATGAACTATGGTTTAGAGAAACCTAAGCTGTCGTTTCTTAAAAGTTTGGGGCGGCGACGCTTATGTGAAAAAGTTTCAGGCTGATAAGCTCGAACCCAAAGCGGATAAATGCATCTTCATAGAATACCCAAAACAGTTAGGTATACCTCCTATTTCAGATCTGGAAGCAAAAGTGATTGTTTCTAGAAACGGGCCCTTTCTCGAGGAAAAGTTTCTCTCGAAAGAATTGAGTGGGAGGATGGTGGAGACTTGATGAGGTCATTGAACCGTCACTTCAACTAATGTGTAGCAGGGCACAGGAAGTTGTTCCTGTGGCACCTACACCAATTGAAGTGGAAGCTTATGATAGTGATCATGAAACTTCAGATCAAGTCACTACCAAACCTCATAGGACGACAAGGATGCGTACTACTTCAGAGTGGTACGTAATCCTGTCTTGGAAGTCATGTTGCTAGACAACAATGAACCTACGAGCTATGGAGAAGCGACGATGGGCCTGGATTCCGACGAATGGCTCGAGGCCATAAAATCCGAGAGGATCCATGTATGAAAACGAAGTATAGACTTTGAAAGAACTACTTGATGGTCGTAAGGCTGTTGGGTACAGATGGATTTTAAAGGGAAGACAGACAATGATGGTAAGTGTCACCATTAAGAAAGCTCGACTTGTCGTTAAGATGTTTTCCGGCAAGTTCAAGGAGTTGACTGCGATGAGACTTTCTCACTCGTAGTGATGCTAAGAGTCTGTTAGAATTATATTAGCAGTTACTGCATTATTTATGAAATCTTGCAGATAGGATGTCAAAACATTGTTTCCTCGACGATTTTCTTGAGGAAAGGTTGTATGTGATACAACCAGAAGGTTTTGTCAATCCTGAAAGATGCTAACAAGTATGCAAAGCTCCAGCAATCCTTCTAAGGATTGGAGTAAGCATCTCGGAGTTGGAATGAACGCTTTGATGAGATGATCAAAGATTTTGGGTTTATACAAAGTTCATGAGAAACTTGTATTTCCAAAGAAGTGAGTGGGAGCACTATAGAATTTTTGATGAGTATATGTTGTTAACATATTGTTGATCAGAAATGATGTAGAATTTCTGGAAAGCATCCAGGGTTATTTGAAAAGTGTTTTTAATGGAAAACCTGGATTAAGCTACTTGAACATTGAGCATCAAGATCTATAAGGATAGATCAAAAACGCTTAATAGTACTTTCAAATGAATACATATCGTGACAAGATTTTGAAGGAGTTCAAAATAGATCAGCAAAGAAGGAGTTCTTGGCTGTGTTACAAGGTGTGAGTATTGAGTAAGACTCAAGACCTGACCACGGCAGAAGAAAGAGAAAGGACGAAGGTCGTCCCCTATGCTTTAGACGTAGGCTCTACAATATGCTATGCTGTGTACCGCACCTGAAGTGTGCCTTGCCATGAGTTAGTCAAGGGGTACAATAGTGATCCAGGAAGGGATCACATGACAGCGGTCGAACTTATCCTTAGTATCTAGTGGACTAAGGAATTTTCTCGATTATGGAGGTGGAAAGGGGGTTCGTCGTAAAGGGTTACGTCGATGCAAACTTTGACACTAATCCGGATGACTCTGAGTAGTGAACCGGATTCGTATAGTAGAGCAGTTATTTGGAATAGCTCCAAGTAGCGCGTGGTAGCTGCATCTACAAGATGACATAGAGATTTGTAAAGCACACACGGATCTGAATGTTGCAGACCCGTTGACTAAAACCTCTCTCGTAAGCATAACATGATCAAACCCTAGAACTCATTGAGTGTTAATCACATGGTGATGTGAACTAGATTATTGACTCTAGTAAACTCTTGGGTATTAGTCACATGGCGATGTGAACTTTGAGTGTTAATCACATGGTGATGTGAACTAGATTATTGACTCTAGTGCAAGTGGGAGACTGTTGGAAATATGCCCTAGAGGCAATAATAAAATGGTTATTATTGTATTTCCTTGTTCATGATAATTGTCTGTTGTTCATGCTATAATTGTATTAACTGGAAACTGTAATACATGTGTGAATACATAGACCACAACATGTCCCTAGTAAGCCTCTAGTTGACTAGCTCGTTGATCAATAGATGGTTATGGTTTCCTGACCATGGACATTGGATGTCATTGATAACGGGATCACATCATTAGGAGAATGATGTGATGGACAAGACCCAATCCTAAGCATAGCACAAGATCGTGTAGTTCGTTTGCTAGAGCTTTTCTAATGTCAAGTATCATTTCCTTAGACCATGAGATTGTGCAACTCCCGGATACAGTAGGAATGCTTTGGGTGTACCAAACGTCACAACGCAACTGGGTGGCTATAAAGGTGCACTACAGGTATCTCCGAAAGTGTCTGTTGGGTTGGCACGAATCGAGACTGGGATTTGTCACTCCGTATGACGGAGAGGTATCTCTGGGCCCACTCGGTAATGCATCATCATAATGAGCTCAATGTGACTAAGGAGTTAGCCATGGGATCATGCGTTACGGTACGAGTAAAGTGACTTGCCGGTAACGAGATTGAACAAGGTATTGGGATACCGACGATCAAATCTCGGGCAAGTAACGTACCGATTGACAAAGGGAATTGTATACGGGATTGATTGAATCCTCGACATCGTGGTTCATCCGATGAGATCATCGTGGAACATGTGGGAGCCAACATGGGTATCCAGATCCCGCTGTTGGTTATTGACCGGAGAGTCGTCTCGGTCATGTCTGCATGTCTCCCGAACCCGTAGGGTCTACACACTTAAGGTTCGGTGACGCTAGAGTGTAGAGATATTAGTATGCGGTTAACCGAAAGTTGTTCGGAGTCCCGGATGAGATCCCGGACGTCACGAGGAGTTCCGGAATGGTCCGGAGGTAAAGATTTATATATGGGAAGTCCTATTTTGGCCACCGGAAAATGTTTGGGATTTTTCGGTATTGTACCGGGAAGGTTCTAGAAGGTTCCAAAGTGGGGCCCACCTGCATGGGGGGACCCACATGAACGTGGGTAGTGGGGGCAAGGCCCCACACCCCTGGTCAAGGCGCACCAAGATCCCACCTTAGAAGGAATAAGATCATATCCCGAAGGGATAAGATCAAGATCCCTAAAAAGGGGGGATAACAATCGGTGGGGAAGGGAAATGATGGGATTTCTTTCCCCCACCTTTGCCAACGCCCCAATGGACTTGGAGGGCAAGAAACCAGCCCCCTCCACCCCTATATATAGTGGGGAGGCGCATGGGAGCAGCACCCCAAGCCCTGGCGCCTCCCTCCCTCCCGTGACACCTCTTCCTCCCCGCTTGCGCTTGGCGAAGCCCTGCCGGGATCCCGCTACTTCCACCACCACGCCGTCGTGCTGCTGGATCTCCATCAACTTCTCCTCCCCCCTTGCTGGATCAATAAGGAGGAGATGTCCCCGCTCCGTACGTGTGTTGAATGCGGAGGTGCCGTCCGTTCGGCGCTAGGATCATCGGTGATTTGGATCACCACGAGTACGACTCCATCAACCCCGTTCTCTTGAACGCTTCCGCTCGCGATCTACAAGGGTATGTAGATGCACTCCTCCCCTCTCGTTGCTAGCATCTCCTAGATTGATCTTGGTGACACGTAGGAAAATTTTGAATTTCTGCTACGTTCCCCAACAGACCCCGGGTGCCCGGCCCCTTCCTGGCGCTGGCTGAGGCCGCCCGGGTGCCCGGCCCAGCAGCTCCAGCCCCGCCCGGGTGCCCGGGCCACCAACCCCGGGTGCCCGGCCCAGCTCCAGCCGGCCCATGCCCAGTCCGGGTGCCCGGCCCTTGCTGCCCCGGGTGCCCGGCCTCACTTGAACGCGCGCCTTTGTCTGGTCCGGGTGCCCGAGCCCCTTTACCCCGGACCCCTCCGAGTGTGCCTGCGAGAACTTTGGGTTATTGACCCTTGTACCCCCCTTTTTCCCCAATCTCGTCCTTAGGCTATATAAACTCTTTCCCTAGCTCATTTGAGGGGTTAGCAAAGTATTTGATAGACACTAGAGAGATGTGCTCCTTCTATCCCCTCCTCTTGGAGATCAAGCCCCCACCTTGGGAAGAATCCTTTGGATTATCAAGGCCTCCTCTTGGAGAAGATCAAGATGAAGACCTCATCTCCTAGGAGTGGGAAGAACTTTACCCTATTGCTATTTTCCTTGAATTGTGCTTGAATACTTGTGGATCTCATGTATGCTACTCTAGTGGATGTGTTATTTGGGTTTTTTTGAGTGATTTGTTCCTTGTGTTCTTGAGTGTTCTTCCTCTTTCCCCCCTCCAAGTGTGAAAAGATCCCCTATAGGGTTTCACCCTACAACAGAACATCAATCAAACAATTCTATATTTGGCCTACATTGGCCATAACTAACAAGATGGTCATTAGGAGCTCTATCCAAACAAGCTAACTAATGTGCAAGTTTATTAAACCTATTTCAGCTTTCTGAACCAGAAACTGAGGGAACTGTTCGGGTTATTCATGGCCATCAGAAGCACATACTAGTTGGAGATAAGTTGCTACTGTAGTAAACACATAAAACATAACCATTTTGTGAGCATACCAGTTGAATCCTAGATTTAAGGTTCTACAAATATTCTCTCCGTTTCTTACATAATTAGTTCCCGGCTAACATGGTTTAGAAAGAAAAGAAAGAAAACAAGATCAACTCGTACAACAATAAAACTTGCCAAACTAAAATTATGAACCGCCAACAAACCAATACTGATGGATCGTGCCTCCTCCACCCAAACAAGGCAACCATGTCGTCCAAGGAGGTGTTCCCCTTCGGACTGTGGGCACCCTGCTCCCTCCCACATACGGCGGTGCCTGAGAAGGCACCGGCTTGGCTTCGACGGCCTCTGCCTAGGGCTCGAGGAAAGTCAAGGCTCCGACAACACCTACCAAGGTCCAGAAGAAGGCCAAGGCTCCGACATCTCAACGACAGGCGCCTCCTCCACCCAATCCCGGGGCCCATGTACCCCGTGCAACTGTCAACTCCACCGGCGTCGACAACATGTTCGAGGAAACGTCGGAGAGGTAAAATTTCTTCCTTTTCACCGGTGTGCGCCAAATTGGGTTCATTTGATTAGTGCATCGCCCTTTGGATTGTGTAGCTACGACTTGCATACCATTCATACATCATATGTGGATTTGTTGGAGGAGAACGAGGTGAACATCATGAGTGCTCCTTCATCGAGGACAAGTACCATAAGCTCATGCCGACCCCATCCGTCCATTCATTGAATTCATTCCAAGGCCGGTGGGATGTGATCAAAACACATTGTCGCTGTTGGAGTGGTTTCTTGGAGAAAGTTAGGAATGCACCTCCCAAGTGATTGGACAATTGTCGACTATGTGAGTTTGTTGTCATTTTGTTGTACACATTTGTGATGTTGTTTGCTTTGATGACAATTTGAGTTCACACTTGCCTGTTTTCCAAATGTAGGATTGCATTGCCCGTGAAAGATTCAAGCAAATTGCGGCTTCCAAGCGCAAACCATTTGTGCTCCAACATTGTTGGAGCTTGCTTCCAGAAAATGAGAAATGGAGGTTGAGGGATCAAGAAGCTCTACCAAAGAAAGGTGCACCCGTTAACTTGGAAGAAGATGATGTAGGAAAGGGAGGAAGAAACAAGGGAAAGCCCGATGGAAGAAAGTTGGAGAAAGATAGTGTGAAGAGGTCGTCTCTAGCTTGAGGGAGCAAATTAGTACAATGGTGAAGTAAGGGAACTATGATGGAGAAGCATTTGGCAACTAAGTTGGCGTTGGCCGAGAAGAACCAACAAAAGGAGGCAAAGTGGGAGAGAAGATGTGCCTCCGAGGAGCGCAATATCGCTCTTGAGGAGCAAAAGAGGAAGGACAACAAGATCGACGAGGAGGACCAATTCTTGATGATGGATCCGAGTGGCATGGAACATATGGCAATGGAGTTTTAAGAGTTGAAAAGAATGGAGATCATGGTTCAGAGTAGGCAAGAGATTCATGATCTTATGGCCAGTGGTGGTGGTGCTTCGGCCAATGTGGTGCTTCCGGCAATGGTGATGATGGCGGTGCCATAGCCAGTGGTGGTAACGATGATCTTGTCAACAATGGTGTTGCTTGATTTCGTCAAGTCTAATTGTTTTTGATTGCACATTCTTTTGGACAATCTTAATTGCTACCTCTTATATTGCCGTACTAGTATTGTACGATATTTGCATATTTATTTGGTGTATTGCATCTACTATAAGGTTTGTAGTTCATATCAATGTGAAGCTTCTGGCTATGTGGAGGCTATTTCTCTCCTAACTTCTCGCAACAGTTTTCCATCATTTTCCTTTGTGAATTACTATGATTTGAGGTACCGTGCGGGCTCGGGTGGAACAGATGATGTAAACTCATACCGCAAAGCCGTTTACGACATCTGTTCCGCCCAAGCCCGCTAGGTACCACAAACCAGTTTTCGGGGCACCCCAAACTGGTTTTGCATGGCGTGTTTTTGCGGGATCTGCTAGAGATGCACTCAGCCAAAATAGCCACGTCCGGAAAGACGATAAACATATGTCTCATGATTGAGCAGCTTAAAACTTTAAAAAATTACTAGACAAGTTCTTTTTGGAGCTTCTGGGTATGTGGAGGCTATTTCTCTCCTAACTTCTCCCATCAGTTTTCTATCAATTCCCTTTGTGAATTACTGCGATTGTACTCATTACACAATCACATGAATGGCTATGGTCGTGTCTCGTACCAAAATCATATCAGTTCAATCGTACATGTAAGCGTGCCTGTTTGCTTGACAGTTTACCATGAAACTGCCATCATGCCCCATGGCCCGAGCTGTTCGCACATGCACATTACTTCTCTGAACTGAAGAAGCACACCTCCTAGCAACCGCACCTTCAAGTTTAGTTACTCAAAGGTTCAGATCATGCGAAGGCAGTCCACGGCTTGGATGGACCCATGCAACCACTCGAATTATCCATGTGTAACAACGAATCATCTTCATTGATATTACAATGTTTACCTTTTCACTTCTATTGAACTATGTAAGTTGATACTTGAAATGAGAGCAGCAAGATTCGAGATGCTATCTTAGAGTACTGTAGATGTAGCGTATCTCCTCTCTTCACCTGCCGTGATCCCCAAAATTCCCCCAAACCTCAGGAACCATAGCCCGAGAACCACACAAATCCGATGTCCGCAACCTCAAGGCATCACAAGGGTGTCAAAGCGCCAGTCCATGCTTGGCTCTGACCGTCAATGAGGCGAATTTAGGAGGGCCAAAGGTCAGGATGACCTGGTAAAATCCCTCCCTCCAGGATTCAAGGCGGCGATGTGCGGCGACTTAGCAATTTCTGCTCTCACCTGGATGCATTTGCGGCGTAGAGCAAGCAACTAACGCATGTTGCGGACTCGTTCGAGGTAAAAAATCCTTGGCAAACTTGTTCCGTGCGTCTTCTGGTTGCGAGTTTTTGGCGACGGTGAGATCTTTCTGTCAATTTGGATTTCTAGGTAGTGTAAGTTTCCCCATTTGTCTGTTTCCAAAAAATATCTCATTTTGAATATGTTCATTGACTTGTTTAATCTGTTTTTGCTGATTAGACAATGCTTGTGCAAAAACTTGACCAACACATGAGCCCTGCTGTGTTTTTTTTAGGTGAAAAAGGGAGCTTTATACATCAAGTAATAAGGTTACAATCTGTAGCCAGTAGGCTAATGAGAGCATCTGCGGCGACCTGCAACCACAACTCGGTTCGATGCTCCCTCTCGACAGAAAGGCTAGTCGATCTGCAGCCTTATTCTACACACGGTCAATACACATAACAATGTGCTCCCCGTCTCCTAACAACTCCTTAATCTCTTCTGTCATATGGCCCAGGTATGATCTGGTACGTCCCGCTTCATTCAGCACCTTCACAACTGCAGCGCAATTAGTCTGAACAATGAACGACAAAGAGGTACTCCCTCCATCCACGAATAAGTATACATATATAAATTTTAGGGCAGATTATAGAGAGAAGTAAAAATGCATTGGAAAGATGTAAGGCACCATCTCTCCACTTTTTAATTACTCGACCCCAGTGATATAAGTGCATGTAGAAAGTTAGGAAATGTTGAATGTTATTGGTCTCGGTTACCGTGTGAGGAGAATATTTTTTCTATTTTAAATGCATTAAAAAGATAGATGTACACTCTTTTGTGGATAAATTTTAGAACCAAATGTACACTTATCCATGGACGGAGGGAGTATGCATCAATGCCGCTTTAGCTCCTTCTCCGACCACCCCAAGTCAAGCTCCGTGTTGACTCGAGAGAAAGACCAATTAATAAGATAGTTAAAGGAACTTGCAGGATGTTGGAAGACCAAGATACCTTTTCCTAAACCTATCCTCTCTTTCTTTTCCCGGAAGTTCACTTCTTTCCTTATGATTCCGGCTAATTTGGAGCAAGCGAAGTACTAGTAGTAGCATCTCCTCAATCCATCATTGCCACACAGGTAGTAGAAAATGATGCAAATCTGATAAACCAGGCAATACCTTTCTCCAGCGAATCAACCAAAAGAAAAGAAGGCCCGGCAACATAGAACTACTTGACTTGACTCGGGGTGAAAAGGCCACCGGAAAGGGAGGGAGGGAGGCAACAATAAACTGGAGCGCAAGCCTTTTCTGTTCCTTGCCGCAGGCAAAGGAAAGGAAACTTTCCACAGAAGCTTCCATCGCAATACAGCGCACGCACACGCACACACACTGCTTCTTCTTCTCTCCTTATAAAAACCGCCGTCCCTCCCATTCGTTCTTGCCATCCATCCCCATCCTTCCTTCCCTCCCTCCCCTGAGCCGAGCCGTGCTGTGAGGGTGGGGGGCAAGGCAAACCATTCAATCCGTTCCAGTCTTCCCATCCTCTGCTCAGGCCGAGGCCTCCGTCTCCCCTGCCTCGCTTCCTACCATGGCTGCCAGGTGGGCCCCGCCGGCCGGCCTCCTCCTGCTCCTGCTGCTGGCGGTCCTGCTGCCGGCGCGCGCGGACAGGCCGGCGAGGACCGCCCACGCGGACGACGACCCGGAGGCCTCCTCCGCCGTCTTCCAGCTCTACGGCAACGTCTACCCCCACGGGTATGCCTCCTCCCTCCCTCACTCCCGGTCCCGGACCAACCCAACCCAACCCATCAATCAACTGATTGCGGATTTTGGCCCTACTCGCCAGTGCCGTCCATACATCACTGTGCCCATTTTTGTATGCCGATTCCAGCATTTTTAGCCTTTTTTTGTTTTATTTTGTTTTGTTTTGCGGGGGAGCATTTTTAGCCTTGTTGGTGAATTGAGTTACTAGCATTATCGATTGGCCTTGTTTTCTGTTTTGTTTTGGAGAAACATCCATTGACCTTGACGAGTCGACACAAGTTGCTGTGGTGACATTCTGATCCTGATTTTCCTGGATGCCGCTTCCTTGTGCAGGTTGTACTACGTGGCCATGAGCATTGGCAACCCGGCGAAACCATACTTCCTTGACGTCGACACCGGCAGCGACCTCACCTGGCTGCAGTGCGACGCCCCCTGCGTCAGCTGCTCCAAGGTAGGGGTACCATTCCCTTTCCTTCCTTATTTATCCAATCCTGTTTGCTGCCATTGGACCCCTGACTTGGCGCAAGGCACTGAGACCTTGTCATTGTTGGTTGTTCCTGGTCCAAGGGTTGCTGTTCAAGGCATCAGGGGCCCATCATATTATTTTGGTACAGAAAGTTGGAGCTTGATTCACTCTTTACACACACATATCCATGGATATAATGAATTCAGTGGAAATATGACCTATGAATTTCATGCATATGGGTAATTGCCCCATTTACCCTGCTGGCCCAACACTAGTACTCCCTCTGTTTCAAAATGTAAGACGTTTCGTATTACATTTTGAGACAGAGGGAGTACTATTTTAGTTTGCGGTGGACAAGTCTATTATTGGCATGAGTTCAGAGCTTTGCATTTGCCCAATTTTACCGATTCCTTCATTGTTGGAGATTTCATATGTGAAAGCCAAATTCGGTATCGCCTTTCTCATCAAGGATTCTTATGATGTTCTGCATGTTAATTGTGGGTGTAGGTGCCACACCCGCTCTACAGACCAACAAAGAACAAGCTGGTACCGTGTGTTGATCAGCTGTGCACCTCTCTGCACGGCGGCCTCAGTAAAAACCACAAGTGCGACTCACCGAAGCAGCAGTGCGACTATGAAGTTAAGTATGCCGACCAGGGTTCATCCCTTGGCGTGCTCGTCAACGACAGTTTTGCAGTCCGCCTTGCGAATGCCTCCGTTGTCCGCCCCAGTCTTGCATTCGGGTATGCTTACTTGGAACTTGTAAAGTAAAACTAACATTGCATGGTGAGTCACTTGAACTGCTTATTTTCTTGCCTTCAGGTGTGGGTATGACCAGGAGGTCGGGAGCAGCACTGAGGTTGCGCCCACTGATGGTGTGCTTGGGCTTGGGAGTGGATCGATCAGCCTGCTTTCACAGTTCAAGCAGCATGGGATCACCAAGAACGTGGTTGGCCACTGCCTCAGCATGAGAGGAGGGGGATTCCTCTTCTTTGGGGATAATCTCGTGCCTTATTCACGTGCAACATGGGTACCAATGGCTAGGAGTGCATTCAGGTGAGCCCTATTTTTTTTATGTTTTTTTGTCACACTATATATTGTACTCCCTCCGTAAAGAAATATAAGAGCGTTTAGAACACTACTTAGTATGTATTTCACTTTCTAAACGCTAATGTGTAATTGACTAGTCGCTCACAACTATTGTGGAAAGGATCTAAATGAATTGCAAAATTTGTAGACTAACGACATTAACATGCTATATTTTTCTTGGAAATCACTACCAATTCTATACTTCACTGTTGGGACTAAAAGTGATCAATGTGAGTAGAGAAAAGAACCCCCATGCACTTCCATATTGGTTTTTTTTTGGTCGGCTGAAAACATCAAGACAGTCTAGAATTTTCTGTTATAACTATCTTCATGCCTTCTGTGCAAATCCTCTACGATAGCCGTGCCATTTTCGTATGTTCGAATCAAGTAAAATTACTAGGGCAGGAATACGAAAACAGCCTACTAAATCAACATTTCTTTCCCTGCAATTGTTAAACATAAACAGTCTGGAACCAATCATATGACACGATAAATAATACAAACAGAGTACAGGGAGAACTGCCACTAGCATAGATAGTTAAGCTATCTGCAAGAACCCCACACAAATTAATCCCCGAAACCGAATTAACCAAAGAATCGTCTCTAGCAGATCAATCGACCTCTCAGTCTAACCATCCTTGTTGATGTTCACGAACTCATCATGATCAACTATATCCTCCAAAGAGCGCCACTCCGGTTCCCCCTTGACCGTCTCCGCAGGCTTGTCAAATATTCTCATGAATTGGTCCATTGGCATGCTGAGATTATCCGACGGCGCGTCCTCATCATGGAGGCCCGGCGGTGCAGGTGGAGCGACCTCCCTGGAATAGTGCCTATGCTGCTGCTGGTACTGACCAACAACGTTCGCTGGCATTGCTGCCCCCATGAAGTTCTGCCCCTTCTGGCTGTCGTAGTGAAGAAGACCCACCGGCATTATGTCCCCCATGAAGTTTTGGCCGCCGTAATGAAGAAGACCCACAGGCGGGGGTGGCTGTGACGCCTGTGACAGCCCAACGTGCTCTTGACCGAGACCACGGGCACTCCCCGGCGACAGTAGCGCGGCGGCAGCGTGAAAATAGTCAGCCGGAACAGGCTTCTTGTTCCCCACCGTGACGCCGTTTTCCCCGTAGATTGCCCTCCGGTTGTCGTTGGTGGTGCGCGGTGTGACATAGAGCTTGTGGAGCGCGGGCACGCCCTTCTTGCCGGCGCCGTTGTCCTTGTTGCTGGTGAATTCTTGCATGAGCCACGGCGTCTTGTACTTCTTGGACGGGCCGAAGTAGAACCCGAAGCTGTTCTTGAGCCGCCCTGCTCCAGCTCCTCCTTGCCCTGCTCCAGCCGCCAGCATCCGCCGGTCTGGACGCTGCGGTCGGCGCGCTTGGTGGCCGCGGACGGGCTCTGGAACTTGTTCTCGCTGAGGAACCACCATGTGTGTTGGCCCGCGCGGCTGCTGGCCGGCGAGTGCAGCTGCCGCAGCGCGTACGGGTTGTTGGCGTACATGTCGGCGTGGAAGATGAACCCCCGCGCGTCAGGCGTATTCTTGTCGCCGGCGATCCATTGGTTGAGGAACGCCAGGCTTTCCTTATGCGTCGGGCTGAAGTAGACGCCGGGGGGCAGCGGCAGCGGCTTGAGTTTGCTCGCGCAACCGGGCCCAGGAGGAGGCGGAGGGGGCATGGAACTGCTGGCTCCGGCGTCGTCGTCGGAAGTTGGTTTCTTGGCTACTTTTCTCGCTTTCTTGAGGGCCATGGTTTTCCTAGTTGTGTTTGAGGAGGGATCGATCGGTGGGGCGGCCTGGGCTTATATGTTGGCGACATGCTTCCGTCTGAAATCGGATTTCCATGTTTTGTTTTACCTCGACCTGGGATGGAACCTGGTCTCAGATCTGATTTTGGCACCCTCTTCCCGCGATTCCTGTTTGCCGCCTTTTAAAGGCGGGAGCTCGCGTAACCCCCCCCCCCTCACTGGGAACAACAACCATCGCTTACCAAGTGTGGGGTCCCTAAAATAAATAAATCGAGCTACTATTATTTTTATTTGACTTACCTTCTTCATTTCCCATTTTAATTTGATTTGTTCTCATAGTTGTGAGCTGACTCTCCCGTTTATAATTCTGAATCTCATTTCCAGGAATTATTACTCACCTGGCTCAGCAAGCCTGTATTTTGGTGGCCGGTCACTTGGCGTGAGACCTATGGAAGTAGTATTGGACAGCGGAAGCTCATTCACCTACTTCTCTGCACAACCATATCAAGCGCTTGTCACTGCAGTAAGTTTCACAACTTCTTTCCTATTCTAGTGTGGAATTAGGATTATGGCACAGATATATCAAGCTCATGAGGTTTTGTCTCTTGCAGCTTAAGGGTGATCTAAGCAAGACGCTGAAAGAGGTGTCTGACCCCTCTCTGCCTCTATGCTGGAAAGGAAAGAAACCATTCAAATCCGTGCTTGATGTCAAGAAGGAGTTCAAATCATTGGTTCTGAACTTTGCCAATGGCAAGAAGGCGCTCATGGAGATCCCTCCTGAGAACTACCTCATCGTCACTGTAAGCATTCCACAACCCGATAGATTATTCTGTAAATAACTCCCAACTTCTTGGTTACTAAATATTTGTTGCTATGTTGGTGCCAGAAATACGGGAATGCATGTTTGGGCATCCTTAACGGATCAGAGATTGGACTCAAGGATCTGAACATTGTTGGAGGTAGGAAGTTCAGGCATAACAACCAAGCAACATAGCTTCAAAATCCATGATCTCTTCTCAAATCATGTACAGAAAAATGACGTCACTTGTCTCTTGTTGCAGATATTACAATGCAGGACCAGATGGTGATATATGACAATGAGAGAGGGCAGATTGGATGGATCCGAGCACCCTGTGATAGAATCCCCAAGTTCGGATCTTCCCTTCTGTGATCATTTCACACACCTGAACATATATACCCTTAATTCTCTTCTGTTTATTCAAACAGTGAAAATACCATTCATGGATTTGAGGAAGGTTATTGTTGGCCCCAGTTCCCCAGCAGCATCTTTGGTATTCAGAACGAAGAGTGTGCAGTTAACTACCGTTCGAACAAAGAGTGAATAACAAGGGGAGGCCATTGGACAAAAATAATCATCCCAGGGAGGCTCTATATACGAAGTTAGGAACGTGTATTCTTTAGAAAGGAGAAAAATCTGGTAGCCTGTAATCATCGCCATGTGCATATGAAATATAATCATTCCGTTCTTATGAATCAAGGGTGTTAATGACTTACTATGTTTACTTGAGATGTTTTATGGAGCATATGGCAGATGATGAATGACTCTTGCAAATTAACCTGCACTGCATTGCAGGTATTTCTGAATTGGCTTTCGGAACTTGAAGAACTGAAACTTGAGCAACCAACTGAACCTACCCTTGTGCCCAAATGTGAAACTTCAGCGTAACCAACTGAAGAACTGTGTTGCTGCCATGACTTATCACCTGATGTTGGGTGGAGCCAAGGGAAGATTGATATCATGGTTTAGATCTTGTAGTAGTCATTCTTTAGTTGTAAGGATGTCTGTAAGGTGATGTTGTTAGTCCCAGGTATGTAGGAATGCCTGTCAGTTTATTTCGGTATAATATGTACAGTAGAATTGTTCTTTGTGCGGTAGTCTTTTTTTTAAACAAGGCAAAAGATTTGTTATTTTCATTAATGAAGAAGAGGCTTTGTTACAAGCAGACCGTCAGGCGGTGCCAGGCGGTCAAAAGGCAGAACAATTACTCTCACGACATTACATTACACAAATATTTGGCGCCCGCAATGGCCCAAATGGACACTTCTTCTTTGATGCATCACGTGATGATCGCCACCGGCGCCGTCTTGTTCTTGAAGACGCGTGCATTCCTTTCCTTCAAAAGTTCCCATCCCACAAGGAGAAGGGAAGATAGAGCTTTCGCAGGTTGAACATTGTTAGTGAGTAGCGCATCCCATCAAGATTTGACCGTGTTAAACTGAGGCCAAGGAGCCGTGGGGATATTTAGACCAAGCCAGGCAAACACCTCATTCCAAACACGAGTAGAGAATCTACACTTGAAGAGGAGGTGAGCCGCAGATTCTTGCACCTGATTACAAAGTGGACATCCTCTCCGTTGTAGCCTATCGACAGTCCAGATTCTGTTTTGAGTGACCAGCCAGGCAAAAAATTTACACTTGGAGGGGGCCCAAGCCTTCCAGACCGTGACATGCAAGCTTGAGCGAGTAAGGCCAGCAAACTGCGCCATATAAGCAGGCCTAGCTGAGTATTGGCCACCGTTGGTTAGCTTCCATAGGATCGTATCCTTGACACCCGTTCAGGTGATGACACTCAGAAGCTTCTCCCACAACGCCAAGAATTGTTGGAGGTGCTCAAACGTGAGGCCATTATGGTAATCAATTTGGTTTATTCAGTGCCCATCCCTCAAGGCCGTGGCAACAGATACCCCCCTTCTTGCGTGAAATCTCAAATATCTTTGAAGCCATGTCTTTTGGCCTAATACCCTCCAGCCAAGGTGACTCCCAGAAGGAAGCCTTCTCTCCATCACCAATCGTGACCTTAGTCGCAGCCGCAAACAGGTTATGGTCATCGGACATGCAAGGTGTCCCCATACCGCACCATGCACGTGGTGGGTCATCCCAGTCAAGCCAAAGCCATGCAACCGGAGGGCGGCGACAAACTTGCCAAGGTGCAAAATGCCAAGGCCTCCAAATTCTTTTGGCATGCAGACCAGCTCCCAGCTTACTTTCCACTTTCCACCAGTTACTTTGTCAGTTCCAGCCCAAAGGTAGGCCTACCGTAACCTATCGATCGCCTTGAGAACCTCCACCGGAAGGTCAAGCGGTGTAATGTGGTAAATGGCCACCGCCGTAAGGACCGCCTTGACCAAGGTCATGCGACCCGAGATAGCAACATGTTTGTCTTTCCAAGGGACCAATTTGCCTGCAGCCTTGTCTTCCAGCATTTGGAGATGAATCCTCCTTAATCTTTTGATTGCGAGTGGGAGGCCAAGGTAGCGTATAGGGAAGGAGGAGGGGTATGCCGGGAAGGACTGGAGAACATCATCAAGGTCCACGTTGGCACATCTGATAGGGGCTACAACACTCTTTGTGTAGTTTGTGGAGAGGCCGGTGGAATCACCGAAGGAAGCAAGCATGGACGCAAGGAATTGAACGTCCTCCTTGATGGGGGCGCAGAAGACCGCGGCATCGTCGGCATAAAGAGAGGCACGAATCCCCGTGTGCCTCCCAGGGAGGGGATGAAGCTTGCCTTGGGCGGTGGCTTTGTTGAGGATATGGCGCGGTGGGTCGATGGCAAGCACAAATAGCAACGGTGATAGAGGGCCCCCTGTAACATCCCAAATTTTCAATTTGGAATGTTATACATAGATCATACAATGCATAGCATATTTTTCTTGCATTTTGACAAATCCTCGATAAATCCTAAGCAACTCAAGGACCCTCGGAGAGAGTTGGGGATTTTCTCGATTTTTCATATTTGATTTTTATCAAATAATAAAACGAGGATTTTGGTTTTAATTATTTTCTCTCCGGAAAAATATTTCAGTTAAAAATAAATGAGAGGAGAAAATATGACTTCTCCAAAACAATTGAAATATTGGAGGAAAAATATTAAAATCATATATTGGATTTTATCCGGATTTTATTTGCAATTTTAATTGCATTAAAAAAATTGCATGTTTTCAAAACTGCATTTTTGTGTCAAAAAAAGTTCACCCTGTTCTAATTATTTTAACTAGACGGGGAAATTTTGTTTTATATTTTTTGATTTTTATTTATTTTTCTATGAATTCTTTTCGGCGGAATGTTTAAAAAAAAAAAGCGCGCCGCGCCCGACCGGGCCGAGGCCCAGCCGAGCGGCCAGCCCAGCCGCGCGTCTCCTCCGCGAGCACGCCAGCGCCGCCGCGCCCGTATCCGGCTCGGACTCCGCCGGAGCCCCGCCGCCTTGCCCCCTCCTCCAAGCAGGCCGCCCCCCTCCTTATATACCCCGCCGCCGCCCCCTCCCTCGCCACCCCGAGCCCCGCCCAAGCCGCCGCCGCCTGGAGCCCGCAGCCCCGCCGCCCGTCGCCTTCGCCGCCGCCGGAGCCGCCCTTCGCCGCCCCAAGCCCGCCCGAGCCCCGCCGCCCCTCGCCGAGGCCCCGCCGGAGCTCCATTTCCGACGAGGTACCGACTCGCCGTCGTTTGCCGGTTTTCTAAAAAAAAACCGTTCGTTTTTTTTCTAAAAAAAACCCTAGATCGGTTTATTTCTTCGGTTTTATTATTTAGTGAACGTTCACCGACCCGTTTGTTTTAACGAACGCGTTCGTCGGATTTTCTCTGTTAACGAACGTCCGTTCTTTAACCGTTCGTCAGTTTTTCTTTTTCGTCAGATTTTCCGCGATTTCTCAGATCTCGATTTCTGATCGGATCTTCGTTTCTGTTTAACTTTTCGCTCGTTTATCGGAATCAGGCGATTCAAGCGCCTAGAGTTTCGTCTCGAAATTCTCTTTCCGTTTAACCTACTCAAACAAGTTTTTGCTACTGTAAAATTTGACCTAGATCCAGATTAGTAAACGAAGCTTGTTTCTTTCGCCGTTTGACTTTCGTTGCTTCGTTCGAGTTGATTCTTTTTGCAAACCGGAGTTCTTAAGTTGAACTTTCTGGTTGGATCTTTCATTCGAGTTTTACCTGTGCATTAGATGAGTACTTATTGTTTGCTTGTTTGTTTGCGATAGAGTACCCGGAGTGCGCGCTTGTTACTTCGAATCGCTAGGTTTCGCGGATCATCAGCAAGGCAAGTAACACTTTGATCATACCTTTCCATACCCAGTTTTATTGCATTAGATCACTCCTCAAACACTGCATGGTTAGGATATAATTAAATTGTGGGTATTGGGATGTAGTTGAGGTAGTACCTATTACCTGTTTTATTTATCAAACCCTTGGGAGTTACTTCTACGTTGCTATTATATTGCCATGCTATGCTCGTAGACGTGGATTGGGTTTGAGAGATTTCCATGACAGATGTGAGATTGTTAATTAATGGTTTACTTAAGGTGGCAACTAAAAATCACATCTGGGTGGATTGAGGTACCTGGGTATTCCAGGATTGCCTGTTTTTCTTTTGGACCGCCACCCAGGCTCAAAGGGATCATGAGATTATTCATGCTAGAAACTTCCGTGTGCAGCCACAAGCTATTATGGGCTCTAGCATAGTTGATTAAGTTGTGTGAACTCTTACAGTGGTAGACTAGCAGATGTAGGGGAAAGTAGGTGTAACTGTCTACCCATACGTAAGGTGCAAACACTTCTGAAAGACTGTGTCTCGATCATCCGTTTCTCAAACACCATGTAGTGCGAGAAATCCAACGGAGGAGATCGAGTCTTGTGGGGGAAAAGTGCGCAAACCTCTGCAGAGTGTACAAACTAATCATGGTTAGCCGTGTCCCCGGTTATGGACAACTTGAGTATCTAGTACTTGGATTATCATGTGAATCTCATCACCATGTTACCTCTAATTAATTTTGTTGGGTTAATGATGATACTTAATTGGGATGAGATGCTGTGAACCATCTCAATGTTTCACAACCACCATGATAGTTAAATAAAATTTATTCCTTTGCAGTAGGGAAAAATTGGCTTTTCGCAAAAACTTTAACCATAGAGCCTTCCACCAGCCATATATGCATGTAGTATAGCATTATCATGTTCATTATTCTCTATGTGTTATTTTGCCAGCATATTCCATGTGCTGACCCGTTTTCGGGCTGCAACGTTTCATGTTGCAGACTTTTCAGACGACGAGTAAGGTGCTTAGGTCGTGGTCTTATACTCAGTGATGCCGTTGGAGTTGATGGACTCACTTATCTTCCAAGTCTTCCGCTGTTATCGTTTTTAGATGGCCTTAAGCCATATTTATCATACTTTCTCTTTGGAGATATTCGATGTAATAAGTGTGTGATTGCTACTCTGTTATAAATCCTCTATTTGTATTGTGCGTGTCAGCATTACTGATCCAGGGATGACACTGGTGCACAGCAGCACAGACTATTTGAGGTCTGGTCGCTACAAAGGTGGTATCAGAGCACACGCTGACTGTAGGACACGACCACTAAGCTTAAGCCCTAGAAAGCTTCTCTCTTCTCATTTCTGACCCCTCTCCACTTTCTACTCTTTTAGGAATGGCGGATACAAGGAGCAAGTTCATGCAACCTGATGAAGACACGCCCTTTGGACGACACTTGAAGGAAGTCACTAAGTACTTGAACATAGGAATACCAAGCATCACCGGAACCTACAATGCCACATTACCCGAAGAGGAGAGCTGGAAGATTCAAGTTCACATTCCAGGAAGGATGTTTGTGCCAGTTACCGAACCCATAAGAATGGTTTTCGAAGCACCAACCTGGAGTTTAGGGAAGAGCATGGCAGCCCACATTGCTATGGGACGCATTGGAGAAGTCTACCACAGGGAGCTTAAGGATACTATTTATCAGATTTGTGGACGCCGAGACGAGCAATGGGAGATGATCAGAACCAAGAAGGATGGATCAATTGCAGCTTTCATCCAGGAGCAAAACCAACACATTCGTCGCCAGGAGAACCAGATGTGCTCAGACAAGGAAGAATTGAAGAAGGCATTGACGAAGATCAAGGACCTGGAGGAAGAACTCAAGGCTACACACGAGGATTATATGGAGGAAATCGTCGCACTAGTAGGGAAGAATGACGACCTGGAGAAGAAGATTGGAGTATTCATGGGAAATCCAGTGCCAAAAGCAAAAGACGACGAATGCACTTGCCCGGATAACTGCATCATCATCGACGACACCGACTCGGAACCAAGTGAAGATGACTTTGTTGATGAAGTTGGAGCAGACATCATGGAGTCTTCAACTGATTAGAATTTCTAGTAGACCACCATATCAGTAGTAGTTTTCCCCCATTTAATAGTATAGTTCGAGCACTTTGTAACGCTAGTTAGATCGATTGTATGCCTTGTTTGAATTGATTGAGTGATATTCATTGTATTTGTCTCATGAGCATATGGGTAGTGTTTTCTCTCTAGACCCCATTCTATTCTTAACTCTCATCTTTTCTAACCCATCAGATGCCTCCGAGACGCGACACCGGATTTGTTTTCCCACCGGAGATCACCCAGTTGATTCAGCAACAGAATGCCCTGATGCAAGTGTTAGTGCAGAACCAAGGCAACAACAACAACAACCCACCGCCACCACCACCTGTTGATCACTTAGCCCGTTTCTTGAGGCTAAACCCGCCGGTGTTTTCCAGTAGCACCGAGCCGATTGTTGCAGATGATTGGCTCCGCAAAGTTGGAAGGGAGTTGACCACTGCAGGATGCACAGATGCGGAAAGAGTGCGTTTTGCCGCACATCAGCTTGATGGACCCGCAGCATCATGGTGGGAGAATTACACCGCCACACACCCTATCGACACTGTCACATGGGACCAGTTTCAGCAAGCTTTCCGTACAGCTCATGTTTCAGCAGGAGCTATGGCCATGAAGAAGCGTGAGTTTCGCAACCTACGCCAAGGAGGACGCACCGTAGGCCAGTATGTGGAGGATTTCAGTAAGTTAGCACGTTATGCACCAGATGACGTTGCTACAGATGCAGCCAAGCAGGAGAAGTTTTTGGAAGGACTGAATGATGAACTGAGTATGCAGTTGATGGTAGCAACCTTCAACAACTACCAGGAGTTGGTAGATAGAGCTCTCATGATTGAAGGGAAGCAGCAGCAGATTGAAAACCGTAAGAGGAAGTATGGACAAGGGAAGTATAATTCTGGAGCTCAGCAGAAGCCACGATTTGCCCCGAAACCGGGAGGACAGTTTCAGCATACCCATGGAGGAGGTAGTTCGCACAACCATAATGGCTCTAAAAATGGTAATGGGAATGGAGGAAGCAACGGACAGAACCGCACCAACCCATCTACCCCAGCCAAGAGGGACCTGAGCCAAGTCACTTGTTTTAAGTGCCAGAAGACTGGACATTATGCCAATGAATGTCCTGAAGCCCAGAATGGAAATGGCAATGGAAGCTCTGGGAAGAAGCCGAACCCGTTCAACAAAGGACATGTGAACCACGTGAGCGTGGAGGAGGTTGAAGCACAGCCTGATGCAGTAATAGGTATGTTTTTGGTTAAGTCATTTACTGCAATCGTTCTTTTCGATACTGGTGCATCGCATTCATACATATCAAGGGGATTTGTGGATAAGTTTAAGTTGCCCACCAAAGTTCTCAGAACACCTATGTTAGTAACCTCGCCAGGAGCAGAGTATATGGCAAGCCAAGGATGTTTTCAGATGCCATTGGCCATTGGTAGGCATGTTTTCCCCTCAGACCTAATAATTTTGGAGTCGCAAGGTTTGGATGTGATTTTGGGAATGGATTGGCTATCGATGTATGGAGGAAACATCGATTGTGCCAGTAAGCCGATTTTGCTTACCACCCCAGAAGGAAAAAGGATCAAGTATGTATCCCGGCATATGCCGAAGAGGACTCAAGTGAATTCCTTAACAGGAGTTGTACAGGAGGAAGTACCAGTGGTGAAGGATTACCCGGATGTATTTCCAGAAGAGTTGCCAGGCATGCCACCAGATAGAGACATTGAGTTTTTGATTGAGCTTTTGCCAGGCACAGGGCCAATATCTAAGAGACCGTACAGGATGCCCGCAAAGGATTTGGAGGAAATTAAGAAGCAGATCAAGGAGTTACTGGATAAAGGCTATATTCGCCCAAGTTCGTCACCTTGGGGATCTCCAGTACTTCTAGTGGAGAAGAAAGATGGATCGTTGAGGATGGTTGTTGATTATCATGGATTGAATGAAGTGACCATCAAAAACAAGTACCCACTGCCGATGATCAATGATTTGTTTGACCGCCTACAAGGAGCTAAAGTATTTTCCAAGATCGATCTACGATCAGGATACCACCAGTTAAAGATTCGAGAGCAGGATATACCTAAGACGGCTTTTACCACCAGGTATGGACTGTATGAGTATACCGTTATGTCATTCGGACTGACTAACGCACCTGCCTATTTCATGAACCTGATGAACAAAGTGTTTATGGAGTTTTTGGATAAGTTCGTCGTGGTGTTCATTGACGACATTTTAGTCTTTTCCAAGAATGAGGAAGAGCATGAGGAGCATTTGCGATTGGTACTTGAGAAGCTCAGTGAACATCAATTATATGCCAAGTTCAGCAAATGTGAATTTTGGCTGAAGGAAGTTGGATTCCTCGGACATGTTATTTCTGGAGAAGGAGTAGCAGTAGACCCTGCCAAAGTTGACACAGTGACAAGTTGGGAATCACCCACGTCAGTTGGAGAGATCCGGAGTTTTCTTGGACTTGCAGGATACTACCGGAGGTTCATCGAGAATTTCTCGAAGATTGCTAAGCCCATGACTGAGCTATTGAAGAAGGACACCAAATTCAATTGGACTGAGGAATGTGAAGCTAGTTTCCAAGAGTTGAAGAAATGATTGGTTACATCACCAGTGTTGATTCTGCCAGATCAATGCAAGGACTATGAAGTTTATTGCGACGCTTCTCGTCGAGGACTTGGAGCAGTGCTTATGCAGGAAGGAAGAGTTGTGTCATATGCTTCACGACAACTTAAACCCCATGAGAAGAATTATGCAACGCATGATTTGGAGTTAGCAGCCGTGGTGCATGCGTTGAAGACATGGAGACATTTTCTCATCGGAAACCATTGTGAGGTGTACACGGATCACAAGAGTTTGAAGTATATTTTCACGCAGAAGGAGTTAAATCTCAGACAAAGGAGATGGTTGGAGCTCATTAAGGATTATGATATGAGATTGCATTATCACCCAAGAAAGGCTAACGTAGTAGCAGACGCGTTGAGCCGCAAGAGTCATGTCAACACCCTCATGACAGGAGAGTTACCTCAGGAGTTAGCAGAGGACCTTCGCGAGCTATGTTTGGAGATAGTCCCAAGAGGCTATCTAGCGACACTGGAAATTCAGTCTACCTTGATGGAAAGGATCAGAGAAGCCCAGAAGACAGACAAGGAGATTGACGAGATAAAGGAGAAGATGAGCAAAGGAAAAGCCAAGGGATTTCGTGAGGATGAGCACGATACCTTATGGTTTGAGGAACGCGTTTATGTGCCAAATGATCCGGAGATCAGGAAGTTGATTTTGCAAGAGGCCCATGATTCACCGTATTCGATTCACCCAGGGAATACCAAGATGTATTTGGATTTGAAAAATACTTTTTGGTGGACAGGAATGAAGAAGGATATTGCAGAATATGTAGCAGTTTGTGATGTATGTCAGCGAGTGAAGGCAGAGCATCAGAAGCCAGCAGGATTGCTACAACCATTGCCGATACCCGAATGGAAGTGGGCTAAAATAGGCATGGACTTTATCACGGGATTGCCCAGGACTCGTTCAGGCTATGACTCAATATGGGTTGTAGTCGACCGTTTGACGAAAGTAGCTCATTTCATCCCAGTGAAGACCACTTACACCAGTGCTAAGTTGGCAAAGATATACATGACCAGGATCGTATGTTTGCATGGAGTTCCGAGAACCATTGTATCAGATAGAGGAACCCAGTTTACCTCGAAGTTTTGGAAGCAGTTACATGAAACATTGGGAACCAGGCTAGAATTTAGTACAGCCTTTCACCCACAGACAGATGGACAGACCGAGAGAGTCAATCAGATTTTGGAGGACATGTTGAGAGCTTGTGCACTAGATTATGGATCCAGTTGGTACGACAATTTACCATATGCAGAGTTTTCTTACAACAACAGTTATCAAACCAGTTTGAAGATGGCCCCTTTCGAAGCTTTGTACGGAAGAAGGTGTAGAACACCGTTGTTATGGGACGAAGTTGGAGACCGTCAGTTGTTTGGACCAGATTTGATTAAGGAGTCTGAACAGAAAGTGAGGTTGATTCGCGACAGGCTCAAGGTAGCCCAGTCCAGACAGAAGAGTTATGCGGATTCTAAACGAAAGGAGACAGTCCACGAAGTCGGAGACAGAGTGTATCTTCGAGTATCACCACTTCGAGGAGTGAAGCGCTTTGGAGTTAAGGGAAAGTTAGCGCCCCGTTTTATTGGACCATACAGAGTTTTGGAGCGTATGGGAGAAGTTGCCTACAAGCTGGAATTGCCTGAAGGATTGTCTGGAGTTCATGATGTATTCCACGTTTCACAGTTGAAGAAGTGCCATGTAGAGATGGCTGAGATACCACTAAGGGATACTGTGCCGCTGGAAGCGATTCAGCTGGAAAGTGATTTGACCTATGAGGAGAAACCAGTTAAGATTCTCGAGTATGCTAGCCGAGTTACCCGCAGTAAGGTTATCAAGTTTTGCAAAGTCCAGTGGAGTCACCACACGGAGGATGAAGCCACCTGGGAGCGAGAGGAAGATCTACGAAAGGACCACTCTCACCTGTTTTCTAGCCAACCCGAATCTCGAGGGCGAGATTCATCTTAAGGGGGGTAGGTTTGTAACATCCCAAAATTTCAATTTGGAATGTTATACATAGATCATACAATGCATAGCATATTTTTCTTGCATTTTGACAAATCCTCGATAAATCCTAAGCAACTCAAGGACCCTCGGAGAGAGTTGGGGATTTTCTCGATTTTTCATATTTGATTTTTATCAAATAATAAAACGAGGATTTTGGTTTTAATTATTTTCTCTCCGGAAAAATATTTCAGTTAAAAATAAATGAGAGGAGAAAATATGACTTCTCCAAAACAATTGAAATATTGGAGGAAAAATATTAAAATCATATATTGGATTTTATCCGGATTTTATTTGCAATAAAAAAAATTCATGTTTTCAAAACTGCATTTTTGTGTCAAAAAAATGTTCACCCTATTCTAATTATTTTAACTAGACGGGGAAAATTTGTTTTATATTTTTTTTGATTTTTATTTCTTTTTCTATGAATTCTTTTCGGCGGAATGTTTTAAAAAAAACACGCCGCGCCCGACCGGGCCGAGGCCCAGCCGAGCGGCTGGCCCAGCCGCGCGTCTCCTACGCGAGCACGCCAGCGCCGCCGCGCCCGTGTCCGGCTCGGACTCCGCCGGAGCCCCGCCGCCTTGCCTCCTCCTCCAAGCAGGCCGCCCCCTCCTTATATACCCCGCCGCCGCCCCCTCCCTCGCCACCCCGAGCCCCGCCCAAGCCGCCGCCGCCGGGAGCCCACAGCCCCGCCGCCCGTCGCCTTCGCCGCCGCCGGAGCCGCCCCTCGCCGCCCCAAGCCCGCCCGAGCCCCGCCGCCCTCGCCGCCCCTCGCCGAGCCCCCGCCGGAGCTCCGTTTCCGACGAGGTACCGACTCGCCGTCGTTTGCCGGTTTTCTAAAAAAAACCGTTCGTTTTTTTCTAAAAAAACCCTAGATCGGTTTATTTCTTCGGTTTTATTATTTAGTGAACGTTCACCGACCCGTTCGTTTTAACGAAAGCGTTCGTCGGATTTTCTCTGTTAACGAACGTCCGTTCTTTAACTGTTCGTCAGTTTTTCTTTTTCGTCAGATTTTCCACGATTTCTCAAATCTCGATTTCTGATCGGATCTTTGTTTCTGTTTAACTTTTAGCTCGTTTATCGGAATCAGGCGATTCAAGCGCCTAGAGTTTCGTCTCGAAATTCTCTTTCCGTTTAACCTACTCAAACAAGTTTTTGCTACTGTAAAATTTGACCTAGATCCGGATTAGTAAACGAAGCTTGTTTCTTTCGCCGTTTGACTTTCGTTGCTTCGTTCGAGTTGATTCTTTTTGCAAACCGGAGTTCTTAAGTTCAACTTTCTGGTTGGATCTTTCATTCGAGTTTTACCTGTGCATTAGATGAGTACTTATTATTTGCTTGTTTGTTTGCGATAGAGTACCCGGAGTGCGCCGCTTGTTACTTCGAATCGCTAGGTTTCGCGGATCATCAGCAAGGCAAGTAACACTTTGATCATACCTTTCCATACCCAGTTTTATTGCATTAGATCACTCCTCAAACACTGCATGGTTAGGATCTAATTAAATTGTGGGTATTGGGATGTAGTTGAGGTAGTACCTATTACCTGTTTTATTTATCAAACCCTTGGGAGTTACTTCCACGTTGCTATTATATTGCCATGCTATGCTCGTAGACGTGGATTGGGTTTGAGAGATTTCCATGACAGATGTGAGATTGTTAATTAATGGTTTACTTAAGGTGGCAACTAAAACTCACATCTGGGTGGATTGAGGTACCTGGGTATTCCAGGATTGCCTGTTTTTCTTTTGGACCGCCACCCAGGCTCAAAGGGATCATGGGATTATTCATGCTAGAAACTTCCGTGTGCAGCCACAAGCTATTATGGGCTCTAGCATAGTTGATTAAGTTGTGTGAACTCTTACAGTGGTAGACTAGCAGATGTAGGGGAAAGTAGGTGTAACTGTCTACCCATACGTAAGGTGCAAACACTTCTGAAAGACCGTGTCTCGATCATCCGTTTCTCAAACACCATGTAGTGCGAGAAATCCAACGGAGGAGATCGAGTCTTGTGGGGAAAAGTGCGCAAACCTCTGCAGAGTGTACAAACTAATCATGGTTAGCCGTGTCCCCGGTTATGGACAACTTGAGTATCTAGTACTTGGATTATCATGTGAATCTCATCACCATGTTACCTCTAATTAATTTTGTTGGGTTAATGATGATACTTAATTGGGATTGAGATGCTGTCAACCATCTCAATGTTTCACAACCACCATGATAGTTAAATAAAATTTATTCCTTTGCAGTAGGGAAAAATTGGCTTTTCGCAAAAACTTTAACCATAGAGCCTTCCACCAGCCATATATGCATGTAGTATAGCATTATCATGTTCATTATTCTCTATGTGTTATTTTGCCAGCATATTCCATGTGCTGACCCGTTTTTGGGCTGCAACGTTTCATGTTGCAGACTTTTCAGACGACGAGTAAGGTGCTTAGGTCGTGGTCTTATACCCAGTGATGCCGTTGGAGTTGATGGACTCACTTATCTTCCAAGTCTTCCGCTGTTATCGTTTTTAGATGGCCTTAAGCCATATTTATCATACTTTCTCTTTGGAGATATTCGATGTAATAAGTGTGTGATTGCTACTCTGTTATAAATCCTCCATTTGTACTGTGCGTGTCAGCATTACTGATCCAGGGATGACACTGGTGCACAGCAGCACAGACTATTTGAGGTCTGGTCGCTACACCCCCCTACCTGAGTCCCTGTCCATGCTTTATTGGGTCGCCGGCAATACCGTTGATCAAAACTCTCGAGGATGAAGAGGATAGGAGTGCCGAGATCTAGCCCCGAAAGCGGACAGGAAAGCCATGGTGATTCAACGTGTCCAACAGGTAATCCCATCTCACAAAGTCAAATGCCTTCTTGATGTCAAGCTTGAAGAGGAGCATATGCTTTTTTATGCAGTGAAATCTTTTGGCTAGATTCCGCACATATATGAAGTTGTCGTGGATGCTCCTCTTTTTGATGAAAGCACTTTGTGCGATTGTAACAATATCATTCATGTGGGGGGCCAATCTAGTGGCAAGAATCTTGGCAATGAGCTTAGCCACAACATGGATTAGGCTAATGGGCCTAAAGTCAGAGATCTCCTCCGCGCCGTCCTTCTTCCGAATGAGAGCAATATTCGCCGAGTTGAGCCAGTGCAAATTTCCGGTCTGGAGGTTGGAAAAATTATTAACCACTAGCATGATGTAATCTTTAATGGTATCCCAACAGCTTTTGAAGAATTTTCTAGGTCGCTAGGCATGGAAAATATGGCAGCCTTAACCTCCTCCTCCGTAATGGCATCGCCAAGCGCTGAGAGATCGTGGCCAATAGCAGGAATGGTTGCCCAATTGATGGTCTTAGAACATGGGGCACCCTTTTACATAATCCCCGAGAAGTGGGAATGAACAATATTCTTTTTGTGGTCATGATCCATCACCCAGCACTTCTTGAGGCGGTGGATACGATTTTTCCTTCTTTGGCCATTAACTCTTAGGTGGAAATATCGGGTATTCGCATCTCCCTCTTTGATGTTGGTTATCCTCGAGCTTTGCCTCTTCCTAGCTCTCTCCATAACTGCAAGGGCCACCAATTTTTTCTTGAGTCTTTTCCAAAGATCCATCTCCTCCAAGCTCAGAGGCCGCATCTCCTGAGCTTTCATCAAGCCTAAGAATTATCTCCAAGCCCATATGCAATTGAACCTTGGCATTAGAGAAGAGGCTCTTGCTCCAAGAGCAGAGTTTCTGACTAGTATTTTTCAACTTGTGGAACAACCTTTGTTAGGGTTTAGTGTGTGTGGAGGCCTCATTCCAAGCATCTTGGACAACTTGTTGGAAGCCTGTCATGTTGGTCCAAAAGTATTCAAATCGGAAGGTGTGCGGCCGCCTTGGCCCGTCGTCATTGGCAAGAAGGAGAGGACAATGGCCAGAGAGCGAAGATGATAAGGTGTGCATGATGTGCTCGTCGAAGGTTATGTCCCAGTCTTCATTGCAAAAGAACCCGTTGAACTATGGTAGTTTTCGATGATGGCAGCCGTTAAACCGTGGTTTCCCCCCAAAACGCTTGTAGAGTAGTTTTCTTTATGTTTCGGAACTGATATTATTTCACTTCTAAGTTGTTCGTTGATAACATTTGTATAACGGCCCATCTTCGGATGTTTCTCTTCAAAATTCATGTGATTAATTTCCATGATCAAAGAATGAAACCACCAGACTTTTCGTCCCCAGTACAATTACAAACACGCCATGACAAGTTAGAAGCGTCAACGCATTAGTTCTCTACCATCAATGCACTAGTGCAGTACCAACTATATGGGCGTGTTTGGTTGCCTACATAGGCCTCGACCAGGCCCGCGCGGGAAGTATCCAGCCTGTTTGGTAGCCCGCATACACTATTGGGCCTGCATCGCACGCTTCTTAAAGCACCTCTGGGCCTGGCTCACTGGGAACACACGAATCGGCAGTTTCTCCAGGGCCAGGCCCGAGCGGTGCACGTGGGCGGCGACGGCTGCACGCGCGCGGCCACGCTCGAGAAGCCGCGTTGCTTCCCGAAGCGCTGGCAGTTATTAGCCTCACCGCCCCTCACCGCTCCCTCTCCCCACTCTTCCCCACTCTCCCAACTCTCACCGGCGGCGGCGTATCGGAGCAGAGGAAGAAGACCACCGGACTCCATCACCGGCGGCGGCGGATCGGAGCAGAGGAAGAAGACCACCGGACTCCATCAATGACGGTAAGCACTTCTCTCTCTTTGACATGCACGCTAGATTTGATCCATGGCGATAGATTCGATCCACGGCGGAGGGGAATGGGGAATAGAGGTAGATAAGCATAGGGGTACTGTCGTGGATATGTCACGGCAGATGTCCTAGGGTGAGGACTTAGTCGTGAGGCCAGCACATCTTTGTGGTAGCTTGAAAGGGGTTGATCGGGATGACAGATGCAGGGCGGATCAACGCACAAGACAAGGGTTTAGACAGCTTCGGGCCCCAGGAAACATCATCCGGTAACAACCCTACATGTTGATTGTGGCTAGGTCTCATTATCATCATGAGGGAGTCGCCGGTAAACCGGCTCTTTGTGTCTAGCCCTAGAGATTGTTTCTTCTTGCCTGTCGCTTGTCCCTCTTTGGGGAGCCCTGCCCCTCCTTATATATGTTGAAGGGGCGGTTTACATGACTAGTCCTAGTTGGATTAGGATTACTCTATTACAAGTGGAGTCCTAGTCTTGCTTCCTTTGTAGGAGAATATTCCTTGTGCTTTCCTCATAAACCGGTCCACCATAACGTGAACCGGCCTTCCATAAACCGCCTTCTGGGCCACCGGGTCTTGTCGTTCCTCTAACCCGCTCGCCGGGTCACCCATGAGTCGCCAGTCCTCTGGCGGGTTATGATGAAGCGCCAAGTCCGGCCGGGTTACGCCGCGGGATATATCCCTGACATTAGCCCCCAGTTTAATTTGGATTTATCCATGTTAAACTGATCCTGGAACATAAACACAAGAACGAATTTGACAGGTTGCACTCCGGGTTAAATATTCTTGTAAGCTGGCATCTGATCATCCTTAAGTCCTTGTTATTTCCTTCTTCTAGAAAATCCGGGTCAGTAGACCAGCTTCATAATCAATTTGCTTGTAGAAAAAATATTGTAAATAAAGAATCCATTTGACTCGGCCTTGAATGCTCTGACTTGACAAAAATATTGGTCTTCAAATATTCAACTGATATTCAGTCGGCTTGAAAATATAGAACTTGCCGATCTATGATTTCCAAAATCGTCGGGTTATAAAAACTGATAATTTTGGGTCATGATTGTTGCCAATGCCGGTTCATGATTGTTGCCAACGCCGGTTCATGATTGTTGCCAACGCCGATTCATGATTGTTGCCAACGCCGGTTCATGATTATTGATGACGCCGGGTTATGATTGTTGCAGACACCGGGTCATAATGATTGGTGACGCCGGGTCAATAATTGTTGGTGACGCCGAGTCATAATTGTTGCAGACACCGGGTCAATCTGGTTAACTCAAAACTGAAAATGGGAAGATATTTCTCCCTTATATCCATATTACCTGTAACCCCCCAAGTCTTGAACAGAACAAAGTGATGATTTGAGACTTGTTTCCATATAATTACTGCCATTTTGAAGAAATCCATGTTGTTCATCTCAGTCACTAGTAAAAACTGAATACTCCATATATGTAGCCCCCAAGTGCCGGGTTGTCATGCTTGCAGCAACCTGGGACTTGTAATTGCCTTATACTCATAAAAACTTCAACCAGTGTAGCCCCCAAGGGTCGGGTCATTATGCAATAATGAGCAGGGACTTTATAAATATGATCATGTAGACTTGAACAATAACGTGTAGCCCCCAAGGGCCGGCTCAGTAAGATAATACTAGCTGGTACTTTGTATATAATTCATTGATAATAACATCATATGATGTAATCTCCACCATGGGGCTTGAACTCACGTCCATAAGGTTAAGAGCTTTGTGCTTTAGCAACTGAGCAGTGGATCCTTTCAACAAATGGATTAAGGCTTGTGTACCTTGAATTTTTGACAGGAGCAATTGGTGCCCCCAAGGGCCGGCTCATTATGATGTGATGAGTCAGGTCTTCAATAAGGCCAATAGAAATGACTTTGCATTAGCCCCCAAGTGTCATGGTGCATGCTTGCAGCGACATGAGACTTGCATATTTGATATAATCTCAATTTGAATAATGTAGCCCCCAAGTGCCGGGTCGTAAGCCTGCAACGACTCGGGACTATTCCTTCCATTGTAGAATAAATTAAATCCATTGATAAAATAATAGCCATTGCGCTAAAGCGACTTTGAAAACCTCAATCATAATACTGGTTACTGATAACCATAATAAAAATCCAGCCATGTTGGCTATTTAAGATTTGAATAATATAATCCGGTTTGAAAAACCGGTTCCTGCAATATAAACAAGTATATCCATGCAGATATGATATATGCTATGATGATATAATGATGATGCAATGTATGATGCAATATATGATGATGTATGTGTATGATAACAGAATACTTCAATGAAACTAGCATGATAGCCACTGGAGTATCCTTGCTCTCTGTAAGCCGGCTCTCACATGACCCAATCGATGTTTTAACCTGGATAAGTTCAGGGTCTTGTTTAAAGATTGACTTATCGAGAGTACACGAGGTCGGAGTAGCATCATGCAAACAGGCAGGTTTAACCAAGTTTCAATGAAGGCGGCTTAGTAGCCTGGGTTCATCCTCGCTATCTGTAAGCCGTGCCCTCACATGACAAACCGGTGTTTTAACCTTAACAAGTTCAGGGTCTTGTTTTAAAGATTGACTGTTAAGAGTTCGCTGGGCCAATCAGGATTACCTGATGAAGAAGCAGCTGGCATACAGGCAGGATGACCCGGAAGGTTTATGTCCTCTTTGGTGAATGCACCTATGTTTGAACAAGATAACCCAGTCAAAAGGGTAGTAACGCTATGTTCTCTTTGGTGAATACACCTATGTTTGAACAGGAAGCCCCCAAGTGACATATTCGGTCAAGAGGGTAGTAATGCTATGTTCTTTTTGGCAACCTTAACTCGAACTTGCGAGAGATGAATTCTTTTTGAACCGGATGTTAAACCGGATATTGAGAGCTTCAAAGCTTTACAGGAGAGAGATGTCTCTTGAGCCGGATTTTAAACCGGAATCTTCATTTTGAGCCGGAAATTTTCTGACGGCCTTTAAACTCGAACTTGCGAGAAGTTAATTCCTTTTTGAACCGGACATTCTTAAACCGGATTTGAGAGCTTCAGAGCTTTGTGGGAGACAGATTTTCCTTGAACCAGATTGTAAACCGGATATTTGAGAGCTTCAGTGAGATGACTTCCCTTGAGCCGGATTTTAAACCGGAATCCTTTCTGATGACCCAGAACTTCATTGATCCGGATTTTGTAACTGTCATATACTTTCTAAGCCGGAAATTTTTCTGCTGGCCTTCAAATTTGAACAATAGGATAGTAGCCTCTGGGACCGGGTTATCTTTCCCTCCAACGTCATGGGGTTCTTGACTTCACTGAAAACCGGCAACATTTGCTGAGTCATATCATTGTAGCCCCCGAGTCTCAAGGTGACTCGAGGAGTTGGCTTGAGATTCTCCATATTTGACCGTGATATAAACCGGCATAAGTTGTATATCATTGGTGTTGATAGCAGGATGTGAATCCACAGAAGATTGAGGTGACTGCGGCGGGTTATAAATGATCCCGTATGAGTTGTGTCAGCGTGAATCCACAGAAGATTGAGGTGACTGCGGCGGGTTATAAATGATCCCGTATGAGCTGTGTCAGCAACTCGGCCAATGGTTCCTTCCAACTGGCGATTTGAAGTTAACCAAACTGTAGTGGCGGCGACTTGTGCGCCTGCCCATTGAACCATCCAGTGCAGACGGCGGTTGATAGTATATGAAACTTTGCCTCCATTTTGTTGAAAGAAAACCGGGCTACCCAAGCTGTGACTTGCTCATGCTCAATAAACAGCTCATGCAGACAGGTGCGGCCCGGTATGTTGATGTAGACCAGGCCGCGAGAGATGGACGACAAAGACGACCGCAGCATCAGAGGCGGCTCAGACAGATAAGTCGGCCGTGACATTGTACGCTGGTGCAGACGGGAGAGTCGGCCGCAGCGTTGTAAACCGGCACGGACAGGCGAGTCAGCCACAAGGATGGTCCCGGTAAGTTGAAGTAGTCCGGGCCGCAAGGGTGGCGTCTTGCGCACATATTCTTTGATCATTATGGCACGGTCATATGCTAGCGCATGACAATAATTGTGCGATTTATATATCTATGATCCGGCCATCGTCTTTGAAGTGACCAATTGTCCTGCATATGAAAATATAAAAAATCAAAGTAATTGTTCATTGATAAAAAACAATATGTGCTAAATAAAATAGACTTTAGATGGATAGCACCTGATTCGTTTAGGCCGGAAATAACCCGCCATGAAGTTGATGATCACTAGGTGAAACTGAAATTACTCACGGGTGAGTCGGCCACGGGAGGAGACAGATGAGTCGGCCCGGTGTTGTAAGCCGGTGCGGACGAGCAAGTTGTCCTCCGCGTTGCAAGCCGGCGCGTACGCGTGAACCGACCGCGAGGGCGGACGGGCGAGTCGTCCGTGGCGTTGTAAGGCGGTGCGGACGAGTGAGTCGGCCGGCGCGTTGATGTAAACCGGACCGCGATACGCGTGTCCGTGAAGCTGCGCGGCACAGCCGAACGTGCCTCCGCGGTATAATACCACCCCTTTTTCTTTTAATAGCCATCCCGCATAAAAAATATTACAGGCCAGAGTAACTGTTGTCAGATGAATTACATGTACTGATAAAATATACCTGGTATTTTTCGGACGTTGATAGCGAGGCCAGCGAGGTGACACGGCGACCCTCTCTAGGCGGGTCAAACCCCGTGTTGCATGGAGAGTTTGAGCTACTAGGCTCCTGTGGGTACGTATATATTTTTTTCTTCTTTTGATCCCACTGGAGTACTTATTTGGTGTCTGAGTGCCGCTGGAGCTTGGAGTGGACACGTCACACGTCCACGCCGTGGGCTTGTAGTCCCCGGAATTTGTGTTTACCTCATATAAGCACCACCAGATGCATGCACTCTAGCCCTCATCCTGGAGCGAGGCCTCTCCAATGGGTCAACGAGGTGCAGCCGGCGCAAGGCTCGCTGCGGTGGCAGAAACGGCGCAGAAGTAGACCGCAATGGTGGAACAGCGCGCGTCAAGGCGGGACAGTAGCTCGACCACGGTCAAAACCAGGCGGCGACTCGCAGACGGCCTTGGAAGCAGCCTGGCAGCAGAAGGCGATGCGGCGACGGCGTCTTGAGACCGCACCCGCGGAGGTGAGCAGCGGCTGCAAGGCCGTACGTCGGAGGCGGACAGCCGGTGAGGCGCGGTTACAACCGCGGAGGGCGGTATCTCGGCGACGGCGGAGACGGCTCCAGACGCGGACGACTCGGAAGCGGCGCGGCGGCAAGGCGGAGCAGTGGCCTGGAGGACGCCGGCAGGATGGGCGAAGGTAAAACGGAGCAGTACGAGCAGTTCCGTAGCGGCGGCGACCGTTGCCACTTCCGAGTCGTCGTCGGTTGGAAGAGCCCACGTCCACTTTTTCCTCTAGGTCGTATGTCAGTTGTTCTATTTTTTTACTGGATCCGCATCCACCAAGGCCTGCAGGATTGCGCGCTGATAGCTTGCCTCTGATCACGTGTAAACCCACATAGTAGCTTTTCCTTTTTTAATTCTTGAATTAACTTCCTGGCAGATTCCTTGCATGCATGTAGCAATCATAGTTTGACCAAAGAAAGAACCGATTTTGCTTCAGGTGATGTACTAGTCAAACGTACACCAGTATTGAAACCATGAGTTTTGATGCTTGATGTGATGGAATAGCCTCCGCCGTTGTCGCTTTTGGTTTCTGCGCTGGGGAGTAGTAATAACCGTACCAGTTGATGCCTTCAGGAATTTAAATTATGTCTTAATCAGCAAAAAAGGTTTCGGACCACTTGATGGTCTCGGCGACTCTGTACGCGGCGGCATCAACTCGCCGAATCAGACAAAAAAACGTCAAGTTGACGGTCTCGGCGACTTTGTACATACCGACAGAACTCCTTTTTCAGTTGGCTTCTAGCGGCGGTGCAACCGAAAGTGATCCGGCCACGATGAATCGCCTGGTCGCGTGTGACGCAGAGGCAATCCAAATTTCACTTGAATCTCACAGATCGTAAAATCAGAACTGATGAAAGTTGATGCAGATCTTTCCAAGCTGAGTCTTTCTTATCTGAAAAATTGCAAATTTCTCGATCCCTGAAAGAGATCCCTTCAAGAACTCAACATCACCGTGCGCAGGCCCCACGGTGGGCGCCAACTGTCGTGGATATGCCACGGCAGATGTCCTAGGGTGAGGACTTAGTCATGAGGCCAACGCATCTTTGTGGTAGCTTGAAAGGGGTTGATTGGGATGACAGATGCAGGGCGGATCAACGCACAAGACAAGGATTTAGACAGCTTCGGGCCCCAGGAAACATCATCCGGTAACAACCCTACATGCTGTTTGTGGCTAGGTCTCATTATCATCATGAGAGAGTCGCCGGTAAACCGGCTCTTTGTGTCTAGCCCTAGAGATTGTTTCTTCTTGCCTGTCGCTTGTCCCTCTTTGGGGAGCCCTGCCCCTCCTTATATATGTTGAAGGGGCGGTTTACATGACTAGTCCTAGTTGGATTAGGATTACTCTATTACAAGTGGAGTTCTAGTCTTGCTTCCTTTGTAGGAGAATATTCCTTGTGCTTTCCTCATAAACCGGCCCACCATAACGTGAACCGGCCTTCCATAAACTGCCTTCTGGGCCACTGGGTCTTGTCGTTCCTCTAACCCGCTCGTCGGGTCACCCATGAGTCGCCAGTCCTCTGGCGGGTTATGATGAAGCGCCAAGTCCGGCCTGGTTATACTTCTGGCCGGGTTACGCCGCGGGATATATCCCCGACAGGTAGTTCATACTAGTTCATAGCAGTTCATATGAGTTCATACATGCAAGATCGGAATGCAGAAGGGGGATTGGGGGATAGGGGGTACACAACGGAAACCGGCTGACCGCGGCGGCCGTCACCGGCGTGCGGAGCGGCTGGTCGAGCCGCTGGCCTTCATCTTCTTCTTCATCGCCGTGCGGGCCGGCGGGTCGTCGTCGTCGTCCTCGGCGGAGTCGAGGTCGATCTGCCAGGTACGACGGCCTGGCTCCGTCGTCCTCGCTGGCATGTCCACCGCTTCTTCTTCCTCCTCCTTAGGCTCCCCAGCGATGACCGCCGGCGGCGCGATAGCCGTCTCTCAGTACACTACGGCACGACAGTCATTAGGAGCCCAGTAGGTCTTGTACTTGCACCACTTCTTCCTCTGTTTAGCGTCGTCAGAGACGGCCTGATTCATGGCCCAGCGAATGATGTCAACTGCCATCGCGCCCTTCGCTGGGTCAGGAATCAGCGTCTTCAGCTCTTCTTTAGTGGCCTTCATGAGCACTGCATTAGATTCGTTCTGCATGTCCGGCATGGAGCCGAAGTTCGAGCACACCTCCATAGTGCTCTCGAACTTGGTGCGGTCACCAGCCAACCACCTGAGGAAGAAGGCCCTCCAGCCAATACCACAAGGGAAGGGGGTTGGCGTTGGAGCTGGAGCTAGAGCTCATGGCAATGGGGAGAGGAAGGTTGAGAGTGAGAGAAGAGAGGGGGTGGGCAAGTAGTGGTGGGCAGGGTGAGTAAATATAGGGGGATGGAGAGGAGGAGAAGAGTGACAGTCATGCTGTTTTAACTACATGCTCTTTAATTAGCCATGAACTCTGTGTTGTGCTTGACTCCATGAATTGTGTGCAGATCGAGGAGAGTAATGAGATGGGCACGGAGGTGCTCCCGGCCCTTGACAACAAGGGCAAGCAGCCCCTTCATCCAATGCCCGACGAGGTTGTGCTGCCGCCTGTTGGAAATATGCCCTAGAGGCAATAATAAAATGGTTATTATTATATTTCCTTGTTCATGATAATTGTCCATTGTTCATGCTTTAATTGTGTTATCCGGAAATCGTAATACATATGTGAATACATAGACCATAACATGTCCCTAGTGAGCCTCTAGTTGACTAGCTCGTTGATCAATAGATGGTTACGGTTTCCTGACCATGGACATTGGATGTCATTGTAACGGGATCACATCATTAGGAGAATGATGTGATGGACAAGACCTAATCCTAAGCATAGCACCAGATCGTGTAGTTCGTTTGCTAAAGCTTTTCTAATGTCAAGTATCATTTCCTTAGACCATGAGATCGTGCAACTCCCGGATACCGTAGGAATGCTTTGGGTGTACCAAACGTCACAACGTAACTGGGTGGCTATAAAGGTGCACTACAGGTATCTCCGAAAGTGTCTGTTGGGTTGGCTCGGATCGAGACTGGGATTTGTCTCTCCGTATGATGGAGAGGTATCTCTGGGCCCACTCGGTATCCATCATCATAATGATCTCAATGTGACTAAGTAGTTAGTCACGGGATCATGCATTACGGAACGAGTAAAGTGACTTGCCGGTAACGAGATTGAACGAGGTATTGGGATACCGACGATCGAATCTCGGGCAAGTAACGTACCGATTGACAAAGGGAATTGTATACGGGATTGCTTGAATCCTCGACATCGTGGTTCATCCGATGAGATCATCGTGGAACATGTGGGAGACAACATGGGTATCCAGATCCCGCTGTTGGTTATTGGCTAGAGAGGTGTCTCGGTCATGTCTGCATGATTCCCGAACCCGTAGGGTCTACACACTTAAGGTTCGATGACGCTAGGGTTATAAGGAAGGTTTGTATGTGATTACCGAATGTTGTTCGGAGTCCCGGATGAGATCCTAGATGTCACGAGGAGTTCCGGAATGGTACGGAGGTAAAGATTTATATATGGGAAGTCACCATACGGTCACCGGAAATATTCGGGGGTATACCGGTATTGTACCGGGACCACCGGAGGGGTTCCGGGGGTCCACCGGGAGGGTCCACCTGCCCCGGAGGGCCTTATGGGCTGTAGGTGGAAGGGAACCAGCCCTTAGTGGGCTGGGCGCCAACCCCCCTAGGGCCCATGCGCCTAGGGTTTGGGGGAAACTCTAAAGGGGGGCGCCCCCCCCCCTTGCTTGGGGGGCACGCCATCTCCCCCTGGCCGCCACCCCTCTCCCTTGCCCCTATATATAGTGGAGGGGTGGGAGGGCAGCCATACCTTTCCCAAGGCGCAGCCCCTCCCCTCCCCAACACCTCTCCTCCTCCGCGTGTGCTTGGCGAAGCCCTGCCGGAGAACTGTCACTCCACCATCACCACGCCGTCGTGCTGCTGTTGGAGCCTTCTTCCTCAACCTCTCCTTCCTCCTTGTTGGATCAAGGCGTGGGAGACGTCACCGCTCCGTACGTGTGTTGAACGCGGAGGTGCCGTTCGTTCGGCGCTTGGATCATCGGTGATTTGGATCACGACGAGTACGACTCCACCAACCCCGTTCTCTTGAACGCTTCCGCTCGTGATCTACAAGGGTATGTAGATGCACTCCTCCCCTCTCATTGCTAGTAAACTCCATAGATTGATCTTGGTGATGCGTAGAAAATTTTAATTTCTGCTACGATCCCCAACAGTGACATCATGAGCCAGGTTTATGCGTAGTTTCTATGCACGAGTAGAACACAAGTTGTTGTGGGCGTCGATTTTGTCAATTTACTTGCCGTTACTAGTCTTATCTTGATTCGGCGGCATCATGGGATGAAGCGGCCCGGACCGACCTTACACGTACGCTTACGTGAGACAGTTCCACCGACTGACATGCACTAGTTGCATAAGGTGGCTAGCGGGTGTCTGTCTCTCCCACTTTAGTCGGATCGGATTCGATGAAAAGGGTCCTTATGAAGGGTAAATAGAAATTGACATATCACGTTGTGGTTTTGGCGTAGGTAAGAATCGTTGTTGCTAGAAACCTATAGCAGCCACGTAAAAGTTTGCAACAACAATTAGAGGACGTCTAACTTGTTTTTGCCGCAAGTGTCATGTGATGTGATATGGCCAGAAGGATGTGATGAATGATATATGTGATGTATGAGATTGATCATGTTCTTGTCATAGGAATCACGACTTGCATGTCGATGAGTATGACAACCGGCAGGAGCCATAGGAGTTGTCTTAATTTATTTATGAGCTGCGTTTCAACTAGAACGTCATGTAATTACTTTACTTTATTGCTAACCGTTAGCCATAGCAGTAGAAGTAATAGTTGGCGAGACAACTTCATGAAGACACGATGATGGAGATCATGGTGTCATGCCGGTGACGATGATGAACATGGCGCCCCGAAGATGGAGATCAAAAGGAGCAAAATGATATTGGCCATATCATGTCACTATTTGATTGGATGTGATGTTTATCATGTTTTACGTCTTATTTGCTTAGAACGACGGTAGCATAAATAAGATGATCCCTCGCTAAAATTTCAAGAAAGTGTTCCCCCTAACTGTGCACCGTTGCGAAGGTTCATTGTTCCGAAGCACCACGTGATGATCGGGTGTGATAGGTTCTAACGTTCGCATACAACGGGTGTAAGCCAGATTTACACACGCAATACACTTAGGTTGACTTGACGAGCCTAGCATGTACAGACATGGCCTCGGAACACAAGAGACCGAAAGGTCGAACATGAGTCGTATAGCAGATACGATCAACATGAAGATGTTCACCAATGATGACTAGTCCGTCTCACGTGATGATCGGACACGGCCTAGTTGCCTCGGATCATGTATCACTTAGATGACTAGAGGGATGTCTGTCTGAGTGGGAGTTCGTTGATAATTTGATTAGATGAACTTCATTATCAGGAACTTAGTTTAAAAACCTTTACAATATGTCTTGTAGATCAAATGGCCCACGCTAATGTTGCCCTCAACTTCAACGCGTTCCTAGAGAAAACCAAGCTGAAACACGATGGTAGCAACTACACGGACTAGGTCCGTAACCTGAGGATTATCCTCATAGCTGCCAAGAAAGCATATGTCCTTGAAGCACCGCTAGGTGATGCACCTGTTTTCCCAGCAACTCAAGACGTTCTGAACACCTGGCAGTCACGTAGTGATGATTACTCCCTGGTTCAGTGCGGCATGCTTTACAGCTTAGAACCGGGGCTCCAAAAGCGTTTTGAGCAGCACAGAGCATATGAGATGTTCCAAGAGATGAAAATGGTTTTCCAAGCTCATGCCCGGGTCGAGAGATATGAAGTCTCCGACAAGTTCTACAGTTGTAAGATGGAGGAGAATAGTTCTGTCAGCGAACACATACTCAAAATGTCTGGGTTGCACAACCGCTTGTCTCAGCTAGGAGTTAATCTTTCGGATGACGCAGTCATTGACAGAATCCTTCAGTCGCTCCCACCTAGCTACAAGAGCTTTGTGATGAACTTCAATATGCAGGGGATGGAAAAGACCATACCTGAGGTATATTCAATGCTGAAATCAGCGGAGGTGGAGATCAAAAAGGAACATCAAGTGTTGATGGTGAATAAAACCACTAAGTTCAAGAAAGGCAAGGGTAAGAAGAACTTCAAGAAAGACGGCAAGGGAGTTGCCGCGCCCGGTAAGCAAGCTGCCGGGAAGAAGACAAAGAATGGACCCAAGCCTGAGACTGAGTGCTTTTATTGCAAGGGAAACGATCACTGGAAGCGGAACTGCCCCAAGTACTTAGCGGATAAGAAGGCCGGCAATACCAAAGGTATATGTGATATACATGTTATAGATGTGTACCTAACCAGCGCTCGTAGTAGCTCCTGGGTATTTGATACCGGTGCGGTTGCTCATATTTGTAACTCAAAGCGGGAGCTGCGGAATAAGCGGGGACTGGCGAAGGACGAGGTGACGATGCGCGTCGGGAATGGTTCCAAGGTCGATGTGATCGCCGTCGGCACGCTACCTCTACATTTACCTACGGGACTAGTTTTAAACCTCAATAATTGTTATTTAGTGCCAGCTTTGAGCATGAACATTGTATCTGGATCTCGTTTAATGCGAGATGGCTACTCATTTAAATCCGAGAATAATGGTTGTTCTATTTATATGAGAGATATGTTTTATGGTCATGCCCCGCTGGTCAATGGTTTATTCTTAATGAATCTCGAACGTGATGTTACACATATTCATAGTGTGAATGCCAAGAAATGTAAGGTTGATAATGATAGTCCCACATACTTGTGGCACTGCCGCCTTGGTCACATTGGTGTCAAACGCATGAAGAAACTCCATGCAGATGGACTTTTGGAGTCTCTTGATTATGAATCATTTGACACGTGCGAACCATGCCTCATGGGCAAAATGACCAAGACTCCGTTCTCCGGAACAGTGGAGCGAGCAACCAACTTATTGGAAATCATACATACTGATGTGTGCGGTCCAATGAGCGTTGAGGCTCGCGGTGGCTATCGTTATGTTCTCACCTTCACTGATGACTTGAGTAGATATGGGTATGTCTACTTAATGAAACACAAGTCTGAGACCTTTGAAAAGTTCAAGGAATTTCAGAGTGAGGTTGAGAATCAACGTGACAGGAAAATAAAGTTCTTACGATCAGATCGTGGAGGGGAATATTTGAGTCACGAATTTGGCACACACTTAAGGAAATGTGGAATTGTTTCACAACTCACGCCGCCTGGAACACCTTAGCGTAATGGTGTGTCTGAACGTCGTAATCGCACTCTATTGGATATGGTGCGATCTATGATGTCTCTTACCGATCTACCGCTATCATTCTGGGGTTATGCTTTAGAGACTGCCGCATTCACTTTAAATAGGGCTCCGTCGAAATCCGTTGAGACGACACCGTATGAATTATGGTTTGGAAAGAAACCTAAGCTGTCGTTTCTTAAATTTTGGGGATGCGATGCTTATGTCAAGAAACTTCAACCTGAAAAGCTCGAACCCAAGTCGGAAAAATGCGTCTTCATAGGATACCCTAAGGAAACCATTGGGTATACCTTCTACCTCAGATCCGAAGGCAAGATCTTCGTTGCCAAGAACGGGTCCTTTCTGGAGAAAGAGTTTCTCTCGAAAGAAGTAAGTGGGAGGAAAGTGGAACTTGATGAGATGACCCCTCTCGAACCAGAAAGTAGCGCAGCACAAGAAAATGTTTCTGTGGTGCCTGCACCGACTAGAGAGGAAGTTAATGATGACGATCATGATCAAGTTACCACTGAACTTCGTAGGTCCACAAGGACACGTTCCGCACCAGAGTGGTACGGCAACCCTGTCCTGGAAATCATGTTGTTGGACAACGGTGATCCTTCGAACTATGAAGAAGCAATGGCGGGTCCAGATTCCAACAAATGGCTTGAAGCCATGCAATCCGAGATAGGATCCATGTGTGAAAACAAAGTATGGACTTTGACAGACTTGCCCGATGATCGGCAAGCAATAGAAAATAAATGGATCTTTAAGAAGAAGATGGACGCGGATGGAAATGTTACCATCTATAAAGCTCGACTTGTCGCTAAGGGTTATCGACAAGTTCAAGGAGTTGACTACGATGAGACCTTCTCACCCGTAGCGAAGCTGAAGTCCGTCCGAATCATGTTAGCAATTTCCGCATTCTACGATTATGAAATATGGCAAATGGACGTCAAAACGGCATTCCTTAACGGCTTCCTTAAGGAAGAATTGTATATGATGCAGCCGGAAGGTTTTGTCGATCCTAAGAATGCTGACAAAGTATGCAAGCTCCAGCGCTCAATCTATGGGCTGGTGCAGACATCTCGGAGTTGGAACATTCGCTTTGATGAGATGATCAAAGCGTTTGGGTTTACGCAGACTTATGGAGAAGCCTGTGTTTACAAGAAAGTGAGTGGGAGCTCTGTAGCATTTCTCTTATTATATGTGGATGACATACTATTGATGGGAAATGATATAGAATTCTTGGAAAGTATAAAGGCCTACTTGAATAAGTGTTTTTCAATGAAGGACCTTGGAGAAGCTGCTTACATATTAGGCATCAAGATCTATAGAGATAGATCGAGACGCCTCATAAGTCTTTCACGAAGCACATACCTTGACAAGATATTGAAGAAGTTCAATATGGATCAGTCCAAGAAGGGGTTCTTGCCTGTATTGCAAGGTGTGAGATTGAGCACGGCTCAATGCCTGACCACGGCAGAAGATAGAGAAAAGATGAGTGTCGTCCCCTATGCCTCGGCCATAGGGTCTATTATGTAAGCCATGCTGTGCACCAGACCTGATGTAAACCTTGCCGTAAGTTTGGTAGGAACGTACCAAAGTAATCCCGGCATGGAACACTGGACAGTAGTCAAGAACATCCTGAAGTACCTGAAAAGGACTAAGGATATGTTTCTCGTTTATGGAGGTGACGAAGAGCTCGTCGTAAAGGGTTACGTCGATGCTAGCTTCGCCACAGATCTGGATGACTCTAAGTCACAAACCGGATACGTGTATATTTTGAATGGTGGGGCAGTCAGCTGGTGCAGTTGCAAGCAAAGCATCGTGGCGGGATCTACATGTGAAGCGGAGTACATGGCAGCCTCGGAGGCAGCACATGAAGCAATCTGGATGAAGGAGTTCATTGCCGACCTAGGAGTTATTCCCAATGCATCGGGGCCGATGACTCTCTTCTGTGACAACACTGGAGCTATTGCCCTTGCCAAGGAGCCCAGGTTTCACAAGAAGACCAGGCACATCAAGCGTCGCTTCAACTCCATTCGTGAAAATGTTCAAAATGGAGACATAGATATTTGTAAAGTGCATACGGATTTGAATGTCGCAGATCCGTTGACTAAACCTCTTCCACGAGCGAAACATGATCAACACCAGAACTCTATGGGTGTACGATTCATCACAATGTAACTAGATTATTGACTCTAGTGCAAGTGGGAGACTTTGGAAATATGCCCTAGAGGCAATAATAAAATGGTTATTATTATATTTCCTTGTTCATGATAATTGTCTATTGTTCATGCTTTAATTGTGTTATCCGGAAATCATAATATATATGTGAATACATAGACCATAACATGTCCCTAGTGAGCCTCTAGTTGACTAGCTCATTGATCAATAGATGGTTACGGTTTCCTGACCATGGACATTGGATGTCATTGATAACGGGATCACATCATTAGGAGAATGATGTGATGGACAAGACCTAATCCTAAGCATAGCACTAGATCATGTAGTTCGTTTGCTAAAGCTTTTCTAATGTCAAGTATCATTTCCTTAGACCATAAGATCGTGCAACTCCCGGATACCGTAGGAATGCTTTGGGTGTACCAAACGTCACAACGTAACTGGGTGGCTATAAAGGTGCACTACAGGTATCTCCGAAAGTGTCTGTTGGGTTGGCTCGGATCGAGACTGGGATTTGTCACTCCGTATGACGGAGAGGTATCTCTGGGCCCACTCGGTATTGCATCATCATAATGAGCTCAATGTGACTAAGTAGTTAGTCGCGGGATCATGCATTACGGAACGAGTAAAGTGACTTGCCGGTAACGAGATTGAACGAGGTATTGGGATACCGACGATCGAATCTCGGGCAAGTAACGTACCGATTGACAAAGGGAATTGTATACGGGATTGCTTGAATCCTCGACATCGTGGTTCATCCGATGAGATCATCGTGGAACATGTGGGAGACAACATGGGTATCCAGATCCCGCTGTTGGTTATTGGCTAGAGAGGTGTCTCGGTCATGTCTGCATGATTCCCGAACCCGTAGGGTCTACACACTTAAGGTTCGATGACGCTAGGGTTATAAGGAAGGTTTGTATGTGATTACCGAATGTTGTTCGGAGTCCCGGATGAGATCCCGGACGTCATGAGGAGTTCTGGAATGGTCCGGAGGTAAAGATTTATATATGGGAAGTCACCATACGGTCACCGGAAATATTCGGGGGTATACCGGTATTGTACCGGGACCACTGGAGGGGTTCCGGGGGTCCACCTGCCCCGGAGGGCCTTAGGGCTGTAGGTGGAAGGGAACCAGCCCTTAGTGGGCTGGGCGCCAACCCCCCTAGGGCCCATGCGCCTAGGGTTTGGGGGAAACCCTAAAGGGGGGCGCCCCCCTTGATTGGGGGGCAAGCCACCTCCCCCTGGCCGCCGCCCCTCCCACCAGATGGGATCTGAGGGGGCCGGCCCCCTCTCCCTTGCCCCTATATATAGTGGAGGGGTTGGAGGGCAGCCATACCTTTCCCAAGGCGCAGCCCCTCCCCTCCCCAACACCTCTCCTCCTCCGCGTGTGCTTGGCGAAGCCCTGCCGGAGAACTGTCACTCCACCACCACCACGCTGTCGTGCTGCTGTTGGAGCCTTCTTCCTCAACCTCTCCCTCCTCCTTGCTGGATCAAGGCGTGGGAGACGTCACCGCTCCGTACGTGTGTTGAACGTGGAGGTGCCGTCCGTTCGGCGCTTGGATCATTGGTGATTTGGATCACGACGAGTACGACTCCATCAACCCCGTTCTCTTGAACGCTTCCGCTCGCGATCTACAAGGGTATGTAGATGCACTCCTGCCCTCTCGTTGCTCGTAAACTCCATAGATTGATCTTGGTGATGCGTAGAAAATTTTAATTTCTTCTACGATCCCCAACACCGCCCACCGCCGAGGAAGACCCTAAGATGCCTGAGGGTGGCGACGACGAGGGCATGGAGGAGCCCCCCAGCAACAAGCGCCGCAACTATGTCCACCATCATCAGGAGGATGGCTCAATTCACTTCTGCAAGGACATCCTTGCACCGAAGCTTGATTGCATCCCCATGCCCCTGGACTTCACCAAGCACTTGGTCGCGGTGCCGACAGAGTTCAAGCTCAGGAACAACACCGGCTGCTCCTGGAAGGTGATGGTCAAGCTGATGAACGGCAGGGTGACCCTGGATCAGGGTTGGGCCACCTACGCAGCCGTTCATCAGATCAAGATCGGCTACATGGTGACGTTCAAGCTCCTCACTCCCGACACCCTCAAGGTCATCATCTTCGACGATGATGGCATTGAGGTCGTCAACAAGAGCGGGAAGCACGACGAAGCCTTCGCCGCCAAGGAGTAGGGCCGGGCCACCTCTTTCCAGCATACTATCGAGTCTGCTTTAAACATGTTTATGGTTTATGCGTTGAACTGTTATGAAGTGTGGTACTGCTTATATCTGAATTATGCTAGTTGATGCTTTGTTTATACTCTGTTGTGCTTATGATGTGTGCTGCCGAAGTGTGGTGGTAACCTCACCAACTAGCCAAAGAGGTTACCACACACCAGGCGTTGCATACAACCAAACACCATGCCTTGGGTTTGTCCACTAACATGTAGGCAACCAAACACCAGACAGTGTGGTTCGGACGAAACTTGCCTGCTCTCTTCCCATGTTCTCATCCGTGCTCCCGCATACTGTAGCGACCAGACCTCAAATGGTCTGTGCTGCTGTGCACCAGTGTCATCCCTGGATCAGTAATGCTGACACGCACAGTACAAATGGAGGATTTATAACAGAGTAGCAATGACACACTTACTACATCGAATATCTCCAAAGAGATTAAGTATGATAAATATGGCTTAAGGACATCTAAACGATAACAGCGGAAGACTTGGAAGGTAAGTGAGTCCATCAACTCCAGCGGCATCACTGAGTATAAGACCACGACCTAAGGCACCTTACTCGTCGTCTGAAAAGTCTGCAACATGAAACGTTGCAGCCCGAAAACGGGTCAGCACATGAATATGCTGGCAAAGTAACACATAGAGAATAATGAACAATAATAATTCTATACTACATGCATATATGGCTGGTGGAAAGCTCTATGGTTACAATTTTGCGAAAAGCCAATTTTTCCCTACTGCAAAGGAATAAATTTTATTTAACTATCATGGTGGTTGTTAAACATTGAGATGGTTGACAGCATCTCAATCCCAATTAAGTGTCATCATTAACCCAACAAAGTTAATTAAAAGTAACATGGTGATGAGATTCAAATGATAATCCAGGTACTAGATACTCAAGTTGTCCATAACCGGGGACACGGCTAACCATGATTAGTTTGTACACTCTGCAGAGGTTTGTGCACTTTTCCCCACAAGACTCGATCTCCTCCGTTGGATTACTCGCACTACATGGTGTTTGAGTAACGGATGACCGAGACACAGTCTTTCAGAAGTGTTTGCACCTTACGTATGGGTAGACAGTTACACCTACTTTACCCTACATCTGCTAGTCTACCACTGTAAGAGTTCACACAACTTAGTCAACTATGCTAGAGCCCATAATAGCTTGCGGCTGCACACGGAAGTTTCTAGCATGAATAATCTTATGATCCCTTTGAACCTGGGTGGCGGTCCAAAAAGAAAAACAGGCAATCCTGGAATACCCAGGTACCTCAATCCACCCATATGTGAGTTTTAGTTGCCACCTTAAGTAAACCATTAATTAACAATCTCACATCTGTCATGGAAATCTCTCAAACCCCAATCCACGTCTACGAGCATAGCATGGCAATATAATAGCAACGTAGAAGTAACTCCCAAGGGTTTGATAAAATAACAGGTAATAGGTACTACCTCAACTACTTCCCAGTACCCACAATTTAATTAGATCCTAATCATGCAATGTTTGAGGAATAGATCTAATGCAATAAAAACTGGGTATGGAAGGTATGATCAAAGTGTTACTTGCCTTGCTGATGATCCGCGAAACCTAGCGATTTGAAGTAACAAGCGGCACACTCCGGGTACTCTATCGCAAACAAACAAGCAGACAATCAGTACTCATCTAATGCACAGGTAAAACTCGAATGAAAGATCCAACCAGAAAGTTCAACTTAAGAACTCCGGTTTGCAAAAAGAATCAACTAGAACGAAGCAACGAAAGTCAAACGGCGAAAGAAACAAGCTTCGTTTACTAATATGGATCTAGGTCAAATTTTACAGTAGCAAAAACTTGTTTGAGTAGGTTAAACGGAAAGAGAATTTCGAGATGAAACTCTAGGCGCTTGAATCGCCTGATTCCGATGAACGAGCGAAAAGTTAAACAGAAACGAAGATTCGATCAGAAATCGAATCTGAGAAAATCGCGGAAAAATCCGACGAAAAAGAAAAACGGACGAACGGTTATAGAACGGACGTTCGTTAACAGAGAAAAACCGACGAACGCGTTCGTTAAATTGAATGGTTCGGTGAACGCTCACAAAATAACAAAACCGAAAAAAAACCGATCTAGGGTTTTTTTTAAAACGAACGGTTTTTTTTAATTACATTCCGCGGAAAATAATTCATAGAAAAATAAATAAAAGTCCAAAAAAGATAAAATAAATTTTCCCCATCTAGTTAGAAAATCTAGAATAGGGTGAACATTTGTTTAACACAAAATAATGTTTTAAAAACATGCAATATTTTTAATGCAATTAAAATTGCAAATAAAATCCGAATAAAATCCAATAAATGATTTTAACACTTTTTCTCCAGTATTTCAATTGTTTTGGAAAAGTCATATTTTCTCCTCTCATTTATTTAAAATGAAATATTTTTCCGGAGAGAAAATAATTAAAACCAAAATCCTCGTTTTATAATTTGATGAAAAATCAAATATGAAAATTCGAGAAAATCCCCAACTCTCTCCAAGGGTCCTTGAGTTGCTTAGGATTTATCGATGATTTGTCAAAATGCAATAAAATATGATATGCAATGATGATCTATGTATAACATACCAAATGGAAAATTTGGGATGTTACAAACCTACCCCCCTTAAGATGAATCTCGCCCTCGAGATTCGGGTTGGCTAGAAAACAGGTGGGAGTGGTCCTTCCGTAGATCTTCCTCTCGCTCCCAGGTGGCTTCATCTTCCGTGTGGTGACTCCACTGGACTTTGCAAAACTTGACAACCTTACTGCGGGTAACACGGCTGGCATACTCAAGAATCTTAACTGGTTTCTCCTCATAGGTCAAATCACTTTCCAGCTGAATCGCTTCCAGTGGCACAGTATCTCTCAGTGGTATCTCAGCCATCTCTGCGTGGCACTTCTTCAACTGGGAGATGTGAAATACATCATGAACTCCAGACAATCCTTCAGGCAATTACAGCTTGTAGGCAACCTCTCCCATACGTTCCACAACTCTGTATGGTCCGATAAAACGGGGTGCTAACTTTCCCTTAACTCCAAAGCGCTTCACTCCTCGAAGTGGTGATACTCGAAGATAAACTCGGTCTCCGACTTCGTGAACTGTCTCTTTTCGTTTAGAATCAACATAACTCTTCTGCCTGGACTGGGCTACCTTGAGCCTATCGCGAATCAACCTCACTTTCTGTTCAGACTCCTTAATCAAATCTGGTCCAAACAACTGACGGTCTCCAACTTCGTCCCACAAGAACGGTGTTCTACACCTCCTTTCGTACAAAGCTTCGAAAGGGGCCATCTTCAAACTGGTTTGATAACTGTTGTTATACGAAAACTCCGCATATGGCAAATTGTCGTCCCAACTAGATCCATAGTCTAGTGCACAAGCTCTCAACATGTCCTCCAAAATCTGGTTGACTCTCTCGGTCTGTCCATCTGTCTGCGGGTGAAAAGCTGTACTAAATTCCAGCCTGGTGCCCAATGTTTCATGTAACTGCTTCCAAAATTTTGAGGTAAATTGGGTTCCTCTGTCTGATACAATGGTCCTCGGAACTCCATGCAAACATACGATCCTGGTCATGTATATCTTTGCCAACTTAGCACTGGTGTAAGTGGTCTTTACTGGAATGAAATGAGCCACTTTCGTCAAACGGTCGATTACAACCCATATTGAGTCATAGCCTGAACGAGTCCTGGGTAATCCTGTGATAAAATCCATGCCTATTTTATCCCACTTCCATTCGGGTATCGGCAATGGTTGTAGCAATCCTGCTGGCTTCTGATGCTTTGCCTTCACTCTCTGACATACATCACAAACTGCTACATACTCAGCAATATCCTTCTTCATTCCGGTCCACCAGAAAGTATTCTTCAGATCCAAATACATCTTGGTATTTCCTGGGTGAATCGAGTACGGTGAATCATGGGCTTCTTGCAAAATCAACTTCCTGATCTCCGGATCATTTGGCACATATACGCGGTCCTCAAACCATAAGGTATCGTGCTCATCCTCATGAAATCCCTTGGCTTTTCCTTTGCTCATCTTCTCCTTTATCTCTTCAATCTCCTTGTCTGTCTTCTGAGCTTCTCTGATCCTTTCCATCAAGGTAGACTGAATCTCCAATGTCGCCAAATAGCCTCTTGGTACTATCTCCAAACATAGCTCGCGAAGGTCCTCGGCTAACTTCTGAGGTAACTCTCCTGTCATGAGGGTGTTGACATGACTCTTGCGGCTCAACGCGTCTGCTACTACGTTAGCCTTTCCTGGGTGATAATGCAATCTCATATCATAATCCTTAATGAGCTCCAACCATCTCCTCTGTCTGAGATTTAACTCCTTCTGAGTGAAAATATACTTCAAACTCTTGTGATCTGTATACACCTCACAATGGTTTCCGATGAGAAAATGTCTCCATGTCTTCAATGCATGCACCACGGCTGCTAACTCCAAATCATGCGTAGCATAATTCTTCTCATGGGGTTTAAGTTGTCGTGAAGCATATGACACAACTCTTCCTTCCTGCATAAGCACTGCTCCAAGTCCTCGACGAGAAGCGTCGCAATAAACTTCATAATCCTTGCGTTGATCTGGCAGAATCAACACTGGTGATGTAACCAATCGTTTCTTCAACTCTTGGAAACTAGCTTCACATTCCTCAGTCCAATTGAATTTGGTGTCCTTCTTCAATAGCTCAGTCATGGGCTTAGCAATCTTCGAGAAATTCTCGATAAATCTCCGGTAGTATCCTGCAAGTCCAAGAAAACTCCGGATTTCTCCACCTGTCGTGGGTGATTCCCAACTTGTCACTGTATCAACCTTGGCAGGGTCTACTGCTATTCCTTCTCCAGAAATAACATGTCCAAGGAATCCAACTTCCTTCACCCAAAACTCACACTTGCTGAACTTTGCGTATAATTGATGTTCTCTGAGCTTCTCAAGTACCAATCGCAAATGCTCCTCATGCTCTTCCTCATCCTTGGAAAAGACTAAAATGTCGTCAATGAACACCACGACGAACTTATCCAAAAACTCCATAAATACTTTGTTCATCAGGTTCATAAAATAGGCAGGTGCGTTAGTCAGACCAAATGACATAACGGTATACTCATACAGTCCATATCTGGTGGTAAAAGCCGTCTTAGGTATATCCTGCTCTCGAATCTTTAACTGATGGTATCCTGATCGTAGATCGATCTTGGAAAATACTTTAGCTCCTTGTAGGCGGTCAAAAAAATCATTGATCATCGGCAGTGGGTACTTGTTTTTGATGGTCACTTCATTCAATCCACGGTAATCAACAACCATCCTCAGCGATCCATCTTTCTTCTCCACTAGAAGTACTGGTGATCCCCAAGGTGACGAACTGGGGCGAATATAGCCTTTACCCAGTAACTCCTTGATCTGCTTCTTAATTTCCTCCAAATCTTTTGCGGGCATCCTGTATGGTCTCTTAGATATTGGCCCGGTGCCTGGCAAAAGTTCAATCAAGAACTCAATGTCTCTATCCGGTGGCATGCCTGGCAACTCTTCTGGAAATACATCCGGATAATCCTTCACCACTGGTACTTCCTCCTGTACAACTCCTGATAAGGAATTTAGTTGAGTCCTCTTCGGCATATGCCGGGATACATACTTGATCCTTTTTCCTTCCGGGGTGGTAAGCAAAATCGTCTTGCTGGCACAATCGATGTTTCCTCCATACAACTATAGCCAATCCATTCCCAAAATCACATCCAAATCTTGCGACTCCAAAACTATGAGGTCTAAGGGGAAAACATGCCTACCAATGGCCAATGGTATCTGAAAACATCCTTGGCTGGCCATATACTCTGCTCCTGGCGAGGTTACTAACATAGGGGTTCTGAGAACTTTGGTGGACAGCTTAAACTTATTCACAAATCCCCTTGATATGTATGAATGCGATGCACCAGTATCGAAAATAACGGTTGCAGTAAATGACTTAACCAAAAACTTACCAATTACTGCATCAGGCTGAGCTTCAACCTCCTCCACGCTCACGTGGTTCACATGTCCTTTGTTGAACGGGTTCGGTTTCTTCCCAGAGCTTCCATTGCCATTTCCATTTTGGGCTTCAGGACATTCATTGGCATAATGTCCAGTCTTCTGGCACTTAAAGCAAGTGACTTGGCTCAGGTCCCTCTTGGCTGGGGTAGATGGGTTGGTGCGGTTCTGTCCGTTGCTTCCTCCATTCCCATTACCATTTTTAGAGCCATTATGGTTGTGCGAACTACCTCCTCCATGGGTATGCTGAAACTGTCCTCCCGGCTTCGGGGCAAAACGAGGCTTCTGTTGAGCTTCTGAGTTATACTTCCCTTGTCCATACTTCCTCTTACGGTTTTCAATCTGTTGTTGCTTCCCTTCAATCATGAGAGCTCTATCTACCAGCTCCTGGTAGTTGTTGAAGGTTGCTACCATCAACTGCATACTCAGCTCATCATTCAGTCCTTCCAAAAATTTCTCCTGCTTGGCAGCATCTGTAGCAACGTCATCTGGTGCATAACGTGCTAATTTACTGAAATCCTCCACATACTGGCCTACGGTGCGTCCTCCTTGGCGTAGGTTGCGAAACTCGCGCTTCTTCATAGCCATAGCTCCTGCTGAAACATGAGCTGTACGGAAAGCTTGCTGAAACTGGTCCCATGTGACAGTGTCAATAGGGTGCGTGGCTGTATAATTCTCCCACCATGATGCTGCGGGTCCATCAAGCTGATGTGCGGCAAAACGCACTCTTTCCGCATCTATGCATCCTGCAGTGGTCAACTCCCTTCCAACTTTGCGGAGCCAATCATCTGCAACAATCGGCTCGGTGCTACTGGAAAACACCGGCGGGTTTAGCCTCAAGAAACGGGCTAAGTGATCAACAGGTGGTGGCGGCGGTGGGTTGTTGTTGTTGTTGTTGCCTTGGTTCTGCACTAACACTTGCATCAGGGCATTCTGTTGCTGAATCAACTAGGTGATCTCTGGCGGGAAAACAAATCCGGGGTCGCGTCTCGGAGGCATCTGATAGGTTAGAAAAGATGAGAGTTAAGAATAGAATGAGGTCTAGAGGGAAAACACTACCCATATGCTCATGATACAAATACAATCAATATCACTCAATCAATCCAAACAAGGCATAACAATCGATCTAACTAGCGTTACAAAGTGCTTGAACTATACTATTAAATGGGGGAAAACTACTACTGATATGGTGGTCTAATAAAAATTCTAATCCGTTGAAGACTCCATGATGTCTGCTCCAGCTTCGTCAACCCAGTCATCTTCACTTGGTTCCGAGTCGGTGTCGTCGATGATGATGTAGTTATCCGGACAAGTGCATTCGTCATCCTTTGCTTTTGGCACTGGATTTCCCATGAATACTCCAATCTTCTTCTCCGGGTCGTCATTCTTCCCTACTAGTGCGATGATTTCCTCCATATAATCCTCGCGTGTAGCCTTGAGTTCTTCTTGGAGCTCCTTGATCTTGGTTAATGCCTTCTTCAGTTCTTCATTGTCCGTGCACATCTGGTTCTCCTGGCGACGAATATGTTGGTTTTGCTCCTGGATGAAAGCTGCAATTGATCCATCCTTCTTGGTTCTGATCATCTCCCATTGCGCGTCTCGGCGTCCACAAATCTGATAAATTGTATCCTTAAGCTCCTGGTGGTAGACTTCTCCAATGCGTCCCATGGCGATATGTCGATAAATTGTATCCTTAAGCTCCTGATGTCCTTAAGCCAGACTGATGGGTTGTGAAGGCATGGAGGCCGAAGACCGTATCCGTGTCCGGATTGGATTCTACTTGGCGTGCAAGGCAAGCTTGGTGACTGAAGATTCCTTCTTATGTAACCGACCCTATGTAAACCCTAGATTCCCTAAACTCCAGGTTGGTGCTTCGAAAACCTATCTTATGGGTTCAGTAACTGGCACAAACGTCCTTCCTGGAATGTGAACTTGAATCTTCTAGCTCTCCTCTTCGGGTAATGTGGCGTTGTAGGTTCCGGTGATGCTTGGTATTCCTATGTTCAAATACTTGGTGACTTCCTTCAAGTGTCGACCAAACGGCGTGTCTTCATCTGGTTGCATGAACTTGCTCCTTGCATCCGCCATTCCTAAAAGAGTAGAAAGTGGAGAGGGGTCAGAAATGAGAAGAGAGAAGCTTTCTAGGGCTTAAGCTTAGTGGTCGTGTCCTACAGTCAGCGTGTGCTCTGATACCAACATTGTAGCGACCAGACCTCAAATGGTCTGTGCTGCTGTGCACCAGTGTTATCCCTGGATCAGTAATGCTGACACGCACAGTACAAATGGAGGATTTATAACAGAGTAGCAATGACACACTTATTACATCGAATATCTCCAAAGAGATTAAGTATGATAAATATGGCTTAAGGACATCTAAACGATAACAGCGGAAGACTTGGAAGGTAAGTGAGTCCATCAACTCCAGCGGCATCACTGAGTATAAGACCACGACCTAAGGCACCTTACTCGTCGTCTGAAAAGTCTGCAACATGAAACGTTGCAGCCCGAAAACGGGTCAGCACATGAATATGCTGGCAAAGTAACACATAGAGAATAATGAACAATAATAATTCTATACTACATGCATATATGGCTGGTGGAAAGCTCTATGGTTACAATTTTGCGAAAAGCCAATTTTTCCCTACTGCAAAGGAATAAATTTTATTTAACTATCATGGTGGTTGTTAAACATTGAGATGGTTGACAGCATCTCAATCCCAATTAAGTGTCATCATTAACCCAACAAAGTTAATTAAAAGTAACATGGTGATGAGATTCAAATGATAATCCAGGTACTAGATACTCAAGCTGTCCATAACCGGGGACACGGCTAACCATGATTAGTTTGTACACTCTGCAGAGGTTTGTGCACTTTTCCCCACAAGACTCGATCTCCTCCGTTGGATTACTCGCACTACATGGTGTTTGAGTAACGGATGACCGAGACACAGTCTTTCAGAAGTGTTTGCACCTTACGTATGGGTAGACAGTTACACCTACTTTCCCCTACATCTGCTAGTCTACCACTGTAAGAGTTCACACAACTTAGACAACTATGCTAGAGCCCATAATAGCTTGCGGCTGCACACGGAAGTTTCTAGCATGAATAATCTTATGATCCATTTGAACCTGGGTGGCGGTCCAAAAAGAAAAACAGGCAATCCTGGAATACCCAGGTACCTCAATCCACCCAGATGTGAGTTTTAGTTACCACCTTAAGTAAACCATTAATTAACAATCTCACATCTGTCATGGAAATCTCTCAAACCCCAATCCACGTCTACAAGCATAGCATGGCAATATAATAGCAACGTAGAAGTAACTCCCAAGGGTTTGATAAAATAACAGGTAATAGGTACTACCTCAACTACTTCCCAGTACCCACAATTTAATTAGATCCTAATCATGCAATGTTTGAGGAATAGATCTAATGCAATAAAAACTGGGTATGGAAGGTATGATCAAAGTGTTACTTGCCTTGTTGATGATCCGCGAAACCTAGCGATTTGAAGTAACAAGCGGCACACTCCGGGTACTCTATCGCAAACAAACAAGCAGACAATCAGTACTCATCTAATGCACAGGTAAAACTCGAATGAAAGATCCAACCAGAAAGTTCAACTTAAGAACTCCGGTTTGCAAAAAGAATCAACTCGAACGAAGCAACGAAAGTCAAACGGCGAAAGAAACAAGCTTCGTTTACTAATCTGGATCTAGGTCAAATTTTACAGTAGCAAAAACTTGTTTGAGTAGGTTAAACGGAAAGAGAATTTCGAGACGAAACTCTAGGCGCTTGAATCGCCTGATTCTGATAAACGAGCGAAAAGTTAAACAGAAACGAAGATTCGATCAGAAATCGAATCTGAGAAAATCGCGGAAAAATCCGACGAAAAAGAAAAACGGACGAACGGTTAAAGAACGGACGTTCGTTAACAGAGAAAAACTGACGAACGCGTTCGTTAAAACGAACGGTTCGGTGAACGCTCACAAAATAACAAAACCGAAAAAAAACCGATCTAGGGTTTTTTTGAAACGAACGGTTTTTTTTTAAAACAAAACCGGCAACGAACGGCGGCGAGGTACCTCGTCGGGGGCGGGGCTCCTGCTGCTCCGGTGAGGGGCGGCGAGGGCGCGGGGGTGCGGGGTGCTCGGGGGGGTGCGAGGGGGCGGCGAGGGGGCGGCAAACGGCGGCGGCGGCTGCTCCCGTGCTCGGCTCCGGCGGCGGCGGGTGCGGGACAAGGCGGGCGGCGGCGGGATGAGAGAAGGGGGGGGGGGCGGCGGTATATATAGGAGGGGGAGGGGGTGCGGTGGCTTGGAGGAGGGGGCGGCCGGGGAGGCGTGCGGGTGCTGGACTCGGCGAGCGGCGGCGGCGTCGTGCTGGGGAAGGAGAGGGGCGCGGGGTGGGCCGGCGCTCGGCTGGGCTTCGGCCCGGTCGGGCGTCGCGCAGTTTTTTTAAAATACGTTCGGCGGAAAATAATTCATAGAAAATAAATAAAAGTCCAAAAAAGATAAAATAAATTTTCCCCGTCTAGTTAGAAAATCTAGAATAGGGTGAACAATTTTTTAACACAAAATAAATTTTTGAAAACATGCAATATTTTTAATGCAATTAAAATTGCAAATAAAATCTGAATAAAATCCAATAAATGATGTTAACACTTTTTCTCCAGTATTTCAATTGTTTTGGAGAAGTCATATTTTCTCCTCTCGTTTATTTAAAATGAAATATTTTTCCGGAGAGAAAATAATTAAAACCAAAATCCTCGTTTTATAATTTGATGAAAAATCAAATATGAAAATTCGAGAAAATCGCCAACTCTCTCCGAGGGTCCTTGAGTTGCTTAGGATTTATCGAGGATTTGTCAAAATGCAATAAAATATGATATGCAATGATGATCTATGTATAACATACCAAATGGAAAATTTGGGATGTTACACATACGTGGCTTGATTTGATTGGAAGAAAATAAGGCCCATCCCCTGAAAATCAGGGGGGGGGGGGAGATGATTAGATTAGAAAAAAGGAAAAGAACAGCCGTAGGATGAAGTGGGAGCACGGATGGGAGCAGGCAAGTCGGATCCGTGTGGTTCTGCCCATGCAGGCAAGAGGGCATGCACGCAACCAAACAACATGTAGATGATGCATCTGAGGCTGCATTTGCATAGCCAGATTGGGTGGATAAGTGTATGCAATGCGGGTACTGTAGCGCACGACAACCAAACAGGCCATATATCTCTATACTCGAGTATACGTATTTGATGACACCAAGCTGTTTTGGTATGGAGGGCGACTAGCCACCGAAAGGGCGGAACACCTTGAATGCGCCGACCATGCCGGCGATTGATCCCACGGTGGCGGCCACCGACACGACGAGGCAGGTGCCGGTGAGCGCCTTGAGGCAGAGCCACCTCGCGCCCCCGCGCGCCACGGCGCGCTGCTTCATGTACATCTCCACGGGGAAGTAGACGGTGAGCGGCCAGAACGAGAGCGCGCCCATGAGCCCCACGATGGCGCCGAAGGATGGCATTGCCATGACGACCAAGGTGGTCAGGCACACGAACCCCGAGCGCCAGACAAGCCGGAGCGCGCTCAGCGCGAACGGCCCGACCCCAAGTTCCCGCGTGACGAAACCGCTCTCCGGCCATCTGGCGGCGGCCCAGCGCTCGACGAAGGCGAAGATGGGCTGGCAGAAGACCTGGTAGGCGCCGACGAGGTGCACGACGATGGCGCCGTTGGCGACGTCCACCAGCCAGAAGGGCTCGTAGAAGCCAAATCCGGTGAGGAGGTTGTCCGGCGCGTCGTTGCCGAAGGCCGCGTAGCCCATGCACCCGCACATGACGTAGAACGCTGTGGTGGTGGCCACGCTCAGCGCCGTGGCCTTCTTCATCACGGCCGCCTCCGACGGCGGTGGCGACTTGATGGTGTAGGCGAAGGTGATGTTGCCCAGCGCCTGCAGGATGCGCCACAGCTTCTGCATCACGGTGACGCCCGCGATGGCGATGCCAGTGAGGGTGCCTCGGAAGCCGCCGTTGTCATCGGTCTGGGCGATTCCGAGCCCGAGCCCGATGCCGGAGTAGGTGAAGGACATGACGGAGGCGACGACGGAGAGCCACCGTATCTGATCGAAGTTGGGTATCTGAGAGAAGACCATCCGCGCGGCGCCGAAGCCGATCATGTAGGGCGTGCTGGAGCTATGGCACGCGTCGTGGTGCCCCTTGTTGTGGAAGCAGTTGGCCCTCGTGATGGCATGAAAGCTGATGGAGGCGGCGATGGTGTAGCCAATGGTGATGCCGACGAGGTTGGCGTACTGTATGACGCCGCAGAACTTCACCTTGGCGCCGCCGAGGATGGTTCGGACAGCCTCCACGTAGGAGTGGTTCCGGCTGCCGGCGGCAGGGTCGCCGGTGTGGTAGCAGTCGGCGAGAAGCGTGGAGCTGTAGTAGATGACGCCGCCGAAGAGCGCCATGGTGGTGGGACCCGCGACCCAGCCGAGCTGCGCGGTGGCCCAGGCGAGCGAGAGAACGCCGGAGCCGACGACGCCGGTGACGATGTGCGCGCTTGCGGTGAGGACGGTTCCGGTGCGGCGCGGGCGGCCGTCGTCATCGAGCGCGGCCGCGGCGGGGTCGGCGAGGTTGCCGGCCTCGAGAGACACCTCGAGCGGCTGGATGTGCACCATTGCGAGGCTCGTGTTTGGTGGGACGTAGATTTTTAGAACAGCTGCACCCCGGCCCTGGTATCCTGGCTGTCCAATATTGCTTTAAGATCTGCGCAACACAACTAACTTTCCATATGAAAATTTCTCTTTTTTGTTTCTCTCACATAAAAGATGTCTTGAAGTTCAAACCTTTGCAGCGTGGCAAAGCTTTCCATCTAGAATCTAGGATAAATCTTTCAGAATTTTTTGTCAAACATAAATATACAAAAAATGATTTTTTAGATTAAAAAATCATTTTTTGTATATTTATATTTGTCAAAAAAATCTGAAAAGATTTATCCTAGATTCTAGATAGAAAACTTTGCTACGCTGCAAAGGTTTGAACTTCAAAATATGTTTTATGTGAGAGAAACAAAAAAGAGAAATGTGTTTGCACGAATCGCGATGCGCAGAATGGATGGCTAGATAGAGAGGGCCGGGGTGCAGCTGTTCTATTTTATATTTTCGGTGTTTGGTGGCTTGGATTCACGAGTCACACGAAGTGTACATGCTTTACCGAATCGCAGTGGCACTCGGTTCTGTTCAGTGCCTCCGGCAGGAAGGAAGGACGCGAGTTCGAGAAATTGAAGAGGAAGACGAGGGGATGTGAGGCCCCAGTGGTGGACCTCACAGGAATTCGAGAGAGAGGAGGGACGAACAGAGAGGATTGCAGAGAATGAGGAGAGAAACGGAGCAACAGGGAGAGATAGGTTCCGACTTGTCTTTCTTCAGATAACTCGTTCCCTACACAGCAGAGGTATATATACCCACCCACACACGCCATGGCTTACACCTACTACATGCTAGGCCCACTGCCAGTCACACATTGGTGTTGCCCGCCTGCCGAGTGGACCCGGGGTCCATCTGTCGGTTGTCCGGCGACGTTGTAAAGGATGGAGCCGTGACATTCTCCCCTCCTTGAGCTTGAGCCTCCTCCCAAATTGCAACGGACGGAAAACGAGTGCGCAACACATAATAATCTTCCCAGGTTGCATGATCTGCAGTGACACCGTGCCATTGAACTTTGATCTGCGGAATGGCGTTGTTTCCCTTCTTCACCATGCAATGATCCAGAATAGCCTCTGGTTGGAGAGTGACAGCCGATAAATCAAGTGGGTCTGGAAGCTCCTGAAACACTCGAGAGTAGTTGGCAGCTGCGACACATGAAACACGGGATGGATCAAACTAGTATAAGGGAGATCCAAACGATAAGCAGCAGCACCCAGCCAAGCAGTAACTCGGAATGGCCCGAAATATTTCAGAGCTAACTTGCGACACAGACGATTGACCAAGGATGATTGTGCATAGGGTTGTAACTTGAGTAAAACTTGCTCATCCACTGCAAACTCCCGATCCTGACGATGTTTATCTGCCCGAGACTTGATTCGTTGTTGAGCACACAGTAAATTGTCACGCAACATAGCCAGAAAATCCTCATGATCGGCTGCCAATTCCGCAAGAGATGTAGGCAGATCACAAGCATCAATTGGCATAGAACCGAAATTAGGATCCACACCATACATGGCCTTGAAAGGAGTGCTGGGAGGTGTGATACGAGGAATTGTACCAAAATTCCGCCATTGGCAACCAACGCTTCCATCGAGCTGGCCTGTCATGAAGAGCACACCGCAGATACTGCTCTAAGCATTGGTTTACACGCTCCGATTGGCCATCCACCTGTGGGTGGTAGGCTGTAGAGTAACAGAGTTTAGTGCCAATTTCCGTGAACAATTTCTTCCAGAAACTGCTAGTGAATACTTTATCACGATCAAAGGCAATGGATGCCGGCACGCCATGAAGACGGACAATAGTGTCAATGAACACACCCGCCACTGACTGTGCTGCATACGGATGCTTCAGAGGAAGGAAATGGGCGTACTTGGTAAAACGATCGACCACCACCAAAATCACCTCAAATCCCTCTGACTTGGGTATCCCATCAATGAAATCCATGGTTATGTCTTTCCATGGGCGGTCATGAACTGGAAGGGGTTGGAGCAGACCACCAGGCACTGTTCTTTCATGTTTTGCCCGCTGACAAACTTGGCATTGTCGAACCAAGTCCGCCACCTGTTTCTTCAAGCCTACCCAATGGAAATGGTTGGACACCCGCCAGTAGGTAGCACTGACCCCAGAATGACCTCCAACTGCGCTGGAATGCAACACACTAATCAATTTGGTTTGTAAGGTAGAGTTGTTGGGTATCCAGAGGCGACTATTGTAGCGAATCAGTCCTTGGTCCAAGGAATGACCATGTTCAACAGGGCTGTGTACAGCGAGCTGTGCAAGTAACTCCATGGCCACAGAATCAGTTTGATAAGCATTGAGCACTTCCTGCATCCAAATGGGTTGACACACGGAAATGGCAGAAATAGTATACACTTGACGGACAAGAGACAGTGCATCAACATCATTATTGTCAGAACCCTTGCGATACCAGAATTGGAACTGGAGACCCACCATTCTGGCCATAGCTTTACGTTGCAGATCTGAGGTCAGTTGCTGATCCCGTAAATGGCACAAATTCTTATGATCAGTGACAATGGTAAAGATACCTCGCTGGAGTTATGGCCGCCACTTGTCAATCGCCATCATGACAACTAAGAATTCCTTCTCATAAACTGACAGTTTCTGATTTTTAACATCCAAGGCTCTACTAAGATAAGCAATGGGATGATTGTCTTGGGAGAGAATAGCACCAATGCCTGTGGCTGAAGCATCTGTTTCCACTGCAAAAGGTTTACTAAAATCTGGCAAGGCTAACACTGGAGAACTGGTTAGCTGTTTTCAGGGTTTGAAAAGCTACAGTAGCTTGTTCAGTCCACAGAAAGCCCTTCTTTGTCAGCAACCGAGTCAAGGGTTTGGCCATGGTTCCATAATTCCGGACAAACTTTCGATAGTAACATGTCAGCCCAAGGAATCCCCGTAGTTCAGTAGCATTGGTAGGTTGAGGTCATTGTTCCATAGCCAGAGTCTTTTCTGGATCTATAGCCACACCTTCTGAGGAAATCACATGGCCCAAGTAATGAATTTCAGTCTGACTAAAAGAGCATTTGGAAAGCTTCACAAACAACTGATGCTCACGCAAGGTCTGTAGTACCGAGCGAAGATGCTCCAAATGTTCCTCCCAAGTGATACTGAAAACTAGAATGTCGTCCAGAAACATGATGACATACTTGCGATTACCTGGAGCTAAAATGTTGTTCATTAAGCACTGAAATGTTGGTGGTCCATTGGTCACCCCAAATGGCATAACACGAAATTAGAAGTGTCCTGAATGTGTCTTGAATGCAGTCTTCTCCTCATCCGCTTCATGCATACGAATTTGGTGGTAACCTGCCCTAAGGTCCAGCTTGGAGAATTTTTTGATCCCGCCAGTTCATCAAGTAATTCGTCGACAATAGCAAGAGGGAATTTGTTCTTCACAGTGATGGCGTTGAGTTTGCGGTAATCCACGCAGAAACGCCAGCTACCATCTTTTTTCTTAACCAGGAGTACTGGAGAGGCGTATGTGCTCATGCTAGGTTTCACAATCCCTGCTTTGAGTATATCTGCCACTTGTCGTTCAATCTCATCTTTCTGTTGTGGCGATTATTGATAAGGTCGAGAGTTAGGAGGATTATGTCCCACGTCCAAGTTAATTGCATGATCATACACTCTGCGTGGAGGCAGGCCAGTTGGAGTTTCGAACACATCTTGAATTCTGTCAAAACTACAACTAGATGTAACACCCACGATGCGGCTATATCTCCCACGTGTCGATGCACGACTTAGAGGCATAACCGCATTGTGGTTTTGTCGCAAGAAGGGTCATCTTCACACAATCCCATGTAATGAACAAGAATGGGATAAAGAGTTGGCTTACAATCGCCACTTCACACAATCCATAAATAAATCATACATCAAACAAAGTACACACATAGGTCCGACTAAGGAACCAAAATAAAAGAAGACAACCCCAAATGCTAGATCCCCGATCGTCCCAACTGGGCTCCACTACTGATCATCAGGAAACGAAACATAGTAACGACCAAGGTCCTCGTCGAACTCCCACTTGAGCTCGGTTGCATCACCTGCACTGGTATCGTCGACACCTGCAACTGTTTTGGTAGAATCTGTGAGTCATGAGGACTCAGCAATCTCACACCCACGAGATCAAGACTATTTAAGCTTATAGGAAGGATGTGGTAATGAGGTGGAGCTGCAGCAAGCACTAAGCATATATGGTGGCTAACATACGCAAATAAGAGCGAGAAGAGGAGCAACGCAACGGTCGCGAAGCTAGAAATGATCAAGAAGTGATCCTGAAACTACTTACGTTCAAACATAACCCAAAAGCCGTGTTCTCTTCCCGGACTCCGCCGAAAAGAGACCATCACGGCTACACACGCGGTTGATGCATTTTAATTAAGTCGAGTGTCAAGTTCTCTACAACTGGATATTAACAAATTCCCATGTGCCACATAACCGCGGGCACGGCTCTCGAAAGTTTATACCCTGCAGGGGTGTCCCAACTTAGCCCATTATAAGCTCTCATGGTCAACGAATGATATTCCTTCTCCCGGGAAGACCCGATCAGTCTCGGAATCCCGGTTTACAAGACATTTCGACAATGGTAAAACAAGACCAGCAAAGCCACCCGATGTGCCGACAAATCCCGATAGGAGCTGCACATATCTCATTCTCGGGGCACACCGGATGAGCAAGACGTCGGGTTGGCATAGACCCTGGTTGCCCAGGGGGCGCCGGACATCGCTCGGTTTGGACCAGCACTCGAAGGAGCACTGGCCCGGGGGGGTAAATAAAGATGACCCTTGAGTCTGCAGAACCCAAGGGAAAAAGGCTTAGGTAGGCAAATGGTAAAACCAAGGTTGGGCCTTGCTGGAGGAGTTTTATTCAAAGCGAACTGTCAAGGGGGTCCCATAAATCACCCAACCGCGTAAGGAACGCAAAATCAAGGAACATAACACCGGTATGACGGAAACTAGGGCGGCAAGAGTGGAACAAAACACCAGGCATAAGGCCGAGCCTTCCACCCTTTACCAAGTATATAGATGCATTAATTAAAATAAGATATATTGTGATATCCCAACAATATCCATGTCCCAACATGGAACAAACTTCATCTTCACCTGCAACTAGCAACGCTATAAGAGGGGCTGAGCAAAAGCGGTAACATAGCCAAACAACGGTTTGCTGGGAAAGGTGGGTTAGAGGCTTGACATGGCAATATGGGAGGCATGATATAGCAAGTGGTAGGTAGCGCGGCATAGCAATAGAGCGAATAACTAGGAAGCAAAGATAGAAGTGATTTCGAGGGTATGGTCATCTTGCCTGAAATCCCACAAGGAAGAAGAACGAGTCCATGAAGAAGATAAACGGACGTAGTCGAACGAATCCTCACAACTCCGGAACGAAACCGAAGATAACGAGAGACGCAAACCGGAAAGAAGCAAGCAACATGGTAAACCAACAAGCATAAACATGGCATGATGCACAATCAAGTATGATGTATGTCCATTTAAATAAGGCATGGCATGGCAAAGTGCAACAAACAACACTACAAATTAAGTGGAGCTCAATATGCAACGAGTTGCATATTGACGAAACACCACATGACTTATTTAGTTCTCTTTTGTTTATGCTACTCATCAATATTAAATGTTGGTTAACATGGCAAGAGGTGAAACATAAATAAACTAACTATTTAGGCAAGTTTAAATGAGGCTGGAAACAACAAACAACAATTCCGGAAAATCCTCATGTGCATATTTTAGATTTGGTACTGTTCTGCCTAAAACCATATTTTATTGTATTTAAACAGGAAAATAAAGTGCAACATTTTAAACTATGCATTTTCCTACCCCATTTACATATAAAGTTTATAAAATTTGGAGCTACGGTTATTTAGTTATGAAATAAATCATTTTAACATGGCATTTAAGCAAATTAATGCAAACAACAATTTAAACATTTTAAACATGGATGAAACTTGCATATTATGAGACTAGACAGAAATCTAAGCATTTTTCATATATGAAGTTTTTACATATGATGCATTGTTAAAGTGTTATTATATGCATGATGTTTGAGGGTTTTTCCGTAAAACTGCAGTTCTCTGGATAATGCTAAAATCGCAGGCAGGAAAAAAACACTATACGGGCTGAAACTGAGATCTGGCCCAGGGCGCGGGGAAGCTGCTCACATCGGGCCCTTGAGGCCTTTGGCCCGGGTTGTGGAAGAGGCAGGCTGGAAGGGGGGCACTGGGCCTGGAGGCTGCTGGGCTGATGCGGGTGAAGAAGGGCGACGCGGTGGCCCAGGCACGCTGGCGGCACGGTCAACGCGAGCGGGCGGGGTGTCAAGGCAGAGGCGCCATCCTTTGCTCGACAAGAAGCAGAGCAGCGGCGCCCTGGAACTTGCGGGAGACGGCGAAGGCAAGGGGAATCCAGCCGGATCCAAGGCGGAGCGACCGGATCAAGGCAGCGGTGGTGGAGATCGTCGGAGATGAGCTTGAGGCGTCGGCCATGGGACTTGGCGCGCGGGGGAGGAAAACGGGCGGAGGAGCATGCTCCCGTCCAGATCCAGCCGGATCGACGGCGAGGCGGGACGCAACAACGGCGGCCATGGCGCCGTGGAGAAGTTCCTGGAGAGGGAGAGAGAGGTGACGGTGAGGAGAGAACAGAGCAGAAGGGAGAGGTGAAGGGCAGGGCGTCGTGACCTGGTCCTGCTGCAGGGGTCGACGGGGTACGGTCCAGGTGGCTGGGCTCGCCGGAGCTCGGACGGGTGACACGGCGGTGAGATCCGGGCGCGGGGGTTCCATTCCCGGCGCCGGAATGGAGGCGGGGTGCACCGACGAGGTGAGGAGCGCTCGGGCGCTGCTGCAGGCACTGGGGTTCTGGTTGGAGGAGCGGTCCTCCGATCGCTGGTGGTTGGGGGCTCGAGCAGAGAGGTTGTTGGCCGGATTGGAAGGAGGCTGCGGGATTGGCCAGCGCAGAAGGAGAGTAGCAGGTGCGTGGATCGGGAGTGGAGGCGATGGGTTGGTCTGGTGTTGAAAACGAGGCGGATTTTTGATCGGGGAGATGAGTGCAGCGGCGGCGGCAGGGACAAACTTCCTAAATTTTAGGGTTATGCTAGAGTTTGGTCCGGTGTATATATAGCAGGTAGATTAGTTTAGGGGCTATTCGGGCCCTCCGATTATAATCGGATGGTCCGAGATAAATAGGTTAGGAGAGTCAAAGAAGAAACCGAAGATGTTTTATAGATGTTAGGGGATGATCTGAATGCAACGGTCACGACCGAGCGGTTTGGGGAAGTTTTGGACACGGGCGAGGGGTCTATGCACTGCGCAAGGAGGGGTTAGGCGGTCACGGTCAAGAGGGAAGCGGAAATTTGATAGATCTGAAATGGTCAACGAAGGCAAGGGGGGAACGCGGCAACTACGAATGGACCACGAGTTTAAGAAAACATGCGGATGCAATGCGGATGATTCAATGATGAATGCAACAAATAAATAAAGCACACGACGACAACGAAATACATGGAAGTCTTCTGGAGCGTCGGTCTCGGGGCGTTACACTAGATCTTCTGGATGCGAGCCCGACTTAGAAACTGCATTACCGGAAGAAGGATCAACCACTGCCATAGCCCAAATATCATTGCCATGTAGAGCTTTTTCCAATTGCTCTATCGACATCGGTTGCAATTTCATAGGGGAAACAGGTTGAACACCTTGAAGGGAAATCATAGCACCACCATGTACAATCTGTAACGATTTTCCCTCCCAATCACAAGTCATTGGACTATGACATTTCAACCAATCCATCCCCAAGACAACATCATATGCTCCCTGCTGGAGCACTCGCATTGGTGTTTCAAAAGTGTGACCCTGTGCCCACCAAGTCAAATTCGGGGCCTGAAACTTGGATTCCATAGCTTGACCATTTGCAACGGTAACTTTCACTGATGGAACAGTGACCAAGTCCAACGAAGCGCGCTTGGCAAAGTTTTCATCCACAAAGCTGTGACTACTGCTTGAGTCCACGAGTGCTAACATGACTTGGTTGCCTACCAGAGCTCGGATGCGAATTGTTTCAACATTATCAGCCCCAGAAACAGCATGAGTCGAGATCTAATAGCATTCCAAATTTCGAGGTTCACTCAATAGCTCCAATGCTTGGACAACATCTTCAGTCAAAATTTCACCGTGCTCTCCGAATTGGATTGTAAGGAGTTGCATAGGCTTTTTACACTGATGTTCCTTACTACATTTCTCTCCACAACAAAAGCATAAACCATTGGCATGTCGGAAATCGTGAAACCGATGCTCTCTACAAAAATCATCTGATGACTTTTCAGACCTGGTTGCACAGATGGAATTGTGGACTGAACTGACTGATGTTACATCTGCCTCTGAAACCTTGGTTTATGTCTTTGTAACTGTAATTCTTCTTCCTGGATCTTCGCGAGACACACTGCTCGTGTTACGCTAGCGGGTGTGATGCGGAGCATCCCTCGACTACCCGCACCGACACTCCATCACCACCGCAAGCACCAAGAGGGCCAATGACAAGAGCACGTGCACGCAACATCGAGAACGAGGTCACTTCTTTCCTCTCCAAGTTTCGTCCGGTTTCACATGAGAATGGGATTCTACTGTCGGTGTCAAAACCGGCGGATCTCGGGTAGGGGGTCCCGAACTGTGCGTCTAGGATCGATGGTAACAGGACACGGGGGACACAATGTTTACCCAGGTTCGGGCCCTCTCTACCCCAGATCCGCCGGTTTTGACACCAACATTGGTGCTTTCATTGAGAGTTCCACTGTGCCGTCGGCAAAGGATTCGATGGCCCCTTCGATCGTCAGTAATGGCGTCGTTCAGGGAGAAACTTTTCTCCCCGGACAAATCTTTGTGTTCGGCGGCTTCGTACTGCGGGCCAACTCCCTTGGCCGTCCGGAGCAGGTCGATAGCTATGCCCCTGGCCATCAAGTCAGATTTGGAAGCTTGAACTACGTCACGGATATCCGTGGAGACTTGATCTTCGATGGATTTGGGACCGCGGCGATCGCTCCCCTTCTCTCCGATGAACATGACTTAAATCTGTCATCGGATCACACCCAGGGGATGGATCCTGTTGCTGCAACGGCCTCAGTTCTGAAGTAGATCATCCCCTCCAAGGCCATAAAGTCCGCGGCGTTGGAGCCGCACACGGACTCGACATCCGGCAATGCTCGCGTCGACGGAACTCCGGACTCGTCTCCGGCCACACATTCCGGATTAAGTGCGCCTACAGACACCGAGCTGGATCGGTTATCGATTTTTGAATTTAGCGCCGCAGACATCTTCCAGCATTCGCCTTTGGGTGACGTACTAAATTCTTTGAAGAACTTGTCCTTGGAGGAAGATTCACAGCCGAACTATGTTCGGTTCGAGCTAGAGGCGGACGATGAGGAATTTCGCTTCCCACCCGCCACCCACTTCATAGCCATCGTCGATGACTTAACCGGCGTGCTTGACTATGGCTCCGAAGACATCGATGGTATGGACGACGATGCCAACAGGGAGCAAGGCCAAGACCCACCATTCACTGGACGTTGGACGGCCACCTCTTTGTACGATGTGTACATGGTTGATACACCTAAAGGATCTGGCGACGATAAAGAAGAGACGGATAAGAACAAACCCTCTGAGACGAAGTCCAAGCGCCGGTGCCCCAAACGCCGTTCTAAGCCTCGTCGCTCAAAGGATGGCAACACTGGCACCGGAGAAAATAGTACTCTGGGCGACGCCGAAAACAATGAAGACCCTGTCGGCGCTGCATCCGAACAGGAGGAACATGACAACACGCAAGACAACCCTGATGAACAGGCCATAGAAGATAACTCGGAGGACGGTAGTTACCACCCACCCTCCGAAGAAGAGACAAGCCTCAGCAATGAAGACTTCATCGTGCCGGAGGACCCTCTGGAGCAGGAGCGTTTTAAACTCCAGCTCATAGCCACCGCAAGGAGCCTGAAAAAGAAACAACATCAGCTTCAAGCCGAACAAGATCTACTTGTCGACAGATGGACCGACGTCCTGACAGCCGAAGAATATGGCCTCAAGTGCCCGGCAAAGAGCTACCCGAAACGCAGACTGCTACCTCAATTTGATGAGGAGGCACCGGAGCACACATCTCCCTCGCCTAATGCGGAACGACCACCGCGTGGTCAAGACAGGGCGTCCGACTGGCCACCTCGTGGCCGGGACAAAGTGGCAACTCAGGCCGAACAACAGCCTGCCCCACCGCCTCACAAAAATAGAGACGGAAGAGTTCGGGGTCACACATACGACCTCCGGCAAATCCTGGACGATAGAACAGGACACACAAGATCGACCTACGGATTGCGAGGGCGTGCCTCGAGGCATGAGGAAGGCTACCTATTCAGACGTGATAAACCTAACCACACCCGGTCCGAATGCCGCAAACGGAATGCATTAGAGCTACGCTGCAATACGGCACAGTACAGAGGTGCCGCACACCCTCTCTGCTTCACAGACGAGGTACTGGATCACGAATTCCCTGAGGGGTTCAAGCCCGTCAATATGGAATCATATGATGGCACAACCAATCCCGCAGTATGGATCGAGGACTTTATCCTCCACATCCACATGGCTCGAGGAGATGATCTCCACGCCATTAAATACCTCCCACTAAAGCTCAAAGGGCCAGCTCGGCATTGGCTTAACAGCCTGCCTGAAAATTCTATCGGCAGCTGGGAGGACTTGGAAGAAGCTTTCCTAGACAACTTCCAAGGAACCTATGTCCGGCCACCACACGCCGAGGACCTAAGCCACATAGTTCAACAACCTAGAGAATCAGCCAGAAAATTCTGGACTAGGTTCCTAACCAAAAAGAACCAGATCGTTGACTGTCCGGATGCCGAGGCCTTAGCAGCCTTCAAACACAGCATCCGTGACGAATGGCTAGCACGCCATCTCGGCCAAGAAAAGCCGAAGTCCATGGCAGCCCTCACGACACTCATGACCCGCTTTTGCGCAGGAGAGGACAGTTGGCTGGCCCGTAGTAACAATACGACCAACAAAACAAGCCCCTCCGAGGCCAATAACAGCACCGGCAAGCTCCGGCGCAATAGAAACAAACGCCGAAGCAACGGCGATAACACCGATGACACAACAGTTCATGCAGGGTTCAGTGGCTCCAAGTCCGGCCAGCGAAAGAAGCCCTATAAAACGAGCAACGGAAAACAATCCAGCTTGGACCGCATACTTGATCGTCCTTGCCAAATTCATGGCACCCCAGACAAACCATCCAACCATATCAATAGAGATTGCCGGGTCTTCAAACAAGCCAGCAAAGCAAATAGCAGAGGCAAAGAAGGGGAATCGTAGAGCGAGAACGACGACGAAGAGCCCCGGCAACAAAACACCAGGGGGCAAAAGAAATTTCCCCCTCAAGTCAAAACGGTGAACATGATATACATTACACATATCCCCAAAAGGGAGCGCAAGCGCGCACTCAGGGACGCCTACGCGGTAGAGCCAGTCGCCCAAAAATTCAATCCGTGGTCATCATTCCCGGTCACCTTCGATCGACGAGACCACCCCACTAGTATCCGCCACGGCGGCTCAGCCGCACTAGTTCTTGACCCAATTATTGATAGGTTCCACCTAACTCGAGTCCTGATGGACGGTGGTAGCAGCCTCAACCTGCTCTATCAAGACACAGTGCAGAATATGGGAATTGACCCCTCACGAATCAAACCAACAAAGACCACCTTTAAAGGAGTCATTCCAGGCGTAGAGGCCCGTTGTACGGGCTCAATAACGCTGAAAGTAGTATTCGGTTCTCCGGATAACTTCCGAAGCGAAGAACTAATCTTCAATATTGTTGTCACGACCAGTTTTTCAATAAAATAATTATTGAGAGACCAATCCCTTTTACGGACCAGCGAGGAAGAATTCCTTCTCACTGGTAGACAATATCTTGGTCACAGAAGAAAAATACCAGGAGTACTAAATATAATACAAGGTTGAGCAGAGACTGCCCACCAATTTATTACATGCATGCCGATAAAACAAGACGGCGGGTAGGGTGGCAAACTACTAACTCACGATGATAACGGTGGTGGAAATATCATCGCGAAGCGAGTGATATGATTCCAGAAGACTACAACTCTTCGAGCGTCGGAGTGAGGCTCGAGAAGACTTATTGCGGGTGGCGGAAGCGTATACAATACAAGTGACCAATATCCGGGATCACGCAGGACTGACTGGGACTCCTCTAGGCAGCGGACGCGCTATCAAACTCTTCATCCAAGAGATCGCCTTCGTCAACATCTGGCCAAATCAACAAGCCAGGTGAGTACTATGAAAGTACTCGCAAGACAGTTCGGACATAAGACATAACAAATGCAAACATGAAGCATATGAACAAGTTAACCCGTGCGTTCAGACATAGAGATAATAAATACTGGGTGCCAAGCGAGGGTCTGAATGACGCCTCGAGCGGAAACTGTAGAATAGTAATACTGGTGCCAAACGAGTGTCTGAAAGACTCATCAAGCGGAAAATGCGGAATAATAATACAGGTGCCAAACGAGTGTCTGAAAGACTCCTCGAGCGGAAAATGCGGAATAATAATACAGGTGCCAAACGAGTGTCTGAAAGACTCCTCGAGCGGAAAATGCGGAATAATAATGCGGGTGCCAAACGAGTGTCTGAAAGACTCCTCGAGAGGAAAATGCAGAATAATAATGCCACAGTCGGGCGTCGAGGCGACACCACATAAAGGGCTTGCAACAGAAAATAAAGACAGTGCATGCCACAGTCGGACGTCTGTGCGACATCACATAGAGGGATTATATTTAAAGTAAGAAACAAGTACACGCCACAGTCGGACGTCTGCGCGACGTCACATAAAGGGCTTATATCACAGCTCAATAATACAATCGTTCGGGAACATAAATTATCACAAGCATGCGACAAATATAAAGTTAGTCCATCCACAGGAATAACAATAAAACTGGATTTACCACTTGAGCTTGTTCACCGGGGACAAGTTTTTCACACGGATAGATATGGATATAATGTTTACACTACTTGATCATGGATACGATGATTTGGAAAGAATTGACTCTGCAGAGTTTGTACTTAACCACAGCCAACGGATTTCAGTAGTCATGGGGACTAGTTCCGTCTACGGTGTTTTGGAAGAAACACGTCTAACCAGTACACACCCAATTCAACCATCCGAAGCCAGGGATCACCCTCGGCAACATTCAAGAAAAACCTTGAGACGGGGAGGCTACAACCTCGCGTAGCATGGGATCAAATTTCTATACGCGCGCTCTAAGGGGGTGCCCCCCCTCTCGGTCCCAACCGGAAACACCCATGCCCCCTGACCGGATGACTGGCTTTAATCCTGGGCCAAGGTACCATCATCCCGGCCTCTCTATTTGGTGTGTACACGGAAAGAGGTTACCAACTTACTAAACCGCATCCTGGCAATGAGACATGTGGTAGCACGGAAAGGGGAAAGAACGGTAACGTGGCTCCAACCACGTTAACGTCGGAGGAAGTCGGATGACACAAGGCTGGTATGCTACAACAGTACCACCTTGCTGCCCTTCATGTCACCACATGATTTGGCCATCTCTCATCAGAGATCATCGCAACTTTGGAACATGCGGGAAAAGAACGATAACGTGGCTCCCACCACGTTAACGTCGGAGAAAGTCGGATGACGCAAGGCTGGTATGCTACAACAGTACCACCTTGCTGCCCTTCATGTCACCATATGATTAGGCCATCTCTCATCAGAGATCATCGCGACTTTGGAACAACCGGGTCGTTGCCTTACAAGCACGAGGTATTTACCGACACTCATATGCCACGCACAAACTCTCACGTGAACATGTAAAACACCTGTCATATCAAATGTTCAAAACATGCTTGCCTGGTTTGGAGAAGTCGGAGTCTAGCTTGGCGAAGTTCGCGGCTCCTTCACCTCTTCCGGAACCTACGGCAATCACGAAACGGGTACTAACGTGAAAACCAACACTTGCACAGAAACTTTTCCAAAAAAATTTCAAATAAATCCCATAAAAAACTAGACAAAATTTGAAGATTGTCAGAAAAAGAATCACTCAAAAATACCTTTTTATTAAAGAGTTATAAAGGTTTCTGTCCAGGGACTTATCTGTAATGAAACAGAAAAGTTCCAGGGTTCTAACTGAGAAAACAGAAAACGCTTCAGTTGGGAGTGCGTAAGCGCAAAGGAGAAAACGTATTTGCCCGAAGGCGCCAACAGAAAACGGTTCGGAGGAGAATAGAATAGAGGCTGACAGGCGGGGTCCACCTCTCAGGTTTAAAAAGCTCGCCGGCGCCCGAAGACTGCGGTGGACGCCGGCGTCGAACCAAGGCGAGTTAGGAGAAACGGAGGGTACCAAGAGCTTCAGCGTCTTCTTCCGCGTCGGTGGGTGGTGGACTCGTCCAACGGGGAGCACCACGTCGACGGCGACACTATCTCCGGCGGACGGCGGCTCGGGTGAGGATGGGGAACTCCGGTGGAGGGCTGCAAACTACGAATTGAGGCGCGGGTCAGAACGAGGGATGCAAGGTGAAGCTACTGGCAAGAGAATGGAGGCGGAGGAGCGCACACGGGGGCGAATTGGGCTGGATCCCGTGGCGGGTCGCGGCGGCCGGAGTCGAGGAAGGAGACCTCCTCGGGGCTCTACCAGTGGCTAGGCTTGCTCTAGGGGGAGTGCAGGGATGGTGGGTGCTCGAGTTGAAGCTCGGGGCCTCTATTTATAGGTAGATCGACGGGGTGGCCGTGAACGGAGAATCTCCGGCGAGCGATTACGGCAGAGCAGTGGATTGGCAGGTGGTTTGAGCGGCCAGGTAGCGTCAGTGGAGGTTACTGGAGTCGTTTCACAGCTAAACGGAGATGGCCTTGGCGTAATGGCGTCGGTCCACGGTGAGGTGACCGCACGGGCTCAATGGCGGCAGAGAGCGTGCTCCGCGCCCTGCGGTTCACGACGAGAGCGGCAGCGCGTTCGGGGGAGTGGAAGGCCACGCGGCGAGCTCCGGTGGTTTGGGCGGCGCTGGGTGGCGTCGTCGGCGCCGTGTCTCCCGCTGGCGTCCGCAAAGCCGCCGCCGGCGTCGGTCACGGGGCGGCGCACCTTCTGCTGCTCGTCGCCGACACCCGCAAGGCGCCAGGTGTTCGTGCGGTGCAGGAACAAGAGGGCGGGGACGAGGAGCAAGGCGATGCGGTGGTACTGGCGAGATCGATGTCCTTCTCTGAAGAAAACGACAGCAAGCCACTGACTGAATCTCTGAATTTTTCTAAACTTGATACAGACAGTGCACTGCAGGTGTTCGACAGGAGGATTTTGCAATGAGATAAATTTTTCTGGACCTGTAACTTGGTGAGGTGACCACTCAATGCACCCAGAGGCTGCCTGATTTTACTTGGAATTTTTGGAGAAGGTTTTGAATGAATTTCACCAAATTTGACAAATCTGGTCCAAACTTGCAGCAAGTGTAGTTTGAAAAATTTGAACTGAAGACCAGTGGATCTTCATGGATCTTGGTTGAGGGTTCAAAGGACTAGGAGGGGAAAAAGGTTTGGGGGCAAAAATCAAGAAAGAAAGTGGAGTTCCTTTGCAAATCTCCAAGTGCTAGGAAAGAAGGCAGAAATTTATTTGAATAGAATATAAATGGAAATAATCACATGGGGAGGTTCAACTTGCTGGATTCGATGCAAATCATGATCCAAAGGTGAGGAAAGGGTTAGGAGAGGGGATTTGCACTAAGGCCATGGCAAGAAGGAATTGTTGAAAGTGGCAAAGGATTTTCCAAAAGCCATAGTGCAAATTTCAAGGAGATTTTCAAAAGTCATTTCCCAAGTGAAAATATTTTGTCTTGAGTCCAAGTGAAAAGCAAGAACCTCCAAGACCAAAGATAGACCTTGGTTGAATCCAAATAAAACTTTTGCCATAAGGAAAAATATTTGAGAGTGAGAGTTCTCTTGAAGAAAAATTTAAATCACTCCCCTCAAGTCAAATAAAAATCATTTGAAAAAATCCAAATAAAAACTTGGGTGTCACAACACCTACCCCCTTAGGAAAAATCTCGTCCTCGAGATTTCTGCTGATCCTCAAATAGATATGGATGTTCTGCCCGAAGGAAATCTTCCCTTTCCCATGTAGCTTCATCCTCAGTGTGGTTGCTCCACTGAACCCTGAAAAAGTTTGTCGTTTTCTGACGGGTCCTCCGTTCAGACTCTTCTAAAATCTTTACTGGCCTTTCTCTGTAGGTGAGATCTGGTTGCATATCAATGTCCTCATGAGGTACATGCTTTTCTGGGTTGCTCACACATTTTCTTAACTGTGAGACGTGGAACACGTCATGGACGTCTGACAGCTCCTTGGGTAGGTCTAGTTGGTAGGCTACCGTGCCTCTTCGTGCCTTTAGACAAAATGGTCCAATAAATCTTGGGGCTAGCTTCCCCTTAATTTTGAACCGTTGTAGACCCCTCATAGGAGATACTCGGAGGTATACGGAATCACCGGGTTCAAAGCTGACCTCACGGTGCTTCTGATCATAGTAGCTCTTTTGGCGGCTCTGTGCTGTCTTGAGTCTGTCCCGGATTTATTTAACTTTCTCCTCGGCCTCTTTAAGCATGACTGGGCCGAAGATACGGCTGTCACCTGTTTCTGACCAATTTAGTGGGGTACGACACCTCCGTCCGTACAATGCTTCAAAGGGTGCCATTTGCAAGCTGGCTTGGTAACTGTTGTTGTAAGCAAATTCGGCATACGGCAAACTCTCTTCCCAACTGGATCCATAGGTGAGCACACAGGCTCTTAGCATATCCTCTAGGATCTGGTTCACAGGTTCCGCCTGTCCATCAGTCTGAGGGTGGTATGCTGTACTGAAGGCTAGTTGTGTGCCCAGAGCTTGTTGTAGGTGATCCCAAAATTTGGAGACAAATTGGGTGCCTCGGTCTGATATTATAGTCTTTGGGACTCCGTGCAAGCAAACTATACGAGAGAGATAAAGCTTTGCCAGTCTTTGTGTGGAGTAGGTAGTCTTCACGGGAATGAAATGAGCAACCTTGGTTAGTCGGTCTGTGATAACCCATATGGCGTCATTCCCACGTTGTGATCGGGGTAATCCGACGATGAAATCCATTCCTATTTCATCCCACTTCCACTCCGGTATCCTGTTTGGCTGGAGTAGCCCTGCTGGCTTTTGATGCTCGGCCTTGATGCGCTGACACGAATCGCAACAAGCAATGAATGTGGCTATATCTCTTTTCATACCGTGCCACCAAAATCTTTCCTGAATGTCCTTGTACATTTTGGTTCCTCCAGGATGAATCGAGTATGGAGCGGTGTGGCTTTCCGTCAAGATCTGTTGCTTGAGTTCCTCAATGTTAAGCACGCAAAGTCTGTCTCGGTACCATAATGTTCCTTCACTGTCGGTGACGAACTCGGAAGTCTTACGAAGATTCATTTTCTTCTTTATGCCTTCGATGCTGGGATGTCCCTGTTGAGCCTTCTTGATTTGTTCCACCAGGGTGGGTTGTATCTCCAGGTTCGATACGGTGCCCTCGGAGACTAACATCATGTTGAGCCTAGCGAACTCTCACTGAAACTCAGGCCTCAAATTTTGCTGACCGTCACTGTCCGGGCTGGGGTTTCGACTAAGGGCATCGGCCACTACATTTGCTTTCCCTGGGTGGTAGTGAATGCCGACGTCATAGTCTTTGACCAGTTCCAACCAGCGTCGTTGGCGTAAATTCAGCTCTGGCTGTGTGAAAATATATTTGAGGCTCTTATGGTCTGTATATATTTCACAGCGATTTCCCAACAGAAAGTGCCTCCACTCCTTGAGTGCATGTATGACTGCTGCTAGCTCCAAGTCATGTGTTGGGTAATTTTCCTCATGTTTTCGCAGCTGCCTGGAGGCATATGCGACAACCTTGCCATCCTGCATTAGTACGCATCCGAGTCCTTTCCGGGATGCGTCACAATACACCTCAAAGTTCTTGTGTATGTCTGGCACAGTTAAGACCGGTGCGGTTGTCTGCTTCTTCTTGAGTTCTTGGAACCTCTGCTCGCATGCTTCCGTCCATACAAATTTCTTGTCCTTCTTGAGTAACTGTGTTATAGGTTTTGCCACAGTGGAGAAACCTTCAATAAATCTTCTGTAATATCCGGCCATTCCCAGGAAACTCCACACATCAGTAACATTGGCGGGTGGCTTCCAGTCCAGTATGGCCTTGACTTTTTCTGGGTCTACGGCCACGCCTTCTTGGTTCAGTATATGGCCCAAGAAGCCAACTTGTCTTAGCCAAAATTTGCACTTGCTAAATTTGGCGTACAACTGATGCTTCCTCAATTCTCCCAAAACAATTCTGAGGTGCTCAGCATGCTCTTCGGGTGTCCTCGAGTAAACCAGAATGTCGTCAATGAATACCACCACAAATTTGTCCATGAATTTCATGAACACTTTGTTCATGAGGTGGACGAAATATGCAGGGGCGTTCGTTAGTCCAAAAGGCATCACTGTGAACTCGTATAACCCATATCTGGAAGTGAATGCTGTCTTGGGGATATCTTCCGGACTACGGTGCTCATTCTCCAAGGTGATGGCCTTGTCCACCAGCGTCTTAAAATCCGGAAAGGTGTGCACAATCAGTTGGCATCTCAGTGCTGGTGCCAGGCCGTCTAGGAATTTTTCCATCTTCTTGCTTTCTGTCATGTGCTCGTCGTAGGCATAACGAGACATCTGGGTGAACTGACCATTGTACTCTGTCACTGACATGCCTCTTTGCTTCAGGTCATCAAACTCTCTCTTCTTGATCTTTAGGATGCTTCTGGGGATGTGTGCCCCACGGAAGCCTTCCTTGATCTCTTCCCAGGTGATGTTGTGTTCCCTGGGATGCATGTGTAGGAAGTTTTCCCACCATGCTGCGGCTGCTCCAGTAAGGTAGTGTGGTGCATAAAGCACCTTCTCATGATCTGAGCACTGAGCAATAATCAGTTTCCTTTCAATCTCACGAAGCCAATCATCAGCTTCCAGCGGTCTGTCGGTGTGAGCAAAAGTTGAGGGGCGAGTCTTCTGTAACTCAGATAACTTGGAATGGGGTTGATAGGGTTCACGGTGGTTTCCCATATTGATGACATGGTTCATCATCTCTTGGTGCTGTTGCTGGCTTTGCTCGAAGAGACGGCATACTTGAGACAGTGCTGCTTCGCTGTCCTGTTGGCTGGACTGACCCTGAGTGAAATTGTTGCTGGTCTGTGTCCCGTAAACCTCTTCTGGCTGATTGGGCATGGAGCGAGTCCACGGGCGAGACATTTTTCCAGTCTGGGGTATTATTTGCAAAACCCATGAGAAAAACTGTGTAGCACAAGAAAAATCTCGCAAAGGCAATAATCAAAAGGCTTCAAGGTTTTCAAAGGAACACAAATGATTTTTTTTTTTGGAGAAGAAGTGCTTAACATAAATCTTACATGCGAAAAGCAAACACGTGATACAGCACTCAGGATGCGCGTACACATCCTGACATGTTATTAAAACTAGCGTACTACTCCTGAAGGCAGCAAACACACCAATACAAACTATCATACAGGAATAAACAGCACATCATACAGGCAGACATAACACGCGGCTACTCGGTGCTCTCAGTCGGAGATGGTGAAGATCTCCTTCCCCTTGCCGATGGCAAGGCACAGCGGTCCAGGAGAATCAACCTCCACCTCCTCTCTAGCTGGCTCCTGGCGCGTGACGCTGCGCTGCGGTGATGGTGCGGGGGCGACTGGTGGTAGAGCGTGTGCGGCAGGTGGTGCGGCTCTGACTGGAGTAGGAGCGATGACTCGGTCGAACTCCTCAGTGGTAGGCAGACGGCGAGCAGTGGCCAAAATGGCCGGTGCATACGAGGCTGAAGACGAGATGAATGTCAGAGGCGGCGCCGTGTGGAGAAGCTCCTTCCTGCTGGCAGGACCGCCCCGGACTAAGTCCATGCGGGCAGCCACAAGATCATCTACGAGGTTGTCGAAAGACTCCTCCAGAGCCTTGAGATACTCCACAACCATCTCGATGGCTTCATCTTGTTCTCCCCGATGGCAGGCAAATGCATAGTGGCTGGTGTAAGGCACATGGCATGGGAGGTAGCGGTAGCGACGAGTCTTCATCATAGGAAGGATGTCCCGAAGGCGAGCTATCGCCTCACGGGCAGCCATCTGCATGGCATGCCTCTCCGTAGGCATGGCCCTTCCCACAAAACGGAAGTGGCGAGCAGCAGAACGTCCTCCCTTGAATTGCACCACAGCCTGGTGCATAGACACGTCGTCACTGAGCTTGTGCTGGTAGAGTGTGAACTCCGGGCGAGCTGCTGGCCCGATCGCGAGCTTGGTGATGGAGACGAGGAGCTTGACAAACCCCTCGGGCACGTTGGTGAACACTCGATTCTCACAGCTGCTGCCAGCCATCTACAAAAGTAGGCAAAAATTCTGAGTAGTCATGTCATAAATTTATGATGACCAACAGAAAATAGCTACAATTGCAAAATGCTGAAAAAGCACAAAAGACGCTAATAACCGATTAGCGATCGCACCTAGTGGCTTCCTACAGTCAGCCTGGCTCTGATACCAAGCTTGTCACGACCGATTTTTCAATAAAATAATTATTGAGAGACCAATCCCTTTTACGGACCAGCGAGGAAGAATTCCTTCTCACTGGTAGACAATATCTTGGTCACAGAAGAAAAATACCAGGAGTACTAAATATAATACAAGGTTGAGCAGAGACTGCCCAACAATTTATTACATGCATGCCGATAAAACAAGACGGCGGGTAGGGTGGCAAACTACTAACTCACGATGATAACGGTGGTGGAAATATCATCGCGAAGCGAGTGATATGATTCCAGAAGACTACAACTCTTCGAGCGTCGGAGTGAGGCTCGAGAAGACTTATTGCGGGTGGCGGAAGCGTATACAATACAAGTGACCAATATCCGGGATCGCACAGGACTGACTGGGACTCCTCTAGGCAGCGGACGCGCTATCAAACTCTTCATCCAAGAGATCGCCTTCGTCAACATCTGGCCAAATCAACAAGCCAGGTGAGTACTATGAAAGTACTCGCAAGACAGTTCGGACATCAGACATAACAAATGCAAACATGAAGCATATGAACAAGTTAACCCGTGCGTTCAGACATAGAGATAATAAATACTGGGTGCCAAGCGAGGGTCTGAATGACGCCTCGAGCGGAAACTGCAGAATAGTAATACTGGTGCCAAACGAGTGTCTGAAAGACTCATCGAGCGGAAAATGCGGAATAATAATACAGGTGCCAAACGAGTGTCTGAAAGACTCCTCGAGCGGAAAATGCGGAATAATAATACAGGTGCCAAATGAGTGTCTGAAAGACTCCTCGAGCGGAAAAATGCGGAATAATAATGCGGGTGCCAAACGAGTGTCTGAAAGACTCCTCGAGAGGAAAATGCAGAATAATAATGCCACAGTCGGGCGTCGAGGCGACACCACATAAAGGGCTTGCAACAGAAAATAAAGACAGTGCATGCCACAGTCGGACGTCTGTGCGACATCACATAAAGGGCTTATATTTAAAGTAAGAAACAAGTACACGCCACAGTCGGACGTCTGCGCGACGTCACATAAAGGGCTTATATCACAGCTCAATAATACAATCGTTCGGGAACATAAATTATCACAAGCATGCGACAAATATAAAGTTAGTCCATCCACAGGAATAACAATAAAACTGGATTTACCACTTGAGCTTGTTCACCGGGGACAAGTTTTTCACACGGATAGATATGGATATAATGTTTACACTACTTGATCATGGATACGATGATTTGGAAAGAATTGACTCTGCAGAGTTTGTACTTAACCACAGCCAACGGATTTCAGTAGTCACGGGGACTAGTTCCGTCTACGGTGTTTTGGAAGAAACACGTCTAACCAGTACACACCCAATTCAACCATCCGAAGCCAGGGATCACCCTCGGCAACATTCAAGAAAAACCTTGAGACGGGGAGGCTACAACCTCGCGTAGCATGGGATCAAATTTCTATACGCGCGCTCTAAGGGGGTGCCCCCCCTCTCGGTCCCAACCGGAAACACCCATGCCCCCTGACCGGATGACTGGCTTTAATCCTGGGCCAAGGTACCATCATCCCGGCCTCTCTGTTTGGTGTGTACACGGAAAGAGGTTACCAACTTACTAAACCGCATCCTGGCAATGAGACATGTGGTAGCACGGAAAGGGGAAAGAACGGTAACGTGGCTCCAACCACGTTAACGTCAGAGGAAGTCGGATGACGCAAGGCTGGTATGCTACAACAGTACCACCTTGCTGCCCTTCATGTCACCACATGATTTGGCCATCTCTCATCAGAGATCATCGCAACTTTGGAACATGCGGGAAAAGAACGATAACGTGGCTCCAACCACGTTAACGTCGGAGAAAGTCGGATGACGCAAGGCTGGTATGCTACAACAGTACCACCTTGCTGCCCTTCATGTCACCATATGATTAGGCCATCTCTCATCAGAGATCATCGCGACTTTGGAACAACCGGGTCGTTGCCTTACAAGCAACGAGGTATTTACCGACACTCATATGCCACGCACAAACTCTCACGTGAACATGTAAAACACCTGTCATATCAAATGTTCAAAACATGCTTGCCTGGTTCGGAGAAGTCGGAGTCTAGCTCGGCGAAGTTCGCGGCTCCTTCACCTCTTCCGGAACCTACGGCAATCACGAAACGGGTACTAACGTGAAAACCAACACTTGCACAGAAACTTTTCCAAAAAAATTTCAAATAAATCCCATAAAAAACTAGACAAAATTTGAAGATTGTCAGAAAAAGAATCACTCAAAAATACCTTTTTATTAAAGAGTTATAAAGGTTTCTGTCCAGGGACTTATCTGTAATGAAACAGAAAAGTTCCAGGGTTCTAACTGAGAAAACAGAAAACGCTTCGGTTGGGAGTGCGTAAGCGCAAAGGAGAAAACGTATTTGCCCGAAGGCGCCAACAGAAAACGGTTCGGAGGAGAATAGAATAGAGGCTGACAGGCGGGGTCCACCTGTCAGGTTTAAAAAGCTCGCCGGCGCCCGAAGACTGCGGTGGACGCCGGCGTCGAACCACGGCGAGTTAGGAGAAACGGAGGGTACCAAGAGCTTCAGCGTCTTCTTCCGCGTCGGTGGGTGGTGGACTCGTCCAACGGGGAGCACCACGTCGACGGCGACACTATCTCCGGCGGACGGCGGCTCGGGTGAGGATGGGGAACTCCGGTGGAGGGCTGCAAACTACGAATTGAGGCGCGGGTCAGAACGAGGGATGCAAGGTGAAGCTACTGGCAAGAGAATGGAGGCGGAGGAGCGCACACGGGGGCGAATCGGGCTGGATCCCGTGGCGGGTCGCGGCGGCCGGAGTCGAGGAAGGAGACCTCCTCGGGGCTCTACCAGTGGCTAGGCTTGCTCTAGGGGGAGTGCAGGGATGGTGGGTGCTCGAGTTGAAGCTCGGGGCCTCTATTTATAGGCAGATCGACGGGGTGGCCGTGAACGGAGAATCTCCGGCGAGCGATTACGGTGGAGCAGTGGATTGGCAGGTGGTTTGAGCGGCCAGGTAGCGTCAGTGGAGGTTACTGGAGTCGTTTCACAGCTAAACGGAGATGGCCTTGGCGTAATGGCGTCGGTCCACGGTGTGCTGACCGCACGGGCTCAACGGCGGCAGAGAGCGCACTCCACGCCCTGTGGTTCACGACGAGAGCGGCAGCGCGTTCGGGGGAGTGGAAGGCCACGCGGCGAGCTCCGGTGGTTTGGGCGGCGCTGGGTGGCGTCGTCGGCGCCGTGTCTCCCGCTGGCGTCCGCAAAGCCGCCGCCGGCGTCGGTCATGGGGCGGCGCACCTTCTGCTGCTCGTCGCCGACGCCCGCAAGGCGCCAGGCGTTCGTGCGGTGCAGGAACAAGAGGGCGGGGACGAGGAGCAAGGCGACGCGGTGGTACTGGCGAGATCGATGTCCTTCTCTGAAGAAAATGACAGCAAGCCACTGACTGAATCTCTGAATTTTTCTGAACTTGATACAGACAGTGCACTGCAGGTGTTCGACAGGAGGATTTTGCAATGAGATAAATTTTTCTGGAGCTATAACTTGGTGAGGTGACCACTCAATGCACCCAGAGGCTGCCTGATTTTACTTGGAATTTTTGGAGAAGGTTTTGAATGAATTTCACCAAATTTGACAAATCTGGTCCAAACTTGCAGCAAGTGTAGTTTGAAAAATTTGAACTGAAGACCAGTGGATCTTCATGGATCTTGGTTGAGGGTTCAAAGGACTAGGAGGGGAAAAAGGTTTGGGGGCAAAAATCAAGACAGAAAGTGGAGTTCCTTTGCAAATCTCCAAGTGCTAGGAAAGAAGGCAGAAATTTATTTGAATAGAATATAAATGGAAATAATCACATGGGGAGGTTCAACTTGCTGGATTCGATGCAAATCATGATCCAAAGGTGAGGAAAGGGTTAGGAGAGGGGATTTGCACTAAGGCCATGGCAAGAAGGAATTGTTGAAAGTGGCAAAGGATTTTCCAAAAGCCATAGTGCAAATTTCAAGGAGATTTCCAAAAGTCATTTCCCAAGTGAAAATATTTTGTCTTGAGTCCAAGTGAAAAGCAAGAACCTCCAAGACCAAAGATAGACCTTGGTTGAATCCAAATAAAACTTTTGCCATAAAGAAAAATATTTGAGAGTGAGAGTTCTCTTGAAGAAAAATTTAAATCACTCCCCTCAAGTCAAATAAAAATCATTTGAAAAAATCCAAATAAAAACTTGGGTGTCACAATCGTCCCATTCGGCAGCGGCTATCACGCTCTGCTCGGACGAACCGCATTCGCTAGATTCAACACGGTGCCGCATTATGCTTATCTTAAGCTGAAGATGCCCGGTCCACGTGGCATCATTACGGTAAACGGAAATATGGAACGCTCCCTCCGAACAGAGGAGCACACCGCCGCCCTAGCAGCAAAAGTACAGAGTGGCCTTCTCAAGAAGCACTATAAACCGGCTGCCGAGCCCCTGGACACCACTAAGAGGGTCCAGACTACACCGCAGCAGGACAGCTCGGCTCATCACAAGCCAAACTAGCAATTTGGCCTCCGTCCCAGCCCTGATGAGGCAATGGTGTTAGTACCACGCGCATTCAAATTACGCACTCGAAACGCCATGAACGGACGGAGGCACAACTCGCTCGCGATCCACAGTACGGCTTGATAGACCCTGGGATTCGCACGCTTCTGCTTTTTCTTTTTATGGGTTTTTCTTTTCTTTTTCAAGGTCTATGTGGACGACCCGTTTGCAGAACACACCAAGGAGGCAACAAGCTCTGGCGTACGAGGGAACCCCTAGGTGGTCTCTAAAGAATGATTAATATACTTGTTTTACATACGTGCATGCAGCTCACCCTTGGTTACGGCATATTAAATAGCCTTACTTGCTTATCGCATTACTGGTACAAAGTACGCCTCGACGTACTGATTACATCACAAAGGTGAATAAATGGTGGCGCCAGCTCATTACTCAATCTTTTCCGTTTCCTCACCTCAGTACCTATCATTCTTTGCACACGTACATCATGGTACGTACTAATATGCCAGGGGCTTCATTATACCCCGCATCACGATAATAAAAGTCCGAACACTTTTTTCAGTATAGTTGGGCACCCCGAACTTATAGCGTTATATGCATCGGCTCTGAATCATGTCTTTGGTCAATAGTTGGGTTGCCCGGCTCCTGTGCTTAGTACCTTACGTTCCGCTATATCGGCTAGGGTAGTAAAGAGAGAACTACTGCGATTGTGTCCCCGTTCTTCTGGGCGAGCTCCTCAGTAGAGAAAGCCGAAAACTGACTGTCATGATGCGGCGAGAGCCGGTCAGCTGTTCGTGAGGTTCCAAATCGTTGGAGATTTTTCCCGCTTCTTGCGAAGAATCGGTTCTTACGATTTGGCGTGTATAGCGCCCCTAATTCGTCCTTCCGAAAACCAGGGGCTTCGCCAACTTTATTAACTGTCAAACTCCTTTGGCTAAGTGAGGGCGGTAAAGGCCGCATAGTCTGATTGCCTTGTTCGTTGCGCTAAACACCTCCTTTAAGGACAAGAATGTGGAGTAAAGAGTATTTAGATTTATCCCGAACACCCCCGTACTATCTACGTGGGGGCTGAAGCCGACGACTGGTCATCCCTCAGATTTAATAAACGGCCGCGCAGGAGGTAAAATTCAAAATCATCAACATTATATTACACAACATCTTTGTTTCATATTACAGGGCAAGAAAATACATATGTTCTCATGGGAATATAATATCCTTCGAACACTGCTCCGCCGCAAGATGGGACCCCTCCAGGACACCATCAAAATAGTGCTCAGGTCGACGATGCTCCTTGCCCTCCGGCGGCCCCTCGGTCATCAGCTTCTTGGCATCTAGCTTCGCCCAATGCGTCTTGACGCGGACAAAAGCTATACGTGCACCTTCAATGCAGACCGACCGCTTCACGGCTTCGAGCCGCGGACAGGCACTCACGAGCCGCCGCACAAGTCCGAAATAGCTGCCAGGTATGGGATCGGCAGGCCACAGCCGGACTATAAAGTCCTTCATGGCTAACTCAGCCAACCGATGCAGCTCGACCAGCTGTTTTAGCTGGTCGCTGAAGGATACCGGATGTTCGGATCCCAGATATTGGGACCAGAACAGCTTCTCCGTGGACATACCTTCCTCGACTCTATAATGCTCGGCCGCATCCGATACACTGTGCGGTAGACCTATAAATGCCCCTGAAAAACCAAAATTCAGGGTAAGTACAAGGGACGTTGATTCTACATACTTGCTTGGCATGGTGAAGGACTTACCCGTCGCAATCTGTTGGGCCACCTGAATCTCCTGGAGGGCGCTCTGAGCTTCGGCTCGCGCATCCTGAGCGCTCTGGCGAGCCTTCGCCAATTCGGCCTCTTGCACCTTACAATCGTGCTCCAGGGCCTAGAATTTTTCTATCGCGCCCTGGAGCTGTTGCTGCGCCTCGCCAACCCGGGTCTCGTGCTTCTCGCGCAAGATGCGCTCCTTGGCCGCTTTGTCCTCGGCCTCGGCCAGCGCCTTCTTCAGGGTTGCCACCTCGGCCGCGGCTACTAATAAAGTTTAAGACACTTTCAGTCCGGTCGGACTATTCATTTTTTCAAAATGTACCCACGGGTTACTGCATACCTCGGCTATCCTCCAACTGCTTCTTCACATGGCCGAGCTCCTCCTCGGCCCGCTCCAATTTCTGCTTCAGTCCGGAGACCTCCGCAGCATGAGCAGTGGCAGCCTGCAGCGATACCTGCTTATTCACATAGACAACTCATGTTAGACTCCTGCGATTTTTTGATCCTCTGTTAGGCTTTTCTTACCGAACACCAAACAGAGTATCAGGGGCTACTGTCTATATTGTGATATTTTTCCTATAAATCACATTTCTTACCTCAAAGCCTCCTAGAAGGCTAGCGCATGCTTCAGTCAGTCCACTTTTAGCGAACTGAACCTTCTCTATTACCATGTCCATAAGGACACGATGTTCATCCATGATAGAGGTGCCTCGCAGCGCCTCCATCAGATTATCCGGTGCCTCTGGTTGGACCGAGGTCACCGGTGGAACAGGCACGCTCCCTCCTTGGGGGGAATGCCGTTCCCTGGACCCCAGAGTCGTACAGATTTCCGAAACGGTATCCGGCTGAGGTCCGAAGGGAACTCGGACCCCTTCACCAGTCTCCATGGGGGCTTTCCCCCCATGTGTCTGGCGTCCGAGGAGTCATCCTGGGGCGTCACCCCGATGATCTCCGGAAACTCCTCCCGGCCTGGGAAGGCCTTTTTGGACACCACCTCGTCATCACCCCTGGGTGAGACGGAATGAGCAGGTGGCGGAGATATGCTAGCCATCTCCTCTGTGTTCAGCGAATCCTTTGTCGAGGATCGCGGGGAGTCACCGCGCGCCGGACTGCAATGACAAAAGTTTACAATATGTTAATATTACAAACCAGGAAGGCCAGACTTTTGCGAATTCTGGTACTTACGAAGCGCCTCGAGGCTTGGTCCGGAGAGGTCGTTCTGGACTGTTGTCGACGTCCCATGCGGAGTTATCCGCGAGGGAGCCTTTAACCCTTTTAGGCGTTTCCGCCTCCGGGCTTGTGGGGGCCGCTCTCTTCTTCCTCCCCGCTTCAGGTGGGGAGTCGTTTTCCTCTTCCTCTTCATCACCGTCGTCAGCGGATGAAGAGGAAGTCTCGCTTTCGGACGTCTCGTCCGGAGTGCTTCTCCGACGAAGGCCCTTCTTGGCCCCTTGGGCCGCCTTTTTAGCCGTCTTCTCCAGCACCTCATAAGGCGTGGGGAACAACATCTTCTCCAATAATGGAAATACTTGGTCTTCAGGTAGCGGAGCCGGACAATTAATCTTCTCGGCCAACTTAATCCAGGCCTGAAAATGGAGGAAGGAAGCTTAAGTTTTCTCTCAAAATATGCTAGTAAGGGGTACTCCTTGAAAACATTAAAGGAACTGACTGGATTGGGCTGGCGCTTTAAGCTAAGCCCGCGGTCTTCGGCTACAGACGGTGGTGTCTCGCCGGCCTTAAAGAGCACCTTCCAGATTTCTTCGTGCGTTGTGCCGAAGAGCTCCAGTAGCGTCTGGTGCTTGGCTGGCTCGAACTCCCACAAACTATAAGTTCGGCGTTGGCACGGAAGGACCCGGCGAACAAGCATAATCTGGATTCACGTCTGGAGCCCCGTCAGCTCGGCCAAAGAACCTCAGGTTAGGCCCCGCTCCTGTCAAGAAGTGAGCCGCATCGGGATTCCGGATTGGAATTCGGGGGCCGCCGCCCAGTTGGCATCACGCGGCTCGGTAATATAAAACCACCCCAATTTCCACCCCTTCACCGTCTCCGCGAACGAGCCTTCGGGCCAAGTGATGTTGGGCATCTTGCCTACCATGGCGCCTCCGCACTCTGCTTGTTGACCGCGCACTACCTTCGGCCTCACATTGAAGGTCTTCAGCCACAAGCCGAAGTGAGGCGGGATGCAGAGAAAGGCCTCACAGACGACGATAAACGCCGAAATGTTGAGGATGAAGTTGGGGGCTAGGTCATAAAAATCCAGCCCATAGTAAAACATCAACCCACGAATGAATGGGTGAAGAGGGAACCCAAGCCCGCAGACAAAATGTGTAAGGAACACAACCCTCTCATGGGGCTCGGGAGTGGGGACGATCTGTCCCTTGGCCGGGAGTCAATGAGCGATCTCTTTGGCCAGATATCTGGCCTCCCGGAGCTCCTTGATGTCCTTCTTCTTGACGGAAGAGGCCATCCACTTACCTCCAGCTCCGGATCCAGACATCTTTGAAGTATTTTCTTGAACGAGAGAGAAGCTAAGGCTTGGGTGCTGGAGCTCAAGGACGGAAGGGCTGAGGAACAAAAAGGGCGCGGGTGGAAGAAGGGAATCCTTACCCCCTTATAGAGGCCGCGAATGTCAAACGCCTCTCTACTCGCCTTAAACTCGCCTATTCCCAAGGGCCGTGTAGACGGCATGGTTGGGTTACCCATGCCCGCATTGATGAGGATCCTGCAATAGGGGGACACGATCTCTGCTTTGACAAGACGTGCCAATGGAAACCGCGTCTTGAAACATGGGATGGCAGAAGAACAACGGTTCGAAATTATGACCGGATGGGCGTGATATCGCGTGGCCAGAAGCTGTCAGCGGATAGAACTCATGTAAAATATATATATTCTCTCTTCGGTTATGCATGGTGTGTAACAGGTCCGGATACAATCACGTCCGAAGACTATCTTGGAAGTTCGGAAGAAGGGGAACCCGCCTTGCAATGCCGAAGACAATCTACGCGCCGTACTCCTCGTCATTGAAGCCAGGTTCAGGGGCTAGTGAGGGAGTCCTGGACTAAGGGGTCCTCGGGTGTCCGGCCTGTTACTCATTGGGCCGGACTGATGGGCTATGAAGACACGAAGACCGAAGACTATACCCGTTTCCGGATTGGACTCTACTTGGCGTGGAAGGCAAGCTAGGCGACTGATTATAAAGATTCCCTCTTATGTAACCGACCTCATGTAACCCTAGATCTCTCCGGTGTCTATATAAACCGGAGAGCATAGTCCGGATAGGATAGATTCATTACCATATACTCATAGGCTAGACTTCTAGGGTTTGGCCATTACGATCTCGTGGTAGATCAACTCTTGTAACACTCATATTCATCAAGATCAATCAAGCAGGAAGTAGGGAATTACCTCCATAGAGAGGGCCCGAACCTTGGTAAACATTGTGTCCCCCGTCTCCTGTTACCATCGATCCTAGACGCACAGTTCGGGACCCCCTACCCGAGATCCACCGGTTTTGACACCGGCATCTACCTCAAAGAGATACACTATGCGTTCTTAGGTACATCGGAGATCATCGTGAGGAAGCAAGGATGAAGACCCAAGCACCTACAGAATAAGAGAAGGAAGAAGAGGTCGAGAAGAACGAAGGAGAGAAGCCCCTGGACACCCCGGGTGCCTGGACAGAAGGGCCCCGGGTGCCCGGCCTCTGCCTGGGCTGCGTCCCAGCCGGCCCCGGGTGCCCTGCCCCAAGGCCCCGAGTGCCCGACCCCCCACTCGGGCCTCGCCCAGACCACCCCGGGTGCCCGGACCCTTCCCCCGTGGCTATGAGTTTTAGGGACATTTTGGTCCTTTGTACCCCTCTTTCCCCAAGTTTCGTCCCTAGCCTTTATATACTCTTTACCTAGCTCATTTGGAGGGTTAGCAAAGTATTTAGAACACAAAAGAGGGCTTTGCTCATCTTCCTCCTCTAGGAGATCTAGACCTCCTCTTGGAGATCAAGCCCTCCTCTTGGAGAAGATCCTCTTGGATGCAAGACCTCACCTAGTGGGAAGAACTTTTACCCTTGTGCTATTTTCCTTGAATTGTTCATGTAATATTGTGGATGTGATATTTGGGTTTGTTTGAGTGATTTGTGCCTTGTGTTCTTGAGTGTTCTTCCTCTTTTCCCCCTCCAAGTGTGAAAAGATCCCCCCTAGGGTTTCACCCTACAACATCTTGGTATCATGAGCAAGGTTGATTCACATCTTGGAGTCCCATCCCCCCATTTGCTAGCTTGATTTTGTTGTTTTTCGTCCAATTTCGAAAAATCCCCACAAAAATAGCCCAAATTTTTTTTCTTGCAATTTGTTGGATCTTGTGAGATTTGGTTGTTTTGGTCCATGGATTTGATGTTTGGCAAGTGGATCTAGCCCCTCCCCAACAATCCCCACCCTTCCCACCATGAAATCCATCAAATTTTGCTTTTCCCCCAAAATTTCCGCCCAAATCGTCAACCACCGGGTGCCCGCACCTCGAACCACCGGGCACCCGCACCCCCGACCATTTCCCCCTGACCACCCCGGGCACCCGCACCTCCCACCCCCGGGTGCCCGCACCCCCCCGAATCAGCCCAACTACAACACCAATTTGACCATAACGTCCACCTCCCAAGTCTGTTTTTTGTGTTCTTTAGCTCGTTTGGAAGCTCTTGACATCCCCCATCCACTCATATCATTACCACCACCATTAGCCTCCATCCAAAAACCATCACAAAAACACCCACCTTCCGCATTTGACCGATTTTGAGTTGCAATTTCCGTTTCCTAAGGTGTTTCAGCTACTTAGGAGCATGTGACATCGACATCACCGCCAATCATCACCACCTCGGAGTCATCTTCACCGCTAACCATAAGAAAGGACGGTAACCTCGACGACACTTACTTCTTACCCTTGCTTTTCCATTGATATCCCGAGCCATTTTGCGTTGCTTACCCATCGAGACTAGCGAGTTGAGAATTGCCGGGCCACGCTATTGTGCACCGTAATGATCGTGTTATCATCTTAGTGCCATAAGTCTCTCCTGTGCATATCTTACATACTTGTATCATATCATACTTGGCTCGAGCATAAAGCATAGAAAAGAAAGAGAGAGAAAGAGAAAGAGAAGCTTTTAAGCAAAAGAGGAGAAACAAAGAGCTTGTAAGTAATAACATTCAGCCATTTTGCATAGTCATATCATCTTGGTCACCGCATAAAGCATAGTTGGGATTGAAGACGACACGTTTCTCTTATAGGTTGGTGCACAAGCGTATCTTGCCTATTTGAGCAATCGAGCTAGCGTCTCTCTAGCATTCGCACAACAAGAGCATTTTCCGTGGTTGCACATTTTGAGCTCACCCTTGGTTGTGCGGATCCCATCTATCTTCCGTGTGTGTGTTCCTAGTGGTATCTTTGGGTTTGATCTATTTGCTTTACTTGCATTTTTGTGAACCTTCTCAACCTTATCGATATCTTGACTAATATTTTTCTTGAAATTTTTTGCCACCATCCTAACCGAGCTACTCCATAAGCCTTTTACTTGCAGGTGTGAGAAACAAACCCGGTTCCAATTCTACTATTGTGGCATTACATTGAGTGACACTTGTTACATCCTCAATCCTCGGAAAAGGTAACTTTGGTATTGTTCTCTCATTTTCCTACTCACCCCACTTGGTTATGATGGATAGGCCAAGTTCGTCGGCGAACCTGCTTTTCGAGGTACAAGGTGATGATCCCGGCTACATCACCAAGAGCTACTTCTTCATCGCGCAACGAGCTCTCCATCAAGAAAGTGAAGCCTTGGGTGAATGCCTTGACCAACTCGCCGCCGACCTTCGTCAATCGGAAGGAAGGAACCACGACTACATTGACGACAAGTTCACAACACAAATGGAAGAACTCCGCAACATGATCGTGCGGTGCCCGTCTTCCTCATCCTCGTCAACAAGATGGCGCCACTCAAGCCACCGCTCAAGTCAGCCATCTTCGGCCTACTCATATTATGATTCAAGTCCTCCCCGAGATCGGGTCCCTCGACGTGATGCTCCCCAAGATCTCCAAGCTCCAGAAAATCCATTCCATGGCAATGGCTTGCAAGACCGAGTTCGAGCACGTGAAAGGGCGCGACAACAAGCGCCAGAACCAAGGGAGAAAGAGGAAGTGCCTCCACAAGCACCACGTCAACAACCTCAAGATGATGAAGCCATCCGTCAAGCACAAGCACTCGAAGCACAACGTGCACTCCGCGAGTCTACTAGAGCCGTGGAAGAGCGCAACCACCAAGTGTGAGAACAAGAGGAAGCTCTTATTCGGGAGATACAAGAAGAAGCCGCGCATCGCGAAGAACAACAAGAAAGGCGCAACCAAGCGCATATTCCTCATCCTCCGCCACGACAAGAACGACATCGAGTGGAACAAGTGCTTCAAGACCCTCCTCCACACCAAGAGCGACATCTCGAGGAACGACCATTTGCGGACCTTCCTCCACGGCAAGAGCGACATCAAGATCGCTACCACGATGAAGAACTCCGCTACGGCAACCTCAAGTTCACCATGCCCAAGTTCTCCGGAAGCAATGATCCCGAAGAGTACCTCTCATGGGCCTTGAAGGTGGACAAGATATTTCGTATTCACAACTACGATGAGGAAAAGAAGATCGCCATGGCCTCCCTCGAGTTTCAAGACTACGTCCTCATTTGGTGGGAACAAGTGATCGAGCGACGACGGAAATGAAGGATGTCATGAGAGCTCGCTTTGTGCCTACACACTACAGCCGTGATCTCTTCAAGAAGTTGCAGCTCCTCAAGCAAGGCACGAAGACGGTGGAAGAATACTACCAAGAAATGGAGATTGCCATGATACGAGCCAATGTCAAGGAAGACGACGAGCAAACAAAGGCACGCTTCTTGAACGGCCTCAACCACCCAATCAAGCGGATTGCCGACTTCCAACAATACTCAAACCTTCTCGAGCTAGTTCATCAAGCGACCAAGGCCGAGCGACAAGTGCAAGATGACTTCAAATACGCCAAGTACTCGTCCAAGACCTACGGCTCCTACTCTCAAGCTCCTGCGACTTTCGCAACTCCTACCTCAACTAGAGCATCACCAAGTACCGGCGACAAGTCAAGTTCCAAGCAAGCTACGCCTTCCTCGACTTGTTCTCTGGCAAGCACCTACAAATCCCAGACTCCCTCATCGTCGGTGCCACCGAATAACCCCGTCAAGACAAGTTCTTTCAAGTGCTTCACATGTGGTGGCCGAGGTCACAAGTCCTTCGAATGCACCAACAAGCAGACAATGATCTTCAATGATGATGGCACATATGACTCGATGAGTGAAGAAGAAATGGAAGCACTTGAGCACGTGGCCATGCACCGGCGCATGAACGAAGATGAAGATGATCAAGTCTTTTGTGACAACGATTCAAGTCCCTCTCTCGTGGTTGATGTCTACTACACAACCTTCTTCTTGTTGACGTTGTTGGGCCTCCAAGTGCAGAGGTTTGTAGGACAGTAGCAAATTTCCCTCAAGTGGATGAGCTAAGGTTTATCAATCCGTGGGAGGCGTAGGATGAAGATGGTCTCTCTCAAACAACCCTCCAACCAAATAACAAAGAGTCTCTTGTGTCCCCAACACACCCAACACAATGGTAAATTGTATAGGTGCACTAGTTCGGCGAAGAGATGGTGATACAAGTGCAATATGGATGGTAGATATAGGTTTTTGTAATCTGAAAATATAAAAACAGCAAGGTAACTAATGATAAAAGTGAGCACAAACGGTATTGGAATGCTAGGAAACAAGGCCTAGGGTTCATACTTTCACTAGTGCAAGTTCTCTCAACAATAATAACATAATTGGATCATATAACAATCCCTCAACATGCAACAAAGAGTCACTCCAAAGTCACTAATAGCGGAGAACAAACGAAGAGATTATTGTAGGGTACAAAACCACCTCAAAGTTATTCTTTCTGATCGATCTATTCAAGAGTCCGTAGTAAAATAACACGAAGCTATTCTTTCTGTTCGATCTATCCTATAGTTCGTACTAGAATAACACCTTAAGACAAAAATCAACCAAAACCCTAATGTCACCTAGATACTCCAATGTCACCTCAAGTATCCGTGGGTATGATTATACGATATGCATCACACAATCGCAGATTCATCTATTCAAACCAACATAAAGTACTTCAAAGAGTGCCCCAAAGTTTCTACCGGAGAGTCAAGACGAAAACGTGTGCCAACCCCTATGCATAAGTTCACAAGGTCACTGAACCCGCAACTTGATCACCAAAACATACATCAAGTAGATCACGTGAATATCCCATTGTCACCACAGATAAGCACATGCAAGACATACATCAAGTGTTCTCAAATCCTTAAAGACTCAATCCGATAAGATAACTTCGAAGGGAAAACTCAATCCATTACAAGAGAATAGAGGGGGAGAAACATCATAAGATCCAACTATAATAGCAAAGCTCGCGATACATCAGGATCGTGCCGAATCAAGAACACGAGAGAGAGAGAGAGAGAGAGAGAGAGATCAAACACATAGCTACTGGTACATACCCTCAGCCCTGAGGGTGAAATACTCCCTCCTCGTCATGGAGAGCGCCCGGATGATGAAGATGGCCACCGGTGAGGGATCCCCCCTCCGGCAGGGTGCCGGAACAGGGTCCCAATTGGTTTTGATGGCTACAGAGGCTTGCCGCGGCGGAACTCCCGATCTAGGTTATTTTCTAGAGGTTTCTGTATTTATAGGAATTTTTGGCATAGGTCTCACGTCAGGGGGGGTCTTCGAGTCGTCCACGAGATAGGGGGCGCGCCCAGGGGGGTAGGGCACACCCCCACCCTCGTGGACGGCCCGGGACTATTCTGGCCCAACTCTTTTACTCCCGGGGCTTCTTTTGGTCCATAAAAAATCATCAAAAATTGGCACGTCAATTGGACTCCGTTTGGTATTCCTTTTCTGCGATACTCAAAAACAAGGAAAAAATAGAAACTGGCACTAGGCTCTAGGTTAATAGGTTAGTCCCAAAATTCATATAAAATAGCATATAAATGCATATAAAACATCCTACATGGATAATATAATAGCATGGAACAATAAAAACTTATAGATACGTTGGAGACGTATCAAGCATCCCCAAGCTTAATTCCTGCTCGTCCTCGAGTAGGTAAATGATAAAAACGGAATTTTTGATGTGGAATGCTACCTAACATAATCTTCAATGCAATTTTCCTTATTGTGGCATGAATGTTCAGATCCGAAAGATCCAAGACAAAATTTTAATATTGACATAAAAACAATAATACTTCAAGCATACTAACCAAGCAATTATGTCTTCTCAAAATAACATAGCCAAAGAAAGCTCATCCCTACAAAATCATATAGTTTGGCCATGCTTCATTTTCGTCGCATAAAATGCTCCCATCATGCACAACCCCGACGACAAGCCAAGCAATTGTTTCATACTTTAGTATTCTCAAACTTGTTCAACTTTCACGCAATATATGAGCGCGAGCCATGGACATGGCACTATAGGTGGAACAGAGTATGATGATGGAGGTTGTATGGAGAAGACAAAAAGGGAGAAAGTCTCACATCGACGCGGCTAATCAACGGGCTATGGAAATGCCCATCAATTGATGTCAATGCGAGGAGTAGGGATTGGCATGCAACGGATGCACTAGAGCTATAAATGTATGAAAGCTCAACAAAAGAAACTAAGTGGGTGTGCATCCAACTTGCTTGCTCACGAAGACCTAGGGCATTTTAAGGAAGCCCATCGTTGGAATATACAAGCCAAGTTCTATAATGAAAAATTCCCACTAGTATATGAAAGTGACAAAATAAGAGACTCTCTATCATGAAGATCATGGTGCTACTTTGAAGCACAAGTGTGGAAAAAGGATAGTAACATTGCCCCTTCTCTCTTTTTCTCTCATTTCTTGGGCCTTCTCTTTTTTTATTTGGCCTTTCTCTTTTTTTGGGACTTCTCTTTTTTTATTTGGCCTTTCTCTTTTTTCGGGCCTTCTCTTTTTTTATTTGGCCTTTCTCTCTTTTTTTTTAATTTCCTCACACGAGACAATGCTCTAATAATGATGATCATCACACTTCTATTTATTTACAATTCAAAGATTACAACTCGATACTAGAGCAAAATATGACTCTATATGAGTGCCTCCGGTGGTGTACCGGGATGGGCAATGAACCAAGAGTGACATGTATATAAAAAATATGAACGGTGGCTTTGCCACAAATACAATGTCAACTACATGATCATGCAAGGCAATATGACAATGATGAAGCGTGTCATAATGAACGGAACGGTGGAAAGTTGCATGGCAATATATCTCGGAATGGCTATAGAAATGCCATAATAGGTAGGTACGGTGGCTGTTTTGAGGAAGATATAAGGAGGCTTATGTGTGATAAAGTGTATCATATCATGGGGTTTGGATGCACTGGCGAAGTATGCACCAACTCTCGAGGTGAGAAAGGGCAATGCACGGTACCGAAGAGGCTAGCAATGACGGAAGGGTGAGAGTGCGTATAATCCATGGACTCAACATTAGTCATAAAGAACTCACATACTTATTGCAAAAATCTACAAGTCATCAAAGCCAAGCACTAAGCGCATGCTCCTAGGGGGATAGATTGGTAGGAAAACACCATCGCTCGTCCCCGACCGCCACTCATAAGGAAGGCAATCAAAGAACACCTCATGCTTCAAATTTGTCACACAACGGTTACCATACGTGCATGCTATGGGACTTGCAAACCTCAACACAAGTATTTCTCAATTTCACAATTACTCAACTAGCACGACTCTAATATCACCATCTTTATATCTCAAAACAATCATCAAGCATCAAACTTCTCATAGTATTCAATGCACTTTATATGATAGTTTTTATTATACCCATCTTGGATGCCTATCATATTAGGACTAGTTTGATAACCAAAGCAAATTACCATGCTGTTTAGGACTCTCAAAATAATATAAGTAAAGCATGAGAGTTCATCTATTTCTTCAAAATAAAACCACCGCCGTGCTCTAAGAAGATATAAGTGAAGCACTAGAGCAAATGACAAACTACTCCAAAAGATATAAGTGAAGATCAATGAGTAGTTGAATAATTATGTAACTATGTGAAGACTCTCTAACATTTAAGAATTTCATATCTTGGTATTTTATTCAAACAGAAATCAGAACAAAAGAAAATAAAATGACGCTCCAAGCAAAACACATATCATGTGGTGAATAAAAATATAGCTCCAAGTAAAGTTACCGATGAACGAAGAAGAAAGAGGGGGTGCCGTCCGGGGCATCCCCAAGCTTAGGCTCTTGGTTGTCCTTGAATATTACCTTGGGGTGCCTTGGGCATCCCCAAGATTAGGCTCTTACCACTCCTTATTCCATAGTCCATCGAATCTTTATCCAAACCTTGAAAACTTCACAACACAAAACTCAACAGAAAACTCGTAAGCTCCGTTAGTACAAGAAAATAAAACCGCCACTTAGGTACTGTTGTGAACTCATTATAAATTAATATTGGTGTAATATCTACTGTATTCCAACTTCTCTATGGTTCATACCCTCCGATACTACTCATAGATTCATCAAAATAAGCAAACATCACATAGAAAACAGAATCTGTCAAAAACAGACCAGTCTGTACCAATCTGTATCATTCGAATACTTCTGTAACTCCAAAAATTCTGAAATAAATTGGTGGACGTGAGGAATTTGTCTATTAATCTTCTGCAAAAAGATTCAACCTAAAATTACTCTCCAGTACAAAATGGCAGCTAATCTCGTGAGCACAAAAGTTTCTGTTTTTTACAGCAAGATCGCATAGACTTCACCCAAGTCTTCCCAAAGGTTCTACTTGGCACAAACACTAATTAAAACATAAAACCACATCTAAACAGAGTCTAGATGAATTATTTATTATAAACAGGAGAAAAAAGCAAAGAAGAAAAATAAAATTGGGTTGCCTCCCAACAAGCGCTAACGTTTAACGCCCTAGCTAGGCATGATGATTTCAATGATGCTCACATAAAAGATAAGAATTGAAACATAAAGAGAGCATCATGAAGAATATGACTAGCACATTTAAGTCTAACCCACTTCCTATGCATAGAGATTTTGTGAGCAAACAACTTATGGGAACAATAATCAACTAGCATAGGAAGGCAAAACAAGCATAACTTTAAAACTTTAAGCACATAGAGAGGAAACTTGATATTATTGCAATTCCTACAAGCATATGTTCCTCCCTCATAATAATTTTGAGTAGCATCATGAATGAATTCAACAATATAACTATCATGTGAGGCATAATCCAATTGAAAATTAAAATCAAGATGACAAGTTTCATGGTTACCATTATTCTTATTAGCATACAAGTCATCACAATAATCATCATAGATAGCAACTTTGTTCTCATAATCAATTGGAAACTCTTCCGAAATAGTGGATTCATCACTAAATAAAGTCATGACCTCTCCAAATCCACTTTAATAATTATCACAATAATATTCAACATCCTCCAAAATAGTGGGATCATTACTTCCTAAAGTTGACACTCTTCCAAACCCACTTTCATCAATATTATCATCATAAATAGGAGGCGTGCTATCATCATAATAAATTTGCTCATCAAAACTTGGGGGACAAAAAATATCATCTTCATCAAACATAGCATCCCCAAGCTTGTGGCTTTGCATATCATTAGCATCATGGTTATTCAAAGAATTCATACTAACAACATTGCAATCATGCTCGTCATTCAAAGATTTAGTGCCAAACATTTTAATGCATGCTTCTTCTAACACTTTGGCACAATTATCGGAATCCCTATTTTCACGAAAGACATTAAAAAGATGAAGCATATGAGGCAACATTAATTCCTTTTTTTGTAGTTTTCTTTTATAGACTAAACTAGTGATAAAACAAGAAACTAAAATATTTGATTGCAAGATCTAAAGATATACCTTCAAGTGCTAACCTCCCCGGCAACGGCGCCAGAAATTGCTTGATGTCTACTACACAACCTTTTTCTTGTAGACGGTGTTGGACCTCCAAGTGCAGAGGTTTGTAGGACAGTAGCAAATTTCCCTCAAGTGGATGACCTAAGGTTTATCAATCCGTGGGAGGCGTAGGATGAAGATGGTCTCTCTCAAACAACCCTGCAACCAAATAACAAAGAGTCTCTTGTGTCCCCAACACACCCAATACAATGGTAAATTGTATAGGTGCACTAGTTCGGCGAAGAGATGGTGATACAAGTGCAATATGGATGGTAGATATATGTTTTTGTAACCTGAAAATATAAAAAACAGCAAGCTAACTAACGATAAAAGTGAGCACAAACGATATTGCAATGCTAGGAAACAAGGCCTAGGGTTCATACTTTCACTAGTGCAAGTTCTCTCAACAAAAATAACATAATTGGATCATATAACAATCCCTCAACATGCAACAAAGAGTCACTCCAAAGTCACTAATAGCGGAGAACAAACGAAGAGATTATTGTAGGGTACGAAACCACCTCAAAGTTATTCTTTCTGATCGATCTATTCAAGAGGCCGTAGTAAAATAACACGAAGCTATTCTTTCTGTTCGATCTATCCTAGAGTTCGTACTAGAATAACACCTTAAGACACAAATCAACCAAAACCCTAATGTCACCTAGATACTCCAATGTCACCTCAAGTATCCATGGGTATGATTATACAATATGCATCACACAATCTCAGATTCATCTATTCAAACCAACACAAAGTACTTCAAAGAGCGCCCCAAAGTTTCTACCGGAGAGTCAAGACGAAAACGCGTGCCAACCCCTATGCATAAGTTCACAAGGTCACTGAACCCGCAAGTTGATCACAAAAACATACATCAAGTAGATCATGTGAATATCCCATTGTCACCACAGATAAGCACATGCAAGACATACATCAAGTGTTCTCAAATCCTTAAAGACTCAATCCGATAAGATAACTTCAAAGGGAAAACTCAATCCATTACAAGAGAGTAGAGGGGGAGAAACATCATAAGATCCAACTATAATAGCAAAGCTCGCGATACATCAGGATCGTGCCGAATCAAGAACACGAGAGAGAGAGATCAAACACATAGCTACTGGTACATAACCTCAGCCCCGGGGGTGAACTACTCCCTCCTCGTCATGGAGAGCGCCGGGATGATGAAGATGGCCACCGGTGAGGGATCCCCCCTCCGGCAAGGTGCCGAAACAGGGCCCCGGTTGGTTTTTGGTGGCTACAGAGGCTTGCGGCGGCGGAAATCCCGATCTAGGTTATTTTCTGGAGGTTTCTGTATTTATAGGAATTTTTGGCGTAGGTCTCACGTCAGGGGGGTCTCCGAGTCGTCCACGAGATAGGGGGGCGCCCACAGGGGGGTAGGGGGCGCCCCACACCCTCGTGGACGGCCCGAGACTCTTCTGGCCCAACTCTTTTACTTCGGGGGCTTCTTTTGGTCCATAAAAAATCATCAAAATTTGGCCCGTTAATTGGACTCCGTTTGGTATTCCTTTTTTGCGATACTCAAAAACAAGGAAAAAACAAAAACTGGCACTGGGCTCTAGGTTAATAGGTTAGTCCCAAAAATCATATAAAATAGCATATAAATGCATATAAAACATCCTAGATGGATAATATAATAGCATGGAACAATCAAAAATTATAGATACGTTGGAGACGTATCAGTGGTCTCCAAGGTCTTGACGCTCCAACACCATCAAGATGAAGACCAACGATGCCACATCTTCCACACCAAGGCCGGCATCAATGGGCGTTCCGTGAAGGTCATCATCGACGGAGGAAGTTGTCACAACTTGGCAAGTGAAGAGCTATGTTCCAAGATGCAATTGGTCAAGAAGGAGCACCCTCGTCCCTACAAGGTGCAATGTCTAAGCGACTCCGGCACTATTCAAGTGGAGCATACGGTGCAAGTTTCTTTCAAGATCGGCGCCTACGAGGACACCTTGGAGTGTGACGTAGTTCCTATGATCGTGTGCCATCTTCTATTGGAACGCCCTTGGCAATTTGACCGCGGAGTCATCCACAACGGAAGAACCAACCACTATAGCTTCAAGATGAAAGGCAAGTAATATGTGCTTCGACCAATGTCACCAAGCCAAGTGATCGCCAATAAGCAAGCATCCACCCATCGTGGAGATCCTAGTGAGTGAGTGAACCACCAAAAAGAAAGTGAGCGCCACAAGCCAAAATTGAGCGACTCTTCGCCAAGAGAGAAAAACTTAGTCCTCCTAGCCACAAAAAGAGAGATGAGAGAAGTGTGTGAGAACCCATCAAGTGTCATCCACTTTGTCCTACTTTGCAAAGATGAGGTGGCAAAAACTAACACTCCTAATCCTCTACCTCTAGTGTTTTCTAACTTGTTGCAGGAATTCGAGGATGTCTTCCCCGGTGATCTACCTCCCGGTCTTCCTCCTCTACGTGGCATTGAACATAGGATCGACCTCATCCCCGGAGCGCCTCTTTCGAACAAGGCCCCCTACCGCGTCAACCCCGAAGAAACTAAGGAGATCCAACGGCAAGTACAACAACTCATCGACAACGGCCATGTACGTGAAAGCTTAAGCCCTTGTGCCATTCCGGTTATACTTGTGCCCAAGCAAGATGGTAGTTTTCGTATGTGCTCCGATTGTAGACCCATCAATGGTATCACTGTTCGTTATAGGCATCCCATACCTCGCCTTGATGATATGCTAGATGAGCTTAGCGGTGCCACGATTTTCTCAAAAATTGATCTTAAAAGTGGCTATTATCAAATCCGCATACAAGAAGGTGATGAATGGAAAACCGCTTTCAAAACTAAATTTGGCTTGTACGAGTGGTTAGTTATGCCTATGGGTTTATCGGAGGCTCCCGGTACTTTCATGCAACTTATGCATTTTGTGCTTCATCCTTACATTGGAGTGTTTGTTGTGGTCTACTTCGATGACATACTTGTTTTTAGCAAATCCGTCAACGATCATGTAAATCATGTTCGGGCCGTTTTGCAAACTCTTCGCAAGGAACGTCTTTATGCAAACATGAAAAAGTGAATTTTTGGAGTTGACAAGCTTGTTTTCTTGGGTTTCGTTGTTTCCTCAAAGGGTGTCCATGTTGATGAGTCTAAAATTGAAGCAATTAAAACTTGGCCACAACCCACTAATTTGCAACAAGTGCGTAGTTTTCTTGGCCTTGCGGGTTTCTATCGTTGCTTTGTGAAAGATTTTAGCTCTATTGCCGCACCTTTGCATGCCTTGAGTAAGAAAAATGCTCCTTTTGTTTGGGGACCTTTGCAATCTACCGCTTTTGATGAGCTCAAATCTTTGCTTACTCATGCTCCTATTCTTGCCTTGCCCAACTTTGACAAAGCTTTTGAGGTTCATTGTGATGCTAGTGGTAATGGAATTGGTGGAGTTTTGATGCAAGAAAAACGAGCTATTGCATATTTTAGTGAAAAACTCTCTGGTGCTCAACTCAATTATCCCATCCATGACAAAGAATTGTATGCTTTAGTGCGTGTGTTGCATGTTTGGGAGCATTATCTTAGACCGCATGAGTTTGTCATACATACCGATCATGAGACACTTAAGTACCTTAAAGGTCAAACCAAGTTGAATAAATGGCATGCTAAATGGAGTGAATTTATTGAATCTTCCCCCTATGTGATCAAGTACAGAGAATGTTGTGGCGGATGCCCTTTCCCGCGAATGCATGTTACTTACTCAACATGAATTGAATGTTGTTGGATTTGATCATATCAAATATTTGTATGAGAATGATGTGACTTTTGCTACTCCTTATGCTAAGTGTGTGACGCATACTTCTTGGGAACAATACTGTATCAAAGATGGTTATCTTATGAGAGCTAACAAACTATGCATTCCCGAGTCTTCTCTTTGTTTGTTACTTTTGTAAGAGGCTCATGGAGGTGGACTCATGAGACACTTTGGACGCGACAAGACTTTTGCCACGCTCTCCAAGAACTACTTTTGGCCCAAGATGTTTCGCGATGTCGCCCGCTTCACCAACCGGTGCGCTACATGTTGTAAAGCTAAGTCACAATCTCATCCCATGGTTTACATATGCCACTACCTATTCCACATCAACCTTGGGAACATTTTAGCATGGATTTTGTGCTTGGATTACCTAGAACTCAAAATGGCAAGGACTCCGTATTTGTTGTTGTGGACCGTTTCTCTAAAATGGCTCATTTTATCCCATGCAATAAGATAGACGATGCTTCACATGTTGTCAATCTGTTTTGTAGGGAAATTCTGAGGTTGCACGGTGTGCCAAAGACAATTGTGTCGGATCGAGACGTCAAGTTCTTAAGCTACTTTTGGAAGACACTATGCACCAAGCTCGGAATCAAGCTACTCTTCTCCACGGTGTATCATCCTCAAACCAATGGCCAAACGGAAGCCAACAACCGGACGCTTGCAACTCTCCTACGCGTGTTGATAAAGAAGAACATCAAGGAGTGGGAGGAATGCCTACCCATCGCCGAGTACGCCTACAACCGTGCAAGACACTCTACCACCAGCAAGTCCCCCTTCGAGGTTGTCTACGGCTTCAACCCATTATCATCGTTGGACATTCTTCCTCTACCGCTTCAAGAGCGAGCAAACATGGACGCAAGTGCAAGAGCCACCTACCTCAAGAAGATGCATGAAGAAACACATTCCACGATCGAGCGCCAATTACAACGACTCGCCTCCAAGCTCAACATCAACAAGTCTCTGATGGTGTTCCAACCGGGTGATCAAGTATGGATACATCTCTGCAAGGATCGCTTCCCCGAGGAACGCAAGTCCAAGCTACTCCCGAGAGCCGACGGACCATTCAAGGTGCTAGCACGCTACAACGACAACGCCTACAAGGTCGACATACCACGTGACAAGTACAATGTAAGCGACATCTTCAACGTCAAAGACTTGGCCAAGTACCATGGTGATGAAGAGCACGATCCATGGACGGATCTCTCCCAAGGGGGGAAGAGATGATGCGGAGCATCCCTCGACTACCCGCACCGACACTCCATCACCACCGCAAGCACCAAGTGGGCCAATGACAAGAGCACGTGCACGCAACATCAAGAACGAGGTCATTTCTTTCCTCTCCGAGTTTCGTCCGGTTTCACATGAGAATGGGATTCTACCTCAAAGAGATACACTATGCATTCTTAGGTACATGGGAGATCATATTGAGGAAGCAAGGATGAATACCCAAGAACCTACGTAACAAGAGAAGGAAGAAAAGGTCGAGAAGAACGGAGGAGAGAAGCCCCTGGACACCCCGGGTGCCCGGACGGAAGGACCCCGGGTGCCCGGACTCAAAGACGTGGGGAGGGCCGAACCCCCTAGACACCCCGGGTGCCCGGTCACCGCGGCCCCGGGTGCCCGGCCTCTGCCTGGGCTGTGCCCCAGCCGGCCCCGGGTGCCCGGCCCCCCATGTGGGCCTCGCCCAGCCCACCCCGGGTGCCCGGCCAACCGGCCCCAGGTGCCCGGCCTGCTCCGCCCCAGCCGCGTGCGGCTACCCCTGGTGCCCGGGCCTAGGACCCCGGGTGCCTGGTCCTCCTTCCTCCGGTGCCCCTGACCGGTCCGGGTGCCCGGCCGGTTCCACCCCGGGTGCCCAGACCCTTCCCCCGTGGCTACGCGTTTTTGGGACATTTAGGTCCTTTGTACCCCTCTTTCCCCAAGTTTCGTCCCTAGCTTTTATATACTCTTTACCTAGCTCATTTGGAGGGTTAGCAAAGTATTTAGAACACAAAAGAGGGCTTTGCTCATCTTCCTCCTCTAGGAGATCTAGACCTCCTCTTGGAGAAGCTCCTCTTGGAGATCAAGCCCTCCTCTTGGAGAAGAACCTCTTGGATGCAAGACCTCACCTAGTGGGAAGAAATTTTACCCTAGTGTTATTTTCCTTGAATTGTTCATGTAATCTTGTGGATCTCTTGTATGCTACTCTAGTGGATGTGATATTTGGGTTTGTTTGAGTGATTTGTGCCTTGTGTTCTTGAGTGTTCTTCCTCTTTTCCCCCTCCAAGTGTGAAAAGACCCCCCCTAGGGTTTCACCCTACAACAGGGTGCTTGCAATGGAACAACAGATCTGATCTCATCCTTCAGTCCCAGGACAAACTGAGATATGAAAAACTTGGAGTTCAGAGAAGGATCCAAAGCTATCAAATGATACATTGTTGTCTCGAATGCAGATTTATATTGTGTCACCGTACTGGTTTGTTTCAACCGTAAGAGATGAGTCATATGTGATTCAAACTCGCCTTGCCCAAATTCTGATTCAACTTCTAAAGCAAAATCATCCCACGACCAGAGACTCCGATGACGCTTTAATGTGTGCCACCGAAGTGCAACATGTCCATCGAGATATAGTGTAGCAGTCGACACCCACTGATTCACAAGTACTTGATACATATCAAAGTAAGTAAGGGCCAAGTCAATCCACAACCAAAGATACTCACCATTGAAATGGGGAAAGTGGTGCTTGGGCGGCTTGATGAAATCAACTCGGTCTCGTTCCTGTGCAAACTCTTGATGCTGCTCCGGGGCATACTCGCCAGCTTGGTGACGGTCCTAGCATGGCGCTGGCGCGGGTTCCCACAACGACGACTGCTCCGTAGGGGGGCGGTGGTGCCATGGTAAACACCTGACCTGCCTCCGGGTTCCCGAGCAATGGCTTCTGTAGATTCGTGAGCCGAGGGGCAGGGCGGAAAATAGATGTCGCACCCTACTTCGTAACTCCCGACCCCGACGGGGCCACGCTGATCTCTGCTTGCCGGTGACAGATGGCATGCACGTTCTCATGCGTCGGTTCAAGCTACTCCCCCAAGGTCGAAATCCGTTGATCCATCACCTCCAACTTGGTGAGCACACTGGTGAGCACCGTTTCGATGGTCTCCGTGTTCCCCCCATGGTTGTGAGCACCAAATTGGTCTGCGCTGACGGCAGCGGCTACTTTGATGGCGCCATCGCGACTCGCTCTGAATTCAGCAAACCGTACTTGGGATTTTGAGCAAATTTTGTAGAAACAAAATTCACACCCTTCATGGTGGAATTTTACCGCTGAATCAAGAGGATGTGAGCGCGGCGAATGCGGATTCGAGGCTGATGATACCAATTGTGCGGCCCCTATGGTGGATCTCACAGGAATTTGAGAGAGAGGAGGGACGAACAGAGAGGATTGCAAAGAATGAGGAGAGAACGGAGCAACAAAGGTTCAAACTTGTCTTTCTTCAGATAACTCGTTCCCTACACAGCAGAGGTATATATACCCACACACACGCCACGGCTTACACCTACTACATGCTAGGCCCATTACCAATCACACATTGGTGTCGCCTGCCTGCCGAGTGGACCCGGGGTCCACCTGTCGGTTGTCCGGCAATGTCGTAAAGGATGGAGCAGTGACAGGGGAATTGCCGCTGGTGACTTCCATGTTTTAGTTGCATGCACGTGTCCAACGGCATCGCCTCGAGCTGCTGTGCTCTCATCGTCCACGGACATGCTCTCCTCGAATGGGCGCTTGGACGACAACTGCTCGGTGAAATGCCAACACAGAAAAAGAGGATGATGAGGAGGGAGGAAGAAGGCAAGATGCAAAATTGGATGCCATTTCAGAATGACACATGTCGTCGACAAAAAAAGCTAGAGTTCCGTGAGAAACCAAAAGTGTTTGATTTCAATATAGTTAAAAAAGAAGATAAATCTGACCTTGTTTTTAGGGGGCTGCTACACGGCGGCCGGCGGATCTTTTTAAAAGATCCACCGCCTAGCGAGTCGTCGGATCTGTAATTCTATTTTGAAACATATGTCTTGTTGCGGAGACATTTGCAACAGAGGTTATGTTGCCTTTTTTTGCAACATATGTTGTGTTGCCGGATTTGTTTTTGCAACATGCATCATGTTGTAGATTTTTTTTGCAACATGAGGTCTTGCGGAATTTGTTTTGCAACATAGGTCATGCTGCGGGATCTAGCCCTTGGTCGGTGTCGTGGAATTGTCACGGCAGATGTCCTAGTGAAAGGACTTAATCATGGAGCCATCGCAACTAGGAAGCTTAAAGGGGTTAAAACAGGACAAAGGACACGGGGGTTTATACTGGTTCGGCCCCTTGTGGTGAAGGTAAAGGCCTAATCCAGTTTGAGGTGGTATTTCTTATGTTTCGATTACCAGGGAGCGAATCCGCTTGACCTAGCTTTCGATCTGATGTTACTTGTCCTAAACCGCCGCCGGGTCATCCCCTTATATACACGGGTTGACACCCTGCGGTCTACAGAGTCTTGGCCGGCTCATATACGTGTCCGGCTCGGAGACCAATTACATATGCTTTACAATACAAGTTATGGATACATGGCGGTTTATAACTGTGGGCCTTAAGCCGCCTTTGGGCTTGGGCCCTCTACTCAGCCTATCTATGAACTGCCATTACAATCTTGGGCTTCATGGAGATGAATCATCATTGGGATGACCCGGCCCCTCCTGGCGGGTCATGCCGGATAGTCATATCCCCAACAGTCGGTTTGCAACAAGGGGCTAGTTACAGAACCTTTTCCTAAAACAATGGACCAGTTGCATAACATGACACGGATAGGTTGGCTCCTGACCGTCTAACAGAGCCCATCCAATGGACATGGAGGCGGAGAACGCTCGCAAAAGATTGGTCGGTTGAAGGGAATCATTTCCCTTCCTTTTAGGGTAAAATCCGACCTTTGTTAGAAAGTAGCGAAAATATAACCTTTTACAAGTTCACCAAATGATAAGTGCCACACGTGTGACACGAAGCAACTTGGTCCAAACATGTTGATCTCTGTATATTCTGGTTGCATGAATCTTACAGAAACCTCTTGGCTCTAACGCCATGTGAGCGCACAGGGTCGTGCGGTGGAACCGCTGCTCGCCCGAACGCCCACTCACCAACTATCGCCACCCTCGCCAGTTCCTCATTTATCCCCGCCACATGCCACTGCGTGTTGCCTCTCTCATCGCGGAAGTTGGGTTATCGGGACGCATTCGGTGACGGCTTCTCGATGAAACCGCGGAGGAAGTGTCCCGGAGGTCGGTCCCCATCGCTGGGACTCCACTCAACTGCTTCACCTCGTCGACTCTGAAGCCGCGTTAAGGTAATCGCGCGAACCCTCATTGCTTTCATTTCCACTCAGTTAACCCCTGGATGCTCGCGTTTCATCTTGTTGGCACTTCTCTTTTGATCCCGTTGTGGTTTCATGGTGAATCCGCAGCGGAAGGGTGCGTGATGTTATTCCCCGTCACCGGAAGTCCCGCCGTGTAGATAGGATAGCCGCAGTTGGCATCCCACCCGTGGCAATCTACACCACAACGCCGCACAATTTTTTCCTTCCCCGATGCACCTGTGTGATTCCATGGCCGGTTTTGGGCAAATCCGCGGTGGAATGGTACAAGATGTCAGTTCCTATCGCTGGGGGTGGTCCCTGTGGTGTAGCCATCAGTTGGCTTGGAGTTGAGAGTTCTGATAGTGTACATGTTCATTTGCAGTGCTTTGATTTTGGTTGATTTGTTCATTATGTATGAACCCTTGATTTAGATTGTTTTGGTGCAAACTTTTGTTCGAGATCTTGCAGAAATTGTTATGTAGCATGTCTCTGGAATGTTAGGCTTATGGCGGTTTTGCTATGTCAATGTACACAATCATAGCAATTTGTTCTTGATCCTCACCTTTTGAATAAGAACATGGCAACTCCTTCTTATGGACTTGCCGTGTTACTGAATACAGACATGGTAACTGCTCTTTGGAGTTGTATATGAACAGCTTGCCATATTGCTTAGTATGAACATGGCAAGTTCCTCTAACCTGCAACCCATCAGTTGCCATGTCACTTAATAAAAACATGGCAACTCTCTCAGGATCATACCGTTTTCCATATTGCTTAGTATGAACATGGCAAGTTCCTCTAGCCCGCAACCCATCAATTGCCATGTCACTTAATAAAAATGTGGCAACTCTCTCTGGATCATACAATTTGCTATATTGCTTAGTATGAACATGGCAAGTTCCTCTAACCTGCAACCCATCAGTTTCCATGTCACTTAATAAAAATGTGATGACTCTCTCTGTATCACAACCTGAAACAAAACTTCTTGCCATAACACTCAAGGAAAACATGGCAACTTTTGTCTTAATGACACATCCATTTTTTCCATGCTACTTCATAAACACACAAAACTTTTCTACGACTTTCAAAAAATGCCATGTTGCTTCTAAATAAAAACAAAATAAATAAACCCCTGCTATTCTTATCTTGGGCATGCCACATAACCTGCATTTTCATTCAGTGTTCATTTCAATTAATAGCTCATTTCTTGGGCGTGTCACTGCGATTTTGTGGCATGTCCACTCACTTTTTGAAATTTTTTACTTTCCATGTTACTGGATAAAACAAATGCCAACTCTCTATGTACCATAACCTAAACCAAATTAGCCATTCTACTACACAAAATCATGGCAACTTTCTCTAAACCATATCACATCACTTGCCATGCTACTATATGGAAACGCAGAGGATGAACATCATAATAATTGCCACCACAATTATTTTGTTTTCAGCATTCTCATCTTCGATAGTTTTCAATGCAATTGCCATTGTTGTCCATGTTTGACGGTATTGTCACTTTTCTTTTTACAGTAACATGGTTCACAACCACCAGGAAGTTGAAGACGATGACTTGATGCCGCCACCATAAAATGAAGTGGATGCTGGCAAAAATGATGGGAAGGAGGTTGAAAGCACATTTGCTCCCTCAGGGTTTTTGGTAATTCATGTCAACATACATGTTGTACACTTCGATCTAGTATATTTCAGGAGAAGTTCAATGTTGGCACGACAAGGATATGTGAATGTGGACCCTTCCAAATGCTATGGAAACATATTGGCATAAAGCTCCAAGACTCTTCATTTTTGGTTAAGTGATCCAAGATCACATTGAGTCCATAGGAAAGCCAATACTATTAAACGGGGATGTGGTTTTGATCATGACTTAGTTGCTCAAGTGCTTGAATATATTGCTCCAAAACCATCAGCCACTTTCCCACAATCAAATCCGTCCATACCCCAATTATCAAACTCGGTCACATCGATTCATACACATCCGGACCCACCAAGCTAAACCTAGACAGAGCCACACCCAAACCCTAGAAACTCGGTTCCACCGAGATGACATTTGGTCTCACCGAAGTCCAGTGACCAAAATTTTGTAACCCTTCCATCCCATTTTGGAATCACCCAAGTTGGTTTGATCGGAATTATCGAAACGAGGTCTTGCTTAGGTCATTGCACATGGACCCCTTCTAGTTGATCCGTTCGGTCTCACTGAAAAGCCCAATGTTCGAATCTTTTACATAGGTCGGTCTCAACGAGATTTTGTTCTGGTGTCACCGAGTTGAGTCAAAAGGTTGTAACGCTTGGATTCTTGGTGAAGGCTATATCCCTCCACCCCACTCACTGTCAAAGAGAGCCATCAGAACGAAACTACACTCCCACTATTCATTTTCTAAGAGAGAATCACCTGCTCATGTGTTGAGATCAAGGCATTCCAACACAACTATTTGAACCTTGGTTTCGAGCCTCCCCAAGTTTCTTTCCACTCCAATCCTTCTCCTACCCAAGCCAAATTTGTGAGAAAGTGATTGCATGTTGAGGAGACTATCTTTTGAAGCACAGGAGCAAAGAGTTGATCATCAGCACACTATCTATTACCTTTTGGAGAGTGGTGTCTCTTAGATTGGTTAGGTTTCACTTGGGAGCCTCCAAGATCATGTGGAGTTGAACCAAGGAGTTTGTAAGGGCAAGGAGGTTGCCTACTTCGTGAAGATCTACCCTGAGTGAGGCTAGTCCTTCATGGGTTTAAGCCATGGTGGAATAGACAAGGTGGCTTCTTCGTGGACCCTTCATTGGTGGGTCCCTCCTTGGACTCGGCCAGCCGTTACCCTTCATGGGTTGAAGTCTCCATCAACGTGGATGTACGATAGCACCACCTATTGGAACCACACCAAAACCACGTGTCTTCATTGCGTTTGATCTTCCCATCTCTACCCTCTTTAATTTCCACACACTTGCATGTTGTACTATTTCCGCTGCTCTATCTCTAGATATGGATGTGTGTAAAGTATTGGTTGCAACTTAACTAGTGCTAAATCTGCCTAAACTTCAAGACAACTAAAAACTGCACCTTTGGTTTCTGAAGTGTCTATTCACCCCCTCTAGACTCTATCTTCTTGATCCTACAATTGGTATCGAGCCTTGGTCTCCATTGCATTGGTTTAATCACCATTGGAGGAAGATGGATGTGTCTACTTTGGGGAGTTTTAGATGTAGAGTGCCTACTCTTGATGGAGAGTACTACAATTCTTGGAGAGATGAAATGCTTGATATCTTTGATGAATTTAACTTGAGCAAGTATATTCATAGCCCATACGTGCCTCCTATTGATCCATTGCACCCCACTCATGAAGAGGAAATTGACATGCTTCATAATCTTATAACTGTCAATCTTATCATTCGAGGATTACCTAAATTGTTCTTGTTGTCTTGTTCGTATGCAAAACTTTGAGTGCGCCTATACTTTGTAGAAGGACTTAGAAATGCGCTACCCAATTACTCTTTGAAGAACCTTGACGAAATCCTTCATAAAACTATTGCTTTTCATAAGATGAAGGCCAGTGATCCTGAATTTGATGATTGTCTTTTTGAGCTTCGTGATCTTATGCGTGCTAAAGGCGATGTTAGAACTATTGGAAACATCATAATGGAAGCCATTAGAATTCATACTCTTGAACATTTTCATAATCATAGAACTAATGAATCTGTCCCTGTACGTGATGACCACATACCTATCGATGATGACAACGTTGAGCATGGCTATTATGATAAGGATGAAGAATTCGACATCGAATATGAGAAGACTATGAGGAATCTCAGTCTCATGGCAAATCTTCGAGATTACATGGTCAGAGGAAAAGAATGGATTCTTGATAGTGGATGCACCGATCACATGACCAGAGATAGATACATGTTTTGTGAGCTTGCTAAAATGATGGTCCACACAAGTATGTGACTTTTGGAGAGAACTCCAAGGGTAAGGTACTTGGCCTTGGTAAGGTGGACATATCCAATGATAGCTCCATTCAAAATGTTATGCTTGTTGACTCTCTTGGGTACAATCTTCTTTCTGTATCTAGACTAGCCGACTTTGATTTGAATGTTCTATTTACGGAAGTAGATTGCCAAGTGTTTCGTCGAGATAATCATAATATGGTCTTTACCAGCATTCTTAGAGGTGATCTATACATTGTTGATTTCACTAAAAGAGCCCAACCTTGTACATGTCTTATTGCAAAATCTTCTAAAGGTTGGTTATGGAATAGAAGACTAGGACATGTTGCCATGAAAAATATTGATAAACTTGTCAAAGGAGATCATATTCTTGGTGTTAAAGATGTTATCTTTGACAAAGATAGACTTTGTAGTGCTTGTCAAGCAGGAAAACAAGTTGGAGGAACTCATCCCGTGAAGAACATCATGACCACAAGAAGACCACTCGAGCTACTTCATATGGATCATTTTGGTCCCAATGCTTACAAGAGCCTTGGTTGTAACCCTTTCAGTTTGGTCATTGTTGATGTTTTTTCGAGATTTACGTGGGTGTTCTTTCTCGATGACAAATCGCGGGTACAAAAGATCTTCAAGAACTTCGCAGGAAAGGCTCAAAATCAATTTGAGGTGAAGATCAAGAAGGTTCAGAGCGACAATGGAACGGAGTTCAAGAATGCCAATGTGGATACTTTTCTTGACGAAGAGTGTATCTCACATGAGTTCTCGACTACATACAAACCTCAATAAAATGGAGTTGTTGACAGGAAGAATCGTACCCTTATCGAGACGACAAGAACGATGCTAGATGAGTACAAGACACCAAAACATTTTTTGGCAGAAGCGATTGAGACGGCTTGTCATGCTACAAATCGACTTTATCTTCACAAGCTTATTGGTAAAACGGCATATGAGCTACTCACCGGTAACAAGCCCCACATTGGATAATTTTGAGTATTTGGCTCAAAGTGTTACATTATTGATAAGCATCGTCGTTCAAAATTTGGTCCTAAATCCCATGAAGGTTTCGTACTCCGTTACGGATCAAACTCTGACACTTACTATGCTACAACAACTTCACACGAAAAGTTGAAGAGACGGTAGATGTGAAATTTGATGAATCTAATGGCTCACAAGTCGAGCAATTACCAATTGATGTAGGACACAAAGATCCTTCGGAAGCAATCCAAGACTTGTGTATTGGCAAGATTCATCCCTTGGAGGTGAAGTATGCTACCTCGTCCGTTCACTGGAAGCCTCAACTTCACATCAAGGTGAACCACAAGTTGACATGGAGGCATCCACAAGTGGAACACGGCAAGGCTAAGGGAATGAGGAAGTACAACAAGAAGATCCACCTCAACCTCCTTCTCCACCACCTCAAGAGAACAACAACGCCAACGACAACAAAGAATAAGAAGAAGATGAAGCTCCATCACAACCCAAGCAAAAGCTGTAACATCCCAAATTTTCAATTTGGTATGTTATATATAGATCATCATTGCATATCATATTTTATTTGCATTTTGACAAATCCTCGATAAATCCTAAGCAACTCAAGGACCCTCGGAGAGAGTTGGGGATTTTCTCGAAGTTTCATATTTGATTTTCAGCAAATGATAAGACGAGGATTTTGGTTTTAATTATTTTCTCTCCGGAAAAATATTTCATTAAACAAAATAAATGAGAGGAGAAAATATGACTTCTCCAAAACAATTGAAATACTGGAGGAAAAATGTTAAAATCATTTATTGGAATTTATTTGGATTTTATTTGCAATTTTTATTGCATTAAAAATATTGCATGTTTTCAAAATATTTATTTTGTGTTAAAAAAATGTTCACCCTATTCTAGATCTTCTAACTAGACGGGGAAAATTTATTTTATATTTTTTTGGACTTTTATTTATTTCTCTACGAATTATTTTCCGCGGAACGTATTAAAAAAAAAACCTGCGCGCGCCCGCTGGGCCGAGCCCAGCCGAGCCGCAGGCCGGCCCACCCCGCATCGTCCTCTCCTCGCACGACGCCGCCGCCGCGCCGTGTCCATGGCGGACACGGGAACCCCGCCGCCGCACCTTACCCCTCCCCTAAGCTGCTGCCCCCCCTCCTATATATATAGCCCCCCTCCTCTCACCTCAACCCCCGCCGCCGCCGCACTTGCCCGCCGCCGCCGCCCGCACGGGAGCCGCCGCCGCCGTTTGCCGCAGCCCCTCGCCCTCCCCCGAGCACCCCGCACCCCGCCGCCCTCGCCGCCTCTCGCCGGAGCCGGCCAAGCCCCGCCGGAGCACGCCCCCGACGAGGTAGACCTCGCCTCGTTCGTCGCCGGTTTTTGTTTAAAAAAACTATTCGTTTAAAAAAACCCTAGATCGGGTTTTTTTTCGGTTTTGTTATTTTGCGAGCGTTCACCGAACCGTTCGTTTTAACGAACGCGTTCGTCGGTTTTTCTCTGTTAACGAACGTCCGTTCTTTAACCGTTCGTCCGTTTTTCTTTTTCGTCGGATTTTTCCGCGATTATCTCAGATTCGATTTCTGATCGAATCTTCGTTTCTGTTTAACTTCTCGCTCGTCTATCGGAATCAGGCGATTCAAGCGCCTAGAGTTTCGTCTCGAATTTCTCTTTCCGTTTAACCTACTCAAACAAGTTTTTGCTACTGTAAAATTTGACCTAGATCCAGATTAGTAAACGAAGCTTGTTTCTTTCGCCGTTTGACTTTCGTTGCTTCGTTCGAGTTGATTCTTTTTGCAAACCGGAGTTCTTAAGTTGAAATTTCTGGTTGGATCTTTCATTCGAGTTTTACCTGTGCATTAGATGAGTACTGATTGTATGCTTGTTTGTTTGCGATAGAGTACCCGGAGTGTGTCGCTTGTTACTTCGAATCGCTAGGTTTTGCGGATCATCAGCAAGGCAAGTAACACTTTGATCATACTTTCCATACCCAGTTTTATTGCATTAGATCTATTCCTCAAACAATTGCATGATTAGGATCTGATTAAATTGTGGGAACTGGGAAGTAGTTGAGGTAGTACCTATTACCTATTTTCTTATCAAACCCTTGGGAGTTACTTCTACGTTGCTATTACATTGCCATGCTATGCTCGTAGACGTGGATTGGGTTTGAGAGATATTCATGACAGATGTGAGATGTTTATTAATGGTTCAACTTAAGGTGGCAACTAAAACTCACATCTGGGTGGATTGAGGCACCTGGAGAACCCAGTGTTGTCTGATTTTATAAGGTCCGCCACCCAGGCTCAAAGGGATCATAAGATTGTTCATGCTAGAAACTTCCGTGTGCAGCCACAAGCTATTATGGGCTCTAGCATAGTTGAGTAGGTTACATGATCTCTTGAAGAGGTGGGCTAGCAGATGTAGGGGAAAGTAGGTGTACCGGTCCATCCAGAGTAAAGAGTGATTGTTTCTGAAAGACTGTGTCTCGGTCATCCGTTTCTCAAACATCATGCAGTGCGAGAATCAAGCGGAGGCGATCGAGTCTTGTGGGGAAAAGTGCGCAAACCTCTGCAGAGTGTACAAACTAATCATGGTTAGCCGTGTCCCCGGTTATGGACAACTTGAGTATCTAGTACCTGGATTATCATTTGAATCTCATCACCATGATACTTTTAATTAATTTTGTTGGGTTAATGATGATACTTAATTGGGATTCAGTTGGAGGTACCTTCTCAATGTTTAACAACCACCATGATAGTTAAATAAAATTTATTCCTTTGCAGTAGGGAAAAATTGGCTTTTCGCATAAACTTTAACCATAGAGCTTTCCACCAGCCATATATGCATGTAGTATAGCATTATTCTTGTTCATTACTCTCTATGTGTTACTTTGCCAGCATATTCTATGTGCTGACCCGTTTTCGGGCTGCAACGTTTCATGTTGCAGACTTTTCAGACGACGAGTAAGGTGCCTTAGGTCGTGGTCTTATACTCAGTGATGCCGCTGGAGTTGATGGACTCACTTATCTTCCAAGCCTTCCGCTGTTATCGTTATTAGTTGGCCTTAAGCCATATTTATCATACTTAATCTCTTTGGAGATATTCGATGTAATAAGTGTGTGATTGCTACTCTGTTATAAATCCTCCATTTGTACTGTGCGTGTCAGCATTACTGATCCAGGGATGACACTGGTGCACAGCAGCACAGACCATTTGAGGTCTGGTCGCTACAAAGTTGGTATCGGAGCACACGCTGACTCTGATAGGAATGGCGGATGCAAGGAGCAAGTTCATGCAACCAGATGAAGACATGCCTTTTGGTCGACACTTGAAGGAAGTCACCAAGTATTTGAACATAGGAATACCAAGCATCACCGGAACCTACAACGCCACATTACCCGAAGAGGAGAGCTGGAAGATTCAAGTTCACATTCCAGGAAGGACGTTTGTGCCAGTTACTGAACCCATAAGATTGGTTTTCGAAGCACCAACCTGGAGTTTAGGGAAGAGCATGGCCGCACATATCGCCATGGGACGCATTGGAGAAGTCTACCACCAGGAGCTTAAGGATACAATTTATCAGATTTGTGGACGCCGAGACGCGCAATGGGAGATGATCAGAACCAAGAAGGATGGATCAATCGCAGCTTTCATCCAGGAGCAAAACCAACATATTCGTCGCCAGGAGAACCGGATGTGCACGGACAAGGAGGAACTGAAGAAGGCATTAACCAAGATCAAGGAGCTGGAGGAAGAACTCAAGGCTACACGCGAGGATTATTTGGAGGAAATCATCGCACTAGTAGGGAAGAATGACGACCTGGAGAAGAAGATTGGAGTATTCATGGGAAATCCAGTGCCAAAATCAAAGGATGACGAATGCACTTGTCCGGATAACTACATCATCATCGACGACACCGACTCGGAACCAAGTGAAGATGACTGGGTTGACGAAGCTGGAGCAGACATCATGGAGTCTTCAACGGATTAGAATTTTTATTAGACCACCATATCAGTAGTAGTTTTCCCCCATCTAATAGTATAGTTCAAGCACTTTGTAACGCTAGTTAGATCGATTGTTATGCCTTGTTTGAATTGATTGAGTGATATTGATTGTATTTGTCTCATGAGCATATGGGTAGTGTTTTCTCTCTAGACCTCATTCTATTCTTGACTCTCACCTTTTCTAAACCTATCAGATGCCTCCGAGACGCGACAACGGATTTGTTTTCCCGCCAGAGATCACCCAGTTGATTCAGCAGCAGAATGCCCTGATGCAAGTGTTAGTGCAGAACCAAGGCAACAACAACAACAACCCACCGCCACCACCACCTGTTGATCACTTATCCCGTTTCTTGAGACTGAATCCCCTTGATATGTATGAATGGAGATTTGTGAATAAGTTTAAGATGACCACCCAAGTTCTCAAAACCCCTCTGTTAGTAACCTCGCCAGGAGCAGAGTATATGGCAACCCAAGGATGTTTTCAGATACCATTGGCCATTGGAAGGCATGTTTTCCCCTCAGACCTCATTGTTTTGGAATCGCAAGGTTTGGATGTGATTTTGGGAATGGATTGGCTATCGTTGTATGGAGGGAACATCGATTGTGCCAGCAAGACGATTTTGCTTACCACCCCAGAAGGAAAAAGGATCAAGTATGTATCCCGGCACATGTCGAAGAGGACTCAAGTAAATTCCTTATCAGGAGTTGTACAGGAGGAAGTACCAGTGGTGAAGGATTATCCGGATGTATTTCCAGAAGAGTTGCCAGGCATGCCACCAGATAGAGACATTGAGTTCTTGATTGAACTTTTGCCAGGCACAGGGCCAATATCTAAGAGACCGTACAGGATGCCCGCAAAAGATTTGGAGGAAATTAAGAAGCAGATTAGGGAGTTACTGGATAAAGGCTATATTCGCCCAAGTTCGTTACCTTGGGGATCACCAGTACTTCTAGTGGAGAAGAAAGATGGATTGCTGAGGATGGTTGTTGATTACCGAGGATTGAATGAAGTAACCATCAAAAACAAGTACCCGCTGCCAATGATCAATGATTTGTTTGACCGCCTACAAGGAGCTAAAGTATTTTCCAAGATCGATCTACGATCAGGATACCATCAGTTAAAGATTCGAGAGCAGGATATACCTAAGACGGCTTTTACCACCAGATATGGATTGTATGAGTATACCGTTATGTCATTTGGTCTGACTAACGCACCTGCCTATTTCATGAACCTGATGAACAAGGTGTTTATGGAGTTTTTGGATAAGTTTGTCGTGGTGTTCATTGACGACATTCTAGTCTTTTCCAAGAATGAGGAAGAGCATGAGGAGCATTTACGATTGGTACTTGAGAAGCTCAGGGAACATCAATTATATGCCAAGTTCAGCAAATGTGAGTTTTGGCTGAAGGAAGTTGGATTCCTTGGACATGTTATTTCTGGAGAAGGAATAGCAGTAGACCCTGCCAAGGTTGACACAGTAACAAGTTGGGAATCACCCACGACTGTTGGAGAAATCCAGAGTTTTCTTGGACTTGCAGGATACTACCGGAGATTCATCGAGAATTTCTCGAAGATTGCTAAACCCATGACTGAGCTATTGAAGAAGGACACCAAATTCAATTGGACTGAGGAATGTGAAGCTAGTTTCCAAGAGTTGAAGAAACGATTGGTTACATCACCAGTGTTGATTCTGCCAGATCAACGCAAGGACTATGAAGTTTATTGCGACGCTTCTCGTCGAGGACTTGGAGCAGTGCTTATGCAGGAAGGAAGAGTTGTGTCCTATGCTTCACGACAACTTAAACCCCATGAGAAGAATTATGCTAGGCATGATTTGGAGTTAGCAGCCGTGGTGCATGCATTGAAGACATGGAGACATTTTCTCATCGGCAACCATTGTGAGGTGTACACGGATCACAAGAGTTTGAAGTATATTTTCACGCAGAAGGAGTTAAATCTCAGACAGAGGAGATGGTTGGAGCTCATTAAAGACTATGATATGAGATTACATTATCACCCAGGAAAGGCTAACGTAGTAGCAGACGCGTTGAGCCGCAAGAGTCATGTCAACACCCTCATGACAGGAGAGTTACCTCAGGAGTTAGCCGAGGACCTTCGCGAGCTATGTTTGGAGATAGTCCCAAGAGGCTATTTAGCAACATTGGAGTTTCAGCCTACCTTGATGGAAAGGATCAGAGAAGCTCAGAAGACAGACAAGGAGATTGACGAGATGAAGGAGAAGATGAGCAAAGGAAAAGCCAAGGGATTTCGTGAGGACGAGCACGACACCTTATGGTTTGAGGACCGAGTATATGTGCCAAATGATCCGGAGATCAGGAAGTTTACTTTGCAAGAAGCCCATGATTCACCGTACTCGATACACCCAGGGAATACCAAGATGTATTTGGATCTGAAGAATACTTTCTGGTGGACCGGAATGAAGAAGGATATTGCAGAATATGTAGCAGTTTGTGATGTGTGTCAGAGAGTGAAGGCAGAGCATCAGAAGCCAGCAGGATTGCTACAACCATTGCCGATACCCGAATGGAAGTGGGATAAAATAGGCATGGATTTTATCACGGGATTACCCAGGACTCGTTCAGGCTATGACTCGATATGGGTTGTAGTCGACCGTTTGACGAAAGTGGCTCATTGTGAAGACCACTTACACCAGTGCTAAGTTGGCAAAGATATACATGACCAGGATCGTATGTTTGCATGGAGTTCCGAGGACCATTGTATCAGACAGAGGAACCCAGTTTACCTCGAAGTTTTGGAAGCAGTTACATGAAACATTGGGAACCAGGCTGAAATTTAGTACAACTTTTCACCCGCAGACAGATGGACAGACCGAGAGAGTCAACCAGATTTTGGAGGACATGTTGAGAGCATGTGCACTAGATTATGGATCTAGTTGGGACGATAATTTGCCATATGCGGAGTTTTCGTATAACAACAGTTATCAAACCAGTTTGAAGATGGCCCCTTTCGAAGCTTTGTACGGAAGGAGGTGTAGAACACCGTTGTTATGGGACGAAGTTGGAGACCGTCAGTTGTTTGGACCAGATTTGATTAAGGAGTCTGAACAGAAAGTGAGGTTGATTCGCGATAGGCTCAAGGTAGCCCAGTCCAGGCAGAAGAGTTATGCTGATTCTAAACGAAAGGAGACAGTTCACGAAGTTGGAGACCGAGTTTATCTTCGTGTATCACCACTTCGAGGAGTGAAGCACTTTGGAGTTAAGGGAAAGTTAGCGCCCCGTTTTATCGGACCATACAGAGTTGTGGAACGTATGGGAGAGGTTGCTTACAAGCTGGAATTGCCCGAAGGATTGTCTGGAGTTCATGATGTATTTCACGTTTCCCAGTTGAAGAAGTGCCACGCAGAGATGGCTAAGATACCACAGAGAGATACCGTGCCACTGGAAGCGATTCAGCTGGAAAGTGATTTGACCTATGAGGAGAAACCAGTTAAGATTCTTGAGTATGCCAGCCGAGTTACCCGCAGCAAGGTTATCAAGTTTTGCAAAGTCCAGTGGAGTCACCACACGGAAGATGAAGCCACCTGGGAGCGAGAGGAAGATCTACAGAAGGACCACTCCCACCTGTTTTCTAGCCAACCTGAATCTCGAGGGCGAGATTCATCTTAAGGGGGGTAGGTTTGTAACATCCCAAATTTTCAATTTGGTATGTCATACATAGATCATCATTGCATATCATATTTTATTTGCATTTTGACAAATCCTCGATAAATCCTAAGCAACTCAAGGACCCTCGGAGAGAGTTGGGGATTTTCTCGAAGTTTCATATTTGATTTTCATCAAATGATAAGACGAGGATTTTGGTTTTAATTATTTTCTCTCCGGAAAAATATTTCATTAAACAAAATAAATGAGAGGAGAAAATATGACTTCTCCAAAACAATTGAAATACTGGAGGAAAAATGTTAAAATCATTTATTGGAATTTATTTGGATTTTATTTGCAATTTTTATTGCATTAAAAATATTGCATGTTTTCAAAATATTTATTTTGTGTTAAAAAATGTTCACCCTATTCTAGATCTTCTAACTAGACGGGGAAAATTTATTTTATATTTTTTGGACTTTTATTTATTTCTCTACGAATTATTTTCCGTGGAATGTATTAAAAAAAAACTGCGCGCGCCCGCTGGGCCGAGCCCAGCCGAGCCGCAGGCCGGCCCACCCCGTGTCGTCCTCTCCTCGCACGACGCCGCCGCCGCGCCGTGTCCATGGCGGACACGGGAACCCCGCCGCCGCACCTTGCCCCTCCCCCAAGCTGCTGCCCCCCTCCTATATATATAGCCCCCTCCTCTCACCTCAACCCCCGCCGCCGCCGCACTTGCCCGCCGCCGCCGCCCGCACGGGAGCCGCCGCCGCCGCCGTTTGCCGCCGCCCCTCGCCGCCCCTCGCCCTCCCCCCGAGCACCCCGCACCCCGCCGCCCTTGCCGCCTCTCGCCGGAGCCGGCCAAGCCCCGCCGGAGCACGCCCCCGACGAGGTATACCTCGCCTCGTTCGTCGCCGGTTTTTGTTTAAAAAAAACCATTCGTTTAAAAAAAACCTAGATCGGTTTTTTTCGGTTTTGTTATTTTGCGAGCGTTCACTGAACCGTTCGTTTTAATGAACGCGTTCGTCGGTTTTTCTCTGTTAACGAACGTCCGTTCTTTAACCGTTCGTCCGTTTTTCTTTTTCGTCGGATTTTTCCGCGATTATCTCAGATTCGATTTCTGATCGAATCTTCGTTTCTGTTTAACTTCTCGCTCGTCTATCGGAATCAGGCGATTCAAGCGCCTAGAGTTTCGTCTCGAAATTCTCTTTCCGTTTAACCTACTCAAACAAATTTTTGCTACTGTAAAATTTGACCTAGATCCAGATTAGTAACGAAGCTTGTTTCTTTCACCGTTTGACTTTCGTTGTTTCGTTCGAGTTGATGCTTTTTGCAAACCGGAGTTCTTAAGTTGAACTTTCTGGTTGGATCTTTCACTCGAGTTTTACCTGTGCATTAGATGAGTACTGATTGTATGCTTGTTTGTTTGCGATAGAGTACCCGGAGTGTGTCGCTTGTTACTTCGAATCGCTAGGTTTTGCGGATCATCAGCAAGGCAAGTAACACTTTGATCATACTTTCCATACCCAGTTTTATTGCATTAGATCTATTCCTCAAACAATTGCATGATTAGGATCTGATTAAATTGTGGGAACTGGGAAGTAGTTGAGGTAGTACCTATTACCTGTTTTCTTATCAAACCCTTGGGAGTTACTTCTACGTTGCTATTACATTGCTATGCTATGCTCGTAGACGTGGATTGGGTTTGAGAGATATTCATGACAGATGTGAGATGTTTATTAATGGTTCAACTTAAGGTGGCAACTAAAACTCACATCTGGGTGGACTGAGGCACCTGGAGAACCCAGTGTTGTCTGATTTTATAAGGTCCGCCACCCAGGCTCAAAGGGATCATAAGATTGTTCATGCTAGAAACTTCCGTGTGCAGCCACAAGCTATTATGGGCTCTAGCATAGTTGAGTAGGTTACATGATCTCTTGAAGAGGTGGGCTAGCAGATGTAGGGGAAAGTAGGTGTACCGGTCCATCCAGAGTAAAGAGTGATTGTTTCTGAAAGACTGTGTCTCGGTCATCCGTTTCTCAAACATCATGTAGTGCGAGAATCAAGCGGAGGCGATCGAGTCTTGTGGGGAAAAGTGCGCAAACCTCTGCAGAGTGTACAAACTAATCATGGTTAGCCGTGTCCCCGGTTATGGACAACTTGAGTATCTAGTACCTGGATTATCATTTGAATCTCATCACCATGATACTTTTAATTAATTTTGTTGGGTTAATGATGATACTTAATTGGGATTCAGTTGGAGGTACCTTCTCAATGTTTAACAACCACCATGATAGTTAAATAAAATTTATTCCTTTGCAGTAAGGAAAAATTGGCTTTTCGCATAAACTTTAACCATAGAGCTTTCCACCAGCCATATATGCATGTAGTATAGCATTATTCTTGTTCATTACTCTCTATGTGTTACTTTGCCAGCATATTCTATGTGCTGACCCGTTTTCGGGCTACAACGTTTCATGTTGCAGACTTTTCAGACGACGAGTAAGGTGCCTTAGGTCGTGGTCTTATACTCAGTGATGCCGCTGGAGTTGATGGACTCACTTATCTTCCAAGCCTTCCGCTGTTATCGTTATTAGATGGCCTTAAGCCATATTTATCATACTTAATCTCTTTGGAGATATTCGATGTAATAAGTGTGTGATTGCTACTCTGTTATAAATCCTCCATTTGTACTGTGCGTGTCAGCATTACTGATCCAGGGATGACACTGGTGCACAGCAGCACAGACCATTTGAGGTCTGGTCGCTACAAAAGCTACCTCGAGTTAGAGCAAGAATTTACAAGAATCATCCCGAACAAATTGTTGGCGACATCAAAACTGGGAGAATACTCGCTCTAAATCTCGGTTAGCTAAATTTTGTGAGCATTACTCATTAATTTCTAGTATTGAGCCTATGTAGATAGAAGAAGCCCTCGAAGACACAGATTGGGTGAATGCTATGCGTGCAGAACTACACAACTTCGACAGGAATCAAGTGTGGATATTGGTTGAGAAGCCCAAAGATGAGCAAAACGTCATCGAAACCAAATGGGTGTTTCGTAACAAGCAAAATGAAGATAGACAAGTTATACACAAAAAGGCTCGTCTCGTGGATCAAGGTTACACACAAGTTGAAGGTATGGACTATGGTGAGACCTATGCCCCCGTTGGTAGACTTGAGTCCGTTCACATCATTCTTGCTTATGCTAATCACCATGATATCACCCTGTATCAAATGAATTTTAAAAGTGCTTTCTTGGGTGAAATTGAGGAGGAAGTTTATGTTCAACAACCTCCGGCTTTGTTAATGCGAAGAAAGCCAACCATGTCTACAAACTTCATAAAGCTCTCGATGGTCTCAAACAAGCGCCTAGAGCTTGGTATAAATGCTTAACAAAGTTTCTTCTTGAAAAAGGCTTTGAAATTGGAAAAAATGTTTCAACCTTATTTACTAAGAGAGTTAATGTGGTGAACTATTTGTATGACAAATATATGTTGATGATATCATATTTGGATCTACTGACCCTCTCTCTAGCGAAAAGTTTGGAAGGTTGATGGCGGAAAAGTATGAGATGTCTATGATGTGCGAACTCAAATTCTTCCTCGATTTACAAATCAAGCAAACTAGGGAGGGTACCTTTGTTTCTCAAACAAAGTATACCAAGGACTTATTCAAGAAGTTCAACATGCAAGAAACCAAAGATATGAAACCACCCATGCCTACTACCAAATATCTTGACTTGACAAAGGATGGCAAGCACGTTGATCAAAAGGTTTATCGATCCATGATTGGTTCATTGCTATATCTATGTGCCTCCCATCTCGACATTACGCTAAGTGTGTGCATGTGTGCACGATACCAAGCAGAGTGTCATCTTCAGGCCGTGAAAATAATTGTGAGATATTTGATACACACAACACCAAAATTTTGGCATTTCTATCCCAAAGGATCTTCTTTCAAACTTGTTGGCTATTTTTGTTGGGGAACGCAGTATTTCAAAAAATTTACCTACGATCACGCACTATCTATCTAGGAGATGCATAGCAACGAGACGAGAGAGTGTGTCCACGTACCCTCATAGACCGAAAGTGGAAGCGTTATGTTAACGCGGTTGATGTAGTCGTACTCTTCGCGATCTAATCACGATCCAACCGATCATGTACCGAACGCACGGCACCTCCGAGTTCTGCACATGTTCAGCGCGATGACGTCCTTCGAGCTCTTGATGCAGCAGAGATTCGGGGATATAGATGAGTTACATTAGCACGACGGCGTGATGACGGTGTTGATGATGTGATCCGCGCAGGACTTCACCTAAGCACTACGACAATATGATCTGAGGTGTAATCTATGGAGGGGGCACCGCACACGGCTAAAACAATTGATCTTGTGTGTTCTAGGGTGCCCCTGCCTCCGTATATAAAGGAGGAGAGGGGGAGGCCGGCTGGCCCCTGTAGGGCGCGCCAAGAGAGAGGAGTCCTACTAGGACTCCAAGTCCTAGTAGGATTCCACTTGGTGGAAGGAGGGAGAAGGAAGGGAGAGGGAGAGGGAAAGGGGGGCCGCGCCCCCTCACCTAGTCCTATTCGAAATCCCCAAGGGGGGCGCACGCCACCTCCTCGTGGCCTGCCCTCTTTCTCCCCTAAGGCCCATATTGGCCCATTACTTCCCCCGGGGGTTCCGGTAACCCCTTCGGCACTCCGTTTTTACCCGGTACCTCTCGGAACTCTTCCGATGTCTGAATAACATCGTCCAATATATCATTCTTTATGTCTTGACTATTTTGAGACTCCTCGTCATGTCTGTGATCTCATCCGGGACTCCAAACAACATTCGGTCATCAAAACACATAACTCATATAATACAAAATCGTCATCGAACGTTAAGCATGCGGACCCTACGGGTTCGAGTACTATGTAGACATGACCGAGACACCTCTCCAGTAAATAACACATAGCGGTACCTGAATGCTCATATTGGTTCCTACATATTCTATGAAGATCTTTATCGGTCAAACCGCATAACAACATACGTTATTCCCTTTGTCATCGGTATGTTACTTGCCCGAGAGTCGATCGTCGGTATCTTCATACCTAGTTCAATCTCGTTACCGGCAAGTCTCTTTACTCATTCCGTAATGCATCATCCCACAACTAACTCATTAGTCACATTGCTTGCAAGGCTTATAGTGATGTGCATTACTGAGAGGGCCCAGAGATACCTCTCCGATACACGGAGTGACAAATCCTAATCTCGATCTATGCCAACTCAACAAACACCACCGGAGACACCTGTAGAGCATCTTTATAATCACCCAGTTACGTTGTGATGTTTGATAGCACACAAAGTGTTCCTCCAGTATTCAGGAGTTGCATAATATCATAGTCAGAGGAATATGTATAAGTCATGAAGAAAGCAATAGCAATAAAACTAAACGATAATTATGCTAAGCTAATGGATGGGTCTTGTCCATCACATCATTCTCTAATGATGTGATCCCGTTCATCAAATGACAACACATGTCTATGGTTAGAAACTTAACCATCTTTGATTAACGAGCTAGTCAAGTAGAGGCATACTAGGTACACTTTGTTTGTCTATGTATTCACAAATGTACTAAGTTTCCGGTTAATACAGTACTAGCCTGAATAATAAACATTTATCATGATATAAGGAAATATAAATAACAACTTTATTATTGCCTCTAGGGCATATTTCCTACAGTCTCCCTTGCACTAGAGTCAATAATCTAGATTACATAGTAATGATTCTAACACCCATGGAGTCTTGGTGCTGATCATGTTTTGCTCATGAGAGAGGCTTAGTCAACGGGTCTGCAACATTCAGATCCGTATGTATTTTGCAAATCTCTATGTCTCCCTCCTTGACTTGATCGCGGATGGAATTGAAGCGTCTCTTAACGTGTTTGGTTCTCTTGTAAAATCTGGATTCCTTCGCCAAGGCTATTGCTCCAGTATTGTCACAGAAGATTTTCATTGGACCCGATGCACTAGGTATTACGCCTAGTTCGGATATGAACTCCTTCATCCAGACTCCTTCATTTGCTGCTTCCGAAGCAGCTATGTACTCCGCTTCACACGTAGATCTCGCCACGATGCTCTGCTTGGAACTGCACCAACTGACAGCTCCACCATTCAATATAAATACATATCCAGTTTGTGACTTAGAGTCATCCGGATCAGTGTCAAATCTTGCATCGACGTAACCATTTACGACGAGTTCTTTGTCACCTCCATAAATGAGAAACATATCCTTAGTCCTTTTCAGGTATTTCTGGATGTTCTTGACCGCTGTCGAGTGATCCACTCTTGGATTACTTTCGTACCTCCCTGCTAAACTTATAGCAAGGCACACATCAGGTCTGGTACACAGCATTGCATACATGATAGAACCTATGGCTGAAGCATAGGGAATGACTTTCATTTTCTCTCTATCTTCTGCAGTGGTCGGGCATTGAGTCTGACTCAACTTCACACCTTGTAACACAGGCAAGAACCCTTTCTTTGACTGGTCCATTTTGAACTTTTTCAAAACTTTATCAAGGTATGTGCTTTCTGAAATTCCAATTAAGCGTCTTGATCTATCTCTATAGATCTTCATGCCCAATATATAAGCAGCTTCACCGAGGTCTTTCATTGAAAAATTCTTATTAAAGTACCCTTTTATGCTATCCAGAAATTCTGTATTATTTCCAATCAACAATATGTCATCCTCATATAATATTAGAAATGCTACAGAGCTCCCACTCACTTTCTTGTAAATACAGGATTCTCCAAAAGTCTATATAAAACCATATGCTTTGATCACACTATCAAAGCGTATATTCCAACTCCGAGGGGCTTGCACCGGTCCATAAATGGATCGCTGGAGCTTGCACACTTTGTTAGCACCTTTAGGATCGACAAAACCTTCTGGTTGCATCATATACAACTCTTCTTTAAGATATCCATTAAGAAATGCAGTTTTGACATCCATTTGCCAAATTTCATAATCATAAAATGCAGCAGTTGCTAACATGATTCGGACAGACTTAAGCATCACTACGGGTGAGAAGGTCTCATCATAGTCAACTCCTTGAACTTGTCGAAAACCTTTCGCAACAAGTCGAGCTTTGTAGACAGTAACATTACCGTCAACGTTAGTCTTCTTCTTGAAGATCCATTTATTCTCTATGGCTTGCCGATCATCGGGCAAGTCAACCAAAGTCCACACTTTGTTCTCATACATGGATCCCATCTCAGATTTCATGGCCTTCAGCCATTTCGCGGAATCTGGGCTCTTCATCGCTTCCTCATAGTTCATAGGTTCGTCATGGTCAAGAAACATGACCTTCATAACAGGATTACCGTACCACTCTGGTGTAGATCGTACTCTGGTTGACCTACGAGGTTCGGTAGTAACTTGATCTGAAGTTTCATGATCATCATCATTAGCTTCCTCACTAATTGGTGTAGGAATCACTGGAACTGAATTTTGTGATGAACTACTTTCCAATTCAGGAGAATGTACAATTACCTCATCAAGTTCTACTTTCCTCCCACTCACTTCTTTCGAGAGAAACTCCTTCTCAAGAAAGGATCCATTTTTAGCAACGAATATCTTGCCTTCAGATCTGTGATAGAAGGTGTACCCAACAGTCTCTTTTGGGCATCCTATGAAGACACATTTCTCTGACTTGGGTTCGAGCTTATCAGGTTGAAGCTTTTTCACATAAGCATCGCAACCCCAAACTTTAAGAAACGACAGCTTAGGTTTCTTGCCAAACCACAGTTCATATGGTGTCGTCTAAACGGATTTAGATGGTGCCCTATTTAACATGAATGCAGCCGTCTCTAAAGCATAACCCCAAACGCTAGTGGTAAATCAGTAAGAGACATCATAGATCACAGCATATCTAATAAAGTACGATTACAATGTTCGGACACACCATTACGCTGTGGTGTTCCGGGTGGCGTGAGTTGTGAAACTATTCCTTTCAAATGAAGACCAAACTCATAACTCAAATAATCACCTCCATGATCAGATCATAGAAACTTTATTTTCTTGTTACGATGATTTTCCACTTCACTCTGAAATTCTCTAAACGTTTCAAATGTTTCACACTTATGTTTCATCAAGTAGATATACCCATATCTGCTCAAACCATCTGTGAAGGCCAGAAAATAACGATACCCGTTGCGAGCCTCAACACTCATTGGACCGCATACATCAGTATGTATTATTTCCAATAAGTCAGTTGCTCGCTCCATTGTTCCGGAGAACGGAGTCTTGGTCATCTTGCCCATGAGGCATGGTTCGCAAGCATCAAGTGATTCATAATCAAGTGATTCCAAAAGCCCATCAACATGGAGTTTCTTCATGCGCTTTACACCAATATGACCTAAACGGCAGTGCCACAAATAAGTTGCACTATCATTATTAACTTTGCATATTTTGGCTTCAATATTATGAACATGTGTATCACTACAATCGAGATTCAACAAAGTTAGACCACTCATCAAGGGTGCATGACCATAAAAGATATTACTCATATAAATAGAACAACCATTATTCTATGATTTAAATGAAAAAACTGATGACCCACAAGTATAGGGGATCTATCGTAGTCCTTTCGATAAGTAGGAGTGTCGAACCCAACGAGGAGCAGAAGGAAATGACAAGCAGTTTTCAGTAAGGTATTCTCTGCAAGCACAGAAATTATCGGTAACAGATAGTTTTGTGATAAGGTAATTCGTAACGGGTAACAAGTAACAAAAGTAAACAAGGTGCAGCAAGGTGGACCAATCCTTTTTGTAGCAAAGGACAAGCCTAGACAAACTCCTATATAAAGGAAAGCGCTCCCGAGGACACATGGGAATTATCGTCAAGCTAGTTTTCATCATGCTCATATGATTGACGTTCGTTACTTTGATAATTTGATATGTGGGTGGACCCGTGCTTGGGTACTGCCCTTCCTTGGACAAGCATCCCACTTATGATTAACCCCCTCGCAAGCATCCACAACTATGAAAGAAGAATTAAGGTAAACCTAACCATAGCATGAAACATATGGATCCAAATCAGCCCCTTACGAAGCAACGCATAAACTAGGGTTTAAGCTTCTGTCACTCTAGCAACCCATCATCTACTTATTACTTCCCAATGCCTTCCCCTAGGCCGAAACAATGGTGAAGTTTCATGTAGTCGATGTTCACATAACACCACTAGAGGAAAGACAACATACATCTCATCAAAATATCGAACGAATACCAAATTCACATGACTAGTTATAACAAGACTTCTCCCATGTCCTCCGGAACAAACGTAACTACTCACAAATCATATTCATGTTCATAATTAGAGGGCTATTAATGTGCATAAAGGATCTGAATATATAATCTTCCACCGAATAAACCAACTAGCATCAACTACAGGGAGTAATCAACACTACTAGCAACCCACAAGTACCAATCTGAGGTTTTGAGACAAAGATCGGATACAAGAGATGAACTAGGGTTTGAGAGGAGATGGTGCTGGTGAAGATGTTGATGGAGATTGACCCCCTCCCGATGAGAGGATCGATGGTGATGACGATGGTGACAATTTCCCCCTCCCAGAGGGATGTTTCCCCGGCAGAACAGCTCCGTCGGAGCCCTAGATTGGTTCCGCCTCGAGATGGCGGCGCTTTGTGCCGAAAGCTTCCTTATGATTTTTTCCAGGGCAAAAGACACCTTATACCAGAAGATGGGCATCGAGGGGCTTCCATGTGGCCCACGAGGCAGGGGGGCGCGCCCAGGGGGTAGGGCGCGCCCTCCACCCTCGTGGACAGTGGGTGGCCCCCCCTCTGGTGCTTTCTTCGCCCAATATTTTTAATGTATTCCAAAACTGACTTTCGTGGAGTTTCAGGACTTTTGGAGTTGTGCAGAATAGGTCTCTAATATTTGCTCCTTTTCCAGCCCAGGATTCCAGCTACCGGCATTCTCCCTCTTCATGTAAACCTTGTAAAATAAGAGAGAAAAGGCATAAGTATTGTGACATAATGTGTAATAACAGCCCATAATGCAATAAATATCGATATAAAAGCATGATGCAAAATAGACGTATCAACTCCCCAAAGCTTAGACCTCGCTTGTCCTCAAGTGGAAGCCGATATCGAAAATATGTCCACATGTTTAGAGATAGAGGTGTCGATATAATAAAAATGGACATGAGGGCATTATGATCATTCTTAGAATAGCAATATATATATATATATATATATATATATATATATATATATATAGTCATATGATTTCTTATGCTGAAGTAACAATCTATTCATAATGTAAAGTATGAATCAGAAACTTCATTGAAAAACTAGCAAACTATATTCTCAGTCATTGAAGCAATTGCAATTTATCATAACATCGGAAAGAGTCAATATAAGAGCTTTTCAGCAAGTCCACATACTCAACTATCATTTAGTCTTTCACAATTGCTAACACTCACGCAATACTTATGGGTATGAAGTCTTAATGGAACACAGAGAAAGATAGGGGCTTATAGTTTTGCCTCCCAACCTTTTACCTCAAGGGTAATGCCAACAATAATGCTTTATGAAAACCCACATCCAATTGGATAAATATATCAGGATCTTTCCAACACATAGTGCTTGCCAAAGGATAAAGTGTAAAAAGGAAAGGTGAAGATCACCATGAATCTTGTATAAGGTATAAGACAAAAATAAAAAATAGGCCCTTCATAGAGGGTAGCAGAGGTTGTCATGTGCTTTTATGGTTGGATGCACAAAATCTTAATGCAAAAGAACGTCACTTTATATTGCCACTTGTGATAGGGACCTTTATTATGCAGTCTGTCGCTTTTATTTCTTCCATATCACAAGCTCATATAAAGCTGATTTTCTTTACACTAATAGATCATACATATTTAGAGATAAATTTTTATTGCTTGCAACAATGACAACTTGCTTGATGGATCTTATTCAATCCATAGGTAGATATGGTGAACTCTCATGGCAAAACTGGGTTTAAGGATATTTGGAAGCACAAGTAGTATCTCTACTTGGTGCAAAGAATTTGGCTAGCATGAGGGGGAAAGGCAAGCTCAACATGTTGGATGATCCATGACAATATAATTTATTTCAGATATAAGAAAACATAACCCATTACGTTGTCTTCCTTGTCCAACATCAACTTTTTAGCATGTCATATTTTAATGAGTGCTCACAATCATAAAAGATGTCCAAGATAGTATATTTATATGTGAAAACCTCTCTTTCTTTATTACTTCCTATTAATTGCAACGATGACCAAAACTATGTTTGTCAACTCTCAACAACTTTTATTCATCATACTCTTTATATGTGAAGTCATTACTCTCCATAAGATCAATATGATCTCTTTATTTATTTTTATTCTTTCTTTTTTCTTTTATTCCCTCAAGATCATAGCAAGATAACCAAGCCCTCGACTAAAGACTAATCTTTATTATATATAGCTCATGGACTCGATCGCATAGATAAGGATCAACACAAAAACTCAAAGCTAGATCATACTAAACTTTATTCTACTAGATCAAGATACAACAAAAAGGATCGAACTAAGAAAAACAGTAAAGATAGAAGTGTGATGGTGATACGATACTGGGGCACCTCCCCCAAGCCTGGCAGTTGCCAAGGGGAGTGCCCATACCCATGTGTTTATGTCTCTTTCTTTGGAGGTAGTAATGATGGAGTTGTTTATGATGTAGGCTTCTTCCTTAATTTGCGCTTGAGGATAGAATTTTTCTCCCTTAGGTCATCGATCTCCTGCTCAAGGCTTAATATCTTTTTGCATAGTTACTATTTGTTCTCCTGCAAGAGGCGAAAAGGGATAAACTTGATCTTAGGTTTCTTTGCACTATTAGGGAGGCTTGACTTTTTGAACTCCACATGCATGTCCCCAGGTTGAAGTAATGGGACTTCATCTTCATCTGAGCTCGCCTCCTCCCTTCCCCTAGGATCATAGTCTTCTTCTTCCTCCGTGGTCCAACCACAATGCTCCAAGTCCCCGTAGACCTTAGGGTCTGCAAGGTAATCAGCCACATAGCTTTCTCCCTCCGAATCCTAGGACGACATATTGCTCTAATCTGTGGCGGAAACAACTCAAAACAAAAATAGAGGATTTCGTCGTGGTACGGTGGTCAAAACCTTCGGGAGATTATATAATGAATTTTTACCGACCAAAAGAAATATCATGCAAGAAAACGGAGTCCGGAGGGCACACGAGGTGCCCACGAGGCAGGGGGCGCGCCCAGGGGGTAGGGCGTGCCATCCACCCTCGTGGATGCCTCATGTCCTTTCTGGACTACTTCTCATTTTCCTATTTTCTTAAGTATTCCAAAACGGAGAAAAAAATGCTGTTAGAACTGTTTTGGAGTCAGTTTACTTACCGTACCACATACCTATTCCTTTTCGGAGTCTGAAACATTCTGGAAAGTGTCCCTTATGTACTCCTCCGGGGTTACGGTGTCAATAACATTGGTTTCAACATTTATGGGATTACCTGAGATATAATGTTTGATTCTTTGACCGTTCACCACCTTCAGATTTGTGCCTTCGAAGTTGTTGATTTTTATGGCACCGGAGTGATAGACCTCCTCGATAACATAAGGACCTTCCCATTTAGAGAGGAGTTTTCCTACAAAAAATCTTAAACGAGAGTTGTATAACAAAACATAATCACCTACATTAAACTCACGCTTTTGTATTCTTTTGTCATGCTATCTTTTAACTTTTTCTTTAAATAGTTTGGCATTCTCATGGGCCTGGGTTCTCCACTCATCAAGTGAGCTAATGTCAAATAGTCTCTTCTCACCGGCAAGTTTGAAATCATAATTGAGCTCTTTAATGGACCAATATGCCTTATGTTCTAGTTCGAGAGGTAAGTGACATGCTTTTCCATAAACTATTTTATACGGAGACATACCCATAGGATTTTATATGCAGTTCTATAGGCCCATAATGCATCATCAAGTTTCTTAGACCAATTCTTTCTAGATCTATTAACAGTCTTTTGCAAAATTAATTTATCTCTCTATTACTCAGTTCTACTTGACCACTAGACTGTGGGTGGTATGGAGATGCAATTCTATGATTAACATCATACTTAGCAAGCATTTTACGAAAATCACCATGAATAAAATGTGAACCACCATCAGTCATTAAGTATCTAGGGACTCCAAACCTCGGAAAAATAACTTCTTTAAACATCTTAATAGAGGTGTTATGATCAGCACTACTAGTTGGAATAGCTTCTACCCACTTAGTAACGTAATCAACAGCAACTAAAATATGTGTAAACCCATTAGAGGAAGGAAACACTCCCATATAATCAAAGCCTCAAACATCAAATGGTTCAATAACAAGTGAATAGTTCATAGGCATTTCTTGACGTCTACTGATATTACCAATTCTTTGACATTCATCACAAGACAAGACAAACTTACGGGCATCTTTGAAAAGAGTAGGCCAATAAAAACCGGGTTGTAATACCTTATGTGCAGTTCTATCTCCAGCGTGGTGTCCTCCATAAGCCTCGGAGTGACACTTACATAGGATCTGTTCCTGTTCATGCTCAGGTACACAACGTCTAATAACACCATCTACTCCTTCTTTATAAAGGTGTGGGTCATCCCAAAAGTAATGTCTCAAATCACAGAAAAACTTTATCTTTTGCTGGTATGTGAAACTAGGTGGTGTAAATTTAGCAACAATGTAATTAGCATAATCAGCATACCATGGAGCAGTACGAGAAGCATTTATGACTGCTAATTGTTCATTAGGAAAACTATCATCAATAGGGAGTGGGTCATCAAGAACATTTTCTAACCTAGACAAGTTGTCTGCAACGGGGTTCTCAGCTCCCTTCCTATCAATAATATGCAAATCAAATTCTTGTAGCAAGACAACCCATCTAATAAGTCTAGGTTTAGCATCTTTCTTTTCCATAAGGTATTTAATAGCAGCATGATCAGTGTGAACAGTTACTTTAGAATCAACAATATAAGGTCTAAACTTATCACAAGCAAATACAACTGCTAAAAATTCTTTTTCAGTAGTAGCATAATTTCTCTGGGCACTGTCTAGAGTTTTACTTGCATATTGGATAACATTTAATTTCTTATCAACTCTTTGTCCTAGAACATCACCTACAGCATAATCACTAGCATCACACATAATTTCAAAGGGTAAATTCCAATCAGGTGGCTGAACAATAGGTGCAGAAATCAAGGCTTTCTTAAGTATTTCAAATGCTTCTACACAATCATCATCAAAGACAAAAGGAACATCTTTTTGTAAGAGATTAGTCAGAGGCCTAGAAATTTTTGAGAAGTCTTTAATGAACCTCCTATAAAAACCGGCATGACAAGGAAACTTCTTATACCTTTAATGTCCTTAGGACACATCATCTTTTCAATAGCATCAACTTTAGCTTTATCAACTTCAATACCTCTTTCAGAAATTTTATGCCCCAAGACAATACCTTCATTAACCATGAAGTGGCACTTCTCCCAATTCAAGACAAGATTAGTTTCTTCACATCTCTACAAAACTTGATCAAGGTTGCTTAAGCAATCATCAAAAGAAGTTCCATACACAGAGAAATCATCCATGAAAACCTCAACAATCTTTTCACAGAAGTCAGAGAATATAGCAGTCATACATCTTTGAAAGGTAGCAGGTGCATTACATAAACCAAAAGGCATACGTCTATAAGCAAAGGTACCGAAAGGGCAAGTAAAAGTGGTCTTTTCCTGATCCTCTTTCGACACATGTATTTGAGAGAAACCAGAATAACCATCTAGAAAGCAAAAATGTGTATGTTTGGATAATATTTCTAGCATTTGATCAATAAAAGGTAAAGGTTAATGATCCTTTCTAGTAGCTTTATTTAATTTGTGGAAATCAATTACCATTCTATAACCTCTAACAATTCTTTGTGGGGTCAATTCGTCTTTATCATTAGGAACAACAATAATACCTCCCTTCTTAGGGACACAATGGACATGACTTACCCACTGACTATCAGCAACAGGATAAATTATACCTGCCTCCAGAAGCTTTAGTATTTCATTTCTTACCACTTATTTCATCTTAGGATTTAACCGTCGTTGGTGATCAACAACTGGTTTAGTGTCTTTCTCCAATTTTATTTTGTGCTGGCATAGAGTGGGACTAATGCCCTTAAGATCATCAAGAGTATATCCAATAGCAGCACGGTGCTTCTTCAGAGTTTTCAATAATTTCTCTTCTTCCTGCTCTGAAAGGTTAGCACTAATAATAACATGATATATCTTCTTTTCATCAAGATAAGCGTATTTAAGAGTATCAGGTAATGGTTTAAGCTCAAACACGGGATCACCCTTGAGTGGAGGAGGATCCCCTAGAATTTCAACAGGCAAGTTGTGTTTCAAAATAGGTCCCTCTTTAAAGAATACTTCATCTATTTCCCTTCTTTCATTCATAAACATATCATTTTCATGGTCTAGCAAATATTGTTCTAAAGATCATTAGGAGGCACGACAATAGAAGCAAGACCAATAATATCATCTTTACTAGGCAATTATTTATCATGGGGTTGTCTACGAAATTTCGCAAAATTAAAATCATGAGACATGTCCCCTAAACCAACAGTAACAATATCCTTTTCGCAGTCTATCTTAGCATTAACAGTATTCAAGAAGGGTCTACCAAATATAATGGGACAAAAGTCATCTTGTGGGGAAGCAAGAACAAGAAAATCAGTAGGATATTTAACTTTCCCACACAAGACTTCAACATCTCTAACAATCCCAACTGGTGAAATAGTATCTCTATTGGCAAGCTTAATAGTAACATCAATATCTTCTATCTCAGCAGGTGCAATATCATGCATAATTTCTTTATATAAAGGATAAGGTATTGCACTGACACTAGCACCCATATCACATAAGCCATGATAACAGTGATCTCCTATTTTAACAGAAACAACAGGCATGCCAATAACAGGTCTATGTTTATTTTTAGTATCGGGTCTAGCAATTCTAGCAGCTTCATCATAGAAGTAAATAACATGCCCATCAATATTTCGACCAAGAGATCCTTAACCATAGCAATACTAGGTTCAACTTTAATTTGCTCAGAGGGTGTAGGTGTTCTAGAATTACTCTTATGAACCACAGTTGAAGCTTTAGCATGATCCTTTATTCTAACAGGGAAAGGTGGTTTCTCAATATAAGCGGTTGGAACAATAGGATCAACATTATAAGTGATAGTCTTTTCTTCAACTTTAATAGGTTCAACTACTTTTACTTCAATGGGAGGATGATATTTAAACCACTTCTCCTTAGGGAGATCAACATGAGTAGAAAATGATTCACAGAAAGAAGCTACTATCTCAGAGTCAAGTCCATATTTAGTGCTAAGTTCACAAAAAGCATCGGTATCCATAAAAGATTTTACACAATCAAACTTAGGTGTTATACCTGACTCCATACCTTTGTCGAGTTCCCAATCTTCAGAGTTGCGTTTAGTTTTTTTCCAATAAATCCCTTCTGAATTCAATAGTCTTCATCATAAAAGAACCAGTACAAGAAGTATCGAGCATGGAGCGATTATTGAGAGAAAGCCGAGCATAAAAATTTTGAATAATAATTTCTCTTGAGAGCTCATGATTGGGGCATGAATATAACATTGAATTAAGCCTCCCCAAGCTTGAGCGATACTTTCTCCTTCGCGAGGCCAAAAATTATATATATAATTACGATCACGATGAACCAGATGCGTAGGATAAAACTTCTGATGAAATTCCAATTTCAATCGGTTGTAGTTCCATGATCCAATATCATCACATAGCCTACACCATGTTAATGCCTTTCCCTTCAAAGATAAAGGGAAGACCTTCTTCTAGATAACATCCTCGGGCATACCTGCAAGCTTAAATAACCCACAAACTTCATCCACATAGATTAGGTGCATATCGGGATGTAATGTTCCATCTCCTGTAAAAGGATTAGCTAGCAGTTTCACTATCATACCCGAAGGAATTTCAAAGTACACATTTTCAATAGGTTTAGTAGGTTGAGGAGCAACTCTTTGCTCTACTGGTCGGGGTGAAGATACCCCGAACAAGCCCCTCAAAGGATTATTTTCCATAGTAACAAGTGATAGTAAATTTCAGCACACTATATATTTTTTTCCTTACCAAATTCCACCTACCAAAGGCGCTTCACTCCCCGGCAACGGCGCCAGATAAGAGTCTTGATGACCCACAAGTATAGGGGGTCTACCGTAGTCCTTTTGATAAGTAAGAGTGTCAAACCCAACGAGGAGCAGAAGGAAATGACAAGCAGTTTTCAGTAAGGTATTCTCTGCAAGCACTGAAATTATCGGTAACAGATAGTTTTGTGATAAGGTAATTCGTAACGGGTAACAAGTAACAAAAGTAAAAAAGGTTCAACAAGGTGGACCAATCCTTTTTGTAGCAAAGGACAAGCCTGGACAAACTCTTATATAAAGGAAAGCGCTCCCGAGGACACATGGGAATTATCATCAAGCTAGTTTTCATGATGCTCATATGATTCACGTTTGTTACTTTGATAATTTGATATGTGGGTGGACCGGTGCTTGGGTACTGCCGTTCCTTGGACAAGCATCCCACTTATGATTAACCACCCTCAAAAGCATCCGCAACTACGAAAGAAGAATTAAGGTAAACCTAACCATAGCATGAAACATACGGATCCAAATCAGCCCCTTACGAAGCAACACATAAACTAGGGTTTAAGCTTCTGTCGCTCTACCAACCCATCATCTACTTATTACTTCCCAATGCATCCCTAGGCCCAAACAATGGTGAAGTGTCATGTAGTCGACGTTCACATACAACCACTAGAGGAAAGACAACATACATCTCATCAAAACATCGAACGAATACCAAATTTACATGACTACTTATAACAAGACTTCTCCCATGTCCTCAGGAAAAACGTAACTACTCACAAATCATATTCATATTCATAATCAGAGGGGTATTAATGTGCATAAAGGATCTGATCATATAATCTTCCACCGAATAAACCAACTAGCATCAACTACAGGGAGTAATCAACACTACTAGCAACCCACAGGTACCAATCTGAGGTTTTGAGACAAAGATCGGATACAAGAGATGAACTAGGGTTTGAGAGGAGATGGTGCTGGTGAAGATGTTGATGGAGATTGGCCACCTCCCGATGAGAGGATCGATGGTGATGATTTCCCCCTCCCGGAGGGATGTTTCCCCGGCATAGCAGCTCCGCCGGAGCCCTAGATTAGTTCCGCCAAGGTTGCGCCTCGAGATGGCGGCGCTTTGTGCCGAAAGCTTCCTTATGATTTTTTCCAGGGCAAAAGACACCTTATACCAGAAGATGGGCATCGGGGGGCTTCCAGGTGGCCCACGAGGTAGGGGGAGCACCCAGGGGGTAGGGCGCGCCCTCCACCCTCGTGGACAGTGGGTGGCCCACCTCTGGTGCTTTCTTCACCCAATATTTTTAATATATTCCAAAACTAACTTTCGTGGAGTTTCAGGACTTTTGGAGTTGTGCAGAATAGATCTCTAATATTTGTTCCTTTTCCAGCCCAGGATTCCAGCTACCGGCATTCTCCCTCTTCATGTAAACCTTGTAAAATAAGAGAGAAAAGACATAAGTATTGTGACATAATGTGTAATAACAACCCATAATGCAATAAATATTGATATAAAAGCATGATGCAAAATGGACGTATCAATAACCGTCTCGCATCAAACGAGATCCAGATATAATGTTCATGCTCAACGCTGGCACCAAATAACAATTATTTAGGTCTAAAACTAATCCCAATGGTAGATGTTGAGGTAGCATGCCGACGGTGATCACATCGAATTTGGAACCATTTCCCACGCGCATCGTCACCTCGTGCTTAGCCAATCTTCGTTTAATCCGTAACCCCTGTTTTGAGTTGCAAATATGAGCAACAGAACCAGTATCAAATACCCAGGTGCTACTACGAGCATTAGTAAGGTACACATCAATAACATGTATATCAAATATACCTTTCATTTTGCCATCCTTCTTATCCGCCAAATACTTGGGGCAGTTCTGCTTCCAGTGACCACTCCCATTGCAGTAGAAGCACTCAGTCTCAGGCTTAGGTCCAGACTTGGGCTTCTTCCCTTGAGCAGCAACTGGCTTGATGTTCTTCTTGAAGTTCCCCTTCTTCCCTTTGCCCTTTTTCTTGAAACTAGTGGTCTTGTTAACCATCAACACTTGATGCTCCTTCTTGATTTCTACCTCCGTAGCCTTTAGCATCGCGAAGAGCTCGGGAATAGTCTTTTCCATCCCTTGCATATTATAGTTCATCACGAAGCCTTTATAGCTTGGTGGCCGTGATTGGAGAACTCTGTCAATGACACTATCATTAGGAAGATTAACTCCCAGCTGAGTCAAGTGGTTGTGGTACCCATACATTCTGAGTATGTGTTCACTGATAGAACTATTCCCCTCCATTTTGGAACTATAGAACTTATTGGAGACTTCATATCTCTCAACTCGGGCATTTGCTTGAAATATTAACTTCAACTCCTGGAACATCTCATATGCTCCATGACGTTCAAAACGTCTTTGAAGTCCCGATTCTAAGCTGTAAAGCATGGCACACTGAACTATCGAGTAGTCATCAACACGCGACTGCCGGGCATTCACAATGTCTGCAGTTGCTGGCGCGGGTGGTACACCTAGCGGTGCTTCCAGGACGTAATTCTTCTGTGCAGCAATGAGGATAATCCTCAAGTTATGGACCCAGTTCGTGTAATTGCTACCATCATCTTTCAACTTAGCTTTCTATAGGAACGCATTAAAATTCAAGGGAACGTTAGCACGGGCCATTGATCTACAATAACATAGACATGCAAATACTATCAGGTACTAAGTTCATGATAAATTAAAGTTCAATTAATCATATTACTTAAGAACTCCCACTTAGATAGACATCCCTCTAGTCATCTAAATGATCACGTGATCCATATCAACTAAACCATGTCCGATCATCACGTGAGATGGAGTAGTTTTCAATGGTGAACATCACTATGTTGATCATATCTACTATATGATTCACGTTCGACCTTTCGGTCTCAGTGTTCCGAGGCCATATCTGCATATGCTAGGCTCGTCAAGTTTAACTTGAGTATTCTGCAGGTGCAAAACTGGCTTGCACCCGTTGTATGTGAACGTAGAGCTTATCACACCCGATCATCACGTGGTGTCTCGGCACGACAAACTGTAGCAACGGTGCATACTCAGGGAGAACACTTATACCTTGAAATTTAGTGAGGGGTCATCTTATGATGCTACCACCGTACTAAGCAAAATAAGATGCATAAAGGATAAACATCACATGCAATCAAAATATGTGACATGATATGGCCATCATCATCTTGTGCCTTTGATCTCCATCTCCAAAGCACCATCATGATCTCCATCGTCACCGGCTTGACACCTTGATCTCCATCGTGGCATCGTTGTCATCTCGCCAACTATTGCTTCTACGACTATCGCTACTGCTTAGTGATAAAGTAAAGCAATTACATGGCGATTGCATTTCATACAATAATGCGACAACCATAAGGCTCCTGCCAGTTGCCGATAACTTTTACAAAACATGATCATCTCATACAACAATTTATATCTCATCATGTCTTGACCATATCACATCACAACATGCCCTACAAAAACAAGTTAGACATCCTCTACTTTGTTGTTGCAAGCTTTACGTGGTTTCTATTGGCTTCTAGCAAGAACCGTTCTTACCTACGCATCAAAACCACAACGATTTTTTGTCAAGTGTGCTGTTTTAACCTTCAACAAGGACCGGCCGTTGTCAAACTCGATTCAACTAAAGTTGGAGAAACAGACACCTGCCAGCCACCTGTGTGCGAAGCACGTTGGTAGAACCAGTCTCATGAACGCGGTCATGTAATGTCGGTGGTCCGGGCTGCTTCATCCAACAATACCGCCGAATCAAAGTAAGACATTGGTGGTAAGCAGTATGACTATTATCGCCCACAACTCTTTGTGTTCTACTTGTGCATATAACATCTACGCATAGACCTGGCTCGGATGCCACTGTTGGGGAACGCAGTATTTCAAAAAAATTACCTACGATCACGCAAGATCTATCTAGGAGATGCATAGCAACGAGACGGGAGTGTGTGTCCACGTACCCTCGTAGACCGAAAGCGGAAGCATTATGTTAATGCGGTTGATGTCACTACAAAAAAAGACACATCCATGACATTTTGGGCCGAACGATTTTTTTTCCTGTCATGCTTATGACACTTCTATGATGATAATTGTGACAAAACCCGGTATCATCATAGATGTGGTGGGCTCCTACTTCTATGACAACAAATCATGACAGAAAATGGGTTTTTCGTCCTGGGCGGGCCGGAGACGCAGCTGCATGACATTCTTTGGGCCATCCATGACGGAAAAAACCGTGGTAGAAGCGAGGGCGAGGAAAATATCGGGGGAGTTCCCGGTTACGGCGGGTGGTCGGGGACCGAGTGATGTGCGTTTCTCTTGTACATACGCGTGTGTGTGCGAGGCGTTGCGCTCTAACTGAACCTGAGCGAGGCGTTGGGCTCTAACTGAACCCGAGCGATTGCACTAGCTACGTTATTGAACCCGAGCGATCGATCCCTTGCTATTAACTGAACCCGAGTGATTCCGTCGCTACTGCTACTAACGGAAGCCGATCAAACCCTGCTGCCTCCTTCCCTTGATGAATAGTGAGCGTTGTTTGGGGGGTGGATGAACAGTTCCCGGTGGGGGGTTGGATGAACAGGACCCCGTGGTAGTGGAGGCCGTTGCCGCTGGATGAACATGACCCCTTTCGAGCCGGTTGGGGGTGGATGAACAGGACCCCGTGGAGGGCTGGATGAATAGGACCCCGTGGAGGGCTGGTTGAACAATAGCCGGTGGAGGGCTGGATGAACAGTAGCCCGTGCAGGGGTGGTTGAACAGGACCCCATGGAGAGGGCTGGTTGAACAGTAGCCGGTGGAGGAGTGGTGGAGGCTGGATGAACAGGAGCCCGTGGATGAACAGTCGCAGGTGGAGGCTGGAGGAGGTCGACGGTGGATGAACAGTCGACGGTTGAGATGAACAGTATCCCGTGGAGTCCCATTTTGCAGTACGCCACACCCCTCCCGATGAACAGGACCCCCATTTCGACCGTAGCCCTCCAACACAAGTCCGTTTCCTCTGTTTTGCGGTACGCCACACCCCTCCCGATCAACAGGACCCCGTTTCGACCATAGGAGGTCCAATAGAAGTCCGTTTCCTCCATTTTGCGGCACGCCAGACCCCTCCCGATGAACAGGATCCCGTTTTGACCGTGGCCGGTCGAACACAAGGCCATTTCCTCCGTTCTGCGGTACGCTAGGCCTCGTTTTCATCAGTTGTTCCGTCCAAGCCGGTTGGCTCCCGATGAACACGACGATGCATTCCGTTCCGACCCAGCCGGTTGGCTCCCCATGAACACGACGACGACGCAGTTTCTCCGTTCCGACCCAGCCATGTACACGAGCATGGCCGTACGTATGCGCGAGTAGGCGTTCGAGACCCCGCCCGTAAGTACTTACGTGGCCGTATTTTCTTTCTTGCACCCTGGCCGCTATACGTACGTGTCCATGCTACGTGCACGCCTCTACTACGACACGTGCACGCCTCTACATCGACCAGTATGTACGTACACGTTCGCGACCAGAATGACAACGCTACGTACGCTTCGACCAGGTGGGTCCCGACTGTGAGGCACTTCCTTGCGTGCGAAGATGTAGCTCGTGGGTCCCAGCAGTCAGGGGGCGGATAATTTTTTTGCCCGTAATATGGATGCACTTCCTTGCGTGCGAAGATGTAGCTGGTGGGTCCCAACAGTCAGGGGGAAATGTTTTTTTTGCAAAATACGGTGGCCAGCCCGGTGGGTCCCTGCTGTCAGGTGGAGGAATCATTATTTTCCGCATAATAAGGAGGCACTTCCTTGCTGCGGCCATGGACCCAACTGTCAGCCTCTCCATGTACAGTACTCTTCTGATGGAAGTCGTTCGTTGACCACATTGACCATGCCGTGCCGAGAGCACCAAGGCGGTGGACGACGGCGAGGCCTAGGAAGGGGACGACGCGGAGCCGGGGAAGACGCGGCAGTGGATGCCCATGCGGAGAGGAGTACGAGGGTTCACTGCTTTGGCTGCGGTGTGAGGCTGTCGTCGCCGCAGGGCCTGGCCAGCGGTGGGAGTAGTAGGGGGCGGTGAGGCCTCCGCGGCAGCACAGCCGGCCACGGGAGGCAGGAGCAGGCGGCACGACCGGCGCTGCTTTGGGCGGCTGGAGCAAGAAGACCAGAGGTTGAAGAAGCACTACGGCCGTTTGATGGACATCGTACAGTCACTGGAGCTAGAATCATTCATATTGACTAAGTTGACAAAGCCCTCCGTCCACGTCAACTTAGTAGGCCCACAAGTCAGCCTCCCATATGGTGGATCCCAGCTAGCAGGGGGAGTATTCATTTTTTTGTGCGTAATAAGGAAGCACTTCCTTGCGTGCGAAGATATAGCTGGTGGGTCCGAGCTGTCAGCGGCGGGAACATTTTTTTCGCGAAATTCAGACGCCCTTCCGGTGGGGCCCAGATGTCAGGTGGAGGAATCATTATTTTGCACATAATAAGGAGGCATTTCCTTGTGTGCGGCCGTGGACCTAGCTGTCAGCCTCTCCACATACAGTCCACTTCCGATGGATGTCGTTCATTGACCACGTTGACCACGCCGCGCCGAGCGCATCCAAGGTGGTGGACGACGGCGAGGCCTCGGACAACAACGAGCCGGAGATGGGAAGACGCGGGAGTGGAGTCGCAGACGAAGAGGTGTATGAGGGTTAACTGGTCCTGGTGCGGTGTGGTTCGGCAGATGGTGGAGAAGAACAGAAGGTGTGGAGGGGTGGAGGGATGGCCTGGCCGACGGTGGGGTAGCGCTTCACAGTGAAGTGTGCTAAGCAGAGCTGCTAGCAGGAGGAGGCGGGAGCAGGTGGTCCCGGCGGCGCTGGAGGAAGAAGACGAGAGATTGAAGATGGATGCCGGTCGTTGGATGTAAATCTAACAGCTAACGATGTCAGAATCATTTGTTGACTAAGTTGACAACGACTTGCATTGGCTTCGATGTATTGGCCCACATTTCAGCCACCAAAAATGTGGCACATATTCAACCCATTTTTTCAGAATCTACAGTTAATTTGATCTTTTTTTAGAATTACAGTTCATTTGCTGGGCTGGGTGAACAAATAATGTAGCGTCCATGCGTCTCATTTATTTATTTCCTAAAAAATTATAGGCCATTTGCACTTTCTCGAAATACACGATTTTGCTGGGCTAATTCTAATTATAATGTTGGGTTGGGCGCAACAATGATATCAAAAAATAAACAGGGGCTGAGCATTTTGTTATAAATATATTTAAATAATAAGTGATTTATTTTTACATTGGTCCTTTAAATCTTACCAAGCTTTTGTACACAATCACCAAGATTTTCGTTGCCAAAAAAAATCCAGGATTTATTGTTAAGAAATTATTATTTTAAGTTAATAAGATGTGGGATATTGTTTTCTTACATATGTAAGTATCTGTTAAATATATGATGACAATAACAATAATATATGATAACATATAAAATAATTTAAATATATATAATATAGTTAGAAGGGAAACATAAGTTGGACCAGGCGTTCCTATTCTTATATAGAAAAATAGAACAGACCTCTGAATTTTCTTCAAAAAATACATAAATTGGGCTGCCGATGTTTTAGGAAAAATAAAACCTCGGATGGGAGGTCCATAGGCCGGTCGATACATGACGACCCTCAAGAAAATACAAACCGACATGTCGTGGGCTACGCATGTTAAAAAAGAAAGCCTAGACGTGGCAGCCCACAACCCAGCTAATACTTGCTGCCCCAGTGATAATAAATGATACCTGCCAGCTCCCCGGCTTCGTTGTGAATTTATCTCCTTTAGTAACTACGTTGAAGCACCTAAAAAATGTAACTATGTGGACAAACCCGTGGGCCCCAACGTCAGCATAGCATTAGGAGGAACTATTTTTTCAAGGAGGCACTTGCTTGCGTACGGCCATAGACCTGGTGGGTCCCGACTGTCGGCCTCTCCACGTACAGTCCTCTCCAGATTCCTCTCGTTTGTTCAGCATGTTCACAACGGTAGACAGCGGTGCCGCGGCGAGCGCACAAAGACGCGGGAGGAGATCGGACCACCTGAGGCAGTGCCTTATTTGTAACAAAAGAACTGAACTAGCCCAGTGGCCAAGTGACACTACCGACAGCTGTGCCGCCCGGGTTCGATTCCACCTGATGCAGGGAAAATATCTCCAAATTTTTTGCCTCTGCCATTATTGACATGTGGGTCCCCATTGTCATCCACGACACCACGTACAACACTTACCAAAACTTCGTCCCTCGTTTTCTCTATTTTTCGCACACTCGACATTGTGTGGGCATTTTGAAAATAGCATATCTTTTTGACTATGCATCATATGAAGATGTGCTATGCATGAATGTTGATCAACATGATGTTAACTGGCTGGTAGTTCCATTTTCGACCATGAATAAAACTTCAAACATGAAGTTATCCCTGTTTGAAAAGGTCGTGTTAATATAAATGCTCTGCTTCTGAAAGTTGCAGTTTCTTATCTGAAACTGAACTTGCAGTTTCTTATCTGAAACTGAAACTTGCACTTTCTTCTCTGCGAATCACATTGTCTGCACTTTTATACTCCTATAAAACTACATTTTTTAAGTGCTAAAAATAGATCTATAGAATTCATAAAATACTTCATATGCTCAATACTGCAAATATTAAATTCAAAAGACATTCATATCTAAAAGTACTCTCCAAATACACAACACAAAACACAATTCGCAACCTGCAAATACTGACAACCCTAAGCTCCTCGTGACAATTCACAACCCGCCCGACTATTGGGCTGGGGGGGGCAGTCCCCTCCTATTCCTCGGCGGCAGATAGCCGCCCCGTGAGACGATGTGAACAGCGAGGGAGAGGATGGCGGGGAAGCGTCATCGGGCCAACTGCTTTTCTCCTCTTGCAATTGGGTTCGGTCGACGAAGACTCCACCAGCTCGCTCTGGCACGACACCCTCACAAACGACACCCTGTAGATGCTCGATCCCTCAACCTCTGGTGGATGCTCCATCTGGGATCGATACTCCCACCACCGCTCCATCACGATCAGATTCGGTGAATCTGTTTGCTCCATGGCCCAGAGGAGCAGCTCTATGTACTCCCGCGTGACTCCCTTCGGGAGTATCGCCGCCTTTTCGCTCTGTTGCAGATATTTGGCCATGGATGTTGCCGTCGCCGCTAGTTGGTCCTTGTTGTCAAACCAAGACTGTATCTCCAACATCCTAGCTAGCTTCACAGGGTCGCCGTCTGCGATCCTCACGTATCGGTTGTACTCCTCCATCGATCTACTTCTCCACAACACCTTCACTCGCCAGCGGTGGTTTTTGAATGGAAGAGGAGAGGAGTAGCGCTGGTTTTGGATTAGAACGGGAGAGGAGCGACGCTGGTTTTGGATTGGAACAGGAGAGGAGGGGCAGTGGTTTTGAAATGGAAGAGGAGAGGAGCGGTGCTGGATTTAGATTGGAACAGGAGAGGAGCGGCGGTGGTTTAAGAGGAGAAGAGCGGCGCTGGTTTTGGAAGTATTTTTTTGTTTTGCGTATTTTGGGTCAAAGTTTGACCACGTACTGTATTTGACAAGCAAAATGTGAATGCATGTTACCAAAAATTGTATGTTTGGTTCGTATCTGAATGTACTTTCAAATTGTATTATTTTTGCAACGTATAACATATTTTTGTGTGAAAATCATGGTCAATTATGACCCAGAATAAAAGGGAGACTAGTTAATGTGGGGTCGCTTTCTTAATTGAAGGGTAAATTGATTTTGATTTTGATCCAGTCACAGCGTGCCGGCCCTCTCGTCCAATCCTAAATCGCTGCCGCACGCTCCTCTCCCTCTTCTCCATTGCAAAACTACCTCCTCTCATCTCCATCATCTCCATTCCAAAACAACCATCTCGCCTCTCTGTCTTCTCCATTGGAAAACCACCTCCTCTCCTCTCCATCATCTCCATTCCAAAACCACCGTCTCGCCTCTCCCTCTTCTCCATTGCAAAACCACCCCCTCTCCTCTCCATCATCTCCATTCCAAAACCACTGTCTCGCCTCTCCCTCTTCTCTATTGCAAGACCGCCGTCTCTCCTCCCATCTTCCAAAGCTAGCACTGGACCACTCGGAAGGACGTCTATTGAGAGGATGCAGCAGCGAATCAGGCAGATCGCCGGCGGCGACCAGGCAAAGTTAGCCAGGTTGAAGGAGATCCTTACTTTGTTTGACAATGAGTGGGAGATTTCGAGGACGGTGAGGGCCATGTGGCAATGTATGCGAAAGAGCGAGACGGCGGCGATGAGGCTGGCGATGTACTCCTCAGCGGTAGTCACACCGCAGTCCTTCAAGTTCATCGAGTATCTCCTCTGGGCGATGGAGCAGGCAGATTCGCCCGAGGCAAAAGTCAGGCGGAGGTGGTGGTCGTACAGGTCGAAGGTCGAGCACCCAGAGGATAACGAATCGATCAAGTACGGTGTGCCGTTCGTGAGGGTGCAAAGCCAGCTGGGGCCACAGGAGTATTCGTTCTCCCACCGCAAGAGGAGGCCGGATGGCGCGACGTCGCTTCCCCGCCGTTATCCATGGTTCCCTCGACGCTCGCCTCGTTTCAACGGCGGCGGTAGGGTATAAGGTAAGCTTTGCACTAACCTAATCTTCCATCTGCTCATGCTTACAATTAGTGTGACAGCTAATGAAAATCATGCTTACAATCAGCCTCCGAGTACTACGCCAATCACCCTAAAATAGCTCTGGACCTTTGGGTCAAAGTTGTGACACTGTGTACAAATAAAGAAAGATAGATTGGTGCTTCTTTCAGAAAAGAGTACTCCTTGGAACATTGCCAATATAAGCTACTAGTATTTGGTTAGAGGATTTGCTGCCGAGAAAGATCCGTCCACAAAGAGCGCCACACATCCCACTGGTGGTGGTGGATGCTAATGCATGCATGGAGCATGGTTGGTGTTGGTAATTTTTACTTGGCACACCTCGCACTCTACATATATGCCGGTTCCATCCGTACATTTGTGCAGTTCCACCAAAATGCTGCCGAATGCCCTGTTTGCACAGATAACGAAAAAGCGTGATTACATTATAGTGGCACTAGTTGATGAAACATACACTAATAAATAGAAGAAAATATTGTGATAGTATCATAGTATGCCATGCTGCAAGGGCGAGATGGGGCCTCCGATGCCTCATACGGTACGCCCCATACTAGAAATCGACCCAAGTATCCCCGATACACCTTCTGCCAGTGATGAACATCAGTGTACAGCTGTAGTACAAGGAGAGGCCTTGAGACATTCCAATCTCTATTTTTGTGCACATCAACTAAAATTAAGCACCCCAGTTTGCAGAAACGCTTAAACATTAACAATGGGACTAGTTGATGAAACATATACTAACAAAGAGAAGCACTTTCTTTATCTACACTGGAAATAAAATGATAGAGAGGACACTCGCTCTATTTTAACTGTATTATTACTTTCATTTTATCAGTGGCACTAGGGTCGAGCAGGTGGCAATCGAGGTGTACCGTCCATCGCAAGGATGGAGGCCGGGGGTGCTTAGACTGGGATGCTGAAGCTGGCTCTATCTTCCCCCCTGATGTTTCTGTGGTAGCATTTGGGTTGTAATCCAAACTTGGTCGAGCTGGTGCTGCGTCCCCCTACATGCGTAGCTTATGTGGCAAACTTGTCTCCTGCTAGTACTCAGTCTGTTCTAGTAGTAGTTGCATAACTGCCCGTTTACACTGAGATGTTGTCGAATAATGGTTCTCTATGGCAGGGTTTCTTTAATGAAATCGGAGGAAACCCCCTCTTTCGATATATAAAAAAATCAGTGGCACTAGCAGTGCCAAAACATTGCCTCAAATTAATAGTGCCACTAGATTAAGGTGCAAAATAATAACATTACTGCTTTATCATGGCAGTGCCAAAACAGTAGCACAAGAGCAGACTCAACATGCAGGAACTTTGGCAAACGGTCAGACCAAAAATGAACATACCTCGTGATGGGAACCATACTGCAGTCAACACCATCGTAGAAGGGATGACACCAGTCACCAACATGGATGATTCAATTCATGGGACCTTTTGGTGTAGTTCACCTGAAATGAAGCAATGTCCCATGACCTAGGAGCTTCTTCTTCATTTTTTGAAGAAAAGGGCTCCAGCCCCAGTTCCATTTCCATCAGAAAACGAAACCCTCAGAGCTTCCTTTTCATTACTTGCAATAAAATTGAGCAACATCAAGGTTGGTTGTGAAGCTCCTGGAATGTTCAACTATAATTTGGATATCATTTGTGCAGTTCAACAAAGATCAAGTGTGAAATGTATATCTCTGTTTGCACAAAAAAGGTGGAAAGGAGGGAGACTAACAAGTGATGAAACATACATCAAATGAAAAGAAGCATGTTCCTTATCTGAATGGCAATCCTACAAGGACAGTAGCAATTTCTAAAGCAGCAGCATTGCTAGATATTAGTGTGCACATTAGGATTAACTATGACAACCGTTAAATACGACATTACTTTAATGGTGCCATTGCTTCATTTTACCACCAACATTACATTAACAACTGCTACAGAGTTGGTATTTGGGCACGGGAGAGTAGGCAGACCAGGACAGTTGCATTTCTAACGAAAAGAAGCAACTTATCTTAATGGGAAATTTAGCAGGACATGAAAGAAAGTGCCATTGATTCATATTACTAGAGGCATTACATTGAAAACAACATTGGTGTAACGTGTCCTTACTTTTAATAGTGCGACTGCTACATTTTACCAGTGGCATTACATAAGAGTGGCTCGGGGCAACAAACTTCAGAACAGGATATCTAGGTTGGTCCCATTTTTGTTCGGTATAGCCACCTTATATTGTGTGAGGCTAGCAAATCTAGTGCTGGACTTACTCTGTTGACTTGTCCCCCAGTCCCCACTTTTTTTCCTTTTTCAACCAATAGATCGGGTTTATACTGAGTTTGTACTGTGTTTCCCCTTTATTTCCCTATTAGAGCAAGAGACCAGTTGGATAGCCAGTCTCTGCTACTTTTCGCCTCCATTATTTCCTCTTTCAACCAGGTCCTAGATTCAGGTAACATATCTTCCCCCACCCCACCCCCTTTCTTCCTTGTTTGAACCAAGTAGTAGTAGATTCGATTGCATGAACTAGTTTTACCTCTTAACAGTAAAAGTTTAGGTGGCTTTCGAACAGTCGATCGATCCTATCTACGAGGGGGCCTGAGACATAGTAAAAGATACAAATGAAGCAATATCAGGAGCTCGGGAAGTAGAGCAAGGCCGGTTTCGAAGGAAGTTATACCTGAGGGTCGCCGGGATGTCGCTAGGTGGGCGGCGGGAGGCCGGATCTGCCCACACTACGGTAGCGAGGAAGAAGGGGTCGAAGGCCCTCCCTAGCCAACTGTGCTTGGGAGAGAACGGCAAGGCACGCTGATCGGGACATGCCGACTGTGGGTAAGAGCCGTCGCCGAGGACGACCGCGTGAACGTTGCACCTTCTCACCTTTCCCAGCGAAGAGGATTCGGCTGGATCTGTGACCAGCGGTGAGCAGAGAGAGTGTGGCCACCACTGTCGTGTTTAGATCTAGAGAGGATAAGACAGTGTGAAGAGAGCAACACTAGCAAGCAAGCGCGGAGGCTCCTGCCTATATAGTGGAGTACTAGTTTTGTTTTGTCTACCGGAGCCGGCTTGACCTCGTCAATGACTGTCGAGAAGTCTTCATGCACGTGCCCCACAGGCGCAGTTGTCGTCATTTTGATCTGAAGCACTGGATTATAACATATAACACGAAAAATGCCACATGACAAGAAACCATAACCTCACTGCCCAAAGGAGACAACATGAATCCCGACGGACAAACTAGATGAGGATCAAAGCTCAAATTAAAGATAAACTCGTAGAAAAGGGGTCCATCGATAGATGTCCTAATTAACATAGCCGGCTTGACCTAGATGGCAGCCGAGTAGTCTTCTTGCATGTGCCCGCAATGACCAGTGCTCGGAGGAACTCAGTTGTCGCTGTTTTAACCCTCGCAGTGATCCGAAGCACATGACACCTAATATTGCGAGATGACAAGAAACCTTTTTTTAGATTTCTCATCAGAACTACAACTGTACAACACAACACACACGATATGTAGACGATAGCCAATCCAGGCGTGGCTGCTAGAGTCTGGTCACATGCATGGACGAACTGATCTTCCGTGTCATGCATGGATCGTCCAGGCACCAACGTTTGTACAACACTTCTCTAGTACTATCGCTCGTCTCTCTCTTCTATTAACTCACCCGACTTGTGGGGCCGGGGAGTGTACCTATGGCCAGTTCTCGATTGCGGTCCCACGTGTGTGTGCAAACGCAATATGACACGCGTTCCATTCGAAGAGCAGCGTGCCAGACTGACCAACCGTCTGGGGTGTGACGCGAACGCGATGGGCGTGCTGTATACTCCGTACATGTGTACCGCCGTTTTCTTGAGGCTTTGCTCCATGGCGCAATCCATGGATACAAAATTAGTATACTGTACTATTTAAAAGTCGAGGGCGGGGCTTTTCCTACGCGGTAGGAGGGGCAGTTCCGCCTAGTTGGTTCGACAGAGACGCGAGAAGATGAGGGAGTAGGCTGCTGCAAATGTAGGGCTGTGTGATTTGACAGCGAGTTACTGCTGGACAGGTGGGGCCCCGTGATTTGGCTTGCCATTATCATTTTAACTGTGGCGCTACAACCGGCATGAGTCTCCCGATTCCTGACCACCTCCATGGTATACAGGTGCCTCTCCCATTGCTCCACCATGTAGAGGCTGGCTCTTGTATGAGAGCCCACTCCTCCACTTTTTCCTTGCCACTTTCCTCCACATATGCAAAACTGCCATGTAAGCGGGCTTATAGCCCACTATTGTACTTGCTCGTACAGGTGCTAGGCCTGCCACATAGGCATAAAGTCTGATGTGGCAAGTTAATCAGTAAGAAGAGAGAGACTAGTTTGGTGACCCCAGGAAGAAACGGTGCTAAGCGCGTGTACCTAGGTGAAAAGACAATTTTGAGTCTATAGCTAATTAAATGTAGCAAACTTAGCAACAAAAGACTAAGCACCTATGCATTGGGGACATGAGTTGCTAAGCCATTTAATGCCCTTAGCACCTCATCTAAGCACCATTTCATTGGAAGAGGTCACTCCTTGGCAAATGCAATAAATACTACGAAGAAAGAGATAGAGAAGTAAAAAAATACTCTTATAGCCAACCTTATAGCTAACCTTGTTGTATGAGTGACTAAGTGATGACTATGTATGACATGCCAACATCAGATAGCCTAACGCACCGTGTTAAATCTCCAAGGGCGCGACCGTGCGAGCGAGGCGACGGTCGTGGTAGGCGCGACCATGATATGGGCTTCTGGCAGCCCTTGGATCTGAGATCGAACGGTCGCATGCTAAGTTGCTGAAAATTTGCAGAATAACCCTCCAGGGTAGGATATTCACCCATATGTCTAGAATCACGCCATGCAACCGTTCGATCCCAGATCCAAGGGCTCTCGGAAGCCCGTATCATGGGAGAATGGAAAGCTTCGTATCACCTGTAATTTTCCCGATGCTTGACATGACATCAAAAGCCATTTAATCGGGAGTCAAGTAGACATGACATCTAATTGGGCCCCCATAGTACTGTGCATGAATCCATTTATCCACCAGACAAGCCACTACCCTGCCGTTCACACGCCCCACTCAGCATTTTTACAATCGAAAAACCGCTGGCGGTTCGCTCCTACTCGTCCCCAGACATCCTTTAACATTACGGCAGTTCACTCCTAGTCGTCCCATCCTTTCACATTACGGCAGTTCCACTAATCCTAACCCTCCTCCCAAATCCATGGCATCCCAAATCTCCATGATCAGCGGTGAGTACAAGGTTAGAACCATCACCAGTGATGAGCTCAACGTCATCTACAGCCGTTCTTCCGCGACGGTGAAAGGATGCCTTGCTCGCTTCAGACACATGTTTGAAAACTCAAATGATGAGTGGGTCGCTGGGCTAGATGTTGAGTACACCACAACCCTGGACAAAGAGAAGAATCTAAAGGAGGAAGAGAAGATGAAGCCCCCCGTGATCCAGGTTTGCGTGCATGACTTATGCTTGGTCTACCACATATGCCATGCCGACGTTGAGTGCGAGGAATTTAAGAACTTCCTCAAGGGCGGCCGAGTCAAATTCATTACTGTAGACTTTACGAACAACAGAAGAGTGCTGGATCGGATAGGCCTCGTTGTAGGCAACGCCTTCGACCTCCAAAAGAATGGACTTCTGCCCTCCCATGATCAGCCTTCAATGCCGACCCTGGTAGGAGCCATGGTTCATCATTCATACGGTAAACTGAAGAAACCTCCGCACATGTTTCATCGTGCATGGCAGTGGAATGTACTAGATATAGACCACATCCACTACGCTGCAATGGATGGCTACTTTTGTTTCGATATCTACAAGGGTTGGATGAAGAGCAAGAGCCAAGTGTGCGGTTCAAGCAAAGAAGTATCGGCCAAGAGGAAGAGGGACAAGGACGAAGTCGAGGACGTGGACATGGACTCCGAGTAAGGTGGCAGTGTCGGTGCTCATGGTGGTTCTAATGCAGTGTCTACCTGATTAGTTGCTTAGTTTTATTTGAGGGTGGGTTGTGCTGAGCCCCTAGCAGAACTATGTTATGTTTCTTCTCGTTACTTTAACTCTTCAGTACGTACATACTAGTATTTCTTACAGTTCATATTTTAGTTGGTATAGTACTACCACTCGTTTCTTCACATTATATACGTACAATATATATGGCCAACATCATATAGCCAGCAGTTTAGTTGTCAAAGAATTTCAGGGTGCTTAGTTTTATTTGAGGGGTGTGTTGTGCCGGACACCATTATTGTGACTCAAATCTCTTTTGCCATGTTATAATGACATAAATACCGATGGACCAACATGCCAGCTCTCCCTCTATCTCACTACAGTAAAATAAAGTGTGGGGCCTACTTGATCCCAACAGCGTTCTTATTTTCCTGTAAAATTATTCGCTTGGTTACTCCTGACAAGCAGGGCCACACTTATCATTGTGAGAATCGGCTTATTTTTGTCATATAACATGGTCAACGGGTTTGACGTGAAAATAACAATGTCTAATGGCATTTTTTAGCAAACATCTAACTTAACGATGGCATTTTTAAGATATCTAATTGCATTTTTGAGCAGGCATCTCACGGATCGATGGCATTTTTTTAGTAGTTGTAACTTCTAATGGCAAAACTGAGTAGTGATACACAACTAGTGGCATAAATAATAAGAACCCAAGAATTAAATAGATATGCTAATTTCTTTAATAGAATTTAGCACCCCATTTAAGCACGTACTAGCTTTTTTAGTAGTACTATATGCATAATTTGGCGACGAGCGCTCTCTATATGTACCACCTTTTTTCTTTAATTTCATCTTTTTAGCTTTGCTCCATGGCGCAATCCATCGATACTACTACTGTACAAAAGTATAATTTTTTTTAAAAAGCTAGAGGGCGGGGCAGTCTAGCTTGGTCGGTTTCAAGAGAGGCGAGTGCCTTTGTGATTTGATGGCTCATTACTGCTGGAAGGTGGGGCCTTGTGATTTGACTGCTCGTATAAATGTGCCGACGACCTGAGGAGGAGCAAAGAACCGTGCGATATACTCAAGTTTTCCACTGGAGTAGTACGACGGAGGAGCACGAAACACGGCAGCCCGGTGCCATATGGCGATAAAAAATGATCTAATTTGCTAGTCATCTCATTGTTAGCATTGTTCTATTCATACCTCGCAGAGAACATGACACATGCGGCGAAACACCCAAAGCAAAAGAAGAAACACAGGAGCAAAAGAAGAAGGAATATTATCACCCAAAAAAAGAAGAAGGAAGATGCGCACACAAAGTCTAGGGCGCTGCTCTCTACTACATGAAGGGTTGCTCGCCGCGGAGTCGTAACTGCTTCTTCATCGCCTCCATGACCTCCATCTCCTTGCGCGTCTCCTCTGCCATCTTCTTCATTCTGTCCATGACGCGGGATTTCTCGAGGCGAGCCTTCATCATCTGTTCCACGGCCGCATTACGTACCTTGACAGCAGCCGAGTGCTCGATGCGGACCTTCACCAACTCCTCCTTCTGTTCCATAACGAGGGCCCGCAGCATCTTCATCGAGGAACTAATATTCTCATGCAGCTTCTTCCAGCCGGCGCTCTCCTCCTTTAGCAGGTCGAGCTCGTGGCAGAGCTTCCCCTTGTCCTCCTGAAGTTGCAGGATTTCGCCGGTCGCCTTCTTCTCCGAGGCAATGCTCTTCTTCAGCAGCATCACTAAGCCGACAGTCAGCTCCCCCTGCTCATTGAGCTCAGCGGGCATGTCGTCGAGGCTCTCCTTCAGCAGCTCCACCAAGCCGTGGATGAACCCCTTCAGCTTATTGAGGTTCTTATTGAGCTGATCGGGCATGCCGGCATGTTCGCCTCCGCGGCTAGGGCGCTCCTGGGAGCCATCGCCTGCCCGTGAGAGATCTTTCGAGGTCTCTGCGTGGCGGCGAGCCCTCTCTTTTTTCCGCAGCCTTGGTTGCCGCTCCCTTGTTACGAGTAGTTCTGGACCTAGAGCTCTACTCACCGGCCATGGCAAGGACGGACGAAGAAGAAGGACTTATGAGGAGGAAGGTAGTGTAATTTTCGGTTAGGTAGTTCCCCTTTTTATAACCTAAGTACTAGCACTAGTACTAAAACCTGCATAGTGGGAACACGTTCAGGTTTGGTACGTACTAGTAGGTGTGAGCAGGCTTGCACTTAATTGTAGCACTAGTACTTTGGAATGTGATGGGAACAAGGTAATGATTAATTGATGGTTTTGGTTTCGAGGCCCGAAACGGCTCCCGATGAGTTTAGTGGAACATAAATTTCAAGTACTCCCTCCATCTCAGTTTACAAGGCTTGCACGTGTATCTAGGTAGTCAATGTAACTTATATAAAATAAATTGTTTAACATAAAAAATACTCTGAATATTTGAAGTTTGTAATGATTTTTTGTAATGTATGCCTCTTATTAAGTTGGTCAAATTAACGACCTAGGTACACGTGCAAGACTTGTAAATTGAGATAGAGGGAGCACTACACTGCTCAAATGCGGTCGCACAAGTCAGTGATGTAACTGGTCGTACATGTCAGACCAAGCCGATGCGTGTCCCTTCGGTGAGACGTGGGTCCGACCGACCGTCTGTTGGTGCGACCGACCGTAAAGTATTATGCGATGGAGACTTCTGGTTGTGGCTTCGGTTGATTGTCACGACCAAGCAATCTAAAACTAGTGATAAATCAATTACCATCTTTTTCCAAACGACCAAGTATTCTCACAGGAATACAATACATATAGATGGAGTGATTGTCAAGGTTGCAAACCGACATGGCATTGGAAGTTCACTGCAACAGCAACCGACTAGGTCACTGCATCGCTGGCTGGGAAGGAGGGCAGCTCACCTCACCTATGACGCATGCCCAACGGTGCCACCGCAACTGGTCCCAGGATTTGGCTTCTCCTACCGCCCATTTGAACAGTTGCACCGGCTGCTCATGCCATTGCCCAGGCATGCGCGTTCTTTCCTCCGTAGTCGACTCCGTGAATATGATCTCTGCCATTAGCCCTAGCTCGAAATCAACGCGACGCTGCTAGATGCTGACATCCCTCAGCATCTCTCCCCTGAGATCGACCTGCGCCTCTGCCTTGTGCTGCGCCAGGCACAACTCCTTGGAACTTCTCTCCAATCGATGCGACGCTTCCTCGATCCGATTTGCCCTTGCTGCCCACCACCTGAAACGCAGCCGTGGCATGTCCTCCGGCACCACCGATATGTGATTCCAGAAAAATGGATCCCCTCTAAAACACATGTGGGTTTCGTTCAAAGGCGGCAGTGCTGCGGGCCATAGCGAGAGGGCAGCCCGAGGGATCCTTGGATCTAAGGGATTATCCATGGCGGGATCCGGTGGGCGAGGCGGGGAGGTGAGCCTAGGCCCTGGGAGAGCCCTACGAGGCTAAGATAAAGATAGTACTACTCCATTCCATCCATATTTAAATACAAAGGCCACCGACAGTAGCCCTGGCAAAAATTGATCATGCTGCCTGCGTCCTAGTTTATTGGCCCCCTTTTTTGTGCCACTTTTTATGACATGCATAAATATTATGTTACTTAAAAAATATGGTAAAAAATGGCACAAAATACGAAGGAGACCAATGGAAGTAGAAACCCATGATTTAACTACTCACATGCACGCAGTAGAGTAGTAATGTCTTTCTTCCTCCCTCACGTCCACTCAATTTGCATGCGCTGTATTAATTAACCATCAATGAAGTAAAGGACTTTACACGCATCAAATTATTACATGGGGTGGATCTTCGTACAAAAGTGGGCCCCCCCGTGTACCCGTGTGTGCGTGCGAGGGAATGAGTGCGTGCGTGGCGTGCGTGGACATCTTCGCTTCATGCATGTACCGCCAGTGTGCCTCAGAGAGGACGAGTACATTCTCCTGGAACCAGCTGCATGTCACTGTGATCAATCCACACTAGGAGGTCGCGACAACGCCTCCACATGTGCCACGTGGCTTCATGAACTATAAGAGAGACACTGTGTAGCGTGCCATTGGAATTCTAATTTACGTGTTTTGCACATACTCGAAGTACTAATAAGGTACACGTGCATTGCGAGCATCAGATTTGGCAACCAAATTATGAATAAATACCACACTATAGCATGTAAGCTTTGAGTCATATATGCCTGATGTAGACGTTCGTTTAATTCTTGTAGTTCATCTCATTCAAAATCAATTAGTTTTTATAAAAAATCTAGGGCCTCTTTGATTCGTAGGATTTCCAAAACGTGGGAATAGGAAAAACATGGGATTAGAGTGGAATGTCGTCTTGAATCCTACAGGATTGTATGAGTGTTTGATTGTGCATAGAAAAAACGCAGGATTCTTTCAAAGAGGTTTGAGTGGATGGGATGTTTCCTATGAAATCTAGTGCAAATGAATCCTATGGAAAAATTCCTATGGTTTACAATCCTTTGAATCAAACAACCAAGATAGGAGAAATTCCTAAGGATTAGAATCCTCCAAAATTTTGAGAATCCTTTGAATCAAATAAGCCCTTAATCTATTTTATGATTCATGGAATTGTGCGTTGTAAAGCATAAAGTAAAAACAAATAATGGCAATTCAACTAAAAAAAGTTTGGGCAGTTATGATACGGAAGATTCTAGAACAAAGGAGAAGCACTTGTATTTTGAGGTTTGTGCATTATGCTTAAGTTCAAACATGGAGTCTGCTAGATTGTACATGTGGCAAAATCCGGTGGGGGCTAGAAGATGGTGCGAGGGGCCAAGTGGAGGGAGACTATGAAGGAGTGCACAAGTGCGAGATCGATATTTAAAGAGAGGGGGCGAGAACGTGCGCTGTTGCGCGCAGGGCGGAGCCATGAAAAATAAATGAGCTAGGGGGCCAAGCATTGCTAATCCTTTACGAGGAGGGCCAATTCATTAACTTAAACCATTTTACCGGCAATTGTCTAATGATCACATTCATATTAGCCTCGATATATAGTGATGTTAGGGGGGCAGGGCCCTTGCTACCCCTGTCTCCGCGTGTGTGCGTGTCTGAGAGATGAAGCGGAAGGCATGGATGATGAGAGGGGGGCGTTGGATATATAATTAATGTGGGTGTATTATCTATGTAATCCTATATGGAGAGAGGTATAGATTGATCGATGTGGACGTGGGAAAGATGGTGAGACCTCACTAGATATATAGATTGATCGGTTTGTGTGGAAAACTGTGAAAGACCTAGCTATATATACACACACATAGAGGAACATCGATCGTTGCGCATGCACGTGAGAGATAAAGAATGCCCGATATGATGGAGAGGGGGGTGTGCATGCATGGGAGACCGACCTGAAGAAAAAGATTGCATGTGTGCGATGGATAATGCCGACTGGTAGTGTGTGTGCATGCATGCACGAGAGAAAGTTAGTGGTACAATTATAAAGAGAAGAGGACTGTGTGGGTGTAAAAGACTAGGTGAGGTCATAATCAATGTAAAGTTGAATTCAAATATTTGAATAAGAGATCATGATGTTTGAAACCCATGCATGCATGAATATAACTGAGATATGCGCGGTGTGGTTTGGAAACGAGCATGTTGTACTGTATACACATTGAACAAGGTCAGACTGATTTGAATTTGAGATACCGATGGCAGACATCGTTTGGCCACATTGCATCCGTGCATGGACACACTATTCTAATTGGAGATGATGGGTGGCTTTCGCATCACATTTCTATATCTATACCCCTATATGTATTACATTTTATATTATATATTTTTTATATAGTGTGCGGATAACTTTAATTAACTTTGAAAGATGGTCGTTGGATGAAGCCAATCCGATGGTGCAGAGATGGCAAATTTGAGCACTACTGGCCATTGGATATCATCTAGATTCCACCAGATTTTGCCACATGTACAATCTAGAAGACTCCATGGCTGAACTTAAGCATAATGCACAAACCTCAAAACACAAGCACTTCTTCTTTGTTCTAGAATCTTCCGTATCAGAATTGCCCAAATGTTTTTCTACATGATTTGCCATTATTTGTTTTTACTTTATGCTTTACAACGCACAATTCCATGAATCTTAAAATAGATTAGCTTTCTTATAAAAACTAGATGATTTTGAATGAAATGAACTATAAGAATTAAATGAACATCTACATCATGCATATATGACTCAAAGCTTACATGCTATAATGTGGTATTTATTCATAATTTGGTTGCCAAATCTCATGCGTGCAATGCACGTGCACCTTACTAGTCTAAATGGTGTTTGTGTGTGTGTTGTGCGTGTTAAACACATTGTACGTAGTATCATACATGGTTTAGATTCCAAACATCTAGCTAGAGCATACATGTACTATGATTTGAATTCAACATAAATGGATACATGTATTTGAATTTGAGATCGTATGTACATGTAGTTCGTATTTATATCGGAATTTACTTCTCCTATATTCATGTCATGTGTTGTGAAGATAATATTTAGATGGTTGTATAACTAACCCGAGTACAAACCCCTTCAAACAGGGGAAATGTACTCAAATTTAGTCCATATGCTAGACAACACACATTGTTTTTTTATTGTTGAGGGAAGTGCAAATTGTTTGGTACTGTACACGTTATGTTTGTTGTCCCGATTTTTTAAGTTTTTTTGTTGTATTTGAGTGCATTTCTAGTAATATAGTAAAACAGGACATGGCTCTCTCTAGTGATGAGGTGCGAATTGTCTTTTTCTTGGTACACGTTAAGCTTGTTCTCCCAAAATTTCAAGCCGCGCCTTGTTATGCCGAAATTTCAAGCTAGCATCTCTGTCTATTGTGCTGCAAAACTCCCGCCTCTTCAAACCGCGCCTTGTTACCCCGAAATATTTAAGATATATCTTTGTCTCATTGTGCTCCGAAAACTCCCTCCATCTCAACCCGCGCCTTCTATCCCAAAATTACAACGTGCGCAAAAACTCCCACCTCCTGCGAAATCCCGACACACGAAATGCCTGTGATACCCCTGAACCGAAAGAACCGCCTAGCACAAATCGGTGGGGGTACTTTCATAACTTACCCCACATTTCGGACAAGCGCGTCCCTAAGCCATGGTTCCCCACTCCCATCCCATCAGCCCACCCATTCGTACACCGAGGCCGTGAAAACCCGCGAAGCCCCACACCCTCCTCCATCCGCCACCCAGCTGGAGCCTCTTCCCCGACGATGTTGTCCACAGCAACACCTCGACTTCCCTCATCCACAGTACCGGATGAGGATCCGTCGTCAATCTCGTCGTCCCGCCGGTTCAGCCACCCCGTCCTCCACCTCCAAGGAGCTGCCCCGACGTTCCTCTCGTCTTTCGCGCCACCTCCATTCCCACACCACCGTTTTCACCTGCACCACCGGAAGAGCAGCATCATCACCATTTCTTCGGATGAAGCTGAGTCCTGACCGGTGCCACCAAAGAGGTTGTACACTAATCGCCGCATTTTCTTCTTGATTCAATCTCATGGTGCTGCCGGCGCTCGGTCCCGAGCCAACATGGCGCGACTCCCTACACGGCGGCCTCGCCGGCCACTTCCTCCACGGCGTCGCTCCTTCGGCAGCGACGTCCACATCAGTCGGAGCTTCTGCTACTTTAGCTCTCGCTCGCGCTGCTACTCTGCTCTTGCTCTCGGTCCCCTGACTGGTCTGCTCTTGCTCTTGCTCTTGCTTGCGATGCTGCTCCGATTTAGCTACACTTCAGTCGACTGAATCGACTTTTGGGTCAGTCGGTTTTTCTGGGGGTGGGGGGGGGGCTCGCCGGAGTTAAGGAAGAACCAGCTGCCCCGGCTCTCGCACGCGCTGCTGCTCCTGCTTTTCTGCTACTAGTGCGTTCAGTTTCGACAGTAAAATTCAGTTTCAACAGCAAAATTCAGTTTTGACAGTTAAGTTCAGTTTCGACAGTTAAATTCAGTTTCGACAGTTAAATTCAGTTTTGACAGTTAAGTTCAGAGATGAGCGGCTGATGTATTTTACATCTAGCACTTTGTGGTTATGTATTTTATGTCATCTATTGGAGATGCTATTAGAATTCCACTCAGGTTAACATTGTCTCTCTTGTCCTACTTCAGCCTCGGCATCGTACAACTCACCAGAGCTGCTCCAACGACGAAACCCTCCATCACAGCGGAGCAGTACCCTGGGCTCCATCTCCAGACGCCTAAGATCTTCTTCCCCTCCTCCGACAGCCAAGTCAGCCGGAGCATCCTCACTGACCAACCCAATCACGCTGAGATCGACATGGCTTTGCCAAAGAGTTTCTACACTTGTTGCATCTCTTTTTTACTCTACACGTTATATATATTGTCCACTGAGCACACGTAGTAACGTACAATTATTTTATCCTACTATATGACAAGCAGTGAGGTACCAGGCAACTTAGCTATCTGTGATGGACTCTCTTGAACGCCATCATTATTTATCTCTGCGCGTTTGAGCTGTGCATTTGTTGATGAGTCTGGGAGTTGAGCTAGTAGGGCAGTGGCCTGGGTCCAAAGTAGTAGAAGTAGCACAAAATCATTTGAGTGTAGGCTTTTCCTTGCTCAAGCCTGCCTACTAGAATCGCCAGTGCTTGAAAGGAAAAGTGAAGGAAAAACATAGGAATTGGAAAGTTTCCTATGGTGCTACTATTCATGCATTTGGTTCAAAGGAATGGAGCAAAGGAAAACTGTAGGATTTGTTCCTTTAGTGTCTCCTTGAAAGAAAAACCGTGGAATTTTAATTTCCACTTGTCCTCCTTTTCAAATTCCTATTCATGAAGCACAAGACTAAGAGATAGTAGCATAATAGCATTATAACCGTACATTTTCTTGTGGTTTGACTTAATCTCACCACGCTTCTTTGCATCCTGTGATCTTCCAATTCTTGTGAACCAAACACCCAGATTGGCAGAAATCCTGTGTTTTTAAGTTCTCTGTTTTGCACGTGCATTCCTATCTATTCCTATCTATTTCCTATCCCTGCATTGTTAGAATCCTCAAATTCAAGCAAGCCCTTACACAATTACTTCTGTTACAGATATGTGTCAAAGAAAACCTTGTGTGGTTTGTCCTGCTCCTGCTGCGCTGTGTTCCATCCCAGTTCAGCTGCTCCAACGACGGAAGGGTTCACCACAGTAGGGATCTGCTCTCCAGATTGTCTTTCGCCGCCTCAGATCTTCTTCCCCGCCGCCGTCAGCCACGACAACTGCATTACCGTCATCAACTAAGAAGATGACCTTGAGGACTACACGGGTCCGCAAGAGAGGTCGCACTCTTCCATGTCTGCTTACGTTATGCATCGCTTAATATGATGATATGCTACTTTATCGTCGTGTTCACCTATTAGACTCCGAGTCAGGTCCAAACTAATGCTGAAACTTGAGTTTTAAAATGGTTGTGGGGTGCATATTGGGGCAGCAATCAGTACTATCTGTCTACTATCTGGTTAATCTCGGGTGTCTACTATGAGTTTCATGTTGGGTGCAAACAAACATTAAAGGAGCCATTATCCGTATTTTTTAACTAAATATATTATCTGCCTGCTATCATTGGTTTGGGTTCTATCCACAGTTTGCTACCATCACTCTGGATTTGTGCATGCACTCCTTACATAATCTCACTATGTTTTATTCCTATGCATGTCAGTTATTGTACACAATGGAACTGAACATGTAGAGCAAAAGAGACGAGCCTTGCATGGCAATAAAATTTCATGCAGACGTCGCTCCATGGTGGGCGCAAAGGTAGCCCCCCTCCACCCATTTTCGATTGTAATCAAGAGGAAGATAACTGTTCTGAGGGGGATTCAGAAGGAGAAGACCACTCCTATTTACCCCCTGAGGTCTTTGCTCTAACTTGGCATGCTGATGTTGGTAATATCATGCATATGGTGCCTTGCATTGCTTACTTTATACATCAAATATGTCATCTGCTTAGTTTAGACATGCTTTGTGTGAATGCCATCTGTTTAGTTTCTTTATCGTATATGTGAATCATGCAATGCCATCTTGTTTAGCCAGGCATCATATATGTGAATTTTGCAATGCCACCCTGGTTAGCCAGTCATCTTATATGTGAATTATATCATGCCAACATTTTTTATTACATGTTAAATTTGTCAACAATTTTAGTACATTCAATTACTCTTCCTGTGCATCAGCCATTCGGCACGGTCATGGAAAAATCTGGAGTGGAAACAAGGTCTCCAGAGCAGACAATGCTATCTGACGAAGCGCATGTCTTGCTAGTTATGGATAGCTCCTGAGAGGAGGATTCAGAGATAGATGACCAGCCCTATTTCCCCCCCGAGGTGCATGCTCTAACTTGGTAGGGTTATGTTGCTCATATCGTGCGTATGGTATCTTGCATTGCTATGTCATTTGCTTAGTTTAGACATGATTTGTGTGAATGCCACCTGTTTAGTGTCTAATTACCATGTATGTGAATTATGCAATGCCATCTTGTTGCAAGACATCATATATGTGAATTATGCAATGCTATCTTGTTGCAAGGCATTCTATATGTGAATTATGCAATGCCATGCTGTTTAGCCAAGCGTCATATATGTGAATTATATCATGCCGTCCTTTTTTTGTATTGCTCGTCGCATTTGTTGACAATGTTTGTATATTCAACTACTCTTCCTGTGCATTAGCCATTTGAATTGGTGATGGAGAAATCTAGAGTGAAAACAAGGTCTTCAGAGCAGACAATGCTACTTGCCGAAGCAGATATCTTGCTGGTTACAGATAGCTCTTCAGAGGAGGATTCAGAGGCAGATGACCAGTCCTATTATCCCCCTGAGGTGTATGCTCAAACTTGGCAGGGTTATATTACTCATATCATCATATGTTGTATTGCAATGCTTAGTTTTTACATCATATACACAATATTGAATGCCATCTCCTTAGTTGACACATCATATATGCGATTGCCCTCTGCTCACTTGATTATTATATAAATCATATATTTGAATTATATCATGCCATGATGTTTACATAGACAGCATGTATCTGAATTATGGCATGCCAACCCATTTTCTAAAGACATAATATAGTTATATCATCTCATACTTTTTACATAGTCATCATATTTTGAATTATGTCATTCTATTCGTGAATTATATCATGCCATCATGTTTCCATCGATAGCATGTTTGTGATTTATGGCATGCCAACCGCTTTAATAGACACATCATATAGTTATATCATGTCATCATGTTTACATAGTCATCATATTTTGAAGTATGTCATTCTGTTTAGTTAGCCATCATACATGTGAAATTGTGTCATGCTATCCTGTTTAATTAGCCATCATATATGTGAAATTATGTCCTCCTATTCTGTTTGGTTAGACAACATAAATGTGAATTATTTCATGCCCCGTTTTCTTCCCTACTATCCATTGCACCTGTCTATCTTACAATGTCTGTACATTCAATTACTTTTCTTGTCTATCAGCCATTTCAATTGGAGGGGGTGATGGCAGTATCTGTGGGAGTAAAAACACGGTCTTCAGAAAAGATCGTGCTACCTGTCAATGCAGATAGAACCACGGTTGTACTTGCCCAAGAACCAGCCCCACCACACATAACCCAGACTCACGCAGATTGTACCCCTACCCAGTTGGACAGAGAACCAGCTACACCCCTTCTAACCCCAACCCCAGTAGATAGTAACCCAGTTCCAGTTGACACAACATCGTCTCCACAATAGAGCACCCAAACACGAGCAGTTAGTAAGGCAACTGCAGTGCCCAAAGCACGAGGACCACCACTCTGAACCCCAAGTCAACGCTTAAAGCAGAAGAAGAATTGTTCTCAGGTCAGGTTCCGTAGCTATGGTTCATACTACTTTGCTCTTGCATCACTGTATTTACTCATATCAACTAATTTCAATTTTGAAGGATGCAATTGAAAATCCAATGGCGCAACAGGTACGTTTTAAACCTATTTCTTTAACGTGTTTGCTGTTGTAACTTGCTTTATGTTGATTTCAGTTTCAATTGAATAAACAGTTACGTTCTCATGGCATGCACATTACAAGTGTTCTTATTGATGTGTAGATTCCCACACTTATATTCTGTCTATGCTGCTTTGTCTTAAATAGATATGATTCGAGTTGTCTCTATCTTGATTTGGCAACATAAACGAGAATGATATAGACCATACAGTGACCATACTTCATAGATATATGTTTGTTTCATGCTGTTATCCTGTCCACCTTACTACTGAACTGGTTTACCAAAATGAGTTTCATATACAACATGGTAAACCTATGACGTGTTTGTTTGTTTCTCTTTTAGAACGCGGATTAAATATTGGAGAAGAGTGCCCCGTTATGCAATGGTAAAGGAAGTAATGCAGATAAGGTTCAAGATAGTGATTCATCCCTGTTGGTCTCCAAGAAAGCTGATAAAAACTATATTGAAGACACTGACACAACCCCAAAGTCCTGTCTTGATGTAGTGTTCGAGTTACTGGCTACTACTGCTGGCACCAGCTCTTCGAACTCGCTGCCTGAATCAGTTCGACTTCTTGAGTCTCAACTTCAAGTTGAAAGACATCGATCAGAAGTTATGTGACAGGAAGCCGAAGGACTGAGGAAGTCCCTGCAGAATTCAGATGCATACTTTCTGGTGCAACAGCAAGTGCTGGAGGATTTAAGCGCCAAACAAGAGAAAGTTAATAAGCTTGCTAAGCATCTTGCCATCATTATGGGTACCCAGGATATTGTTTCTTGAGCTCTTCTGAAGTGGTTTCATTTCTGGACTTGTTTTGCTGCGGCGTTTATTTGCACTGGTCGCCAAGTTTGACAACCAGTGTATATGTGTAACGCCCGGATAATCAAGCTACAGTAATCCCACGCTAATGGTGCCACGTCACCACAGTTATTGTTGCTAATCTACCGTTAGGTCAAACCGTTTCAAAATTCAAAGTCAAAATCAAGCAAACAATAAAAGTTTTCAAATATTAAAACTAAAATGTTCCTCATGTGCCAAATAATCCATACCTAATATTGGTAGTGAACCAACATTTTTGCAAATGTCTAAGTGCCCTAAACCACTTTAAAACAGTGGCTAAAACTATAGTTTAAATGCCTTTTTAGTTTGTGAAGGTTGCAAACTGTTTCGAAAGCCTCACAATCTTTTTGTGGCAGTGCCCAATAATTCATTGAAATTGTTTTGGCCAGTGGCATAATTTTGCAAAGTCATTATTGGCTAAACAGAAAATGCATAAGCTGCTGAAAATAAAAAAGAAAAACAAAGAAAAAGGAAAAAAGGAAAAGCAGAGAGAGAGAAAACCCCTGCCCCACTTGGGCTTCGGCCCACCCGAGCCAGCTGGCCCAGTAGGCCGGCCCACTCCCCCCTCACCGGTCGCTCCCTCCCCTTCCTGTTCCTCTGCTCCGTGTCGCTACAGGGGCGAGGTCGACCCCGACCTCCTCGCCGGCCTCGCCGGGAGAGGATAAGGGCAAAGCCACGGGCTCCCCTCGTCTCCCCACCCCACATGCCCCCTCGCCCTCCCCCGAAACCCTAGCGCGCCCACAATCCCCCTCTCGTCCCATTCCTCGTCTCTGTTCGAGATGCCCGAGCGCCCCCGTCGCCGTCGATCACCGTAGAAATTGCCACCGTCGTCCGTTCGTCGCCCCGGCAAGTCCCACAACTCCGCCGTGGTCCTCTGCTTCCACTACACCGCCGGATCGAGCCCCGGAGCCCCTCGCGTCGCCGCACTCTTCTTCTTCTCCAGCTCGGCCACCGCATCGTCCTCGTCCTTGATCTACGCCACCGGTCCTCCCCGAGCCCTCTGCCCAGACCCCACGCTCCCCCGGTGAGCTCCTGCGCCGAACGCGCCGTCCCCTGCCCTCTCTAGCCGCCCGTAGCCACTACCCCGACGAAGCCTGAACCACCGCCGCCTCGTTTGGTCGCCGGCGCATCTCCGATGACCTTTTGGTCACGGGCTAGTGCCCAACATGCTCGCCGCGCTGCTTAGAGAATGCCCAGCCCTTCCGTTCAAGCTGCTACACGCCGTAGCGCCGTCTCCGTCGAGCACCCGTATGCGCCGCCGCCTCTGCTCGTCGCCGGCGCTGATTCCGGCCAAGTCCGGCTGCGCTACCGCCACCACTCGACGCGCGACACCGTCAGCGTTCGAACGCAAGCAAAACCGCGCAAAATGGTGCCCGTAGCGAATTTCCGAGTGTCTCCGGCGAACTCGCCGACGCGGAGAGCTCGCCGGCGCAACTCCGGCGCCGCCCGCCGACGTGGCTGGCCTGGGGCCACCCCAGAGCCACTGCCAGTGGGCCCCGTGGGTCCCAGTTGACTGGGTTGACCCAGTCAACTGCTGACCAGGCAGCCCAGTGCCACTGACACGTGGGCCCCACCGTCTATATTAATTAATTAAAATGTTTTAATAATTAAAACCTAATTAGTTACTAATTAGAGACTGACATGTGGGGCCCAGTAACTATTTAACCTCAAATTAGTTTAATTTAAACTATGTTAATTAACAGTGGCTGACATGTGGGCGCCACCTGTTTGGTTTGATTGGTCAGCTGACTTGTTGACCTGCTGACGTCAGCATTGCACCATGCTGATGTCATAATTCCCTTTTCTGTTAATTTAAATAATTCCAGAAAATGGTTTAATCTTTGAAAATTCATATAAAATAATCCGTAACTCGGATGAAAATGTTTTCTACATGAAAGTTGCTCAGAACGACAAGACGAATCCGAATACGCAGCCCGTTCGTTCACCACACGGCCCTAGCATAGTGAACCTGCAACATTTCACCTCCGGTCCATCTGTCCGAAAACGCGAAACATCGGGAATACTTTCCCGGATGTCCCCCCCCTTCGCCGGTAACACCTACTACCGCGTTAGGGCACACCTAGCACTGCTCATTGTCATGTCACGCATCGTCATGCTTATGTTTGCATTGTATTTACTGTTTCTTCCCCCTCTTCTCTCCGGTAGATTACGAGACCGACGCTGCTGCTGCCCAGTTCGACTACGGAGTTGACGACCCCTCCTACTTCCCAGAGCAACCAGGCAAGCCCCCCCCCTTGATCACCAGATATCGCCTATTCTTCTCTATACTGCTTGCATTAGAGTAGTGTAGCATGTTACTGCTTTCCGTTTATCCTATCCTGATGCATAGCCTGTCCTTGCTTCTACTGTTGTTACCTTTACCTACAATCCTACATGCTTAGTATAGGATGCTAGTTTTCCATCAGTGGCCCTACATTCTTGTCCGTCTGCTGTGCTATACTATCGGGCCGTGATCACTTGGGCGGTGATCACGGGTATATACTTATATACTATATACATGACACCTGTGGTGACTAAAGTCGGGTCGGCTCGTAGGAGTACCCGCAAGTGGATCTTTGTGGCGGAGCGACAGGGAAGGTTGAGACCACCTAGGCGAGAGGTGGGCCTGGCCCTGGACGGCGTCCGCGGTTACTTCAAAATAACATGCTTAACGAGTTCTTGGTATTTGATCTGAGTCTGGCCATTTGGTCTATACGCACTAACCAACTACGCGGGAACAATTATGGGCACTCGACGTTGTGGTATCAGCCGAAGCCTTCGTGACGTCAGCGACTGAGTGGCGCGCGCCGGATTGGACTGGAACGCCACTAGGCTAGGTCTGCTTCCGGCCGCGTTCGCAACATGCAGGTGTGCAATGGGCGATGGGCCCAGACCCCTGCGCCATAGGATTTAGACCAGCGTGCTGACCTCTCTGTTGTGCCTAGGTGGGGCTGCGACATGTTGATCTTACGAGGCCGGGCATGACCCAGAAAAGTGTGTCCGGCCAAATGGGATCGAGCGTGTTGGGTTATGTGGTGCACCCCTACAGGGAAGTTTATCTATTCGAATAGCCGTGTCCCTCGGTAAAAGGACGACCCGGAGTTGTACCTTGACCTTATGACAACTAGAACCAGATACTTAATAAAATACACCCTTCCAAGTGCGAGATACAACCCGGTGATCGCTCTCTAACAGGGCGACAAGGAGGGGATCGCCGGGTAGGATTATGCTATGCGATGCTACTTGGAGGACTACAATCTACTCTCTTCTACATGCTGCAAGATGGAGGCTGCCAGAAGCGTAGTCTTCGACAGGATTAGCTATCCCCCTCTTATTCTGGCATTCTGCCGTTCAGTCCACTGATATGGCCCTTTACACATATACCCATGCATATGTAGTGTAGCTCCTTGCTTGCGAGTACTTTGGATGAGTACTCACGGTTGCTTCTCTCCCTCTTTTCCCCCTTTCCTTTCTACCTAGTTGTCGCAACCAGATGCTGGAGTCCAGGAGCCAGACGCCACCGTCGACGACGACTCCTATGGCACTGGAGGAGCCTACTACTACATGCAGCCCGCTGACGACGACCAGGAGTAGTTAGGAGGATCCCAGGCAGGAGGCCTGCGCCTCTTTCGATCTGTATCCCAGTTTGTGCTAGCCTTCTTAAGGCAAACTTGTTTAACTTATGTCTGTACTCAGATATTATTGCTTCCGCTGACTCGTCTATGATCGAGCACTTGTATTCGAGCCCTCGAGGCCCCTGGCTTGTATTATGATGCTTGTATGACTTATTTATGTTTTAGAGTTGTGTTGTGATATCTTCCCGTGAGTCCCTGATCTTGATCGTACACATTTGCGTGCATGATTAGTGTACGGCCAAATCGGGCGCGTCACAAGTTGGTATCAGAGCCGACTGCCTGTAGGAATCCCCCTTTCCACACTCCTTGGCCGAAGTCGAGTCTAGACATTACAAAACTTTTACTAACATGGCTGTGTGTCTTACGGGCCCACGTCGCCATTGGGTGGTACTAGGATCTTTTACTCCTCGACCTTTACTCTGGGACTCTGAACTCTCTTCTACTCGGGTTAAACGAATTTACTAACTCTAACACTAGGATCCCGTGACCGCATTCACCCCAAAGTTGGATAAGCTATAGTTATTTCTTAGAATAGTATTTTGAACAATTCACACACTGTCATTTGACTCCTTTGAAACGTCTTTGCTTTCAGATGGAACCCACGAGGCAGGTCGTGCGCCACACGACGGCCATTGGTGCCTCGGGATCACCTGCTGTGCTAGCTGAGATGATGACCTATCTGGGTTATCGCTGGCACCCTGAGTACACCGTCTACGAGGAGTACCAGGACTTTAACCAGGAGCAGTACCGTGCCATCGTCCACCTCTACTCGCGAGAGTATGACTCCACTACTGTGCTGCACACCGCTCATGGTGTTGGAGTGACCATCGATATGGCTGTCCACGATGCTGCTTATGCTGCTCTGACACGTCTTCATGGAGAGTATCGGGAGTTGGACACCTCCCCTTTCAGGCACATTGCTATCGCATCTGATGTTGGCGCGGAGGGATACTATACTGCTGCCTACTCCACTGTCACCCGAGAGCCCTTCTACCATCAGAACCTGGTTCTGCATGCTGATGGGCTGGATCGAGCTAACCGAGCTCTTCGCCATGAGTTGTACACCACCCGTCAGCACCTTTACCGTGCTCTGACGCTGCTGCACCCCTTTGTCCGATCTAGGGAGCTGCCCCGTTCTGCGATCTACCCAGCCAGGACTGTGATGCCCCAGGGTGTCGGCTGGCCAGATGTGGGAGGCCACTCTCCCGCACTTGGACCTCTTCTGCCACCTGAGCGTCAGGTTCTGCACCAGAGTATTCGCGGACCCCAGGTTGCCGACGTGGAGTTCCCGATGCGACACTACCAGCTTTCAGGCTACACCTACCTCCACAGTACCTCTTGGGACTGATGTAGGCTTGCTTGTTAGTGTTAGATGCATTCGCCGCGAGCCTGTGTGCCGCCTATGTTGTTTTAGTCTATGTACTGAACTCTGTGTACTGAACTCTGTGTACTGAACTCTATGCATGACCCCTTTTGTAAGTTATGCCGACTACTATGTAGTAGTTATCGTGCTCCTTTCATTATGCATGTTTCATCATGAATGATTCTTGTCTTTGCAAATTTCTCAATGCTGAACTACCCCTGTTATATATTAGCAGGATGGTTAGACCAGGTGGTCGTGGTAGTGGTGGCAATGCCCCACCACCACCTGAGTACATGGCTTGTATGATCCAACAGTTCGAACTAAACCGCCAATTCATGGAAAATATGATGGCTCAGTTTCCTCGCCCCAATATGGACCAGCAACCAACCCCAGTAACTCTGCAGGATTTCATGCGCCTCAATCCAACTGTGTACCGCAGCTCAACTCAGCCTCTGGATGCTGATGACTGGCTCCGTGACATCACCTATGAGATGGAGTCTGCCGATGTAGCCCCTGCCAGCTATGTCACCTTTGCTTCCTTCTTTCTGAAGGGACCCGCAGCTCAATGGTGGGACAGCCACAGGCGTACTCTGCCAGCTGGAACAATCATCACCTGGCCAGACTTCCAAGATGCTTTCCGTGCCCGCTTTATTCCTCAGGGAGTCATGGACTGGAAGAAGCGTGAGTTCCGCAACCTCACCCAAGGCAACAAAACTGTTGAAGCTTGTCAGCGGGAGTTTCTGGACTTGTCTCGCTATGCTGAAGAGGACATTGCAACTGATGCACGCAGACAGGAGAAGTTCCGTGATGGCCTTCAAGCTGACATCAAGCTTGCACTGCTAGTGCATGATTTTGCTGATTTCACCACCTTGGTGAACAAGGCCATCAATGTCGAAACTGGTCTGCAGGAATACCAGAGCTCTCACAGGCGCAACCGTGACACGGGTTCATCTTCGGGCCCACCCTCACAGAAGCGTAAGATATGGATCCCGAACAGCATGTACCGTCCAAATGCATCTGCCCCAAGGCAGACCTATGCTGCACCTCGTCTGCCTCCACCACCATCTAGGCAGTCAAGACTTCCAGCTCCACCACCCCAAGCTCCCGTTCCCACTCCCAATAATGGCCTGTGCTTCAGGTGTGGTCAACCAGGACACCGTGCTAGAGAATGCAACCAGAACCAGAATCAACTGGCCCTTCCAGCAACTGTCCATGGAAGCAACCAGCCCCGCAGCAACAAGGCCAAGTCTTATGGTCGTGTTCATGCCAACCACGTTGATCTCAACGAAGCTCAAGACCAGCCTGCTACTGTGATGGGTACACTCCTCGTAAATTCAGTACCAGCTTCCGTTTTATTTGATACAGGAGCATCCCATTCATTCATATCAGCAGAATTTGCATTCCTGCATGGCATTAAATACGAAGAGATGAACACTCCGCTAGTGGTACACACCCCTGCGGGCCAATGTCAAACCTCTATGGTTAGTCACGACGTTCCTGTTGAAATTGAAGGACTGGAATTTCTTGTCTCTCCCATCGTACTGAAGTCCTGTAGCATTGATCTCATTCTGGGAATGAATTGGTTAAAAGCGCATACTACTTCAATCGTTTGCGCCACTAAGACCGTCCATCTGCTACACCCTTCAGATGAAATAGTTACTTACCAAGCTCTTCTGGTGCAAAATGCCGAGGCAAGGCTCTATGCATTGAATGCATTGAACGCTACACCACTCGAGGGCATTGAAAACATTCCCGTCGTGCGTGAATTCCTCGACGTCTTTCCTGAAGAACTTCCAGGGATTCCCCCTGCTAGAGCTGTCGAATTCATCATCGACTTGAAACCAGGCACCACTCCTATAGCCAAGCGACCCTACAAGATGCCGCCGCATGAACTCCTTGAGCTTAAGGAGGAAATCGACAAATCTCTTCGCAAAGGATTCATTCGCCCAAGTTGCTCTCCTTGGGGAGCACCTTCTCTCTTTGTCAAGAAGAAGGATGGGACAAACCGATTAGTTCAAGACTACCGTCCTATAAACCAAGCTACCATTCAGAATAAATACCCTCTTCCTCGGATCAATGATCTGTATGATCAACTGGCGGGTTCATCAGTGTTCTCTAAGCTCGACTTGAGGTTGGGTTACCACCAGATCCGTGTTCGTGAAGAGGATATCCCAAAGACCGCCTTCGTGACTCGATATGGTTCATACGAGTACACCGTCATGTCTTTCGGTTTAACCAATGCTCCAGCCACCTTCTCTCGTCTGATGAACTATATATTCATGGATTACCTCGACAAGTTCGTCGTGGTTTATCTGGATGATATCCTGGTATTTTCCAAGAACAAAGAGGAACATGCTGAACATCTTCGGCTTGTGTTGGAAAAGCTACGAGAGCATCAACTATATGCCAAGTTCTCCAAATGTGAATTCTGGCTACCCGAAGTAACCTATCTTGGGCATGTCATCTCTAAGGATGGTATTGCCGTCAACCCTGAACGAGTCCAGGCTATCCTTGATTGGACTCCTCCCAAGAACGTTAAGCCAGTCAGAAGTTTTCTCGGTCTCGCCAGCTATTGCCGTCGATTCGTCGAGAACTTCTCCAAGATCGCCAGGCCTCTGACTAACCTGTTGCATAAGGGCGTCAAGTTCCAATGGACAGACAAATATCAGGAAAGTTTCCAGGCACTCAAAGACAAGTTGACTTCTGCCCCAGTTCTAGCTCCACTTGATACTAAGAAGGACTTCGTCATTTACTGCGATGCTTCCCGTCAAGGATTAGGCTGTGTCCTAATGCAAGACCGCAAAGTGATTGCTTATGCCTCTCGGCAATTGTGCCCTCACGAAGAGAACTACCTAGTTCACAACCTCGAACTTGCTGCTATCATTCATGCGCTGAAGCAGTGGCGACATTACCTTCTCGGTAATCGTTGCGATATCTTCACTGACCACCAAAGTCTGAAGTATCTGTTTACTCAGCCAGACCTGAACCTCCGTCAACAGAGATGGATGGAGCTTGTTGCAGACTTTGACTTGGGTATTTCCTATACGCCAGGCAAGGCTAATGTAATGGCTGATGCCTTAAGCCGCAAGTCTTACTGCAACCACCTCCAGGTTCACAAAGTTCAGCCCTCGCTTGTTGAAGAATTCAGGAAGCTGAACCTCCATATTGTTCCTCCGGGTGCACTCGCTCCCCCTCCTAAGGAGTTTCGCAAGATGAACCTCCGTGTTGTTCCCCAGGGTTCCCTCAATACCCTGGCCGTCGAACCAGATCTCTTGGACTCCATCAAGAGAATATAGGGATATGACTCTGAAGCCCACAAGATTAAGCGGTACCTTGCAGAAGGAAAGCCCTCATTCTTCACTATTGCTGAAGATGGCACTTTGTACTTCAAGGGCCGCCTAGTGGTGCCATGTGCAGAGAAAAACCTAGATATGACACAGGAAGTTATCAAAGAAGCTCATGATACGCCTCTATGTATCCATCCTGGTAGTACAAAGATGTACCAAGACACCCGTCAGAGATTCTGGTGGTCTAATATGAAGCAAGACATTGCTCGTTATGTTGTTGAGTGTGACGTTTGCCGTCGTATCAAAGCAGAACATCAAAGGCCTGCTGGAACTCTGCAACCTATCTCTATTCCTGAATGGAAATGGGACCATGTTGAGATGGACTTCGTCACTGGATTTCCCAAATCACAGAAAGGTAATGATGCTATTCTTGTCGTCATTGACCGGCTTTCCAAAGTTGCACATTTCCTGGCGGTCAAAGAAACCATCACTGCTAGTCAGCTGGCAACGCTCTATATGTCCAGGATTGTTTCACTCCACGGTATTCCATTGGTTATCAGCTCAGACCGTGGCAGCTTATTCACTTCAAGATTCTAGGCAAGTTTCCAAGAAGCTATGGGAACTCTTCTGTCATTCAGTACTGCGTTTCATCCTCAGTCGCAAGGGCAAGTTGAACGCGTCAACCAAGTTCTCGAAGACATGCTTCGAGCTTGTGTTATTTCCTTCGGCAAGAAATGGGAGGAATCTCTCCCCTTTGCTGAGTTCTCTTATAATAATAGCTATCAAGCTAGTCTGAAGATGGCCCCCTTCGAAGTGTTATATGGACGGAAGTGCCGAACCCCTCTGAACTGGTTAGAAACTGGGGAACGTCCACTCTTCGAGTCACACCAATGAAGGGTGCTCACCGCTTCGGAATCAAGGGCAAACTAGCTCCTCGATATATTGGCCCATTCACTATTCTCGAAAGGCGTGGAAAAGTGGCATACCAACTGGAGCTTCCGCCGAACCTTTCTCAGGTTCACGATGTGTTCCATGTGTCACAGCTCCGCCGTTGCTTCAAGGACCCAATCCGAGCAGTGGATCATGAAGTGCTCGAATTGCAGCAGGACCTCTCCTATAAGGAGCATCCGGTCCGCATTCTCGACCAAGCTGAACGCCGCACACGTCAGAAGGCGATCAAGTTCCTCAAAGTCCAGTGGTCGCACCATTCTGAAGATGAAGCCACTTGGGAACGCGAGGATCGCCTATGTGATGAATACCCCGCACTGTTTCCTTCTGCCTTCTAAATCTCGGGACGAGATTTCTTGTAGTGGAGGAGTTTTGTAACGCCCGGATAATCAAGCTACAGTAATCCCACGCTAATGGTGCCACGTCACCACAGTTACTGTTGCTAATCTACCGTTAGGTCAAACCGTTTCAAAATTCAAAGTCAAAATCAAGCAAACAATAAAAGTTTTCAAATATTAAAACTAAAATGTTCTTCATGTGCCAAATAATCCATACCTAATATTGGTAGTGAACCAACATTTTTGCAAATGTCTAAGTGCCCTAAACCACTTTAAAACAGTGGCTAAAACTATAGTTTAAATGCCTTTTTAGTTTATGAAGGTTGCAAACTGTTTCAAAAGCCTCACAATCTTTTTGTGGCAGTGCCCAATAATTCTTTGAAATTGTTTTGGCCAGTGGCATAATTTTGCAAAGTCATTATTGGCTAAACAGAAAATGCATAAGCTGCTGAAAATAAAAAATAAAAACAAAGAAAAGGAAAAAAGGAAAAGCAGAGAGAGAGAGAGAGAGAGAGAGAGAGAGAGAGAGAGAGAGAGAAAGCCCCTGCCCCACTTGGGCTTCGGCCCACCCGAGCCAGCTGGCCCAGCAGGCCGGCCCGCTCCCCCCTCACCGGTCGCTCCCTCCCCTTCCTGTTCCTCTGCTCCGTGTCGCTACAGGGTTGAGGTCGACCCCGACCTCCTCGCCGGCCTCGCCGGGAGAGGATAAGGGCAAAGCCACGGGCTCCCCACGTCTCCCCACCCCACATGGCCCCTCGCCCTCCCCCGAAACCCTAGCGCGCCCACAATCCCCCTCTCGTCCCCTTCCTCGACTCTGTTCGAGATGCCCGAGCGCCCCCGTCGCCGTCGATCGCCGTAGCCGTGGCCACCGTCGTCCGTTCGTCGCCCCGGCAAGTCCTACAGCTCCGCCGTGGTCCTCTGCTTCCACTACACCGCCGGATCGAGCCCCGGAGCCCCTCGCGTCGCTGCACTCTTCTTCTTCTCCGGCTCGGCCACCGCATCGTCCTCGTCCTTGATCTACGCCACCGGTCCTCCCCGAGCCCTGTGCCCAGACCCCACGCTCCCCCAGTGAGCTCCTACGCCGAACGCGCCGTCCCCTGCCCTCTCTAGCTGCCCGTAGCCACTACCCCGACGAAGCCCGAACCACCGCCGCCTCGTTTGGTCACCGGCGCGTCTCCGGTGACCTTTTGGTCACGGGCTAGTGCCCAACGTGCTCGTCGCGCTGCTTAGAGAATGCCCAGCCCTTCCGTTCAAGCTGCTACACGCTGTAGCGCCGTCTCCGTCGAGCACCCGTACGCGCCGCCGCCTCTGCTCGTCGCCGGCGCTGATTCCGGCCAAGTCCGGCTGCGCTACCGCCACCATTTGACGCGCGACACCGTCAGCGTTGGAACGCAAGCAAAACCGCGCAAAATGGTGCCCCGTAGCGAATTTCCGAGCGTCTCCGGCGAACTCGCCGCCGCGGACAGCTCGCCGGCGCAACTCCGGCACCGGCCGCCGACGTGGCTGGCCTGGGGCCACCCCAGAGCCACTGCCAGTGGGCCCCGTGGGTCCGAGTTGACTGGGTTGACCCAGTCAACTGCTGACCAGGCAGCGCAGTGCCACTGACACGTGGGCCCCACCGTCTATATTAATTAATTACAATGTTTTAATAATTAAAACCTAATTAGTTACTAATTAGAGACTGACATGTGGGGCCCAGTAACTATTTAACCTCAAATTAGTTTAATTTAAACTCTGTTAATTAACAATGGCTGACATGTGGGCACCACCTGTCTGGTTTGACTGGTCAGCCGACCTGTTGACCTGCTGACGTCAGCATTGCACCATGCTGATGTCATAATTCCCTTTTCTGTTAATTTAAATAATTCCAAAAAATGGTTTAATCTTTGAAAATTCATATAAAATAATCCGTAACTCGGATGAAAATGTTTTCTACATGAAAGTTGCTCAGAACGACGAGACGAATCCGAATACGTAGCCCGTTCGTTCACCACACGTCCCTAGCATAGTGAACCTGCAACATTTCACCTCCGGTCCATTTGTCCAAAAACGCGAAACATCGGGAATACTTTCCCGGATGTTCCCCCCTTCGCCGGTAACACCTACTATCGCGTTAGGGCACACCTAGCACTGCTCATTGTCATGTCACGCATCGTCATGCTTATGTTTGCATTGTATTTACTGTTTCTTCCCCCTCTTCTCTCCGGTAGACTACGAGACCGACGCTGCTGCTGCCCAGTTCGACTACGGAGTTGACGACCCCTCCTACTTGCCAGAGCAACCAGGCAAGCCCCCCCCTTGATCACCAGATATCGCCTATTCTTCTCTATACTGCTTGCATTAGAGTAGTGTAGCATGTTACTGCTTTCCGTTTATCCTATCCTGATGCATAGCCTGTCCTTGCTTCTACTGTTGTTACCTTTACCTGCAATCCTACATGCTTAGTATAGGATGCTAGTTTTCCATCAGTGGCCCTACATTCTTGTCCGTCTGCTGTGCTATACTATCAGGCCGTGATCACTTGGGCGGTGATCACGGGTATATACTTATATACTATATACATGACACCTGTGGTGACTAAAGTCGGGTCGGCTCGTAGGAGTACCCGCAAGTGGATCTTTGTGGCCGAGCGACAGGGCAGGTTGAGACCACCTAGGCGAGAGGTGGGCCTGGCCTTGGCCGGCGTCCGCGGTTACTTCAAAATAACACGCTTAACGAGTTCTTGGTATTTGATCTGAGTCTGGCCATTTGGTCTATACGCACTAACCAACTACGCGGGAACAAATATGGGCACTCGACGTCGTGGTATCAGCCGAAGCCTTCGTGACGTCAGCGACTGAGTGGAGTGTGCCGGATTGGACTGGAACGCCACTAGGCTAGGTCTGCTTCCGGCCGCGTTCGCAACATGCAGGTGTGCAATGGGCGATGGGCCCAAACCCCTACGCCATAGGATTTAGACCGGCATGCTGACCTCTCTGTTGTGCCTAGGTGGGGCTGCGACATGTTGATCTTACGAGGCCGGGCATGACCCAGAAAAGTGTGTCTGGCCAAATGGGATCGAGCGTGTTGGGTTATGTGGTGCACCCCTGCAGGGAAGTTTATCTATTCGAATAGCCGTGTCCCTCGGTAAAAGGACGACCCGGAGTTGTACCTTGACCTTTTGACAACTAGAATCGGATACTTAATAAAATACACCCTTCCAAGTGCCAGATACAACCCGGTGATCGCTCTCTAACAGGGCGTCGAGGAGGGGATCGCCGGGTAGGATTATGCTATGTGATGCTACTTGGAGGACTACAATCTACTCTCTTCTACATGCTGCAAGATGGAGGCTGCCAGAAGCGTAGTCTTCGACAGGATTAGCTATCCCCCTCTTATTCTGGGATTCTGCCGTTCAGTCCACTGATATGGCCCTTTACACATATACCCATGCATATGTAGTGTAGTTCCTTGCTTGCGAGTACTTTGGATGAGTATTCACGGTTGCTTCTCTCCCTCTTTTCCCCCTTTCCTTTCTACCTGGTTGTCGCAACCAGATGCTGGAGTCCAGGAGCCACACGCCACCGTCGATGACGACTCCTACGGCACTGGAGGAGCCTACTACTACGTGCAGCCCGCTGACAACGACCAGGAGTAGTTAGGAGGATCCCAGGTAGGAGGCCTGCGCCTCTTTCGATCTGTATCCCAGTTTGTGCTAGCCTTCTTAAGGCAAACTTGTTTAACTTATGTCTGTACTCAGATATTATTGCTTCCGCTGACTCGTCTATGATCGAGCACTTGTATTCGAGCCCTCGAGGCCCCTGGCTTGTATTATGAAGCTTGTATGACTTATTTATGTTTTAGAGTTGTGTTGTGATATCTTCCCGTGAGTCCCTGATCTTGATCATACACATTTGCGTGCATGATTAGTGTACGGTCAAATCGGGGGCGTCACAATATGATATGCTGCTTTGTTCCCTATATTTGCACTGGTGGCGAACTTTGATGCCCAGTGGATGTAATATGTGTAATAGTCGTTGTCGGTGTCAAAACCGGCGGATCTCGGGTAGGGGGTCCCGAACTGTGCGTCTAGGATCAATGGTAACAGGAGACGGGGGACACGATGTTTACCCAGGTTCGGGCCCTCTCTATGGAGGAAATACCCTACTTCCTGCTTGATTGATCTTGATGAATATAAGTGTTACAAGAGTTGATCTACCACGAGATCGTAATGGCTAAACCCTAGAAGCCTAGCCTATGTGAATATGGTAATGAATGTCCCCTATCCGGACTATGCTCTCCGGTTTATATAGACACCGGAGAGATCTAGGGTTACATGGGGTCGGTACATAAGAAGGAATCTTCACAGCTGGTCGCCTAGCTTGCCTTCCACGCCAAGGAAAGTCCAATCCGGACACGGGTATAGTCTTCGGCCTTCGTATCTTCACAGCCCATCAGTCCGGCCCAATGAATAATAGGCCGGACGCCCGAGGATCACTTAGTCCAGGACTCCCTCGGTAGCCCCTGAACCTGTCTTCAATGATGAGGAGTCTGGCGCGCAAATTGTCTTCGGCATTGCAAGGTGGGTTCCCCTTTCTTCGGACTCCAAGATAGTCTTCGGATGCGATGATTGTATCCGGACCTGTTACACACACCACACACAACCGCAGAGAGAATATAATATTTGCACGAATCTAATCTGTTGATAGCTTCTTTACAACACGACATCGCGTTTGTTCGGTCATAATTTCGAACCGTTTTTCTTCTGCCATCCCACGTTTTGAGACGCGGTTGCTATTGGCATGTCTTGTCGAAGCAGAGATCGTGTCCCCTTATTACGGGATTCTCATCAATGTGGGCATGGGTAACCCAACCGTGCCGTTTACACAGCCCTTGGGAATAGGAGAATCTTAAGGCGAGTGAGGAGGCGTATAATATTTGCTGCCTTTATAAGGGGATAAGAATTCCCTCTTCCTCGTCTCACGCTCTCTCTGTCTCCGCCTTCCCGATCTCAAGCTCCAGTGCCCAAGTTCTCATCTCCTTTCCACTCAAGCAACCATGTCCGGATCTGGTGGTCAGGGCAAGTGGATGGTCTCCTCCGTCAAGGAGGAGGACATTACTGAGCTCCGAGCGGCCAGATATTTGGTGAAGGGAATCGCCCACCGCTTGTCGGCCGAGGGACAAATCGTCCCCACGTCGGAGCCCAACGAGAGGGTAGTATTCCTTCCTCATTTCTTCCGCGGGCTGGGGTTTTCACTCCACCCTTTCGTCCGCTGGCTGACGTATTATTACGGCATAGGTTTCCACGATCTGTCCCCGAATTCCTTCCTCAACATCTCGGCGTTTTATCGTCGTGTGTGAGGCCTTCCTCCGCATCCAGCCCCACTTCGGGTTGTGGCTCAAAGTCTTCAACGTAAAGCCGAAGGTGGTGGATGGCCAGCACGCGGAGTGCAGAGGAGCCATCGTGAGCAAGCTGTCCATTGTCTCCTGGCCCAAGGGCACCTTTGTGGATACGGTAAAGGAGTGGCAGAAGCAGTGGTTCTACATCACAGAACCACGCGGCACTACCTGGGCCGCAACTGCCGAATTCTGCTCCGGCGCTCCTATGCGACTCACCTCTTGCGTCGAGAAGAGTCCGGACTGGTTTTCACCTGACGAGCTGATAGCGTTGCAGACGCGCGTTCAAAGCATGGTGACCAAGAATGTCAAGCTCGTCGACGTGATCCAGGTGATGTTAATTCGCTGGATTCTTCCATGCCAACGCCGAAGCCGGCCTCTGTGGGAGTTCAATTCGAAGAAGCACCAGACCTTGGCAAGGCTCTTCAAGACTACTCACGAAGGCGCCTAGAAGTTGCTTTTTAAGGGCAACAAGAAGCCACCGGCCACGGATTCAGACCGTGCTCACGATTATACACACCCCGCCAGCGAGGTATGTTATTTCTGACGCATTCCCAACCTCATTGTTTCGAGGATGATGTCTGAGCTTTTATTATGGTTCCTTCAGTACTGGATGGAGAGGGCGAAGCGGATCCAGTGTCCGGCTCCGCTGCCTGAAGAACCAGTCATCCCGTGTCTAGCGAAGATGCTGGTGCCGGCGTCATATAAGGCGCCGGAGAAGAAGGCCAAGAAGAAGGCAAAGGGGGCCAAGAGTGGCCTCCTCCGTAAGGGCACTTCGGACGTGGCGTCCGAAGACGATGAAACTCATCTCTGTCCCTGAGGACAATAACGAGGAAGAGGAGGAGGAGGAAGAAAACAATCCCCCCCTGAGGAGAGGAAGAAGAAGAGGGCGGCTCCGGCGCATCTGGAGGCGGAGACACCCAAGAAGGGGAAGGGCGTTCCAGCGGTCAACACCGCGTGGGACGTTGACAGCAGTCCGGAACGACGCCCCGCACTAAGCCCCAGGCCGCATCGTAAGTGACAGGGCTCGCTCGTGCGCACATCCAGCCCTTTCTTTCCATTATCTTGATGTAGTTAACTGTACTATTGCAGTTCGGCCCGCGACCTAATCCAGCGATCCTCGTCTGGAGGTTCGTTGGCTCCATCAGAGATGGCGAGCCAGTCGCCACCGCCTGCTTACTCCCCCGGGGCCAGGGACGACACCGAAGTGTTGTCCCGGAGGACCGCTCCGAAGAGAGGAGCCCAGGACGGTGTCCGGGAGGCGCCACAAGGCGAGACCTCCACTGCCGGACACGTGGGGGAGCCAATCCCCATGGAGACTGGCGAAGAGGGCCGTATCCAGTTAGGCCCTCAGCCGAATACGATTCCGGAGACCCATATGACTCCGGAGTCGGGCGAGCAGCCCCCTTTGAAGGAGGGGGGTGCGCCGCCTCCACCGGTGGCTCCTGCCCATCCAGGAGCGCCGGATGACCTGATGGGGGCGCTACGAAGCGCCTCCGTTGTGGACGAGCGCCGTGTCCTTATGGGTGCGGTGATCGAGAATATTCAGTCCGCCAAGAGTGGGCTGAATGAAGCCTGCAGCAGCCTGTTAACATGTTTCGAGGTAAGTGACATAGAAAGAGAAAAAACCCACGTAGTCCGTAGCCCCTGAGACACTGTCCGGTGTTCGGCGAGAAGAACCGGATAGGGGATTAATCCTCTATTATAGGAGACTAACGAAATTTTGATGCATAAGCAGGCGTCGCTGTTGGCCGCAACCTCGCATGCTACCGAAGTCTCTGAATTGAAGCGGAGGCTGGAGCGGACTGAGAACGAGCTCGTTGAGGTTACAATTCCGCTTCAGGAGAAGCAAGGTGAGTAACGTCTTGCTGTGTGTTTGGAAAGCGTAGGTGCTTTGTATTGACTGTAATGTCATAATATGTGCCGGAGCTGCGACCGAGGTCGAGGCCCTGAGGAAGGCCTTGGGCGAGGCCGAGGAGAAAGCTGTCCAGCAGCAGACCGCTCGTAAGAAGCTCAAGGCCCGGGTCAAAGAAGTCCAGCAGGAGCTCCAAGATGCGGTGAAAAATGTGAGACCTTGGAGAATGATGCGTCAGCTCAAGAGGCCGAGCTCACCAAGGTTCGTCAGAGCGCGGAGACCGCTTGAAATGAGGCCCAGGCCGCCCTCAAGGAGATCCAGGAGGCCAAGAAGATCACGGTGGGTAAGGCATTTAAGATGCAGAGCAAGTATGCGGAGAAGCAATACCTTTTACTAACCCGGGTTCGGAGTTCCCTAGGGGCTTTTGCGGATCTACCACGCAGCGTATCAGACGCTGCAGAGTTCTATCGAGCCGAAGGAGGAGGTTCTACGGAGAAGCTATTCTGGTCGCAGTATGCGATGCCAGAGCATCCCGTGTCCTGCACCAATCAGCTGAAGCAGCTGGTGGAGCTGCACCGGGCGGCCGAACTAGCCATGAAGGATGTGATGATCCGGCTATGGCCAGCTGAAGCTATGCCCGGCAGCTACTTCAGACTCGTGAGGCGTCTAGTGGAGGCCTGTCCGCGGCTGGACGTCGTCAAGCGCTCTGCCTGTATGGAAGGTGCCCGTATGGCCTTCGCTCGCTGCAAGATGTGGTGGGCGAAGATGAACGCTGTTGAAGTTGCTAGTGGGTCGCTTGAGGGCAAGGAGCACCGCACACCCGAGCGATATTTCGCGGATGTCGTAGAGGGGTCTCGACTTGTGGCAGCGCAATGTTCGCCGGACATTGTATTGGGATAAATGTATTCATGTTGCCCTTGCCTTGTATTATGGGAACAAAGCCGGTTTTCTAAAATAATTTTATTATGCTTTGAATTGTTTCCTCCTGTGCGGCCGTATTATTTGTAATCTGAGGGTTGGCCAGTCGTCGGCTTCTGCCCTCACGTAGGTAGTACGGAGGTGTTCGGGATGGGTTCTAAACAATCTTGATCCAATTATATGGTCCTTTGGAGGAGTTGTTTAGCGGAACGAACAAGGCAATCGGACTGTGCGGCTTAAACGCCCTCACTTAGCCATAGGAGTTTTATAATTAAGCAAGTGCGCAGCCCCTGGTCCAAGCCAGTGTGCTGTCAGCATCTGATTGGGAAGTGCCGATCCTTCGCATCACGCGGAAAAAATCTCCAACGATTTTGTAACCCTCGAACAGCTGACAGGCTCTCGCCGTATCATGACAGTCAGTTTTCGGCTTTCTCTACTGAGGTGCTCATCCGGTCAAGTCCATGGCACAATCGCAGTAGTTCTCCCTTTACTACCCTAGCCGATAGAGCGGAACGTAGGGTAGCAAGCACAGGAGCCAGGCAACCCAACTATTGACCAAAGACATGATTCGGGGCCAATGCATATAATGCTAAATTCGGGGTGCCGAACTTATATATAAAAAGTGTTCGGACTTTACTGCCATATTGTGGGGCGGCAAGTAGCCCCTGGCGAATATGAAACGTACAAAAGAGTATCGATGCAGCAAATAAGCAGATCAAAATAAAACGGAGTAAGAAGCAAAAACCACAGAAACTGGGCCACGAACCATTTTTATTATATCCGGATGGATACGTCAAGGCGTATCCTGTACAGATGGTGCGAATAGTATCCGGGCTATTTAACATGCCGGAATCAGTAGCGCGCAGCGTGCGGGTCCTGAGAAATAAGTATGAATACCGTCAAGAAGAGCGTATAGAGGTTACCCTACACACCTGTGCTGCTTGCCTCCATTGTATGCCAATCCTTCTAAAGGGCTCACGATCAGGCCCGCTGAAAGCAAAACCTAAAACAAGAAGAAAGTAAAAGTAAGTGTGTCCGGGATCTGTCTGGCCGAGCTGTAGACCCCGGGTTATCTTGTGCCTCCATCGATGTCCATGGAATTTTGAGTGCGTAATTGTGTACGCGTGGTACGAATGCCACTACCTTATTGGGACTGGGACGGAGGACGAATTGCTAGTCAAGGTCTTGACGAGCCGCGCCGTCCTATTTCAGTGAAGTCTAGAACCTCTTAATGATGTCCGAGGGCTCGACAGCCGTACTATGGTGCTGCTTGAGAAGGCCGCTCCGTACTTTTGCTGCTAGGGCGGTGGTCTGCTCCTCTGTTCGGAGGGAGCGTTCCGTATTGCCATTGACTATTATGACGCCGCGTGGACCGGGCATCTTGAGCTTGAGATAAGCATAGTGTGGCACTGCGTTGAATCTAGCAAACGCGGTTCGTCCGAGCAGTGCGTGATAGCCGCTGCGGAAGGGGATGATATCGAAGATTAGCTCTTCGCTTCGGAAGTTGTCCGGAGAACCGAAGACCACCTCCAGCGTGATTGAGCCCATACAACGGGCCTCCACGCCTGGTATGACTCCTTTAAAGGTAGTCTTTGTTGGTTTGATTCGCGAGGGGTTAATGCCCATCTTCCGCACTGTGTCCTGATAAAGCAGGTTGAGGCTGCTACCACCATCCATCAGGACTCATGTTAGGTGAAACCCGTCAATAATTGGGTTGAGGACTAGTGCGGCTGAGCCGCCATGGCGGATACTGGTTGGGTGATCTCGACGATCAAAGGTGATCGGGAATGATGACCACGGATTGAATTTCGGGGCGACTGGCTCTACCACGTAGACGTCCCTAAGTGCTCGCTTACGCTCCCTTTTGGGGATGTGCGTAGCGTATATCATGTTCACCGTTTTGACTTCGTGTTTTCGGCTGTTCGGCTGCCGGGGCTCTTCGTCCTCGTCCTCACTTTGTGATCCCTTTTATTTGTTTTCGGCATTTAACTTGCCAGCCTGCTTGAAGACCCAACAATCCCTGTTGGAATGATTGGCTTGCTTATCCGGGGTGCCGTGAATTTGGCACGGACGGTTGAGTATGCGGTCCAGGCTGGAAGGTCCTTTGTTGTTTCTTTTGTAGGGCTTCTTCCGTTGGCCGGATTTGGAGCCACTGAATCCGGCGTTGACTATTGTGTCATCGGTGTTGTCGCCATTGCTTCGGCGTTTGTGTCTATTGCGACGGAGCTTGCCGGTGCTGTTCTTGGCCTCAGTGGGGCCTGCCTCGCTGGCTGTGTTTTTACTACGAGCCAGCCAGCTATCCTCACCCGCGCAAAAGCGGGTCATGAGTGCCGTAAGGGCTGTCATAGACTTCGGCTTTTCTTGGCCGAGGTGGCGTGCTAGCCATTCATCACGGATGCTGTGTTTGAAGGCTGCTAGGGCCTCGGCATCCGGACAGTCAACAATCTGGTTCTTTTTGGTTAGGAACCTAGTCAAGAATTTTCTGGCTGATTCTCCAGGTTGTTGAACTATGTGGCTTAAGTCATCGGCATCTGGTGGTCGGACATAAGTTCCTTGGAAGTTATCAAGGAAAGCCTCTTCCAAGTCCTCCCAGCTGCCGATGGAATTCTCAGGCAGGCTATTTAACCATTGCCGAGCTGGCCCTTTGAGCTTTAATGGGAGGTATTTGATGGCGTGGAGGTCATCTCCTCGAGCCATATGGATATGGAGAATGAAATTCTCGATCCATACTACGGGATCAGTTGTGTCGTCGTATGGTTCGATGTTGACAGGCTTGAACCCCCCGGGGAATTCGTGATCCAGTACTTCGTCTGTGAAGCAGAGAGGGTGTGCGGCTCCATTATAGCGGGCCGCGTCATGTCGTAGCTCTGATGGAGTCCGTCTGCGATATTCTGCCCGGGCGGGGTTAGTTTTATCACGTCCGAATAGGTAACCGTCGTCGTGCCTCGAGGCGCGCCCTCGCGATCCATAGATCGATCTTGTATGTCCTGCTCTACCGTCCATGATCTGCCGGAGGTCGTATGTGTGACCCCGAACTCTTCCGTCTCTATTTTTACGGGGTGGTGGGGTAGGCTGTTGTTCAGCCTAAGTTGCCGCTTTATCCCAGCCGCGGGGTGGCTGGTCGGCCGCCCTGTCTCGACCACGTGGTGGTCGTTCCGCATTAAGCGAGGGAGACGTGTGCTCCGGTGCTTCCTCATCGAATTGAGGTAGCAGTCTGCGTTTCGGGTAGCTCTTGGCTGGGCGCCTAAGGCCGTATTCTTCGGCTGTCAGGACATTAATCCATCTGTCGACGACCAGATCTTGTTCGGCTTGCAGCAGCTGCTGTTTCTTTTTCAGGTTCCTTGCAGTGGCTATGAGCTGGAGCTTAAAGCGCTCCTGCTCCAGAGGATCCTCCTGCACGATGAAATCTTCGTTGCCGAGGCTTGTCTCCTCCTCGGAGGGTGGACAGTAACTATCGTCCTCCGAGTCATCTTCTGTGGCCTGTTCATCAGGGTTGTCTTGCCTGTTATCATGTTCCTCCTGTTCGGATGTAGCTCCGACAGGGTCTTCGTTGTTTTTGGCGTCGCCCCGAGTACTATTTTCTCCAGTGCCAGTATTTCTATATTTTGAGCGACGAGGCTTAGAACGGCGCTTGGGGCGTCGGCGCTTGGACTGCGTCTCAGAGGTTTTATTCGCATCTGGCTTTTCGTTGTCGTTGCCAGATCCTTTGGGTGTATCAACCATGTACACGTCGTACGAAGAGGTAGCCATCCAACGTCCGGTGAATGGCTGGTCTTGGCCTTGGTCCATATCGTCATCGTCGTCCATACCGTCGATGTCTTCAGAGCCATAGTCAAGCACGTCGGTTAAGTCATCGACAGTGGCTATGAAGTGGGTGGCGGGTGGGAAGGAAAATGCCTCGTCATTCGTCTCTAGCTCGAACCGGACATAGTTCGGCTATGAGTCCTTTTCCAAGGACAAATTCTTTAAAGACTTTAGCACGTCACCCAAAGGCGAGTGCTGGAAAACGTCGGCGGCGCTGAACTCGAAGATCGACAACCGATCTAGCTCGGTGTCCACGGGCGTACACAGTCCAGAACTTATAGCCGGAAACACGTCCAAAGTTCCGTTAAAGCGAATATTGCAGGGCGTTGAGTCTGTGTGCGGCTCCAACACCGCGGACTCTACAGCCTCAGATGGCATGATCTGATTTGACTCTAAGGCGGTTGCAGTAGCAGGAACCATCTCCCGGGTGTGATCCGATGACAGATTTAAGTCACGTTCATCAGGGTGAGGGGGATCGATCGCCGCGGGCTCAAATCCCTTGAAGGTCAAGTCTCCACGGATATCCGCGACGTAGTTCAAGCTTCCGAATCTGACCTGATGGCCAGGGGCGTAGCTGTCGATATGCTCTAGATGGCCAAGCGAGTCGGCCCACAGTACAATGTCGCCAAACACAAAGATTTGTCCAGGGAGGAAGGTTTCTCCCTGGACGACGTCATTACTGACGATCGAAGGGGCCATCGAGTCCTTTGTCGATGGCACAGTGGAACTCTCAATGAAAGCACCAATGTCGGTGTCAAAACCGGCGGATCTCGGGTAGGGGGTCCCGAACTGTGCGTCTAGGACCGATGGTAACAGGAGACGGGGGACACGATGTTACCCAGGTTCGGGCCCTCTCTATGGAGGTAATACCCTACTTCCTGCTTGATTGATCTTGATGAATATGAGTGTTACAAGAGTTGATCTACCATGAGATGATAATGGCTAAACCCTAGAAGCCTAGCCTATGTGAATATGGTAATGAATGTCCCCTGTCCGGACTATGCTCTCCAGTTTATATAGACACCGGAGAGATCTAGGGTTACATGGGGTCGGTACATAAGAAGGAATCTTCACAGCTGGTCGCCTAACTTGCCTTCCAAAGAAAGTCCAATCCAGACACGGGTATAGTCTTCGGCCTTCGTATCTTCACAGCCCATCAGTCCGGCCCAATGAATAACAGGCCGGACGCCCGAGGACCCCTTAGTCCAGGACTCCCTCAGCCGTGATAGCCTAGCGTAAGTTGCTTGCTTATTTATTTCCTTGTTGTCTTGTTTATTTCTTTGCTTGTAGTCAGTGCAGTTCTTTTTCCGCGGTTTGCTAGTGGCCGCAATAACCTATTTTTTTAAAACTAGGCCACAATAACATGTGCTACATATTTACTTTAGTTACCATGGGCCTCCTATGGGCCGTAGAAACCATGGGCCTTCTAAGGGCCGTAGAAACAATGGGCCTTCTACGGGTCTTAGCATCAATGGGCCTTCTACAGGCCGTATGATCGATAGACCAAACATGGGCCAATAACAGACCGCATTATGGGCCGTAAACGGGCTAGATTTGGAATCGTTCATTCATGGGCCGACAATAACGTGTCGTCGTTAATCGGCCGTATTTGATGATACTATGAAAACGGCCCAACGGATTAACGGGCCGCAAATGGGCCGATTGTAACCACGGGCTGAATTTGGCCCACAAGCAGAAAAGGACAGTAACGGGCCATAAGTAACCGAATGCTGGAAATGAGCCCAAGAATAAATGGGCCCTGAGAAGGCCGAAAGATCACAAGGGTTGGAAATGGCCCAATGGAATAATGGGCCATTAATGGGTATAAAGCGGTACACTGTTCATTGCGGGCCAGATTCACCACGGGTCGTTAATGGGCCAAGAGTTACAAATGGCCTCGTATGGCCCGAAAGACATCATGGGCCAGACATGGGCCGGAAGTTACAACGGGATGGAATCATATTGGACGGCCCAGATGAAGCTACTGGGCTTAATTCCGATAGGCCATAACGGGCCGTGAGTTAGCGGGCCGTAAATGGGCTATTATCGGTGTCAAAACCGGCGGATCTCGGGTAGGGGGTCCCGAACTGTGCGTCTAAGGTCGATAGTAACAGGAGACAGGGGACACGCTGTTTACCCAGGTTTGGGCCCTCTCTATGGAAGTAATACCCTACTTCCTGCTTGATTGATCTTGATGAATATGAGTATTACAAGAGTTGATCTACCACAAGATCGTGATGGCTAAACCCTAAAAGCCTAGCCTGTATGACTATGGTAATGAGTATCTCTCCCTCCGGATTAAGTCCTCCGGTTTATATAGACACCAGGAGGATCTAGGGTTACACAAGGTCAGTTTCAAAGAAAGGAATCTACATATTTGGTCGCCAAGCTTGCCTTCCATGCCAAGGAGAGTCCCATCCGGACACGAGTGCAGTCTTCGGTCTTCGTATCTTCACAGCCCATCAGTCCGGCCCATGGCTAATAGGCCGGACGCCCGAGGACCCCTTAGTCTAGGACTCCCTCAGTAGCCCCCGAACCAGGCTTCAATGACGAGGTGTTCGGCGCGCAGATTGTCTTCAACATTGCAAGGCGGGTTCCTCCTCTGACGATTTCCATGTAATGTATTCAGTTTTTAATTCAATGTCGTACCCCTCGGCTTCTGTGTATCGATGACTTCAGCTTCCGCGTGTCGAACGAATGCGGAAGGTCAGGGTGTTTTTACAAATAACACCCCGGCCATGCAAGAAGGAGAGATTGGATCTCAGACCCATTCGGCACCACGCCGAGAAAATCCTCAGAGATTGCTAGGAAAGATCATGCCAACATGGCTAGCATTCCCTGCTCCTCCTCCCGTTCTGACCCAGAGAAAGGCGAGTGGGAGGGGTGCTCTGTGTCCCACAACCAATTGGCGAAGTTGCAAACACAGGGATTTCTTCCCCCTGCAGATCTGGTCCCTGTTCGAGCAGGGTTGGCCTCCTTTAATGGCGAGACCCAGGCGAGGACTTCCCCAATCCATCCAGGGGGAAGCGAGTATGTTTCGTCCCCTATCTGCTAAGAGGCGTCGGATTTCCAATTCATCCGTTCCTCCGAGGGCTTCTGGAATATTATGGCCTCCAACTGCACAACTTTACTCCCGCCTCTATCCTGCACATTGCGGGTTATGTTGCTTTATGCGAACTATTTCTGGGTATTGAGGCCCATTTTGAACTGTGGAGAGAGTTGTTCTATCTTGTCCCGCGCAACCATGAGGGGTTAATATTTGAAGTGGGCGAAGCCGAAATATGGCGCATCGCCGATACCGGATACCTGTCCGGCACACCAAGGAAGGCATCTGAAGAATGGCCTTCCGAATGGTTCTACATTGAGGACGTCGCACTTCCCGACCCAGTTCGGAAGGGTCTTCCTAATTTTGCAAGCGTTCCGTTAAATGAACGCCATAGTTGGCGTCCCCGGAGTCTTGAAGAGGATGACAGTGCGGAAGTTGGTCAGCTCATGAGCAAGATAAAGACGCTCGCCCAGTCCGGACTAACAATGGTTGAGGTAATGGCGACCTCAATAGTGTGAGGGGTTCAACCACTTCAATACAGAGGGCTTCCAATGTGGCACTATAATGGGGAGGACGACGCCTCCCACTGTGGTCGGAAAGGTCCGGACACCCCCGCTGCTCTGGCCAAGATACTGGCCGAGCTGTTTAAAGGGGAGGAGGAGGAATTCCTTCGCATCAAGCGCAGAGATGGATACTCTATGTATGACCCTCCCAGCTGGGTAAGTCCTGACCCCTCTGCTTTTACTCATTCCGCTTTCCAAGTCATCTTTAATGAATTCTTAATCCGTCTATTCATAACAGCACTGGCGAAGGATCACCGAGGGGCTTCACAGCCCCGCCCCACAGCCAGAGAACCACAACCGGGAGCTTGATCCTGGGTTTGAAGAGGATCCGAATATATTCGTGGTACTTGCGGAAGGGGTATTTTACCAGGTGAGCTACGATGGCACGGAAATGGCCATTATCGCCGATTATCCTGGTCTTCTTCCTGCCTCCCATGTAAGTAATCAGGAGAAATCCACCCTGAAAGAGATTCCTCGCACTACCTCACCCACCACATTGTCTCATGCTCCAAAGGGGAGGCGTTCGGCACGTCATCCTGCCCCGGGGGCGACTCCAAAGAGAGCAGCTCCTGCGCCGAGCAAGGCCTCTAAAAGGAAGACCAGCGAAGACACAGTCAAGCCTTCGTCGAAGAGGTATGGATTTGAAAGTATGCTTTAGTAGTCACATCCATCCGTGACTGTTATGTTTGTCCTGTATCAGGAAGAAGATTCGCCGAACCATGTCCGGGAATTCGGCCAGTCGTACTCCCAACAACCGGGGTGCAGACCCTGCCGGAGAGACGGGGGTCGATGCGGGAATGACACCGAACTGTCTTTTGGCTGAGGCTTCGGAAGATATGTCTGTCACCAACTCGGAAGTGGAGAGTGCCATGAATCATCGGCGCCGGAGGGCCGTTTTACGGGATCTTGGCTTCTCGAAACATGCGTTTGATGCCTTCAGCTGGGCTGACGCATACATCGGAGCTGCTCGAGATGGGTTGGGCAGAGCCACAAAGCAGCATTTGACGGATGTGCAGGTAAGGTTTCTTTTGTCCGAATAGGATAACCACATGCTAGTAGCCCCCGAGACTGAAAGCAGTTGGCACAAGTGATTTAAGGATCGTTGTATGACCAGGTTCTTACGGAGAAGAACAACCTGCTAGCTCAAGAGCTGGAGCAGTGTCGGACATAGCTAAATGCTGCTACCGCCGAACTGAAAAAGTCCAAGAAGGCATCCTGTGGTAATGTGCCCCTCCATCGAGGAATAACAATTATATACTAGTTGTGCTAATACTGTTGCTTATCTCATAATAGGATCGTCAGATCAACTGGAAGATAAGTTGAAAACCGCTCAAGCGGGAGAAAAAGAGGCAAAAAGACTAAATGCCACAGGCGAGCGTGTTCTGACCCGAGTTAGAGAGGAGAAAAACAAACTCCAGGATTCAAACACCAAACTGGGCGAAGAACTGAAAGATGTGCGAGCTCAGCTAGCCGACTCCGTGAAGGAGAATAAAAAGCTGCGAGGCGGCATATTCAGTACGTGGCCGAATTTACCTTATAACAGTTTGGAGGTAAAAGTAGCTGATATAGCTATAATTGCAGGTATGTTGACGGGCCGTCCCGAAGAGGAGGTGTCCGGATCATCAAGTGATCTTCTGCAAGGGCTGTCGCAATTACACAAGCAAGATCGACAGGCAATGCGGAGTGTAGCCAAGGCCTTATGGCCATCCGCCTCCCCTCCAGGGAGTATGGAGGAGCTTGTAGAGCTGTTCAAGGGAGCGCGGCGGCGTATCCGACTATGGAAGATATCGGCCTGCCGAGAGGGTGCACGAGAGGCCTGGGCCATGGTGAAAATGCGGTATACCAAGATGGATCCAAATCACATGGCCCGGGTCGGACCGCTAGGGTCAAATGGGGAATAAATTCCCGTTAGCTTAGTATATGACCAAGTAGAGGTGGCCGCTAGATATTCCCAACAGGATTGTAAGTTAGACCGTTTGTTGGACGGTATAGAGGAGGAAGTTTCTGAGTCCTAAGTGACTATGTACTTTCCTTCTAGCTGGATTGTAAAACGATTGTCATGGCCGACCTTTTCGCTTCGACCTCTCGACCCGAAGGTGCGGAGTGTTTTCGAATACCTGAGCGGCAAAATAAACCGGGGTATGCGGGAAAACCAGGCGTAGGGATCATAGTTGCTTAAACAGACAAGTTGTATCCGGCTAGTTATGTTATATTACAGTAAAATTGTAAGAAACATCTTCCAGAGAGAATAGTTCGGTTAAGGGTTCCTTTCCCTGGGTGTGCATGCATCGATGTGCATGTCCGGACTATGATGAGGAAATCACAATGTGTATAGCTTCTGGGGGTTCACAATGGAACGAATGCAAAAACTTCTTTAGTTCACCGATCGAATATTCCCTTAAGAACGCTAGCTTTCGGCTTCACCCAGTCTGAGGTAGACATCCAGATGACCCGGCAGTAACAATCGCAGAGGTGCTCCCTTTATGCCCCAGCCGAACTAACGGGAACGTAGGGCATAAGCACAGGAGCCAGGCAACCCAGCTTGGCCAAAACAAAAGTCATATCGATGCATATAATGGCGAAGAAAAGGTACATATGGGAGAAAACGCATATGTGATGAGCTTGATGCTCGGAAAATAATAATAGAAAGCTTCTGTCCAAGAAGCCCCTAGGTATAATAGACGTACATACTTGAAGATGTATGCGTCGTGGGTGCACGGTCTAACCGCACAAAATCTTTTAAGGCTAAAGAGAAAAAAACGAAAAGAGAGAAAAAATGATGGAAACAATAGGGGGAAGGAGACGAACAAAGAGTTCGGCGCTAGGCATAGAATCTTCGGAGTCTGGCCGCGTTCCAGGGGTTCGGCTCTAGTCGATTGTCTGACGCATCACGCAAGCGGTACGCCCCTCCGGTGAGAACTTTGTCGATGATGAAGGAACCCTCCCACTTGGGCTTGAGTTTGTCCCTTTTCTTCTCCGGTAGGCGTAGAACGAGTTCGTCGACGTTATAAGTTTTGGCCCGCACTTCTCTGCTTTGATACCTGCGAGCCTGCTGTTGATAAAATGCGGAACGGGCTTTTGTGATGTTGCACTCCTCCTCCAGGGCATCTAAGCTGTCCTGCCGATCAAGCTCGGCCTCTCTCTCTTCGTACATGCGCACTCGAGGTGAGTCATGAATAATGTCGCAGGGTAGCACTGCCTCTGCGCCGTACACCATGAAGAAAAGTGTGTATCCGGTAGTGCGATTGGGCGTGGTCCGCAGCCCCCAGAGTACGGACTCAAGCTCCTCAACCCAGTGCTTGTCTGATTCTTTCAAATACCACACTAGTCTAGGCTTAATGGCGCTCATAATAAGACCATTGGCACTTTAGACTTGACCGTTTGTCTGTGGATGATAGACGGAGGCGTAATCGAGCTTGATGCCCAGATTAGCGCACCAGGTTTTCACTTTGTTGGCTGTGAAGTTGGAGCCGTTATCAGTGATAATGTTGTGTGGAACACCATAACGGTGTACGACACCGGATATAAATTCTATTACTGGTCCGGCTTCGGCCGTTTTAACTGGTTTGGCCTCTATCCACTTGGTGAATTTGTCCACCATGACCAGCAGATATTTTTCTTATTGCTTCCTCCTTTAAGGGGTCCTACCATGTCCAGTCCCCAGACCGCAAAAGGCCAAGTGATGGGGATTGTTTGTAGGGCAGTGGGGGCATATGGCTTTGGTTGGCGAAGAGTTGGCATCCGACGCAACGTTGGACAAGGTCATGTGCATCTGCTCGGGCCGTCGGCCAATAAAATCCTGTACGGAAGGACTTGCTAACAAGGGCCCGAGCTGCAGCGTGGTGCCCGCCGAGACCGGCATGAATCTCAGTCAGGAGCTGCCGCCCCTCCTCCTTGGAGATACACCTTTGAAGGACTCCGGTAGCGCTTTTCTTGTAGAGCTCTCCGTCGTGAACCTTGTAAGCCTTCGAACGATGGACAATGCGGCGGGCCTCATTCTGGTCCTCAGGAAGTTCTATCCTATTAAGGTAGGCTAGGAAGGGTTCGGTCCATGGGGCAATAACTGCCATAATGAGATGGGCCGACGGTGTTATTTCGGTGGCCGAGCCACCGATGATATCTGTGTGTTCGGAATCTGGAGTTGTCTTCGGATCCGGACTAGTGTTGACGCTTTCCCCCCGCCACACCACGGATGGCTTAGAAAGCCTTTCCAGAAAGATATTAGGTGGGACGGGGTCGCGCTTGGCGCCAATACGGGCGAGAACGTCCACCGCTTGATTACTCTCTCGGGCCACGTGATGGAACTCGAGCCCCTCGAACCGAGCCGACATTTTTAGGACGGCATTACGATAAGCTGCCATCTTTGGATCTTTGGCATAGAAATCTCCATTTATTTGAGATATTGCTAGGTTTGAGTCCCCGCGGACCTCCAGGCATTGTATGCCCATGGAGACAGCCATCCGGAGACCATGCAATAAGGTCTCGTATTTGGTTGCGTTGTTGGAGTCTGTGTATAGTATTTGGAGTACGTACTGAACGACGTCTCCAGTAGGAGACGTTAAAACGACGCCCGCTCCTAGCCCTACCAACATTTTGGAGCCATCGAAATACATGACCCAATTGGAATATGTGCCGTACTCTTTAGGGAGTTCGGCTTCTGTCCATTCGGCGACGAAGTCAGCCAGTACATGGGATTTAATAGCTCGACGTGGTTTGTATGTAATATCAAATGGAAGGAGCTCAATGGCCCATTTGGCAATCCTGCCCGTGGCATCGCGGTTGTTTATTATGTCTTTGAGTGGTACTTTGTAAGCCACCGTGATCGAACACTCCTGGAAGTAGTGTCGTAGCTTTTAGGATGCGATGAAGACCGCGTATGCTATCTTTTGATAATGGGGGTACCGGGATTTGCATGGTGTAAGGACAGTGGATACGTAGTATACTGGCTTCTGAAGCGGGAATTTGTGTCCGTCCTGTTCTCGTTCAACGACGAGCACGGTGTTCACCACCTGATGTGTTGCCGATATGTATAGTAACATGGGTTCGCCGACGTTTGGCACGGCTAGGATTGGGTTGCTCGCTAGAAGGGTTTTTATTTCTTCCAGTCCGGCTGTTGGCGCATCCGTCCACTCGAAGTGATCGGTTCGTCATAGAAGGCGATAGAGTGGCAGTGCCTTTTCTCCCAATCTGGAGATAAAGCGGCTTAGAGCTGCCATGCAACCCGCGAGTTTTTGGACTTGTTTGAGGTCCGTTGGCATAGCCAATTGAGACAGAGCTTGGACTTTGGCTGGATTTGCTTCAATTCCTCTATTGGAAACGATGAAGCCCAGCAATTTCCCAGCGCGTACGCCGAAAACACACTTTTCTGGATTGAGCTTAATGTCATACGCGCGGAGGTTGTCGAATGTGAGACGTAAATCATCTATTAGTATTTCGACGTGCCTAGTTTTGATGACGACATCGTCCACATAAGCTTCAACTGTCTTGCCGATCTGTTTCTCCAGGCATGTTTGAATCATGCTTTGGTATGTGGCACCGGTGTTCTTGAGCCCGAAGGGCATGGTGTTGAAGCAGAATGGCCCATATGGTGTAATAAATGCCATTGCAGCTTGATCGGACTCCTTCATTTTGATTTGATGGTATCCGGAATATGCATCAAGGAAGCACAGTGAGTCGTGTCCTGTGGTAGCATCAACGATTTGATCAATGCGGGGGAGGGGAAGGGATCCTTAGGGCAAGCCTTATTGAGGTCTTTAAAGTCGACGCACAGGCGCCAGGATTTGTCCTTCTTTGGTACCATCACCAGATTTGCCAGCCAGTACGGATGTTTTATTTCTCTAATGAATCCGGCCTCAATTAGCTTGGTCAGCTCCTCCCCCATAGCTTGGCGGTTGGGTATGGAAAAGCGCCGTAGTGCTTGTTTGACTGGTTTGTATCCCTTTAATATATTGAGGCTATGTTTGGCCAGCTTGTGTGGGATTCCAGGCATATCATAAGGGTGCCAGGCAAATATATCCCAGTTTTCGTGAAGGAAATCCCGTAGCGCGGCGTCGACCGCTGGGTCTAGTTGTGCTCCAATAGATGCTGTCTTCTTGGGGTCCGTTGGGTGGACCTGGAATTTGACTATTTCTTCTGCCGGTTTGAAGGAGGTGGATTTGGGTCGTTTGTCTAAGATCACATCATCCCTATCCACCGTGGAGCGCAGTGCGGTTAATTCTTCGGCCGCGAGGGCTTCAGATAATGCCTCAAGGGCTAGGGATGCGGTTTTGTTTTCGGCGCGGAGTGCTATGTCCGGATCACTCACAAGAGTGATTATGCCGTTGGGCCCGGGCATTTTGAGCTTCATGTACCCGTAATGAGGTATAGCTTGGAAGCGTGTAACAGCATCTCGCCCCAACAGGGCGTGATATCCACTGCTGAAAGGGGCCACTTGGAAGGTTATTTCTTCAGACCGATAATTCTCTGGCGTGCGGAATACCACGTCAAGTGTGATTTTTCCCGCACACCGCGCCTCCCAACTGGGAATGATTCCTCGGAAGGTTGTGCTGCTTTGCTTGATGCGGCTCCTGTCTATTTCCATTTTGTGGAGTGTATCCTCATAGATGAGGTTTAGTCCGCTGCCGCCGTCCATGAGGACCATGGTGAGTCAAAAGCCGTCCATGATGGGACTGAGGACTAATGCGGCTGGCGCTCGGACTGTCCTGTATTTTGGTTCATCACCGGCATTAAAGGTTATAGCCGTGTCGTTCCAAGGGTTTATCGCGGCGATTTGACAGACTTTGGCGAGGTCGCGGAGTGCCCTTTTGCGCTTATTGTTTGAAGCGAATGTCTCGAAGACCATCAATACTATGGGGTCGTCGTCTTCTGGAGGGTGTTGCTCTGGGGAATTTTTGGTAAGGATGTCTTCGCCGCTCTTGGCTACCTGCCGGAGTATCCAACATGCTCTAAGGCTGTGGGTTGATATGGCATCTGGTGTTGTGTGTATTTTGCATGGGCCATCGAGCCATCCCTCTAGAACTGTTCCGTGCCGCGTAATGGGTTTATATTTCTTATCTATTGGACTGGGCGTGCCACGGGGGTGCGCCCTTTTCGCCTGGACGAGAGGTTGAGTTAGCACCGACGGGTCCCAGCAAGCTGCCTGAGCTTTCCAAGCGCTTTCCATTGCGCTGTACTTCTGTACGATAGTTGCCAAGTCAGCGAAGTGTAGTATGCGGTGGCGATTGATGGCGTTGAGGATTCCTTTGTCCGTGCAGTTGTTGCAGAACGCTGATATCGCGTCCTCGTCGCGGCAATCTTTAACCTTGTCCTTGACAAGGAGGAATCTGGCCTAGAAGTGGTGGACCGTTTCCTGAGACTGCTGTTGTATGCTCATAAGAGCACTTATGTCTGGGTGGGTGGGTGGAATTAAATCCGAACCCTGACCCGATCGATGATCCGGAGTCTGAAGATTTTCCAGACTTAACAGTCCGGGCTCCGGAGTATCTTTTGATTGCTTAGGTCCGCCGTCCGATTCTATGTTCGAAAGGCCGGTCACATCCTTTCCCTGGTGGGTATCCGGTTCTTCAGGGTCAGCGATCCGAACATAGTCCATCTTCAGTATAGGGGAAGAGTCACCGTCTTGCTCCTCGACTACCGATATCTGGTAGGTGACCAGTGGAGATGTGATTTCTCTTTGATCGGGTTTAAGCCTGATCCGGTCGTAATCTGTGGTGATTCCCAGGGCGGCGATGCGATCCAGGAGATTGTTTAAAGACGAAAACTCCACCGGATCCATCTGCTTGGAGTGTTTGGAGTCGATGCGAAGGGGATTTTCGATGGCCCGAGAGGTCACCGTCGGCTTAACGGCCGAACGGGTGGCCATGGTAAAGCCGCCCAGCCGGAGGGTTTGGCCTGGGGCCAGTCCTCCTCTGGCGGTGGTATTGTCTTTAAGGACAAGGCGAGTCATCGATCCTGCCGTCGACGTCACAGTGGAACTCTCAATGAAAGCACTAATGTCGGTGTCAAAACCGGCGGATCTTGGGTAGGGGGTCCCGAACTGTGCGTCTAAGGTCGATGGTAACAGGAGACAGGGGACACGCTGTTTACCCAGGTTCGGGCCCTCTCTATGGAGGTAATACCCTACTTCCTGCTTGATTGATCTTGATGAATATGAGTATTAAAAGAGTTGATCTACCACGAGATCGTGATGGCTAAACCCTAAAAGCCTAGCATGTATGACTATGGTAATGAGTATCTCTCCCTCCGGATTAAGTCCTCTGGTTTATATAGACACCAGGAGGATCTAGGGTTACACAAGGTCAGTTTCAAAGAAAGGAATCTACATATTTGGTCGCCAAGCTTGCCTTCCACGCCAAGGAGAGTCCCATCCGGACACGGGTGCAGTCTTCGGTCTTCGTATCTTCATAGCCCATCAGTCCGGCCCATGCCTAATAGGCCAGACGCCAGAGGACCCCTTAGTCTAGGACTCCCTCAGCTATATACGAATAGGCCGTTAAGAGGCTTTCCGTGGGCCGACCCTTTACCTTTTGACCAAGTCAAATGGGTCGGCCTTTTCACCAGAATGGGCCTCTGTTGGGCCGTGCCACGTGTCGACGTATCATAGGCGCCTCCTGTCCAATGAATGGATGGCATCTATCCCAACGGTGAGCCAACACGTGTTTCCTCCAGCCAATGAGAATTTTACACGTGGAAAATCCTCATTGGTCCGGGCTATTAGCGGGTTATCGGATCCAAAATCGGACCCGATAGCTTAACGGCGACCCGTTACGGTGGATGCCACATGTCGGTCACCCTTGACGAAAGCACTTCCATGACGCGCCATTTATCGTCATGGAAGTGGACACTTCCATGATGATAATTTTGGCAATGTCATGGAACACTTCTACGACAGCACAGGTATGACTATCTTGATTCTGTCATAAAATCATCATGGATGTACATGCATGACAGAAAACGTGACCTACTATGACAAACACGTATCATCACGGAAGTGTATTTTTTTGTAGTGTGTAGTACTCTTCGTGATCCAATCACGATCCAACCGATCAAGTACCGAACGCACGGCACCTCTGAGTTCTGCACACATTCAGCGTGATGGCGTCCTTCGAGCTCTTGATCTAGCAGAGGTTCGGGGATGTAGATGAGTTCCGTTAGCATGACGGCGTAATAACGGTGTTGATGATGTGATCCGCGCAGGGCTTCTCCTAAGCACTACGACAATATGATCTAAGGTGTAATCTGTGGAGGGGGCACCGCACACGGCTAAGACAAATTGATCTTGTGTGTTCTAGGGTACCCCTGCATCCGTATATAAAGGAGGAGAGGGGGAGGCCGGCCGACCCCTGTAGGGCGCACCAAGAGAGAGGAGTCCTACTAGGACTCCAAGTCCTAGTAGGATTCCACTTGGTGGAAGGGGGAAGAAGGAAGGGAGAGGGAGAGGGAGAGGGAAAGGGAAAGGGGGACGCGCCCCCTAGTCCTATTCGGACTCCCCATGGAGGGGGGCACCTCCTTGTGGCCTGCCCTCTCTCTCCCCTAAGGCCAATATTGGCCCATTACTTCCCCGGGGGGTTCAGGTAACCCCTCCGGCACTCCGTTTTACCCGGTACCTCTCGGAACTCTTCCGGTGTCCGAATAACATTTTCCAATGTATCATTCTTTATGTCTCGACCATTTCGAGACTCCTCGTCATGTCCGTGATCATCATCGAATGTTAAGCGTGCAGACCCTACGGGTTCGAGAACTATGTAGACATGACCGAGACACCTCTCCGGTCAATAACCAATAGCAGAACCTGGATGCTCATATTGGTTCCTACATATTCTACGAAGATCTTTATCGGTCAAACCGCATAACAACATATGTTATTCCCTTTGTCATCGGTATGTTACTTGCCCGAGATTTGATCATCGGTATCTTCATACCTAGTTCAATCTCGTTATTGTCAAGTCTCTTTACTCGTTCCATAATGCATCATCCCACAACTAACTCATTATTCACATTACTTGCAAGGCTTATAGTGATGTGCATTACCGAGAGGGCCCAGAGATACCTCTTCGATACACGGAGCGACAAATCCTAATCACGATCTATGCCAACTCAACAAACACCATCAGGGACACCTGTAGAGTATCTTTATAATCACCCAATTATGTTGTGACGTTTGATAGCAGACAAAGTGTTCCTCCGGTATTCGGGAGTTGCATAATCTCATAGTCAGATGAATATGTATAAGTCATGAAGAAAGCAATATCAATAAAACTAAACGATAATTATGCTAAGCTAACGGATGGGTCTTGTCCATCACATCATTCTCTAATGATGTGATCCCGTTCATCAAATGACAACACATGTCTATGGTTAGGAAATCCACTTTGGGTACATGTCAATTTCTTGGTATATCCCTTGTGTCTTGGTCTTCCAAGAAACAAAATTTGGTATCACTATCCACCTCCGAAGCGGAATACATTGCCGCCGGAACTTGTTGTGCTCAATTACTATGGATGACACAAACTCTCAAAGCTTAAGGGATACATGTGAAATATGTTCCTTTGTTTTGTGACAATGAGAGTGCTATTGAGATTGCACACAATCCCATACAACATTCTCGAACTAAGCATATTGAAGTTTGACACCACTTCATTCGAGATCATGTTGCTAAAGGTGACATCAACCTCAAGCATGTTCGTACCAACAAACAATTGGCGGATATCTTCACTAAACCTCTTGATGAGAAGATATTTTGTCACTTGACAAGTGAGTTAAATGCCATCGATGCTTCCAACATGAACTAGAAAATCACTTGGATGCATGCCAGGGCATGAAATTTCATGACTAATCCATGATGATTCTCTTATGATGACTAATGCATATCTTTGATACTTTACTCCCTTGTATTGCATCTAACACGTTGTAGGTACTTGGATATACACCATTTCACAAGTTTGCTCCAAAACTCCCATTTTGAGCAAACAAAATTGAACCAACTATCTAGACTATTAGGACCGTGAGTATATCGACCAGGGAGGGGGGGTGAATGCGAGATTCAATTTTCTTTCGAAAGCTTTGGAACTTATTCCAAACACCACAGCGGAAATGAGTATTGAGAGAAATGCACTGAATCAAAGTTCTTTGTCAACGAATATTCTTCCAGAAAAGCATTTACAACAGAACGAGCTTGATGGATAATGGGTTTAACTACGATGAGAGTTATGCAACAAGCAAACTGGTGTAACAGAATGAAACAAAACATTACAAATACTAAAGAAAATGCAATTAAAAAGTTACACGGAATAACGAGGATACAGACTAATAACAAAGGAAAGAAGACGAGGATCATGGAAGGAATTGATTTTACAATACATGATGAATGACTCAGAAAAGAACAAGGATCAAGAAACTAATGGCACTGAGCACTGAGAAGATATAACCAGTGGTGCTCGATGGTGACAAGAGATTTGGTAGACCGGTTCACCCTTCTGCCAAAGGGCTATGTCTGGTTGGAGGGGTTGTGACTTAACACAAAAGATAAACTCTCTTCACCCTATTCTCCTTCAACACAGAGCTGATCAGACTCAGGTGGATTTCACTCACGGTAGATCCTTGTCGGCGATCTCCAAACCTTTGGCCGACCTTCGCAAACCACAATCACTCTTGGTTGCTGAAGATCAGGCTCAGTGAAGACAACAACTCTTCAACACTGGAAGCCAAACCTATCCATCTAGAGAGGCGGCAGCTGTCAAGAGTAACAGGTACAAGAACCCTCACTCAGAACTGCTGTGATGCTAAACCACTGTCTAAGTTTGGGCTCTTGGTTTTCTCTCGGTGGATCTTAAAACTCAAATCACTCAGAGAGGGGTTTCTCAAATCAATCTTCTTAGAAATCTCAAGTGGAGTGGCCAAGGGATAACGTTGGAGAGGGGTGTCTATTTATAGCCGCAGCCTTCCCAGATGGGAAATGACCAAATTGGACATTGGCCTCAGCCAATGCTAACTCCTCGGTCCGAGCCAAATCTCTCCAGCGAAAAGATCACGGTCTCTTGCTGGCAAGTATTCACTCTGAACACAAAGAGATTTCTCTCGTATCTTTCATAGGTTGTAGCTAAGCATCACAGTAGATCTAAGCATCGAGAAGCTATACTCCTCTTAATAGTACAGAGGTCCTATGACTCAAAAGACTCAAAGAAGAAAAACCCAAATGAATACTACGTATTCATTTGGTCTTCGACTTCAATCACTGCAGTCATTTTCCTCGGACGACACTATCGAAACAGAAAGCTTCGCTATAGGAGAAAACTTTCGAGGGGTCGATTTCTTCACATTAATCTTCTTGACTCTATCACTTCAATAGATACAGCTCGTTCCTCTCTGCAGTGCAGATATGCTTCAGTGAAGTTCCTCGAACTCAGCACCGGAGACATCATTCTCTTCGGTTGTGTATGGACTTTTTTCTCTGTGTGCACTAGCAAACACATTAGTCCATACCTGTTTCTGTCAACAATATCCTAAACATAAGGTAGGCAGATATTGCACCAACAATCTCCCCCTTTTTGGACGATTTTTGACAAAATAGATCACATCGAATGATAGATAATGAATGTAATGTAATGTGGAGAATAATGAAATACGAGAGAAGATTATGAAGATAAGATATTCTCCCCCTTAAGTTATGCTTCGTTTTGGGAGAAATATTTTTCTTCATTTGAGTGTCATTGATAAAGATTTCACACAAGGGTTCTTTCAATGCACTCGACGGTGTCTGACCTGGTTCCTGTCATAGAAACTTCGACAAGGGTTAGAAGTGAAACATGGCGAGTTTTGTGATATGGATAAATCATGAAGGTTTTCTCAGAGCAATTTTTTTGTGGATCCACACGAGACATAGTTTTCCTGCATGTTAGATGTATGATATGATCAAAGCAGGATCGAATAATAATTCATAGCTCAGAGTGGATAAGATTCAAAGATGCTTTTCCTGGCAATAAGATGAAGCATATGATATCTGAGAGGAAAACACACTTTGCCAGTCATAGATAGCCTTCATAAGGCATTTGTGCATCGACTGACTATATCTTCCTGCAAGGTTAGATAATGATAAATAGCAATAACAGTATACCCAACCATTAGTTATGAATCATATAATGCTCCAAAATGATATCATCATTGGATGATTCTTTGTTTTTCTTCATGGAGAATCTATGTGTCCCTGTAAGATAGAAAATCCTTCATGATAATCATTCACAGCAACAACATATTTAATAGTACCTGCAGACAAATAATGCGAAGCAAATAGCATTGCACGCGGGGGTTATTATCATTACATGACGATCAAAGTTTTAACACCACATGCGGTGCGATAAGTTCTTTGAAGCAAATTGTTCGAAGAGAAACCAAATGAAAGTTCGAAGCAAAAGACCCTGCAAACCCCGATTAACTATCACTCGATGTTATTTTCCACCTTTTTGTCAACAAGTGTCAAAAAAGGATAGAGAGTACACACAAAGAATTACTCCTTAGGAGTATCTTCTGAGTCTAAATTGAAACCACTTGAAGAACTGGAATCAGAAGAGTGTTGAGTGGTCGAGGCAGAAGCAGGTGTAGCATTCTTGGCTTTGAGGGGCTTCGAAGGATGTGCATCAGGCTTGTAGATATGGGTGCCGACTGTGTCTTGGATTTCATCATCATGGTTGACAAATAGAAGATCCGTTGAAGCAGAATGTTGTGGGAGCTCTGGAGTTTTTCTTCGGACACGCGGTACATCAAGGAAGTCTAGATAATCATAATCTTTGAAGAGGCCCTTCTTGGCTAGATCCTGGTGAGAGAAATTCCTTCTCAGCAAGGTTCATGATCTCTTCCTTGCATCCTTCTCATGCATAAGTATCTACCTTGTGTGATTATGAAGCAGATTCAGCTCAGTCAGCAATTCTATATTTTCCTTCCTATCCATCCTGATATGCCTTTCCAAATTCTGCTGTGTGCGAATGCAAATTTCGTACAATGATGGATTTTCCTCTCGAGGAACTTCAACCTTGGCTTCTTTGATCTTCAGTGCATTCTCAGATGCTGACGCATTTGCATCCGTATCAACAGGTTCCTTCCCCTTTCTGTATTCCTTCACGATGCACAGAGTGTCACGGACAGGTGGCATGAATACTTTCGCTGCATAGGCCCAGAGGAATTTTTTGTTTGTAAGCTGCTCAATGGCATACATGATCCAAGGAGCATAGGGCTTGAGCGATTGGGGGCTGTCTGCAGCACATGCCAGATTCCGAATGAAAAGGTCAGGAATGTCGAATTTGATTCCCTGAGAGATTGACACCAGAGCATTTCCCACGATGCCTTTGATGGAGTTGGGCTGGTTGGATGGCATAATGGTATTGCACAGATGTGGAATAACACTTTGTTATTGTAGGCCAATTCTTCGGGTCAACATCGATGCATTCATCACCCACCAAAGTGGGATGCATCAGGACATGGAGTTGTTCATCACATACTTCCCAGAAATGAAGTCTGTGTTGTCTGGTATTTTCAAATTTGCATTGAGGCAAATTGATCAGGGCCAGAAAATGATCTACTGAGCATTTGATTCTCTCTCTGCCTGTCATCCATTCGAGTGTCCATGTTGAAGTGTTTTCCATCTGCCCTGTGATGTACAACGTGGCATAGAACTGAAGAATAATCTCTTTATTCTAGCCATGATAGAAGCGCATAAAACACTTCAGAAGTGCATGCTCAATATGGTCAAGGTTGTTGTGGAAGCAGGGCATTCCTTCGAGCTTGGCAAAGTTCAGCATCTATTGAAAATCTTGTGCTTGTTGAACACGATCCGAGCATAATATATTGCCTGCTCCTTTGTCTAAAACCTCGGAGACAAAGATGTTCTTTCTCCTTCGTAGGGACTCACCCCAAAGAATGCAAGCTTCGATGAGTGAAGCTCCTCATTGAAAGCTGGGCCATGGGGGCCATACTCGGATGAAAATAGCGGGAAAGATTCCTGAGGATTTTTCCGATACACTTCTTCGCTAATTTCCATCGGCTGAACATCATCAGCTGCATAAGTGATCTCATTAGAGGGCTACATTGGAATATAAGGTACAATATTCTTCTCGATAGCAGATGGCATTGGATCATATGACTGTTGTTAATTTTTCTTCGCTAGAACTCCTTCATTGGCAATCTCAGACTCAGGCACAATGGACTTTTCTTTTGGTGACTCAGCAATTGGTGGTGGCACAAAAACTTCTTCAGCCTGCTGCGGCACCACTAGTGGTAAGACCTGGTGGAACAGAACTGGTGCAACTTCTTCATCTTTCTCTTCGTGAGCCATGGGCTCTGCAAACTTCTTTTCTTCCTGTTCTGGTTATGAAGCCAAAGAACCAAGAGCAGGGTCAACCTCCATCGGGGACAGGAGCACCAGATGAGGAGACTGTAGGGGCAGAACCTTGGGCAACAAATTTCTCCCCCTCAACCTTTTCTCCCACCTCAGTGGGTCCGGAGGGTCCAGCTTGAATGTCCTTCACAGGTGATCAGACTAGCTTCTCTATTTCGATTTCTTCACCAATCTTTTCTTCGGGATCATTTTGCTCAGGCATAGTCTTAACTTCATCAGGATTGACCAGATAGATATCCATGACATCGGCTTCTTGTTCGACTAAGGTAGGAACTACCACAACCTTAACTTGTTGCTCAGTTACTTCCTCGGGATGAGGGGATGGTGGAATCTACTGAAGTGGTGCACTCATGTCAATGGGAGCATCAGTTGAAGAAGATTGGGTACGACTGTCCTTGACTTCTTTTGGCTTATTCGCTCTAGCCTGAGCTCTCTGACGTTTTTCCTCTTTCTCCCGGCGTCGAGCAAGATTGTCCTAATGTTGAATTTCTTCAATTCTTCCATCACAAAGCCGAGAGACATCCATCTTCATCCTGGAGTGCCACTGTATCTTGTTATTCGTCATGGTAGTGAGGGACTTTGTGGTTTCAAGAATGGCCTTGTTCACATCTTTTCTTTCAGCTTCAGACTTTGCTTCCCTTCTCATCTTCTCCAGAAGCTTCTTGTCATCGACAGCTTGATTGAGCTCTTTGGTGACTTCCCTCAGATCAGTGAAGTGCTTTGCTACCATGTTGGTAACATCTTCTGGCAGACCCAAATTACCCAACTCAGCTGGGTTTGCATCATAGGAGGCACCTTCAATGATGTCGAATATCATCTCAAAATTATATTCCTCTATGGAAGCAGGAATGATTTTTCTTCGCCTTCTTGGAAGAAACGACCGCTTTTTCATCAGTGACCAGCTTTCTCTTGGCAGCTGGGGCAGCAGAACCAGAAGGTTTATCTAAGGGAGCAGGTGCAAGTCTTGCTGAAGATCTCACAGGCGGTGACTTATTGGCAAGTGATGGAGTGTGATATGCTTATCGAGCAACGCTCGTTGATCGTACATGGACATTTCATCGCCAGCATTACCATCAGAATATTCCTCGTCAGATGAGGCAGATGCAACCTTTCTGGACTTACTCACAACAGACTTCTTCTACGGAGCTCGAGGAGAAACTGACTTCCTCTTCTTCTTCTCTTTTCGGGCAGACGCCCTTTCCTTCTTCTCAATCACATCATGTTGAGTCAGCTCAACATTCTGCTGTTCAACTTGGTTCTTCTTCGCAAGTCTGGCCTCACGCTTAGCCTTTGCCTTTTCCCTCTTTGCAACTCCCTCGGGAAAATCTGCAATTGCTTTCAATGAATTGGTATGAGCATTGGGAGGTGGTGCTGGCCTTACTTTCTCATCTTCTTGTCCTAGGCATCCTTCTGTAATGCAATCATTCCAGGGAGGAGTGAATGCAAACAGAATCTGGTATTTCCGTCGAACGTTCTCGTAGTTGAACCATTTCTTCACCCAGTGTCGGTGAATCTTTTGCAATATGGTGTTCCTATCTTGAGCTGTTTCCACACCTTGTGGAGTCCTGTATGTCTCCTGATCAGACATCTCAGCCGCAATATTTCTTTCTCTTCCTCGGCCACCCTTCTTGGGATTTCCATCTGAGAACATGGTCTTGGAATCTGTGACTAGCTCATCTTCTGGCTGACTATGAGCAGAGGGAATATCACCATCAACTTCATCAGCAAATTCCCATTCGGACTTTTTCTTCGGCGCTCTTGGTGGTTAGTTGATTTTCTCTCGACCACTTTTACCTTGCCAGCCACCCTTGGCTGCTGAGGGATTTCTTCCTCTGAAACAGAATGCTCATCCGAACTGTTTGCCATGACCACTCCTGAGGAAAAACACAAGTGCGAAAGAAAGCGCAGACGAGGTCACAAGCATGCACAGAGGAAACTTTAACTCAAAACAGATGGTTTTATAGGAAGAGCCAATGGATTCACGTAATGCATTGGTAAGATATCATCGAGTAAATTCCAGTATGCTTAACGACAACATAACTGATCCTCTAATCTTTTGAAAAGCATACGCAATGAACTCTAGATCCAAAGGACAGGTACGAGGAACAACTACAAACCGTACAAGTCAAAACTAACAGAGCCTAGAAGATCTACCACACAGGAATAACAAGGAATAAATCGCGTCGGGAGGAACTGCTCTAGAACAGGAGTTGAGTAGAGCCAGAACCGGATTTGAATGCCCTAACTTGGCGAGACAAATCAACTACAGCAGCGCGGAAAGGAGGAGTTACCGCTCTGGCACGACCAATGGTGATGGAGCTTCGCCGCAGTTGCACGGTGATGCTTGACGTCGATGCTGCTTCGAGCTCGGGCTCGGGCGGAGAGCGAAGACAGGGTTTGAGGTCGAACAGGGAAAGAGCAAGGAAGAAGAGACCTAGAGGAAGGGGGTTTATATGGCCTGAAGGAAAAACCACCCACTCCAAAATCTACGAACGGAAAAACCGGGACGTTCCACATTCAACAGATGAGATCACGATGAAGACATCGTGGGCACGTGTCAGCCGTTTCCTGTGAATTTCTCGATAAATGAACTGGATGTTGAAGGGTTTGAGGAAGGGCAAGCTCCAAAACAGATGAAGGAATTGAGGATTATTTAATTCGCGACCAAGGACGTCGGAAAGAAATCTTCTTCAGATCAAATGCATGTTTGTGACACGAAGAACAAACAAAACAAGAGAGGAACCGAAACGAAAACACAAAAACAACTGAAGAAGAAAGCGAAAGCACTACGAAAGAAAATAGGGAAAAACAAAAGCACCAACAAAGATTTGACTCAGGGCAAGAGATGAGAGTGTGATATCCCTGAGATTGTTTCCTGCAAGAAATGATTAGTTCTTCTTCACATCCCACACCTGTGTAGGAGGTGATGATCTCATTTGCTTTGCCTGGCCTAGGATATATCTTCGGCGAGTTCTGCGTTATACCTGAGCACTATGATAGTAATCATATGAATAGGCATTGAAGTTGTTTCCAGATGCATGAGTATAATGATTAGAAGATACGCGCATGTACTCCTAGCGCAGATGAGGGTGATAATCATTTGAAGATGTCTTTTGAGTAGGCTGTGAATGGTATCCTTTCCTTGTCGAGGATAATCTTGCGCAGTCAGATTTGCAGTAGCAGATAGATTTTCAATGGTATTTTTCTTCACCCAAATTTGCTTCTTGGGTGAGCCTGCCCCGCTGTTAGTTCCAACATATCGAGCGAAAACTTTACCATTCTATTGCTTGAAGAGTTTGTAATTTGAGTCATTTGACTCGTCAATGTCAATAGAAATGGGCGAAAGATAACCAGATAGAGTTTTAGGTTCGAGGGTTTTACTATTTGCTCGAATCCACGTTGTACGAGGATATTGTTCCGGAGTCCAGTACGAACCATCCACATTTAGTTTCTTTTCGAAACCTAATCCTTCCTTCTGGGGATTTTTGTGAAGTATAGACTTCTTGAGCACATCACATAAGGCTTGATGCCCTTTCAGGCTCCTTAGAATTCCAGTCTCAAGTAAGTCTCTTAATCTGCAATTTTCTTCAAAAAGAGCAGCAAAATCCTCGGAAGAGGGGTTAGTGGTACCATGTGTAGTAGCATTATTCTCTTTCATAGTATTGGAAGTTTCAGCATGAGAATCTGCATTGCTACGTTATACACAAGTAAAGCATGGGAGTACAAAACCATTAGGAAGTTGAACATATTGCTCGACGAAGGGAGAAGCTTTTTCTAAAGCCAATTCGTTATGAGACTCTTTCAGTGACACGAGTTCTTGATTCCTGCTAAGGAGTTCATTTGATAAACTCTCGTAGTCAACTACAAGTGAGTCATATCGAATGGTAAGATTATCAATAGTCAATGTAACAACATCTTGCTCTTCAATCAACTTTTGATTCTTCTCCATCTCTTCGACCAGTAATCCTTCAGTTTTTCTAGGATTTCTTTCAAGCATTTCAAGTTCATCATGTTGAGATTTAACAATTTTGACCAGCTTGGCATAAGATATGTATTCAGGAGAGTATTCATTCATGGATCTTGGGTGTTTGGCAGATACGTGATCCTTTGAAGATCTTACCATGAGACAGAAGGTGATTGGTTCATCATCGCTCGAATCATCATTACTTGAAGCATCATCATCAGTATCTGATTCGCCAAATTTCTTCGATGATTCAATAGCAACATAGGCATTACTCTCCCAGTATTCTTGTAGAATTCTTCTTCTCGGAATCAGTATACGTGGCTTCTTCAGATTCTATAGTAAAGTCTGCATATGCTCTGTTCAGCCGTGTCATCCTCTTCATGTTTGATTCGATGACTGCTCTAGCTTTCATGTCAGTGACTGGTCTCTTCGAAGAAGATGAGGTTTCCTTCGAGAGCTTAGTATGATGATCCATTCAAGTAAAACCACTTCAGTGAAGATATTTCCATCTGCTGCTGGGTTTTTCTTCCCAACCAGGGCAATCAGCGATGACATGGCCATATAGTTTGCATTTGAAGCACTTCATGTCTTTCGGAGGAAGACGTCTTCTTGATGATTCTGGTGCATGGAATTCTTCATCATTGGCGAGATAAAGATTGTGTCTCTTTGGATCACTTAGTCGTTGTGTAAGCATTTCAAGTTCTCGAGTGATGGAGTGTTGATTTTCTACATCTTCTTCTTCAGAACTGCCATAGTGTGAGACAATTTCTTCAACACTTTCCAAAGAAGATACTTGATTTGCATTTTTGTGTCACCCTGGCTCAGAGCAACCGGTTTACCTTGCATTGCCAGCACAGAGATCAAGTCTTCTGCAACACACAACAACTTGGTACAGAAAACAACCGCTTTATTGATGCTAGCAAAAACATAGGTTCGATATTACATCAAGTAGCGAGGCCAAGCCGCACACATGGTGCGGCTGAACAATATGTACATTATTCAATGAACATGAAGGGGCCTCGATCGAGACAACTACGCGACAGTGGAACGACCACGAAGCGGAACTCCATAGCACAAGGACACCGATGTGGACACGATCTAGACAAGGGGAGCACTCCGATCCGGTAAGACTTTCCTGAAATCTGGCATGACACGCCAGGTCAGTACATTGAATGCACTTGCAAGCTCACAACAAGCATAAGCATAATGGCAAACAATATTATGACAATTAAACTGGTTAAATGCAATGCTTAAACATGCTAATGATGCAGTGAATCAAACTTGTGCACTGAGTCCCTCAGACTCTCTTACCAAACGGGTTACCTCGTAACCAGCATCATCAAACGGTGATCACTCCCGGATCACAAACGAAACCAACACTTAGGTTCCCACAACGACGATCATCTTCTTGGTCTCAACGATCTCATCACTTATGTCAGCGTTCTGGGAATGGGGGTCCGCAGACTTGCCTACCTGCGGCCCACGGCATGGCTCCTCTAGCGGCCTGGTACGGCCCGTCTTCACCAGCAAACACTCAAGACCCTCACGAGGGGCCAAGACTCGCGAGGCGGACGACACAAGAACTCCTCAGGGGCAGCCTCACTAGGCTGGCTCGCGAGGAGCAGAGAGATCAAGGCAAGGGGCACCTCATGAGGTTCCGGTGACGTGAGCCATGACGACCAAGGCCAGGCGGGCGCCATCGGGCATAGAATACTGGTTTCCTCTTTGGTGCTAAAGGAGCAGGCACAGGCGAAGAGTCCCGAGGCGTCAGGCAAAGGATTCCATATCGGTGCAATGAGACCAAGACCAGCAGGACTGCAGGACGAAGGTCATCGCGGAGCCCACGACGGCATCACCACTAGAGCCTTTAGCAGGCGAAGACCACTTTTTTCAGGATAGCTTGTACTAGTTGCCCCCCTTCAAATTGGCCGTTGTGGGATCCCTTTCCGCCTAACATTTGGGAAGAGGACCGGGGCCTCTATAAATAGGACTAGCCACCACCATAGTAGAGAGAGACCTTTGGGATCAGATCCATTCCACCTTCACACGCACAAGCTCACCGAGCTCAAGAACACCTCTCCTCAGGAGGCTGTTCTTCCCTTGTACTTGTTCATCCTCAGCCTACAAGGCAATCCACCACACCACACTGGAGTAGGGTATTACACCACATTGGTGGCCCGAACTAGTATAAACTCTTGTGTCCCCTGTTCTTCGAGTTCGACGAGCTGAGCTTTGAGATCGTGGTGAGTGAGCGAGCTAGGGGAGGGAGAGATCTTCGTGCACACCCTAGAGTTCAAACCTTAAGGGTTTTGCCGGAACCCGCTATCCGACATTTGGTGCACCAGGTAGGGGTGCGCTGAAGCGTTCCTTTTCATTGATCCATGCTCCACCGCTCCACCACCTCCACGCTTTGTCCCCATGGCCGGCGTTGCGCCTCCGACTGGGACGACGGACGCCCACGATGGCGCCAGGGGGCTCAGAGCTTTTGCCCCCGCCTTGCGGCAGGTACAGTGGCCGCCCAGGTTCAAGCGGGTGATGCCGCCGCGTTATAATGGCACGGCGGACCCGTCGGCCTTCCTGCTGGCATACGAAGATGTCGTCCTGGAGGCTGGAGGTGACGACAAGGTCATGGCCAACTGGTTTCCCATGGCCCTCGCTGGCGCACCGCGCGCCTGGCTGCTCACCCTCCCAGGGTCCTCAGTGGCATCTTGGGAGGAGTTGCGCGGCCTCTTCGTCGCGCGCTTCGCGACACCGGTGCCCATCACCGTCGCAGCCCTCCTCGGCGGCTCACAAGCATCGCCCACGGACCGTCACACCAAACAGTTCTTCCACCAGATCGACGCCGCCTCCATGCAGCAAGGAGCTCCCCCAAGTTGGGCGGTGCCCAAGGCCGACCTCACCTTCGACTCGTGGGTTCACCCCGTCACCACCACCAGCTCGGGCGTGATCCCAATGCTTTGCACGCCCACCATCTGCAACGTAGCCGTCACCAAGATCCTCATCGATGGCGGGGCCAGCCTCAATGTTCTTTCCGTGGAAGCTTTCGGCTTGCTTCATGTACCGCACGAACGACTTCGTCCCACCAAGCCCTTCTCCGGGGTCGGCGGCGGCTCCGCCAGCCCCCTAGGGTAGATCCGCCTTCCTGTGACCTTCGGCACTCGTGGCAACTACCGCACCGAGCTGATCGACATCGACATAGCCCGCATTGTCCTCCCATACAACGCCATCCTCAGGTACCCGGCCCTGGCTCAGTTTATGGCGGCAACTCATCCGGCCTACAACCTCATGAATATGCCACGGAGCATGGGCGTCCTCACCGTAGCTAGAGACACCTAGGAGGCTCTGGCGGTGCTCAAGCTTTCCCTCAAAGCCGTCGTGGTAGCACGCCCGGCCGACGAGGCCACCCCCGGAGATAAGGAGGCCGCACCGGCAAAGAAGAAGCAGTTGTTCACTCAAGATCAGGTCGAAACTAAGCAAGTGATAGTCCTTCACCATAGGCGCCAACCTCGACCCGGATCAAGAGGAGGCATTGGTGAGGTTCCTGCGCGCGAACAAGGAGGTATTCGCATGGGAACCCAGCAGCTGGTAGGGTTCCCGAGGGGCGTGATCGAGCATCACCTAAGGGTGTGCCCCAATGTGCGCCTTGTGAAGCAGAAGGCGCGGCGGCAATCCATGGAGAAGCAGTCCTTCATCGTCCAAGAGACGCGCAAGCTGGAAGTGGCAGGTGTCATTCGCGAGGTCTGGTACCCGAAGTGGCTGGCGAACCCCGTTGTCGTGCCAAAGAAAGGCGGGAAGGAGCGCATGTGTGTCGACTTCACCAACCTTAACAAGGCCTGCCCCCAAGACCCGTTCCCTCTTCCGCGCATCGACCAGATTGTCGACTCCACCGCCGAGTGCGACCTGCTGTGCTTCCTGGACGCGTTCTCGGGCTACCACCAGATCAAGATGGCCATGGAGGATGTGGAGAAGACGGCTTTCCTGACCCCATGCAGGGTGTACTGCTACCCTTGCATGCCGTTCGGGCTGCGCAACGCAGGTGCGACCTTCCAACAGCTGATGCACATCGCCCTAGGTCAGCAGCTCGGGAGAAACGTTGAAGCCTATGTCGACGACATCATGGTAAAATCTTGGGAGGCAAGAACTTTGATTGAGGACCTGGAGGAGACCTTCGCAAGCCTGCACTAGGTGGACCTGCGGCTCAACCCAGAGAAGTGCGTGTTCGGTGTCCCCTCCAGCAAGCTACTGGGCTTCCTCGTGTCCCACAGGGGGATCGAGGCTAACCCGGAGAAGGTCAAGGAGATAGAAGACATGAGCCCACCACAAACTCTCAAGGAAATGCAGAAGCTTGTGGGCTGCGTGACCTCGCTAGGGCGCTTCATCTCCAAGCTGGGGGAGCGCGCATTGCCGTTCTTTAAGCTGATGAAGAAGAAGGACCCATTCGAGTGGACCCCGGAGGCCGACCTGGCGTTTCAAGACCACAAGAGATACCTGACTAGCCCCCCGGTGATGGTGGCGCCTCGTCCCCTCGAGCCCCTGGTGCTTTACCTTGCTGCCACTCCCTACTCCGCCAGCGCGGCGCTAGCGGCGGTATGGGAGGAGCGCCAGGCCAAGAGTCCACCGCGCCATGCCGCACCCCCAACAGAAGCGACGCGATAGCAAGAGGATGCCGCAAGGGCCACCACAATGCCAACGAACGATCAGGTCCAGCTAGATGGCGTTCTCGGGCCTGCAGAGACCCCAATGGATGGACAGGCTCCAGGGGTCTCGTCACCTCAGGGAGCGCCCCAACCTCCGGCAGACGCAGGCTCCATCGGCGCTCCCGCCCTCGTCGAGCACCAAGTGTACTTCATCAGCATGGTACTGCGGGATGCGAGGGCACGGTACCCTATGCCATAGAAGCTCCTGCTCCCTCTCATGGTGGCCTCACGCAAGCTGCACCATTACTTCCAAGGCCACCCGATTAAAGTCGTCTCAGCTTACCCACTAGAGAGGGTGATCTGGAGCCCTAATGCCGCGGGAAGGGTCGCCGAATGGAACATCAAACTTCAGGCATTTCAACTCGAGTTCAGCACAACTAGGGTCATCAAGGGGGCCGCCCTAGCCGACTTCGTGGCCAAATGGACCGACGCCCCGGAATCCGAGGTCACCGAGGGCCGATCCCTCTCATCGGGGAGTGAAGCACCAGATGGTTGGGTCATGTATTCTGACGGCGCCTTCGCACGCCAAGGCGCGGGGGCTAGAGCCGTGCTCATCTTGCCCACCCAAGACAAGCTCTGCTACGCTGTGCAGCTCTGCTTCTAGCAGGGCGAGAAGGTCTCCAGCAACATCACGGAGTATGAGGGGTTGATCACCGGTCTCAAGGCCGCCATGGCCTTGGGGGTAAAACGTCTCACCATCAAGGGTGATTCGCAGCTCCTCGTCAACTTCTCCAACAAGGTGTACGAGCCGAAGGACGAGCACATGGAGGCGTACCTCGCGGAGGTGCGCAAGATGGAGAAGTAGTTCTTGGGCCTGGAGCTGCAGCACGTGCCTCGCTGCATGAACAAGGAAGCCGACAACATCGCCAGAAGGGCATCCAAGCATCTGCCCCAGGAGCCCGGCGTCTTCGAAGAGCGGCTTTTCAAGCCATCAGCAGCACCCCCATCTGCGGGGCTGGTGTCGCCTCAGGAGGAACTCCCTCAACCATCGGCCTCGGGAGCCCCCGCTTGTGGCCCGACCACAGGAGCGCGCCTGCTCCTAGCACTCGAGCCTCGGGAGGGTTGCTGGACCAAGGAGTTCAAGGAATACCTGACGCGAGGGACGCTACCAGAGAAAGAGGAAGACGCGGAGCGCGTGGCTCGACAGGCTACGGCATATTGCATCCAGGACGGTGAGCTATACAGGAAGCGGCCAAATGATGTTTTCTTGTGACGCATCTCCAGGGAGCAGGGGAATGAGTTGCTAGCTGACATACACGGCAGAGACTGCGGGCACCACTCGTCGTCACGTACCCTGGTCGGCAAGGCGTTCTGCAGCGGGTTCTACTGGCCTACATCACTCAATAACGCGACCGAGCTGGTGAGGTCCCGCGAGGCCTGCCAATTCCACGCCAAGCAGATCCATCAGCCAGCTCAGGGCCTCTAGACCATCCCGCTCTCGTGGCCATTCGCGGTCTGGGGGGTGGATATCCTAGGCCCATTCCCTCGAGTGCCTGGGGGCTACCGCTACCTCTACGTCGCCATCGACAAGTTCACCAAATGGGCAGAGGTAGAGGCCGTCCGCACCATCCTGGCCAGGTCCGCAGTTAAGTTCATCAAGGGCCTCGTGAGCCGGTTCAGGGTCCCTAACCGCATCATCACCGACAACGGCTCACAGTTCACTAGCAATCTCTTCAAGACATATTGTGCTAACCTTGGAACGCAGATCTGCTACGCTTCGGTGGCACACCCCAGGAGCAATGGCCAAGACGAACGCACCAACGCGGAGGTCCCGAGAGACCTCAAGACCAGGTCCTTCAAGAAGAAGCTCGAGGCCTGCGGCAGGGGCTGGCACGATGAGCTCCAGTCCATGCTGTGGTCCATCCGCACCACCGCCACCAAGCCAACAGGCGAGACCCCGTTCTTCCTCGTCTACGGAGCAGAGGTGGTTCTCCCTCACGAGGTCAAGCATCGCCCCGCGCGGGTCCTGGCATTTGATGAGACGCAGCAGGACGCAATGCGGGGGATGGACCTTGTGTTGGGGGAGGAACGCCACCGTGAAGCCACGCTCCGAGCGGCAAGATACCAGCAGGCGCTGCGACGATATCACTGCCGCAGCATCCGCTCCAGGATGCTCGAGGTGGGCGACCTCGTCCTAAGGCGGGTGCTCTCCAGGGAAGGGCTGCATAAGCTCTCGCCCATGTGGGAGGGCCCGTTTAGGGTGCCCACGTCTCCAGGCCTGGTGCCGTGCGCCTGGAGTCGCAGGACGGGGTCCCCATCCAGAACGCCTGGAACATCCAGCACCTCCGGAAGTTCTACCCATGAAGCAAGGCCCAGTGCCTGTGAAGGTCTTCGCACGTAATAATGAGTGGGGCTGTACACGCCCCGGAGTCTCCGGAGTGCCGCCCTCGGGCCTCGGGGGCTCGCACCCACATCCTAGTGGCAGCACTTAGCTCCACGCTGGTGACAAGACTAGACTAGGTGCCGGACGCGGCTGTTCATTTGCTTTCCGTAGTTGGCTTGCCCCTCTTTAATGGAAATTCGCATTCTGGTGTTTCTCGTTGGCTCGGTTCGATTCCCTTTTCCCCTCTGTTTTTCCTCGGTTCTTTGTTTTGGCCCGCACTCTCCCTCGCATGCCTCGCGAGGGGCTGGATAGGGTGCGCGCATAAGTGTTTCCCCTGGTCTTTGCGAGGCACCCTCGTCTCCTAGTCTTCGCGAGGCACCCTCGTCCGAGCTCGCAAACTGGCGCACCCCCTCTCTTAAGTCCGTGCCCCACGGGTACCACGATGTGGAGCGCTGGGTCATGACCGGCTACGCCTGGGGCCCTCAGCAAGGAAGAATAAGATTTTCTTAACAAATTTTTGCTGTACCTCGATACCCCCAAGTCTGCAGCAAGGAGGTCTCACCAGGTGCTGGAGATGCGCGCCTCACGAGGCGGAAACTACTTCAGACACACCAAGCTAAGTTATCTTTACACGCCTACGTAAAACTCTGATGCCGCAGCACAACTCAGGAATGATAAACATAACAAAGGCAGGAAAAGCGTTATGGTTCATCATACGCCCCCGCAGGGCCCCATACTTGTTTCGTGTGATGCAGGAAGAAAAGAAAGAAAAACAGGCAAAAGCGGCCCCTACACCCGCGGCTACTCCGGAGAATCAGTCCCCAGTGCTCCCTCCAACTCAGCCAAAGTCCTCCTCGCGCTTCACCGGGGCGCGATGGCGGGACGACCCACCACCGTCCTAAAAGCGAGCGCGGCGACGGGGCGGCTGGTCATTGCCGCCGCTGCTGGAGCCATCGCCGGAGGAGGAGCCTGATACGTCTCCAATGTATCTATAATTTTTGATTGTTCCATGCTATTATATTATCTGTTTTGGATGTTTAATGGGCTTTATTATGCTCTTTTATATTTTTTTGGGACTAACCTATTAACCGAAGGCCAAGTGCAAATTGCTGTTTTTTGCCTATTTTAGTGTTTCGCAGAAAAGGAATATCAAACGGAATCCAAACGGAACGAAACCTTCGCGAGGATCTTTTTTGGAACAAACGCAATCCAGGAGACTTGGAGTGGAAGTCAAGGAAGCAACGAGGCAGGAGAGCGCACCCCCACCCTCATGGGCCCCTCGTAGCTCCACCGACCTACTTCTTTCGCCTATATATAATCTTATACCCTAAAAACATCCAGGAGAGCAACGAAACCACTTTTCCACCGCCGCAAACTTCTATACCCGTGAGATCCCATCTTGGGGCCTTTTCCAGCGATATGCCGGAGGGGGATTTGATTACGAAGGGCTTCTACATCAACACCATAGCCTCTCTGAAGATGTGTGAGTAGTTTACCACAGACCTTCAGGTCCATAGTTATTAGCTAGATGGCTTCTTCTCTCTCTTTGGATCTCAATACAAAGTTCTCCTCGATCTTCTTGGAGATCTATTCGATGTAATACTCTTTTGCGGTGTGTTTGCCGAGATCCGATGAGTTGTGGGTTTATGAACTTGATTATCTATGAATATTATTTGGTTATTCTCTAAAATTCTTATATGCATGATTTGATATCTTTGCAAGTCTCTTCGAGTTATTGGTTTAGTTTGGCGTACTAGATTGATCTTTCTTGCAATGGGAGAAGTGCTTAGCTTTGGGTTCAATCTTGCGGTGCTCGATCCCAGTGACAAAAAGGGAAACGATACATATTGTATTGTTGCCATCGAGGATAAAAAGATGGGGTTTATATCATATTGCTTGAGTTTATCCCTCTACATCATGTCATCTTGCCTAATGTGTTACTCCATTCTTGTGAACATAATACTCTAGATGCATGCTGGATAGCGGTCGATGTGTGGAGTAATAGTAGTAGATGCAGAATCGTTTCGGTTTACTTGACACGGACGTGATGCCTATATTCATGATCATTGCCTTAGATATCATCATAACTATGCACTTTTCTATCAATTGCTCGGCAGTAATTTGTTCACCCACCGTAATACATGCTATCTTGAGAGAAGCCACTAGTGAAACCTATGGCCCCCGGGTCTACTTTATATCATATAAGTTTCCGATCTATAATTCCAGTTTACTATTTATTTTGCAATCTTTACTTTCCAATCTATACAACAAAAATACCAAAAATATTTATCTTATTATCTTTATCAGATCTCACTTTTGCAAGTGGTCGTGAAGGGATTGACAACCCCTTTATCGCGTTGGTTGCAAGGTTCTTGATTGTTTGTGTAGGTACTAGGCGATTTGTGTGTAGTCTCCTACTGGATTGATACCTTGCTTCTCAAAAACTGAGGGAAGTACTTATGCTACTTTCCTGCATCACCCTTCCCTCTTCAAGGGAAAACCAACACATGATCAAGAGGTAGCAAGAAGGATTTCTGGCGCCGTTGCCGGGGAGATCTACGCACAAGTCAAGACATACCTAGTACCCATCACAAACTCTTATCCCTCGCATTACTTTATTTGCCATTTGCCTCTCGTTTTCCTCTCCCCCACTTCACCCTTGTCGTTTTATTCGCCCTTTTCCGTCTGCTTCTTTCCGCTTGCTTCTTGTTTGCTTGTGTGTCGGATTGATTGTTTGTCACGATGGCTCAAGACAATACTAAATTGTGAGAATTTTCCAATACCAACAACAATGATTTTATTAGCACTCCAATTGCTCCTATTACCAATGCTGAATCTTGTGAAATTAATGCTGCTTTGTTGAATCTTGTCAAGAAAGGTCAATTTTTTGGCCTTCCTAGTGAAGATGTCGCTACCCATCTAAATAACTTTGTTGATTTGTGCAATATGCAAAAGAAGAAAGATGTGGATAATGATATTGTTAAATTGAAGCTATTTCTGTTTTCGCTTAGAGATCGTGCTAAAACTTGGTTCTCTTCTTTGCCTAAAAATAGTATTGATTCATGGAATAAGTGCAAAGATGCTTTTATCTCTAAGTATTTTCCTCCCGCTAAGATCATCTCTCTTAGAAACAATATTATGAATTTTAAGAAACTTGATCATGAGCATGTTGCACAAGCTTGGGAGAGGATGAAACTAATGATACGTAATTTCCCTACACATGGTTTGAATTTATTGATGATTATACAAAAAATTTATGCCGGACTGAATTTTGCTTCTAGAAATCTTTTAGATTCGGCCGCGGGAGGCACCTTTATAGAAATCACTTTAGGAGAAGCTACTAAACTCCTAGATAATATTATGGTTAATTATTCTAAATGGCATACCGAAAGATCTACTAGTAAAAAGGTTCATGCGATAGAAGAGATTAATGTTTTGAGTGGAAAGATGGATGAACTTATGAAATTGTTTGCTAATAAGAGTGTTTTTTCTGATCCTAACGATATGCCTTTGTCTACTTTGATTGAGAATAATAATGAATATATGGATGTGAATTTTGTTTGTAGGAACAATTTTGGTAACAACGCGTATAGAGGAAACTTTAATTCTAGGCCATTCCCTAGTAATTCCTCTAATAATTATGGTAATTCCTACAACAACTCTTATGGAAATTTTTAATAAGATTCCCTCTGATTTTGAGACTAGCGTTAAAGTATTTATGAGTTCACAAAAGAATTTCAATGCTTTGCTTGAAGAAAAATTGTCTAAGATTGATGAGTTGGCTAGGAACGTGGATATAATTTCTCATGATGTTGATTCTTTGAAACTTAGATCTATTCCACCTAAGCATGATACCAATGAGTCCCTCAAAGCTATGAGAATCTCCATTGATGAGTGCAAAGAAAAAACCGCTAGGATGCGTGCTAAAAAAGATTGCTTTGTGAAAGCGTGTTTTTCTAGTTTTCATGATAACAATAATGGAGATGTAAAAGTGATTGATGTGTCTCCTATTAAATCTTTGTTTTTGCAATATGAATCTTGATAAAGATGGGACTGGAGATGAGTCAACTTTAGTTAAAAGGCGTCCCAATGATTCGGAGTTTTTAGATCTTGATGCAAAGATTGGTAAAAGTGGGATTGAAGAGGTCAAAACTTTACATAACAATGAACCCACTATTTTGGATTTCGAGGAATTTAATTATGATTATTGTTCTTTGATAGATTGTATTTCCTTGTTGCAATCCGTGTTAAATTCTCTCATGCTTATAATCAAAATAAAGCTTTTACCAAACATATCGTTGATGCTTTAATGCAATCCTATGAAGAAAAGCTTGAATTAGAAGTTTCTATCCCTAGAAACCATTATGATGAGTGGGAACCTACTATTAAAATCAAGATTAAAAATCATGAATGCTATGCTTTATGTGATTTGGGTGCTAGTGTTTCCACGATTCCAAAAACTTTGTGTAATGTGCTAGGTTTCCGTCAATTTGATGATTGTTCTTTGAATTTGCATCTCGCGGATTCCACCATTAAGAAACCTATGGGAAGGATTAATGATGTTCTTATTGTTGCAAATAGGAATTTTCTGCCCATACATTTTATTGTCCTTGATATAGATTTCAATCCGACATGTCCTATTATTCTTGGTAGACCTTTCCTTAGAACGGTTGGTGCAATTATTGATATGAAAGAAGGAAATATTATATTACAATTTCCATTAAGGAAAGGCATGGAACACTTTCCTAGGAAGAAAATTAAATTACCTTATGAATCTATTATGAGAGCCACTTATGGATTGCATACCAAAGATGACAATACCTAGATCTATTCTTGTTTTTTATGCCTAGCTAGGGGGGTTAAACGATAGCGCTTGTTGGGAGGCAACCCAATTTTATTTTTGTTCCTTGCCTTTTGTTTCTGTTTAGTAATAAATAATTCATATAGCTTCTGTTTAGATGTGGTTTTATGTTTTAGTTAGTGTTTGTGCCAATTAGAACCAATAGGATCTTCTTGGGTGATAGTTGTTTGATCTTGCTGAAAAAGACAGAAACTTTGCCCTCACGAATATAATTGTTAAAATTCACCAGAACGTGATAAATACCAATTATTTTTGCAGTAGATCAAAATACAAATTATCCAGGTTGTCCTTGTTTTTCAGAATGTTTGGAGTTCCAGAAGTATTCGAACAATTCACATTTCTACAGACTGTTCTATTTTTGACAAATTCTGTTTTTCATGTGTTGTTTGCTTATTTTGATGAATCTATGGCTAGTATCGGGGGTATGAACCATAGAGAAGTTGGAATACAGTAGGTTTAACACCAATATAAATAAATAATGAGTTCATTACAGTACGTTATGGTGGTGTTTTGTTTTCTACACTAACGGAGCTCATGAGATTTTCTGCTTAAGTTTTGTGTTGTGAAGTTTTCAAGTTTTTGGGTAAAGATTTGATGGATTATGGAATAAGGAGTGGCAAGAGCCTAAGCTTGGGGATGCCCAAGGCACCCCAAGGTAAAATTCAAGGACAACCAAAAGCCTAAGCTTGGGGATGCCCCGGAAGGCATCCCCTCTTTCGTCTTCATCTATCGGTAACTTTACTTTAGGCTATATTTTTATTCACCACATGATATGTGTTTTTCTTGGAGCGTCTTGTATGATTTGAGTCTTTGCTTTTTAGTTTAATACAATCATCCTTGTTGTACACACCTTTTGGGAGAGACACACATGAATCGGAATTTATTAGAATACTCTATGTGCTTTACTTATATCTTTTGAGCTAGATAAATTTTGCTCTAGTACTTCACTTATACCTTTTTAGAGCACGGTGGTGGTTTTATTTTATAGAACTTATTGATCTCTCATGCTTCACTTATATTATTTTGAGTCTTTTAGAACAGCATGGTAATTTGCTTTGGCTATAAAATTAGTCCTAATATGATAGGCATCCAAGATGGGTATGATAAAAACTTTCATATATAGTGCATTAAATACTATGATAAATTTGATACTTGATAGTTGTTTTGAGATATAAAGGTGGTAATGTTAGAGTCATGATAGTAGGATAATTGTGGAATTGATAAATACTTGTGTTCAGGATTGCAAGTCCCGTAGCATGCACGTATGGTAAACGTTGTGTGACAAATTTGAAGCACGAGGTGTTCTTTGATTGCCTTCCTTATGAGTGGTGGTCGGGGACGAGCGATGGTCTTTTCCTACCAATCTATCCCTCTAGGAGCATGCGCGTAGTGCTTAGTTTTGATGACTTGTAGATTTTTGCAATAAGTATGTGAGTTCTTTATAACTAATGTCGAGTCCATGGATTATACGCACTCTCACCCTTCCATCATTGCTAGCCTCTTCGGTACCGTGCATTGCCCTTTCTCACCTTGAGAGTTGGTGCAAACTTTGCCGGTGCATCCAAACCCAGTAATATGATACGCTCTATCACACGTAAGCCTCCTTATATCTTCCTCAGAACAGCCACCATACCTACCTATTATGGAATTTCCATAGCCATTCCGAGATATATTGCCATGCAACTTTCCACCGTTCTGTTTATTATGACACGCTCCATCATTGTCATATTGCTTTGCATGATCATGTAGATGACATCGTATTTGTGGCAAAGCCACCTTCATAATTCTTTCATACATGTCGCTCTTGATTCATTGCATATCCCGGTACACCGCCGGAGGCATTCACATAGAGTCATATTTTGTTCTAAGTATCGAGTTGTAATTCTTGAGTTGTAAATAAATAGAAGTGCGATGATTTTCATTATTAGAGCATTGTCCCATGTGAGGAAAGGATGATGGAGACTATGATTCCCCCACAAGTCGGGATGAGACTCCGGACGAAAAATATATATAAAAAAAGAGGCCAAAGAAGCCCAAATAAAAAAGAGGCCAAAGAGGCCCAAATAAAAAAATATAATAAAAAATGAGAGAAAAAGTGAGAAGGGACAGTGTTACTATCCTTTTCCACACTTTTGCTTCAAAATAGCACCATGATCTTCATGATAGAGAGTTTCTTATCTTGTCACTTTCATATACTAGTGGGAATTTTTCATTATAGAACTTGGCTTGTATATTCCAATGATGGGCTTCCTCAAAATGCCCTAGGTCTTCGTGAGCAAGCAAGTTGGATGCACACCCGCTTAGTTTCTTTTGATGAGCTTTCATATATTTATAGCTCTAGTGCATTCGTTGCATGGCAATCCCTACTCCTCGAATTGACATCAATTGATGGGCATCTCCATAGCCCATTGATTAGCTGTGTCAATGTGAGACTTTCTCCTTTTTTGTCTTCTCACATAACCCCCATCATCATATGCTATTCCACCCATAGTGCTATCACTACAAAAAAATACACTTCCGTGATGATACGTGTTTGTCACAGTAGGTCACGTTTTCTGTCATGCATGTACATCCATGACAAATTTATGACAGAATCAAGATAGTCATACCTGTGTTGTCGTAGAAGTGTTCCATGACATTACCAAAATTATCATCACGGAAGTGTCCACTTCCATGACGATAAATCGTGTGTCATAGAAGTGCTTTTGTCAAGGGTGACCCACACGTGGCATCCACCGTAACAGAACGCCGTTAAGCTATCGGGTCTGGTTTTGGATCCGATAACCCGTTAACAGCCCCGACCAATGGGGATTTTCCACATGTAAAATCATCATTGGCTGGAGGAAACACGTGTCGGCTCACCGTTGGGACAGATGTCATCCACTCATTGGACCCAAAGCGCCTATGATACGTCCACACGTGGCACGGCCCAACAGAGGCCCATTCCTGTGAAAAGGTCGGCCCGTTTGACTTGGTCAAAAGGGGGCGGGCCGGCCCACGGCAAGCTTGTGAACGACCTGTTCGCATATAGCCCATTTACAGCCCGCTAACCCAGTGCCCGTTTACGGCCTATCCGAATTAGGCCCAGTATCGTCATCTGGGCCGTCCAATATAATTCTGTAACATCCCAAAATTCTAAATTTTGGAATGTTATAATAAACAGATAGATTGGATTGATTGTTTGATTGATTGACTCAAAGTGAGTGGAATTCGAAATCTTTTGAAAGTTAAATGAGAGGGATTAAAAGGACTTTCCCAAACTTTCTTTTTGCTTTTATGATCTCCATGAATTCAAATACTTTTCATCACAAAACCCTGGAGAGAAGATGACATGACTTCTTCCATTTATTTAAATGACAAGGGGTGTTGAAAATATTTGAATTTCATTTGAAAATATTTCCAATTCTGAAACTTTATGCAACTCAATGATTTTCACGAGAGAAGATAAAATGACTTCTTCAAAATATATGAAATATGAGTTGGGAGTTTCAAAGAAACTCAAAATTTAAAATCCATTCTGAAATTATTTTCAATATTGGAGTTATTTGAGTTTTATTCAAATTATTTTTCTCCAAAAATAAAATATATGGAAATTAGGGTAAAATGACTCCCTACATCACAAAATTGGAGGGAAATAAATTTGAAATCATTTTGGTATTTTTAAAATGATTTTTATTGGATTTTATTAAGGCGGTAGCACTGTTTGATTTATTAAAATTTGTGTGGATCTTATTTGACTTTACAAAAATGTTCATGTTGTAGAAAATCTTTGTCTGAAAATTTTGATATATTATATGCCTATATAATATTTTATTTTATTGTCGTCTTCTTTTCTTTTACCCTCTGTTTAAAAAAAACTCTTCGAACAGTGCCCGGCCGAAGCCCAGCACTGCTCTCTCTCCCCTCTCTCTCCCCGTCGCCGACTGGGCCAGCCAGCGCCCGAGCCAGGCCGCGGCCCGCCAGCCTAGCGCGCCCTCGCTCGTCCCCGAGCTCCCGCTCGGGAGTCCGCCGGCCGTACGCCGCCGCCGCCGACGTGCCCGAGGCGGACACGCCTCCCCACGCCCCCTCGCGCACGCCAAGCCACTTCCCCGCCCTCCTATAAAGCCGGAGCCCCGGGCCCCGATCTCTCTCTCTCCTCCCCCGCGCTCTCGCCGCCGCCTCGCCGGAACTGCCGCCGCCGCCGAGTCCCTCGCCGTCGCCCCGCAACTCCCCGACCCCGTGGCCGCCACCCACCTCACCACCGTGTCGCGCCGCCCTCCCTAGCTACTCCGCCGCCGCCGCCGTGCCCCTCCACCGCCGGAGCCACTTCACCCACCGCCGCCGGAGGCACGACTCGCCGGAGCCCCCGCCGCAGTGGTAAAACCCTAACCCAATCTGCCGCCGGTTATTTTAAAAAAAAAACCCATTGCCCGGTCCGATCCGGTTTCTCGGTTTTGTTTAAAAAAACGGTTTAGTTTTTTTAGTTAGAGCTATTCAAAGAACGTTCTCTGTTTAGAACTAGTTAGCGAGCGTTCGCTCTTTAGTTTTATTTATTTATTTTTATTCAGGGACCTATTAGCAGTTATTTCTTTTGCAGATTAGTCCCTATTCTTAAAACGGTCACAACTTTTTGCTCGTTGGTCCAAATCCAACGAAACCAACGCCCACTTCTTTGTTACGATCCCCTCTTTCCAGTAATCCAACTCAAACTTGTTTTTGAAAGTTTAAAATTTGATTTCAAACAGATTTGAATTTGAACTTCATTTGATCACAACTTGAGTTTTATAACTCCATTTGAGTTGATTCTTTTTGCAAATCGAAGCTCTTGACCTAAACTTCCTGATAAGGTCAAATTCACCCAATTTTGGTACTATTAGAAATTGTTTTCTTTTGCAAGAGTTAATTGCTTGTTTTTGAAGTTTTCCGAGTTCTTTTCTTCGATTCTTTTGAGTGATTGCTTATGTATGTTTATCATTGCTTGCTTACGATAGATTGACCGGAGTGTGACGAGTGGAACTATCAAGAGTTTGAGTGCGAATCATCTCCATCAACATTGCAGGCAAGTTCACACTTTGATCATACTCTTCCATACCCAGTTTTTATTGCATTAGATCAATCCTCAAACATTGCATGGTTAGGATCTAATTAAACTGTGGGTATTGGGAAGTAGTTGAGGTAGTACCTATTACCTGTTTTATTATCAAACCCTTGGGAGTTACTTCTACATTTGCTATTATATTGCTATGCTATGCTCGTAGACGTGGATTGGGTTTGAGAGTATTCATGACAGATGTGAGATTGTTAAATTAATGGTTTACTTAAGGTGGCAAATAAAACTCACATCTGGGTGGATTGAGGTACCTGGGTATTCCAGGATTGCCTGTTTTTCTTTTGGACCGCCACCCAGGTTCAAAGGGATCATGAGATTATTCATGCTAGAAACTTCCGTGTGCAGCCGCAAGCTATTATGGGCTCTAGCATAGTTGATTAAGTTGTGTGAACTCTTACAGTGGTAGACTAGCAGATGTAGGGGATGTAGGTGGTACGGTCTATCATATCGTAAGGTGCAAACACTTCTGAAAGACTGTGTCTCGGTCATCCGTTTCTCAAACATCATGTAGTGCGAGAATCCAGCGGAGGCGATCGAGTCTTGTGGGAAAAGTGCACACACCTCTGCAGAGTGTACAAACTAATCATGATTAGCCGTGTCCCCGGTTATGGACATCTTGAGTATCTAGTTCTTGGATTATCCCGTTGATCTCATCATGTTACTTTAATTAATATTGTTGGGTTAATGATGATACTTAATTGGGATTGAGATGCTGTCAACCATCTCAATGTTTCACAACCACCATGATAGTTAAATAAAATTTATTCCTTTGCAGTAGGGAAAAATTGGCTTTTCGCAAAAACATTATAACCATAGAGCTTTTCCACCAGCCATATATGCATGTAGTGATAGCCTTTGTTCATCATTTCTCTATGGTGTGAATTTGCCAGCATATTCCATGTGCTGACCCGTTTTCGGGCTGCAACATTTCATGTTGCAGGATTCTTACGACGAGTAAGTGATACGTTAGGGTTACGATTTCTACACTCAACTTTGCCGTTGGTGTTGATGGGAATCCACAACCTTGTTACTTCCGCTATTTGGATTGAGGTAATAGTATTTACGTTACTTTATACATGTGATTTACCTCTGTTATAAATCCTCGAGTACTGTGTGTGTCAGCATACCGATCCAGGGATGACACTTAAGCACAGAGACTTGATCCATTCGGGTCGGGTCGCTACAAGATGGTATCAGAGCACATGTTGACTGTAGGACGTGACCCTAGAAACTGGCAAGCCCATAGGAAGGATTTTCTCTAAAACTTTCCTTTTCAAAAAGATCTTTTACCTCTCTTCTCTTCTAAGCTTATTCAAATATTCCCTTTAGTGAGACCATACCCCTTTTCCTCTTTTGACCACTCGAAGATTCGACGGATAAGACCAGTTCAAGAAGTACAAGATATCGGACAACTAAGACCATTCGGAATGAAGAGGATTTTACCGTGCATTATGATAATGGAAACTACAACGGTTGAAGACTCTGAAGACTAGGAGAATTTGAAGATTGGTATGACCTAGGAAAGGTTACTCTTATGGAAGTTGGCAGACTATGGAAGCTGTCAATACCTGAGATCAAGGTGTATCGGAGAAAGACCGGAGCATGGAGAGTTAAAAAACGCAAAGTTCTGTCAAGGAAAACCCTAAGGCAGGAGATATCAACTATGGAGAGATAGCTCATGGAAACGACAAGAGCAGAAACACGGCTATCCATGATGTTATCGTCCGCTTATGCTATTGTAACCGTGCCGAGTTAAGCATGCATATGAATGGAAGGATTGGATGGTAGAAGGCTGATGGAGCACCTATCAGCAAGATGAAGTTTTAACTTTAGACCGGTGTATCACCAGGATCTGGAGTATTACATCAGGAAGTTTAAAGATGAACCTTCAGGAAGCAGTATTCGACAAGTAAGCATTTCGTGAAGGACTCAGGACCCAGAAGTTGAAAGTAGCCATGATGGAGGAGCAAAACCTCGAGACATCAAAGACTCGTCAGGAACTGAAGGACAGTGGGATCATGGTTCATGTCAAGGATGTTGAGACCCAGAAGTTGGAGCGCAACTCCAGAAATATTAAAGGACGTCACGAGAGACTTCGCGACAACAGAGATGATTTGGCAAAAGAACTTGAGAAGGACAAGCATGATTGGAAAAAAGCCATCGGAGACATTAACAAGACTTGAAGAGTTTGGCGACGTTGAAGACTTATTGACCTTTAGAAGACCAAACCCCTGTTATACTTATGTTAGATGCGATGTTTGTGAGCTGTCATTTGTTTGTTGTTTTTCCGACAGCCACAATAAAATCTTTCTTTTCAAAACTATTGTTTGTATTGTGTGCATCCCTCTCGACCTCTCTTGTCTCACCCCAAACCCATGGACCCAATAGAGGATGAATGGCGATGAGCTTGTATTTTCTGGACCGATGAGTCAATTGGAGACGGACCAATGGATTCAGAACATGGAGGATCACATGAAGAATAACCCTATAGTCGGAAAGGATATGACCCGACATGCTCTTCAATGTTTTGAAAGAGGTGCTGCTACTTGGTGGAGGATGTACCAAACCACCAATGGATGGCAAGGAGTAACCACTTGGAAAGAATTTAAGTGGACTCTACAAAGTTCTCGTCTTGTGTCCCAGAAATTGAAGCCTTATGGAAAGTATGTGAAGAAACCTTGTGCATACAAGCCTTGTGGAGAAATAGGACACAACCATAAGGAACACAAGGATGAATGCCCAAATTGTGAAGGAAGTCACACAGCTGAAGAATGCCCAACTAGACAGATCACTTGTTTCTTGTGTGAAGGGACTACCCACTACCCTGCTCAGTGTCACATCTACCCCATGGTATAAAGGACCGTCCAGCAGAAGAAAGAAGCAATGAAAAGAGCCCTCATGGAAATTTTAGAGGGATCTATGATGAAGGAAGAGGTGGAGGACACACCCAAAGAAGAACCAATTAAACCCTGCACCAAGTCATGCTATTCATGTGGAGAAGAAGGACACATCTCCCAAAATTGTCTGAATGGGGATTTAGTAGAATTCCCGACAGAGGAAGTAGAGTATGACCCACAGGAAATAGAAGCCCTGATTGGAACGGAAAAGTCCAGGAAGAGAAGTAGATTGGATCCCAGGAACAACCCAATTTCTACAAAGAAAGACCTGAGTCATATCACATGTTTCAGGTGCAAAAATTCAGGACACTACTTCAATGATTGCCCAAAAGGGAAGATGAGGACCCCAGGAGGCTATATAATCACAAGGAAACCTCGAGATATGTCAGAAGTAATATGTTTCCGTTGTGATGAAGCAGCGCATTTTGCCAGAGAATGCCCCAAGGAGACGGACTTGTGACAAATAGTTGAGTGCAACGAGAAAAATAGTAGTAGTAGTGTGGACATTTCTTTTATTAGTGAGGTGTCGGATTGAGGCATGTAATGGAATGCAGGAGATTGTAATAATTTGAGAATCAATAAAGCTAGCATCATTGGTATTGAATTGGATGTTATGAGTTGTTACTCTATGAAGAAAGATTTTGACCATTTTCGAGGATATGAGAAATATGGTCTATGGAAGATTGTGCATTTTAAAGGTGGTAGTACCCTGTGAGGAAACTTGACCCTTGGAAAAAGGTAATGATGTTCCACGAAGTGGAGTATGGACTTCATAAGTATAAGTTTTTTTATCTCGATATGTGGGATATCCCCCGAGGATGAAGAGATGAATTACTATTGGATATAAAGGAGGTATGATGTTGGAAATATGGATCAATGGAATTCCATGATGAGTCTGAGTAATCATGTCCTAGTTTGGTGCCAATAGAAGGAAGGGAGACAATAAAAATTGGATGGATTTAAGAATACTAGGAAGTTGGATGTTGGATTAAGGATCAGTTTCCCCGATGATAAGTTCAAGGAACTACAAGTGATGAGATGGGCCATAACCCACAGGCCCCAGGACCTGCCAAGAAGCAAGCACATTCTTGCTGAAGGAAAAACCCTGGAAGAAGTTACGATTTTATCGACAGACGATCTTATAGGAGTTACGCAAAACCTGAGGGTTGGGAAGGAACGATAGAGGTTTGTTTGGCTTGTAGAATCAATGGATTTATCCGAACCTAGTTCATTGACAAGAGAAATTCTGCAATGCTTGAGAGGATGACCGAGTGTTAGAATGCGAGATTCGCTAAACCATGTACGAGGTAATGATTTGGGTGCGGGATGGATTGATCACCATACCGACTTACTCTTATTATTCGCCTTGCTATACGGGATGGTAAATCTGAGTGACTTACCTATAGTAGAGAGACGACGGTATTAAACCTTGTTTGAACCTTAGAATGGTGTAAGTATTTTTCCCCTTATACAAGGCAGCTCTTGCCAATCGTAGGTTATACGGTGAGGATCAACCCAGACCCATTTCCTGCAGGAGAAACCATAATTGGAAGACCACCATGAGATATCGATAGTTGTTTAGTTTTGGCGCCAGACCCGTCAGCTAAGAAGACCCAGTCTCTGAAGGACCATACCAAGACAAAAGATACAGAAGAATTGAGGAAAAGGTTATGCCGCTACCGGAAGGGCCAGAGAAGGAATTTTGCCGAGAATTTGAGAAGACCGACCCTGTCAGGAATAAGGATGGAGTATACGAGTTTTGGTGGAACCGTGACAATGTTTCTAAGGGTGGAAGCACCCCCGACCCCTGAGATGATCGATGGATTTTGAGGAGACCCCAAACCTAACCTATTTCTTGCTAGCCTCTCCGAATCTCGAGGACGAGATTCATTTTAAGGGTGGTAGTTTGTAACATCCCAAAATTCTAAATTTTGGAATGTTATAATAAACAGATAGATTGGATTGATTGTTTGATTGACTGACTAAAAGTGAGTGGAATTCGAAATCTTTTGAAAGTTAAATGAGAGGGAATAAAAGGACTTTCCCAAACTTTCTTTTTGCTTTTATGATCTCCATGAATTCAAATACTTTTCATCACAAAACCCTGGAGAGAAGATGACATGACTTCTTCCATTTATTTAAATGACAAGGGGTGTTGAAAATATTTGAATTTCATTTGAAAATATTTCCAATTCTGAAACTTTATGCAACTCAATGATATTCACGAGAGAAGATAAAATGACTTCTTCAAAATATATGAAATATGAGTTGGGAGTTTCAAAGAAACTCAAAATTTAAAATCCATTTTGAAATTATTTTCAATATTGGAGTTATTTGAGTTTTATTCAAATTATTTTTCTCCAAAAATAAAATATATGGAAATTAGGGTAAAATGATTCCCTACATCACAAAATTGGAGAGAAATAAATTTGAAATCATTTTGGTATTTTTAAAATGATTTTTATTGGATTTTATTAAGGCAGTAGCACTGTTTGATTTATTAAAATTTGTGTGGATTTTATTTGACTTTACAAAAATGTTCATGTTGTAGAAAATCTTTTTCTGAAAATTTTGATATATTATATGCCTATATAATATTTTATTTTATTTTCGTCTTCTTTTCTTTTTCCCTCTGTTTAAACAAAAACTCTTCGAACAGTGCCAGGCCGAAGCCCAGCACTGCTCTCTCTCCCCTCTCTCTCCTCGTCGCCGACTGGGCCAGCCCAGCGCCCGAGCTAGGCCACGGCCCGCTAGCCCAGCGCTCCCTCGCTCGTCCCCGAGCTCCCGCTCGGGAGTCCGCCGGCCGTACGCCGCCGCCGCCGACGTGCCCGAGGCGGACACGCCTCCCCACGCCCCCTCGCGCACGCAAGCCACCGCCCCGCCCTCCTATAAAGCCGGAGCCCCGGGCCCCGATCTCTCTCTCCTCCCCCGTGCTCTCGCCGCCGCCTCGCCGGAACTGCCGTCGCCCCGCAACTCCCCGACCCCATGGCCGCCACCCACCTCACCGCCGTGCCGCGCCGCCCTCCCTAGCTACTCCGCCGCCGCCGCCGTGCCCCTCCACCGCCGGAGCCACTTCGCCCCACCGCCGCCGGAGGCACGACTCGCCGGAGCCGCCGCCGCAGTGGTAAAACCCTAACCCGATCTGCCGCCGGTTTTATTTTAAAAAAACCCGTTGCCCGGTCCGATCCGGTTTTCTCGGTTTTGTTAAAAAAAACGGTTTAGTTTTTTTTAGTTAGAGCTATTCAAAGAACGTTCTCTGTTTAGAACTAGTTAGCGAGCGTTCGCTCGATAGTTTTATTTATTTATTTTTATTCAGGGACCTGTTAGCAGTTATTTCTTTTGCAGATTAGTCCCTATTCTTAAAACGGTCACAACTTTTTGCTCGTTGGTCCAAATCCAACGAAACCAAGGCCCACATCTTCGTTACGATCCCCTCTTTCCAGTAATCCAACTCAAACTTGTTTTTGAAAGTTTAAAATTTTATTTCAAACAGATTTGAATTTGAACTTCATTTGATCACAACTTGAGTTTTATAACTCCGTTTGAGTTGATTCTTTTTGCAAATCGAAGCTCTTGAACTAAACTTTCTGATAAGGCCAAATTCACCCAATTTTGGTACTGTTAGAAATTGTTTTCTGTTGCAAGAGTTAATTGCTTGTTTTTGAAGTTTTCCGAGTTCTTTTCTTCGATTCTTTTGAGTGATTGCTTATGTATGTTTACCATTGCTTGCTTACGATAGATTGACCGGAGTGTGATGAGTAGAACTATCAAGAGTTTGAGTGTGAATCATCTCCATCAACATTGCAGGCAAGTTCACACTTTGATCATACTCTTCCATACCCAGTTTTTATTGCATTAGATCAATCCTCAAACATTGCATGGTTAGGATCTAATTAAACTGTGGGTATTGGGAAGTAGTTGAGGTAGTACCTATTACCTGTTTTATTATCAAACCCTTGGGAGTTACTTCTACGTTTGCTATTATATTTCTATGCTATGCTCGTAGACGTGGATTGGGTTTGAGAGTATTCATGTCAGATGTGAGATTGTTAAATTAATGGTTTACTTAAGGTGGCAACTAAAACTCACATCTGGGTGGATTGAGGTACCTGGGTATTCCAGGATTGCCTGTTTTTCTTTTGGACCGCCACCCAGGTTCAAAGGGATCATGAGATTATTCATGCTAGAAACTTCCGTGTGCAGCCGCAAGCTATTATGGGCTCTAGCATAGTTGATTAAGTTGTGTGAACTCTTACAGTGGTAGACTAGCAGATGTAGGGGATGTAGGTGGTACGGTCTATCACATTGTAAGGTGCAAACACTTCTGAAAGACTGTGTCTCGGTCATCCGTTTCTCAAACATCATGTAGTGCGAGAATCCAGCGGAGGCGATCGAGTCTTGTGGGAAAAGTGCACAAACCTCTGCAGAGTGTACAAATTAATCATGATTAGCCGTGTCCCCGGTTATGGACATCTTGAGTATCTAGTTCTTGGATTATCCCGTTGATCTCATCATGTTACTTTAATTAATATTGTTGGGTTAATGATGATACTTAATTGGGATTGAGATGCTGTCAACCATCTCAATGTTTCACAACCACCATGATAGTTAAATAAAATTTATTCCTTTGCAGTAGGGAAAAATTGGCTTTTCGCAAAAACATTATAACCATAGAGCTTTTCCACCAGCCATATATGCATGTAGTGATAGCCTTTGTTCATCATTTCTCTATGGTGTGAATTTGCCAGCATATTCCATGTGCTGACCCGTTTTCGGGCTACAACGTTTCATGTTGCAGGATTCTTACGACGAGTAAGTGATACGTTAGGGTTACGATTTCTACACTCAACTTTGCCATTGGTGTTGATGGGAATCCACAACCTTGTTACTTCCGCTATTTGGATTGAGGTAATAGTATTTACGTTACTTTATACATGTGATTTACCTCTGTTATAAATCCTCGAGTACTGTGTGTGTCAGCATACCGATCCAGGGATGACACTTAAGCACAGAGACTTGATCCATTCGGGTCGGGTCGCTACAAATTCCAGCCCGTTTTAACTTCCGGCCCATGTATGGCTCATGACGTCTTTCGGCCCATATGAGGCCCTTATTACTCTCGGCCCATTAACGGCCCATGGTAAAACTGGCCCGTAATGAACAGTGTATCACTTTATACCCATTAACGACACGTGGTGAAGCTGGGCCGTAATGAACAGTGTATCACTTTATACCCATTAACAACCCATTATTCCGTTGGGCCGTTTCCAGCCCATGTTATCTTTCGGCCTTCTCGGGGCCCATTTATTCTTGGGCTCATTTCCACATTCGTTCCCTTACGACCCGTTACTGTCATTTTCTGCTTGTGGGCCAAATTCAGCCCCTGGTTACAGTCGGCCCGTTTGTGGCCCAATAATACGTTGGGCCGTTTTCATGTAAAAAAACCCGTTGGGCTGTTTTCATAGAGTTATCAAATACGGCCTATTAACGGCCCGTTATTGTCCATGAATAGTACGACCCATGATTGGCGAAGTGATGATACGCCCCGTATAAGGCCCATGGATCCTACGTCCCGTAAAAGGCCTATGAATCGTACAGCGCATAGAAGGCCCATGGATCCTATGGCCCGTATAGAAGGCCAATGGATCCTACGGCCCGTAGAAGGCCCATGGATCATACGGCCTGCAGGAGGCCCATGGTTACAACAGTCCGTGTGTTGCCATGATTATTTTGGCATAGTTTCCAAAGATAGGTTATTGTGGCCACTAGAAAAACACAGAAAAAGAACTGCAGTGACTACAAGCAAACAACTAAACAAAGACAATAAAGAAATAAATAAGCAAGCTGACTGCCCCACCATTCAAAATATACATGTATCTGGTTTGTGACTTGGAGTCATCCAGATCTGTGTCGAAACTAGCATCGATGTAACCCTTTACGATGAGCTCTTCGTCACCTCCATAAACGAGAAACATATCCTTAGTCCTTTTTAGGTACTTCAGGATATTCTTGACCACTGTCCAGTGTTCCATGCCGGGATTACTTTGGTACCTTCCTACCAAACTTACGTCAAGGTTTACATCAGGTCTGGTACACAACATGGCATACATAATAGACCCTATGGCCGAGGCATAGGGGATGGCACTCATCTTTTCTCTATCTTCTGCCGTGGTCGGGCATTGAGCCACGCTCAATCTCACGCCTTGCAATACAGGCAAGAACCCCTTCTTTGACTGATCCATATTGAACTTCTTCAATATCTTGTCAAGGTATGTGCTTTGTGAAAGACCAATGAGGCATCTCGATCTATCTCTATAGATCTTGATGCCTAATATATAAGCAGCTTCTCCAAGGTCCTTCATTGAAAAACACTTATTCAAGTAGGCCTTTATGCTTTCCAAGAGTTCTATATTATTTCCCATCAATAGTATGTCGTCCACATACAATATGAGAAATGCTATAGGGCTCCCACTCACTTTCTTGTAAACACAGGCTTCTCCATAAATCTGCGTAAACCCAAACGCTTTGATCATCTCATCGAAACGAATGTTCCAACTCCGAGATGCTTGCACCAGCCCATAGATCGAGCGTTGGAGCTTGCATACCTTGTCAGCATTCTTAGGATCGACAAAACCTTCCGGCTGCATCATATACAATTCTTCCTTAAGGAAACCATTAAGGAATGCCGTTTTGACGTCCATTTGCCATATCTCATAATCATAGAATGCGGCAATTGCTAACATGATTCGGACAGTCTTCAGCTTCGCTACGGGTGAGAAGGTCTCATCGTAGTCAACCCCTTGAACTTGTCGATAACCCTTAGCGACAAGCCGAGCCTTATAGATGGTTACATTACCATCCGCGTCTGTCTTCTTCTTAAAGATCCATTTATTTTCTATGGCTCGCCGATCATCGGGCAAGTCAGTCAAAGTCCATACTTCGTTTTCATACATGGATCCTATCTCGGATTTCATGGCTTCAAGCCATTTGTCGAAATCCGGGCCCGCCATCGCTTCTTCATAGTTCGAAGGTTCACCATTGTCTAACAACATGATTTCCAGGACAGGGTTGCCGTACCACTCTGGTGCGGAACGTGTCCTTGTGGACCTACGAAGTTCAGTAGCAACTTGATCTGAAGTTTCATGATCATCATCATTAACTTCCTCTCTAGTCGGTGAAGGCACCACAGAAACATTTTCTTGAGCTGCGCTACTCTCCGGTTCAAGAGGCAATACTTCATCAAGTTCTACTTTCCTCCCACTTACTTCTTTCGAGAGAAACTCTTTCTCTAGAAAGGATCCATTCTTGGCAACAAAGATCTTGCCTTCGGATCTGAGGTAGAAGGTATACCCAATGTTTCCTTAGGGTATCCTATGAAGATGCATTTTTCCGATTTGGGTTCGAGCTTTTCAGGTTGAAGTTTCCTGACATAAGCATCGCATCCCCAAACTTTCAGAAACGACAGCTTAGGTTTCTTCCCAAACCACAATTCATACGGTGTCGTCTCAACGGATTTCGACGGAGCCCTATTTAAAGTGAATGCGGCAGTCTCTATAGCATAACCCCAAAATGATAGCGGTAGATCGATAAGAGACATCATAGATCGCGGCATATCCAATAGAGTGCGATTACGACATTCGGACACACCATTACGCTGAGGTGTTCCAGGCGGCATGAGTTGTGAAACAATTCCACATTTCCTTAAGTGTGTGCCAAATTCGTGACTCAAATATTCTCCCCCACGATCTGATCGTAAGAACTTGATTTTCCTATCACGTTGATTCTCAACCTCACTCTGAAATTCCTTGTACTTTTCAAAGGTCTCAGACTTGTGTTTCATTAAGTAGACATACCCATACCTACTTAAGTCATCCGTGAGGGTGAGAACATAGCGATAACCACCGCGAGCCTCAACGCTCATTGGACCGCACACATCAGTATGTATGACTTCCAATAAGTTGGTTGCTCGCTCCATTGTTCCGGAGAACGGAGTCTTGGTCATTTTGCCCATGAGGCATGGTTCGCACGTGTCAAATGATTCAATATCAAGAGACTCCAAAAGTCCATCTGCATGGAGTTTCTTCATGTGTTTGACACCAATGTGACCAAGGCGGCAGTGCCACAAGTATGTGGGACTATCATTATCAACCTTAAATCTTTTGGCATTCACACTATGAATATGTGTAACATCACGTTCGAGATTAAATAAGAAAAAACCATTGACCAGCAGGGCATGACCATAAAACATGTCTCTCATATAAATAGAACAACCATTATTCTCAGATTTAAATGAGTAGCCATCTCGCATTAAACGAGATCCAGATACAATGTTCATGCTCAAAGCTGGTACTAAATAACAATTATTGAGGTTTAGAACTAATCTCGTAAGTAAATATAGAGGTAGCGTGCCGACGGCGATCACATTGACCTTGGAACCATTCCCGACGCACATCGTCACCTCGTCCTTTGCCAGTCTCCGCTTATTCCGCAGCTCCTGTTTTGAGTTACAAATATGAGCAACCGCACCGGTATCAAATACCCAGGAGCTACTACGAGCGCTGGTTAGGTACACATCAATAACACGTATATCACATATACCTTTGGTATTGCCGGCCTTCTTATCCGCTAAGTACATGGGGCAGTTCGGCTTCCAGTGACCGTTTCCCTTGCAATAAAAGCACTCAGTCTCAGGCTTGGGTCCATGCTTTGGCTTCTTCCCGGCAACTGGCTTACCGGGCGTGGCAACTCCCTTACCTTCCTTCTTGAAGTTCTTCTTACCCTTGCCTTCCTTGAACTTAGTGGTTTTATTCACCATCAACACTTGATGTTCCTTTTTGATCTCCACCTCCGCTGATTTCAGCATTGAATATACCTCGGGAATGGTCTTTTCCATCCCCTGCATATTGAAGTTCATCACAAAGCTCTTGTAGCTAGGTGGGAGCAACTGAAGGATTTTGTCAACGACCGCGTCATCCGGGAGATTAACTCCCAGCTGAGATAAGCGGTTGTGCAACCCATACATTTTGAGTATGTGCTCACTGACAGAACTATTCTCCTCCATCTTACAACTATAGAACTTGTCGGAGACTTCATATCTCTCGACTCGGGCATGAGCTTGGAAAACCATTTTCAGCTCTTGAACATCTCATATGCTCCGCGCTGCTCAAAACGCTTTTGGAGCCCCAGTTCTAAGCTGTAAAGCATGCCGCACTGAACCAGGGAGTAATCATCACTACGCGACTGCCAGGCGTTCATAACGTCTTGAGTTGCTGGGAAAACAGGTGCTTCACCTAGCGGTGCATCAAGGACATATGCTTTCTTGGCAGCTATGAGGATAATCCGCAGGTTACGGACCCAGTCCGTGTAGTTGCTGCCATCGTCTTTCAGCTTGGTTTTCTCTAGGAACGCGTTGAAGTTGAGGGCAACATTAGCGTGGGCCATTTGATCTACAAGACATATTGCAAAGTTTTAGACTGTGTTCATGATAATTAAGTTCATCTAATCAAATTATTTAATGAACTCCCACTCAGATAGACATCCCTCTAGTCATCTAAGTGATACATGATCCGAGTCAACTAGGTCGTGCCCGATCATCACGTGAGACGGACTAGTCATCATCGGTGAACATCTTCATGTTGATCGTATCTTCTATACGACTCATGTTCGACCTTTTGGTCTTCCATGTTCTGAGGCCATGTATGTACATGCTAGGCTCGTCAAGTCAACCTAACTGTATTGCGTGTGTAAATCTGGCTTACACCCGTTGTATGCGAACGTTAGAACCTATCACACCCGATCATCACGTGGTGCTTCGGAACAACGAACCTTAGCAACGGTACACAGTTAGGGGGAACACAATTCTTGATATTTTAATGAGGGATCATCTTATTTATGCTACCGTCGTTCTAAGCAAATAAGATGTAAAAACATGATAAACATCACATGCAATCAAATAGTGACATGATATGGCCAACATCATTTTGCTCCTTTTGATCTCCATCTTCGGGGCGCCATGATCATCATCGTCACCGGCATGACACCATGATCTCCATCATCATGATCTCCATAATCGTGTCTTCATGAAGTTGTCTCGTCAACTATTACTTCTACTACTATGGCTAACGGTTTAGCAATAATGTAAAGTAATTACATGACGTTTATGTTGACACGCAGGTCATAAATAAATTAAGATAACTCCTATGGCTCCTGCCGGTTGTCATACTCATCGACATGCAAGTCATGACTCCTATTACAAGAACATGATCAATCTCATACATCACATATATCATTCATCACATCCTTTTGGCCATATCACATCACACGGCATATGCTGCAAAAACAAGTTAGACGTCCTCTAGTTGTTGTTGCAAATTTTTACGTGGCTGCTATAGGTTTCTTAGCAAGAACGTTTCTTACCTACGCCAAAACCACAACGTGATATGCCAATTTCTATTTACCCTTCATAAGGACCCTTTTCATCGAATTCGATCCGACTAAAGTGGGAGAGACAGACAACCGCTGGCCACCTTATGCAACTAGTGCATGTCAGTCGGTGGAACCTATCTCTCGTAAGTGTACGTGTAAGGTCGGTCCGGGCCGCTTCATCCTACGATGCCGCCGAATCAAGATAAGACTAGTAACGGCAAGTAAATTGACAAAATCGATGCCCACAACAACTTGTGTTCTACTCGTGCATAGAAACTACGCATAAACCTGGCTCTGATACCACTATTGGGGATCGTTGCAGAAATTAAAAAAATTCTACGCATCACCAAGATCAATCTATGGAGTTTACTAGCAACAAGAGGGGAGTGCATCTTCATACCTTTGAAGATCGCGATGCGGAAGCGTTGCAAGAACGCGGTCGGTGGAGTCGTACACGAAGCGATTCAGATCGCGACCGAATCCGATCTAAGCACCGAACAACGGTGCCTCCGCGTTCAACACACGTGCAGCCCGGTGACGTCTCCCGTGCCTTAATCCAGCAAGGGAGAGGGAGAGGTTGGGGAAGACTCCGTCCAGCAGCAGCACGACGGCGTGGTGGTGGTGGAGGAGCGTGGCACTCCAGCAGGGCTTCGCCAAGCACTGCGAGAGACGAGGAGGGAGAGGGGTAGGGCTGCGCCAAGAGAGAGGGAGACTCGTGTCTCTGGCAGCCCCAAAACCCCCACTATATATAGGGGAAGGGGAGGGGGCGGCCCCCTAGATCCATCTAGAGGGGGGGGCGGCCCCTCGGGGGGGCGGGGGCAGCGGCCCCCTTAGGGTTTCCAACTAGGGGGGGCGCCCGCCACCGGGGGAGGGGTAGCGGCCCCCTAGGGTTTCCAACCCTAGGCGCCTTGGGCCCTTGGGGGCGCACCAGCCCACTAAGGGGCTGGTTCCCACCCAACTACAGCCCATTAGGTCCTTCGGGGCAGGTGGACCCTCCCGGTGGACCCCCGGAACCCCTTCGGTGGTCCCGGTACAATACCGATAAACCCCGAAACCTTTCCGGTGACTGAAACTGGACTTCCCATACATAAATCTTCACCTCCGGACTATCCGGAACTCCTCGTGACGTCCGGGATCTCATCCGGGACTCCGAACAACATTCGGTAACCATGTACATCTATTCCCTATAACCCTAGCGTCATCGAACCTTAAGTGTGTAGACCCTACGGGTTCGGGAACTATGCAGACATGACCGAGACATCTCTCCGGCCAATAACCAACAGTGGGATATGGATACCCATGTTGGCTCCCACATGTTCCATGATGATCTCATCGGATGAACCACGATGTCAAGGATTCAATCAATCCCGTATACAATTCCCTTTGTCTACCGATATAGCACTTGCCCGAGATTTGATCGTCGGTATACCGATACCTTGTTCAATCTCGTTACGGCAAGTCTCTTTACTCGTTCTGTAACACATCATCCCGTGACCAACCCCTTAGTCACATTGAGCTCATTACGATGATGTCTTACCGAGTGGGCCCAGAGATACCTCTCCGTCATACGGAGTGACAAATCCCAGTCTCGATTCGTGCCAACCCAACAGATACTTTCGGGGATACCCGTAGTGTACCTTTATAGCCACCCAGTTACGTTGTGACGTTTGGCGCACCCAAAGTACCCTTACGGTATCCGGGAGTTGCACAATCTCATGGTCTAAGGAAAAGATACTTGACATTAGAAAAGCTTTAGCAGACGAACTACACGATCTTGTGCTATGCTTAGGATTGGGTCTTGTCCATCACATCATTATCCTAATGATGTGATCCCATTATCAATGACATCCTATGTCCATGGTTAGGAAACCGTAACCATCTATTGATCAACGAGCTAGTCAACTAGAGGCTCACTAGGGACATGTTGTGTTCTATGTATTCACACATGTATTACGATTTCCGGATAACACAATTATAGCATGAACAATAGACAATTATCATGAACAAGGAAATATAATAATATCCATTCTATTATTGCCTCTAGGGCATATTTCCAACACAGTCCGTGTGTTGCCATGATTATTTTGGCATAGTTTCCAAAGATAGGTTATTGTGGCCACTAGAAAAACACAGAAAAAGAACTGCAGTGACTACAAGCAAACAACTAAACAAGACAATAAAGAAATAAATAAGCAAGCAATTAACGCTATCTATTACCGCTATTACACATATTACATCCACTGGGCATCAAAGTTCGCCACCAGTGCAAATATAGGGAACAAAGCAACATATTACATACACTGGCCATCAAAATTGGCCACCAGTGCAAATAAACGCGGCAACAAAACAAGAGCATAACTGAAACAACTTCCGAAGAGCTCAAGAAACGTGGTATCCACCATGCTGGCAATAAGCTTAGCAAGCTTATTAGGTTTGTCCTGTTTGGCGCTAAAATCCTCCAACGCTTGCTGTTGCACCAGAAAGTATGCATCTGAATGCTCCAGGGACTTCCGCAGTCCTTCCGCTTCTTGTCGCAGCACAGCTGATCGATGTCTTTCAGCTTGTAGTTGACACTCAAGAAACCAAACTGATTCAGATAGTGAGTTTGAATAGCTTGTGCAAGCGGTAGTGGCCAGTAACTCCAACACTAAACCAAGACAGGACTCTGGGGTTGTCTCACTGTCTTCGAGATAGTCTTCCTTAGCTGTTTTATCAGCTTTGTTGGAGACCAACAAGGATGTGTCACTATCCTGAACCTTATCTGCATTACTTCCTTTACCATTGCTTAATAAGGCACTCTTCCCCAATATTCTGTCAGCATTCTAAAAGAAGAAACAAGCAGACACATAACAGTTTAGCATGTACTAGTATATGAAACTCATTTCGGTGAACCAGTTCATTAGTAAGGTGGACAGGATTAAACTACCAAGTCTTCTATTGCCAAGTACTAGTACATAATAAAAGCATCAAACAAACATACATCTATTCCTATGGTCACTACATTGTCTTGCCAAATCAAAATAGAGACACGGTTCAAATCATATCAGTTCAAGACAAAGCAGTAGTGAAAGAATACAAAGCGTGGAAAACTACACGGCACAACAAGATTTCAGATGGGTACCACGGGTCTACATGTACAACAACACTATTTGCCTTGTTGTGATGCTAGTAATGTGCATGATATGAGAAGTCAACTGTATACACAATTGAAATTGAAATCAACAGAGCTATTGATAAGAGCAAGCATGTTAAAGAAACATGCGTGAACATATCTGCTGTGCCATTGGAGTTTCGATTGGATCCTTCAATTTAAAAATAAGTTTGTATGAGTAAATACAGTGATACAAGAGCAAAGCAGTATGCACGATAGCAATCATAGTTAAAAAAAGGCGCGCCTAAGCGAGCGCTTAAGCGCTTAGGCTCTAGGCGTTGGCGAAACGTATTGCGCATAACTACGCTTAATATGTGCATAACTGCGCATAAGCATGCGCTTTGGTCAGTAAAGCGCAAGGCGGTGGCAAAACGCACAATTAACGCCTAGCGCTTTTTGGAACTATGATAGCAATGGAATATTAAATTAGAACAGTTGTTCTTCAGGTTTAGGCACTTGTTCTACATGAATAGAGTACAGTAAGACGCAAGAATATAGTACTTAAAAATAGAAAATGAGCTCATAGACCTTACCACATTCTTGGTTCGGGACCAGTACAGAACAAGGCGTTCCTAGTCATCGTCCAGTAAATGTGTCTTAGGAGAACGTAAGGGAATTTGATGAGTTTCTTTGCCGGTGAAGCACGTTTTCTTCAGGTAATTCCGATACTGCCACCAAGCATTCTTGAAGATAGCAGAGGTATTAGCACAGGTTACCTCATCCAGAGTTTCCAGATCGGTCCTTCTCTATAGAGAAAAATGGGAAAATTTGTTGTATTATAACCATCATGGAGGTAGGATGTATGGGACAAAGCAAAGTAATTGCCATGAATAACATTAGTTACACATAACTCCTGGACAAACACCTGCAACTGGCATTTTCCTTCATCTTCAGTATAATATTTCCAAGATGGGAAGATACACACATACGATTTAACAACATTAAATGCGATAGATGCTAAAGTACGACTAGCTGGTTGTGCTTCCTCCACAGGAATAGGCGTACTAACTGGTGGAGTTGGGGTTCGCGGTGGTAGTACGGGCCCTTTGGGCACTTGAGCTGCCTTACTAACTGCTCTTGTTTGGGAGCTCTGTGGTGGAGATGGTGATGTGTCAACAGGAACTGGGTTACTATCTGCTGGGGTTGGGGTTAGATTGGGTGAAGCTGGTTCTCTGTCCATCGCAGTAGGGGTACAATCTGCGAGAGTTTGGGTTATGTGTGGTAGGGCTGGTTCTCGTGCATGTACAACCGGGGTGCTATCTCCACCAAGAGGTAGCACTGTTTTATTTGAAGACCGTGTTTTTAGTCCGCTAGATGATGGCATCACCCGCTCCAATTCAAATGGCTGATAAACAGGAAACATAGTTGAATGTACAGACATTGTATGAGAGACAGATGCAATAGATAGTGTGGAAAAAAGAGGACATGAAATAGTTGACATGTATATTGTTTAATTAAAACAGATAGCATGACATAATTTCACATATATGATGTCTATCTAAACTGGATAGCATAGCATAACATAATTCAAAGATATGATGAATAACTAAAACGCCGTGCCAAGTTAGAGCATACACCTCGGTGGGGGAATAGGACTGGTCATCTGTCTCTGAATCCATCTCTGAGGAGCTATCGGGACCCAACAAGAGATCTGCTTCGACAGGTAGCACTGTCTGCTCTGAAGGCCTTGTTTTCACTCCAGATTTTTCAATCTCCCACCCAAATGGCTGATTCATAGGAAGAGTAGTTTAATGTACAAACATTGTCGACAAATGGAAATGTAATGAAGAAAAGGATGGGCAAGATATCATTCAAATATATGATGCCTGGTTAAACAGGATGGCATTGCACATTTCACATATATTATGGCTGGCTAAAAGACACGAGACTGCATAATTCCCATATATGATATAGAAACTGAACATGTGGTGACAGAACATGTCTAAACTAAGCAGATGACATATATGATGTCAATAGTAGGCACTGCAACGCAACATATGCATGATATGACTAACATCATCATGCCAAGGTAGAGGAAACACCTTGGGGGGTAAATAGGAGTGGTCAGCGGCGTCTGAATCTGCCTCAGAACAGATATCTTCCTCTGGATTACAATCTGGAGAGGGGTGGGGAGGGTTTGCCATTGAACCCACCATGGAGCGATGTCTGCATGACATTGTATTGCCGCGCAAAACTCTTCTCTTTTTCTCTACATGTTCAGCATGACTGTGTACAATATCTGACATGCATACAAAAAAAATATGGTGAGATTATGTAAGAAGAGCATGCAGAAATTTAGAGTGATGGTAACAACCAGTGGATGGATCCAAAAATAATGATAGCAGGCTGATGATTGCTTTAATTTAATAAAAAGACAGATGATGATTGCTTTACTATTTGTTTCCCACCCAAGATGAACAACATAGGCATACCCTAGGTGAACCAGATATTAGACAGAGATACTATTCATTGCTTCCTCGATATGTGCCCCACAACTAATTTAGAACTCAAGTTTGAACATTAATTTGGACCTGACTTGGAGTCCAAGAGGTGAACAGGACGATAAAGTAGCAGGTAATTTTAAGCAATGGATAACATAAGCAGAATCAAAAGAGTGCGACCTCTCTTGTGGACCCGTGTACTCCTCAGTTTCATCTGCTAAGTCGATGATGGTGATGCCATTGTGGTGGGTGCCGGCGGCAGGGAAGGAGATCTGAGGCGGCGAAAGACGGTCAGGAGTCGTGATGTCTGGTTTGGTGGATGTTTCTGTCAATGGAGCACCTCAGGTGAGGTGGACGACATCGCGGCAGGAGCAGGACAAACCACACAAAGTTCCCTTCGACACCTACCTGTAACTGAAGTATTCTTTAAGGGCTCATTTGGCTTGCATGATTCTAAAAACGCAGGGATAGGAAAAACACCGGAATAGGATAGGAATGCACATGGTAAACAGAGCATTTGTAAACACAGGATTTATGTCAACTTGGGTGTTTGGTTTACAGGAATTGGAAGAGCAGAGGAATGCAAAGAAACATGGCCAAAATAAAGTGAAACCATATGAAAGCTTGTACAGTTAGAATGTTATTCTGCCACTAATGCACTTGGTCTTGTTTTCATGCATAGGATTTTGAAAAGTAGGTCCAGGTGGATGTTTTGCTTCATTCCTTTCAACAAAATGCATGAATAATTGAATAGTAGAGTGCCATTGCAAAATTCCCTATTGCTATGTTTTTCCGTTGAACCAAAATAGCCCTAATGGATCTACATGAATGTATAGTAATAAGTGATGCAACAAGTGTACAACCTCTTTGCCGTAGCTGTGTCGACCTCAGCATCTTTGGGTTGGTCGCTGAAGCAGTTGAGGCAGAGGTGGCCGTCGGAGGTGCGGAGGAAGATCTGAGGAATATGTAGACGGCGTCCAGGGCACTGCTTTGTTGTGATGGATCGTTCTGTCGTTGGAGCAGCCCCGGTGAGCCGTAATACGTCATGGCTAAAGAAGCACAAGACAGACATCGTCAATCTCAAGTGGGATTCTAATAGCATCTCCAATAGATGATGTAAAATAGATGTAAAATTTACATCACCAAAAACCACCTGACTACAACAGATGAGGTAAAAACTGTTGACTCTGAACTTAACTGTCGAAACTGAAATTTACTGTGGAATCTGAATGTTACTGTCGAAACTGAACGCAATGGTAGCAGAGAGGCACTTGACATGTAGTTTAGGGAGGGCTTGCAGTTCATCTTCAACCTGCACCCCCCTGAGCCGCCAGCAACCACCGGCCGAACCACCAGCCCCAGCGCCGCCTCGCCGCCCCGAAACAACTCCCCACCGCCGGTCCGCCGCCGCCCCGGCCAGCCCTATTGGCCCCCCGCCCCCACCCTGAACCCTAAGATAGATAGTGGGGTACCTCTCCGATGAGCCCCCGTCCCCGCTGCGGGTGGTTCTTCCTTAACTCGGGCGAGCCCCCCACCCCCTGAAAATCGACTGACCCAAAAGTCGATTCAGTCGACTGAAGTGTAGCTAAATCGGAGCAGAGCAGCAGCACGAGCGAGGGGGAGAGCCGCAGAAGCAGCGCGAGCGAGAGCCGGAGCAGCAGCAGCTGGGCGAGCGAGCGAGCGAGCAAGAGCCGGAGCAGCAGCAGCAGATCCGGCTGGTATGGACGCCGCCGCCGAAGGGGCCTCGCACTGGGGGAGAGCCGCCGTGGAGATGTCGCCCGCGGCGCCGGCTTCAAGGTAGCCGCTCCATGGGGGTGCGGGATGGAGAACCGTCGGCGCCGGGAGGTCGAGCTAAGGAGAAGGTACGATGCGATGAGTGTACAACCTCTTTGGTGGCGCCGAGTAGGCCTCGGCTTCGTCCGAGGAGTCGGTGAGGATGTTGAGGTTCCGGTGGAGCAGGTTAAGGCGACGCTGTGGGGATGGAGCAGCCGCGATAGACGAGGCGATCATCGGAGCAGCTCCTTGGAGGTGGAGGACGGGGCGGCTGAACCGGCGGGACGACGAGATGGACGACGGATCCTCATCTGGGGAGGTGGACGAGGGACGTCGAGCTGTTGCGGTGGACGACGTCATCGGGGAAGAGGCTCCGGCCGGGCAGCGGTGAGTTGGCGGAGGAAGGAGGGTGGGGTTTCGCGGCTGGAGCGGAGAGGTTATGGCGGCCTGGGATTTCGAATGGCAAAAAGGAGGCGAACGGAGGGGGTGAACCATGACTTAGGGACGCGCTTGTCCAAAATGTAGGGTGTGTTACAAAAGTACCCCCCCCCCCACCGATTTGAACTAGCGGCCCTTTCGGCTCAGGGTTAGAAGGGGGATTTCATGTGTCGAGATTTGGCAGCTGGAGGGAGTTTTCGCGCGCATTGTAATTTCGGGATAGCAAGGCGCGGGTTGTGAAGGCATCAGTTTTGGGAGCACGATATCTAAATTTTCGGGATATAACAAGGCGCGGGTTGAATTTTAGGGACAAGCCTAACGTGTAATATTGTACTTGTACGTACCAAATCAATTCGCACTTCCCTCAACCAAAAAGAAAACAAAAAAATAAAACTATTCACACCACACAAAGAGAGAGTCTTGCCCCATTTTACTATAAAAATGCTATTTAAAGCTACTCATAGCTGCAATTAAATGCTATTCGGTAGTATGAATCCATGTTAAGTCCAATTAAATTTTTTCGCTTGCTGTATTATGCATGTAACCTACTCATACCAACATTTTAGTACATTCCAAATGTCTATACTACCGCTGCAATTCGAACTGAATTTGAATTCGTTTCTCTATTTCAATAAGAATCTATAATCATGATTGTTGCCAACTTCAACCATCATTCGTGTATTACCTTAATAACACACCACATGATTACTATAGAGATAGATATGAACTATGTGTACTACATGAACTCGAATTCTATTTTTTGAATACACTTGATGTTGATTCCAAATAATAGTACATTTGATGTACTAACTATATATTCATAATCTAAACCATGTTCCATACGTGTACACCGTGTTTATCACACATAGTATAGTGCCCCGCCCCCTACATTATGACAAGTATTTAGACCTGAGCTGCAAAAGCCACACATTAGCCCAAATTATGATCAATGTTCTATATATTATACATAGTACTAGCAAGATGCCCATCCGTTCCACAGAACATCAACATGATCAAGGGGAGGCCTAATTTGCAAATATGGAGAGGGGTGTGGGTATCTTTTTTCAAAATTGCCATAGTTTCCTTCCTATCTGTCAGATATAAATCGGACGACCTATATTGTAGGATGGCAGGCACACCATCATCAACAACTCCGTTTTTTATAAGATTAGAGATAAAACATATTATATGTAGTATAACATGTTCATAACCACACCATGTGTATCCTCGTTATATATATTCACACATGCGTCGGTTTAAAACACTATGATAAATTCTTCAAATATCTGAATTCGCTTTTTATAATGAAGTATGATCTTTGTTCGTCTTTTACACCCACACAATCCTCTTATCTTTGTAGCTAGCTAGCGCTAACTTTCTCTCGTGCATGCACACACCCGCATCCCTCTCACCCTCCCTCAGCATTCTCTAGCTCCATCACGCAAATTCGTCTTTTCACTTTAGGTCGTTCACCCACGGTGTGTGTTGGCCCCCCAGCTCCTTCTTTACGGCACACATCGATCGATATGCCTCTCTAGCCAGGTGTGCCTAGCACAAACACAAGCTTCCCCTCTTCTCTTATCACCGTCCATGCCTCACTCCCACCGCTCTTTTCATCGATCTCGTACTCGCACACTCCTTCCCCCTCGATATAGTATGACTCTCGCACCACCTCCTAGATGCATCCCTCTCTCTCTATCCTTCTCCCCGTGCCTCATTTGCTTCTAACACACACATGCATGTATACCGACCGATCTCCCAACATATACCTAGGTCGACTTTAACTATTCCCCCCATCGATCGACGTACCTCACAGGTTATGTCTCTCCTTTCTCTGACAAAGGACGATTGATCTTCCTATGTAGTTATGTCTGCTTACCACAACCATATCGTCCCCCCTCATCATTCGTGCATGCCTCCTGGCCCGTCTCTCACACGCACGTGCACAGACAGGCAACCGTCCCCTCTCTTATTGATATTGTAGGCATGCCCTCCGGTTTTCTAGCAAGCCTATCCCACCATTTGTTAGAAGCAACTCCACTACCACCCCCTCCAACACTCTAGCTCTGTCTCTCTCCCAACCTTATTCCTCTCCTACACATATGAATGGATGCCGATCGATCTCCCTTAATACATGAGGTAGATCGATCTCCCTTAATACACGAGGTAGGCCTCTCTCCTCCTCCACACATATACCAGCCATTGTACATCTATAGTTAATTAGGCCTCCCTCCCCCCACCAAACACCGTTAGTCGAGCATTGTAGGTAGATATCCATGCCACAGAGACAAACTGCACCTGTCCCCTCTCTCGTTCTAGTAGGCCAGCCATCTATATCTTTGACGTGGGCACACACAAATTCGATGGCACTCTTTATCGACCGCGCGCGCACACACACACATCATCCCTCTCTTCTATTCTATGGACACCTCAAGTCGATGATACCTCCACTCTCTTCTCGTGGATCGCCCCCTCTATATATATATGATATATCCAGGACTCTATTTCACACACATTGCATATGTTACATTTTTTATTGACCCCCCCCCCCCAAAAAACTCTCACGAACCCACACACTATATCTATCTACGTTTGTATCTCTCTCACACAACCCCACATAGGTGGTGTACGTATACAGGAAGAGAATAGGTGCACCGTGCACGTACTCACGCTTCGTGCCCAGCCACACCCGCGCGGGTACACGATGGAGCTCATTTCTGTACGAAATGGCAGCCCACGTGCTAATTTGAACGTGTGTAGCGGTTGTTTACCTACGGAGGTCGTGTACCACGCGTGCACGAAACAAAGTTCGACTTGATGCGTTGGCGTGTTATTTTTAAATAAAGTTATATCGCTCAATGGCACGTACACAGAATATAAAACGATTTTTATGGAGAAAAAGGTAGTCCGCTCCACTATATACAATGGAGCCTCCCTGCCTGGTTTGTCTCTCTTCAGAGTATCTCACACAAGGCTGCGGTGGCCTCTCTCTCTCACCGTTGGTCACTGATCCGGCCGCATCCCGTCCGCCGGCGGAAAGGGAGGAGTGCATCGTTTCTCCGTTCGACGGCGCCGAGGCAGCACGTCCCGATCTGCGGTACACGCCGTTCTCTCTGACCAAGCTCCGGCGCGGTAGGGCCTACGCCACCTGCTCGCTGCCGCAGTATGGGCAGATTCCGCCCGCCGCCGCTCACCTAGTTACATCCCGACGACCTCCAGGTATCCCCTCCGGCCTTGCTCCACTTCCTGTCTTCCCACGTTGCTGCATGTGGATCTTCCATAGTTCTTTGCACAAAACGTAGCTCGTCCGGCGTACTTCCCATATTGCAATCTCGTCCTCACACCGTTTTAGACAAACACAACCGTGTTGTTATCTTCCCTTAGAACAAGGAATATGCTTCTTTTTTGTCGTCGCAACTATCATCAACAATATTTGTCTTTTTACAAATTTCAAATGGGCATATTTTAGAGTGTAGATTCACTCATTTTGCTTGGTACGTGTACTGCCTCCGTTCCTAAATATTTGTCTTTCTAGAGATTTCAACAAGTGACTACATACGGAGCAAAATGAGTGAATCTACACTCTAAAATATGTCTATATACATCCGTATGTAGTAGTCCATTTGCATCTCTAAAAAGACAAATATTTGAGTAGTCACTCGTTGAAATCTCTAGAAAGACAAATACTCCAGAGTATATTTAAGAACCGAGGGATAGCGCACAGCCGCATGGGAGACTCAGACCGGTCGTTGTGCCGCATTAATAGTGAGTAATGAGCAGTCAAATCATAAGCCCCACCTTTCCATCCGTCACTGTTTATAGAGCGCGCTTCAGAAAAAGAGAAAATCTCTGGGACCAAGGCGACTAGCAATCGGCCTGAAAAATAGCATTGGTAGTTATAGCACGGCGTCTATTGCTATAGGAAATAATGCGTACACACATGCATGCAGTGCTTCCACCCCGGGTACACACATGCATGCACTTACTCCACTCCGTAGTACTACATCGAGAGAAAATTGCGGTTACCACGCCCTAATTAATCGAGCATTAAACCAAACGTGTCTAAAGTCTCTCTGGTGGTGGAAATGCATTGAGATAAATGCATCATAATGAAGCGCACCCTTTAAACTATGACGAAGGGAGGAGTAGTATGAAGGTGCAAAACCAAGTACGCGTACGGCCAGTCGGTCAACGCACCTCCTCTTGGCATATCACTGACATGTCGGACCGGAGTGTGAGCAAACCGGTCTCAATTGACGGCAAAATGGCCAACCCGCCGTTCCTTGAGAGAGACGAGGAGCGAGAACACACAGACGGGCTCGCACGGAGGCCAAGATATATTCGAGCATGGTTGATCGATATCATCATTACATGTTGGGCTGCCGTTTTCCGCCCTTCTCCGGAATAAATGTGTACTTTATCAGAGATTAAGAAAAATCAGAGTACAGAGGCTCCACCATGCGGTTCTAGTAGTAGTAGTACTCGTACTACTAAACCTTGCGCTTGGCTCTTCGCCTCTTCGTGAAGTCGAACAATGATGGTACTCCGCATGTTCGGTAATACAGTGTATGCCTCTGGCAATCTGACACCGAATGAACTGATGCATGTCCACCGCCTGGGCGAGGGTACGTTGCATTAGTCAAAAGGCGTAAGCGAGCTTCACCTTGTCCTGCAAGCTTCTCCTCATTCTACGAGTTGACGGGACACACCAACAAGTGGTAGTGCTAGTCCATACTCCCTCCTTTCCGGTTAATATGGCTTAATCTTTTTTTGCGGGTAAATGAGAGAGCTTTATTCATATATAAGCATTCTTAGGACGATCAGCCAAGACACTGGTCACTAGGAAGCGAGGTACCCCGCAAAAAAAGAAGTAGGAAGCGAGGTGTTTCATCAAGCCAGCTCTCGGCCACATTCAAAGTGCAGCAAGCACGATTCGCACAAAGATGCGCCGCAAGGTTTGCTGACCTGTTTACATGCTGAATAACAAAAAAAAGAGGAAATATTACCGAGCGCTCCTATTTGTAATAGGATATGAGCCAGAATTAAGCGAGAATTGTGGCGAGTGTTCCATGCAATCAACTTCCATTATCACATGCGAGAACCCTCGAAGAGAACCAAATGTGTTGAAGATTGCTTTATCACATTTTAAAAATATAATAAGAGTGCAGACGCTCCTCCATCCGGTTCCTAGTACTAGTATAGTAGTACATACCTCTATAGACTATAGTAGTAGTAGTACTAGTACTACTCCCTCCTTCCATCTATATAGGGCCTAATACGTTTTTCGAGGCTAACTTTGACCAAATATTAGAGCAATAATATATGACATGCAACTTACACAAAGCATACCGTTAAATTCGTGTGTGAAATGAGCTTTCAATGATATAATTTTCACATTGTGCATGTCATGTACTATTAATCTTGTTAATAGTCAAAGGCGGACTTAAAAAACGCATTAGGACCTATATAGATGGAAGGAGGGAGTAGTAAACTTTGCGCTTGGCTGTTCGCCTCTTCGGGAAGTGCAACAATAATAGTACTACTAGTATAGTGTATGCTTCTCGCAATCTGACACCGAATTAACTGTTGCACGTCCACCGCCTGAGCGAAGGACAGCTTGCATTAGTCAAAAGTTTCTCCTTGTCCCGCGAGCCACCGCGCGCAAGCTTCTCCCGTCCTGCAAGCTTCTCCTCGTTCGGCAAGTTGACGGGACACAGCAAAGTAATGCTAGTCCATACTGCCTCCTCTCCGGTTAATATGGCTTAACTTCAAACGAGATAAATACACTGTCTGTCACTGTATATTTGTAAAAATACGGTCAGTGGACTTCATAATACGCTCATTGTGCTCAATATATACATTTTTGGGTGTTTATACGGTCACTAGCTCACCCTGGCTGAGTATGTGTGTGCATGCACGTGTAGGTTGAGCACTTGAGCGTGACCGTGTGTGTTCCGTCGTGTGCTCGGACATGCATGCATTAGGGCGTCACACGCGTTTTTGCGTCCATGTGTACGTGTGACTGTTGCATACACGTAGGGGGAGTACGTGTAGGGGCCACTAAAGGAGCAGTCAAATCACACAGTAAGTTAGATGGAAGAAGCAACCATCATTTCACTCTTCAATGACACGTACGCAATATAAAATGGTTGATATGGAGAGAAAAAGAAAACCACTATATACACTAGCACGAGCCTAAGCTACAAGCCTGCTTGCTTGGGTTGCTCTCTTCACAAGCATAGAACGACGGTGGCCACACTGCTGGTCACATATCCGGCCTGATCCCACAGCTGGGGGAAGGGAACAATGTTCTGCGTAGACGTGGTCGACATCGGCGAGGGAGAAAATCCACAGTCGGTGCGTCCCAATCGGGGGTCACCGCGGTATGGGCTGATGTCGCGTCCCAACTGCCCTTCTAGCTATAGCCCGACGTCCGTTTCAAAAATATTAGTGCATGTCAACAAAAATTATACTAGTATCGCTGTTCCGTTTCGAAAAAAAGCATATAAACTGTTACTTCTTACCCAAAGGATCTTTATATCCAACAGACACAAAATATCCATTCGACTGTTCGAAATTACTTTCACTGTTGATCTGATGTCGAGGTAATTGCTGCATCGCCACCAAAACCCACCATCTCTTAAGCTAAAGTAGACCGAGCTAACCCCTATATTAGCATATTACTAAGATAAACAGAAGGCACTGTAGAATCATTTAGGACGTGATCTTGTCAATCTGAATGTGGAGGGACACCAGCTTAGCCCCAGCCAGCAGCTTGGGCGGAACTATGAAGAAGGTCAGCTCCTGCACGGCGACGTCGTCGGGATCCCTGCTGCTTCTCACCTCCATTTCCACCTTGATGGCGTCGGTCCTGCCTTTGGGCTCCCCCGGCGGGCCGTTCGCCCACAGCTTGGCCACGTAGTGCGGCAGTGGGGACGCCCCCGCTTTGATGCAGACGACCGACACGGTGATAGGCGCGCCGATGTCGAGCACGCCGCCGACCAAGAAAAACGTGTGGCCATCCTCCTCCGCGAACAGCAAGAGCCGTGGCTCCAACAGTGGCACTTGCAGCTGGAGCGCCTTACCGTACTGGATCCTGTGCACGGGCATGGGATGCATGGTGCTGATGTGGTGGGAGAGCACCGGCGGCAGGCCTTCGTAGCCGCAGACGAGCACGGGGTATTTGCAGGGCACGAGCGGACACATGCTCTGGTGATCGACGAGCTTGTGGTAAGTGACGTAGAGCCCACAGCCTTCGTGCGGGGACTCCACCCTCACCGAGGAGAGGACGGCATCCACCGCCGTGTTCCGCACGTCGAAGCCACCACCGCGCTCGCACTTCTGGCACTGCCGCTGGTTCCCGGGGCGCTCGACGCGGTAGTCCGCGCAAGCCAGGTGCCTCCCTTGCACTTCACAAATCAATCGAACAACACATCAATCAAGAAACCCGCACCTTGCTCGATCAGCCGAACGGACGAGGTGTACTCGAACCTGATACACTGGAGGCTTCAAGGGGCGGAGGCACAAGGGGCAGTGGAGCAAGGTGAGGTCCATCAAGACCATAGAGAGCTCCATCGTCGGGTCCTGTTCCGTCTGCATGATCTCGCCCTCCTCGTGCACAACCATCTCTTGCTTTATTAGGCCCGGGGCATTACAAAGCTTTACCGTCACATATTCATACTACTTCAAGGTGCATTAAATCAACACATGCAAGTATCAAAAGGAGAGTCACGGCATGCATGCGTTGTAATTAACGCATCGGTAAACGCAAATTATTGAAATATATCGAGTGCAGTGCTTTGATGTGTTGCGTCAACTCATACAAGACCGAGAAGTTTGATTACTACAACGCCCTCTCGCCTTAACCGCACCTGCCTTTGGTTGCATGACAGGTGGGCCACCGACCTGTTGGGCCCACCTGTCATGGACGCAAAGGCAGGAGCAGTAAGTCAATGAAGCTGCGTCCCTCCCTCGCCCATGAGCATGGTGGCTGGGAGGACTAGGAGAAGCTTTCGTTCGCTACACGCTCTCCCTCCCGTACGCGGTGGACATGCAGCAGTTCAATCGGTGTCAGATGACCAGAAGCATACTGTAGTACTCCTCCATTGCAGTAGTACTCCATCGTTGGCCTTGTTTGAATCCACGGGTTAGAGTTAGTTTGGGTTAGTTTGGACTCAACTAACCCAAAAATATCCAAACAGGAGGGTCAGTTTGGGTTAGATGCATCTAACTCATCCAAAAATTCTAACCCACCCAAGAGGTGCTTACTTGGGTTAGTTCTTCTCAAGACCACTAAAAAACACCTTTTTCTCTCGCTCTTCCCGAGGCATATCCCTCCTCACTTCCTCGAAGCTTCTTGTCCTCTCCCTCCCTCCCTCTCGCACTGCCCGTGAAGGTGCCTCGCCGTATCCGCGCTCCATCTAACCCTGCTATCCAAACACCTTTTTGGTTAGAGTTAGTTCAGGGTTAGTTCAGGGTTAGAATCTAACTCTAACCTCTAACTGAGTTAGAGTATCCAAACAGGGCCATTGTTCGACTTCCCGAAGAGGCGAAGAGCCAAGCGCAGCCCGGACGCTCGTGTGGCAGTTTCATGTGTAGAGTAGTCTAGGATAGCTTGTACCGTGCCTATAATCTTAAAATCGTTGGGGTCGGCTCCATGCTATATTCTTTTGATTAAAATAATCTTCTAGCCCTACCTGTCATCCTGGTGATTCTAGTTTGCACGCTCATCTGGTCAAGACAGGAATATATATTTTAATTTATGGTGGGCTAAATGTTAGAGGTTGCAGCAAATGGAGTATTGTACACTGCGGGTCTTTCACCGAAGTTTAGAGGCAACCATGTGGGGCCAGTGCTATGATGTGTCGCGTCAACTCATACAATGAGGAGAAGCTTGATTTTACTACTACATGCCTTCTCCCTCGCCCATGCGCGCGGTGGCTCGGAGACGAGGACGGACTTTTGCTTATAGTACTACAACAAGCTATCCCTCCCGCTCGCGGTGGACGGACATGCAGCAGTGGATTCAATACTGTAGAAGCAGTAGTAGTAACATCATTGTTCGTCTTCTCGAAGAGGCGAAGAGCCAAGTGCAACCCGAGCGTGGCAGTTGCGAACCTTGGAGCACGCATATAGCCAGGCTCTTGCATGAGACAAAATTGCTATGTGAGCCCACTATTGTAGTACTTGCTAGTATAGCCCTGTAAACCAGAAAGGAGTATTTTCCTTTCTAGAGATTTCAACAAGTGACTAGACTACACTGAGACGGAGTACATATGGAGGAAAATGAGTGAATCTACACCGTAAATAAATATGTAGTTCTCTCGTTTTCCTCTCGGCCTTGGTCGCGGTGCACAATATTGAGTATACTAGTACTATCATCTTGAAATTTACGAAGTCACCATAGGCACCTCGTCGTCGATGGGAACGTCTCCTAACACGCGATAGACGCGAGCGGCAGTCACCTCCATAGGTGCTTGAATGCCAAGGAGGGAGAGGGTAGCGGTTCCCGAGACGTTGAACGGTCAATGATGCATCCTCAAATTACTCTACATGCAGAGGGAATTAATTGGAGAAGCAGAATAGAGCCAGCACGATGTGAATGCAACAGAGTTTGGATTCTCATATAAAGGCGCTGCACCACTCCAATCCATCTACTCCTTAGTCTCTGCGCAACACTGCTCACTCCAATCCAAGACCAAGTGACCAGAAGCCAGAAGCACCTATGGAGGCGATGGTCGCGAGCGGCAGTCGGCTGTGCCAAATCATCCAAGGCGCCAGCCTACGGCCCCGCACCGTGCAGCGTTTCCAGACGGTGCTGGCGACCGCCGGCGTCGTAGCCCTTGCTGACGCCGGCTTCGCCTCTCGCATGGACGACATGAAGGTCAAGACCATCCGCAAGTCCGCCGCCGTCAAGAAGCGTGTAGCGAAAGCTCCTACTAATCCTGCCAGCCACCACGCTCATGCGCAAGGGAGGGACGCAGCTTCATTGACTTACTGCTCCTGCCTTTGCGTCTATGACAGGTGGGCCCCATAGGTGGTTGGCCCACCTATCATGCAGCCAAAGGCAGTTGCAGTTAAGGCACCAGAGCTCAGTCCGCGAGGGAGAGGGCGTTGTAGTAATCAAACTTCTCGGTCTTGTATGAGTTGACGCGACACATCAAAGCACTGCACTCGATATAAGTCTTTTTACACATTTCAAATGGACTACTACATACGGATGTATGTAGACATATTTTGCTTCGTATGTAGTCACTTGTTAAAATCTCTAAAAAGACTTATATTTTGAAACGGAGGGAGTACAACGCATGCATGCATGCCGTGACTTCCCTTTTGATACTTGCATGTGTTGATTTGATGCACCTTGCCAAATTTTGACTATAAATTTAACTAACCAAATTTTCATGCATGTCACAAAAAATTACGGGGCTGTTTGGATTGTGACTATGTTTGTCTTATGTTGCCACATTATTTTTCCCACACTTGCCACACTTGCCTAACTTGAGTTGCTCAAATTGTTAGACACACTTTGGCTTGCCTAAGGGAATCTTGCCACACTTTTTGTGCCTATGACATGTGGGGTTCACTGCTAATAAAAAAATTCTTGTCTTAGGTGTGGCTAATAAAAAAGCTTATATTTAGGAACGGAGGGAGTAGAAAATATAAATAATAATGCATGTTGGGGCAACCCACATTTCCGATAATTTTAGCCATGGGCTTGTTCACAATTTTTACGAGGGGGTGGTTGTTCATTTAATGGAGGGACTTGTACCAGACTTGAACGATACAAAGTGCGACCTGGCACACCATAACACCACTTGGAACAAGCGGGTAGCTATCTCAAAAAACAATCAACAACTAAAAACGGCGACCTGGCACGTAGTACACAATTTTAAACGATTGTTTTGATGGAGTGAAAAAGGAAAACTACCCCACTACGTATATATAGGCCGGAGCCTCCGCGCTTGCTTGCTAGGGTTGCTCTATTCACACACTCTCATCCTCTCCAGATGTAAACAAGATAGGGGTGGTAACACTGTCTTTCTCCCTTCAAAAAACACTGTCTTTCTATCCTCACCGCTGGTTACAGATCCGGACGTATCCCCCTCCGCCGGTGAAGGGGAGGAGGGGCAGCGTTTAGTCCGTCGTGGACAGCGAGGGAGGAGACCCACTGCCGTCCGCACCGTTATCTCTGGCCGAGCGCCGGCGCGGGAGGTCCTCCGATCCCTTCGTCGTTGCCCTAGTGTGGGCGGATCCAGCCTCCCGCCGCCCACCTATCCACATCCCGATGACCTTCAGGTATATCTTCCTTTGAAACCGCCTTAGCTCTACTTCCCCAGCTCGCTACATCGCTGCATGTGCATCATTTTCTACCTCTCAGCCCCTCTCGATCGGATGGTCCAACGTCACCTATTTTTTCTTCTTCTATTGTTAGAGGTAAAGCTACTTCATGGAGTCGAATCTTGTACTTGGTTCAAACAAGAAATAAAGTGGGGGTGGGGGAATTTAGTATGTAGTACATCGGACTTGGTACAAACAGGAAGGAAAGGGGGTGAAAGTAGTACAGACTGGTCATCCAACTGGTCTCTTGGTCGAAAGGGGAAATATAGGGGTAACGCTGTACACAGTGGTATGACCAGGACTAGATTTGCTATCCACACATAGGAGTAGGTAGCTAGAGTGAACAAAAATGGGACCAACCCAGATATATTTCTTGGATGTTTGTTTCTCGGGGCAACAAACTATGAATCACCCCTTTATGCCCCTGTTTAGGTACATGGTGTTGGACTGCTGGTGCACCCACTGTCCCATGCCCTTATACCAAATATTTAGCTGTTCTTAATCTAATGCCCCTGATAAAAATGAAGCCATGCCACTATTATAAGCCATGACAAGTTTAGCCAAATGTTTTTTTCCTGTAATTGTTTGAGACTCTAACTGTTTCCTATGTAGCTTTTTGTGCAAACAGGGATATCCATTTCACCTGGTTGCTGTTGTGACCTTTTGGTGCACTGCACAAAACTCTTGTTAAAAGAAGTGACTTTTGTGTTGTTTAACTGGAATGTCAGAATGGAATAGTTGGTTCATTTCGGTGGAACTGCACAAAGGGAGATCTGTGTTCCAATCCTCATCATCCATATTGGCACCATAACCTTCCTTTAGGTAAGAATGATATTTAATGCATGTGTTCATCTCTATTTTGCGACTGCCATGAGAAAATAATGCTATTTTTTACTAGTACACATGTACTCCCTCACTAACAAAACTAATTCTGAAATAGAAGGCCAATCATGTACTTGGTTTCACCAACTGGTGAGGAGAATGAGAAACAGAGCATGAAGAGGAGGAAGAAGAAGAGTAAACATTGCCAAGGCGATCTTGCTGAAGCCAGAGGCCTCAGTCCAGGCCATTCAAGGGCTCCGGCAACGACAACCTTACATGTCAGACGATCCTCCAGGGAGCCCTTCCACTTCTGCTGTCTCACTTAATTAATTAGGAGTACTTAAGTACCACTAATTTATTGCTGCCTAGTTTTCCTGTCGGAGTTAAACAAATCTTTAGTAGCACCCTATGCTGAATCATGTACGTGTGTATGTTTGTCTATGGAGGTGAATCATGTGGTGGAGAAGGGTGGGAATGCTAACTTTACCCATTAAGATAATGAGGGTGCTTCTATTTGTTAGTGTATGTTTCATCAACTAGTCCCACTATTACAGTAATCTCACTCTCTCAATATATGTGCCAACAGGGATGCTCGATTTTGGTGGAACTGCACAAAAACTTTGGGTACTTCATTGCCTCGACATCATCCTTCCTTTCCTATTAGTCGCTAATCTCGGCTTGCATTCTTCCTTTGCTGTCAGTCGCTTGGCTTATCTCGGCTTCCAGTCAAAGGAAATAGTAATTGATATGCTACCTCACACAGATTGGTACTGGTCTTTATCCTGATTATTGTGCTTGTCATATGTATTGGTAATTTGGTATTGTGCTATTGTTTGCCGATTTCATAAAGGAGTAACTTGGAGCCTGAACTCGCAAGCAAATCATTATATCGGGTGATTTCATAAGAACTGCACAAAAAGATCAGATGGACAGGTACTTATGCTGCTGCTATGTACTCCAAAGTTCACTCAGACAAGCATCGATGTTGACAAGAAGAAGTGCCTATATTCATTCGAGTATCAACCGGCGTCAACCAATTGTCAAACTCCAATTATTAGGAGAGTGAATGCCAAAAATATTGCTTGGCGCATAGCCCAGAAAAACACAGTCCAGTCTTTGGTCCCAACTTGTGCCTTTTGGTTATCGGCACATATGGTAGCGAACTATATGGCATGGAGTCTAAAGATTCCAGACAAGTTGGTTGATGCGTATATTCATCTGGCACTTAATCAGTCTGCACGCCAGGGATGCTCCATTTCAGTTGAACTGCACAAAAAATTTGGGTGGTTCATTTTCTCAACCGCCTCCTTTCTCGTCTGCAATGTAGAATTTTGGCGAGATACAGGACCAAGATGAGCCAGTAAACTAGTTGGATGAAAGTAGTGTCCAAGTTGCTCAAACCTCCCTCGGCACGAGGCCACTATTTGAGGATAAACCTACAAGCAAAGTTCAGATTGTCTGTGCTGCCTCTTATGTACTCAAAAGTTTACTCGTACAAGCATTAATTTTAGCAAGAAGTACCTCCGACTGAACACCATTTACTAGTCTGCAATGTAGAATTTTTGCGAGCTACGGGACCAAGATGAGCCAGTAAACTAGTTGGATGAAAGTAGTGGCCAAGTTGCTCAAACCTCCCTCGGCACGAGGCCACTATTTGAGGATAAACCTACAAGCAAAGTTCAGATTGTCTGTGCTGCCTCTTATGTACTCAAAAGTTTACTCGTACAAGCATTAATTTTAGCAAGAAGTACCTCCGACTGAACACCATTTACCAGTCTGTACACTAGGTAATTAAAGTTCGTCCATGGATCATATTGGCTGTGATCTCAATCATTTGGATGCATAAACATACTGAACATGTGTATATCTGAATCTTTTTGTGAACTGTCTATGAATATTGTTGTGTGATCTATCAATCATTTGGATCCATAGACATGCTGAACTTGTGTATATATGAATCTTTTGAGTTGTTGATAGTGAATGTTGGCTATGAATATGAACGTGTCCTGTGAACCTGAGTTTGATATGAATGTTTACCTTTTCTGTTGTGCTGGTGTGTGAACTTGTTAGTATGCCTACTGTGGGGTATGTGACGTGTGGGTGTCAACGGCACACCTTCTTCCCGAGAAGAATTGCACGTGCTTTGTTAGGGTAGCAACGGTGCATCAGCTCTTTTTAATCTTTTTGCTCTGTGTTGCCCCCTCCCCCGCTCAACCCCTGCCGTAATGTTTTTGGCCTCAAAACAAACATAGTACTGCGTTGTTTTGGGGGCTTGATGAAAAATTGAGTGCTGGTTTCTGTAGGTTGGCCCGCCCGGCAAATGGGCTGCTGGTCCAGCACGGACTAGGAGGCTAAAAATACAAGTAATATGGTGCAGAGTCAAGTAAAAAAAGCCATCGAGAGCCATCCACTGAAGAAAAAAAATCGCTCCTGATGTGCTTCTTTAGTCGTGCCGCCGACCCCCTCTATAATCCTGTTCGCTCGGGGATCTGGTATCATTTTTTTCCAGAAGGCGAACAAGTATCAGCTAGGCCTAGGTTTTGTATTTTAACATGCGTAGCCCACGACATACGGTGACAGTGGTTTCAACTTATTTTTGAGGTCCATACTGGCCTATGGGCTTTTTCTTAAAGATCGGCAGCCCAATGTATTTTTTAACCACATTATATATATTTATATTATTACTATTATCGTATATTTTATAGAGACTTATATATACATTATAAAAACATCCCACGTGTTATTAACTTATAAAAGTAAATGTTTAACAGAAGTTGGCAAGGAAAATCCTGGTTGTTTTTGACTCACAGGCAAGGAAAATCCTGGTGATTGCGTACAAAAGCTTGCGAAGATTTTAAGGACCAATGTAATAATAACGCGCTCATTTTTATTTTGAGAAATAACTCGCTAATTTGTTAATTATGTATATAAAAAATGTGCCTCTCCGGTTTATTTTTGATATTAATTGCTCCTTCTAACATAACATTATATATATAACGAGCCCAGCTAATTCGTGTATTTGAAGGAACTGCAAATGGGCTGGGATTTCTTAGATAATATAAATGGGCCGCATTGACATGAAATTATTTGTTCACCCAGCCCAGCAAATGGACTGTACATTCTAGAAAACATGGGTTAAATATATGCCACATTTTTGCAGGCTGACATGTGGGCCAATAGGTCGAAGGCTACGCAGGGCGTTGTCAACTTGGTCGGCATGCACCTTCAATCTCTCGTCTTCTTCCTCCAGCGTCGTCGGGACCGCTTGGTCCGGCCTCCGGCGGCTAGTGGCTTTGCTTAGCACGCATCGCTGCAAAGCGCTACCCCACCGCCGGCCAGGCTATCCCTCCACCCCTCCACACCTCCTGTTATTCTCCACCGACTGCAGCCCCACGCCGCACCAGAACCAGTTATAACCCTTCTCCTCCACTCAATCTGCGACTCCAGTGCCGCGTCTTCCCATCTCCGAGTCGTTCCCGTCCGGGGCCTCGCCGTCGTCCACCACCTCGGTGCGCTCGGTGCGGCGTGGTCAACAAACGAGAGTCCTCGGAAGAGGACTCTACGTGGAGAGCCTGACGGCTGGGACCCACGAGGTCCATGGTCGCACACAAGGAAAGTTCCTCCTTATTAAGCTGAAAAAATGTTTCCTCCACCTGACAGCTAGGACCCACCAGCTGTATCTTTGCACGGAAGGAAGTGCCTCCTTGTTATGCGAAAAAAATTATTCCTCACGTTCACAGCTGGGACCCGTCAGATTTGGTGGCTGACTTGTGGGCCTACTAAGCGGACGTGTACGCAGGGCTTTGTCAACTTAATCAACAAATGATTCTAGCAGCTGGACCATTGGATGTTAATCCAACAGCCGTGCTCCTTCTTCAACCTCTGTTCTTGCTCCTGGCTCCCATGGGCGGCACCGCGGCTATGCTGCCGTGCACCCGAACCAGTCAAGTTTCCCGCTCCTCTCTATCTACGACTCCACTGCCCCGTCTTCCCCATTTCTAGGTTGTTCCGGTCTGGGGCCTCGCCGTCGTTCACCGGCCTTTGGTGCGCTCGGCACGGTGTGGTCAACGTGGTCAACAACCGAGAGTCATCGGAAGATGACTGTACGTGAGAGGCTGACAGTGGGGATGCACCACGCCCATGGACGCATGCATGCAACGGAACGCGGCGTGGTCAACGTGGTCAAGGAACGACTTCCATCGGAAGTGTACTATACGTGGAGAGGCTGACAGCTGGGTCCACAGCCGCAGCAAGGAAGTGCCTCCTTATTACGCGGAAAATAATGATTCCTCCACCTAACAGCAGGGACCCACCGGACGGGCCACCGTATTTTGCAAAAAAAACGTTTCCCCGTGACTGCTGGACCCACTGGACAGGTCACCGTATTTCGTGAAAAAAATGTCCCCCTGCTGTCAGCTCGGACCCACCGGAAGTGCGTCCTTATTACGCACAAAAAAAATGAATACTCCCCCTGCTAGTTCGGACCCACCTTGGTGGGTGGCTGACTTGTGGGCCTACTAAGTTGACGGGGACGGAGGGCTTTGTCAACTTAGTCAATATGAACGATTCTAGCTCCAGTGACCGTACGATGTCCATCCAACGGCCGTAGTGCTTCTTCAACCTCTGGTCTTCTTGCTCCAGCCGCCCAAAGCAGTGCCGGTCATGCCGCATGCACCTGCGTCCCGTGGTCGGCTGTGCTGTCGTGGAGGCCTCACCGCCCCCTACTATTCCCACCGCTGGCCAGGCCCTGCGGCGATGGCAGCCTCACACCGCAGCCGAACCAGTGAACCCTCGTACTCCTCTCCGCGCGGGCTTCCACTGCCGCGTCTTCCCCGGCTCCGCGTCGTCCCCTTCCTAGGCCTCGCCGTTGTCCACCGGCTGGTGCTCTCGGCGCGGCGTGGTCAACGTGGTCAAGGAACAGCCTCCATCAGACATGGATTGTACGTGGAGAGGCTGACAGCTGGGTCCACGGCCGCAGCAAGGAAGTGCCTCCTTATTACGTGCAAAACAATTATTCCTCCACCTGACAGCGGGGACCCACCGGACGGGCCACCGTGTTTCGCGAAAAAAAACATTTCCCCCTGACTGCTGGGACCCACCAGCTACATCTTCGCACGCAAGGAAGTGCGTCCGGGCAAAAAAAATGATTCGCCCCCCTGACTGCTGGGACCCACCAGCTACATCTTCGCATGCAAGGAAGTGCCTGACAGTCGGGACCCACCTGGTCGAAGCGTACGTAGCGTTGTCATTCTGGTCGCGAACGTGTATGTACATACTAGTCGATGTAGAGGCGCGCACGTGTCGTAGTAGAGGCGCGCACGTAGCATGTACACGTACGTACAGCGGCCAGTGTGCAAGAAAGAAAATACGGCCACGTACGTACATACGAGCAGGGTCTCGAACGCCTACTCGCGCATACGTACGGCCAGGGCTCGTGTACATGGCTGGGTCGGAACGGATAAACTACGTCGTCGTCATGTTCATGGGGAGGCAACGGAATGCGTCGTGTTCATCGGGAGGCAACGGAACGCGTGGGAGCCAACCGGCTTGGACGGAACAGCCGATGGAAACGAGGCCTGGCGTACCGCAGAATGGAGGAAACGGCCTTGTGTTCGACTGGCCATGTTCGAAACAGGATCCTGTTCATCGGGAGGGGTCTAGCGTACCGCAAAACGGAGGAAACGGACCTCATACAGTCGAAACGGGGGTCCTGTTGATCGGGAGGGGTGTGGCGTACCGCAAAACGGTGGAAACTGACTTGTGTTGGAGCGCTACGGTCGAAACGGGGGTCCTGTTCATCGGGAGGGGTGTGGCGTACCGCAAAACGGGACTCCACGGGATACTGTTCATCTCCACCGTCGACCCCTCTAGCCTCCACGGGCTACTGTTCATCCACCGTCGACCTCCTCCAGCCTCCACCAGCGACTGTTCATCCACGGGCTCCTGTTCATCCAGCCTCCACCGGGCGCTAATCCACCGGCTACTGTTCAACCAGCCCTCTCCACGGGCTCCTGTTCAACCACCCCTCCACGGGCTACTGTTCATCCAGCCCTCCACCGTCTACTGTTCATCCAGCCCTCACGGGGTGGTCCTGTTCATCCTGCCCTCCACGGGGTCCTGTTCATCCAGCCCCAACCGGCTCGATCGATCGGGGTCCTGTTCATCCAGAGGCAACACCACGGGGTACTGTTCATCCACCCCCACCGGGAACTGTTCATCCAAACCCCCAGCAACGCTCACTGTTCATCCAGAGGCAGCATCGACCGACTTCAGTTAGTAGCAGTAGCGAAGGAATCGCTCGATCGGGTTCAGTTAACAGCCATCGATCGATCGCTCGGGTTCAGTAACACGTAGCCTGCAGTGCAATCGCTCGGGTTCAGTTAGAGCCCAACGCCTCGCTTGAGTTCAGTTAGAGCCCAACTCTTCGGACCCACGCGCGTGCGTGTGCGAGAGAAACGCGCATCGCTCGGCCCCGACCACCCACCATAACCGGGAACACCCCGATATTTTCCTCGCCCTCGCTTCTACCATGTTTTTTTCCGTCATGGACGGCCCAAAGAATGTCATGCAGCTGCGTCTCCGGCCGCCTAGGAAGAAAAGCCCATTTTCTGTCATGATTCTTTGTCATAGAAGTAGGACCCCACCACATCTATGATGATACCGGGTTTTGTCACACTTATCGTCATAGAAGTGTCATAAGTATGACAGAATAAAATTTCGTTCAGCCCAAAATGTCACGGATGTGTCTTTTTTTTGTAGTGTATGTCCATGGCTTGCGCTCATATATTGCATAAAAGTTGAAAGAGTTTGAAAAGGCTAAGTATGAAACAATTTCTTGGCTTGTCATCGGGGTTGTGCATGATGGGAGCATTTTGTGTGACGAAAATGAAGCATGGCCTATGTTATTTTGATAAGACATAATTGCTTGGTTAGCATGCTTGAAGTATTACTATTTTTATGTCAATATTAAAACTTTGTCTAGAATCTTTTGGATCTAAACATTCATGCCACAATAAAGAGAATTACATTGAAAAATTATGTTAGGTAGCATTCCACATCAAAAAATCTGTTTTATCATTTACCTACTCGAGGACGAGCAGGAATTAAGCTTGGGGATGCTTGATACGTCTCCAACGTATCTATAATTTTTTATTGTTCCATGCTATTATATTATCTGTTTTGGATGTTTAATGGGCTTTATTACGCTCTTTTATATTTTTTTTGGGACTAACCTATTAACCGAAGGTCCAGTGCAAACTGCTGTTTTTTTTGCCTATTTCAGTGTTCCGCAGAAAAGGAATATCAAACGAAACGAAACCTTCGCGAGGATCTTTTTTGGAACAAACGCAATCCAGGAGACTTGGAGTGGAAGTCAAGGAAGCAACGAGGCAGCCACGAGGCAGGAGGGCGCGCCCAGGGGGTAGGCGCGCCCCCACCCTTGTGGGCCCCTCGTAGCTCCACTGACCTACTTCTTTCACCTATATATACTCTTATACCCTGAAAACATCCAGGAGATCCACGAAACCACTTTTCCACCGCCGCAACCTTCTGTTCCAGTGAGATCCCATCTTGGGGCCTTTTCCGGTGATCTGCCGGAGGGGGATTCGATCACGGAGGGCTTCTACATCAACACCATAGCCTCTCCGATGATGTGTGAGTAGTTTACCACAGACCTTCGGGTCCATAGTTATTATCTAGATGGCTTCTTCTCTCTCTTTGGATCTCAATACAAAGTTCTCCTCGATCTTCTTGGAGATCTATTCTATGTAATACTCTTTTGCGGTGTGTTTGCCGAGATCCGATGAATTGTGGGTTTATGAACTTGATTATCTATGAATATTATTTGGTTCTTCTCTGAATTCTTATATGCATGATTTGATATCTTTGCAAGTCTCTTCGAATTATCGGTTTAGTTTGGCCTACTAGATTGATCTTTCTTGCAATGGGAGAAGTGCTTAGCTTTGGGTTCAATCTTGCGGTGCTCGATCCCAGTGACAGAAAGGGAAACGACACGTATTGTATTGTTGCCATCGAGGATAAAAAGATGGGGTTCATATCATATTGCTTGCGTATATCCCTCTACATCATGTCATCTTGCCTAATGCGTTACTCCATTCTTATGAACATAATACTCTAGATGCATGCTGGATAGCGGTCGATGTGTGGAGTAATAGTAGTAGATGCAGAATCGTTTCAATCTATTTGACACGGACGTGATGCCTATATTCATGATCATTGCCTTAGATATCATCATAACTATGCACTTTTCTATCAATTGCTCGGCAGTAATTTGTTCACCCACCGTAATACATGCTATCTTGAGAGAAGCCACTAGTGAAACCTATGGCCCCCGGGTCTACTTTATATCATATAAGTTTCCGATCTATAATTCCAGTTTACTAGTAATTTTGTAATCTTTACTTTCCTATGTATACAACAAAAATACCAAAAATATTTATCTTACTATCTTTATCAGATCTCACTTTTGCAAGTGGTCGTGAAGGGATTGACAACCCTTTATCGCGTTGGTTGCAAGGTTCTTGATTGTCTGTGCAGTTACTAGGCGATTTGCGTGTAGTCTCCTACTGGATTGAAACCTTGGTTCTAAAAAACTAAGGGAAGTACTTACGCTACTTTGCTGCATCACCCTTTCCTCTTCAAGGGAAAACCAACGCAAGCTCAAGAGGTAGCAAGAAGGATTTCTGGCGCTGTTGCCGGGGAGATCTACGCACAAGTCAAGACATACCAAGTACCCATCACAAACTCTTATCCCTCGCATTACATTATTTGCCAATTGCCTCTCGTTTTCCTGTCCCCCACTTCACCCTTGCCGTTTTATTCGCCCTTTTCCGTCCGCTTCTTTCCGCTTGCTTCTTGTTTGCTTGTGTGTTGGATTGATTGTTTGTCACGATGGCTCTAGACAATACTAAATTGTGTAAATTTTCCAATACCAACAACAATGATTTTATTAGCACTCTGATTGCTCCTATTACCAATGCTGAATCTTGTGAAATTAATGCCGCTTTGTTGAATCTTGTCATGAAAGATCAATTTTCTGGCCTTCGTAGTGAAGATGCCGCTACCCCTCTAAACAACTTTGTTAATTTGTGCGATATGCAAAAGAAGAAAGATGTGGATAATGATATTGTTAAATTGAAGCTATTTCCATTTTTGCTTAGAGATCGTGCTAAAACTTGGTTCTCTTCTTTGCCTAAAAATAGTATTGATTCATGGAATAAGTGCAAAGATGCTTTTATCTCCAAGTATTTTCCTCCCGCTAAGATCATCTCTCTTAGAAACGATATTATGAAAATTAAGCAACTTGATCATGAGCATGTTGCACAAGCTTGGGAGAGGATGAAACTAATGATACGTAATTGCCCTACACATGGTTTGAATTTATGGATGATTATACAATTTTTATGCCGGATTGAATTTTGCTTCTAGAAATCTTTTAGATTCGGCCGCGGGAGGCACCTTTATGGAAATCACTTTAGGAGAAGATACTAAACTCCTAGATAATATTATGGTTAATTATTCTCAATGGCATACCGAAAGATCTACTAGTAAAAAGGTTCATGCGATAGAAGAGATTAATGTTTTGAGTGGAAAGATGGATGAACTTATGAAATTGTTTGCTAATAAGAGTGTTTCTTCTGATCCTAATGATATGCCTTTGTCTACTTTGATTGAGAATAATAATGAATCTATGGATGTAAATTTTGTTTGTAGGAACAATTTTGGTAACAGCGCGTATAGAGCAAACTTTAATTCTAGGCCATTCCCTAGTAATTCCTCTAATAATTATGGTAATTCCTACAACAACTCTTATGGAAATTTTAATAAGATGCCTTCTGATTTTGAGACTAGTGTTAGAGAATTTATGAATTCGCAAAAGAATTTCAATGCTTTGCTTGAAGAAAAATTGTCTAAGATTGATGAGTTGGCTAGGAACGTGGATAGAATTTCTCTTGATGTTGATTCTTTGAAACTTAGAGCTATTCCACCTAAGCATGATATCAACGAGTCCCTCAAAGCTATGAGAATTTCCATTGATGAGTGCAAAGAAAGAACCGCTAGGATGCGTGCTAAAAAAGATTGCTTTGTGAAAGAGTGTTCTTCTAGTTTTGATGATAACAATAATGAAGATCTAAAAGTGATTGATGTGTCTCCTATTAAATCTTTGTTTTCCAATATGAATCTTGATAAAGATGGGACTGGAGATGACTCAACTTTAGTTAAAAGGCATCTCAATGATTCGAAGTTTTTAGATCTTGATGCAAAGATTGGTAAAAGTGGGATTGAAGATGTCAAAACTTTTCATAGCAATGAACCCACTATTTTGGATTTCAAGGAATTTAATTATGATAATTGTTCTTTGATAGATTGTATTTCCTTGTTGCAATCCGTGTTAAATTCTCTCATGCTTATAATCAAAATAAAGCTTTTACCAAACATATCGTTGATGCTTTAATGCAATCCTATGAAGAAAAGCTTGAATTAGAAGTTTCTATCCCTAGAAAACTTTATGATGAGTGGGAACCTACTATTGAAATTAAGATTACAAATCATGAATGCTATGCTTTATGTGATTTGGGTGCTAGTGTTTCCATGATTCCAAAAACTTTGTGTGATGTGCTAGGTTTCCATCAATTTGATGATTGTTCTTTAAATTTGCATCTCGCGGATTCCACCATTAAGAAACCTATGGGAAGGATTAATGATGTTCTTATTGTTGAAAACAGGAATTATGTGCCCATATATTTTATTTTCCTTGATATAGATTGCAATCCTACATGTCCTATTATTCTTGGTAAACCTTTCCTTAGAACGGTTGGTGCAATTATTGATATGAAAGAAGGAAATATTAGATTCCAATTTCCATTAAGGAAAGGCATGGAACACTTTCTTAGGAATAAAATTAAATTACCTTATGAATCTATTATGAGAGCCACTTATGGATTGCATACCAAAGATGACAATACCTAGATCTGTTCTTGTTTTTTATGCCTAGCTAGGGGCGTTAAACGATAGCGCTTGTTGGGAGGCAACCCAATTTTATTTTTGTTCCTTGCCTTTTGTTTTTGTTTAGTAATAAACAATTCATCTAGCTTCTGTTTAGATGTGGTTTTATGTTTTAATTAGTGTTTGTGCCAAGTAGAACCAATAGGATCTTCTTGGGTGATAGTTCTTTGATCTTGCTGAAAAAGACAGAAACTTTGCCCTCACGGATATAATTGTTAAAATTCACTAGAACGTGATAAAATACCAATTATTTTTGCAGTAGATCAATATACAAATTATACAGGTTTTCCTTGTTTTTCAGAATGTTTGGAGTTCCAGAAGTATTCGAACAATTCAGATTTCTACAGACTGTTCTGTTTTTGACAGATTCTGTTTTTCGTGTGTTGTTTGCTTATTTTGATGAATCTATGGCTAGTATCGGGGGGTATGAACCATAGAGAAGTTGGAATACAGTAGGTTTAACACCAATATAAATAAATAATGAGTTCATTACAGTACCTTATGGTGGTGATTTGTTTTCTTACACTAACGGAGCTCATGAGATTTTCTGCTTAAGTTTTGTGTTGTGAAGTTTTCAAGTTTTTGGGTAAGATTTGATGGATTATGGAATAAGGAGTGGCAAGAGCCTAAGATTGGGGATTACCAAGGCACCCCAAGGTAAAATTCAAGGACAACCAAAAGCCTAAGCTTGGGGATGCCCCGAAAGGCATCTCCTCTTTCGTCTTCGTCTATCGGTAACTTTACTTGGGGCTACATTTTTATTCACCACATGATATGTGTTTTTCTTGGAGCGTCTTGTATGATTTGAGCATTTCCTTTTTAGTTTACTACAATAATCCTTGCTGTACACACCTTTTGGGAGAGACACACATGAATCGGAATTTATTAGAATACTCTATGTGCTTCACTTATATCTTTTGAGCTAGATAAATTTTGCTCTAGTGCTTCACTTATACCTTTTTAGAGCACGGTCGTGATTTTATTTAATAGAACTTATTGATGTCTCATGCTTCACTTATATTATTTTGAGAGTCTTTTAGAACAGCACGGTAATTTGCTTTGGCTATAAAATTAGTCTTAATATGATAGGCATCCAAGATGGGTATGATAAAAACATTCATATAGAGTGCATTAAATACTATGATAAATTTTATACTTGATAGTTGTTTTGAGATATAAAGGTGGTAATGTTAGAGTCATGCTAGTTGGGTAATTGTGGAATTGAGAAATACTTGTGTTCAAGATTGCAAGTCCCGTAGCATGCACGTATGGTAAACGGTGTGTGACAAATTTGAAGCATGGGGTGTTCTTTGATTGCTTTCCTTATGAGTGGTGGTCGGGGATGAGCGATGGTCTTTTCCTACCAATCTATCCCTCTAGGAGCAGGCGTGTAGTGCTTAGTTTTGATGACTTGTAGATTTTTGCAATAAGTATGTGAGTTCTTTATGACTAATGCTGAGTCCATGGATTATACGCACTCTCACCCTTCCATCATTGCTAGCCTCTTCGGTACCGTGCATTGCCATTTCTCACCTTAAGAGTTGGTGCAAACTTCGCCGGTGCATCCAAACCCCGTGATATGATATGCTCTATCACACATAAGCCTCCTTATATCTTCCTCAAAACAGCCACCATACCTACCTATTATGGCATTTCCATAGCCATTCCGAGATATATTGCCATGCAACTTTCCACCATTCCGTTTATTATGACACGCTCCATCACTGTCATATTGCTTTGCATGATCATGTAGTCGACATCGTATTTGTGGCAAAGCCACCTTCATAATTCTTTCATACATGTCGCTCTTGGTTCATTGCATATCCCGGTACACCACCGAAGGCATTCACATAGAGTCATATTTTGTTCTAAGTATCGAGTTGTAATTCTTGAGTAGTAAATAAATAGAAGTGTGATGATTTTCATTATTAGAGCATTGTCCCATGTGAGGAAAGGATGATGGAGACTATGATTCCCCCACAAGTCGGGATGAGTCTCCGGACGAAAAAATATAAAAAAGAAAGAGGCCAAAGAAGCCCAAATAAAAAAGAGGCCAAAGAGGCCCAAATAAAAAATATAATAAAAAATGAGAGAAAAAGAGAGAAGGGACAATGTTACTATCCTTTTCCACACTTGTGCTTCAAAATAGCACCATGATCTTCATGATAGAGAGTTTCTTATCTTATCACTTTCATATACTAGTGGGAATTTTTCATTATAGAACTTGGCTTGTATATTCCAATGATGGGCTTCCTCAAAATGCACTAGGTCTTCGTGAGCAAGCAAGTTGGATGCACACCCACTTAGTTTCTTTTGATGAGCTTTCATATATTTATAGCTCTAGTGCATCCGTTGCATGGCAATCCCTACTCCTCGAATTGACATCAATTGATGGGCATCTCCATAGCCCGTTGATTAGCTGCGTCAATGTGAGACTTTCTCCTTCTTTGTCTTCTCACATAACCCCCATCATCATATGCTATTCCACCCATAATGCTATGTCCATGGCTTGCGCTCATATATTGCGTAAAAGTTGAAAGAGTTTGAAAAGGCTAAGTATGAAACAATTGCTTGGCTTGTCATTGGGGTTGTGCATGATGGGAGCATTTTGTGTGACGAAAATGAAGCATGGCCAAACTATATGATTTTGTAGGGATACGCTTTCTTTGGCTATGTTATTTTGATAAGACATAATTGCTTGGTTAGCATACTTGAAGTATTACTATTTTTATGTCAATATTAAAACTTTGTCTAGAATCTTTTGGATCTAAACATTCATGCCACAATAAAGAGAATTACATTGAAAAATTATGTTAGCTAGCATTCCACATCAAAAATTATGTTTTATCATTTACCTACTCGAGGACGAGCAGGAATTAAGCTTAGGGATGCTTGATACGTCTCCAACGTATCTATAATTTTTTATTGTTCCATGCTATTATATTATCTGTTTTGGATGTTTAATGGGCTTTATTATGCTCTTTTATATTATTTTTGGGACTAACCTATTAACCAAAGGCCCAGTGCAAATTGCTGTTCTTTGCCTATTTCAGTGTTTCGCAGAAAAGGAATATCAAACGGAATCCAAACGGAACGAAACCTTCGCGAGGATCTTTTTTGGAACAAACGCAATCCAGGAGACTTGGAGTGGAAGTCAAGGAAGCAACGAGGCAGCCACGAGGCAAGAGGGCGCGCCCCCACCCTCATGGGCCGCTCGTAGCTCCACTGACCTACTTCTTTCACCTATATATACTCTTATACCCTGAAAACATCCAGGAGAGCCACGAAACCACTTTTCCACCACCGCAACCTTCTGTACCCGTGAGATCCCATCTTGGGGCCTTTTTCGGTGATCTGCCAGAGGGGGATTTGATCACGGAGGGCTTCTACATCAACACGATAGCCTCTCTGATGATGTGTGAGTAGTTTACCACAGACCTTTGGGTCCATAGTTACTAGCTAGATGGCTTCTTCTCTCTCTTTGGATCTCAATACAAAGTTCTCCTCGATCTTCTTGGAGATCTATTCTATGTAATACTCTTTTGCGGTGTGTTTGCCGAGATCCGATGAATTGTGGGTTTATGAACTTGATTATCTATGAATATTATTTGGTTCTTCTCTGAATTCTTATATGCATGATTTTATATCTTTGCAAGTCTCTTTGAATTATCGGTCTAGTTTGGCCTACTAGATTGATCTTTCTTCCAATGGAAGAAGTGCTTAGCTTTGGGTTCAATCTTGCGGTGCTCGATCCCAGTGACAGAAAGGGAAACGACATGTCCTGTATTGTTGCCATCGAGGATAAAAAGATGAGGTTTATATCATATTGCTTGAGTTTATCCCTCTACATCATGTCATCTTGCCTAATGCGTTACTCCGTTCTTATGATGTCACATCCTAGCTAGTTCATGCATTAGAGTGTTGCATCATGTCTACTTTTCACAGAAAGTTGAAATGGGGATGACAGGAACCCCCAGCACCCCCCTGAACACTACTAGGGTTTACTAAAATCCTTTTCAATTAACTTGAAATGCCCTTCATAAATGTTCACCATCTTTGGTCCTAGCTAAACCCTCTGCCAAAAATGGTTTCTTATTTTTAGAGGCTATTCTGGATTTTTGCACCAAGCCATAAGTATTTGCATTTGGGCAATTTAAATCCTATAAATATTTTAAAATGCCCAAATAATCTTGAAGGTATTTTTAGGCTGTTGAGAATATTTTCAAATGCGCCTCTGAATATTTTCAGGTTTTTTCCTAAATGGAATAGTATTTCTACTATTTCAAAACACAGAACACAAACAAATAAAAAGAAAAACAGAAAGCAGAGAGAGAATCTTACCTGGCAGCCCACTGGCCGGCCCAGCACTGTGCTGGCCCGCGCCAGTTAGCTGCTTCCTCCCGCCAGAGCAGGCAGAGAGGTGACGCCGGCTTGCGCGAGCTCGCCACGGCACCACCTGCTTGCCGCTTCGCCCGTGGACGAGCTGGACGACCCCCACGTCGCGGCCCCGAGCCCCTGGACACCTCCATTCGCCCCTTCCACCTCTCCCTCGCCTCCCTCCACCATGGTCGACGCAGCCGCTGCCACCTCGCCGACGTAGCCATAGCCACCGCCGTCTCTGCGTCACCTGACCGTGTCCAGCAGCTCCGCCATCGCCTTCTCCTTCGAGCAGGTCGGGCCCCGAGTGCTCGCATGCCCCGAAGCCACTGCTCCGACCTCGCCTTCACCGCCCACCGCCGGAGATCCCCTTTGCCGTCACCACCGCAGCAGTTCGTCCCCGACAGCGCCGCCTAGCTCATCGTCCTTGCCGTGAGCTTCTGCCCCTTCCCCTTCTTCTCATTCTTGCTGCCGCCCTTTGCCTCGACCGCAACAAGCAGCACCGCACGCGCCGCCGCCGAGCTCGTCGCCGACGATGCTCCGGCCACCCAACGGGCACGCCACCATGCCCAACGAGTTCACCTCGTCACGTAGACCATGTAGGACCTGGCCTTGAGCCTCCAAGAGCACCACAACGATGGGTCCGACCTCACCCGTACCCCGGCAGCCGCACAGCTCGTCGCCGGTGTCATTTCCGGCGACCCCGAGCTTCACCTTCACCACCAATCGACGCAGGTTGCTCCCAGCTACGCGTAGGTACCCTCCGTCGCCCCTTTGGTCGCCGGAGGAGGAATCCCGCAGCCTCCGCCGCGTCTGGACGTCGCCGGCGGCTAAACGCCAGCGAGTCAGCATGGTTTGACCACGGGTTTGACTCCCCAGAGTCACTGACAGTGGGGCCCGCCTGCTAATTAACCTGAATTAGAGTTAAATTAATTCTAATTAGTTTAGCTAACTAACAGTGACACTGACACAGGGGAGCCATACGTCAGGTTTGACCTGGACTGCCCCGTTGACCGCTGACGTCATCATGACACACCGCTGACGTAATAAACAATTTGATTACTGAAATTATTTCTATACAGGAAATTCCAGAAAATATCACAAACATCAAAAAATCATAGAAAATAATCTATAGCTCAGAATGGAAAGATTTATATATGACAAATGATCAGAAAAATCCATTCTATCCATCTGTACTAGTTTCATGCATGTTTAAGCAAATTAACCTGCTGTTTAATGCAGAACAAGATAAAGCACTAATAAGGGCCATTTATGAACTTGGAATTTGAATCTTTGATTCAAAATAGTCCAAACCCATCTGGTCTTAGTTGCATTAGCCCAATACATCCATTTTGCCATGTCTCATGCATGCATCATATTGTTGCACTTTGCTTGGTGTTGATTGTGCTTCGATGTGTTCTTCGTGGTAGGTTCTGCCTCCGAGGATATTCACGAGTATCCAACTGAAGGGCAGTATTCCACCACAACTCCGTCAGGCAAGCAACCCATTGATCATTTCGATACAAACCCATCTTCTCGCTTCTGCTCTCATTTACTGCATTAAGACAACGCGATTCAAACTGCTGTGTGTTGCGGTAGTTGAACCCACTTTCCTTTGCATGACCTGTCATTGCCACAGTAACTAGATGAAACCCACTAGCATGTGTAGGAGTTGATTGAGCCATGTTGTGTTCCTACAATGCTATGCTTGCTACGCTAAGAGTCGTGTCAGGTCTGGCTCATCAGGGTGGTGAACTAGAGTGAAAGCATGTGTCGGTAATGAGAGTGAGGTGTTGAATACGTTTTGGTAAAGGTATCGATGAGAGGCCATGTAGGAGTACATGGTGGGTTGTTTCATTGAGACCGTCCCTAAGAACTGAGATCTGTATGCGTGATTTAAGATTCAGCTACTACCACGCATTGGGCCCGAAACCAATGGACCCCCTCGGCTTCTTAATCACCCTTGTCCTCTGTCCAGGAGTTGCACGTAGTTTCTAGTGTTTGTAGTAAGCTAGAGGCCGTGGACAGCGCTGACCCGAGGGGTGGGCTGTGATGCGGTAGGCTCGTGGCCCGGTGTACCGAGTCGCCCGTTTGGTGTCTCGGGAACCCTGCACACATCGTTCGGGGCCGTATGTGGAAACCTTGGCCGGACTCCCTGCGGATGGAACCTGAATAGGCGATAAACCTGGACTAGAGACTCGAGTGTTTAGGTAGGCTGTGGCCGACACCCACGTTGGGCTTCCGCTTGAAGGTTGCCGAGTACATGTCGTGTAACGACGGTAAGTGGTGAGAGCGTGTGTGACGAAGTACACCCCTGCAGGGTATGAAACTATTCGAATAGCCGCGTCCGCGGTAAAGGACTACTTGGTCGCTTATGCAGTTCATAGACAAGTAAATGGATACTACTAAAAGCCTCAAGATAAGTGTGAGTACCGCGGATGGCTCTCTCGTGGGATGACGGGGGGAGGATCCACGGTGGAGTATTGAGATGGTGATTAGTGGACTCGTGTGCGAAAACTATTTTACAAGTGGTGTCTCGTAGGATAGCTTAGCCAAGAGTCAAAGGTGGCTTGCTGCAATAACTCCACCACCTTCTTGAGAATGTACATGTATAGTAGGATCTGTTGTAAGACTTGCTGAGTACCTTTGTACCCATGTTGCTTCAATTACTGTTTTCAGACGACAACACCGCCCCTTCCGATGGGTTCTATGTAGATCTCGACGATGACGAGTGACTTGCCACCCAGGTGGTGATCTAAGCTTGTGAAGGGCCTACGTAGATAGACAGGCTTCGTCAAGCCTTCTTTCTTTCTAGTGTCTGTACCCAGACAAGTTGCTTCTGCATGTGCTTGTATGATTGTATGACTTGAGTGTCGGGTCATGTGACCCCTATCTGTATGAACATGTTATGTATGGCTCTCCGGAGCCCTTTAAATAAAGTACTTTGAGTTGTAGAGTTTTGTTGTGATGCCATGTTGTATTTACACATATCGAGCATATTGTGTGTATGATTGAAATTCTTGGTATGTGTGGGATCCGACAATCTAGTTGTTTATCCTTGGCAGCCTCTCTTATGGGGAAATGTAGTCTAGTGCCTCCTTGAGCCATAGTAGTCCGCTACAGCCCGGTTCACCGGAGTCCTGCTAGCCCAGCACTACTGCTCTGGACACTTGACTGGCCGGCATGTGTTTCACATCGTTCCTGTGTCTGTCCCTTCGGAGAAATGTCACGCGGTGACATCCGGAGTACTGCCTAGCCTGCTACAGCCCGGGTTCCCGGAGTCCTGTTAGCCCAGTGCTACAGCCCGGATTCACACGCTGCTGACCGACACGTTCGATGTTGATTCATGTATGCCTGTCCCCATACGTTAGTGCCGCTTTGGGTTCACGACTAGCCATGTCGGCCCGGGTTCTCTGTCATATGGATGCTAGCGACATAGTCATATACATGAGCCAAAAGGCGCAAACGGTCCCGGGCCATGGTAAGGCGACACCCGTGGGAGTACCGTGCGTGAGGCCGCAAAGTGATATGAGGTGTTACAGGCTAGATCGGTGTGACTTAGAATCGGTGTCCTGACAGCATTGGCATCAGAGCCGGACTGCCTGTAGGTGCGTTAAGCCAAACTGGTCGATGTCGAGTCTAGAAATGCTTTAGTTATATGTAGGGGGATTGATTGTGGGAGGGAACGTAAGGCGCTTTTACTCCTTTACCTTATGCCCTCCGATCTGAGTCATTCTCTTCTCATTCTACGTGGGTTAAGGACTAGGCTCTCTTCTCTCTATCAGGTTCACGTGTTACTAATCCGTAGTAACTTATAGGATTGTTGGTTCCATGCTTCAGTTCAGTTTCTACTACCTTTAGTATGTTGTCGGTTGAACCAGAACCTTGATATGATGTTGTTGAGTGGTTTTGCAAACTGTTGCGAATGTCTCAAATCTTTTTCCGAGCATTTACAGCCGTTATGCTGTCCGAATTCTCCTAGAAATTCTAATGCCTTTGCATTATTTTGTGCTTTCAGATGGCCACCCGTTCCCAGAATCAAGTGGTTCGTCTGACTCGGTGCCTCGATGTACCTGGTCACACGGCCATGCTGGTCCGAGTGATGGTTGAGACAGGCTATCGATGGTATCCCGAGTATACCGTCGAGGAGCAGTTTCGAGACTTTAATCAAAGTCAATATCTTTGCACAGTCAGGATTCACCCTTCCTATCCTGGATCCACTGAACCCCTCCATTGCTCTTATGGACTTGGGGTTACCATCGAGATGTCCGTGCAGGACGCAGCTTACTCGATGATGACTATCATACGAGCCAGAACTGCCTTGCTTCAGAACACAGACTTCCGCTATATGCCAGCATCACTCCCTGGGGCACAAGGGTACTATCAGGCTATTTACTGTGATCCTACCCATGAGGATTCACTACTCCGCACCACCACCGAGATGCTTGAGGACAAGGACCGTGAGAATCGTGCCTTGCGAATGGAGCTCTTTAATGCTCGTTCTGATCACTGGGCCACTCTGACACGGTTTGCACCTGCCGTGCAGGCTGGGTATATGGACATGAGGGACTTGTACACCGTGCGGTCTGGTCTGCCAGATTGTATGGAATGGCGTGATGTAGGAGGCATCCCCCTCCTCGTGGACCCCGTCTGCCACCGTTTGTTGGACCAAGGCCACACTCGAGTCCTTATGGACCGCAAGATCCATAGGACTGACTGTTTCCAGATGATCATGTTCAGCTCCCAGGACATGGTGGTGATTTCTATGAAGATTACTACGGAGACGTCTGAGTTGGTAGTAGTTTCACTAGTATTGTAACAGTTGTATTCCCCACAGTCCTGCGTGTCTTGTGGGATACGACTTGGTGTGTATCGCGTTTCGGAGGTGTAGAAAAATAATGTATAGGAGCTTGGAATGCCTCTGATGAGATGTATCGTCTTTCATCGTAGCTGTACTCCAGCCTGGACTTGTACTAAACTATGTATGGTGTGTATGACCGTTGGTATATGTATGTCAATTGCTATATTACCATGTCATACTGATGATCATCTCTGCATTCCGTGTTATCCATTACATTCCGTATTTCCCTGCCAAGATTTAGCCATCCTTGTCTAAACCGTTGTCTTGTTTCTCCTAGGATGGTCAACACCCGCAACAACCCTGCTGTCCAGGCGCAGGGTGAAGCCAATGCAGTTAGGGTGGAGAATCTGCCTCAACCGCCTTCTCTGGCCGAAGTCATGCTGGAGGCGGAAAGAAACAAGCGTGAGACTAACCGCTTGCTAGAGCGAATTGAGCAGAATACGGCACGCCATCAGAGGAACGACTTGGTGTCCATCAATGACTTTATCAAGTTGTACCCACCGAAGTTTAACCATTCCATCGAGAGGCAGATTCTCCTCGATGCGGATGATTGGCTTCACAGCATCACCCATAAGCTACGTTCTGCCAACGTAGCCGAAGCTGATAAGGTTACCTACGCTGCCTATCACCTCGAAGGCCCTGCTAGCCTTTGGTGGGAAAACTTTGAGGCTATGCGCCCAGCCGGCCAAATCACTACTTGGGATGAATTCAGTGAGGCTTTCCGTGAGCATCACATTCCGGAGGGTCTCATAGATCGTAAGCGGGAAGAATTCTGCAACTTCACCCAAGGCAGACTGACTGTGGATGCATACAGCCGTGAGTTTGGAAATTTAGCATGCTATGCTCCTGAAGAGGTATCCACCGACGCCAAGAAGCAGGCAAGGTTCCGCAAGGGACTTAGCCCCGAGCTTCGCCGTGATCTTCGTCTGCACGAGTGCACCTCTTTCCAGAAATTGGTCAATAAGGCCATCAGTGCTGAGACAGGTCAGACTGACTATGACGCTTCACGCAAGCACTCTCGCGATTTTGGTTCCTCATCCGGCTCCGGATCTCAGAAGCGCCGGGTCTAGATTCCAAACACTGCTCTGCCACCTAGGTTCACTCCGAGGCCATCCTTTGAGGCGCCTCGCCCCAACCAGCAGTATGCACCGCCCAAGGTCTATGGTGGCCCCGCTGCTAATGCTGCTCCACGCCCCAATGTTGTGACATGCTTCAAGTGTGGAGAAACGGGTCACTATTTGCGCGAGTGCCCCCGGAACAACCCCAATCAACCTGGACAGTCCGTTGGCCGTGGTAAGCCAGCAGGAAAGACTTACTATGCCAAGCCAGCCACCACTGCACGTGGCCATGTCAACTACGTTTCAGCTGAAGAAACTCATGAGGATCCCAACGTCGTCCTTGGTACGCTCCTTGTTAACTGCCATCCGGCAACTGTTCTTTTCGATACTGGAGCATCCCATTCATTTATCTCTGAGAGCTATGCTCGATTGCACAACACCACATTTAGTGACATGCCCACCTCCATGGAAATTCAAACTCCTGGTTCTAGATGGCAAACCTCTAGGATAAGCCATGGAAATGAAATTCTTGTCGACTGATTGGTCTTCCTTGCATCACTAATAGCTCTCAAGTCCTCGGACATAAACATCATCTTGGGTATGGACTGGATGTCAGCCCATTATGCTAAGATTGATTGCTCTACTAGAACTGTTCAACTCACCCATCCGTCGGGCAAGATAGTCAATGTTTTGACCCGAGTGTCTAAGCGTCAGCTTTACTCATTAAATGCCAACCCTCTGCCAGACCTTGAAGATGTTCCGGTAGTCCGTGACTTTCCGGATGTCTTTCCAGAAGAACTGCCAGGTATTCCACCTGACAGGGATGTCGAGTTCGTGATAGACCTTGTTCCAGGAACTGTCCCAATCTCTAGAAGACCCTATAAGATGGCGCCCCTAGAGCTAGCCGAGCTTAAGAAACAACTCGATGAGTCCTTGAAAAAGGGTTTCATCCATCCTAGTTCTTCTCCGTGGGCTTGCCCCGTCCTCTTCGTCAAGAAGAAGGATGGTACGGATCGGATGGTTGTAGATTACCGACCTGTCAACCTAGTCACTATCAAGAACAAGTATCCGCTCCCCAGGATCAACGACCTGTATGATCAGCTCGCTGGATCCTCAGTCTTCTCTAAAATGGATTTGAGGTTGGGCTACCATCAAATCAAAATCAAGAACGGGAACATTCCTAAAACGGCCTTTGTCACTCGTTATGGCCAATATGAGTACACCATCATGTCTTTCGGTTTAACCAATGCTCCAGCCACCTTCTCTCGGTTAATGAACTCGATCTTCATGGAGTATTTGGATAAATTCGTCATGGTATACCTCGATGATATACTCATCTACTCCAAGAATGAGGAAGAACATGCCGAGCATCTAAGGCTAGTGTTGATGAAACTTCGAGAGCATCGCCTTTATGCTAAATTCTCGAGGTGTGAATTCTGGTTGCCAGAAGTGACCTACCTAGGCCATGTAATCTCTGGTAAGGGTATTGCTGTCAATCCCGAGCGAGTTCAAGCCGTCCTTGACTGGACACCACCTGAATCGGTCAAGCAAGTTCGGAGTTTCCTTGGCTTAGCGAGCTACTGTCGCCGCTTCGTCGAGAATTTCTCCAAGGTTGCTAAACCTCTAACTGAACTCCTCAAGAAAGATTAAAAGTTCGAGTGGACACCACAGTGCGAGTTCAGCTTCCAGGAACTGAAAAGACGCCTGACATCTGCTCCCGTACTCATACCACCAGATTTTTCTAAGGACTTTGTTATCTATTGCGACGCCTCGCGACAAGGACTAGGTTGCATACTCATGCAAGATCGTCATGTGATTGCCTACGCTTCCCGACAGTTGCGTCCACATGAGGATAATTATCCCACACATGATCTAGAGCTTGCAGCCATAGTCCATGCACTCAAAACATGGCGACATTACCTTCTTGGTAACCGTTGCGAGATTTTCACCGATCACCAAAGTCTGAAATACATCTTCACCCAACCGGATTTGAATCTCAGGCAAAGATGTTGGGTCGAGCTGATCACAGATTACGACTTAGGAATAACTTACACCCCGGGCAAAGCCAACGTCATGGCTGATGCGCTAAGTCGTAAATCTTATTGTAACAACTTGATGTTACAACAAAGTCAACCACTTCTCCACGAGGAATTTCGTAAGCTTAACCTTCACATTATTCCTCGAGGGTTCCTATCCACCCTGGTGGCGAAACCTACCCTTACGGATCAGATCATCAAAGCTCAGAAGGTAGATCCGGGAATCTCCCGTATTAAGAGAAACATCAAGAAAGGAGTTGCGGATTGTTTCTCCGTTGATGACCAAGGTGTTGTGTTCTTTGGAGACCGTCTAGTGATTCCCAAGGTACGCAACCTGAGGCATTTGATCCTTAAGGAAGCTCATGAATCTCCTCTCACCATTCATCCCGGTAGTACTAAATTGTATCAAGACCTACGCCAGAGGTTTTGGTGGACTAGGATGAAGAGAGAAATTGCTCAATACATTGCTAATTGCGACGTCTGTCGTCGTGTTAAAGCAGAGCATTAACGGCCTGCTGGCACCCTTCAACCTTTGGCAATTCCTGATTGGAAATGGGATAAAGTCGGTATGGATTTCATTACCGGGTTTCCCAGGACCAAGAGAGGGAATAATGCTATCTTCGTTGTTGTCGATCGTCTTTCCAAAGTAGCCCACTTCCTACCTGTTCGTGAGAGTATAACCGCGAGCCAGCTAGCTGACTTGTACATCTCCCCAATAGTGTCTCTTCATGGTGTTCCATTGGAAATTAACTCAGACCGTGGAAGTCTCTTCACCTCTCGATTTTGGGAAAGTTTCCAAAATGCTATGGGAACTCGTCTCTCCTTTAGCACCGCCTTCCACCCTCAATCAAGTGGTCAGGTAGAATGAGTTAATCAAATTCTGGAGGATATGCTCCGAGCTTCTGTCATCTCTTTCGGCATGGATTGGTAGAAATGCCTTCCATTCGCCGAGTTCGCTTATAACAATAGTTATCAAGCTAGATTGGGCAAAGCTCCTTTCGAGGTTCTCTATGGACGAAAATGTCGAACGCCTCTTAACTGGTCAGAAACCGGGGAAAGACAACTCTTTGGCCCGGATATGATTCAGGAAGCAGAAGAGCAGGTTCGCATTATTCGTGAGAAATTGAAAACAGCCCAATCTCGCCAAAAGAGCCATTATGACCGCAAACATAAGGCTATGACTTTTGAGGTTGACGAGAAGGCTTACCTTCGGGTTACTCCTTTAAAGGGAACCCATCGATTCGGTATCAAAGGCAAATTGGCTCCTCGTTACATTGGATCCTTTCGCATTCTTGCCAAGTGAGGAGAAGTTGCCTACCAATTGGAACTACCTCCGCATCTTTCCAAGGTTCATGACGTCTTCCACGTTTCTCAACTCAGGCGTTGCTTCTCGGATCCTATCCGTGGAGTGGACCACGAAACGCTTGATCTCCAAGATAATCTCACATATCGGGAATATCCCGTTCGAATCCTTGATCAAGCCGAGCGTACCACTCGACGCCAAAACATCAAGTTTCTCAAGGTTCAATGGTCACACCATTCCGAGAAAGAAGCTACTTGGGAAAGGGAGGATCGTCTTCGACTTGAGTACCCCACCTTCTTCCCAACGGATCCTAAATCTCGGGACGAGATTCTTTTGAGTGGGGGTGAGTTGTCACATCCTAGCTAGTTCATGCATTAGAGTGTTGCATCATGTCTACTTTTCACAGAAAGTTGAAATGGGGATGACAGGAACCCCCAGCACCACCCTGAACACAACTAGGGTTTACTAAAATCCTTTTCAATTAACCTGAAATGCCCTTCATAAATGTTCACCATCTTTGGTCCTAGCTAAACCCTCTGCCAAAAATGGTTTCTTATTTTTGGAGGCTATTCTGGATTTTTGCACAAAGCCATAAGTATTTGCATTTGGGCAATTTAAATCCTATAAATATTTTAAAATGCCCAAATAATCTTGAAGGTATTTTTAGGCTGTTGAGAATATTTTCAAATGTGCCTCTGAATATTTTCAGGTTTTTTCCTAAATGGAATAGTATTTCTACTATTTCAAAACATAGAACAGAAACAAATAAAAAGAAAAACAGAAAGCAGAGAGAGAATCTTACCTGGCAGCCCACTGGCCGGCCCAGCACTGTGCTGGCCCGCGCCAGTCAGCTGCTTCCTCCCGCCAGAGCAGGCAGAGAGGTGACACCGGCGTGCGCGAGCTCGCCATGGCGCCACCTGCTTGCCGCTTCGCCCGTGGACGAGCTGGACGACCCACACGTCGCGCCCCCGAGCCCCTGGACACCTCCATTCGCCCCCTGCACCTCTCCCTCGCCTCCCTCCACCATGGCTGACGCAGCCGCTGCCACCTCGCCGACGTAGCCGTAGCCACCGCCGTCTCCGCGTCACCTGACCATGTCCAGCAGCTCCGCCGCCGCCTTCTCCTTTGAGTAGGTCGGGCCCCGAGCGCTCGCTTGCCCCGAAGCCACTCCTCCGACCTCGCCTTCCCCGCCCACCGCCGGAGATCCCCTTCGCCGTCACCACCGCAGCAGTTCATCCCCGACAGCGCCGCCTAGCTCATCGTCCTTGCCGTGAGCTTCTGCCCCTTCCCCTTCCTCTCATTCTTGCTGCCGCCCTCTGCCTCGACCACAACAAGCAGCACCGCACGCGCCGCCGCCGAGCTCGTCGCCGACGATGCTCCGGCCACCCAACGGGCACGCCACCATGCCCAACGAGTTCACCTCGTCACGTAGGCCACGTAGGACCTGGCCTTGAGCCTCCAAGAGCACCACAACGACGGGTCCGACCTCACCCGTACCCCGGCAGCCGCACAGCTCGTCGCCGGCGTCATTTCCGGCGACCCCGAGCTTCACCTCCACCACCAATCGACGCGGGTTGCTCTCAGCTACGCGTAGGTGCCCTCCGCCGCCCCTTTGGTCGCCGGAGGAGGAATCCCGCAGCCTCCGCCGCGTCTGGACGTCGCCGGCGGCTAAACGCCGGCGAGTCAGCATGGTTTGACCACGGGTTTGACTCCCCAGAATCACTGACAGTGGGGCCCGCCTGCTAATTAACCTGAATTAGAGTTAAATTAATTCTAATTAGTTTAGCTAACTAACAGTGACACTGACACAGGGGACCCACACGTCAGGTTTGACCTGGACTGCCCCGTTGACCGCTGACGTCATCATGACACACCGCTGACGTAATAAACAATTTGATTACTGGAATTATTTATATACAGGAAATTCCAGAAAATATCACAAACTTCAAAAAATCATAGAAAATAATCTATAGCTCAGAATGGAAAGATTTATATATGAAAAATGATCAGAAAAATCCATTCTATCCATCTGTACTGGTTTCATGTATGTTTAAGCAAATTAACCTGCTGTTTAATGCAGAACAAGATAAAGCACTAATAAGGGCCATTTATGAACTTGGAATTTGAATCTTTGATTCAAAATAGTCCAAACCCATCTGGTCTTAGTTGCATTAGCCCAATACATCCATTTTGCCATGTCTCATGCATGCATCATATTGTTGCACTTTGCTTGGTGTTGATTGTGCTTCGATGTGTTCTTCGTGGTAGGTTCTGCCTCCGAGGATATTCACGAGTATCCAACTGAAGGGCAGTATTCCACCACCACTCCGTCAGGCAAGCAACCCATTGATCATTTCGATACAAACCCATCTTCTCGCTTCTGCTCTCATTTACTGCATTAAGACAACGCGATTCAAACTGCTGTGTGTTGCGGTAGTTGAACCCACTTTCCTTTGCATGACCTGTCATTGCCACAGTAACTAGATGAAACCCACTAGCATGTGTAGGAGTTGATTGAGCCATGTTGTGTTCCTACAATGCTATGCTTGCTACGCTTAGAGTCGTGTCAGGTCTGGCTCATCAGGGTGGTGAACTAGAGTGAAAGCATGTGTCGGTAATGAGAGTGAGGTGTTGAATACGTTTTGGTAAAGGTATCGATGAGAGACCATGTAGGAGTACATGGTGGGTTGTTTCATTGAGACCGTCCCTAAGAACTGAGATCTGTATGCGTGATTTAAGATTCAGCTACTACCACGCATTGGGCCCGAAACCAATGGACCCCCTCGGCTTCTTAATCACCCTTGTCCTCTGTCCAGGAGTTGCACGTAGTTTCTGGTGTTTGTAGTAAGCTAGAGGCCGTGGACAGCGCTGACCCGAGGGGTGGGCTGTGATGCGGTAGGCTCGTGGCCCGGTGTACCGAGTCGCCCGTTTGGTGTCTCGGGAACACTGCACACATCGTTCGGGGCCGTATGTGGAAACCTCGGCCGGACTCCCTGCGGATGGAACCTGAATAGGCGATAAACCTGGACTAGAGACTCGAGTGTTTAGGTAGGCTGTGGCCGACACCCACGTTGGGCTTCCGCTTGAAGGTTGCCGAGTACATGTCGTGTAACGACGGTAAGTGGTGAGAGCGTGTGTGACGAAGTACACCCCTGCAGGGTATGAAACTATTCGAATAGCCGCGTCCGCGGTAAAGGACTACTTGGTCGCTTATGCAGTTCATAGACAAGTAAATGGATACTACTAAAAGCCTCAAGATAAGTGTGAGTACCGCGGATGGCTCTCTCGTGGGATGACGGGGGAGGATCCACGGTGGAGTATTGAGATGGTGATTAGTGGACTCGTGTGCGAAAACTATTTTACAAGTGGTGTCTCGTAGGATAGCTTAGCCAAGAGTCAAAGGTGGCTTGCTGCAATAACTCCACTACCTTCTTGAGAATGTACATGTATAGTAGGATCTGTTGTAAGACTTGCTGAGTACCTTTGTACTCATGTTGCTTCAATTACTGTTTTCAGACGACAACACCGCCCCTTCTGATGGGTTCTATGTAGATCTCGACGATGACGAGTGACTTGCCACCCAGGTGGTGATCCAAGCTTGTGAAGGGCCTACGTAGATAGACAGGCTTCGTCAATCCTTCTTTCTTTCTAGTGTCTGTACCCAGACAAGTTGCTTCCGCATGTGCTTGTATGATTGTATGACTTGAGTGTCGGGTCATGTGACCCCTATCTGTATGAACATGTTATGTATGGCTCTCCGGAGCCCTTTAAATAAAGTACTTTGAGTTGTAGAGTTTTGTTGTGATGCCATGTTGTATTTACACATATCGAGCATATTGTGTGTATGATTGAAATGCTTGGTATGTGTGGGATCCGACAATCTAGTTGTTTATCCTTGGCAGCCTCTCTTATGGGGAAATGTAGTCTAGTGCCTCCTTGAGCCATAGTAGTCCGCTACAGCCCGGTTCACCGGAGTCCTGCTAGCCCAGCACTACTGCTCTGGACACTTGACTGGCCGGCATGTGTTTCACATCGTTCCTGTGTCTGTCCCTTCGGGGAAATGTCACGCGGTGACATCCGGAGTACTGCCTAGCCTGCTACAGCCCGGGTTCCCGGAGTCCTGTTAGCCCAGTGCTACAGCCCGGATTCACACGCTGCTGACCGACACGTTCGATGTTGATTCATGTATGCCTGTCCCCATACGTTAGTGCCGCTTTGGGTTCACGACTAGCCATGTCGGCCCGGGTTCTCTGTCATATGGATGCTAGCGACATTTTCATATACGTGAGCCAAAAGGCGCAAACGATCCCGGGCCATGGTAAGGCGACACCCGTGGGAGTACCGTGCGTGAGGCCGCAAAGTGATATGAGGTGTTACAGGCTAGATCGGTGTGACTTAGAATCAAGGTCCTGACATATGAACATAATACTCTAGATGCATGCTAGATAGCGGTCGATGTGTGGAGTAATAGTAGTAGATGCAGAATCATTTCGGTCTACTTGACACGGACGTGATGCCTATATGCATGATCATTGGCTTAGATATCATCATAACTATGCACTTTTCTATCAATTGCTCGGCAGTAATTAGTTCACCCATCGTAATACATGCTATCTTGAGAGAAGCCACTAGTGAAACCTATGGCCCCCGGGTCTACTTTATATCATATAAGTTTCCGATCTATAATTCCAGTTTACTATTTATTTTGCAATCTTTACTTTCCAATCTATACAACAAAAATACCAAAAATATTTATCTTATTATCTTTATCATATCTCACATTTGCAAGTGGCCGTGAAGGGATTGACAACCCCTTTATCGCGTTGGTTGCAAGGTTCTTGATTGTTTGTGCAGGTACTAGGCGATTTGCGTGTAGTCTCCTACTGGATTGATACCTTGGTTCTCAAAAACTGAGGGAAATACTTACGCTACTTTGCTGCATCACCCTTTCCCCTTCAAGGGAAAACCAACGCATGCTCAAGAGGTAGCAGAGCCGCTGCCGCTGGAAGACGCGGCCATCACCAAGGGCGAGCTCGCCCTCGTCGCGGCCATCGCCAAGGCCGAGCACTTCGCCACCGTTGTTGTCCTCTGGGCAGCACCCGGCGCGGCAGCCGTCTTCCCCAAACACCCTCATGAAGAGGGTCGCGGCACCGTCATACTTAAAGTGGAGGGTGCACCACCTGCTGATACGTCTCCAACGTATCTATAATTTATGAAGTATTCATGCTATTATATATTCTGTTTTGGATGTTTAATGGGCTTTACTAAACACTTTTATATTAATTTTGGGACTAACCTATTAACCAGAGGCCCAGCCCAAATTGCTGTTTTCTTGCCTATTTCAGTGTTTCGAAGAAAAGGAATATCAAATGGAGTCCAAACATAGTGAAACCTTCGGAGAGTTATTTTTGAAACGGAAGCAATCCAGGAGACTTGGCGTAGACGTCAGGGAAGCTTCGAGGAAGCCACGAGGTAGGGAGGCGCGCCCTACCCCCACTTTTATATTATTCATGTTGATCCAAGGTGTGACCTACTTACAAGCTATGTCCGTAACCGAGGACGCGGCTATCGATAGATTAGTGAACACTCTGCAGAGGTTAGTACACTGTACCCACATCACGGAACCCATGGCCTCACACTCCCATTCAGGTGGACCAACGGCATTCCGACAGAACCCTCCCATTGTCATGACACTCTCCCGGCCACTCCGGCCAACTCCCCTCTGGGCTAAGTCATGGGTGGCCCCGATGTCTACCAAAGACATCCAACAGACACCGTCGTGGAAAAACAACTTAACGGTCCCAAACGGGGACAAGGTACCATAACAACAACGGGCACACAAGGTTATGTCTTCTTACCAGGCCAGGGTACCGCACGCCCATAACCTTCCCTCGTTGGAGGCACCGACCAGAGGCATGACAACGGACTGAATAAAGGTCTTCCCATAAAGGCAAATGTGGTTGCACTCGGAAAGCTCGATTCAGTGGCACCATGACCCAATCAAAATTATGTTCAAGTTGGATTTTTATCAGGTTTAACTTGAAATAAACAAGCTCGAGTCACTGTATGCCATGAACATGCAACTATATAACATGCATTATATTCACATAGTACTAACGCAAACGGATCAACATTGAAGAATCATTCTACTTGCACTACTCATCATTTTATCTCATTGGTTTCAACTTCTCTGGTTTCATATCTCATCATTTCTAGTTATGCCATTAACATATTAAAATCAATACCTCACATATGAAAATAATACCGATCATAACCATATCATAACCATACTTTCAAATCTACTGCTGCTGCCTCAGACTAGTCCATGCATTCAAACACTACAGTAAACTAAGAATTTCAATCATGACAAAGTAACTAACATAAGAAATATTCATTAAATAATTAAATGCATGAAATAACTCATATTCAAGTTGGAAAAATCATAAATATTAAAATGACACCATGCAAATTTATGTGTGGCTTGCCTTAGTTCAGAGGAGGTTCACACTCCTACTGTTTCTCCTCAAGACAAGCTTCTCCCTCTGAAAACAATTAAAAACAGCAAAAGAAAATATCAATAACACTTCTGAAATTCACCAGAAATTCTAGGTAGCAGAGAAAAATCTCAAAATTTGTGTGCTGCTAGAATATTCCAATACAAGCACAATGCAAAAAGAATCAATTCATGTGGAATTATGGTTTAAAATTTATGGCTGGTCAAAGTTCCTGGTCAATATTTGAATTAAATTCAAATAAAAAGAAAACCAGGGGGTGACGTCGAAAGCGTATTTCCGCGGGGCGCCACCACTCATATCGCTTCGGCCGCGGCTGAGAGGCTGACAGTGGGCCCTCGCGGTCTGGTTTAGAGGGGGAGAGGGGAAAACTCAGGAGGAGCGGCGGTTCTCTGGCGAGGAGAGGCCGGCTCCCGCCATGGAGGGGGGATGGACACGCAAGACTTCGGCGAGTCTGTACGTACCCGGAACGTGGCTAGAGGTGGACGGAGTGGGTGGCGGTGGTCGTCTCTAGAGGCGTCAGCGGAGGGGGCTCATCGTTGTTGGCGATTCCGGCAAGTCAGGGCCGTTCCAGCAGCTCCAACAGCACCAGCGCGACCAGTGGAGCACCACGAGCACCTTGGAGAGGTCGAGGGGAGGCGAGGAGCACCGGAGGAAGCAGAACACCGAGGCGGGGTCGGCAGCGATCCCCGAAGCAGAACGGCGGCCAGAGGCCTGCCTGGCCTGGTCGGGACTATCTAGAGAAAGTGTGGGTGCCAGAGAAGTGCGGTGGTGGAGAGAAACGAGCTCGGGGCTCTATTTATAGGCAGGGCGAGGGCGAGGATCTCAGGCTCCGCCGGACTTCTTTGGAGACGGCGCCCGACGACGAGAGGCGTCAGTGAGAGGGGGAGAAGAAGACGTAGCTCACGCGGCCAGTGTGGAAGGGCGGATACGAGAACATGAGCATAGGTGGCGACGAGCACAGTGGCACGGGCGAACTGTGTGCTTAGCCGCTTGGTGCCCGTGCCCGCTGCGGCGAGGTCCGGCGTCAGCGAGTGCTAGGGGAGAGTTAAGGGCCTCGAGACGATGATTGTGGTGATGTTTGGCAAGGCGTGGCGAGCGGGGAAGCGAGCACGAGCTCAATATAGGCTTCGGCGCGACACAGAGCGCGTCGGACGCATGCCAACACGCTTGGATGAACGCGGTCAGCGCGTGAACTCTCGCATCACGCCGTGCAGTGCATTGAAATTATGTCTGGTGTGTAGTCCTTGATGGTTTGGGTTCAGCCAAGGCTTTGAGTTAATCACAAGTGGACTATGTGCGAGTGTATCTTCCTGGCAAGTTTCTGGACAGAAACTTGTGAGGCTAACTGAGAAAAATCTAGAAGGAGTTTAGGGCTGATCTTTGGTGGTTAGTAGTTTCTTGGGAGGGTAATGAATTCCTAAAAATCTCAGCTTCATTTGATCAAGGAAAAATGCACTTCCTGTAGGAACTGCATTTTCTGTCCAGAACGGAATGATTTTCTATAGCAAAAATATTACAAATGACTATGAAATATTTTTGCACAGGGAGGTGTGCCAAGGTCTATGAAATATTCAGGAATTTTCTCAGATTTTTGTGGGCAAGAAAAATGAGGGTTGCTTTGGAGCATATGTTGCTGAAGTGGTTTTCAGGGAAGAAAATGAATATTTTTCATTTATGAAAAATATTCCTATGGCCATTTTGGGATATATCAGAGATGAAATGATGGGTTTGAGAGAGAGGTGAGTCACTTGGGTGAAAATCAAAGACATGCCCAAGTGATTAAGTCCAAGTAAGTTGATTCAAAACTCCAAATTCAAATCAAATGGCAATGAAATCCAGAAAAAGAAAAAGAGCAAAAACCAGGCTGTCACAAACCTCCACCACTTAGGATGAATCTCGTCCTCGAGATTCGGTTGCTCGGGAAAACAATTCTAGATAGGCTTCCCTTGTCCTCTCTTTCCCAAGTTGCTTCTTCCTCGGTGTGATGCTCCCACTGAACCTTATAAAATTTTATCACCTTACTGCGAGGGATCCTTTCGGTTTCATCCTATTTTCAAAATGGTTTCTTATCATAAGTTAAGTCCTTAGCAAGCTCTATCTCTGCCATATCAGTCCCTTTCTCCGGTGGCGAGATACACCTCCTCAGCTGAGAGACATGTAAAGCATTGTGCACCTCTGACAATTCCGGTGGCAATTCCAACTGATAAGCAACAGTACCAACTTCGGACATAACTGGGAATAGACCAATATATCTGGGTGCAAGCTTTCTCCTTTCATGTGTCTGACTCGGAGGTACACATACTCTCCGGGTTCAAAACTGATGTGACGGTGCTTTGCGTCATAATAACTCTTTTGTAGGGACTTAGCCAATTGCAGTCTATCTTGGATCTCCTTGACTTGCTTTTCAGCCTCCATCATTAAGTCAGTTTCGAAAATACGGCTATCTCCAGTTTGAGACCAGTTTAACAAAGTGCGGCACTTACGACCATACAAAGCTTCATACGGTGACATCTTCAGGCTGGTCTAGAAACTATTGTTGTAAGAGAACACACCATAAGGCAGACAATCTTCCCACTTGGGTCCTTGGGCCAAAGCACATGCTCGGAGCATATCTTCAAGTATTTGATTTACTCGCTCAGTATGCCCATCTGTCTGAGGATGATAGGCCATGCTGTACTTTTGTGCGGTCCCCAAAGCTTGGTGGAGACGTGACCAGAATGCGGAGGTAAAGAGGGAACCTCTGTCAGAAGTGATAGTTCTTGGCACTCCATGCAAGCTGACGATTCTGGACACATATAGTTGTGCGAGTTGATCGGCTCGGTAGGTGGTTCGGATGGGAATGAAGTGAGCTACCTTTGTCAGCATGTCCACCACAACCCATACTGCAATTGCCTCGGTGAGTCCTTGGTAGGCCTGTGACAAAATCCATGCAGACATCGTCCCACTTCCATTGCGGAACGGGTAGAGTTTGAAGAAGTCCAGCGGGTTTCTGATGTTCTGCCTTCACTCTGTTGCATATATCGCAGCAAGCGACAAAATAGGCGATGTCTTTCTTCATTCCATCCCACCAAAATACTTGAAGATCTTTATACATCTTGGTGCCTCCTGGATGGATCGAGTACGAAGATCCATGCGCCTATGTCAAGATCATCTTTCTCAGGTCTGCTTGCTCAGGTACGCAAATCCATCCTCGAAACCTTAGAGTACCTTGCTTATCCTTAGAGAAATCATGGGTCATGCCTTCTTGCATACGCTTGACATGGTGTTGTAGGGTTGAGTCATCTTGCTGGGCCATGCGGATCCCATCCTCAAGGGTAGGAGTAACTTCCAATATATTGGCAAGGTCAGCATCAACAATAACCAAGTTAAGCTGAGCGATCTCTTCTTGGAGTTCGAGAGGCAAGGACTCCGTCATGGCATTCAGACTGGCAGGATTGCGACTGAGGGAATCGGCGACTACGTTGGCCTTATCCGGATGGTAATTTATTCCAAGATCATAATCCTTGACCAATTCGAGCCATCTTCGATGTCGGAGGTTTAGATCTGGTTGGGTGAATATATACTTGAGACTCTTGTGGTCGGTAAATATCTGACATCTTTTGCCAATGAGGTAGTGCCTCCAATTTTTTAATGCGTGCACAACTGCGGCCAATTCCAAATCATGTGTTGGATAGTTCCCTTCATGAGGTCGCAGCTGTCGAGATGCGTATGCTACAACCTTGCCATCTTGCATGAGTACACATCCAGTACCTCTCCTGGATGTGTCACAGTATACATCAAAACTGCTGTAGATGTCTGGAAGGGTCAACACAGGTGCCGTTGTCAATCTGGTCTTTAACTCATTGAAGCTTTTCTCACAGTCCTCACTACATACAAATTTCTTATCCTTCTTGAGGAGTTCTGTCATTGGCTTGGCAATCTTAGAGAAACCTTCGATGAATCGGCGGTAGTATCCAGCTAATCCAAGAAAACTCCGAATCTCAGTTACAGTCATGGGTGCTGTCCAATCAAGCATGTCCTTCACTTTGCTTGGGTCCATAGCTATGCCTTCTGCTAAAAGAACATGCCCCAGAAATCCAACTTGCTTGAGCCAAAACTCACATTTGCTGAATTTTGCGTATAGCTGATGGTCACAGAGTCTTTGCAAGACTGCTCTGAGATGTCATCTGTGGTCTTCTTCACCTTTCAAGTATATGAGGATGCCATCAATGAAGACCACCACAAACTTATCCAAGAAGTCCATGAATAATTTATTCATCCTATGCATGAAGAAAGCGGGGGCGTTGGTGAGGCCAAATGACATGACTGTATATTCATAAAGCCCATATCGAGTGGTGAACACGGTCTTAGGAATATCTTCCTTCTTGATGTTTAGCTAGTGATATCGGGTCCTCAAATCAATCTTGGAGAATACTTTGGCCTCGCTGAGTTGATCGAATAAATCATCAATTCTTGGAAGCGGATATTTGTTCTTGATAGTGGCATCATTCAACTAACGGTAATCCACACACATTTGAAGATTGCCGTCTTTCTCGTCCACAAATATTGCTGGTGATCTCCATGGTGAAAAGCTTGGACGGATATATCCTTTCTGAAGCATCTCATCAAGTTGTTTCTTTAATTCCACTAATTCTGAGGAAGGCACCCATAATACTTCTTGTATAGCGGTGTGGTCCCTAGCACAAGGTCAATTGCAAACTCAAGCTCTCGGTCTAGCAGCATTCCTGGTAATTCCTCGGGAAACACATCTGGAAACTCATTGACCACAGGAATTAGATCGAATTCTTCAGCTACTGCTGTGTAGACCATTTCTTTCTTGGGTATGCTTCTGTGAGCAAAGAATTTTGTATTCCGACCTTACTGACTTGTCAATGTGACTTCTCTGGTCGCACAGTTGATGCACACTTGATGTTGGGTCAACCAGTTCATTCCCAAAATAATATCCAAGTTGGCAGACTCGATGACTATCGAAGAAGCTGGGAAGATGACTCCCTTGATACCAATCTCCAAATTGCGGCAGACCAGATTGCTTCTGAGCACGGATCCCGGGATTGTACCATCATGCTCTTTCCCAAAATCGATCAAGGAAACTTGTTTTGGGCAACAAAACTCCGTGAATTAAAAGAGTGGGAAGCCCCAGAGTCAAATAAAATTATTGCAGGTATGCTATTAACAGGAAACATACCAATGACGACCTCTGGGTCCTCTTGGGGTGGTGAACTTGCCCTTGGATGGTCTTCTGGACAGGATATGGTCCCATGTGGTTGACTTGTGGCCTGAATGGAGCAGTTGACTTGCCGCTCTTGGGGCACTGTTTGGCATAATGTGCAGTTTGCCCACAATTGAAACACGAATTATTGCGCTAACACTCTTGGCGTACTGCACTTTTCACAACATTCTTGACTTGGGTAGTGGTCTTGTTAACGTTCTGCTGCCAATTGGGTTTGTACTCAACCTGAGTCTGCTGCCAGGCACGAGCCTTCTACACTGGTTGTCCATCCTTCTTAGGCTCAAACCTGCGCTTATGATCATTATTAGCGGGCTTTCGTGCACGAGCTTGTGTTCTCTTTCTACAATGAGGGCTTTGTTTACTAGAGTCTGGAAATCCGGGAAATCGAACATACTGAGAGTGCATCTGAGGTGCTGGTTCAGTCCTCCAAGAAATATGTCGATCTTTCTTTCTTCCGTGGCCACATCATAGAGAGAATAACGGCCAAATGGTTGAACTTATGCAGATACTCACTTACTGACAGGCTTCCTTGCGTGAGAGCAAGGAATTCACGCTGCTTGACCTACATAATACCGGCGGGAATATGGTATTTGCGGAAATGGTCCTTGAATTTAGCCCCCGTGTTTTCTTCTTCCGGAGGCCACATAGCTTTAGCATTATCCCACCATATAGCGGCAGCTCCCTCAAGATAGTGTGTAGCAAACGAAACCATGTCAGCTTCTTTAGTGCGAGCAATCTCAAGCTTTTTCTCAATAGTCCGCAACCAATCATCAGCTTCTAAAGGATCGATAACTTGACTGAAACTGGGAGGTTTGGTCCACTGAAAATCTGACAGCTTGGAGTGATGACCATTCTGATTTCCATTCTGCCCAACCATAGCTTGCACACTTTTCAATAGCTCAATCAGATCGTTGTTCCTTCTTTCTTCAAACATGCGCATAATTTGTTCAGTGGAGGGCGGATGTCGCGGTGGAGGCGGTAGTGGATACGGCTCGGGGGAATGCCCTACCTATCTTGCCGAGCGACGAACAGGGACATACTCACAAGCGTGACTGCTACTGCCTCCCCACATCATCCTATTTTTTCCAATATAAAGCAACCAAGATGAGCAACATCCAGAAATGGGAAGAAAAGCAAGCGGCAGTCCCGAAAGAAAACAACAAAAACCAAGGCGAATAATAAAAAGTTCCAACATGATTATACATAGACTCATACATGAAAGGGAAACATCATGACGGGTTCGACTACGCTCATACATTAAACGAGACACCATGACAAGTACGACTACATCCGTACATCAACATCATGACAACTGCGGATACTCTAACGCTCTAGTGCTCTGTCGGTCCTGCTGGGTCCTCTCTCGAGCCGGACTCAGATCCTGAACTGACGACGTTAACGGAAACCTCCGGGTTAAAGGTAACACGATGACGCTGCCTCGAGGGCTCTCCCTTAGGGGCAGGTGCGGGATGAGGCTGGAGCATAGGGGCTGCAGGAGTAGCGAGAAGGGAAGCCCACTCGACAGGGGCACTGTAGGAAGTCACAGTCGAGGTGCCCGAGCTACTCGGAGGAGTAACCGGGGTAACGGGCGAGCTAGAACCGGGTGAAATATAAGGAGTAAATCCCATGGAAGGTGGAGTGGGATAGGACCTAGCGGCTACTAAAGCAGTGCGAGCACGACTCACCTCTCGAGCTAGCTCGTGAATCAGAAGATAACTAGCAGTGATATAGCAAGAAAGGTGGCTAGTAGCACTATCGGTCGCCGGATCGATGATAGGAAAGCGGACACGACCATTGTCGTGCAGGGATGGATAGTAGTAAAAACCTGGGTGGGTCTGCATCTGGATCTCGTTATAGCGTAGCTCAATGAGGATCTCAAACGAAGCAAACTGGACGGCCTGAGCGGCGGTGGAAGCGAAACCACTCTTAGAGGTACGAGTATAAGAGCCTGATGCTGAACTGCTGCGCAAGGTAACCACTGCGTAATACTCGTATACTGAGTCTACTAGACGCTCCCGATACACTGGGTCGTCACCATGAGGGTAGAGTCGATGCCATACATTTCGAAGAAGGTGCGGCGAAGTGTACGGTAGCAACTCCAACTGACACGCATACGACACTGGAGCCATCTACACTCACAACCATTAGTCGCTTAGAAATAATAATAAACCAAGTGCATGCAATGCAGCAATCAAAAGAAAACACTACCGGCACTCAATTTCAAACTAGCTAACATTCAACTAACGTGTCGACGGTCTAGCGTGTAGTTAGCGCGGCCCTAATACGAAGCGTTGTGGCACCCCAGCTCGGAGCAACAGGTTTACCTTGCATTGCAACACACAACAACTTGCTACAGAAAACAACCGTTTTATTGATGCTAGCGGAAACATAGGTTCGATATTACATCAAGTAGCGAGGCCAAGCGGCACACACGGTGCGGCTGAACAATATGTACATTATTAAATGAACATGAAGGGGCCTCGATCATGACAACTACGCGGCAGCGGTACGACGGCGAAGCGGAACTCCATAGCACAGGGACACCGATGTGAACACGATATAGACACGGGGAGCACTCCGATTCGGTAAGACTTTCCTGAAATCTGGCATGACACGCCAGGTCAGTACATTGAATGTACTTGCAAGCTCACAACAAGCATAAGCATAATGGCAAACAATATTATGACAATTTAACCGGTTAAATGCAATGCTTAAACATACTAATGATGCAGTAAATCAAACTTGTGCACCGAGTCCCTCAGACTCTCTTACCAAACGGGTTACCTCGTAACCAACATCATCAAACGGTGATCAATCCCGGATCACAAACGAAACCAACACTTAGGTTCCCGCAACGACGACCATCTTCATGGTCTCAATGATCTCATCACTTAACCAGTGCCAAGCATATAACTTTAGTGCGCAAGATTAACTTATTCATGTTGATACATGGTGTGACCTACTTACGAGCTATGTCCGTAACCGAGGACGCGGCTAATGATAGATTAGTGAACACTCTGCAGAGGTTAGTACACTGTACCCACATCACGGAACCCATGGCCTCACACTCCCATTCGGGTGGACCAACGGCATTCCGATAGAACCCTCCCATTGTCATGACACTCTCCCGGCCACTCCGACCAACTCCCCTATGGGCTAAGTCATGGGTGGCCCCGATGTCTACCAAATACATCCAACGGCCACCGTCATGGCAAAACAACTTAACGGTCCCAAACGGGGACAAGGTACCATAACAACAACGGGCACACAAGGTTATGTTTGCTTACCGGGCCAAGGTGCCACACGCACATAACCTTCCCTCGTTCGAGGCATGGACCAGAGGCATGACAACGGACCGAATAAAGGCCTTCCCATAAAGGCAAATGTGGTTGCACTAGGAAAGCTCGATTCAGTGGCACCATGACCCAATCAACATTATGTTCAAGTTGGATTTTTATCAGGTTTCACTTGAAATAAACAAACTCGAGTCACTATATGCCATGAACATGCAACTATATAACATGCATTATATTCACATAGTACTAATGCAAATGGATCAACATTGAAGAATCATTCTACTTGCACTACTCATCATTTTATCTCACTGATTTCAACTTCACTGGTTTTATATATCATCATTTCTAGTTATGCCATTAACATATTAAAATCAATACCTCACATATGAAAATAATATCGATCATAACCATACTTTCAAATCTACTGCTACTACCTCATACTAGTCCATGCATTCAAACACTAATGTAAACTAAGCATTTCAATCATGACAAAGTAACTAACATAAGAAATATTCATTAAATAATTAAATGCATGAAATAACTCATATTCAAGTTGGAAAAAACATAAATATTGAAATGACACCATGCAAATTTTTGTGTGGCTTGCCTTAGTTCACAGGAGGTTCACACTCCTGGTTCTCCTCAAGACAAGCTTCTCCCTCGGAAAACAACTAAAAACAGCAAAAGAAAATATCAAGAACACTTCTGAAATTCACCAGAAATTCTAGGCAGCAGAGTCTCAAAATTTGTGTGCTGCTAGAATATTCCAATACAAGCACAATGCAAAAAGAATCAATTCATTTGGACTTATGGTTTAGAAGTTATGGCTGGTCAAAGTTCCTGGTCCATATTTGAATTAAATTCAAATAAAAAGAAAACTAGGGGTGACGTCGAAAGCGTATTTCCGTGGGGCGCCACCACTCATACCGCTTCGGCCGCGGCTGAGAGGCTGACAGCGGGCCCCTGCGATCAAGTTTAGAGGGGGAGAGGGGAAAACAGAAGAGGGGCGGCGGTTCTCCGGTGATTCTCCGACGAGGAGAGGCCGGCTGCCGCCGTGGATGGGGGAGGAATGGACGCGCAAGAATTCAACGAGTTTGTACGTACCCGGAACGTGGCTAGAGGTGGACGGAGTGGGTCACGGTGGTCGTCTCTAGAGGCGTCGGCAGAGGAGGCTCATCGGAGTTGGCGATTCCAGCGAGTCAGGGCTGGTCCAGCAGCTCCAACAGCACCAACGCTACTAGTGGAGCACCACGAGCACCTTGGAGAGGTCAAGGGGAGGCGAGGAGCACCGGAGGAAGCAGAACGCCAAGGCGGGATCGGCGGTAATCCCCGTTGCAGAATGGCGGCCAGAGGCCCGCTTGGCCTGACCGGGGCTATCTAGAGGAAGTGTGTGTGCCAGAGAAGTGCGGTGGTGGAGAGAAATGAGCTCCGGGTCTCTATTTATAGGCAGGGCGAGGGAGAGGATCACGGGCTCCGTCGGAGTTCTCTGGAGATGGTGCCCGGCGACGAGAGGCGTCCGTGAGAGGGGGAGAAGAAGACGTAGCTCACGCGGCCACTGTGGGAGGGCGGAGACGAGAACAGGAGCGCGGGTGGCGACGAGCATAGTGGCACGGGCGCACTGTGTGCTTGGCCGCATCGTTCTCGTGCCTTCTGCGACGAGCTCTTGCGTCGGCGAGTTCTAGGGGAGAGTTAAGGGCGTCGAGACGATGATTGTGGCGAGGTTTGGCAAGGCGCGGCGAGCGGGGAAGCGATCACGAGCTCAATAGAGGCTCGGGCGCAACACAGAGTGCGTCAGACGCATGCTAGCACGCTTGGACGAACGCGGTCACCGCGTCAACTCTGGCATCATGCCGCGCAGTGCATTGAAATCATGTCTGGCATGTAGTCCTTGATGGTTTGGGTTGAGCCAAGGCTTTGAGTTGATCACAAGTGGACTGTGTGCGAGTGTATCTTCCTGGCAAGTTTCTGGACAGAAACTTGTGAGGTTAACTGAGAAAAATCTAGAAGGAGTTTAGGGCTGATCTTTGGTGGTTAGTAGTTTCTTAGGAGGGTAATGAAGCCCTAAAAATCTAAGCTTCATTTGATCAAGGAAAAATGCACTTCCTGTAGAAACTGCATTTTCTGTCCAAAACAGAATGATTTTCTGTAGCAAAAATATTCCAAATGACTATGAAATATTCTTGCACAGGGAGGTATGCCAAGGTCTAAGGAATATTTAGGAATTTTCTCAAATTTTTGTGGGCAAGAAAAATAAGGGTTGCTTTGGAGCATATGTTGCTGAAGTGATTTTCAGGCAAGAAAATGAATATTTTTCATTTATGAAAAAGATTCCTATGGCCATTTTGAGATATATCAGAGAGGAAATGATGGGTTTGAGAGAGAGAGAGATAGAGGTGAGTCACTTGGGTGAAAATCAAAGACATGCCCAAGTGATTAAGTCCAACTGAGTTGATTCAAAACTCCAAATTCAACTCAAATGGCAATGAAATCCAGAAAAAGAAAAAGAGCAAAAACCAGGCTGTCACAATTTTCGAGCTCCATCTTTTCTTCGTGAATTGACAGCAACGTCATGACCTCAGCATAGTGAAGCTCTTCATACTCAGGTCTTTGCTTGATTTCAGACACAATAAGATCAAATGATTCGTCAAGAGCACTCTTTCAACAATGTTTTTCAATCGATCAGTGAGTTCCATAATGCTTTCCTTGTGCACGCTTCTAAATCCAGTGAAGATAGCCCAAAGCATTTTTGTGTGAGGATCTGATCGGGCAACAAGATCTGTATGAGCACTATTAAGAGCATCCCACATTTGCTTTGCAGTGTTAAGCCTATGAAATCAAAGAAAATTGTCTTTTGATAGACTGTCACATATGATATCTTTCGCTTGAGCATCCAACTGCAAATTTTCCTTATCATCAGAGGAAAGATTGTTTTGTTACTGAATGGTGTAGCCTTCTTCAACAATCTGCCACAGATCATAGTTGACGGCTTGAATTCTGATTCTCATTCGTTCCCTTCCAGTACAGATAGTCATTCCATTGAAGATGGTAAACCTTTCAGAGTGCAAGGAACTACCTGCAAGCGACATACTCAAAACTCCAAGGACGTTAGACCTTTAATAACCAGAGATAGGGAGTACCTACTATGATACCAATTGTTAGAACCGAGAGTATATCGACCAGGGGGGTGAATGGGAGACTCAAATTTTCTTTCGAAAGCTTTGAAACTCATTCCAAACACCATAGTGGAAATGAGTATTGAGAGAAATGCACTGAATCAGAGTTCTTTGTCAGAGGGATATTCTTCCAGAAAAGAATTTACAATAGAGCGAGCTTGATGGATAATGGGTTTAACTACGATGAGAGTTATGCAACAAGAAAACAGGTGTAACAGAATGAAACAAAACATTATGAATACTGAAGAAAGTGCAATTACAAAGTTACACAGAGTAACAAGGATACAGACTAATAACAAAGGAAAGAAGACGAGGATAATGAAAGGAATTGATTTTACAACACAGGATGAATGCTCAGAACAGAACAAGGATCAAGAAACTAATGGCACTGAGCAGGAATGAAAACTACTGAATGAATTGCAGTAGAGAAGATATAACTAGTGGTGCTCGATGGCGACAAGAGATTTGGTAGACCAGTTCACCCTTCTGCTAAAGGGCTTCGTTTGGTTGGAGGGGCTATGACTTAACACAGAATATAAACTCTCTTCACCCTATTCTCCTTCAACACATAGCTCATCAGACTCAGGTTGATTTCACTCGTGGTAGATCCTTGTCGGCGATCTCCAAACCTTTGGTCGACCTTCGCAAACCACAATCACTCTTGGTTGCTGAAGATCAGGCTCGGTGAAGACAACAACTCTGCAACACTCGAAGCCAAACCAATCTGTCTAGAGAGTGTGCAGCTCTCAAGAGTAACAGGTACAAGAACTCTCACTCAGAACTGCTGTGATGCTAAACCACTGTCTAAGTTTGGGCTCTCGGTTTTCTCTCGGTGGATCTTAAACTCAAATCACTTAGAGAGGGGTTGCTCAAATCGATCTTCTCAGAAATCTCAAGCGGAGCAGCCAACGGATAACGTTGGAGAAGGGTGGCTATTTATAGCTTCAACCTTCCCAGATGGGAAATGACCAAATTGGACATCGGCCTCAGCCAATGGGCGAACAACATGATTCCAACGGTCGGATTTGAGCACAATGGACTCCTCGGTCCGAGGCAAACCTCCCACAGTATAGAAGATCACAGTATCTTGCTGGCAAGTATTTACTCAGAACACAAAGAGATTTGTTTCGCATCTTTCGTAGGCAGTAGCTAAGCATCATAGTAGATCTAAGCATCGAGAACCTATACCCCTCTTAATAGTACGGCGGTCCTATGACTCAAAAGACTCAAAGAAGAAAAACCCAAATGAATACTACATCTTCATTTAGTCTTCGATTTCAATCACCACAGTCATTTTCTTCGGACGACAGTATCGAAACAGAAAGCTTCGCTATAGGAGAAAACTTTTGAGGGGTCGATTTCTTCACATTAATCTTCTTGACTCTATCACTTCAACCGACACAGCTCGTTCCTCTCTGCAGGGCAGATATGCTTCGGTGAAGTTCCTCGAACTCAGCACCGGAGACAACATTCTCTTCTATTGTGTATGGACTTTTCTCTCTATGTGCACTAGCAAGCACATTAGTCCATACCTGTTTCTGTCAACAATCTCCAAAACATAAGGTAGGAAGATATTGCACCAACATGAACCTTGATTGGTGTGCCAGAGGAACAAGACAACTTCAAACATATCCTTTGACAATATTTGTGATGCTCCTATCAATATGGATAAACATTTTGTTCCTTGCCTAACAAACCCATGTAGGAAGATGAACTACAAAAGAAGAAAGATTGCTCCCAACTCCATCACTGAGCATCCACAACAAGTTCAACTAGATGAAGGAGTCAACACCAAAGCCCAAGGTAAGCAATCACACCTTGGAAAAGCTTTGCTCAAAGACATGACTTAAAGCAACCCGACAAGATTTGAACACATTGAAATGCTTAAACAAAAAATGCTAACCCCATTTTGAGCCTAAACGATGAGTATGACCCATGATCAAGTGTTCTCACTTGATTCCTAAGTCAGTATACTCTAACATAGGTGACCTAGTCGCTGACCATTTACTAGACGAAGTTCTCTGGTGTTTCTTTAGTTTACTTGCTTTTCCTTTTTGTTCAGTTAGCTTGTTTCCCCTTTCAAACGAACTTCATCTAGTTTCTCTTGTCTTTTGTCTTTCCTTCTCTTAGATAGTCTGTTAATTCATTGCAAATCTTATCTGAATTCCTTGAGAATCTTTGTGAGATCTTATTACCAAGTGGGCCGAGTTGACAAAATTTTCTCTCTACTTTGAATTCGGTCTCTCTGATCCGAAATACACCGGTGCCACTGAGCCACAATATAGTTTGCACATATGTTCATTGGTACAGCCAAAGTGGACAGACTCAGATACACCGATGTGTTCAATCAGTGACAATCCCATCTTGGACTCACCGACTGCTACTACTCGGAAACACCGATTTCGCTGTATAAAGAACTTTTTGCCAAATTGCCAAAATTTCTTTAGTCTTTTGTCTCTAGCTCCACTCAATGATTCTTTACCCTCTGGTTGCATCTGCAATAATCTCACACTGTTATGCCTCTCGAGGACCATACCTATTTGACCAACAACCTTGAAACTCAACCCTTTTTGGAAATTGATGTCAAAGTGGGAGAGAGAGAGATGCACATCAAAGCTCATCTATAAGAAGAGAAATTATAAATAGAGAGAGATGCATTTTATAAGAGGAGAGAATCCTATATGTTTCCAAGAGGGGAGAAACATATATTTGGTGATCATTTCAATGATCCTTTTTCTCTGATTTTGTCTCACCCTACCTACTCCCAATATCAAATTCTAAGATTCAGGGGGGGTGAAGCTTGTTGAGGGGAGAAAAATCCTCGGAATCCTATTGCAAATCTATGGTTGATCTCTTGGGGACATTGTAACATCCCAAATTTTCAATTTGGAATGTTATACATTAGATCATCTTGCATAACATATTTTATTGCATTTTGTTTTGTGATCCTAGAAAATTCTACGCAACTCAAGGACCCACAGAGAGAGTTGGGAATTTCGTTATTTTTATATTTGGGTTTTCTCAAACTTTGAAAATAGGATCATTTGTTTTAATTATTTTTCTCTCCAAAAATATTTCATATCAAAATATATGAGAGGGGATAATATGACTTCTCCACAAATAATGAAATATTGGAGGAAAATATTAAAAACAAATATTTAATTTTATTTGGATTTTATTTGATTTTATTTGGATTAGGAAAATACGCGCTTTTCAAAATTGCATTTAGGCCCCAAATAAATGTTCATCTTGTCCGGCTTGATTTTAGAAGCCGGGGAAAATTTATTTCGGGATTTTTGGAGTCTGTTTATTATTTATTTTATTTGTTTTTCTGCGTGAAATTATTTATAAAAAAACGCGAACCGACCTTGGGCCGTATTCGGCCAGGACTCCGCCCGGCCAGGCCTTTATAAGGCGCGCCACCGAGGCCCCGACAGCCCAAGTCGCCGCCGCGCCGAAACCCTAACCCTAGCCCGATCCGCCGCCGCCGACCCCGCCGCCCCGCCGAGGTTGACCACCGCCCCGCCGCCGGCGATTTTCCTCGAGAAAACCGTCCGGTTTTCCGTCCGGTTTTTCGTTCGGTTTTTTTAAACCCTAGATCTGTTTTTTTGTTTTAGTTTATTTAGCGAACACTCGTTCGTACGTTCGTTTTAACGAACGGTTTTTGTTTTTTTTACCGCAGATAGCGAACGTTCGTTCATTAGCCTGATCGCCAGTTTTTCTTTTTCTCGGATTTTCCGCGATTATTTTCGATCGTGATTTCCGATCTGTTTTTCGTTTTAGTATAACTTTTCGCTCGTTTATCGGAATCAGGCGATTCAAGCGCCTAGAGTTTCGTCTCGAAACCCTCTTTCCGTTTAACCAACTCAAACAAGTTTTTGCTACTGTAAAATTTGACTTAGGTCCAGATTAGTAAACGAAGCTTGTTTCTTTCGCCGTTTGACTTTCGTTGCTTCGTTTGATTTGATTCTTTTTGGAAACCAGAGTTCTTAAGTTGAAATTTCTGGTTAGATCTTTTATTTGAGTTTTACCTATGCATTATATGAGTGCTTATTGTATGCTTGTTTGTTTGCGATAGAGTACCCGGAGTGCGCAGCTTGCTACTTCGAATCTCTAGGTTTCACGGATCATCAGCAAGGCAAGTAACACTTTGATCATACCTCTTTTCATACCCAGTTTTATTGCATTAGATCAATCCTCAAACAATTGCATGATTAGGATCTGATAAAATTGTGGGTATCGGGAAGTAGATGAGGTAGTACCTATTACCTGTTTTATTATCAACCTTTGGGAGTTACTTCTACGTTTGCTTATTGCTATGCTATGCTAGTAGACGTGGATTGGGTGAGTGTATCCATGACAGGTGTGAGATTGTTAATTAATGGTTTACTTAAGGTGGCAACTTAAACACACATCTGGGTGGATTGAGGCACCTGGGTATTCCAGTGATTGCCTGTTTTTTTATGGACCGCCACCCAGGCTCAAAGGGATCATGAGATTATTCATGCTAGAAACTTCCCTGTGCAGCCACAAGCTATTATGGGCTCTAGCATAGTTGATTAAGTCGTGTGAACTCTTACAGTGGTAGACTAGCACCCATCGTAAGGTGCTAACACTTCAGAAAGACTGTGTCTCGGTCATCCGTTTCTCAAACATAATGAAGTGCGAGAAATCCAACGGAGGAGATCGAGTCTTGTGGGGAAAAGTGCACAAACCACTGCAGAGTGTACAATCTAGTCATGGTTAGCCTTGTCCCCGGTTATGGACATCTTGAGGATCTAGTTCTTGGATTATGATGTGAATCTCATCATCTTGTTACTTAATTAATTTGTTGGGTTGTTAATGATTACTTCTAATTGGGATTGAGAAGGGGTTTACCTTCTCAATATTTTTCAACAAACTTTGTAGTTAAATAAAAATATATTCCTTTGCAGTAGGGAAAAATTGGCTTTTTGCAAAACTGTAACCATAGAGCTTTCCACCAGCCAAATATGCATGTAGCGATAGCATTATTCTGTTCATTACTCTCTATGTGTTACTTTGCCAGCATATTCCATGTGCTGACCCATTTTCGGGCTGCAACATATCATGTTGCAGACTTTTCAGACGACGAGTAAGGAGCCTTAGGTCGTGGTCTTATACTCAGTGATGTTGTTGGAGTTGATGGACTCACTTTATCTTCCAAGCCTTCCGTTGTTATCGTAATTAGATGGCCTTAAGCCATATTTATTGTAATAAGTTCTCTTTTGAGACATTCGATGTAATAAGTGTGTGATTGCTACTCTGTTATAAATCCTTCAAGTACTGTGCGTGTCAGCATTACCGATCCAGGGATGACACTGATGCACAGAGACTAGACTGGTTGAGGTTTGGTCGCTACAGAGATGGTATCAGAGCACACGCTGACTGTAGGACACGACCACTAAGCTAAAGCCCTAGAATCACTACTGTCTTCTCATTTCTGACTCCTCTCCTTTCTTCCACTCTTTTAGGATGGCGGATGCAAGGAACAAGTTCGCGCAACCGGATGAGGATACACCTTTTGGACGACACTTGAAGGAAGTTACTAAGTACCTAAACATCGGAATACCAAGCTTCACCAGGACCTACAACGCCACACTACCAGAAGAGGAGCGCTGGATGAGTCAAGTTCAAGTTCCAGGAAGAACGTTCATGCCAGTCACTGAGCCCATAGAGTTTTCCTTTGATGCACCAACCTGGAGTCTAGGAAAGAGTATGGCAGCTCACATTACCATGGGACGCATTGGAGAAGTGTATCATAAGGATCTTAAGGATACAATCTATCAGATTTGTGGGCGCCGAGACGAGCAATGGGAGATGATCAGCACCAGGAAGGATAGATCTATTGCAGCTTTCATCCAGGAGTTAAACCAGCACATTCGTCGCCAGGAGAACCAGATGTGCGCATGCATGATAGATCTGAAGAAGGCATTGACCAAGATCATGGAGCTGAAGGAAGAACTTAAGTCTACACGCGATGGATATGAGGAGGAAATCGCAACATTATTGGAGAAGAATGATGACCTGATAAAGAAGCTAGGAGTATTCATGGGAGACCCAGCACCAGGAGGAGAGGATGACGATTCTTCTTGCCCGGAGAACTACATCATCATCAACGACACCGACTTGGACCCCCCTGACGATGATTGGGAGGATGAAGCCAGAGCAGATATCATGGAGTCTTCGACTGAGCAATTTTTCTAGTAGACCAACAAATTAGTAGTAGTATTCCACCATGTATATAGTATAGTCCAAGCACTTTGTGACGATAGTTAGATCGATTTTATGCCTTGTTTGAATTGATTGGAGTGATATTGATTGTGTTTGTCTCATGTGCATATGGGTAGTGTTTTCCCTCTAGACCTCATTCTATCCTATTTTCTCATCTTTTCTAAAACCCATCAGATGCCTCCGAGACGCGACACCGGATTTGTTTTCCCACCGGAGATCACTCAGTTGATTCAGCAGCAGAATGCCCTGATGCAAGTGCTAGTTCAGAACCAAGGCAACAACAACCCACCACCCCCACCACCTGTTGATCACCTAGCTCGTTTTCTTAGGCTGAATCCGCCGGTGTTCTCCAGTAGCACCGAGCCGATTGTGGCAGATGATTGGCTCCGCAAGGTTGGAAGGGAACTGACCACTGCAGGATGCACAGATGCAAAGAGAGTGCGTTTTGCCGCACATCAGCTTGATGGACCTGCAGCATCATGGTGGGAGAATTACACAGCCACTCACCCCATTGACACTGTCACATGGGACCAGTTTCAGCAAGATTTCCGTACTGCCCATGTTTCAGCAGGAGCTATGGCCATGAAGAAGCGTGAGTTTCGCAACCTACGCCAAGGAGGACGTACCGTTGGCCAGTACGTGGAGGATTTTAGTAAGTTAGCACGTTATGCTCCAGATGACGTTGCTACGGATGCAGCTAAGCAGGAGAAGTTTCTGGAATGACTGAATGATGAGCTAAGCATGCAGTTGATGGTAGCAACCTTCAACAACTACCAGGAGTTGGTAGATAGAGCTCTCATGATTGAAGGGAAGCAGCAGCAGATTGAAAGCCGCAAGAGGAAGTATGGACAAGGGAAGTACAATACTGGAGCTCATCAGAAGCCACGTTTTACCCCAAATTCGGGAGGACCTTTTCAGCATACCCATGGAGGAGGAGGTTCGCACAACCATAGTGGACCCAAGAATGGTAATGGGAATGGAGGAAGCAACGGACAGAACCGTACCAACCCATCGACCCCAGCCAAGAGGGATCTAAGCCAAGTCACTTGCTACAAATGCCAGAAGACTGGACATTATGCAAATGAATGTCCTGAAGCTAAGAATGGAAATGGCAATGGAAGCTCGGGGAAGAAGCCGAACCCTTTCAACAAAGGACATGTGAACCACGTGAACGTGGAGGAGGTTGAAGCACAACCCGATGCAGTAATAGGTAAGTTTTTGGTTAAGTCATTTACTGCAATCGTTCTTTTTGATACTGGTGCATCGCATTCATACATATCAAGGGGATTTGTGGATAAGTTTAAGTTGCCCACCAAAGTTCTTAGAACACCTATGTTAGTAACCTCGCCAGGAGCAGAGTATATGGCAAGCCAAGGATGTTTTCAGATGCCATTGGCCATAGGTAGGCATGCTTTCCCCTCAGACCTAATAGTTTTGGAGTCGCAAGGTTTGGATGTGGTTTTGGGAATGGATTGGCTATCGATGTATGGAGGAAACATCGATTGCGCCAGTAAGACGATCTTGCTTACTACCCCAGAAGGAAGAAGGATTAAGTATGTATCCCGGCATGTACCGAAGAGGACTCAAGTGAATTCCTTATCAGGAGTTGTACAGGAGGAAATGCCAGTGGTGAAGGATTTCCCTGACGTATTTCCAGAGGAGTTGCCAGGCATGCCACCGGATAGAGACATTGAGTTTTTGATTGAGCTTTTGCCAGGCACCGGGCCAATATCTAAGAGACCGTACAGGATGCCCGCTAAGGATTTGGAAGAAATTAAGAAGCAGATTAAGGAGTTACTAGATAAAGGATATATTCGCCCAAGTTCGTCACCTTGGGGATCACCTGTACTTCTAGTGGAGAAGAAAGATGGATCGTTAAGGATGGTTGTTGATTATCGTGGTTTGAATGAAGTAACCATCAAGAACAAGTACCAACTGCCAATGATCAATGATCTGTTTGACCGACTACAAGGAGCTAAAGTATTTTCCAAAATTGATTTGCGGTCAGGATACCACCAGTTGAAGATTCGAGAGCAGGATATACCCAAGACAGCTTTTACCACAAGGTATGGGCTATATGAGTACACCGTTATGTCATTTGGCCTGACTAACGCACCTGCCTTTTCATGAACATGATGAACAAAGTGTTTATGGAGTTTTTGGATAAGTTCGTCGTAGTGTTCATTGATGATATTCTGGTCAATTCGAAGAATGAAGAAGAGCATAAGGAGCATTTGCGTTTGGTACTTGGAAAGCTCAGAGAACATCAGTTATATGCCAAGTTCAGCAAGTGCGAGTTTTGGTTACAGGAAGTTGGATTCCTTGGACATGTTATATCCGGAGAAGGAATAGTAGTAGATCCCAACAAAGTTAACACTGTGACAAATTGGGAGTCACCCACGACCATTGGAGAGATCCAGAGTTTTCTTGGACTCACAGGATACTACCAGAGATTTATTTAGAATTTCTCGAAGATTGCAAAACCTATGACCGAGTTGTTGAAGAAGGACACCAAATTCAATTGGACTGAGGAATGTGAGGCTAGTTTCCAGGAGATGAAGAAACGTTTGGTTACAGCGCCAGTGTTGATTCTGCCAGATCAACGCAAGGATTATGAAGTATATTGCGACGCTTCTCATCGAGGACTTGGAGCAGTGCTTATGCAGGAGGGAAGAGTTGTCTCATATGCCTCACGACAACTTAAACCCCATGAGTTGAATTATGCTACACATGATTTGGAGTTAGCAGCCGTAGTGCATGCGTTGAAGACATGGAGACATTTTCTCATCGGAAACCATTCTGAGGTGTACACGGATCACAAGAGTTTGAACTACATTTTCACGCAGAAGGGGTTGAATCTCACGCAAAGGAGATGGTTGGAGCTCATTAAGGATTATGACATGAGATTGCATTATCACCCAGGGAAGGCTAACGTAGTAGCTGATGCGTTGAGCCGCAAGAGCCATGTCAACACACTCATGACCGGAGAGTTACCCAAGGAGTTAGCCGAAAATCTTCGTGAACTATGTTTGGAAATAGTTCCAAGAGGCTTTGTAGCAGCATTGGAAATTCAGTCTACTTTGATGGATAAGATCAGAGAAGCTCAGAAGACAGACAAGGAGATTGCGGAGATAAAGGAAAGGTTGAGTAAAGGAAAAGCCAAGGGATTTCATGAGGATGAGCACGATACCTTATGGTTTGAGGACCGCGTTTATGTGCCCAATGATCCGGAGATTAGGAAGTTGATTTTTCAAGAGGCCCATAATTCACCATATTCGATTCACCTAGGAAATACCAAGATGTACCTAGATTTAAAGGACAGTTTCTGGTGGACCGGAATGAAGAAGGATATTGCGGAGTATGTAGCAGTTTGTGATGTATGTCAGAGAGTGAAGGCAGAGCATCAAAAGCCAGCAGGATTGCTACAACCATTGCCGATACCCGAATGGAAGTGGGATAAGCTAGGCATGGATTTTATCACGGGATTGCCCAGGACTCGTTTTGGCTATGACTCGATATGGGTTGTAGTCGATCGTTTGACGAAGGTAGCACATTTCATCCTAGTAAAGACCACTTATACCAGTGCTAAGTTGGCAAAGATATACATGCCCAGGATCGTATGTCTGCATGGAGTTCCGAGGACCATTGTATCAGATAGAGGAACCCAATTTACTTCAAAGTTTTGGAATCAGTTGCACGAAACTTTGGGTACCAGGCTAGAGTTCAGTACCGCTTTTCATCCACAGATAGACGGACAGACCGAGAGAGTCAATCAGATTTTGGAGGACATGCTGAGAGCTTGTGCGCTAGATTATGGATCCAGTTGGGACGACAACTTGCCATATGCAGAGTTTTCTTACAAAAATAGCTACCAATCCAGTCTGAAGATGGCCCCTTTCGAAGCTCTGTACGGAAGGAGGTGCAGGACACCGTTGTTGTGGGACGAAGTTGGAAACCGCCAGTTGTTTGGACCAGATTTGATTAAAGAGTCTGAACAGAAGGTGAAGTTGATTCGCGATAGGCTCAAGGTAGCCCAGTCCAGACAGAAGAGTTATGCGGATTCTAAACGCAAGGAGACAGTTTACGAAGTCGGAGACAGAGTTTATCTTCGAGTATCACCACTTCGAGGAGTGAAGCACTTTGGAGTTAAGGGAAAGTTAGCGCCACGTTTTGTAGGACCATACAAAGTTTTGGAGCGTATGGGAGAAGTTGCTTACAAGTTGGAATTGCCTGAAGGATTGACGGGAGTTCATGATGTGTTCCACGTATCCCAGTTGAAGAAGTGCCACGCAGAGATGGCCGAGGTACCACTGAAAGATACAGTGCCCTGGAGGCGATTCAGTTGGATAGTAATTTGACCTATGAGGAGAAACCAGTTAAGATTCTTGAGTTTGCCAGCCGAGTCACCCGCGGCAAGGTTATCAAGTTTTGCAAAGTTCAGTGGAGTCACCATACCGTGGATGAAGCCACCTGGGAGCGAGAGGAAGATCTACGGAAGGACCACTCTCACCTATTTTCTAGCCAACCCGAATCTCGAGGGCGAGATTCATCTTAAGGGGGGTAGGTTTGTAACATCCCAAATTTTCAATTTGGAATGTTATACATTAGATCATCTTGCATAGCATATTTTATTGCATTTTGTTTTGCGATCCTAGAAAATTCTACGCAACTCAAGGACCCACGGAGAGAGTTGGGAATTTCGTTATTTTCATATTTGGGTTTTCTCAAACTTTGAAAATAGGATCATTTGTTTTAATTATTTTTCTCTCCAAAAATATTTCATATCAAAATATATGAGAGGGGATAATATGACTTCTCCACAAATAATGAAATATTGGAGGAAAAATATTAGAAACAAATATTTGATTTTATTTGGATTTTATTTGAATTAGGAAAATACGCGTTTTTCAAAATTGCATTTAGGCCCAAAATAAATGTTCGTCCGGCTTGATTTTAGAAGCCGGGAAAATTTTGTTTCGGGATTTTTGGAGTCCGTTTAGTATTTCTTTTATTTGTTTTTTTGCGCGAAATTATTTATAAAAAAACGCGTACCGACCTTGGGCCGTATTCGGCCAGGACTCCGCCCGGCCAGGCCTTTATAAGGCGCGCCCCCGAGGCCCCGACAGCCCAAGTCGCCGCCGCGCCGAAACCCTAACCCTAGCCCGATCCGCCGCCGCCGCCGTCGCGTGCCGCCGCCGCCGTCGCCCGAGCCGCCGCCGCCCGTCGTCCCGCCACCCGACGCCGGAGCCCCGCCGCCGACCCCGCCGCACCGCCGGAACCGCCCGTCGCCCCGCCGATGGCGCTTTTCCTCGAGAAAACCGTCCGGTTTTCCGTCCGGTTTTTTTTAAACCCTAGATCTGTTTTTTTCTGTTTAGTTTATTTAGCGAACACTCGTTCGTACGTTCGTTTTAACGAACGGTTTTTGTTTTTTTACCGCAGACAGCGAACGTTCGTTCGTTAGCCTGATCGCCAGTTTTTCTTTTTCTCGGATTTTCCGCGATTATTTTCGATCGTGATTTCCAATCTGTTTTTTGTTTTAGTATAACTTTTTGCTCGTTTATCGGAATCAGGCGATTCAAGCGTCTAGAGTTTCTTCTCGAAACCCTCTTCTTGTTTAACCAACTCAAACAAGTTTTTGCTATTGTAAAATTTGACTTAGGTCCAGATTAGTAAATGAAGCTTGTTTTTTCGCTGTTTGACTTTCATTGCTTCGTTTGATTTGATTCTTTTTGCAAACCGGAGTTCTTAAGTTGAACTTTCTGGTTAGATCTTTTATTTTAGTTTTACCTATGCATTAGATGAGTGCTTATTGTATGCTTGTTTGTTTGCGATAGAGTACCCGGAGTGCGCCACTTGCTACTTCGAATCTCTAGGTTTCACGGATCATCAGCAAGGCAAGTAACACTTTGATCATACCTCTTTTCATACCCAGTTTTATTGCATTAGATCAATCCTCAAACAATTGCATGATTAGGATCTGATAAAATTGTGGGTATCGGGAAGTAGATGAGGTAGTACCTATTACCTGTTTTATTATCAACCTTTGGGAGTTACTTCTATGTTTGCTTATTGCTATGCTATGCTAGTAGACGTGGATTGGGTGAGTGTATCCATGAAAGATGTGAGATTGATAATTAATGGTTTACTTAAGGTGGCAACTTAAACACACATCTTGGTGGATTGAGGCACCTGGGTATTCCAGTGATTGCCTGTTTTTTTATGGACCGCCACCCAGGCTCAAAGGGATCATGAGATTATTCATGCTAGAAACTTCCGTGTGCAGCCACAAGCTATTATGGGCTCTAGCATAGTTGATTAAGTCGTGTGAACTCTTACAGTGGTAGACTAGCAGATGTAGGGGAAAGTAGGTGTAACTGTCTACCCATCGTAAGGTGCTAACGCTTCTGAAAGACTGTGTCTCGGTCATCCGTTTCTCAAACATCATGAAGTGCGAGAAATCCAACGGAGGAGATCGAGTCTTGTGGGGAAAAGTGCACAAACCCCTAAAGAGTGTATAATCTAATCATGGTTAGCCGTGTCCCCGGTTATGGACATCTTGAGTATCTAGTTCTTGGATTATCATGTGAATCTCATCATCTTGTTACTTAATTAATTTGTTGGGTTGTTAATGATTACTTCTAATTGGGATTGAGAAGGGGTTTACTTTCTCAATATTTTTCAACAAACTTTGTAGTTAAATAAAAATATATTCCTTTGCAGTAGGAAAAAATTGGCTTTTCGCAAAACTGTAACCATAGAGCTTTCCACCAGCCAAATATGCATGTAGTGATAGCATTATTCTGTTCATTACTCTCTATGTGTTACTTTGCCAGCATATTCCATGTGCTGACCCATTTTCGGGCTGCAACGTATCATGTTGCAGACTTTTCAGACGACGAGTAAGGAGCCTTAGGTCGTGGTCTTATACTCAGTGATGCCGTTGGAGTTGATGGACTCACTTTATCTTCCAAGCCTTCCGTTGTTATCGTAATTAGATGGCCTTAAGCCATATTTATTGTAATAAGTTCTCTTTTGAGACATTTGATGTAATAAGTGTGTGATTGCTACTCTGTTATAAATCCTTCAAGTACTGTGTGTGTCAGCATTACCGATCCAGGGATGACACTGATGCACAGAGACTAGACTGGTTGAGGTCTGGTCGCTACAGACATGTTTACACTTAAGGAAGTATTCATCTAGTAATACCATCTCCTATACATGTCATCCCAATCTTGGTATTCTTGATGCCCTTGTTCCTTTTCCTTTGAGGAAATTTTCTTGTGTTATCTAACCTTGTTTTCTCAAGCTTTTTTCTTCATGAAATTGCTGAAGTGCCTTAAGGTAAGTATATGCATCACGTTCATGAGCATGATGTTCTCTTTCTTATTGCACATATTGTTTGCAACAAGAAATCATGAATATGAAGGTATATCATTCTCATTGTTGCTCTGATGCATGTAGCCAAGACACACGTAACACATTAAGTGTCCTTCATATTGTGCATGAGCATTCCAAAAGCAATTACCTTTTGAAAGGCTGCACACTTATAGGGGGAGCTTATGTGTGTTACATGTTTCTCAAACCTCCCATACATTTTTTGTTACATGTTTATTTGAAGCTTTGATGTATGTTGTCATCAATTACCAAAAAGGGGGAGATTGAAACACATTTGCCCACTTAGGGGTTTCGGTAATTCATGTCAACATACATGTTGTTGGAGTAACACTTTCATCTAGTATATTTGAGGAAAAGTTCAATGTTGGCAAGGCAAGAATATGTGGATGTGAATCCTTTAAAATGCTATGGAAACATATTGGCATAAAGCTCCAAGACTGTTAATTTTTGGTTAAGTGATCCAAGATCACATTGCGTCCATAGGAAAGCCAATACTATTAAAAGGGGATGAGGTTTTGATCATGACTTAGTTGCTCAAGTGCTTGAAGATATTGCTCCAAAACCCTCAACCACTTTCCTACAAGCAATCCTGTCCAAACCCTAATTATCAAACTCAGTAGACAGAGCCACATCCAAACCCTAGAAACTCAGTTGACCGAGATGACATTCGGTCTCACCAAAGTGTAGTGACAAAGTTTCTGTAACCCTTCCATCCCATTTCGGAATCACCGAATTGGTTTGATTGGAATTACCGAAATAAGGTCTCGCTTAGGTCATCGCACATCGGTCCATCTGAGTTGATCCATCCGGTCTCACCAAAAAAACCCAGTGTTCGAATCTTTTACACAGACCACTCTCACCAAGATTTCATTTTGTTGTCACCGAGTTGAGTCAAAAGGTTGTAATGGTTGGATTCTTGGTGAAGGCTATATATACCCTTCCACCCCCATTCACTCTCTAAGAGAGCCATCACTATTCATTTTCTGAGAGAGGACCACCTACTCATGTGTTGATATCAAGGCATTCCAATCCAATCATTTGAACCTTGATTTCTAGCCTCCCCAAGTTTCTTTCCACTCCAATCCTTCTCCCACCCAAGCCAAATCTGTGAGAAAGTGATTGAGTGTTGAGGAGACTATCTTTTGCAGCACAATAGCTAGGAGTTCATCATTAACACACAATCTATTACCTTTCGTAGAGTGGCATCTCGTATATTGGTTAGGTGCCACTTGGGAGCCTCCAAGATAATGTGGAGTTGAACCAAGGAATAATTAAGGGCAAGGAGATCGCCTACTTCGTGAAGATCTACCTCGAGTGAGGCTAGTCCTTCATGGGCGTAAGCCATGTTGGAATAGAAAAGGTTGCTTCTTGACGGATCTATATTTTATGCATTTTAAGAGCTCATATGTTGCATGTTCTCTGCATATATTATGTCCCATTCAACCAAATATATGTCCATTATGCATGATTTTTGCACATTCTTTTGTGTATTTATCTTGTTTTTATTAGTTTCATTCTTTTGCACATATAAAAACCCAAATACCGGTTTTTGCGCTTGTCATTGTGAGCATTGCACATTTGTGTATTTATCTAGTTTTTATTAGTTTCCTTCTTTTCATGTGTCTATAGGTGTATTGGAGCAACCTAGGACCAAGCATGAAAGGACCAAGGATGGGTTCAATACAGAGTCAGCCAGCGGTCAAACTTAGCCATTTCGAAGGTCCAAAAAAGTCATTTTTCGGAAGTGCTCCAAATCAAGTTCTAAGTCCATAAATGGATCAGTGTCGTTTATACAAATCCAACAAGTCCAAGAACATCAAATTCCGAGTACGTATGAAGAAATGGCGGTCGTTTCACTTGAGAAAGACTACACAAAAAGACAACACAAAAGACAGCGTTCCAAATGACCGCGTTGTGACGCCCGGATAATCAAGCTACAGTAAACCTCTGCTAATGGTGCCACGTCACCTCGGTTACTGTTGATAAACTCGAGTTAGTTCAAAAACGATTCAAGTTAAAATTTAAAATATAGGCAAACAATAAAAGTTTTCAAATATTAAAACTAAAATGTTCGGAGTGAACCAAATATTGCATAGATAATAATGGTGGAGAAATCTAAATTTAATAAAATGCTTAAGTGTTCAAAATAATTAAAATAGAGGTTTAAATGTTGAAATAAATGCCTTTTGAATTTTATAAAATATTAAACTATTTCAATTTGGGTTGAGGATTAATGTGGCAATAGTATATTTAAAAGTATTAATTTAAGTGCTAGTGATAATTTTTATAAAACTAAAGTAAAAGAAAACTAAAAGTAAAATAGTAAAAGAAAGATAAATAAAAAGAAAAGAAATTACAAAAAAAAAAACAGATCAAAGAAACAAAAAAGAGAAATAAAACAACCCCCCCCCCAAGCTGGACCGAACGGCCCAGCTAGCCGCCGCACCGGCCGGCCCACCAGGCCCAGTCAGGCCTCCTTATCCCTCCCACTCCCGAAACCCTAACCCTATCCACCCCGTCGCCCCCCACTACCCCACTCCTCTCTGGATCCCCTCTCTCTCGCACGTCCCCCTCCCCCCCCGCTCGATCTGGGCGCCCCCGCGCCCGTCCCCGCCCGGAACGCCACCGCCACGGCCACCTCGCCGGAGCCACCGCGCCGCCTCCTCCCTGGAGTCCCCCGCTCGCCCGACGATCCCGCCGCCTGGATCGACGCCGCCTCGACCTCGTCTCGTCCCCGACGACCTGCTTCCCCTCCGGCGCCGTCGTCCCCGACCCCCCTCCACGAGCCCCGCTGCCTAGACCCCACCGCCCCGTGGTGAGGCCCCGGCATCCCCTCCTCCTCCCTTGCTCCGGCCACTTCGGCCAGGGCCTCGCTCACCGGCGCCCACACGCGCGCGCTCACCGCGGTCAGGCCGCGCGCTGTTCCGTCTGGCCGCGCCCGTCGCCCCGCGCCAACGCGCCTCGCCTGCGCCGCTGCTCACTGCCCCGCGCGGCCTCGCCGCCACCTCTCCGCCGTACTGCCCCGCCGCTAGCCCCACGGGCCACTGCCGCGCCGGCGACCACTTCCGGCGCCCGTGGCCACTCGGGCTTCGCCCGGGTCGGGCGCCTGCACCCCCATGTGCCCGCTTAGGCCCCAGGTGCCACTGACCCCTGGGCCCGAACCCCCCTGGCCCAATGACAGCCGGGGCCCACGCACAGAACGAAAAGGAAAAGAAAAAAAATGATTTAAAAAAATATAATAATAATATAATAATAATAAAAATAATAAATTAATTAATAGATATTAATAAATATATAAATAAAAATAAATAATAAAAATAAATAAATAAATAAATAAATAAATAATTAAGATAATTAATTAACTTATTTAATCATGTTAATATTAATTAATTAAAGTTAATTAATCCTAATGAATTAATCTAATTAACCCGTTAGTTTAATTAAACAGAATTAGTTTAATTAAACCCTAATTAACCTAACAGAGTATGACACGTGGGTCCCACTGGACCCACGCGACAGTTTGACCCAGTCAACCCCTGTTGACTGCTGACGTCAGCATGACATCATGCTGATGTCAAAAATCCATTTTCGAATTAAGTTAAATAATTAATTAAATTCCAGAAATTAATAAAATCTTTAGAAAATCATATCTTTTAATCCGTAACTCGGATTAAAATATTTTCAACATGAAAGTTGCTCAGAACGACGAGACGAATCCGAATACGCAGTCCGTTCGTCCACCACACCTCCCTAACCTATCGAACTCGCAACTTTCCCCCTCCGGTCCATCTGTCCGAAAACGCAAAACATCGGGAATACTTTCCCGGATGTTCCCCCCCTTCGCCGGTACCACCTACTGTTGCGTTAGGACACACCTCGCACTGCTCATTGTCATGTCACGCATCGTCATGTTTATGTTTGCATTGTATTTACTGTTTCTTCCCCCTCTTCTCTCCGGTAGACTACGAGACCGACACTGCTGCTGCCCAGTTCGACTACGGAGTTGACGACCCCTCCTACTTGCCAGAGCATCCAGGCAAGCCCCCCCCCCTTGATCACCAGATATCGCCTAGTCTTCTCTATACTGCTTGCATTAGAGTAGTGTAGCATGTTACTGCTTTCCGTTAATCCTATCCTGATGCATAGCCTGACATTGTTGCTACAGTTGTTACCCTTACCTGCTATCCTACTGCTTAGTATAGGATGCTAGTGTTCCATCAGTGGCCCTACACTCTTGTCCGTCTGCCATGCTATACTACTGGGCCGTGATCACTTCGGGAGGTGATCACGGGTATATACTATATACATTATATACATGACACATGTGGTGACTAAAGTCGGGTCGGCTCGTTGAGTACCCGCAAGTGATTCTGATGAGGGGGCTGAAAGGACAGGTGGCTCCATCCCGGTAGAGGTGGGCCTGGGTTCCTGACGGCCCCCGACTGTTACTTTATGGCGGAGCGACAGGGCAGGTTGAGACCACCTAGGAGAGAGCTGGGCCTGGCCCTGGTCGGCGTTCGCAGATACTTAATACGCTTAACGAGATCTTGGTATTTGATCTGAGTCTGGCCATTTGGTCTATACGCACTAACCAACTACACGGGAACAGTTATGGGCACTCGACGTCGTGGTATCAGCCGAAGCTCTTTTTGACGTCAGCGACTGAGTGGCGGGCGCCGCATTAGACCGTAAGCTCACGCTTGTATTAAGGGGGCTAGGTCTGCTTCCGGCCGCGTACGCAACGTGCAGGTGTGCAATGGGCGATGGGCCCAGACCCCTGCGCGCATAGGTTTTAGAACGGCGTGCTGACCTCTCTGTTGAGCCTAGGTGGGGCTGCGACGTGTTGATCTTCCGAGGCCGGGCATGACCCAGAAAAGTGTGTCCGGCCAAATGGGATCGAGCGTGTTGGGTTATGTGGTGCACCCCTGCAGGGAAGTTTATCTATTCGAATAGCCGTGTCCCTCGGTAAAAGGACGACCCGGAGTTGTACCTTGACCTTATGACAACTAGAACCGGATACTGAATAAAATACACCCTTCCAAGTGCCAGATACAACCCGGTGATCGCTCTCTAACAGGGCGACGAGGAGGGGATCGCCGGGTAGGATTATGCTATACGATGCTACTTGGAGGACTTCAATCTACTCTCTTCTACATGCTGCAAGATGGAGGCTGCCAGAAGCGTAGTCTTCGACAAGACTAGCTATCCTCCTCTTATTCTGGCATTCTGCAGTTCAGTCCACTGATATGGTCCTTTACACATATACCCATGCATATGTAGTGTAGCTCCTTGCTTGCGAGTACTTTGGATGAGTACTCACGGTTGCTTTTCTCCCTCTTTTCCCCTTTCTATACCGGATTGTCGCAACCAGATGCTGGAGTCCAGGAGCTAGAGATCCCGAGGATGATTCTACATGGAGTTCGGCTTCGAGGAGTAGTTAGGAGGTCCCAGGCAGGAGGCCTTGCCTTTTTGATCGTTGCTACTTTTGTGCTAGCCTTCTTAAGGCAAACTTGTTTAACTTATGTCTGTACTCAGATATTGTTGCTTCCGCTGACTCGTCTATGATCGAGCAATTGTATTCGAGCCCTCGAGGCCCCTGGCTTGTATGATGATGCTTGTATGACTTATTTATGTTGTAGAGTTGTGTTGTGATATCTTCCCGTGAGTCCCTGATGTTGATCGTACACATTTGCGTGCATGATTAGTGTACGGTCAAATCGGGGGCGTCACAAGTTAGTATCAGAGCCGACTGCCTGTAGGAATCCCCCTTTCCAACTCCTTGGCCGAAGTCGAGTCTAGTCGTTGAAAAACTTTCACTAACATGGTTGTGTGGCTTACGGGCCCACGTCGCCATTGGGTGGTATTAGGATCTTTTACTCCTTGTCTATACTCTGGGAATCTGATCTCTCTTCTATTCGGGTTAAGTGAATTTTACTAAATCTAACATTAGGATCTCGTTATCACTTTCACCCGGAGAGCCCCTTATTACTGATGATCGTCTGTTGCACGTGAAGACCCTGAAGATACTCTCCGCTGATAACCCGAGAACTTGTGTTCATCGCTTTTGCAATTCCCTTTCATCGATAAACTCCTATGGATAACCGCGTATACTCGCCATTCATACAATGTTTCCCAGTTGATCTTGTTATTACAAGATACCCCGAAATTATCTCTGTTGTTCCGAGAATCCTTGAGCTTACTGCCTTGCTGTTCTTTGTCACCTGAGTACCCCTACGGATAATTTCTCGCCCTTATCGAGTATCCGCTCATCCCCAGTTGATTCAAGTATTTCACAAAAGTGTTCAAAATACCATTCGATCTACCAAAAATCCTGAGCAGCCTAGTGCTCTTGAAATTCTTGCTTGCTTGCATTATGGATAATCCCATAAGTCTCGTAATCTTATAGTCATTCCTTGTCATTATCATTTTGAGTCTGTTGATTCAAAATATTGTGAATGCTCACAATCTTCCTTCTGGCTCAAATGTCATTTTTAACATGAGCTGGATCTCGACCAATCAAATCGTCATCGATTGTACCCCTAAGCCTACTCAACTTATCCATCCTTGATCAGAGCGTTGCTTCTGATCCCTTGAATTTGAAATTATAATTCCTTTGCATTGAGCTTTGAGTTAGTCAGTTGCTTCTATAATCCAATGCCTTTGCATTGTTACTTCCTCTGGTTGTGTCCCGATGCTCACATCAGCTCTGTTATGGACCGACATATCCTTTAATGGATTTTATCCGACAATGTCCTTCATATTAAATAAGCTTGTGAGCTTTTCCTCGGATACATGATGCCTTTGGTAAATTGTATCCTCTGCTTTGTGAACCATGCTCTACTTTCGAGCTTGTATTATTTACTCCGAAGTTTGTGGTATAAGTTCCTAAGATGCCCTGATGGGTTGAGCCTATACCTTCCCTAAAAACCGTATGAACCCGAAGGTTTTCACAAGCCATTCCCTTCTGGTATTTTACTAGATAATTTTCTACTAAATAACTTCATCGAACGCGAGAAGTAAATGAAAGGTTATGCATTGGAGAAGTGGGAGTCGACCTTGAACTTTGCGTTCATCCCCATGGACACGATGTAGATCTTATCATTAAAGATTTTCTTAAATTAATTATTCCATTGGTATAAGTTCATCTTATATCTGGGATCTGGCCTTTTTCAATCGTGGTTCCGACCATGTTCTCCTTTAAATACCATTTCTCGTGCAAGTTTAAGCACTTGTCTTCTGCAGAGCAATACCCTAGTCCAACCTCTACTTTGATCTGTCGTCGAGCATTACCCCCTGGTATCTCGAGATTATCACGGAACTGCATAACTTATTATGAGTTCTCCATCAAGTGCTACATTCTCATTGATTCCAATTTCCACGGGCTCTGAGTTATTAATCATGCAAAGACACCGATAACTGAACCGAGTCCGCACTACGGTTCAACAACTCTTAGTAATCTTCTTTAAGTACGAGTTTGTACCCGATCACGCCATTCCTAGCCTGTTTGGCTATATCATTATCTTGATGATTTTAACTGTGTTACCTAGACCTTCCCAGCGCACAAATTTCGACAGTGAGCTAATCTTGCGTCGATCTCCCTTGTCATATCACTTCTCCTTGAATAGCAAACTTGAATTCGAGTTTGTGCCCTACCCGTGGTTCCAATAACCTTTCGCTTTCATCATTCCTTTGACTTGATGTCATCGTCGATCAATTACATCTTCTTGAAAACCTCTCGACAAATTTGTCGTGATCATTGTCAACAATTTGATTTCTTCCAAGTTGTGTGTCGAAATTCAGGATGAGAAATACCATCCTTGCCCCTCGATGAATTGTGTTATCATCGACAACATTCTTGCCTCCCCTCAACACAAACTTGTTCATATTTTGTGTTGTATCTTGATTTCCCTGCTATCCAACCTATGTTATGTTCTACCGTGGAGTATTACCATCTTCGATGTCAAGAATGTCGTGAGCATTACTCCACCTCTTAAGAATTCTTGGTACAGTGATACTTCTCACCATCACCATTCTTTCTTGGTCCCCGTGTTGTTTCTAAACGAAATACCGACAAATGGTCTGTGACGTGTAAATTCTAAACTTCTAGAAACCCTATTGCTTTGAAGTTATTGGTCTATAGTTTCATTCTACGTCTATGGCTCAATGAATCATCATTCAAACATTGATCGTGCTACCTAGCCCACATTTCGGGTGCACATTTCAACCAATGTTTAACTGTGTATGTTTTCCTCGAGCATACATCATTAAGTCATTCGATCTAGATAATGTTATCTCCTTGTTCACATAGTTGTCGAAATCCATCTTTTGGAACTCTCAATGGAATGTCGCTGAGTCCATCAGCCACCTCCTATCCCTCTCTTTGGTTTAATGAAGAACTCTGGTTTCGGAACTTGCTTTCATAGTTCATTTCCCGAGAATCTTACAATGTCATCCCATCAATTTGTGTTGCACTTTTCTTCTCAGACATCCTGAGTCTGAGGTATCCTGACACCAATCAGATCTGAATCTCGGTCAGATATGATGGTTGGAACATATTTCCAAGAGTTATAACATTGGCCTATTTATGACCCGGTAAGGTGATGATACCCAGCACACCTGGCGGGAGGACCTATTGTTATAAGTTTTCCCTTTTAGCAAGGTTAGCTATTCTTCCATGAGAAAGTGGTAAGACTTATTCTATAAGTTGTTTCCGATGGATCCTTTGTATCCAAAGTCTGACCTTTGCTTGAAGACCATGCCAATGTTATCTCGAAGCATGTCTGTGGTACTCCGATTTTCAATAAGAGCATTTGAAGAACAATGCAAAATTTTCTTTGTCCATTATCCAAACACCGTTGTATGGGTGATGTCATGAAATTTCTCTCACCTTACCTAAAGAGTTTTCTACATTATATCATGTCCTGGATATCATGCTCTGCTTGTCCTTGGGAAGGATACGCCCCTGAAATATGTGTTTAAACACATTTTCCTTTCCATTCTTCTGTTTAATCTGATAATCATATTTTCCTTTCCATTGTTTGGTTTAACCTTTCTGGTGGTCTATATGATCTAAGCAGTAATATTCTCCTGCTTATGTAAACACCTCGGTGTACAATTCTGTCAGCAAGACCCTGTTACTATTGTTGATGACATCCCGGTAGCCACCGATGGACGAGAACTTTGCCTTATGGTCCGCCTCGTTTCAACGAGCAGGAAAATGGTTCTCTTCGTCCCTCCCCCTTGGTACCAACGTGTTGCCGACATAACTGACAGGGTACTCGCTGACATGCCTTGTTATCATGACCGTGCAACATGTCACTGCTCCTATAAAAAAAAACCCCACATGGTGGGCCCATAACCCACAGTTCCACAGGATCGAAAACTGACTCTCCTGTACACCGTGTTGTCAGAGTTATTCCTCGCTCTTGACTTTGTATGTAATTCACGGGCCACCTGCCTAGTGATCTATACTCGTATTAGATGCAATGCTTATTCACATTGCTCTAAACCCCTTCAACACTTTGTTTCAGGCAACGACCGATTGCCTATGCGCTTGAAAACTTCTATTTTGTACCTTCTTACTTTGCTCTCGATAATTTCTTAAGTTGCAATTCGAGAGTTACTTTCCGCCACCTTCGCCGATGTTATCGACCAGATAGTCAACCTTACGGAGGTCCGTTCTCCCGGAATACCCACCCTTCATTCCTTCGTAAGTACGATGGAGTTCCCGAAGAAAGGACGACAACTTTATCATGATGACCTGAAACAGCAGAATGAAGACATCAATGTAATGGATCATCCTCTTCGAGGAGAACAACCAAGACCAAGAACACTCCCTAGAATTTCGTAACCCGAACCTTCCCCCTTTACTTCCCTCTTAAATCTCTGGACGAGATTTCTTGTAGTGGAGGAGAATTGTGACGCCCGGATAATCAAGCTACAGTAAACCTCTACTAATGGTGCCACGTCACCTCGGTTACTGTTGATAAACTCGAGTTAGTTCAAAAACGATTCAAGTTAAAATTTAAAATATAGGCAAACAATAAAAGTTTTCAAATATTAAAACTAAAATGTTCGGAGTGAACCAAATATTGCATAGATAATAATGGTGGAGAAATCTAAATTTAATAAAATGCTTAAGTGTTCAAAATAATTAAAATAGAGGTTTAAATGTTGAAATAAATGCCTTTTTAATTTTATAAAATATTAAACTATTCTAATTTGGGTTGAGGATTAATGTGGCAATAGTATATTTAAAAGTATTAATTTAAGTGCTAGTGATAATTTTTATAAAACTAAAATAAAAGAAAACTAAAAGTAAAACAGTAAAAGAAAGATAAATAAAAAGAAAAGAAATTACAAAAAAAAAGAAAACAGATCAAAGAAACAAAAAAGAGAAATAAAACAACCCCCCCCCCCAAGCTGGACCGAACGGCCCAGCTAGCCGCCGCACCGGCCGGCCCACCAGGCCCAGTCGGGCCTCCTTATCCCTCCCACTCCCGAAACCCTAACCCTATCCACCCCGTCGCCCCCCCACTACCCCACTCCTCTCTGGATCCCCTCTCTCTCGCACGTCCCCCTCCTCCCCCCACTCGATCTGGGCGCTCCCGCGCCCGTCCCCGCCCAGAACGCCACCGCCACGGCCACCTCGCCGAAGCCACCGCGCCGCCTCCTCCCTGGAGTCCTCCGCTCGCCCGACGACCCCGCTGCCTGGATCGACGCCGCCTCGACCTTGTCTCGTCCCCGACGGCCTGCTTCCCCTCCGGCGCCGTCGTCCCCGACCCCCCTCCACGAGCCCCGCTGCCTAGACCCCACCACCCCGTGGTGAGGCCCCGGCATCCCCTCCTCCTCCCTTGCTCCGGCCACTTCGGCCAGGGCCTCGCTCACCGGCGCCCGCACGCGCGCGCTCACCGCGGTCAGGCCGCGCCCTGGCCGCGCGCTGTTCCGTCTGGCCGCGCCCGTCGCCCCGCGCCAACGCGCCTCGCCTGCGCCGCTGCTCACTGCCCCGCGCGGCCTCGCCGCCACCTCTCCGCCGTACTGCCCCACCGCTAGCCCCACGGGCCACTGCCGCGCCGGCGGCCACTTCCGGCGCCCGTGGCCACTCGGGCTTCGCCCGGGTCGGGCGCCCGCACGCCCATGTGCCCGCTTAGGCCCCAGGTGCCACTGACCCCTGGGCCCGAACCCCCTGGCCCAATGACAGCCGGGGCCCACGCACAGAACGAAAAGGAAAAGAAAAAATGATTAAAAAATATAAATAAAAATAAAATATAATAATAATAATAATAATAAATTAATTAATAGATATTAACAAATATATAAATAAAAATAAATAATAAAAATAATTAATTAATTAATTAAGATAATTAATTAACTTATTTAATCATGTTAATATTAATTAATTAAAGTTAATTAATCCTAATGAATTAATCTAATTAACCCGTTAGTTTAATGAAACAAAATTAGTTTAATTAAACCCTAATTAACCTAACAGAGTATGACACGTGGGTCCCACTTGACCCACGCGACAGTTCGACCCAGTCAACCCCTGTTGACTGCTGACGTCAGCATGACATCATGCTGATGTCATAAATCCATTTTCGAATTAAGTTAAATAATTAATTAAATTCCAGAAATTAATAAAATCTTTAGAAAATCATGTCTTTTAATCCGTAACTCGGATTAAAATATTTTCAACATGAAAGTTGCTCAGAACGACGAGACGAATCCGAATACGCAGTCCGTTCGTCCACCACACCTCCCTAACCTATCGAACTCGCAACTTTCCCCCTCCGGTCCATCTGTCCGAAAACGCAAAACATCGGGAATACTTTCCCGGATGTTCCCCCCCTTCGCCGGTACCACCTATTGTCGCGTTAGGACACACCTCGCACTGCTCATTGTCATGTCACGCATCGTCATGTTTATGTTTGCATTGTATTTACTGTTTCTTCCCCCTCTTCTCTCCGGTAGACTACGAGACCGGCACTGCTGCTGCCCAGTTCGACTACGGAGTTGACGACCCCTCGTACTTGCCAGAGCAACCAGGCAAGCCCCCCTTGATCACCAGATATCGCCTAGTCTTCTCTATACTGCTTGCATTAGAGTAGTGTAGCATGTTACTGCTTTCCGTTAATCCTATCCTGATGCATAGCCTGACATTGTTGCTACAGTTGTTACCCTTACCTGCTATCCTACTGCTTAGTATAGGATTCTAGTGTTCCATCAGTGGCCCTACACTCTTGTCCGTCTGCCATGCTATACTACTAGGCCGTGATCACTTCGGGAGGTGATCACGGGTATATACTATATACATTATATACATGACACATGTGGTGACTAAAGTCGGGTCGGCTCGTTGAGTAGCCGCAAGTGATTCTGATGAGGGGGCTGAAAGGACAGGTGGCTCCATCCCGGTAGAGGTGGGCCTGGGTTCCTGACGGCCCCCGACTGTTACTTTATGGCGGACCGACAGGCCAGGTTGAGACCACCTAGGAGAGAGGTGGGCCTGGCCCTGGTCGGCGTTCGCAGATACTTAATACGCTTAACGAGATCTTGGTATTTGATCTGAGTCTGGCCATTTGGTCTATACGCACTAACCAACTACGCGGGAACAGTTATGGGCACTCGACGTCGTGGTATCAGCCGAAGCTCTTTTTGACGTCAGCGACTGAGTGGCGGGCGCCGCATTAGACCGTAAGCTCACGCTTGTATTAAGGGGGCTAGGTCTGCTTCCGGCCGCGTACGCAACGTGCAGGTGTGCAATGGGCGATGGGCCCAGACCCCTGCGCGCATAGGTTTTAGAACGGCGTGCTGACCTCTCTGTTGAGCCTAGGTGGGGCTGCGACGTGTTGATCTTCCGAGGCCGGGCATGACCCAGAAAAGTGTGTCCGGCCAAATGGGATCGAGCGTGTTGGGTTATGTGGTGCACCCCTGCAGGGAAGTTTATCTATTCGAATAGCCGTGTCCCTCGGTAAAAGGACGACCCGGAGTTGTACCTTGACCTTATGACAACTAGAACCGGATACTGAATAAAATACACCCTTCCAAGTGCCAGATACAACCCGGTGATCGCTCTCTAACAGGGCGACGAGGAGGGGATCGCCGGGTAGGATTATGCTATACGATGCTACTTGGAGGACTTCAATCTACTCTCTTCTACATGCTGCAAGATGGAGGCTGCCAGAAGCGTAGTCTTCGACAAGACTAGCTATCCTCCTCTTATTCTGGCATTCTGCAGTTCAGTCCACTGATATGGTCCTTTACACATATACCCATGCATATGTAGTGTAGCTCCTTGCTTGCGAGTACTTTGGATGAGTACTCACGGTTGCTTTTCTCCCTCTTTTCCCCTTTCTATATCGGATTGTCGCAACCAGATGCTGGAGTCCAGGAGCTAGAGATCCCGAGGATGATTCTACATGGAGTTCGGCTTCGAGGAGTAGTTAGGAGGTCCCAGGCAGGAGGCCTTGCCTTTTCGATCGTTGCTACTTTTGTGCTAGCCTTCTTAAGGCAAACTTGTTTAACTTATGTCTGTACTCAGATATTGTTGCTTCCGCTGACTCGTCTATGATCGAGCAATTGTATTTGAGCCCTCGAGGCCCCTGGCTTGTATTATGATGCTTGTATGACTTATTTATGTTGTAGAGTTGTGTTGTGATATCTTCCCGTGAGTCCCTGATCTTGATCGTACACATTTGTGTGCATGATTAGTGTACGGTCAAATCGGGGGCGTCACACGCGTGCAGTCGTTTGACGTGCACACAACTCCAAAAGTTTCCCTTCTAGACGGGGTTCTTCACCTGTCACATCCCTAGCCTTACCTTGCACTAGGCTAGCACATGTCTGTTGCAGCATGTTTAAATTTTATTTAAAACTGAAATGGGGATGTTGAAACCCTAGCACCAAATGCATTCAACTAGGTTCAAATAAACAATATTTTCAATTAACCCAAAATGCCTTTGAAAATGTTCATGATTTTTGATAAAGGTGAAAACCTCTGCCAAAAATGATGCCAATATTTCTAGGTCATTTTTTGGATTTTTGAATTAACTCATATTGTATTTGAATTGGGGCATTTAAATCCTATAAATATTTTAAATGCTCTAATAATTCTGAAACTAGTTGAGGGCTGTTGGAAATATTTTCAAAAGTGCCCACAATTATTTTCAGGAGTTTCCAAAATGAGTTAGTATTTCTACTAATTCAAAACAGATCAAATAAATAGAAAGCAGAAACAAAATTAGAAAGGAGAGAGAGAGAAGGACTCACCTGGGCCCCTCACCTGGACTTACCTGGCGGCCCACCACGGCCCAGGAGCTGGCCCAGCCAACCAGAGCCGCCACCGTCTCCCACCTCGCGCCAGAAGGACGCCAGAGGGACGCCGGGCGTGTGTTCGCCGCACGCCGGCACGCGCCGCGCCACCTCCTGCTTCCCGCCGCTTCCCCGACGCGGCTGTGAACGCCACGCACCTCCCCTCGACCCCCTCGCTCCTCTCCCTCACTCTCTGCTCTCTCCCTCGCCCTCTGCTCTCTCTCCCTCTCTTCCCGAGTGGAGCTCGTCGACGCCGCTCGCCGTTGCCGTGGCCACCGAGCCCCCCTCGCCTAGCTAGGATGCCCAGCAGCTCCGCCACCTCGCGCTACGCCTCTCCACCGAAAGAAGCCACTCCGAACGCCCTGCAACGACTGCATCGTCATCGTCTTCGAGCTTCGGCCGCCGGCAACCCCACCGTCGATTCGACGCCGTCCGTGCCTTCCCGAGCTCGGCGAGAAGCTCTTCGTGACCGTGGTGAGCCCCCGGTCATTTCCCCCCTAACCCTGCCCCCGTTCGGTCGCCGTAGCCGTCGCCCCCTTGCTTACCATAGCCATCGCCGCACGGGCTCGTCACCGGCGAAGCCCAGGTGACCAAATGGCCCCGCGCATGCGTCCGTTGCACTCGCAACGCCCCGTGGAGCAACACTAGCGCGACAGCCAGCTCGTTTGCATGCCGCAGCGCTAACCCCGCACCACCCGATCTCCGGCCGCCGCCATAGCTCGTCTCCGGCGAGTTTCCGGCCACCCCGCGCCCTCCAACTTCTTCGGTTGGATGCGGTCGAGCACGGGCTCCCTCCTGGTGCCCTCAGCGCAACCAGCCGCTGCCCCTAGCGCCACCCTAGCGAGTCGCCGCCGCACTGGATGGTCGCCGGCGACCCAACTCCGGCGTGCCGACGTGGACGTCATTAGTGCTAACCGCTACCAGCTAAGCACCCCTAATAGGCACTGACAGTGGGCCCAACCACTGGTCAAACCCCAGTCAATGACGGGTTTGACCGGGATTAGCCCTGTGTGACTGACCAGTGGACCCCACTGGTCAGGTTTGACCTGGACCAGCCGCTGTTGACTTGCTGACGTCATCTTGACGTAGTGCTGACGCAATTAATACTTTGCTGGATTTAAAATAATTCAGGAATTCCTGCAAATGCCCTAAACTTCTAAAATTCATAGAAATTCAACCGTAGCTCCAAATGAAACAAATTATATATGAAAAATGATCATAAAAATCCAATCTATCCACCTGCACTAGTTTCATGCATGTTAGAGCAACTTAACCTTGTTGTTTAGGACAAATCATATAAGTGGCATTTAAGAAAGCACATATGGAATTTGAATTTGAACCTAGTGTTCAAACCAACTCCATTTAATATGTTGCTAGTTGCATTAGCTCAAAACACATTCATATTGCCATGTCATAGCATGCATCATATTGTGCATTGCATTGATCGTGTTTCTTCTCTGTTTGCCGGTATTGTCCCCTCTCAGTAGACGCTGTTCCGACGCTGTGATCGTTGACACTGATGAAGACTCAATGCTATCTTCAGAAGTGCCAGGCAAGCAAAACCCCCTTGTTCATTCCGATACAATCCCACTCTCTCGCTCCTGCTCTCTTTTACTGCATTAGGACAACAGCGTTTCAACTGTTACTTGCTGCGGTAGTTGAACCCCTTATCCTCTGCATGACCTGTCATTGCCACAGTAAATAGATGAAACCCACTAGCATGAGTAGGAGTTGTTTGAGCCCTGATGTGCCTACTCATTCATGCTTGTTTGTCATGCCTGCTACTGCTTAGAGTTGAGTCGGGTCTGATTCGTCGGGGATGAATTGGAATGGTGATGAACATGTCCTACTGTGTGTGAGCTAGGTGTGTGAACACGATTTGGTAAAGGTAGCGGTGAGAGGCCATGTAGGAGTACATGGTGGGTTGTCTCATTGCAGCCGTCCTCAGGAACTGAGTTCTGTGTTTGTGATCCATGAACAGTTACTACCACGCATGGGAATGCTTAAGTGCCCCTCTCGACTTATTAATCAACCTGATCTCTGTCCAGGAGTTGCAACTAGTTTCTGGTGTTTGTAGGTAGTGTTAGTAGTCTACCGAGTGGCACCCGGTACAGGTGGGCTTGGGACAGACTAGGCACACGTGGCCTGGTGTACCGAGTGGCACCCGGATGGTGGGCTCGGGAACCCTGCACACATCGTTTGGGGCCGTGAGCGACACCCCGGCCGGATCTCCTTGCGGATGGAACCCGAATAAGCGATAAACCTGGACGAGAGACTTGTGTGGTTAGTCAGGTCGTGGCCGACTCCCTCGCCAGGCTTCCGCTTGAACGTTGCCGAGGTACACGACGTGTACATGGTGGTAAGTGGCGAGAGCGTGTGTGACGAAGTACACCCCTGCAGGGTTAACATCATCTATTCGAATAGCCGTGTCCGCGGTAAAGGACTTCTGGGTTGCCTATAACAGTTCATAGACAAGTGGAAGTGGATACTCTAAAATGCGCAAGATAAGCGTGAGTGCTATGGATGGCGTTCTCGTAGGGAGACGGGAGCGGATCCATAGTGGTGTATTGATATGGTGAATATGTGGACTCGTGTGCGCCACCTCAAAAGAGTTACTTGCAGTCGTAGTTCAGGATAGCCACCGAGTCAAAGCTGGCTTACTGCAGTTAAACTCCACTACCCCCTTTTGTTGATACCGATGCATATGTAGATAGTTCTGATGTAAGTCTTGCTGGGTACATTTGTACTCATGTTTGCTTATTTTATGTTTTGCAGAGAGACGTCAGTCTCGCTAGTAGTTCCGTGTGGACGTCGACGTTTAGCTTGATACCTCAGCTATGATCTTGTGCCCTCGGCAGGATCTGGTAGATAGTCAAGCTTCTCAGCCTTTTTCATTTATAGTTGTTTGTACTCAGACAAGTTAAGCTTCCGCATGTGCTTGTTGCTTGTATGCTCTGAATGTTGGGTCATGAGACCCATGTTTGTAATATCTCACTCCTCGGAGCCTAATGAATAAATACTCTGAGTCGTAGAGTCTTGTTGTGATGCCATGTTGTATTTGCACATATCGAGCATATTGTGTGTATGATTGAAATGCTTGCTATGTGTGGGATCCGACAACCTAGTTGTTTATCCTTGGTAGCCTCTCTTATGGGGAAATGTAGTCTTGTGCTTCCATGAGCCATAGTAGTCCGCTACAGCCCGGTTCACCGGAGTCCTGCTAGCCCAGCACTACTGCTCCGGAACACTTGACTGGCCGGCATGTGATTCACTTCGTTCCTGTGTCTGTCCCTTCGGGGAAATGTCACGCGGTGACATCCGGAGTCCTGCCTAGCCTGCTACAGCCCGGTTCACCGGAGTCCTGTTAGCCCAGTGCTACAGCCCGGATTCGCACGCTGCTGACCGACATGCTCGATGTTGATTCATGTATGCCTGTCCCCATAAGTTAGTGCCGCTTTGGGTTCACGACTAGCCATGTCGGCCCGGGTTCTCTATCATATGGATGCTAGCGACATTGTCATATACGTGAGCCAAAAGGCGCAAACGGTCCCGTGCCATGGTAAGGCGACGCCCGTGGGAGTACCGTGCGTGAGGCCGCAAAGTGATATTAGGTGTTACAGGCTAGATCGGTGTGACTTGGAATCGGGGTCCTGACATCACCGATGTCATCCCCAATCTTCCCACATGATCCTCGGCTCATAATGAAGGGATAGGGAGAAGATAAGGCCCATCTTAAACCCTTGGATGAACACATCAACGGAGGAGACATCGGGAGACATGTTATATATGCGCCTCCAACCCTAGTGATGTGGAGCATCCCACGGTCATCCCCATGGACGTATCGACTTCTCCCACGACACCACTTGGACCAAATGAGAAGAGCCCGAGCAAAGGCTATCGAAGATAAGGTGAACTCGCTCCTCTCCGAACTACCACTTTCTACACATACGACATGGCTACTACCTCAAGCGGAAACACTATGTGTAATCAGGTACTTGGAGGAAGGCCACGGAGCAGCTACATCCAACGGAGAAGACGGCGAGGACACCAAGAATGAGGGACAAGAAGAAGAGCTGCCATTGAAGCTACAGCCACCGGACGACCGGTCGGGACCGGACATCCGACACCTGAAGCCCCAGCCTACCCAAGTCCTAGTCAATGCAAGCTACAGCGAGCGGACGACCGGCCACACCTCCCAGCGAGCGGATGTCCGGCCGCAACCAGATGGCCGACACCATAACACCCGAGACAAATCAGCGGATGTCCGAAGCGATCGGACGAACGGCAACCGGACGACCGGCCATCTCCGGAAATCCGGTGCCACCTCAACCGAGCCGAATTAAGCGGAAGTCCGGCGACTTCCGGACGTCCGGACGCCCATGAGCCACCAGACGACCGTAACCCACCGGACGTCCGGTACCTATCTGCGCATAGTTCCGGCCCCAGGCCCATGCACCCCTTCACTTCGTCCCCATTTGCACTAAGACTATAAATAGACCTCCTCCTCCTAGTTAGGGTTAGCATAGGTTTAGCTCATTTGAGATAGAGAATTGCTCATCCATCCGGATCTACTCCACCGAGAGAGACTGTTGCCTCTTCGGAGAAGATACACTTGGATTCAAGACTCCCAACGGGAAGAACTCAAGACCTCCTCACGGAGAAGAACCGGTTACCCTATGTATCGTCCCTTGTTGATCATGGATCGTGTATCTCTTTGTGTTCCGAGGATCTAGCATATGTGTGACCAAAGCTTGTAGGTTGAGTGATTTCTCTCATGTTTTCCATCGGGTTCCCCTCGTGTTCTTCGTGTTCTTTGTAGGATCCCTCCATTTCGTGAAAGACCGGGCCCCTAGGGTTCTACCCTACATCATCTTGGTATCATGAGCCACGTTGATCACGGATTTGGAGCCTCTACACCTTGTTTTCTAGCTTGATTTTGTTGTGTTCTTCCCCAATTTCGAAAATGCCCACCAAAAATAGCCCCAATTTTTTTTGTGATTTGTTGGTGTGATGAAGTTTTGTTGGATTGGATCCATGGATTTGCTTTGCCATGAGTGCATCTAGCTTTTCCCCTTCGTCCCCACTATTTCCATCCACAAAATTTCCCGGATTTGACCAAGTTTGCCACCACCACCATGAACCCTAGTTGTTCATCCCATGCCCGAAATCGCCCAGGCACCGGACGTCCGCCAGCTACCGGACGTCCGACCACCGGTCGTCCGCCTTCCACCGGACGTTCGACGTTTCCTGACGAAACTGAAAATTTTTGCCCGAAAGTTTTCAGCCACCGCCCGACTTCCACATACGCACTCCAATACTCATTCCACTTCCGCATATGCACCCCGATACCACCGTCGCTTTCCGCAACCACCATTGCTTACTTGTTTCGCACTCCGATACAATTTTGACACATTTGAGTTGCGGTTCATTGTTTCCTAGGGTGTTTCGGCTAACTAGGAACGGTTCGACATCAACATCACCGCCGCTCATCTTCGCCAAGGACTCGACATCGACCACTTCACCATTTTGATACCCTCAACCGTAAGCAAGGACGGTAACTTTGATGACATCTTTGTCTACTCCTTGCCATTGCATTGATAACCCCATAGCCCATTTTGCGTAACTTACCCATCGAGACTAGCCGTTGAGTATTGCCGGCAACGTTACTTGTGAACATTAGTGATCATCCTTCCCGTTGCATACATACCATACCATCGTGGTGCATATCTTGGTATCATCTGTTGTGTCACAAGGTTGTCCTCACATATACACAATTGCTATCTTGGTTCGTGAAGTTTTGCATGAGAAAAGAGCTCAAAAGAGAAAGAGCCAAACAAGCTTTTAAGCAAAGAGGAAAGATAATAAAAGAGCTTATAAGCAAGAACAATAGCATCATACTACATTAAGATTGTCATACTCGAACATCTTGGATCATATCATCGGAATACGATACATATAGCATACTTGGGATACAAGTTGTTGCATTTTTGCTTAGTAGGTTGTGCACAAGTTTCCTATCCGCCTATTGTGCAATCATGCTAGCGTCTCTCTAGTGTTGTGCAACAATAGCATTTTCGTGGATTCCACATTTTGGCTCATTCCTTGGTTGCACAACCCCACTTATCTATTTGCGTGTGTGTTTCCGTGTATCATATCTTGCTATTGGTCTACTTGTTGCATTCGCAAACTTGTGAATCTTTTCCAACATTATTGAGGCTCACTAACAATTGCATCACATTTTGTGCCACCATCCTAACCGAGCTCCACCATAAGCTTTTACTTGTGTAGGTGTGAGAACCGACAAGAATTGGTACCAATTGTGTTATTTCCTTGTTACACATTTGAGTGATCACTGATCCATCTTCAACATCGGTCAAGGTACATTTGGTATAAGTTCTTCTCTTTCTCCCACTCACATATTTGCTTGGAATGATGGATACGCCAAGTACTTCTACCAACCCACTCTTCATCGAGCAGGACGACAACATGTCCTCCTACGTCACAAAGAGCCACCTCTTTGGTGCACAACGAGCTTTGCATCAAGAGCAACAAGCAATGGATGACCGCATCGACCATCTCGCCACCAACTTGCGACTCTCCGAGCAACGTACAAGAGACTACTTCGACAACAAGCTCGACGAACAAAAGAAAGAGAACAATGCAAGAATGGACAAGATTCGTGCCTTGTTGATCAACTGCTCTTCTACCTCTTTGTTCTACTTAAGACGAAGCCGCTCAAGTCGACACTCCGACGATACCATCTCCGGCTCAAGTACTCCGACATCGAACACTCTTCGACGAGCCGCGCGCCAAGACCGTCAAGCAAACCGCAATCCCCTACATGCCTACGAATCTCAAGAGCAAGTTCACGCGCAAGAACATCGACACCGTCAAAACCAAGCTACTTTCGCACAAGCACAAGAACGACAATGCCAACAATAACAAGAAGAGGAAGAGTGAGCGCAACAACACCAAGATGGACAAGATGCCAAAGCACAACATCAAGAACAACAATGGCGAGAAGCTCAAGCACTTGAGGCGCAATGTGCACTCCATGACACGAGTCGCGCCATTGCCGAACGCAACCGCCATAGGCGCGAACAAGAAGAAGCACTTCGCGATGAAGTTCAAGACAAGATTTATCAATCACGTGTGCATCGTCAAGTTCCTCAAGCTCCTCCACAAGCTCGACAAGAACCTCAAGTTCAAAAAGAGCATGAAGACAATGGAAATCCTCTAAGATAAGATCAAGTTGAGGGACACAATCCTCCTCTTCAAGGGCGTCATCACCCTCGACCCCAACACAATGAAGAGAAACGCTACGGCAAGCTAAAGTTCACCATGCCCAAGTTCAATGGAAGCAATGATCCCGAAGAATATCTTTCATGGGCATTGAAGGTTGAAAAAATCTTTCGCTTGCACAACTATGAGGAAGAGAAGAAGATCGCAATGGCATCCCTTGAGTTCCAAGATTACGTCCTCATTTGGTGGGAACAAGTCATTCAGCGCCGTGAGGAAAGAGGTGAACCACCCATCACAACTTGGGCACAAATGAAGGATGTCATGAGAGCATGTTTTGTGCCAACCTACTACAACCTCAACCTCCTCAAGAAACTCCAACTCCTCAAGCAAGAAACAAAGACCGTTGAAGAGTACTACAAAGAAATGGAGATTGCCATGATACGAGCCAATGTCACAGAAGATGATGAGCAAACTATGGCATGTTTCTTGAATGGACTCAATCAACCTATCAAGAAGATCACCGACTTCCAAGCATACGTGAACCTCATCGAGCTAGTACATCAAGCTACCAAAGCGGAACGTCAAGTGCAAGATGACTTCAAGTATGCAAAGTTCTCATACAAGTCCTATGGTTTCTCCAACTCACAAGCTTCGACGACTCCAACACCTTCTAGCTCAACCAAGCCATCTTCAAGCACCGGTAACAAGTCAAGTTATAAGAAAACTTTGACAACCTCAAGTCGTCCTCCTACTACAAACAACTTCAAGCCCAGAGCTTCATCATCCTCTACCCCAACCGATGAGACCATCAAGACAAGTTCCTTCAAATGCTTCACATGCGGCAGCCGAGGCCACAAGTTCTTCGAGTGTACAAACAAGCGCACCATGATCTTCAACGACGATGGTACATATGACTCCATGAGTGAAGGAGAAATGGAAGCCCTTGAGCAACTGGCCATGCACCGGCAAATAAACGAAGATGAAGATGATCAAATCTTTTGTAACGAAGATCCGAGCCCCGCTCTGGTTGTCTCCAAGGTCTTGACTCTTCAACATCAACAATAAGAAGACCAAATATGCCATATCTTCCATACCAAGGCCGGCATCAATGGAAGGTCCGTCAAGGTCATCATCGATGGAGGGAGTTGCGATAACTTGGCAAGTGAAGAACTATGCTCCAAACACCAATTGGTCAAGATGAAGCACCCACATCCCTACAAGGTTCAATGGTTACGCGACTCCAGCACTATCCAAGCAAAGCAGATGGTACAAGTTTCCATCAAGATCGGAGCATACGAAGACACTTTGGAGTGTGATGTTGTTCCTATGTCCGTTTGGCACCTCCTTCATGGACTGCCATGGCAATTTGACCGAGGCGTCATCCAGAACGGACGTACAAATCACTATAGCTTCAAGATGAAAGGAAAGGAGTACGTTCAATGACCTATATCTCCAAGCCAAGTGATCGCCTACAAGAAAGCCACCCATCATGGAGAAAATAGTGAGAGAGCGAACCACCAAAAAGAGAGCGAGCGCCACAAGCCCAAATTGAGTGCCTCCACGATGAGAGATAAGAAGAACTTAGTTCTATTTGCCACCAAAAGTGAGAAGAGAGAAGTGTGTTAGAAAATATCAAGTGTCATGCACTATGTCCTTTTGTGCAAGGACGAGGCACCAAAAGCTTCTCACAATCTAAACTTTATTGTTATCTTCTCTATTGCAGGAATTCCAAGATGTTTTCCCCGACGAGCTACCTCCGGGTCTACCTCCATTACGAGGCATCAAACACTGAATCGACCTCATCCCCGGAGCACCACTTCCAAACAAGGCTCCCTACCGCGTCAATCCCTAGGAAACAAAGGAGATCCAACGGCAAGTACAACAACATATCGACAAAGGCAATGTACGAGAAAGTTTGAGTCCTTGTGCCGTACCGGTAATCCTTGTTCCCGAGAAAGATGGTACATTTCACATGTGTTCTGCTTGTCGTCCTATCAATGCTATTACCATGCGTTGTCGTTACCCCAGTCCACGCCTAGAAGATATGCTAGATGAGCTTAGCGGAGCCACCATTTTCTCTAATATTGATCTTAAGAGTGTCTACTATCAAATACACATCCAAGAAGGTGATGAATGGAAAACCGCATTTAAGATCAAATTTGGCTTATATGAATGGCTTGTTATGCCAATGGGTTTATCCGAAGCACCCGGTACTTCAATGAGAGTCATGCATTTTGTTCTTCGACCTTTTATTGGTGTCTTTGTTGTGGTCTACTTTGACGATATTCTTGTTTTTAGCAAATCTCTCAAAGATCATGTCACCCATCTTAGAACTGTGTTGCAAACTCTTAGAAAAGAGCGCCTTTATGCTAATATGGACAAACGCCTTTTTGGTGTTGATAAGCTTGTTTTCTTGGGTTTCGTTGTGTCTTCTAAGGGTGTTCATGTAGATGAATCTAAGATCAATGCTATTAAAACTTGGCCCCAACCAACCAACTTGCAACAAGTGCGTAGTTTTCTTGGTTTAGCCAGTTTCTATCATAGATTCGTTAAGGATTTTAGCACCATTGCTTCACCTTTGCATGCTTTGAGTAAGAAGAATGTACCTTTTGTTTGGGGACCATCCCAAGATACCGCATTCAATGAGCTTAAGAATTTGCTTACACATGCCCCTTTGCTTGCTTTACCCAACTTCGATAAACCATTTGAGATTCATTGCAATGCTAGCCGTTATGGCATAGGAGGTGTGTTAATGCAAGAGAAGCACTATACAGCTTTCTTTAGTGAACAACTTTCCGGAGCGCAACTCAATTATCCCATCTATGACAAAGAGCTATATGCTTTATTGAGAGTCTTGCATGTTTGGGAGCATTATCTCCGTCCTCATGAGTTCATTCTTCACATCGATCATGAAACACTTAAGTATCTTAAGGGTCAAACTGAGTTGAAAAAGCGTCATGCTAAATGGAGTGAATTCATCAAGTCCTTTCCTTTTGTCATCAAGTATATTAAAGGTACGTAAAATGTTGTGGCGGATGCTCTTTCCCGTAGATGCATGCTTATTACCCAACTTGAATTGAATGTCATAGGCTTTGAGCACATAAAAGACTTGTATGCGCATGATCCTACTTTTGCTATTCCTTATGCCAAATGTTTGATGCATACATATTGGGAACGCTATTACATCAAAGATGATTATGTTATGAGAGCTAACAAACTTTGCATTCCCGAGTCTTCTCTTCATTTGTTACTTTTGCAAGAATATCATGGAGGAGGACTAATGGGACACTTTGGACGCGACAAGGCATTTGCTATGCTCTCCAAGAACTATTTTTCGCTCAAGAGGTTCCGCGACGGCTCACGCTTCACCAACCGATGCTCTACATGTCGCAAAGCTAAGTCTAAAGCTCAATCTCATGGCCTTTATATGCCCCTCCCAATTCCATATCACCCATGGGAGGATATTAGTATGGATTTCTTGCTTGGTTTACCTAGAACTAGAAATGGAAAGGATTCCGTGTTTGTTGTTGTGGACCGATTCTCTAAAATGGCACATTTCATACCATGCAACAAGATAGATGATGCTTCACATGTTGCAAATCTTTTTTGTAGGGACGCCTACATGGAGTGCCAAAGACGACTGTCTCGGACCGCGACGTCAAGTTCTTGAGTTACTTTTGGAAGACCTTATGCGCCAAGCTCGGAATCAAGCTCTTGTTCTCTTCGGCATACCATCCACAAACGACGGCCAAATGAAGGTGACGAACCAAACGCTCTCCACTCTACTACACGTATTGATCAAGAGGAACATCAAGGAGTGGGAAGAGTGCCTACCCATCGCCGAGTACGCCTACAACCGAGCAAGACATTCGACTACTGTCAAGTCCCCCTTCAAGGTCGTCTACGGTTTCAACCCGTTGTCCCCATTGGACATTCTTCCTCTACCACTTCAAGAGTGCACCAACATGGATGCGAGTGCACGAGTGACCTATCTCAAGAAGATGCATGAAGATACAAAGCACACCATCGAGCGCCAAGTACAATGACTCGCGACCAAGCTCAACTTCAACAAGCAACCCATGATATTCAACATTGGAGATCTCATGTGGCTACACCTTCGCAAGGAACGCTTCCCCAACAAACGCAAGTCCAAACTTCTACCATGAGCCGATGGACCCTTCAAGGTGCTAGCACGCTACAGCAACAACGCTTACAAGATCGACCTCCTGCGCGTCAAGTACAACATGAGTGACATCTTCAACATCAAGGATCTTTCTCCATACCATGGTGATGAAGATTTTGATCCGAGGTCGGATCTTTCCCAAGGGGGGAGACGATGCGGAGCATCCCATGGTCACTCCCAAGGACGTATCGACATCTCCCACGACACCACTTGGACCAATGACAAGAGCCCGAGCAAAGGCTATCGAAGATAAGGTGAACTCGCTCCTCTCCTAACTACCACTTTCTACACATACGTTCGGCCACCACCGGATGACCGGCACCATAACACCCGAGCCAAATCAGCGGATGTCCGAAGCAACCGGACGACTGGCGACCGAACGACCGGCCATCTCCGGAAATCCGGTGCCACCTGAGCCGAGCCAAATTAAGCGGAAGTCCGGCTACTTCCGGACGTCCGGACGCACACGAGCCACCGGACGTCTGGTACCTGTCAGCGCACAGTTTCGGGCCCGAGGCCCATGTACCCCTTTACTTCGTACCCATTTGCACTAAGACTATAAATAGACCTCCTCCTCCTCCTAGTTAGGGTTAGCATAGGTTTAGCTCATTTGAGATAGAGCTTTGCTCATCCATCCGGATCTACTCCACCGAGGGAGACCGCCGCCTCTTCGGAGAAGATCCACTTGGATTCAAGACCCCCAACGGGAAGAACTCAAGACCTCCTCACGGAGAAGAACCGGTTACCCTATGTATCGTCCCTTGTTGATCATGGATCGTGTATCTCTTTGTGTTTCGAGGATCTAGCATATGTGTGACCAAAGCTTGTTGGTTGAGTGATTTCTCTCGCGTTTTCCCTCGTGTTCTTCGTGTTCTTTGTAGGATCCCTCCATTTCATGAAAGATTGGGCCCCTAGGGTTCTACCCTACATCAGCCGCCGCATACATCTCATTCATTCATTCATCCATGCAGCCGTCATCCATCTCCATTGCTGCTCCAAGACCACGTCCATAGAGAAGAGAAGGTCCAAGACAAGAGGGAGAAGAAGGGGAGCCTCCACAGCAAGCACCGGCCTTCGGGCCGGTGCGGTCTTCATCACTAACGCTGCCAGCATCACCATATCCACCGGTTTCGCCGTTGCCATCACCATCACCATCGTGCTCCTTTCATCCACCGGCTTCGTGCCGGCTTGTAACTTGCCTTGTACCTCTCCTATGTTTGCGTAGTTGTATTAGTTCTTGAGGAGGATGAACCCTTGCATGATTGGTACTTTGCTAAATAAGTGATCCAATATTCTCTTTATATGTATTGTGTTGATTGTTTCATGGTGTTGTGAAGGGCGCCCACACAATATTAGCCACTTATGGACTTGAGGTAATTTATGTTGGTGAGAACGATAGTTGTGGAGGGTAGGTGGTGAGAATCCTATTCTCGCTTTATCCCTGATCATTGCAATATGGATTAGTGGAGAACCCTAGAAATTAATGTTGTGACCATGCGGTGTACACTCCCCTTAATCATCATTATGATAATTGAAGTGGGGAAGCATGGTGGTGGCACGAGTGTACCGATAACCTTAGTGGGGATGTGTACTTTAATGGCCCTGGCCACGCGAGATCATATACAAGTGGCTTAGTGATACAATTAGACAGCCATGTCTATCATGTGTTGTCAGCATCATACTTGTGGTGACAACTCTAATTCCCCGAGAACGTTTACTACTCATGCAACTGTTTCCCTTAGTTTAGTCTCTTTAATTTTCTATCTTTTATTTCTTGTTTGTAGTTTAGCAAACACTATCCCTTTTATTTGTGTTCCTAGCAACTAACTAAAGTAGGCTACTTCCAAACTAGGGTTTGGATGCGTACGTAACTACGTAAGTGATAGCATGGTTGCGGGGTTTGTGATTCCTTCCTATTTGCTCCTTGTGCGTTCGACACTTCACTTATCATGAAAGTGCCACAATAGCCCTGTGTACTTGCAGGTCATCAAGCATTTTCTTGCGCCGTTGCAGGGGAGCATTGCACTTGCAGGTCATCAAGCATTTTCTTGCGCCGTTGCAGGGGAGCATTGCACTTGGTTATTACTTACCCGCTCGCATGTAGTTTATTTATGTTTGTTGCTATTTAATTAAAAATACAAAAAAATTGTCTGGCTTTGAGATGTCTTTTGCAAGAACTAGAAATTAATGCTACAAGGAAAAAAAATGAAGGCAGAGAAGTGATATATGCTCAATAAGGATATTCATTTAAAGGTATTGAAATGGTTGATAAATTGCATGCTTTGGATATTTACGCTAAATGTATATTTGCATATCCATCATTGTGAGCATTGTAAGTCCAAATGCCATATCAGCTTCAGCTGTAAACTTCACCCTAACTGTCGTGGATTTGTCCCAGCAGATGTCCTAGTGTGAGGACTTAGTTGTGAGGCCAACGCATCTATATGGTAGCTTGAACGGGGTTGGCCGGAATCGAGAGATGCGAAGTAGATGAACACACAGGACAAGGGTTTAGACAGCTTCGGGCCCCGGGAAACATCATCCGGTAACAACCCTACATGCTGTTTCTGGCTAGGTCTCATTATCATCACGAGGGAGTCGCTGCATAAGCTGACTCTCCTAATTGTGTCTAGCCTTAAAGATTATTCTGTCTCTTCGGGTGTCGTGCCCCTCCTTATATAAGTTGAAGGGGGAGGTTACATCTACAGTCCTAGTCGAATTAAGACTTAAACTATTCTTACCTTTTATCACGGGCTTCCCTCCATGGGCTTCTTAACGTCTTGGGCTTCTTAACGTTTCGGGCTTATTAACCCCAGGCGACTCTGTCTGCTGGGTTATAACTGTCTCTGGGTCATAACTGTCTGCCGGGTTATAACTGTCTACCGGCTTACCACTATTTGCCGGCTTACCACTGTCTATCGGCTTACCACTCTCTGCCGGCTTACCACTCTCTGCTGGCTTACCAATGTCTGCCTGCTTACCAATGGGTCACTAGGCTCGACCGGGTCATCAGTGGGTCGTCAGTCCTCGGGCAGTTTACTAATGAAATACCAAGTCCCAGCCGGGTCATTTCTCTGGCCGAGTTATACCGCGGGGTATATCCCCGACACTAACCCTGTTGTAGTAGCATAACCATGACTGGTACATATTTGATGATGTTGCAACTAATGAGGAACTAATGATCTACTACAGAACAATAGAATTGATGAACAAGGTGAGGGAGCTCTCTCTACAACAAAAAGAGGTCTTGAAAATATGGGTTTGGTGGAGATAATTTATAAATGTTGTATTACTAAAAACCTCCATAATTCCCCTTTAATTAAAGAATATGAGAAGTGGACTGCCGCTTCCGGAGCCTCTATGTTGCAGGAACATAACCTCACGAAAGAATCCAAGGAGATAATCGAGCGATGGTAGAAAAATCTAGGGAACCACTTTCCTAGAAGTGTGTCTAGGAGATAAGCCCAAGAAGGAACATGGAAATGAAGGAGGGAATTGTCAGCGTCCTGGGAACGGAGGTACCCAGACTTGCCTGCCTGTGGCCCAGGGCGTGGTTTCACCAACGGCCTGGTACGGCCCATCTTCATCGGCAACCACTCAAGACCCTCGCGAGGGGCTAAGCCTCGCGAGGCGGACGATGCAAGACCTCCTCATGGGCAGCCTCGCTAGGCTGGCTCCCGAGGAGCAGAGATATCTATGCAAGGGGCACCTCGCGAGGTCCGCATGACGTGAGCCATGACAACCAAGGCCAGGCGGGCGCCAGCGGGCGCAGATTACTGGTTGCCTCTTTGGTGCTAAAGGGGCAAGCGCAGGCGAGGAGTCCCGAGACGCCAGGCAAAGGTTTCCATATCGGTGCAACGAGACCAAGATCAGCAGGACGGCAGAACGGAGGTCACCGCGGAGCCCACGGCGGCGTCATCGCTAGAGCCTTTGGCAGGCGAAGACCACCTTTTGTCAGGATAGCTTGTACTAGTTGTCTCCCTTCAAAATTGGCCGTTGCGGGATCCCTTCCCGCCTAACATTTGGGAAGAGGACCAGGGCCTCTACAAATAGGACTAGCCACCACCTTGGTCAGGACGGATCATTCGGACCATCCTCGCACACACAAGCTCACCGAACTCAAGAGCACCTCTCCTCAGGAGGCTATTCATCCCCTGTACTTGTTCATCCTCAGCCTGCAAGGCAATCCACCACACCGCACTAGAGTATGGTATTACACCACAACGGTGGCCCGAACCAGTATAAACTCTCGTGTCTCTGTTCCTTTGGTTCGGCGAGCTAGGCCTTGATATCGTTGCGAGAGCGAGCTAGGGAGAGAGAGAGATCTTCGTGCACACCCCAGTGTTCGAACCTCGAGGGTTTCCGGAACCCGTAATCCGACATTTGGCGTGCCAGGTAGGGGTGCGCCGAAGCTCCGCTCCTCCACCAGCTTCACCTCTTCGTCTGGCCGCCATGGCCGGCGCCGCTCCTCCGACTGGACCAACGGACGTCCCTGACGGTGTCATGGGGCTCAGGGCCCTCACCCCTGCCTTACGGCGGGTGCAGTGGTCGCACAAGTTCAGGCCGGAGATGCCACCTCGCTATGGCGGTGCCGCAGATCCGTCGACCTTCCTGCTGGCATACGAGGAGGCCGTTCTGGAGGCTGGAGGCGATGATAAGGTCATGGCCAACTGGTCCCCCATGGCCCTGGCCGGCGTGCCGCGCGCCTGGCTGCTTAACCTGCTAGGATCCTCCATGGCTTCTTGGGAGGAGCTGCGCAGCCTTTTCGCCACCCGCTTTGCGGCGCCGGCGCCTGTCGTCGTCGCGGCCCTCCTCGGCGGCTCGCAAGCACCACCCTCGGACCGCCATGTCAAGCAATTCTTCTGCCAGATCGGCGCCGCCTCTGTGCGACAGGGAGCCCCTTTAGGATGGGCGGCGCCCAAGGCCAACCTCACCTTCGACTCAGGGGACCACCCCGTTACCACTGCCGGCTCAGGCGCGCTCCCAATGCTCTGCACACCCACCATCTGCAATGTCGCCATGACCAAGACCCTCATCGACGGTGGAGCGAGCCTCAACGTGCTCTCCGTGGAAGCTTTCGGCTTGCTTCACGTGCCGTACGGCCGGCTCCACCCCACCAAGCCTTTCTCCGAAGTCGGTAGCGGATCCACCAGCCCCCTGGGGCAAATACGCCTCTCGGTCACCTTCGGTACCCGGGACAACTACCGCACCGAACTGATCGACTTCGACATCGCCCGCATCGGCCTCCCGTACAACGCCATCCTCGGGTACCTTTCCCTGGCTCAGTTCATGGCAGCAACCCATCCGGCCTACAACCTCATGAAGATGTCGGGCAGTAGTAGCATCATCACCGTGGCAGGAGACACCAAGGAGGCTCTGACGGCCCTCAAGCTCGCCTTCAGGGCCGCCGCAGCAGCGCGCCCAGCCGACGAAGCCGCCCCAGGGGCTAAGGGGTCCGCGCCGGCGAAAAAGAAGCAGCTGTTCACTCAGGATCGGGACGAAATGAAGCAAGTGCCGGTCGAGGAGGACGGATCCTCGGAAGCCACCTTCACCATAGGCGCCAACCTCGACCCGAGCCAAGAAGAGGCATTGGTGAGGTTCCTGTGCGCGAACAAGGAGGTATTCGCCTGGGAGCCCAAGCAGCTGGTGGGGGTCCCCAGGGGAGTAATTGAGCATCACTTAAGGGTGTGCCCCAATGTGCGCTGTGTGAAGAAGAAGGCGCGGCGACAGTCCACGGAGAAGCAGTCCTTCATCGTCCAGGAAACTCGCAAGCTAGAAGCGGCATGTGTCATTAGCGAGGTCCGGTACCCGGGATGGCTGGCGAACCCTATCGTTGTGCCCAAGAAAGGCGGGAACGAACGCATGTGTGTCGACTTCACCAACTTCAACAAAGCCTGCCCCCAAGACCCGTTCCCGCTCCCGCGCATCGACCAGATCGTCGACTCCACCGCCGAGTGCGACCTGCTATGTTTCCTGGACGTGTTCTCGGGTTACCACCAGATCAAGATGGCAGTGGAGGATGTGGAGAAGACGGCCTTCTTGACCCCGTGCGGGGTATACTGCTACACCTGCATGCCGTTCGGGCTACACAACGCAGGGGCGACCTTCCAGCAGCTGATGCACATCGCCCTGGGCCAGCAGCTAGGGAGAAATGCTGAAGCCTACGTCGACGACATCGTAGTAAAATCTCGGGAGGCAAGAATCCTCATCGGGACCTGGAGGAGACTTTCACCAGCCTGCGCCAGGTGGATCTGCGGCTCAACCCGGAGAACTGCGTGTTTGGTGTCCCCTCCGGCAAGCTGTCGGGCTTCCTCGTGTCGCACAGAGGGATCGAGGCCAACCTGGAGAAGGTCAAGGCAATAGAAGACACGAGCCCCCCCGCAAACTCTCAAGGAAATGCAGAAGCTCGCGGGCTGCGTAACCTCGCTAGGGCACTTCATCTCCAAGCTGGGGGAGCGCGCCCTGCCATTCTTTAAGCTGATGAAGAAGAAGGGCCCGTTCGAGTGGACCCCGGAGGCCGACCTGGTGTTTCAAGACCTCAAGAGATACCTGACCAGCCCACTGGTGATGGTAGCGCCTCGTCCCCTCGAGCCTCTGGTGCTCTATCTGGCCGCCACGCCTCACTCCGCCAGCGCGGTACTGGTGGCTGTCCGGGAGGAGTGCCAAGCCAAGGGCCCGCCGTGCAATGCCGCACCTTCAGCAGGGACGATGCGGCACCAAGACGGTGCCACTAAAGCCACAACGACGCCAACAGATGATCAGGCCCTGCAAGACGGCGCTTCCGGGCCTGCGGAGGCCCCGATGGGCGACCAGGCTCCTGAGGTCCCCCCACCTCAGGAGGCGTCCCAACCTCCGGAGGCCTCGGGCTCCATCGACGCTCCCGCCCTTGTCGAGCACCCGGTGTACTTCGCCAGCACGGTGTTACGAGATGCAAGGGCACAATATCCCATGCCGCAGAAGCTTGTGCTCGCACTCCTAGTGGCCTCATGCAAGCTGCGTCATTACTTTCAAGGCCACCCAATTAAGGTGGTCTCACCCTGCCCACTTGAGAGGGTGCTCCAGAGCCCCAACGCTGCGGGAAGAGTCGCTGAGTGGAACATCGAATTGCAAGCGTTTCAACAGGAGTTCAGCACGACCAGGGTCATCAAGGGAGCCACCCTCGCCGACTTCGTGGCAGGGTGGACCAACGCTCCGGAGCCCGAAGCAGGCGAAAGCCGATCCCTCTCACCAGGAAGTGAAGCGCTAGATGGCTGGGTCATGTACTTCGATGGCGTTTTTGCATGCCAAGGTGTGGGACCGGCATTATGCTCATCTCCCCCACCCAAGACAAGCTATACTACGCCATGCAGCTCTGCTTCCAGCGGGGCGAGAAGGTCTCCAACAACATTGCAGAGTACGAGGAGCTGATCGCCGGCCTCAAGGTCACAGCGTCCTTGGGGGTGAAGCGTCTCACCATCAAGGGCGATTCACAACTTCTCATCAACTTCTCCAACAAGGTGTATGAGCCGAGGGACGAACACATGGAGGCATACCTCGCAGAGGCGCGCAAAATGGAGAAGCAGTTCTTGGGCCTGGAGCTACAGCATGTGCCTCGCGGCACGAACAAACAAGCCGATGACATTGCCAAAAGGGTGTCCAGGCTCCTGCCCAGGAGCCCGGCGTCTTCGAGGAGCGGCTCTTCAAACCTTCAGCAGCACCCCCGTCTGTGGAGCCGGCATCACCTCAGGAGGAACTCCCCCAGCCACCAGCCTCGGGAGCCCCCGCCTGTGGCCCGACCTCAGGAGCACGCCTGCTCCTGGCGCTCGAGCCTCGGGAGGGGTGCTGGACCGAGGAGTTCAAGGCATACCTGGTGCAAGGGACGCTGCCGGAGAAAGAGGAGGACGCGGAGCGCGTGGCCCGGCAGGCTACGACATATTGCATCCAAGATGGTGAGCTGTACAGAAAATGACCAAATGACATTTCCTTGTGGTGCATCTCCAGGGAGCAGGGCAGCGAGCTGCTAGCTGACATACACGGCGGGGACTATGGGCATCACTCGTCATCGTGCACCCTGGTTGGCAAGGCGTTCCGCAGCGGGTTCTACTGGCCCACGGCACTCAACGACGCAGCCGAGCTGGTTAGGTCTTGCAAGGCCTACCAGTTCCATACCAAGCAAATCCACCAGCCGGCCCAGGGCCTCCAGACTATCCCACTCTCGTGGCTGTTCGCAGTCTGGGGGCTGGATATCCCGGGTCCGTTCCCTCGAGCGCTCGGGGGCTACCGCTACCTCTATGTCGCCATCGACAAGTTTAGCAAATGGGCAGAGGTGGATGTCGTCCGCACCATCCCAGCCAGGTCGTTGGTAAAGTTCATCAAAGGCATTGTGAGCCGGTTTGGGGTCCCCAACCGCATCATCACCGACAATGGCTCGCAGTTCACTAGCAATCTCTTCAAGACATAATGTGCTAACCTTGGAACGCAGATATGCTATGCCTCGGTGGCACACCCCAGGAGCAATGGCCAGGCCGAGCACGCCAATGCAGAGGTCCTGAGAGGCCTCAAGACCAGAACCTTCAAGAAGAAGCTCGAGGCCTGCGGCAGGGGCTGGCACGACGAGCTCCAGTCCGTGCTGTGGTCCATCCGCACCATCGCCACCAAGCCTACAGGCGAGACCCCATTCTTCCTCGTCTATGGAGCCTAAGCAATTCTCCCTCACGAGGTCAAGCATAGCTCCGTGCGGATCCTGGCGTTTGACGAGGCACACCAGGACGCCATGCGAGGGATGGACCTTGTGCTGGGGGAGGAGCACCGCTGTCAAGCATCTCCGAGCGGCGAGATACCAGCAGGCGCTGCGATGGTACCACTGCCACAACGTCCGCTCCAGGACGCTCGAGGTGGGCGATCTCATCCTGAGGCGGGTGCTCTCCAGGGAAGGGCTGCATAAGCTCTCACCCATGTGGGAGGGCCCGTTTAGGATTGCCCGTGTCTCCAGGCCTGGCGCCGCGCGCCTGGAGACGCAGGACAGGATCCCCATCCAGAACGCCTGGAACATCCAGCACCTCCGAAAGTTCGACCCATGAAGCAAGGCCCAGTGCTTGTCAAGGTCTCCACTCGTGACACTCTCACGTAATAATGAGTGGGGCTGTACATGCCCCAGAGTCTCCGTAGTGCCGCCCTCGGGCCTCGGGGGCTCCCTCCCACATCCTAGTGGCAACACTTAGCTCCGCGCTAGTGAGAAGACTAGACTAGGTGCCGGACGCGGCTGTTCATTTACTTTTTGTAGTTGGCTTGCCCCATTTTTAATGGAATTTGAAGTTCTGGCATTTCTTGATGTCTTGGTTGAACCCCCTCTTCTCTCTGATTCTCTTTGTTTTGCGCCAGGGAGGGCGGCAGTTGCCCGACGCTCTCCCTCGCGCGCCTCGTGAGGGGGCTGGATAGGTGTGCATGCGTGTGCACTCCCCTGATCTCCGTGAGGCGCCCTCGTTTGAGCTTGTGATCGGCGCACCCCCCCTTTTTAAGTCCGTGCCCCATGGGTACTGCGACATGGTGCGTTAGCCATGATCGGCCCATGCCTGAGGCCTCGCGCAAGAAGGGATAAGGATTTCCTAACGAAATTTTGCAGCTTCGTGATATCGTCCGAGTCGGCAGCAGGGAAGCCCCACCAGGTGCCAAGAGGTGTGCGCCCTCACGAGGTTGAAGCTACCCCGCATGTATCAAGCTAAGTTACCCCTCTACGCCTGCATAAGGCATAGATCTCACAACACAACCCGGAAACAATAAACACACCACAAAAGCATCATAAGCAATATGGTTCATTACACGCCCTCGCAGGGCCCCATACTCGTTTCTTGCAATACAGGAGGAAAGGAAAGGAAGGGACAGGCAAAAGCGGCTCCTACGACGCGGCTGCTCACGAGGATCGGCCCCCCGGACTCAGCCGGAGCCCTGCTCGCGCTTCATTAGGGCGCGGCGAAGCGGCGACCTGCCACCATCCTCGAAGCGAGCCCGACGGTGTGGCGGCTGGGTGTAGCCGCCGCTGCTGGAGCTTTCGCCGGAGGAGGAGCTGGCATAGCTGGATGAACCATGGCCGCCGCCGAGGGCGAGTTCACCCTCATCATCGTCACGGCTATCGCCAAGGCCGAGCACTTCGTCAGATTGTTGTCTTCAAGGAAGCACCCGGCGCGGCGACCGTCTTCCCCGAACACCCCCACAAAGAGGGTTGCGCCACCGTCGTACTTGAAGTGGAGGGTGCACCGCCTGCTCAGAGCACGCGCGCGGGCAAACGTCTACCAGCCACGGGCCAGGGTTATGTTGCCCGCGACAGAGACCTCCACCGCGACCCAGGAAGCCTTGCTGCAGTAGCCATTGGCCTGCAGCCAGAGGCCGCCAGGACCTGGGGCCGGCAGTTCGCCGGCAAAGGAGCGCGGAAGCTGAAGCCAGGTGCCGGCCAGGTTCTCCGACCACACGACGAACTTCTGCAGCACCTCCGCCGAGTGGAACTGCGGACAGGGAGGCCGAGCAACAATGGAGCGCCTCCCCTCGTGGGCAGTACTACCACGTCTCGGGCGGCTCCCGCCGCGCGAAGAGACGCCGCCGCGGCTGCCTGGGATGGCGCCGGACCCCGCAGAGGTTTATCCGCGCCCACGAGGGGCCACAACGGGGGTTGCGGCGTGCTTGCGGGGGCGACCACGCCCCCTCTTAGGCGGTGGCGAGCCAGGCCACTCTTGACGAGCCTTCGCCTTCTCCGCGGCCGAGAGCCTCTTTGTCGGCGCCATGGGTGTTGCAGCAAGACGGTGGAGCAAGGAGGAGGAAGAAGCAGGTGGAATGGAGGAACAGATGAGTGACGGGGGCTCCGCCCCCTCCTCATTTGTAGCCAGAAGGTGTCCAACCGAAGGCCTCCACGATTGCAGGTATTGATGGTTCTTCTTCTGCATGCCGTAGGGACTCATCAAATCAGGCAGTTATCGGGGCAGCGTGGGGAAGCAGAGACGCCCACATCTCATCAGTCGCCACTCGTCAATCAAGGCCGCGGGCGGTTGGGGCCCGCGGCGCTCCGCACTTGCCCTTTGGCTTCGCCTCGAAGCCAAGCCCGAGCGTGCCTTTGCCCCGGGAGCTACTGTCGGCGTCCTGGGAACGGGGGTACCCAGACTTGCCTGCCTGCGGCCCATGGCGTGGCTTCACCAACGGCCTGGTACGGCCCATCTTCATCGGCAACCACTCAAGACCCTCGCGAGGGGCCAAGCCTCGCGAGGCGGACGACGCAAGACCTCCTCAGGGGCAGCCTCGCTAGGCTGGCTCCCGAGAAGAGGAGATATCTATGCAAGGGGCACCTCGCGAGGTCCGCATGACGTGAGCCATGGCGACCAAGGCCAGGCGTGCGCTAGTGGGTGCAAAGTACTAGTTGCCTCTTTGGTGCTAATGGGGCAAGTGCAGGCGAGGAGTCTCGAGACGTCAGGCAAAGGTTTCCATATCGGTGCAACGAGACCAAGACCAGCAGGACGGCAGGACGGAGGTCACCGCAGAGCCCACGGCGGCGTCATCACCAGAGCCTTTGGCAGGCGAAGACCACCTTTTTTCAGGATAGCTTGTACTAGTTTTCTCCCTTCAAAATTGCCCATTGTGGGATCCCTTCCCGCCTAACATTGGGAGGAGGACCAGGGCCTCTATATATAGGACTAGCCACCACCGTGATCAGGACGGATCATTCGGACCATCCTCACACACACAAGCTCATCGAGCTCAAGAACACCTCTCCTCAGGAGGCTGTTCATCCCTTGTACTTGTTCATCCTCAGCCTGCAAGGCAATCCACCACACCACACTGGAGTAGGGTATTACACCACAACGGTGGCCCGAACCAGTATAAACTCTCGTGTCTCTGTTCTTTGGGTTCGGCGAGCTATGCCTTGAGATCATTGCGAGAGCAAGCTAGGGAGAGAGAGAGATCTTCATGCGCACCCAAGTGTTCGAACCTCGAGGGTTTGCCGGAACCCGTAATCCGACAGGAATGACCGCCTTCCAACAACTCCTACCGATCATGGTAAATTTCTAGACACCATTAATGCCCAACTCGATGATTGCTACTTGTGAATTGCGTTGGGATTTCCCCGAAGAGGAGAGGATGATGCAGTACAGTAGAGATAAGTATTTGCCTCAGTTAAGAACCAAGGTTATCAATTCAGTAGGAGAACCAAGCAACAACTCGTTAGTAGCACCTGCACACAAACAACAAATCCTTGCAACCCAACGTGAACAAGGGGATTAATAACTTGACGGTTACGAGCAAGATTAAATTGTATGGTATTTCATAGATAGACCAGACAAAAGTAACAAATAAAATAAATAAAAGAAAAAACACAGTAAGGTATTTTTGGTTTTAATATATGATAAAAGACAGACATAGGGGCCATAGTTTTTACTAGAGGCTTCTCTCTTGAAAATAGCATAAGGTGGGTAAACAAATTACTGTCGGGCAATTGATACAAAAAGAAAATAATTATGATGATATCCAAGGCAATGTTCATATATAGGCATCACATCCGAGACAAGTAGACCGACTCCTGCCTGCATCTACTACTATTATTCCACACATCGACCGCTATGCAGCATGCATCTAGTGTATTAAGTTCATAAAAAATGGAGTAACGACTTAAGCAAGATGGCATGATGTAGACAATATAAACTCATGTATGAATAAACCCCATCTTTTTACCCTTAATAACAACGATACATACATGTCATGCCCCCTTCTATCACTGGGATTGAGCACCGCAAGATCGAACCCATTACAAAGCACCTCTCCTGTTGCAAGATAAATCAATCTAGTTAGCCAAATCAAATCAGTAGATCGAAGAGAAATACGGAGCTATAGTAATCATGCATAAAAGAGTTCAGATAAAACTCAAATAGTATTCATTGATAGATGTGATCATAAACTCACAATTCGTCGGATCCCAAAAAACACACCGCAAAAAGTGATTAGATCAGATAGAACTCCAAGAACATCAAGAAGTACATTGTATTGAAGATCAAATAGAGAGAAGAAGCCATCTAGCTACTAATTATGGACCTGTAGGTCTGTGGTAAACTACTCAAGCATCATCGGAAGGGCAGCAAGGATGATGTAGAGCCCCTCCGTGAACGAATCCCCCTCTGGCAGAGTGCTGAAAAAGGCCTCCAGATGGGATCTATCGAGAATAGGAACTTGCGGTGGTGGAAACAGTATTTCATGGACTCCCCTATTGGTTTCCCAATTTTAGAGAATTTATAGAGGCAGAGTTAGGTCAAACGGAGCCAGGTGGGCCCCATAAGCCACCAGGGCATGCCCTACCCCCCCTGGGCGCACCCTAGTGCCTCGTGGGCTACTGCTCCGTCTTCTCATCTCCTCCTGAAGCTTCTAGGGTCTCTTATTGCCAGAAAAAAAATCTCCAAAAACTTTCGTGGCATTTGGACTTCGTTTGGTACTGATATTCTGAAAAACCAAAAACAAGCAAAAAAATAGCAACTAGCACTGGGCACTAAGTTAATAGTTTAGTCCCAAAAAATGATATATATATTTGCTTGCAAGTGTATTTAAAACATCCCAGATTTATACTACAATAGCGTGGAACAATAAAAAGTTATAGATACGTTGGAGACGTTCTATTAGAGCTTTCATGGAAACTATTGAAATGATGCTTGAATATTCTCTACCGGAGGATATAGTGAGGGCTGATGTTTTGAAGTTTATTGTTTGAGATGAACTAGATATTGGCACTGTCCCTGATGTGTGACACACAAGTTTTTATTGGATTTTTCAAAAAGATTTTTTTTTTGACTTGAAGGGAGTGATTTAAAAATTTTTCTTCAAGAGAACTCTCACTCTCAAATATTTTTCTTTATGGCAAAAATTTTATTTGGATTCACCCAAGATCTGCCCTTGACCTTGGGAGTCCTCACTCTTCATTTGGGCTCAAGACAAAATGCTTTTCATTTGAGAGAATAACTTTTGAAAACCTTTTCTTGAATTTGCACTATGGCTTTTGGAAAGTACTTTGCCACTTTCAACTATTCCTTCTTGCCATGGCATAAGTGCAAATCCTCTCTCCTAACCCTTCCCTCACCTTTGGATCATGATTTGCATCAAATCCAGCAAGTTGAACCTCCTCATGTGATCATTTCCATTCAAATTCTATTCAAATAAATTTCTGTCTTCTCTTATAGCACTTGGAGATTTACAAAGGAACCCCATTGTCTGTTTTGATTTTTGGCCCCAAACTTCTTTCCCCTCCTAGTCCTTTGAACCCTCAACCTGGAACCATGAAGATCCACTGGTCTCCAGTTCAAAAATTTCAAACTACATCAGCTGCAAGTTTGGACCAGATTTGCCAAATTTGGTGAAATTCATTCAAAACTTTCTCCAAAAATTCCAAGTAAATTCATGCAGCCCCTGGGTGCTTTGAGTGATCATCTCACCAAGTTACAGCTCCAGAAAAATTTATCTCTTTACCAAAACCTACTGTCGAACACCTGCAGTGCATGGTCATGTCAAGTTTCAGTTAACTTCAGAGTTCAGTCAGTGCTCACTGTCGTTTTCTTCAGAGACAGGCGTCGATCTCGCCAGTACCCTCGCGTCGCCTTGCTCCTCGTCCTCGCCCACTTGTGCCTGCACCGCACGAGTGCCTGGCATCTTGCGGGCGTCGGCGACGAGCAGCAGAAGGTGCGCCGCCCCGTGACCGACGCTGGCGGCGGCTTTGCGGACGCCAGCGGGAGACACGGCGCCGCCGACTCCACCCAGCACCGCCCAAACCACCGGAGCCCGCCGCGTGGCCGTCCACTCCCCCAAATGCGCTACCGCTCTCGTCGTGAACCCCAGGGCGCGGAGCGCGCTCTCTGCCGCCGTTGAGCCCGTGCGGTCACCTCACCGTGGGCAGACGCCATTACGCCAGGGCCAGCTCCGTTTAGCTGCAAAACGAGTCCCGTAACATCCACTGATGCTGCTCGACCGCTCAAACCCCCTGCCAACCCACTGCTCCGCCGTAATCGCTCGCCGGAGATTCTCCGTTCACGGCCACCCCGTCGATCTGCCTATAAATAGGGGCCCCGAGCTTCAACTCGAGCACCCACCAGCCCTACACTTCCCCTAGAGCACGCCTAGCCACTGAAGAGCCCCGAGGAGGTCTCCTTCCTCGACTCCGGCCGCCGCGATCCGCCACGGGATCCAGCCCGATTCGCCCCCGTGTGTGCTCCGCAGCCCCCATTCTCTTGCTAGTAGCTTCTCCTTGCATCACTCGTTCTGACCCGCGCCTCAATTCGTACTTTGCAGCCCTCCACCGGAGTTCCCCAACCTCACCCGAACCGCCGTCCGCCGGAAATAGTGTCGCCGTCGACGTGGTGCTCCCCGTTGGACGAGTCCACCACCCACCGACGCGGAAGAAGACACTGAAGCGCTTGGTACCCTCCGTTTCTCCTAACTCGCCGTGGTTCGACGCCGGCGTCCACGGCCGTCTTCGGGCGCCGGCGAGCTTTCAAACCTGACATGCGGGCCCCGCGTGTCAGCCTCTGTTTTATTTCCCCGAACCGTTTTCTGTTGGTGCCTTCGGGCAAAATACGTTTTCTCCTCGCGCTTGCGCATTCCCAGCCGAAGCGTTTTCTGTTTTCTCAGTTAAAACCCTGGAACTTTTCTGTTTCATTACAGAAAGGTCCCTGGACAGAAACCTTTATAACTTTTTAATGAAAGGGTATTTTTGAGTGATTCATTTTCTGTCAATCTCCAAATTTTGTCTAGTTTTTTATGGGATTTATTTGAAAAATATTTGGCAAAGTTTCTGTGCATGTGTTGGTTTTCACGTTAGTACCCCGTTTCGTGATTGCCGTAGGTTCCGGGAGAGGGGACGGAGCCGCGAACTTAGCCGAGCTAGACTCCGACTTCTCCGAACCAGGCAAGCATGTTTGAACATTTGATATGGCAGATGTTTTGCATGTTCATGTGAAAGTTTGTGCGTGGCATATGAGTGTCGGTAAATACCTCGTTGCTTGTAAGGCAACGACCCGGTTGTTCCGAAGTTGCGATGACCTCTGATGAGAGGTGGCCTAATCATGTAGTGACATGAAGGGCGGCAAGGTGGTACTGTTGTAGCATGCCAGCCTTGCGTCATCCAACTTTCTTCGACGTTAACGTGGTTGGAGCCACGTTATCGATCTTTTCCCGCATGTTCCAAAGTTGCGATGACCTCTGATGAGAGGTGGCCTAATCATGTGGTGACATGAAGGGCAGCAAGGTGGTACTGTTGTAGCATGCCAGCCTTGTGTCATCCGACTTTTTCCGACGTTAACATGGTTGGAGCCGTGTTATCGTCCCTTCCCCTTTCCGTGCTACCACATGTCTCATTGCGAGGATACGGTTTAGTAAGTTGGTAACCTCTTTCCGTGTACACACCAAACAGAGAGGCCGGGATGATGGTACCTTGGCCCAGGATTAAAGCCAGTCATTCGGTCAGGGGGCATGGGTGTTTCCGGTTGGGACCGAGAGGGGGGGCACCCCCTTATAGCGCGCGTATAGAAATTTGATCCCATGCTACGCGAGGTTGTAGCCTCCCCGACTCAGGGTTTTTCCTGAATGTTGCCGATGGTGATCCCTGGCTTCGGATGGTTAAATTGGGTGTGTACTGGTTAGACGTGTTCCTTCCAGAACACCGTAGACGGAACTAGTCCCCGTGACTACTGAAATCCGTTGTCTGTGGTTAAGTACAAACTCTGCAGAGTCAATTCTTTCCAAATCATCGTATCCATGATCAGTAATGTAGACTTTACATCCAAATCTATCCGTGTGAAAATCTTGCCCCCGGTGAACAAGCTCAAGTGGTAAATTCAATTTTATTGTTATTCCTATGGATGGACTAACATTATATTTGTCTCGTGCTTGTGATAAGTTATATTCCCGAATTATTGTATTGTTGTGATACAATATAAGCCCTTTATGAGACGTCGCGCAGACGTCCGACTGTGGCGTGTACTCGTTTCTCACTTTCGATATAAGCCCTTTATGTGATGTCGCTCAGACGTCCGACTGCGGCATGCACTGTCTTTACTTTCTGTTATAAGCCCTTTATGTGGTGTCGCCCCGACGCCCGACTGTGGCATTATTGTTCCGCATTTTCCGCTCGAGGAGTCTTTCGGACACTCGTTTGGCACCTGTATTATTATTCCGCATTTTCCCCTCGAGGAGTCTTTCAGACACTCGTTTGGCACCTGTATTATTATTCCGCATTTTCCGCTCGAGGAGTCTTTCAGACACTCGTTTGGCACCTGTATTATTATTCCGCATTTTCCTCTCGAGGAGTCTTTCAGACACTCGTTTGGCACCAGTATTACTATTCTGCAGTTTCCGCTCGAGGCGTCATTCAGACCCTCGCTTGGCACCCAGTATTTATTATCTCTGTGTCTGATCGCACTGGTTAACTTATTCATGTGCTTCATGTTTGCATTTGTTATACCTTATGTCCGAACTGTCTTGCGAGTACTTTCATAGTACTCACCTGGCTTGTTGATTTGGCCAGATGTTGATGAAGGCGATCTCTTGGATGAAGAGTTTGATAGCGCGTCCGACGCCTAGAGGAGTCCCAGTCAGTCCTGCGCGATCCCGGATATTGGTCACTTGTATCGTTTACGCTTCCGCCACCCGCAATAAGTATTCTCGGGCCTCACTCCGACGCTCGAAGAGTTGTAGTATTCTGGAATCATGTCACTCGCTTCGCGATGATATTTCCACCACCGTTTTTATCGTGAGTTAGTAGTTTGCCACCCGATCCACCGCGTTGTTTTATCGGCGTGCATGTAATAAATTGTTGGGCAGTCCCTGCTCAACTTTGTATTATATTTAGTACTCCTGGTATTTTTCTTCTGTGACCAATGTATTGTCTATCAGTGAGAAGGAATTCTTCCTCACTGGTCCGTAACAGGGATTGGTTTCTCAATAATTATTTTATTGAAAAACTGGTCGTGACAAGCTTGGTATCAGAGCCAGGCTGACTGTAGGAAGCCAATAGGTGCGATCGCTAATCGGTTATTAGCGTCTTTAGTGCTTCTTCAGCATTTTGCAATTGTAGCTATTTTCTGTTGGTCATCATAAAATTTGTGACATGACTACTCAGAATTTTTGCCTACTTTTGTAGATGGCTGGCAGCAGCTGTGAGAATCGAGTGTTCACCAACGTGCCCGAGGGGTTTGTCAAGCTCCTCGTCTCCATCACCAAGCTCACGATCGGGCCAGCAGCTCGCCCGGAGTTCACCCTCTATCAGCACAAGCTCAGTGACGACGTGTCTATGCACCAGGCTGTGGTGCAATTCAGGGGAGGACGATCTGCTGCTCGCCATTTCCGTTTTACGGGAAGGGCCATGCCTACGGAGAGGCATGCCATGCAGATGGCTGCCCGTGAGGCGATAGCTCGCCTTCGGGACATCCTTCCTACGATGAAGACTCGTCGGTACCGCTACCTCCCATGCCATGTGCCTTGCACCAGCCACTATGCGTTCGCCTGCCATCGGGGAGAACGAGATGAAGCCATCGAGATGGTTGTGGAGTATCTCAAGGCTCTGGAGGAGTCTTTCGACAACCTCGTAGATGATCTTGTGGCTGCCCGCATGGACTTAGTCCGGGGCGGTCCTGCCAGCAGGAAGGAGCTTCTCCACACGGCGCCACCTCTGACATTCGTCTCGTCTTCAGCCTCGTATGCACCGGCCGTTTTGGCCACTGCTCGCCGTCTGCCTACCACTGAGGAGTTCGACCGAGTCATCGCTCCTACTCCAGTCAGAGCCGCACCGCTTGCCGCACGCGTTCTACCGCCAGTCGCCCCCGCACCATCACCGCAGCGCAGCGTCGCACGCCAGGAGCCAGCTAGAGAGGAGGAGGTTGATTCTCCTGGGCCGCTGAGCCTTGCCCTCGGCAAGGGGAAGGAGATCTTCAGCATCTCCGACTGAGAGCACCGAGTAGCCGCGTGTTATGCCTGCTTGTATGATGTGTTGTTTTTATCTGTACGCTAGTTTGTATTGGTGTGTTTGCTGCCTTCCGGAGTAGTACGCTAGTTTTTAATAACATGTCAGGATTGTGTACGCACAACCTGAGTGCTGTATCTTGGGTTTGCTTTCGCATGTAAGTTTTGTGTTAAGCACTTCTTCTCCGTGAAAATCATTTGTGTTTCTTGAAAACCTTGAAGCCTTTTTGGATTATTGCCTTTGCAAGGGTTTTCCTGCACTACACGGTTTTTCTCATGGATTTTGCAAATGATACCCCAGACTGGAAAAATGTCTCGCCCTTGGACTCGCTCTATGCCCAATCAGCCAGAAGAGGTTTACGGAACACAGACCAGCAACAATTTCACTCAGGGTCAGTCCAGCCAACAGGACAGCGAAGCGGCACTATCTCAAGTATGCCGTCTCTTCGAGCAAAGCCAGCAACAGCACCAGGAGATGATGAACCATGTCATAAACATGGGAAACCACCGTGAACCCTATCAACCACATTCCAAGTTATCTGAGTTACAAAAGACTCGCCCATCAACTTTTGCTCACATCGATAGGCCACTGGAAGCCGAAGATTGGCTTCGCGAGATTGAAAGGAAACTGATTATCGCTCAATGCTCAGATCATGAGAAGGTACTTTATGCACCACACTACCTTACTGGAGCAGCCGCAGCATGGTGGGAAAACTTCCTACACATGCACCCCAGGGAGCACAACATCACCTGGGAAGAATTCAAGGAAGGCTTCCGTGGGGCACACATTCCCAGGAGCATCCTAAAGATCAAGAAGAGAGAGTTTGATGACCTGAAGCAAAGAGGCATGACCGTCACAGAATACAACGGCCAGTTTACCCAACTGTCTCGTTATGCCTACGACGAGCACATGACAGAAAACAAGAAGATGGAAAAATTCCTGGACGGCCTGGCACCAGCATTAAGATGCCAACTGATTGTACACACCTTTCCGGATTTTAAGACGCTGGTGGACAAGGCCATCACCCTGGAGAATGAGCGCCGTAGTCTGGAAGATATCCGCAAGCGGAAGAGGGACAAGACGACTCTTGCCCGCAGCAACCGAGGCAAGACTGAGATCCCAAGGACAGACACGAGGAGATCCACGACTACTGAGCCAAGACCCGTCGGACAATTTCATGCTAGAGACAAGGAGTTCACATACCGTCCAGGGGTCACCTGCTATGCTTGTGGTCAGCAAGGGCATTATGCTAAACAGTGCCCGAAGCCAAGATACACGGCACCCAAGCCAAACAATGGTGGGAGCAATCCAGCCCCCAAGCGCAACAACTTCAGTCCCAGCAACAACCACAGGAAGGGTCACTTGAACCATGTGACCAGGGAAGAAGCGCAGAATGCCCCAGACATCGTGCTCGGTACGTTCCCTGTCAACACAGTACCTGCCACGGTTTTGTTTGATTCTGGAGCTTCCCATTCGTTCGTTTCGAAGAGTTTTGTTTCGCAACACGGTTTTCCGATACTCCCCTTGGAAAAATCTATGATCATCAAGTCCCCCGGAAATAAGCAAATTGCTCAGGGTTACTGCCAAGGAGTGGTCATTGAGTTCGAAGGACTACCATTCCACGCGAATCTCATCGTGTTGGAAAGTAAAGGACTGGATGTCATTTTAGGAATGGACTGGTTAACCACCAACAAAGGATTCATCGACTGTTTCAATCGGACAGTGATTCTCACTCACCATCACGGCAAGACAATAAGAGTTTCCGCTCAAGAAAGGCCACGATCACAGAAACCAAAACTGAACAAGATGGACATCGCAGAATTAAGAAAAGTGCCAGTGGTATGCGAGTTCCCTGATGTGTTCCCGGAAGAACTACCAGGTATGCCACCAGACCGAGAGATCGAATTCAGCATTGAATTAGCACCTGGCACCGCTCCCATTTATAAGAAGCCGTATAGAATGGCACCCTCAGAATTGGTGGAGTTGAAGAAGCAGATAAAGGAATTACTGGACAAGGGGTTTATACGAGCCAGCTCCTCACCATGGGGTTCGCCCGTATTGTTCGCCAAGAAGAAGGATGGGACACTGAGACTATGCATAGACTATCGAGCCCTCAATATGGTCACCATCAAAAACAAATACCCGATGCCACGGATAAATGATTTGTTTGACCAGCTCGCACAAGCTAAAGTATTTTCAAACATTGATTTGAGATCAGGATACCATCAACTGAAGGTACGAACAGAGGATATCCCCAAGACAGCTTTCACTTCCAGATATGGGTTATACGAGTTCACAGTGATGCCTTTTGGACTAACAAACGCCCCCGCATTTTTCGTCCACCTTATGAACAAGGTGTTCATGAAATTCATGGACAAATTTGTGGTGGTATACATTGACGATATTCTGGTTTACTCGAGGACACCCGAAGAGCATGCTGAGCACCTCAGAATGGTTTTGGGACAATTGAGGAAGCATCAGTTGTACGCCAAATTTAGCAAATGCGAATTTTGGCTAAGACAATTTGGTTTCTTGGGCCATATTTTGAACCAAGAAGGCGTGGCCGTAGACCCAGAAAAAGTCAAGGCCATACTAGACTGGAAGCCACCCGCGAATGTTACAGATGTGCGGAGTTTCCTAGGAATGGCCGGATATTACAGGAGATTTATTGAAGGATTCTCCACTGTGGCAAAACCTATAACACAGTTACTCAAGAAGGACAAGAAATTCGTATGGACGGAAGCATGTGAGCAGAGCTTCCAAGAACTCAAGAAGAAGCTGACAACCGCACCAGTCTTAACTGTACCAGACATACACAAGAGCTTTGAGGTGTATTGTGACGCGTCCCGAAAAGGTCTCGGATGTGTACTAATGCAGGATGGCAAAGTTGTCGCTTATGCCTCCAGACAACTGCGAAAACATGAGGAAAATTACCCAACACATGACTTGGAACTAGCAGCAGTTATACATGCACTCAAGGAGTGGAGGCACTTTCTGTTGGGAAATCGCTGTGAAATATATACGGACCATAAGAGCCTCAAATATATTTTCACACAGCCAGAGCTGAATTTACGCCAACGACGCTGGTTGGAACTGGTCAAGGACTATGACATCGGTATTCACTACCACCCAGGAAAAGCAAATGTAGTGGCCGATGCCCTTAGTCGAAACCCCAGCCCGGGCGGTGACGGTCAGCAAAGTTTGAGGCCTGAGTTTCAGCGAGAATTCACTCGGCTCAACATGATGTTAGTCTCTGAGGGCACCGTATCAAACCTGGAGATACAACCCACCTTGATGGAACGGATTAAGAAGGCTCAACAGGGACATCCCAGTATCGAAGGCATAAAGAAGAAAATGAACCGTAGTAAGACTTCAGAATTCGTCACGGACAGTGAAGGAACATTATGGTACCGGGACAGGCTTTGCGTACCTAACATTGAGGAACTCAAGCAACAGATCTTGACGGAAAGCCACACCGCCCCATACTCGATCCATCCTGGAGGAACCAAAATGTACAAGGACATCCAGGAAAGATTTTGGTGGCACGGTATGAAAAGAGATATAGCCACATTCATTGCTTGTTGCGATTCATGTCAGCGCATCAAGGCCGAGCACCAAAAGCCAGTAGGACTACTCCAGCCTAACAGGATACCGGAGTGGAAATGGGATGAAATCGGAATGGACTTCATTGTCGGATTACCCCGATCACAGCGTGGGAATGACGCCATCTGGGTCATCACAGACCGACTAACCAAGGTTGCTCACTTCATTCCCGTGAAGACTACCTACTCCACACAAAGACTGGCAAGACTCTATCTCTCCCGTATAGTTTGCTTGCACGGAGTCCCAAAGACTATAATATCAGACCGAGGCACCCAATTCGTCTCCAAATTTTGGGATCACCTACAACAAGCTCTGGGCACACAACTGGCTTTCAGTACAGCATACCACCCTCAGACAGATGGACAAACAGAACGTGTAAACCAAATCCTGGAGGATATGCTAAGAGCCTGTGTGCTCACCTATGGAACCAGTTGGGAAGAGAGTTTGCCGTATGCCGAATTTGCGTACAACAACAGTTACCAAGCCAGCTTGCAAATGGCACCCTTTGAAGCATTGTACGGACGGAGGTGTCGTACCCCATTGAATTGGTCAGAAACAGGTGACAGCCGTATCTTCGGCCCAGATATGCTTAAGGAGGCCGAGGAAAAAGTTAAACAAATCAGGGACAGACTCAAGACAGCACAGAGCCGACAAAAGAGCTACTATGATCAGAAGCATCGTGAGGTCAGCTTTGAACCTGGTGATTCCGTATACCTCCGAGTATCTCCTATGAGGGGTCTGCAACGGTTCAAAATTAAGGGGAAACTAGCCCCAAGATTTATTGGACCATTTTGTGTAAAGGCACGAAGAGGCACAGTAGCCTACCAACTAGACCTCCCCAAGGAGCTGTCAGACGTCCATGACGTATTCCACGTCTTGCAGTTGAGGAAATGTGTGAGTAACCCGGAGAAACATGTACCTCATGAGGACATTGATATGCAACCAGATCTCACCTACAGAGAAAGGCCAGTAAAGATTTTAGAAGAGTCTGAACGGAGGACCCGTCAGAAAACGACAAAAATTTTCAGGGTCCAGTGGAGCAACCACACTGAGGGTGAAGCCACATGGGAAAGGGAAGATTTCCTCCGAGCTATTTGAGGATCAGCAGAAATCTCGAGGACGAGATTTTTCCTAAGGGGGTAGGTGTTGTGACACCCAAGTTTTTATTGGATTTTTCAAAAAGATTTTTTTTTGACTTGAAGGGAGTGATTTAAAAAATTTTCTTCAAGAGAACTCTCACTCTCAAATATTTTTCTTTATGGCAAAAATTTTATTTGGATTCACCCAAGATCTGCCCTTGACCTTGGGAGTCCTCGCTCTTCATTTGGGCTCAAGACAAAATGCTTTTCATTTGAGAGAATAACTTTTGAAAACCTTTTCTTGAATTTGCACTATGGCTTTTGGAAAGTACTTTGCCACTTTCAACTATTCCTTCTTGCCATGGCATAAGTGCAAATCCTCTCTCCTAACCCTTCCCTCACCTTTGGATCATGATTTGCATCAAATCCAGCAAGTTGAACCTCCTCATGTGATCATTTCCATTCAAATTCTATTCAAATAAATTTCTGTCTTCTCTTATAGCACTTGGAGATTTACAAAGGAACCCCATTGTCTGTTTTGATTTTTGGCCCCAAACTTCTTTACCCTCCTAGTCCTTTGAACCCTCAACCTGGAACCATGAAGATCCACTGGTCTCCAGTTCAAAAATTTCAAACTACATCAGCTGCAAGTTTGGACCAGATTTGCCAAATTTGGTGAAATTCATTCAAAACTTTCTCCAAAAATTCCAAGTAAATTCATGCAGCCCCTGGGTGCTTTGAGTGATCATCTCACCAAGTTACAGCTCCAGAAAATTTTATCTCTTTACCAAAACCTACTGTCGAACACCTGCAGTGCATGGTCATGTCAAGTTTCAGTTAACTTCAGAGTTCAGTCAGTGCTCACTGTCGTTTTCTTCAGAGACGGGCGTCGATCTCGCCAGTACCCTCGCGTCGCCTTGCTCCTCGTCCTCGCCCACTTGTTCCTGCACCGCACGAGTGTCTGGCATCTTGCGGGCGTCGGCGACGAGCAGCAGAAGGTGCGCCGCCCCGTGACCGACGCCGGCGGCGGCTTTGCGGACGCCAGCGGGAGACACGGCGCCGCCGACTCCACCCAGCACCGCCCAAACCACCGGAGCCCGCCGCGTGGCCGTCCACTCCCCCAAATGTGCTGCCGCTCTCGTCGTGAACCCCAGGGCGCGGAGCGCGCTCTCTGCCGCCGTTGAGCCCGTGCGGTCACCTCACCGTGGGCAGACGCCATTACGCCAGGGCCAGCTCCGTTTAGCTGCAAAACGAGTCCCGTAACATCCACTGATGCTGCTCGACCGCTCAAACCCCCTGCCAACCCACTGCTCCGCCGTAATCGCTCGCCGGAGATTCTCCGTTCACGGCCACCCCGTCGATCTGCCTATAAATAGGGGCCCCGAGCTTTAACTCGAGCACCCACCAGCCCTACACTTCCCCTAGAGCACGCCTAGCCACTGGAAGAGCCCCGAGGAGGTCTCCTTCCTCGACTCCGGCCGCCGCGATCCGCCACGGGATCCAGCCCGATTCGCCCCCGTGTGTGCTCCGCAGCCCCCATTCTCTTGCTAGTAGCTTCTCCTTGCATCACCCGTTCTGACCCGCGCCTCAATTCGTACTTTGCAGCCCTCCACCGGAGTTCCCCAACCTCACCCGAACCGCCGTCCGCCGGAGATAGTGTCGCCGTCGACGTGGTGCTCCCCGTTGGACGAGTCCACCACCCACCGACGCGGAAGAAGACACTGAAGCGCTTGGTACCCTCCGTTTCTCCTAACTCGCCGTGGTTCGACGCCGGCGTCCACCGCCGTCTTCGGGCGCCGGCGAGCTTTCAAACCTGACATGCGGGCCCCGCGTGTCAGCCTCTGTTTTATTTCCCCGAACCGTTTTCTGTTGGCGCCTTCGGGCAAAATACGTTTTCTCCTCGCGCTTGCGCATTCCCAGCCGAAGCGTTTTCTGTTTTCTCAGTTAAAACCCTGGAACTTTTCTGTTTCATTACAGAAAGGTCCCTGGACAGAAACCTTTATAACTTTTTAATGAAAGGGTATTTTTGAGTGATTCTTTTTCTGTCAATCTCCAAATTTTGTCTAGTTTTTTATGGGATTTATTTGAAAAATATTTGGCAAAGTTTCTGTGCATGTGTTGGTTTTCACGTTAGTACCCCGTTTCGTGATTGCCGTAGGTTCCGGGAGAGGGGACGTAGCCGCGAACTTCGCCGAGCTAGACTCCGACTTCTCCGAACCAAGCAAGCATGTTTGAACATTTGATATGGCAGATGTTTTGCATGTTCATGTGAAAGTTTGTGCGTGGCATATGAGTGTCGGTAAATACCTCGTTGCTTGTAAGGCAACGACCCGGTTGTTCCGAAGTTGCGATGACCTCTGATGAGAGGTGGCCTAATCATGTAGTGACATGAAGGGCAGCAAGGTGGTACTGTTGTAGCATGCCAGCCTTGCGTCATCCGACTTTCTTCGACGTTAACGTGGTTGGAGCCACGTTATCGATCTTTTCCCGCATGTTCCAAAGTTGCGATGACCTCTGATGAGAGGTGGCCTAATCATGTGGTGACATGAAGGGCAGCAAGGTGGTACTGTTGTAGCATGCCAGCCTTGTGTCATCCGACTTTTTCCGACGTTAACATGGTTGGAGCCGTGTTATCGTCCCTTCCCCTTTCCGTGCTACCACATGTCTCATTGCGAGGATACGGTTTAGTAAGTTGGTAACCTCTTTCCGTGTACACACCAAACAGAGAGGCCGGGATGATGGTACCTTGGCCCAGGATTAAAACCAGTCATTCGGTCAGGGGGCATGGGTGTTTCCGGTTGGGACCGAGAGGGGGGGCACCCCCTTATAGCGCGCGTATAGAAATTTGATCCCATGCTACGCGAGGTTGTAGCCTCCCCGACTCAGGGTTTTTCCTGAATGTTGCCGATGGTGATCCCTGGCTTCGGATGGTTAAATTGGGTGTGTACTGGTTAGACGTGTTCCTTCCAGAACACCGTAGACGGAACTAGTCCCCGTGACTACTGAAATCCGTTGTCTGTGGTTAAGTACAAACTCTGCAGAGTCAATTCTTTCCAAATCATCGTATCCATGATCAGTAATGTAGACTTTACATCCAAATCTATCCGTGTGAAAATCTTGCCCCCGGTGAACAAGCTCAAGTGGTAAATTCAATTTTATTGTTATTCCTATGGATGGACTAACATTATATTTGTCTCGTGCTTGTGATAAGTTATATTCCCGAATTATTGTATTGTTGTGATACAATATAAGCCCTTTATGAGACGTCGCGCAGACGTCCGACTGTGGCGTGTACTCGTTTCTCACTTTCGATATAAGCCCTTTATGTGATGTCGCTCAGACGTCCGACTGCGGCATGCACTGTCTTTACTTTCTGTTATAAGCCCTTTATGTGGTGTCGCCCCGACGCCCGACTGTGGCATTATTGTTCCGCATTTTCCGCTCGAGGAGTCTTTCGGACACTCGTTTGGCACCTGTATTATTATTCCGCATTTTCCCCTCGAGGAGTCTTTCAGACACTCGTTTGGCACCTGTATTATTATTCCGCATTTTCCGCTCGAGGAGTCTTTCAGACACTCGTTTGGCACCTGTATTATTATTCCGCATTTTCCTCTCGAGGAGTCTTTCAGACACTCGTTTGGCACCAGTATTACTATTCTGCAGTTTCCGCTCGAGGCGTCATTCAGACCCTCGCTTGGCACCCAGTATTTATTATCTCTGTGTCTGATCGCACTGGTTAACTTATTCATGTGCTTCATGTTTGCATTTGTTATACCTTATGTCCGAACTGTCTTGCGAGTACTTTCATAGTACTCACCTGGCTTGTTGATTTGGCCAGATGTTGACGAAGGCGATCTCTTGGATGAAGAGTTTGATAGCGCGTCCGACGCCTAGAGGAGTCCCAGTCAGTCCTGCGCGATCCCGGATATTGGTCACTTGTATCGTTTACGCTTCCGCCACCCGCAATAAGTATTCTCGGGCCTCACTCCGACGCTCGAAGAGTTGTAGTATTCTGGAATCATGTCACTCGCTTCGCGATGATATTTCCACCACCGTTTTTATCGTGAGTTAGTAGTTTGCCACCCGATCCACCGCGTTGTTTTATCGGCGTGCATGTAATAAATTGTTGGGCAGTCCCTGCTCAACTTTGTATTATATTTAGTACTCCTGGTATTTTTCTTCTGTGACCAATGTATTGTCTATCAGTGAGAAGGAATTCTTCCTCACTGGTCCGTAACAGGGATTGGTTTCTCAATAATTATTTTATTGAAAAACCGGTCGTGACAAGCTTGGTATCAGAGCCAGGCTGACTGTAGGAAGCCAATAGGTGCGATCGCTAATCGGTTATTAGCGTCTTTAGTGCTTCTTCAGCATTTTGCAATTGTAGCTATTTTCTGTTGGTCATCATAAAATTTGTGACATGACTACTCAGAATTTTTGCCTACTTTTGTAGATGGCTGGCAGCAGCTGTGAGAATCGAGTGTTCACCAACGTGCCCGAGGGGTTTGTCAAGCTCCTCGTCTCCATCACCAAGCTCACGATCGGGCCAGCAGCTCGCCCGGAGTTCACCCTCTATCAGCACAAGCTCAGTGACGACGTGTCTATGCACCAGGCTGTGGTGCAATTCAGGGGAGGACGATCTGCTGCTCGCCATTTTCGTTTTACGGGAAGGGCCATGCCTACGGAGAGGCATGCCATGCAGATGGCTGCCCGTGAGGCGATAGCTCGCCTTCGGGACATCCTTCCTACGATGAAGACTCGTCGGTACCGCTACCTCCCATGCCATGTGCCTTGCACCAGCCACTATGCGTTCGCCTGCCATCGGGGAGAACGAGATGAAGCCATCGAGATGGTTGTGGAGTATCTCAAGGCTCTGGAGGAGTCTTTCGACAACCTCGTAGATGATCTTGTGGCTGCCCGCATGGACTTAGTCCGGGGCGGTCCTGCCAGCAGGAAGGAGCTTCTCCACACGGCGCCACCTCTGACATTCGTCTCGTCTTCAGCCTCGTATGCACCGGCCGTTTTGGCCACTGCTCGCCGTCTGCCTACCACTGAGGAGTTCGACCGAGTCATCGCTCCTACTCCAGTCAGAGCCGCACCGCTTGCCGCACGCGTTCTACCGCCAGTCGCCCCCGCACCATCACCGCAGCGCAGCGTCGCACGCCAGGAGCCAGCTAGAGAGGAGGAGGTTGATTCTCCTGGGCCGCTGAGCCTTGCCCTCGGCAAGGGGAAGGAGATCTTCAGCATCTCCGACTGAGAGCACCGAGTAGCCGCGTGTTATGCCTGCTTGTATGATGTGTTGTTTTTATCTGTACGCTAGTTTGTATTGGTGTGTTTGCTGCCTTCCGGAGTAGTACGCTAGTTTTTAATAACATGTCAGGATTGTGTACGCACAACCTGAGTGCTGTATCTTGTGTTTGCTTTCGCATGTAAGTTTTGTGTTAAGCACTTCTTCTCCGTGAAAATCATTTGTGTTTCTTGAAAACCTTGAAGCCTTTTTGGATTATTGCCTTTGCAAGGGTTTTCCTGCACTACACGGTTTTTCTCATGGATTTTGCAAATGATACCCCAGACTGGAAAAATGTCTCGCCCTTGGACTCGCTCTATGCCCAATCAGCCAGAAGAGGTTTACGGAACACAGACCAGCAACAATTTCACTCAGGGTCAGTCCAGCCAACAGGACAGCGAAGCGGCACTATCTCAAGTATGCCGTCTCTTCGAGCAAAGCCAGCAACAGCACCAGGAGATGATGAACCATGTCATAAACATGGGAAACCACCGTGAACCCTATCAACCACATTCCAAGTTATCTGAGTTACAAAAGACTCGCCCATCAACTTTTGCTCACACCGATAGGCCACTGGAAGCCGAAGATTGGCTTCGCGAGATTGAAAGGAAACTGATTATCGCTCAATGCTCAGATCATGAGAAGGTACTTTATGCACCACACTACCTTACTGGAGCAGCCGCAGCATGGTGGGAAAACTTCCTACACATGCACCCCAGGGAGCACAACATCACCTGGGAAGAATTCAAGGAAGGCTTCCGTGGGGCACACATTCCCAGGAGCATCCTAAAGATCAAGAAGAGAGAGTTTGATGACCTGAAGCAAAGAGGCATGACCGTCACAGAATACAACGGCCAGTTTACCCAACTGTCTCGTTATGCCTACGACGAGCACATGACAGAAAACAAGAAGATGGAAAAATTCCTGGACGGCCTGGCACCAGCATTAAGATGCCAACTGATTGTACACACCTTTCCGGATTTTAAGACGCTGGTGGACAAGGCCATCACCCTGGAGAATGAGCGCCGTAGTCTGGAAGATATCCGCAAGCGGAAGAGGGACAAGACGACTCTTGCCCGCAGCAACCGAGGCAAGACTGAGATCCCAAGGACAGACACGAGGAGATCCACGACTACTGAGCCAAGACCCGTCGGACAATTTCATGCTAGAGACAAGGAGTTCACATACCGTCCAGGGGTCACCTGCTATGCTTGTGGTCAGCAAGGGCATTATGCTAAACAGTGCCCGAAGCCAAGAGACACGGCACCCAAGCCAAACAATGGTGGGAGCAATCCAGCCCCCAAGCGCAACAACTTCAGTCCCAGCAACAACCACAGGAAGGGTCACTTGAACCATGTGACCAGGGAAGAAGCGCAGAATGCCCCAGACATCGTGCTCGGTACGTTCCCTGTCAACACAGTACCTGCCACGGTTTTGTTTGATTCTGGAGCTTCCCATTCGTTCGTTTCGAAGAGTTTTGTTTCGCAACACGGTTTTCCGATACTCCCCTTGGAAAAATCTATGATCATCAAGTCCCCCGGAAATAAGCAAATTGCTCAGGGTTACTGCCAAGGAGTGGTCATTGAGTTCGAAGGACTACCATTCCACGCGAATCTCATCGTGTTGGAAAGTAAAGGACTGGATGTCATTTTAGGAATGGACTGGTTAACCACCAACAAAGGATTCATCGACTGTTTCAATCGGACAGTGATTCTCACTCACCATCACGGCAAGACAATAAGAGTTTCCGCTCAAGAAAGGCCACGATCACAGAAACCAAAACTGAACAAGATGGACATCGCAGAATTAAGAAAAGTGCCAGTGGTATGCGAGTTCCCTGATGTGTTCCCGGAAGAACTACCAGGTATGCCACCAGACCGAGAGATCGAATTCAGCATTGAATTAGCACCTGGCACCGCTCCCATTTATAAGAAGCCGTATAGAATGGCACCCTCAGAATTGGTGGAGTTGAAGAAGCAGATAAAGGAATTACTGGACAAGGGGTTTATACGAGCCAGCTCCTCACCATGGGGTTCGCCCGTATTGTTCGCCAAGAAGAAGGATGGGACACTGAGACTATGCATAGACTATCGAGCCCTCAATATGGTCACCATCAAAAACAAATACCCGATGCCACGGATAAATGATTTGTTTGACCAGCTCGCACAAGCTAAAGTATTTTCAAACATTGATTTGAGATCAGGATACCATCAACTGAAGGTACGAACAGAGGATATCCCCAAGACAGCTTTCACTTCCAGATATGGGTTATACGAGTTCACAGTGATGCCTTTTGGACTAACAAACGCCCCCGCATTTTTCGTCCACCTTATGAACAAGGTGTTCATGAAATTCATGGACAAATTTGTGGTGGTATACATTGACGATATTCTGGTTTACTCGAGGACACCCGAAGAGCATGCTGAGCACCTCAGAATGGTTTTGGGACAATTGAGGAAGCATCAGTTGTACGCCAAATTTAGCAAATGCGAATTTTGGCTAAGACAAGTTGGTTTCTTGGGCCATATTTTGAACCAAGAAGGCGTGGCCGTAGACCCAGAAAAAGTCAAGGCCATACTAGACTGGAAGCCACCCGCGAATGTTACAGATGTGCGGAGTTTCCTAGGAATGGCCGGATATTACAGGAGATTTATTGAAGGATTCTCCACTGTGGCAAAACCTATAACACAGTTACTCAAGAAGGACAAGAAATTCGTATGGACGGAAGCATGTGAGCAGAGCTTCCAAGAACTCAAGAAGAAGCTGACAACCGCACCAGTCTTAACTGTACCAGACATACACAAGAGCTTTGAGGTGTATTGTGACGCGTCCCGAAAAGGTCTCGGATGTGTACTAATGCAGGATGGCAAAGTTGTCGCTTATGCCTCCAGACAACTGCGAAAACATGAGGAAAATTACCCAACACATGACTTGGAACTAGCAGCAGTTATACATGCACTCAAGGAGTGGAGGCACTTTCTGTTGGGAAATCGCTGTGAAATATATACGGACCATAAGAGCCTCAAATATATTTTCACACAGCCAGAGCTGAATTTACGCCAACGACGCTGGTTGGAACTGGTCAAGGACTATGACATCGGTATTCACTACCACCCAGGAAAAGCAAATGTAGTGGCCGATGCCCTTAGTCGAAACCCCAGCCCGGGCGGTGACGGTCAACAAAGTTTGAGGCCTGAGTTTCAGCGAGAATTCACTCGGCTCAACATGATGTTAGTCTCTGAGGGCACCGTATCAAACCTGGAGATACAACCCACCTTGATGGAACGGATTAAGAAGGCTCAACAGGGACATCCCAGTATCGAAGGCATAAAGAAGAAAATGAACCGTAGTAAGACTTCAGAATTCGTCACGGACAGTGAAGGAACATTATGGTACCGGGACAGGCTTTGCGTACCTAACATTGAGGAACTCAAGCAACAGATCTTGACGGAAAGCCACACCGCCCCATACTCGATCCATCCTGGAGGAACCAAAATGTACAAGGACATCCAGGAAAGATTTTGGTGGCACGGTATGAAAAGAGATATAGCCACATTCATTGCTTGTTGCGATTCATGTCAGCGCATCAAGGCCGAGCACCAAAAGCCAGTAGGACTACTCCAGCCTAACAGGATACCGGAGTGGAAATGGGATGAAATCGGAATGGACTTCATTGTCGGATTACCCCGATCACAGCGTGGGAATGACGCCATCTGGGTCATCACAGACCGACTAACCAAGGTTGCTCACTTCATTCCCGTGAAGACTACCTACTCCACACAAAGACTGGCAAGACTCTATCTCTCCCGTATAGTTTGCTTGCACGGAGTCCCAAAGACTATAATATCAGACCGAGGCACCCAATTCGTCTCCAAATTTTGGGATCACCTACAACAAGCTCTGGGCACACAACTGGCTTTCAGTACAGCATACCACCCTCAGACAGATGGACAAACAGAACGTGTAAACCAAATCCTGGAGGATATGCTAAGAGCCTGTGTGCTCACCTATGGAACCAGTTGGGAAGAGAGTTTGCCGTATGCCGAATTTGCGTACAACAACAGTTACCAAGCCAGCTTGCAAATGGCACCCTTTGAAGCATTGTACGGACGGAGGTGTCGTACCCCATTGAATTGGTCAGAAACAGGTGACAGCCGTATCTTCGGCCCAGATATGCTTAAGGAGGCCGAGGAAAAAGTTAAACAAATCAGGGACAGACTCAAGACAGCACAGAGCCGACAAAAGAGCTACTATGATCAGAAGCATCGTGAGGTCAGCTTTGAACCTGGTGATTCCGTATACCTCCGAGTATCTCCTATGAGGGGTCTGCAACGGTTCAAAATTAAGGGGAAACTAGCCCCAAGATTTATTGGACCATTTTGTGTAAAGGCACGAAGAGGCACAGTAGCCTACCAACTAGACCTCCCCAAGGAGCTGTCAGACGTCCATGACGTATTCCACGTCTTGCAGTTGAGGAAATGTGTGAGTAACCCGGAGAAACATGTACCTCATGAGGACATTGATATGCAACCAGATCTCACCTACAGAGAAAGGCCAGTAAAGATTTTAGAAGAGTCTGAACGGAGGACCCGTCAGAAAACGACAAAAATTTTCAGGGTCCAGTGGAGCAACCACACTGAGGGTGAAGCCACATGGGAAAGGGAAGATTTCCTCCGAGCTATTTGAGGATCAGCAGAAATCTCGAGGACGAGATTTTTCCTAAGGGGGTAGGTGTTGTGACACCCAAGTTTTTATTGGATTTTTCAAAAAGATTTTTTTTTGACTTGAAGGGAGGGATTTAAAAAATTTTCTTCAAGAGAACTCTCACTCTCAAATATTTTTCTTTATGGCAAAAATTTTATTTGGATTCACCCAAGATCTGCCCTTGACCTTGGGAGTCCTCGCTCTTCATTTGGGCTCAAGACAAAATGCTTTTCATTTGAGAGAATAACTTTTGAAAACCTTTTCTTGAATTTGCACTATGGCTTTTGGAAAGTACTTTGCCACTTTCAACTATTCCTTCTTGCCATGGCATAAGTGCAAATCCTCTCTCCTAACCCTTCCCTCACCTTTGGATCATGATTTGCATCAAATCCAGCAAGTTGAACCTCCTCATGTGATCATTTCCATTCAAATTCTATTCAAATAAATTTCTGTCTTCTCTTATAGCACTTGGAGATTTACAAAGGAACCCCATTGTCTGTTTTGATTTTTGGCCCCAAACTTCTTTCCCCTCCTAGTCCTTTGAACCCTCAACCTGGAACCATGAAGATCCACTGGTCTCCAGTTCAAAAATTTCAAACTACATCAGCTGCAAGTTTGGACCAGATTTGCCAAATTTGGTGAAATTCATTCAAAACTTTCTCCAAAAATTCCAAGTAAATTCATGCAGCCCCTGGGTGCTTTGAGTGATCATCTCACCAAGTTACAGCTCCAGAAAATTTTATCTCTTTACCAAAACCTACTGTCGAACACCTGCAGTGCATGGTCATGTCAAGTTTCAGTTAACTTCAGAGTTCAGTCAGTGCTCACTGTCGTTTTCTTCAGAGACGGGCGTCGATCTCGCCAGTACCCTCGCGTCGCCTTGCTCCTCGTCCTCGCCCACTTGTTCCTGCACCGCACGAGTGTCTGGCATCTTGCGGGCGTCGGCGACGAGCAGCAGAAGGTGCGCCGCCCCGTGACCGACGCCGGCGGCGGCTTTGCGGACGCCAGCGGGAGACACGGCGCCGCCGACTCCACCCAGCACCGCCCAAACCACCGGAGCCCGCCGCGTGGCCGTCCACTCCCCCAAATGCGCTGCCGCTCTCGTCGTGAACCCCAGGGCGCGGAGCGCGCTCTCTGCCGCCGTTGAGCCCGTGCGGTCACCTCACCGTGGGCAGACGCCATTACGCCAGGGCCAGCTCCGTTTAGCTGCAAAACGAGTCCCGTAACATCCACTGATGCTGCTCGACCGCTCAAACCCCCTGCCAACCCACTGCTCCGCCGTAATCGCTCGCCGGAGATTCTCCGTTCACGGCCACCCCGTCGATCTGCCTATAAATAGGGGCCCCGAGCTTCAACTCGAGCACCCACCAGCCCTACACTTCCCCTAGAGCACGCCTAGCCACTGGAAGAGCCCCGAGGAGGTCTCCTTCCTCGACTCCGGCCGCCGCGATCCGCCACGGGATCCAGCCCGATTCGCCCCCGTGTGTGCTCCGCAGCCCCCATTCTCTTGCTAGTAGCTTCTCCTTGCATCACCCGTTCTGACCCGCGCCTCAATTCGTACTTTGCAGCCCTCCACCGGAGTTCCCCAACCTCACCCGAACCGCCGTCCGCCGGAGATAGTGTCGCCGTCGACGTGGTGCTCCCCGTTGGACGAGTCCACCACCCACCGACGCGGAAGAAGACACTGAAGCGCTTGGTACCCTCCGTTTCTCCTAACTCGCCGTGGTTCGACGCCGGCGTCCACCGCCGTCTTCGGGCGCCGGCGAGCTTTCAAACCTGACATGCGGGCCCCGCGTGTCAGCCTCTGTTTTATTTCCCCGAACCGTTTTCTGTTGGCGCCTTCGGGCAAAATACGTTTTCTCCTCGCGCTTGCGCATTCCCAGCCGAAGCGTTTTCTGTTTTCTCAGTTAAAACCCTGGAACTTTTCTGTTTCATTACAGAAAGGTCCCTGGACAGAAACCTTTATAACTTTTTAATGAAAGGGTATTTTTGAGTGATTCTTTTTCTGTCAATCTCCAAATTTTGTCTAGTTTTTTATGGGATTTATTTGAAAAATATTTGGCAAAGTTTCTGTGCATGTGTTGGTTTTCACGTTAGTACCCCGTTTCGTGATTGCCGTAGGTTCCGGGAGAGGGGACGTAGCCGCGAACTTCGCCGAGCTAGACTCCGACTTCTCCGAACCAAGCAAGCATGTTTGAACATTTGATATGGCAGATGTTTTGCATGTTCATGTGAAAGTTTGTGCGTGGCATATGAGTGTCGGTAAATACCTCGTTGCTTGTAAGGCAACGACCCGGTTGTTCCGAAGTTGCGATGACCTCTGATGAGAGGTGGCCTAATCATGTAGTGACATGAAGGGCAGCAAGGTGGTACTGTTGTAGCATGCCAGCCTTGCGTCATCCGACTTTCTTCGACGTTAACGTGGTTGGAGCCACGTTATCGATCTTTTCCCGCATGTTCCAAAGTTGCGATGACCTCTGATGAGAGGTGGCCTAATCATGTGGTGACATGAAGGGCAGCAAGGTGGTACTGTTGTAGCATGCCAGCCTTGTGTCATCCGACTTTTTCCGACGTTAACATGGTTGGAGCCGTGTTATCGTCCCTTCCCCTTTCCGTGCTACCACATGTCTCATTGCGAGGATACGGTTTAGTAAGTTGGTAACCTCTTTCCGTGTACACACCAAACAGAGAGGCCGGGATGATGGTACCTTGGCCCAGGATTAAAGCCAGTCATTCGGTCAGGGGGCATGGGTGTTTCCGGTTGGGACCGAGAGGGGGGGCACCCCCTTATAGCGCGCGTATAGAAATTTGATCCCATGCTACGCGAGGTTGTAGCCTCCCCGACTCAGGGTTTTTCCTGAATGTTGCCGATGGTGATCCCTGGCTTCGGATGGTTAAATTGGGTGTGTACTGGTTAGACGTGTTCCTTCCAGAACACCGTAGACGGAACTAGTCCCCGTGACTACTGAAATCCGTTGTCTGTGGTTAAGTACAAACTCTGCAGAGTCAATTCTTTCCAAATCATCGTATCCATGATCAGTAATGTAGACTTTACATCCAAATCTATCCGTGTGAAAATCTTGCCCCCGGTGAACAAGCTCAAGTGGTAAATTCAATTTTATTGTTATTCCTATGGATGGACTAACATTATATTTGTCTCGTGCTTGTGATAAGTTATATTCCCGAATTATTGTATTGTTGTGATACAATATAAGCCCTTTATGAGACGTCGCGCAGACGTCCGACTGTGGCGTGTACTCGTTTCTCACTTTCGATATAAGCCCTTTATGTGATGTCGCTCAGACGTCCGACTGCGGCATGCACTGTCTTTACTTTCTGTTATAAGCCCTTTATGTGGTGTCGCCCCGACGCCCGACTGTGGCATTATTGTTCCGCATTTTCCGCTCGAGGAGTCTTTCGGACACTCGTTTGGCACCTGTATTATTATTCCGCATTTTCCCCTCGAGGAGTCTTTCAGACACTCGTTTGGCACCTGTATTATTATTCCGCATTTTCCGCTCGAGGAGTCTTTCAGACACTCGTTTGGCACCTGTATTATTATTCCGCATTTTCCTCTCGAGGAGTCTTTCAGACACTCGTTTGGCACCAGTATTACTATTCTGCAGTTTCCGCTCGAGGCGTCATTCAGACCCTCGCTTGGCACCCAGTATTTATTATCTCTGTGTCTGATCGCACTGGTTAACTTATTCATGTGCTTCATGTTTGCATTTGTTATACCTTATGTCCGAACTGTCTTGCGAGTACTTTCATAGTACTCACCTGGCTTGTTGATTTGGCCAGATGTTGACGAAGGCGATCTCTTGGATGAAGAGTTTGATAGCGCGTCCGACGCCTAGAGGAGTCCCAGTCAGTCCTGCGCGATCCCGGATATTGGTCACTTGTATCGTTTACGCTTCCGCCACCCGCAATAAGTATTCTCGGGCCTCACTCCGACGCTCGAAGAGTTGTAGTATTCTGGAATCATGTCACTCGCTTCGCGATGATATTTCCACCACCGTTTTTATCGTGAGTTAGTAGTTTGCCACCCGATCCACCGCGTTGTTTTATCGGCGTGCATGTAATAACTTGTTGGGCAGTCCCTGCTCAACTTTGTATTATATTTAGTACTCCTGGTATTTTTCTTCTGTGACCAATGTATTGTCTATCAGTGAGAAGGAATTCTTCCTCACTGGTCCGTAACAGGGATTGGTTTCTCAATAATTATTTTATTGAAAAACCGGTCGTGACATGATGTGCCTCTGATTACTCCTTTTGATGAAATACCAATTGGCATTCATCTTAGCGATGAGATAGCACAAAAGGAGGGTGAGTTTCTTGCATTAAGAGAGCTATCAAAGAGTGATGCAACCACCATGCATGATGCCTGACCACTCCTCTGTACCTGTGGATTTGTCAAACCCCAAATTGCATATTCTAAGATCGATCTTGATGATATATGGGCTGATTTTCTGTAGGCTCTCCATAGACCTCCTTTGGAGAGTAAATTGCAAAGTCTTATAGATGATAACAACCTTGATATTGAATTTCCAAATTTGGATACTAACATTCCTAGGTACACTGAAGAAGAAGAAGAAGGTTATGATTTCCTTATAGCTCCATATCCTTTCGGTTACAAAAATATTGTCAAATTGTAGCTACTAACCTTGCAGGCATCTCCACTAAACCGGATGCATTGGTACTCGCCAAGAAGCGAGTACGCATTTACATATATGATGCCGATGCACTAGAAGCGAGTACGTCTCCAACTGAGCCCTACTATGAGGTGCTCCAAACCTCGCCCGGAGTCTGGTCTAACACTCGGAGGTCGACATCCCTTGGGATCCGGGTGGATGAATTAACGGAGCACCGAAGCCTACCTATATGGCTATAAAGAAAGCGCTTCTGGGAGGTACCACGAAAGTCTGTAGGTGTCTTTCTTAGTTTTGTGTCTTGACTCTAATTGCATTCATGTTTGCATTATACTTTTATTTTTGTTTTGAGTAGTTGCTATTTGAGTTGGTTTCAGAATAGTTTTCATTGGTAAAATTTATAGCGTGTCAGTAGCCTGCATTTTGTTGCATACCTTCTATCATTTTTATTGCAACATTGCTATGTGCCTAACATGAGGAGGAAGCATGAAATTTTTGTGAAGTTCTGCAACTCCAGGAGAAAAGACGACATAGTATACGACTGCCCCGGTTGTACGGATGCTCGTATGAGCTCATACGCGTGGTCATTTCACCTAGCAGCCACAGACGAGCATTTCCACTGAGCAAAAGATGGCGTACCATGCGAGCGCTCGCACTTGTATGTGCGCCTGTATGCCAAGACCACCCTAACAAGAGAACCTCCAGAGAAAATGAAGGTGTTCTATACGAGTGCTTGTGCTCATACGAGCGCCCGTATGAGAGGGTGACACCAGGCATTGACTTCTAGAATGAACGACGGCGTTCTAGACGACCACAACCGGTTGTTTGAGCGCCCGTATGAAGGCAATACCACCTCCATTTGATGTTTTCGACGCCTGACGTCAACAGTTGTTTTCTAACCGATTGCTTTATAATTACTATTAGTTACCTTTGATACTCTGTAACCAATAGTTCTTTGTAGCAACTACGTTTTCTTTTATTTCTCTTTGCCGGTTGCGTATACGAACTCCGTTCGTATATTGAATTGATGTTTTTATTTCATGTGTTATTTTCGTAGGGGCTTGGACCTTACGTGGTGACGTGAACGGTATGGTGTGAACCATATAAAAGACTCACACAAGCCAGTTGGTTGCTTCAACATGATGAAATTCAACAACAAGTGCCCGGTAATGTTTTCCAAAATGAACCTAGCTCAAATAAAAGCTACTTAGTATCGAGTTTCTCACCTTAAATGAGGATCTCTCTTTTAACTAGGCACTTAGGAGCAGCACACTCGTATTTGTATTTTGTCTCTCATGCACTTCATCCCAACCTAGGAGGTCACACCTTCTAGAACTAGTTTATCATCTTAAGCGAGGTGCTTAGGTAGATGAACCTATCTTGATGAGACAAATATGTTTATCACTTGTGATGCTAATCCCTTTCGCTACAATTTTTTTAAGAAAACCACAAAAACACAAAAATATTTTGCTTTGCTTTCAGTTTGTATATAGCAGGTTCTATTAGAGGGCGGGCACCGGGGCACAACATGGAGATCAATTGAAGCAAGGTCCATGCCTATTAGAAGAGAGGTCATATGTGCCTCAACTTTAAAGTGTCTAACCCTTTGCTTAACTAAGCTTAGGGGAGGTAACCACTTCTCACGCTCTCTTTTAATAACTGCATTTTCTTTTCACTTTCGTAATATCCCTTAGTTTAGTATTGCAAAGTTCTAAGTGTGGGGAGGTTACTTTTGCTAGTCTAGTACCTTCCGCAATGCTCTTTATCGTATGGTTTTTATGCATTAATGTGTCCCACTGTTTTGACATGCTCGCTTTGCATTTGTTTGACTTAGCATGTGGCAATCTTGTTATCTTCTGAAAAACATTGCCATGTTCTTTTATCAAAAAACCAATAAAGGAGTCCTTTGAACTGTTCCCCTTCTTTCGCCTAAGTACATAAGTTGGGGACTCTAGTGGTGGCTTGATTAGAGACTGAATTATTGTAGAGACTTTTTGCCGAGGAACGCAACATCTTTGGTTGATCCGGGACGTGCAACGATGGCGGTGTCCTAGGCTAGTGCGTCCTAGCCCAGCCGGGCTAAAGTATGGGCCATACTACCAGCCCAGTGAGGAAGCAAGACTCCGGAGGCCCTCGAAGTGTGGCGACCGTAGATTTGGCATGTCCTTCAAGCATATTTAGATTCGGAATGTGAATCCTTAGATGGAAACCGACCATGTGTAACCCTATATACCCCCTGGTGCCTATATAAACTAGGAGGTTTAGTCCATAGAGGCAGATCCATCCATACACCCATTCATCATACCCCTAGGGTTTAGACCACAACTTATGATCCCGAGGGAGACCAACTCCATACTTTGATACCTTCATAATATAAACAAGAGCACGACATATGGTTTTACCTCCATAGAGAGGGTCCGAACCTGGGTAAATCGCTTGTGTGTTTTTCTCCTGTTACCCATCAATCCGATCTAACAGCTCGGGCGCCCTACCCAAAATCTGCCGGTTTGGACACCGGCGTTGGTGCTTTCATTGAGAGCTCGCTGTTGGATCACCTGGGGTCAATAGCTTGTTTACAGATTGATAACAACATCAGCTGTGGTGAGATCTTCATCCTCGGCCAGCTTTTCGCTTTCGGCAGCATCGTTTTGCATGCCGATCTCACCGGCCATCTAGGCCGTGTGCATAATTTCGCTCTGAACCAATTCATTATGTTCGGAAGCCTGGAGTACACCATGAACGCTCGAGGAGATCTGGTCCTTTCGGGGTGGACCTCGGACCAGTACAGAACCCTCGGGCGCCATGGCTCTGAAGCCGGATTACGATGGGGACCTCGGATCCGCCCTCGCCCCAAAGTCGACCATGGAGATAGATCTGGTGGTCAGCACGTCCAGTGTAAACACTGAGCCCTTGGATGCCTCGGTGCCAAGCTTGTCTTTGGACACGGCAACGCCGATCGCTCCACCAGACGCAGTAACTGTTCCCGCCACACAGGGATCAACCCCGGACGAGCAAGAGGCCGGCGCCACATCAATTGGCTCGAATAAATTGTTCCAGATCAGCCTGGCCTACGCCCATGCCCTATATACCGAAGAAATCTTGCAAATCAATGATGTGCTGGATCGAATCCAAAACATGGCAATTTCATCTGCCATCTATGATCAGATTGGATGTAAAGCCGATGATCGGGAAATTTTTATCCTACCCACCACCCACCTAGTCGCCACGGTCTAGGATCTGACTGATACACTCGACTACGGCTTCGACGAGGCCGCCGACATGGATGAAGACATCGGTGATGATTCTGGAGTAGAACCACTCATGGCCATACCCTATACAGGGAAGTGGGCCGCCACGTCCACCTACGACGCCTACATGGTCAATACTCCGAAGGACAAGTCTAAGGAGAAACCGAACAAAAACCCTAAGCGACACCGCTCTAAGAAGCGATCTAAGGGCCACAACGGAAGAAGGAGTATGACCAGCACTTTAGAAGCCGTCGATGACAGTGCTTCCCCCAAAGCCGACGAGAATCTGCGGGAGGACAATCAAGCCTCACTAGCCCAACATAACGGGCCCGCCGAAACACCCGAGGATGTCAACCTCGATGACACGGGCACCCACAATGACAGGTAAGACAAAGACTATGAGTCCGAAGACGATGTAAGCCTCGGACCCGAAGACTTCGTCGTACCCATGAACCCGTCGGAACAAGCACGGTTCTAACAACAGCTAACTGCGATCGCGCGAAGTATGAAAAGAAGCAGCAGGAGCTGTATACCTATGAGAATGTGCTCAATGACAAATGGCTAAAAATTCTTACGCTTGAACTAGACCTCGAATACTAAGGCGCGACCCCTAAATCGTCATCGAAGAGGCGGCTGTTACCTGACTTCGACAACGAGGCCGCGAATAACAAGCCACTCGTGCACGGCCATGTAGGCCAAGCTGACCGACCCCCTAGAGGGCGAGATCAGGCAATAGGGGCACCTAACGCACCCCCTACCAAAACCCGCCCTCATGGCAAGACTGAGATCGAGTAGCCCGAGACCTTTGACCTGCGTGACAAACTACAAGCAAACAAAGATCCTTCCGGTTCCATCTACAGGTCACAAAGCCGCGCACCTACCGGTCTGGACGGCTATGACGCTTGGCTGGACAGGCACGAGAGGACTCGGGAACAAGTTCGAGCTAGAGCAATGGCTCATGCTCAACCTGACGCGTCTCGTTTTCTAGGGCCCACACATCCTTTATGTTCTACTGATGAAGTCATGGAACACCAGTTCCCGGAGGGGTTCAAACCCATCAACATCGATCAGTACGATGGGACAACTAACCCGGCTGTCTGGATAGAGGATTTCCTAAAATACCTACCCCTCAAACTCAAGGGACCAGCAAGGCATTGGCTCCATAGCCTGCCTAGATATTCCATAGGAAGCAGGGAGGAGCTCGAGGAGGCTTTTCGGGCCAATTTCCAGGGTACCTATGTTTGGCCCCCGGATGCCGATGACCTCAACCATGTGGTCCAAAAAGAGGGCGAATCAGCTCGGAACTTCTGGAATCGGTTCTTAACTTAAAAGAATCAAATCTTTGACTGCCCCGACGCCGAGGCAATCACTGCTTTTAAGTACAACATCCGTGATGAATGACTCCCCGTCAGCTCGGACAGGACAAGCGGAGAACCATGTCGGCCCTTACCTCTTTGATGACCCGCTTTTGTATGGGCAAGGACAGTTGGCTGTCTCACAGCTGTCGAGACCCCGATCCTAAGTCACACCGATCTAGCATGTAACACATCATATCACTTTGGGGCCTCACGCACAATATTTCCACGGCTACAACCTTACCTTGGTCGGTACCGTTTGCGGCTTTTGGCTCATGTATATGATTGCGTCGCTAGCACCCATATGACAGAGAACCTGGGCCGACATGACTAGTGATAAACCAAGGTGGCACAAACATATAGGGACAGGCATACGTAACCCAACAATGCACGTGTCAGTCATCAATGTGTGCAACCGAGTCGTAGCAAGCTACAAGGACTCCAGTAAAACATCGCGTGACATTTCCCCAAAGGGAGATACATAGGAGCAAAGAAGGATACAAGCCGATCAATCCATGTGTTCCTGAGCATTAGCAAACTACCATGGCTCAGTGGAAGCACTAGGAGGCATTTCCCCTTAGGGAAGGCTACCAAGGAGGATAATTAGGTGTCCAATCTCACACATACCAGTGCATTTCAAAACATACACACAATATGCACGATATGTGTAAATACGGCATGGCATCACAACATAACTCTACAACTCAAAGTATTTATTTAAAAGGCTCCGAAGAGCCATACATAACATGATATTACAAACAAGGGTCACACATCATACAAAGCATACAAGCAACGGAAGCATAACATGTCTGAGTACAGACAACTACAAATGAGAAAGGCTAAGAAGCTTGAATATCTACAAGACCCTCCCAAGGGTACAAGATCGTAGCTGGGGAAAAAGCTACTCGTCGAAGTCCGCGTGGAACTACTAGTGAGACCAAAGTCTCCTCTGCAAAACATAAATTAAGCAAACATGAGTACAAAGGTAGCCAGCAAGACTAACATCAGAACTATCTACTTATCCATTAGTATCAAGAAGGGTGTTGTGGGGTTTAGCTACAACAAGCAAGCTTTGACTCAGTGGCTATCCTGAACTACGACTACCAGTAATTTCTTTGAGGTGAGAAGGCGCACACGAGTCCACTAGTCACCACAACAATACACCACTATGGATTCTCTCATGTCTCCCTACAAGAAGGCCATCCATAGCACTCACACTTATCTTGCGCATTTTAGAGTATCCACTTCAAGTTATATATGAACCATATAAGTCTCCAAGTAGTCCATATTCGAGGGCGTGTCTATTCGAATAGATCACTTAATTTACCATATAGGGGTGTACTTCTTCACACATGCTCTCACCACTTACCACCATATACAAGTCATGTATCTCGGCAACCTTCTAGCAGAAGCCTGACGAGGGTGTCGGCCACAACCTGACTAACCACGCAAGACTCTAGTCCAGGTTTATCGCTTATCTAAGGCTGAACCCGCAAGGGAAGTCTGGCTGAAATTTCCATTATGGCCCCAAACAATTTGTGCAGGGTTCACAAGCCCACCTCGCCGGGTGGAACTACGCTTGGTACACCGGGCCATGGTGCCTAGTTAGTCCCAATCCCACCAGTACCAGGGTGCCACTTGGTAGACAAATAGCACGACCTACAAACACCAGAAACTAGTTGCAACTCCTGGACAAAGATCAAGGTGATTAATAAGCCGAGAGGGGTCATATTTTAGGGCCCAATGTGTGGTAGTAGCTAGTCTTGGATAACATACACAGAACCCAGTTCCTAAAGATGGTCACAACGAGACAACCCATCATGTACTCCTACATGGCCTCTCATCACTACCTTTACCAAAACGTGTTTATACACTTAGCTCTCAACATGAGAACATGATCACAACATTCCAATTCATTCCCAGATGAATCAGACCCGACACAACTCTAAGTAATGGCAAGCATGGCATGGATGAAGTCACAACATGGCTCAAGCAACTCCTAACCATGCTAGGAATGTTTAGCTATTTACTGTGACAATGACTGGTCATGCAAAGCAATGGCGTTTAGCTACCGCAATAAGTAACAGTTGAATCATTGTTTTCCTAATGTACTAAAAGAGAGCAGGGGCGAGAGAGTGGGATGTATTAAATGACCAAGGGGGTTTGCTTGCCTGGAATATAAACACGGTAGCACTGCTCCTCAAATAGATGCCCCGTGCCACTCGCAGCAGTGGAACCTATCGAGAAGGGCAGTATCGAAGAGGCAATCAATTCACAATGTATGGAACAATATGATGCATGATCATGGAATGGAGATATGATGTGGTTTGAGATAATGCACCTAACAATGATTTAAATGAAGCCCATGTGAACCAAGGGTTCAAATGCAAACTCCATATTAAGCATTTTAAATGCCAATTAGTTTTTTCACTTATACAGTAGGTATAAGTTGGTTTGTCATGCATGAAAATGGTACAGATGGATAGATTGAAGTTTTATGATAATTTTTCATATATACACAGGGAAGAGAGGGGAAATGCGACGGCGCTCATAGGGGGGTCGTTGAGCAGCTCAGCGTGCTCGTGGACGACTTGGGGGTGCATGAGGAAGATGACGATGGTGCCGGCGATGCAGTTCTTCTGGACATACATGGCTCTACGGGGACGTAGCCAGAGACGGGGTTCATGACAGCACGAGGCGGCATGGGAAGTACAGTGGGCGCGGTGGTTCATGACGGCGAGCTTGCGGGCGTCTCGACCATGGCGGTGGAGAGCGAGGGAGAGGATGAAGGGGCGAATGGAGAGGTGGGTTCGATCTAGATGCCTATGGGGAGCCTATCCACCCGTCCAGGTAGGAAGATGAGAAGGAGGTGGCCTGTGAGCGAGCTCGCGCGCGCCGGGCATGTGCACTGCATTTGACTGGCGCAAGGTCAGGGACGACTGGCACTTGGGCCAGATGGTCGCACAGTGCCAGGCCACCAGGTAAGCTCTCTCTCTCTCTCTCTCTCTCTCTCTCTCTCTCTTCCTATTTCCTTTCCGTTTTTCTATTTTGCCTTTCTGTTTAGATTTAGTTTAGGCACTAAATCAATTTACACAAATTTGTAACTTTTTGTGGGCACACATTGGAATATTTCATAGGCCCTCTCCAAGTTTCAAATGATTTGGAGATTTTAAAATGTATATAGCATTTTAAATGGCTCCAATTCAAATACCATATGCATTAATTCAAGCCCATTTTTGTCCTGCAAAAATATGCACCATTTATGGTTAGGGTTTTCACCTTTTTCCCTAAATCATGACCATTATTGGAGGGCATTTTGGGTTCATTGAAATTATTTGGTTGAACCTAGGTTGTTTAATGAGGTGCTAAGGTTTGATCATTTCCCCCACTTCAAGTTCAAATGAATTTAAACATGATGCAAGCAAGAAATAGCTAGCCTAGGTCATTACCAGAAGCTAGGGATGTGACAACTTGCCCCCACTCAAAAGAATCTCGTCCCGAGATTCAGAAGGCGTCGAAAAGAAAGTGGGGTACTCTAGTCGATGATGATCCTCTCATTACCAAGTAGCTTCTCTCTCGGAATGATGAGACCATTGAACCTTGAGAAACCTAATGTTCTGACGGCGGGTGCTACGCTCTGCTTGATCAAGAATACGAACAGGGTACTCTCGATATGAGAGGTTATCTTGGAGATCAAGCATTTTGTGGCCCACTCCACGGATGTGATCCCAGAAGTAAAGCCTGAGTTGAGAAACGTGGAAGACATCCTGGACTTGGGAAAGATGTGGGGGTAGTTCCAACTGGTAGGCAACCTCTCCTCGTTCAGCGAGAATGTGAAAAGGACCAATGTAACGAGGAGCCAACTTGCCCTTCATACCGAAACGATGGGTACCCTTCAGTGGGGTAACCCGAAGGTAAGCCTTCTCGTAAAACTCATTGGTTACTTCCTTACGAAGATGGTCATACTGGCTCTTCTGACGAGATTGGGTTGTCTTCAAATTCTCACGAGTAATGCGAACTTGCTCTTCTGCCTCCTGGATCATATCGGCTCCAAAGAATTGTCTTTCTCTGTTTTCTGACTAGTTCAAAGGTGTTCGACATCTTCGTCCATAAAGAATCTCGAAGGGTGCTTTCTTAAGACTGGATTGGTAGCTATTGTCATAAGCAAACTCGGCGAAAGGAAGACACTTCTCCCAGTCCATACTGAATGAGATAACGCAAGCTCTAAGCATGTCTTCGAGAATCTAGTTGACCCTTTCCACTTGACCACTCGACTGAGGGTGGAAAGAAGTACTGATGGAAAGGTGGGTTCCCATTGCTGTCTGAAAACCTCCCAAAATTGAGAGGTGAAAAGACTTCCACGGTCAGAATTGATCTCTAGTGGAACACCATGAAGTGAGACTATTTGAGAAATATATAAGTTAGCCAGCTGACTAGAAGTGATACTCTCTCGAACAGGAAGGAAATGAGCCACTTTGGAAAGACGACCAGTGACTACGAAGATAGCATTATTCCCTTTCTTGGTCCTGGGAAAGCCGGTGATAAAGTCCATACCAACTTTGTCCCATTTCCATTCGGGAATAGCTAAAGGCTGAAGGGTGCCATCAGGCCTCTGATGTTCTGCCTAAACGCGACGACAAACATCATTGTTAGCAATGAACTCAGCGATTTCTCTCTTCATCCTAGTCCACCAGAACCTCTGGCATAGGTCCTGATACATCTTAGTACTACTAGGATGAATCGTGAGAGGGGATTCATGAGCCTCCTTAAGGATCAACTATCGTAGATTGATACGTCTCCAACGTATCTATAATTTATGAAGTATTCATGCAATGTTTACAATAATTTTATATGATTTTGGTATGATTTGATTAGAACTAACCCGGACTGACGTTGTTTTCAGCAGAACTACCGTGGTGTTGTTTTTGTGCAGAAATGAAAGTTCTCAGAATGCGATGAAAATCAATGGAGAATTTTTCTAGAAAATATAAAAAATACCGGAACAAAGAGTTACCGGAGGGGAGGCCCATGGGCCCCACAAGGGTGGAGGGCGCGCCCACCCCCCTAGGGCACGCCCCTGTGCCCCGGGGACTTCCCGTGGGCCCCCTGACTTGTTCTCGATGCCAACCTCTCCTATAAATACCCAAACCTCCAAAAAATAACCTAGATCGAAAGTTCCGCCGCCACAAGCCTCTGTAGCCACGAGAAATCAATCTAGGCCCTCTCTGGCACCCTGTCGGAGGGGGCCATCATCACCGGAGGCCATGGAGGAGGATACCGGAGGGGCCATCATCGCCATGAAGGCCAAGGACTAGAGGGAGAACCTCTCCCCATCTAGTGGGAAGGCCATGGAGGAGGAAGCATAAGGGGGAGAACCTCTCCTCCTCTCTCTCGGTGGCTCCAGAGTGCCATCGGGAGGGGAATCATCGCCGCGGTGATCGTCTTCATCAACATCACCATCATCATCACCATCCTCATCTCTTTTACGCGGTCCACTCTCCCGCACCCCGCTGTAATCCCTAATTGAACATGGTGCTTTATGCCACATATTATGACCCCATGATGTGTTGCCATCCTATGATGTTTTGAGTAGATATCCTTTGTCTTTGGGTTAATTGATGATCTAGATTGGTATGAGTTGTATGTTTTATTTTGGTGTTATCCTATTGTGCCCTCCGTGTCGCGCAAGCGTGAGGGATTCCCACTGTAGGGTGTTGCAATACGTTCATGATTCGCTTATAGTGGGTTGCTTGAGTGACAGAAGCATAAACCCGAGTAAGGGGGTTGTTGCGTATGGGATAAAGGGGACTTGATGCTTTAATGCTATGGTTGGGTTTTACCTTAATGATCTTTAGTAGTTGCGGATGCTTGCTAGAGTTCCAATCATAAGTGGATATGATCTAAGAAGAGAAAGTATGTTAGCTTATGCCTCTCCCTCATATGAAATTGCAATGATGATTACCGGTCTTATTAACAATTGCCTAGGACAATTGCGCACACCGATCCATCATTATTCCACACTCGCTATTTATAATATTTAGAAATATATTCTAAATTTATGATAACAACACCTATTTTTATATTTTAGCTCTCCGATACCATGCAAAATTATCCTCTTCATACCCACAACGTAGTTTTATTTCTCGTTTCTAGTTGGAAGCAAACGTTCGGTGTACGTAGAGTCGTATCAGTGGCAGATAAGATTTGAGAGAATATTGATCTTACCTTTAGCTCCTTGTGGGTTCGACACTCCATACTTATCACTTCCACCTTTGGGAATTGCTACGATGATTCCCTGCACTTGGGGATTATCAAGCTCTTTTCTGGCGTCATTGCCGGGGAGCAATAGCGTGGGGTTGATATTTTCGTGTATGCTTGTTTGCTTTCTTCACTAAGTTGTTTTTGTTTTCCCTTTTTAGTTTTGCTTAGTTGTGGGTGAAACATAAAAAAAATTAGAAAGATTGAAAATACAAATTTTTTTACTTGCCTCTCATGCCTAAAAAGTTTTTCAATAAGAGAAGTGATTGGAAGGTTATGCATTGGAGAAGTGAGGGTCGACCTTGAACACTTGCGTTCATGCTGATGGAAACAATGTAAAAAAATTCATGGAAGTTTCTCTGAAAATAATTATCCCCTTGTATATATCCATTGTATTATAAAAATAATGTGCCAAGATTTGGTTTTAGGATGATTAGATTGCTTGTTTACTTTGTGCAGCACAGAATTAGAAACTTTGGCTGTAGCGCGTGAATTTACAGTTTTTACTGGAAAGTCAAATGGGTCTGAAACTGTTTGAAAATTACTTCTGTATAATTTTTTTAAATTTTCAAATTTATTTCATAATTTTTGGAGTTACAGAAGTATACTAAACTTCTATATTACTACAGACTATCCTGTTTTTGACAGATTCTGTTTTCTTTGTGTTGTTCGCTTATTTTGATGAATCTATGGGTAGTATCGGGGGGTATGAACCATGGTGAAGTTGGAATACAGTAGATATAGTTCTAATATTAAATTGGAATAAGTTTTCAACAGTATCTAAAGGTAGTGATTTTCTTTATTATACTAACGGATCTCACAAAGTTTTTGTTAAAGTTTTGTGTGGATGAAGTGTTCAAAGATCGAGTAGCTATCAATATGAGAAGAATAAAGAGAGGAAAGAGTTCAAGCTTGGGGATGCCCAAGGCACCCCAAGTAAATATTTCAAGTATACTCAAGCATGTAAGCTTGGGGATGCCCGGGTTTTTGTTTTGTTCACATGATTTGTGTCCTTTGCGTTTTTTCTTTTTCTTTAAGAACCATGCTAGTATGAGATGTCCCTTCATCTAGTTATAGAATGATTCATGTGCTTCACTTATATCCTTTGAGTATGACCTTATAGAATGCTCTTTGTGCTTCCCTTAAATCTTTTGAGTATGGTTTTATAGAATGCTTCGTGTGCTTCACTTATATATTTTGAGCTTGGATATTGGTTAGTCTGTATTAATTGTAGAATGCTCCATGAACTTCACTTATATCTTTTGGAGTATGAATAATACTATCATGTAAAGCGGGTTTGGAAGAGTGTCAACTTTAGGAATTAGTGATCCCACTATTCCGAATGAGAAGAATTTTTCTTATGTGGAGAGTAGAAAAAATTCTAAGCTTGTAGATAATGAAAAGAATGCTTTATGTGATGGTTATATTGTTGAATTCATTCATGATTCTACTGAAAATTATTATGAGGGAGGAATATATGCTTGTAGGAGTTGCAATAATATCAAGTTTCCTCTCTATGTGCTTAAAGTTTTGAAGTTATACTTGTTTTGCCTTCCTATGCTAGTTGATTCTTGTTCCTATAAATTATGTGCTCACAAAATCCCTAGGCATAGGAAGTGGGTTAGATTCAAATGTGCTAGTCATATTCTTCATTATGCTCTCTTTATGTTTCAATTCTTTTCTTTTATGTGAGCATCATTGAAATCATCATGCCTAGCTAAAAGGCATTAAAGAAAAGCGCTTGTTGGGAGACAACCCAATATTTACCCTTAATGTTTTTGTGTGCTTACATGATTAATATACTGTAGTAATCATGTTTTATAGCTTTTGTTTCAATAAAGTGCCAAGTAAGACCTTTGGGAAGACTTGGGTGAAAGTTAATGTGATCTTGCTGTAAAAAACAGAAACTTTGCTCTCACGAGATTAGCTGTCCTTTTTTACAGAAGCGTAATTTTGAGTTGATTCTTTTTGCAGAAGATTAATAGACGAATTCCTCACGTCCTCCAATTTATTTCATAATTTTTGGAGTAGCAGAAGTATGGTTGATGTTCAGATCATTACAGACTGTTCTGTTTCTGACAGATTCTGTTTTCATTGCATAGTTTGCTTCTTTCTAGTTTCTATGGCTTATATTTCTCAATATAAATTGTAGAAATGATATGGTACAGTAGGAATTGTGTGAGAACAATTATGAACCTTGTCTTTGACAGTACCAAAATGAATGGTTTACTCTTTATCATACTAACCTATCTCACGAAGTTCCGTTAAGTTTTGTGTGATTGAAGTTTTCAAGCTTTGGGTGAGATATTGATAAGAGGAGAATAAGGAGTGGAAAGAACCTAAGCTTGGGGATGCCCAAGGCACCCCAAGGTAATATTCAAGGAAGACTCAAGCGCCTAAGCTTGGGGATGCCCCGGAAGGCATCCCCTCTTTCGTCTTCAAAACTATCAGTATACCTTACTCGGAGCTATATTTTTATTTGTCACATGATATGTGTTTTGCTTGGAGCGTATTTTTAATTTTACTTGCAGTTTGAATAAAATCATTGGATCTGAAATCTTGAATGAAAAAGAATCCTCCCATGGCTAGTTAATTATTTGACTACTCAGTGTTCTTCATTTATATCTTTTGGAGCAGGTTGTCATTTACTCACGTGCTTCACGTATATCCTATGAGTAAATGGTTGAATGAATTGAATATCATAAATCTGAATTTATATATGTTTCATATGCTTATACCATGGGGAGTAATGACTTCACGCAGAATAAGTATAGGTAGTAAACTTATTGAAAGTTAGCAAACGCAGAATTGGTCACTTCAACAATTCATGAAAGAATATTGAAGGAAGAGAGATTTCACATATAAATATACTATCTTGGTCATCTTTTGTAATTGTGAGCACTCATTAAAATATGACATGCTAAAAGGTTGATGTTGGACAAGGAAGACAACTTAATGGGTTATGTTTTCCTATATCCGAAACGTTATATTGTCTTTGATCATCGAACATGTTGAGCTTGCCTTTCCCTCTCATGCTAGCCAAATTCTTTTCACCAAGTAGAAATACTACTTGTGCTTCCAAACATCCCTTAAACCAGTTTTGCCATGAGAGTCCACCATACCTACCTATGTATTGTGTAAGATCCTTCAAGTATGTTGTCATCGGTGCATGCAATAAAAATTGCTCTCTAAATATGTATGATCTATTAGTGCGAAGAAAATAAGCTTTATACGAACTTGTGATAGGGAAGAAATAAAAGCGACAGACTGCATAATAAAGGTCTCTATCACAAGCGGCAATATAAAGTGACGTTCTTTTGCATTAAGATTTTGTGCGTCCAACCATAAAAGAGCATGACAACCTCTGCTTCCCTCTGCGAAGGGCCTATCTTTTACTTTTATCTTCTACCCTTATACAAGAGTCATGGTGATCATCGCCTTTCCTTTTTACACTTTTTCCTTTGGCAAGCACTTTGTGTTGGAGCGATCCGGATATATATATCCACTTGGATGTAGGTTTTCATAAATTATTATTGTTGACATTACCCTCGAGGTAAAAAGTTGGGAGGCAAAACTATAAGCCCCTATCTTTCTCTGTGTCCGATTAAAACTTTGAACCCATAAATATCACATGAGTGTTAGCAATTGCGAAAGATTAAATGATAGTTGAGTATGTGGAGTTTTCTGAATCAAAGCTCTTACATAGACCCTTCCCAAAAATAAGATGAATTGCAATTGTTTGATGACTAAGAGCACAGTTTGTTAGTTTTCAAGAAAGTTTATGATCTATACTTTAACATGGGAATAGCTTGTTACTTGATCATGAGAAGTTTCATGAGTTGAGCTACTATTATGATATATAATGATGCTAGAAAAAGTGACTGGAACTATCATTGATCAAACTTATGCACTTGCTAGCATTCACACTTCATAAATTATTTCTTTTATCATTTACCTGCTCGAGGACGAGCATGAATTAAGCTTGGGGATGCTGATACGTCTCCAACGTATCGATAATTTATGAAGTATTCATGCCATGTTTACAATAGTTTTATATGATTTTGGTATGATTTGATTAGAACTAACCCGGACTGACGTTGTTTTCAGCAGAACTACCGTGGTGTTGTTTTTTGCAGAAATAAAAGTTCTCGGAATGCGATGAAAATCAACGGAGAATTTTTCTGGAAAATATAAAAAATACTGGAACGAAGAGTTACAGGAGGGGAGGCCCGTGGGCCCCATGAGGGTGGAGGGCGCGCCCACCCCCCTAGGGAGCCCCCTGTGCCTCGTGGACTTCCCATGGGGCCCCTGACTTGTTCTCGACGCTAACCTCTCCTATAAATACCCAAACCTTCAGAAAATAACCTAGATCAAAAGTTCCGCCGCCGCAAGCCTCTGTAGCCATGAGAAATCAATCTAGGCCCTCTCTGGCACCCTGCCGGAGGGGGCCATCATCACCGGAGGCCATGGAGGAGGATCCCGGAGGTGCCATCATCGCCATGAAGGCCAAGGACCAGAGGGAGAACCTCTCCCCATCTAGGGGGTGGCCATGGAGGAGGAAGCACAAGGGGGAGAACCTCTCTTCCTCTCTCTCGGTGGCGCCGGAGTGCCATCGGGAGGGGAATCATCGCCGCGGTGATCGTCTTCATCAACATCACCATCCTCATCTCTTTTACGCGGTCCACTCTCCCGCACCCCGCTGTAATCCCTACTTGAACATGGTGCTTTATGCCACATATTATGATCTAATGATGTGTTGCCATCCTATGATGTTTTGAGTAGATACCCTTTGTCTTTGGGTTGATTGATGATCTAGATTGGTATGAGTTGTATGTTTTATTTTGGTGTTGTCCTATTGTGCCCTCCGTGTCGCGCAAGCGTGAGGGATTCCCGCTGTAGGGTGTTGCAATACGTTCATGATTCTCTTATAGTGGGTTGCTTGAGTGACAGAAGCATAAACCCGAGTAAGGGGGTTGTTGCGTATGGGATAAAGGGGACTTGATGCTTTAATGCTATGGTTGGGTTTTACCTTAATGATCTTTAGTAGTTGCGGATGCTTGCTAGAGTTCCAATCATAAGTGCATATGATCCAAGCAGAGAAAGTATGTTAGCTTATGCCTCTCCCTCATATGAAATTGCAATGACGACTACTGGTCTTGTTAACGATTGCACAGGTCAATTCCGCACACCGATCCATCATTATTCCACACTCGCTATTTATAATATTTAGTAATATATTCTAACTTTATGACAACATCACCTACTTTTATATTTTAGCTCTCTGATACCATGCAAAATTATCCTCTTCATACCCACAACATTGTTTTATTTCTCGTTTCTAGTTGGAAGCAAACGTTTGGTGTACGTAGAGTCGTATCAGTGGTAGATAGGACTTGAGAGAATATTGATCTTACCTTTAGCTCCTTGTGGGTTCGACACTCCATACTTATCACTTCCACCTTTGGGAATTGCTACGATGATTCCCTGCACTTGGGGATTATCAAGCTCTTTTCTGGCGCCATTGCCGGGGAGCAATAGCGTGGGGTTGATATTTTCGTGTATGCTTGTTTGCTTTCTTCACTAAGTTGTTTTTGTTTTCCCTTTTTAGTTTTGCTTAGTTGTGGGTGAAACATAAAAGAATCGACGAAAGGAGCCGAAGAAGTCTCCAGGACCCGGACATCCGGCCCCTAGTCCCGGGCATCCAGCCCCTGGAGCATCTACCACAGCCACCACCCAGCCGAAGCTATAGGGCATGGACATCCGGCCCAGGCCCCGGACATCCGGCCTGACCCCAGCCCGGACATCCGGCCCCAGCCCAGAGATCCGGCGCCCTTCACAAAATGTCACATCCCTAGTCTGGTATGCACTTAGGCTAGCTAGATATGCTTGCATCATGTCTAAATTTATTGAATTTTGAAATGGAGATGAACAAACCCTAGCACCAAATGAACTCAACTAGGGTCAAATTCAAATGTTTTCAATGAACCCAAAATGCCTTCAACAATGTTTGATAACTTTGGCAAGGCTTTGAGTCCAACCCAAAAATAGTGAACATTTTTGTAGAATATTTTGGGATCATTGGATTAAATCATAAAGTATTTGAATTTGGGCATTTAAACGCTATAATTATTCTAAATGTTCAGATTATTCTGAAATGATTTGAGGGCTGTTGGAAATAATTCAAAAGGTGCCCACAAATATTTTCAGGAGTTTTGGAAGTGATTTAGTATTTTTACTAAATCAAAACATAATAGCAAAAATAGAAAACAGAACAAAATAAGAAAAAGGGCAGAGAGAGTTACCTGGGTTGAGTTGCCTGGCGCTCCAGCCAGCCCAACACTGTGCAGCCCAGCCAGCACAGCAGCTTTTTCGACCTTCTGCCAGAAGGCGAGGCAGCTGCGTGGAGAGCGCACCGCGGAGCCGCGCCACCCCCTGCTTGCCACCTCCTGCCTCCCCCTCGCGTCTGGCGACGCCACGAACCCCCTCGGCCTCTCCCTCGAGCTCTCCCCCTCTCCCCTGCCTCTCTCCCTCGCTGTTCCCCACCTCACCAAAGCGCGCCGCCGCCACCGACGAGCTCCACCACGGCCACAGCCACTCCCTCGCTCCCTCTCCGCATCCCCGAGTTCCGTCTCCTCGCACTGAAGCTCTCCGCTGAGCCACGCATCGCCGGCAGCCCTGCAACGGCCTCACCAACCTCGTGTTCAACCTCGGGCACCCGAGCTCTTCGTCGTCGATTCGCACCGTCAAGGACGTCCCCGAGCCCACTAACCTACTGCGCCGCCTCCCTGTGAGCTCCTGCTCCCAAACCCCTCTCTTCCCGCCGTTGAATCCCTCCTCTAGCCCCTGGCCACCGCGGCCGAAGCTCGCCGCCGCCGCACTTGTCGCCGTCGTCATTACGGAGGGCCAACGACGCGTCCGAGCACCTGGTCGAGCTCCTAGGGCCCCGTAGCTTCTGCTTGTGCTCTCCGTTCGCTTGGAATCGAGCTGCAGCCCCGCGCCCGCATCTAGCCGAGCTCCGGCCACCGCCATGGTTGCCGTGGCCATCGTCTCCGGCCACCCCGCAGCTTCCCGCGTGATCCCCTGGATGCGCGCGAGGATGGGCATCCCTCTGGTGCCTCCAGCGCGTCGAGCTGACCCTTGTAGCACCCTCCCGAGCAACTCCGGCGATCCTCCGCCGTCGGGTTTGGTCGCCGGCGTCCAACTCCGGTGGGATGACATGGCGTCATTAGCTTGAGGCTAATTACTGCGTTAATCTCGCCCTGTGCCACTATCAGACGGGCCCCACCCCCTAATTAACCACGGGGTAAACCTCTGTTAAGTTTTAACCTAACCACACTGGACCCCACACGTCAGTTGACCTGCTGACGTGGCCCTTGACCGGCCCTACCCGTCAGTGACCAAGCCAGCACGGTGATACTGACCAGTGGGACCCACTGGTCAGGTTTGACCCAGGGCAGCCCTGTTGACCTGCTGACGCAAGCATGACACAGTGCTGACGTAGTAAGTCATTTTCTGGATTAAATTTAATTCAGGAAATTCCAGAAAATAGTTAAAACTTCTAAAATCCATAGAAATTCAACCATAACCCCAAATGAAATAATTTATATATGAAAAATGATTAGAAAAATCCAATCTACCCATCTGTACCTTTTTCATGCATGTTAGAGCAACTTATAGCTACTGTTTAGGACAAATCATGTAAATGGCATTTGAATTTCCACATATGGAGTTTGAATTTGAATCTTGGATTCAAACCAACTTCATTTAACCTGTTGCTAGTTGCATTAGCCCAAATCACAGCATATTGACATGCCATGATCATGCATCATATTGTGCATTGCATTGATCGTGTTTCTTCTCTGTTTGCCGGTGTTGTCCCCTCTCGATAGACGTGGTTCCGACAATGAGTTCGATGACACTGATGAAGAGCTATATGATCTTCGGAAGTGCCAGGCAAGCAAAACCCCCTTGTTCATTCCGATACAATCCCACTCTCTCGCTCCTGCTCTCTTTTACTGCTTTAGGACAACAACGATTCATCTGTTACTTGCTGCGGTAGTTGAACCCCTTATCCTCTGCATGACCTGTCATTGCCACAGTAAATAGATGAAACCCACTAGCATGAGTAGGAGTTGTTTGAGCCCTGATGTGCCTACTCATTCATGCTTGTTTGTCATGCCTGCTACTGCTTAGAGTTGAGTCGGGTTTGATTCATCGGGGATGAGTTGGAATGGTGATGAACATGTCCTACTGTTGAGAGCTAAGTGTGTGAACACGATTTGGTAAAGGTAGCGGTGAGAGGCCATGTAGGAGTACATGGTGGGTTGTCTCATTGCAGCCGTCCTCAGGAACTGAGTTCTGTGTTTGTGATCCATGAACAGTTACTACCACACATTGGAATGCTTAAGTGCCCCTCTCGACTTATTAATCAACTTGATCTCTGTCCAGGAGTTGCAACTAGTTTCTGGTGTTTGTAGGTTGTGTTAGTAGTCTACCAAGTGGTACCCGGTACAGGTGGGCTTGGGACAGACTAGGAACCGTGGCACGGTGTACCAAGCGTAGATCCATCCGTCGAGGTGGGCTTGGGAACCCTGCACACATCGTTTGGGGCCGTGAGCGACACCCCGGCTGGATCTCCTTGCGGATGGAACCCGAATAGGCGATAAACCTGGATGAGAGACTTGTGTGGTTAGTCAGGTCGTGGCCGACTCCCTCGCCAGGCTTCCGCTTGAAGGTTGCCGAGGTACACGACGTGTACATGGTGGTAAGTGGCGAGAGCGTATGTGATGATGTACACCCCTGCAGGGTTAATATGATCTATTCGAATAGCCGTGTCCGCGGTAAAGGACTTCTGGGTTGCCTATAACAGTTCATAGACAAGTGAAAGTGGATACCCTAAAATGCGCAAGATAAGCGTGAGTGCTACGGATGGCGTTCTCGTAGGGAGACGAGTGCGGATCCATAGTGGTGTATTGATATGGTGAATATGTGGACTCGTGTGCGCCACCTCGAAAGAGTTACTTGCAGTCATAGTTCAGGATAGCCACCGAGTCAAAGCTGGCTTGCTGCAGTTAAACTCCACCACCCCCTTTGTTGATACCGATGCATATGTAGATATTTCTGATGTAAGTCTTGCTGGGTACATTTGTACTCACGTTTGCCTATTTTATGTTTTGCAGAGAGACGTCAGTCTCGCTAGTAGTTCCGTGTGGACTTCGACGTTTAGCTTGATACCTCAGCTACGATCTTGTGCCCTCGGCAGGATCTGGTAGATAGTCAGGCTTCTCAGCCTTTTTCATTTGTAGATGTCTGTACTCAGACATGTTAAGCTTCCGCATGTGCTTTGACTTGTATGCTCCGAATGTTGGGTCATGAGACCCATGTTTGTAATATCTCGCTCTTCGGAGCCTAATGAATAAATACTCTGAGTCGTAGATTCTTGTTGTGATGCCATGTTGTATTTGCACATATCGAGCATATTGTGTGTATGATTGAAATGCTTGGTATGTGTGGGATACGACAATCTAGTTGTCTATCCTTAGCAGCCTCTCTTATGGGGAAATGTAGTCTAGTGCCTCCTTGAGCCATAGTAGTCCGCTACAGCCCGGTTCACCGGAGTCCTGCTAGCCCAGCACTACTGCTCTGGACACTTGACTGGCCGGCATGTGTTTCATATCGTTCCTGTGTCTGTCCCTTCAGGGAAATGTCACGCGGTGACATCCGGAGTCCTGCCTAGCCTGCTACAGCCCGGGTTCCCGGAGTCCTGTTAGCCCAGTGCTACAGCCCGGATTCGCACGCTGCTGACCAACACGTTCGATGTTGATTCATGTATGCCTGTCCCCATACGTTAGTGCCGCTTTGGGTTCACGACTAGCCATGTCGGCCCGTGTTCTCTGTCATATGGATGCTAGCGACATTGTCATATACGCGAGCCAAAAGGCGCAAACGGTCCCGGGCCATGGTAAGGCGACACCCGTGGGAGTACCGGGCGTGAGGCCGCAAAGTGATATGAGGTGTTACAGGCTAGATCGGTGTGACTTGGAATCGGGGTCCCGACAGCTTTGGTATCAGAGCCTGACTTCCTGTAGGTTTACGAAGCCAAACTGGTCGAAGTTGAGTCTAGAAATGCTTTAGTTATATAAGGGAATTGATTGTGGAAGGGAACGTAAGGCTCTTTTTACTCCTTTACCTTATGCCCTCTACTCTGAGTCAACCTCTTCTCTTCTACGGGGATTAAGAACTAGGATTCTTGTCTTTCTATCAGGATCACGTGTTACTAATCCGTAGAATCTTAGGATTGATGGATTCAAGCCTCAGTTCAGTTTCTACTACCTCCATGTGTTGACAGTTGATCTCGGAACCTTGATACTGTGATGTTAAGTGGTTATGCCACCATTTTGCAGGATGTCTCAAACCCTTTTTGAGCATTTACAGTCGTAATGCTGTCCGAGTCATCCCAGGCTTCTAAATAATCTGACGCATTTGCAAATCCCTTCTTTCCGTTCTCGATGTTCCTTTGGGCCAGATTAACCACACTAATCGTTGAGTTGAGGTACTTTGCTGCCTTGACATATATGTTGGAGTTATTATTATGACCCTAGGTGTTTTAGAGGATCACCTAATAATCTAGCCATGTTTTGTGTTCCCAGTGTGATAATTTTGGCCACCTTTCTCGAAAGCATCCCGTGATGTTATTAGTTAGTAGGCATTCTATTTCTGGGTTCTTGAACCCAAGATTCACCCTACTTACCTCGTGTTGATAGTGTTGCTCGTACCTTTAGGATATTAGTAACCTTTGCGATAGTCCTCGAGGTCCGTGGTATATCCTTCTTCCAAATACCATGAACTGCTTACGGCAGAAGTTCTTGAACCAAAAGATCACAATAAGAGTGCTCTTGATGAGTCCTCCATTCTGAATTGTGAATCTGCCAGTCCTACCTTTCTGCATGGGTTATCCGGAAGAAGTATGTTGAATTTGTTCTACATACTAATTCATGCATCCACAACTCAGAAAACATACGTTCCTTTGGGTTGTCCCTCTTTAGTTATTTTCTAGCCCTCGTCTATCAATTGATAGTCAGGAGTAATTGTGCATTTGTGTTATCGATGCCTATTATTCTTGTGGTCTGTCAAGCCATTCTAATCCGGAATGGCAAGGAGAAACAAACTCCAGCACCTCATCCATTTCTTGGACTGGTCAAAGTAGTTGTATTTCGCAGATCAAAATGCCAATCCAGCTTTTGATTCTGTTCTACCCTGAAGTATTGCCCTCTTGATGTTAGGAATGTCATGAGAATTGCACCAACTCTTATGAATTCTTGATGTAGTGATACTTTTCGCCATCATTATTCATTCCTCGGTCCCGTGTTGTCACAGCCGGAATACCGACAAGTGAACCGTGATGTGTGAAAACAATACTCTGGGCAACTCCATTGCTTGGTGGTTAATGGACAATACTCTCATTCTTAGCGTGCTGGTTATTGAATGATCATCCTAAGATTGATCGTGCTACCTAGTCCATATTTCCGGGTGCACTCATCGACCAATGAGTTAGGGTTGTGACAATCCCTCGCTCCTTGATCATACCGTCTTGCCCTGAAAAGCAAGATTGTTCTCGAGCTTAATAACATATCGGTGGTTCGTGATTTTCCGAATATCTTCTCGGAAGTATTACCAGGTTGTTACCTGACCGCTATGTTGAATTCGTGATCAAGTTTGTTTCCTGTAAACCACCCCTTCTCCAAGAATCCGTGTTGGATACCCCTGAGCTAGTTGGTCAACCTAAACAACAACTTGGAGAGTTGGAAGATAAAAGCTTGCCTGGCTTAGTTCTTTCCAAAGGATATCTCTTGTGTGTGTGTTTGTCGTAGAAAGATAATTTCTTCATCGATTGGTCCTCGTGATCAATTAATGGACCTATCATCTTAACCAAACTTTGATTTGAGTATGGGCTATTATCAAATCAAATCAGAACCAACGGTGTTCGTAATGTTGTCTTACTCGTGGTTGATTCCTCGAGCATACACCATTACATCTTTTGGGTCTGACCAATGCTATCACTTGTTCACATAATTATGGAATTCCATCTCCATGGAAACCTGGATGAATTGTTGTTGAGCCCATCAGCAACACTGCTACCTTCTCCATGACTCGTGTTGAACATCCAGCTAGTGTTGGAAACTTTTTGAAAGCATTTTCTTCGTGCTAGCTCATGAAGTATATGTTTGGATGAAAGAAGTGACTTCGTCTAAGCTCATGTGCATTAGTTGCAAGTTGCCGCCGTGAATTCGAGAAAGATTGTTTTTGCTTCCTCTGGAATCATCCCAAGTTAGTCACGCATATGTGCAAATTACTCTATGGTTTGATAGGTTCGCCGCCTCCATTCTATATGTGTTTCCTAGCACATCAAGCCACTAACTGATTTGTTCAAGGAGAAGAAGTTCCTTCATAAGAGCTAATCATATGACTTATGCAAGGACTTCGTTATCCGTGATGATGGTTCCCAACCAGAACTCGGTAGTGTTTTATTATAAGACTACCATGTGGTCGTGCTTGTCTAGGACAGTGTGTTCACAGGTGTGTAGCAGAACCAGCTCATGTTTTGGAGCTTACTATCGTAGTTCATCTCGCGAGAATCTCGCAATGTCATCTCGTCGATTTGTGTTGCAAAACTTCATTTTCTTCTAGACTCGATGAGTCTGGAATATCCTGTTACCAACTAGATCTGAATCTCAGGCAGATATGACGGTTGGAAATTTTCCAAGATTATGATGTAGGTCCCGACAAGGTTGATGTTCTGGCCGACACACCTAGCCGGAAGATCTATCATTGTAGTATCTTGATTGAGCTATTTAACCATCTTCTCCATGAGGATTTAGTGCAACTTATTCTAGAAGTTGATCCTCAGGGGTCCTTGTGCTCTCGGTTTCCTCGATTAGGCTAGAACCATTCAACGGTGGAATCACTCTCGTTGAGTTATCCCTAGTTACCAGAATCATACCCAGCATTTGCATTTTGTTCCCAGCTTACACCTCAGTAATTACTTCTTAGGATCATCTTCAAAAGTGGTCCTACTATGGGTCCCATCCATCCCCGATGATAAGCAAATCATCCATTTCGTTGTCTTCAACAAGGTAGTTCACATCGTCCATTCTAGCCCGAGTGTGTTGTTCTCCCGAACTCCCTCGAACGATCGTTTGTGATTGCCTTAGGCTGGCATAAAGAGTTTCAATGATATTTATATCAAAAGTAATTCTTTTTGCCACTTAAGGGAATAATTCTACGAGTCACCTTTCCTAAGGTGCCCCGTTATGGAGTCATGGCAATTAACTCCTCGCTGCTTTGGAACCCATGCACCATATTATCTAAGCGTGGGATTGTTGCCCACCAAATCAAACCTCATCGTTTGTTCTTCCATCCCTCTCGACGTGTTTTGTGTCTCAACTCGAGATGTTTCAACATCTCATTCCGCGAGTTGGTCTTGTATAGCTCGATCTTCGAGAAGATCAATCCTGTAGAGTTTCCCTCTCTTCCGTCATAATAGTTGGATGAAGCTCTCGAAAGAAAAGATGTCAAGATCAAGATGATGCAATGAATTAACATCTTCGAGAAGAACAATTGGATCGTGAAGATTATGTTAGTTTGCGTTCCCCTTTCATCTTACCCTACGCTTGAATCTCGGGACGAGATTTTTGTTTAGTGGGGGTGAGTTGTCACATCCCTAGTCTGGTATGCACTTAGGCTAGCTAGATATGCTTGCATCATGTCTAAATTTATTGAATTTTGAAATGGGGATGAACAAACCCTAGCACCAAATGAACTCAACTAGGGTCAAATTCAAATGTTTTCAATGAACCCAAAATGCCTTCAACAATGTTTGATAACTTTGGCAAGGCTTTGAGTCCAACCCAAAAATAGTGAACATTTTTGTAGAATATTTTGGGATCATTGGGTTAAATCATAAAGTATTTGAATTTGGGCATTTAAACGCTATAATTATTCTAAATGCTCAGATTATTCTGAAATGATTTGAGGGCTGTTGGAAATAATTCAAAAGGTGCCCACAAATATTTTCAGGAGTTTTGGAAGTGATTTAGTATTTTTACTAAATCAAAACATAATAGCAAAAATAGAAAACAGAACAAAATAAGAAAAAGGGCAGAGAGAGTTACCTGGGTTGACTTGCCTGGCACTCCAGCCGGCCCAACACTGTCCAGCCCAGCCAGCGCAGCAGCTTCTTCGACCTTCTGCCAGAAGGCGAGGCAGCTGCGTGGAGAGCGCACCGCGGAGCCGCGCCACCCCCTGCTTGCCACCTCCTGCCTCCCCCTCGCGTCTGGCGACGCCACGAACCCCCTCGGCCTCTCCCTCGAGCTCTCCCCCTCTCCCCTGGCTCTCTCCCTCGCTGTTCCCCACCTCACCAAAGCGCGCCGCCGCCACCGACGAGCTCCACCATGGCCACAGCCACTCCCTCGCTCCCTCTCCGCATCCCCGAGTTCCGTCTCCCCGCACTGAAGCTCTCCGCTGAGCCACGCATCGCCAGCAGCCCTGCAACGGCCTCACCAACCTCGTCTTCAACCTCGGGCACCCGAGCTCTTCGTCGTCGATTCGCGCTGTCAAGGACGTCCCCGAGCCCACTGACCTACTGCGCCGCCTCCTTGTGAGCTCCTGCTCCCAACCCCTCTCTCCCCGCCGTCGAATCCCTCCTCTAGCCCCCTGGCCACCGCGGCCGAAGCTCGCCTACATCGCGCTTGTCGCCGTCGTCATTACGGAGGGCCAACGACGCGTCCGAGCACCTGGTCGAGCTCCTAGGGCCCCGTAGCTTCTGCTTGTGCTCTCCGTTCGCTTGGAATCGAGCTGCAGCCCCGTGCCCGCATCTAGCCGAGCTCCGGCCACCGCCATGGTTGCCGTGGCCATCGTCTCCGGCCACCCCGCAGCTTCCCGCGTGATCCCCTGGATGCGCGCGAGGATGGGCATCCCTCTGGTGCCTCCAGCGCGTCGAGCTGACCCCTGTAGCACCGTCCCGAGCAACTCCGGCGATCCTCCGCCGTCGGGTTTGGTCGCCGGCGTCCAACTCCGGTGGGATGACATGGCGTCATTAGCTTGAGGCTAATTACTGCGTTAATCTCGCCCTGTGCCACTATTAGACGGGCCCCACCCCTAATTAACCACGGGGTAAACCCCTGTTAAGTTTTAACCTAACCACACTGGACCTCACACGTCAGTTGACCCGCTGACGTGGCCCTTGACCGGCCCTACCCGTCAGTGACCAAGCCAGCACGGTGATACTGACCAGTGGGACCCACTGGTCAGGTTTGACCTAGGGCAGCCCTGTTGACCTGCTGACGCAAGCATGACACAGTGCTGACGTAGTAAGTCATTTTCTGGATTAAATTTAATTCAGGAAATTCCAGAAAATAGTTAAAACTTCTAAAATCCATAGAAATTCAACCATAACCCCAAATGAAATAATTTATATATGAAAAATGATCAGAAAAATCCAATCTATCCATCTGTACCTTTTTCATGCATGTTAGAGCAACTTATAGCTACTGTTTAGGATAAATCATGTAAATGGCATTTGAATTTCCACATATGGAGTTTGAATTTGAATCTTGGATTCAAACCAACTTCTTTTAACCTGTTGCTAGTTGCATTAGCCCAAATCACAACATATTGACATGTCATGATCATGCATCATATTGTGCATTGCATTGATCGTGTTTCTTCTCTGTTTGCCGGTGTTGTCCCCTCTCGATAGACGTGGTTCCGACGATGAGTTCGATGACACTGATGAAGAGCTATATGATCTTCGGAAGTGCCAGGCAAGCAAAACCCCCTTGTTGATTCCGATACAATCCCACTCTCTCGCTCCTGCTCTCTTTTACTGCTTTAGGACAACAACGATTCATCTGTTACTTGCTGCGGTAGTTGAACCCCTTATCCTCTGCATGACCTGTCATTGCCACAGTAAATAGATGAAACCCACTAGCATGAGTAGGAGTTGTTTGAGCCCTGATGTGCCTACTCATTCATGCTTGTTTGTCATGCCTGCTACTGCTTAGAGTTGAGTCGGGTCTGATTCATCGGGGATGAGTTGGAATGGTGATGAACATGTCCTACTGTTGAGAGCTAAGTGTGTGAACACGATTTGGTAAAGGTAGCGGTGAGAGGCCATGTAGGAGTACATGGTGGGTTGTCTCATTGCAACCCTCCTAAGGAACTGAGTTCTGCGTTTGTGATCCATGAACAGTTACTACCACACATTGGAATGCTTAAGTGCCCCTCTCGACTTATTAATCAACTTGATCTCTGTCCAGGAGTTGTAACTAGTTTCTGGTGTTTGTAGGTTGTGTTAGTAGTCTACCAAGTGGTACCCGGTACAGGTGGGCTTGGGACAGACTAGGCACCGTGGCACGGTGTACCAAGCGTAGATCCATCCATCGAGGTGGGCTTGGGAACCCTGCACACATCGTTTGGGGCCGTGAGCGACACCCCGGCTGGATCTCCTTGCGGATGGAACCCGAATAGGCGATAAACCTGGATGAGAGACTTGTGTGGTTAGTCAGGTCGTGGCCGACTCCCTCGCCAGGCTTCCGCTTGAAGGTTGCTGAGGTACACGACGTGTACATGGTGGTAAGTGGCGAGGGCGTATGTGACGAAGTACACCCCTGCAGGGTTAATATGATCTATTCGAATAGCCGTGTCCGCGGTAAAGGACTTCTGGGTTGCCTAGAATAGTTCATAGACAAGTGAAAGTGGATACCCTAAAATGCGTAAGATAAGCGTGAGTGCTATGGATGGCGTTCTCGTAGGGAGACGGGAGCGGATCCATAGTGGTGTATTGATATGGTGAATATGTGGACTCGTGTGCGCCACCTCGAAAGAGTTACTTGCAGTCGTAGTTCAGGATAGCCACCGAGTCAAAGCTGGCTTGCTGTAGTTAAACTCCACCACCCCCTTTGTTGATACCGATGCATATGTAGATAGTTCTGATGTAAGTCTTGCTGGGTACATTTGTACTCACGTTTGCCTATTTTATGTTTTGCAGAGAGACGTCAGTCTCGCTAGTAGTTCCGTGTGGACTTCGACGTTTAGCTTGATACCTCAGCTACGATCTTGTGCCCTCGGCAGGATCTGGTAGATAGTCAGGCTTCTCAGCCTTTTTCATTTGTAGATGTCTGTACTCAGACATGTTAAGCTTCCTCATGTGCTTTGACTTGTATGCTCTGAATGTTGGGTCATGAGACCCATGTTTGTAATATCTCGCTCTTCGGAGCCTAATGAATAAATACTCTGAGTCGTAGAGTCTTGTTGTGATGCCATGTTGTATTTGCACATATCGAGCATATTGTGTGTATGATTGAAATGCTTGCTATGTGTGGGATCCGACAATCTAGTTGTCTATCCTTAGCAGCCTCTCTTATGGGGAAATGTAGTCTAGTGCCTCCTTGAGCCATAGTAGTCCGCTACAGCCCGGTTCACCGGAGTCCTGCTAGCCCAGCACTACTGCTCTGGACACTTGACTGGCCGGCATGTGTTTCATATCGTTCCTGTGTCTGTCCCTTCGGGGAAATGTCACGCGGTGACATCCGGAGTCCTGCCTAGCCTGCTACAGCCCGGGTTCCCGGAGTCCTGTTAGCCCAGTGCTACAGCCCGGATTCGCACGCTGCTGACCGACATGTTCGATGTTGATTCATGTATGCCTATCCCCATACGTTAGTGCCGCTTTGGGTTCACGACTAGCCATGTCGGCCCGGGTTCTCTGTCATATGGATGCTAGCGACATTGTCATATACGCGAGCCAAAAGGCGCAAACGGTCCCGGGCCATGGTAAGGCGACACCCGTGGGAGTACCGGGCGTGAGGCCGCAAAGTGATATGTGGTGTTACAGGATAGATCGGTGTGACTTGGAATCGGGGTCCCGACACAAAACCTCCCCGAAGCCTGCCCTGATAGGCCGGACTTCCGCCCCTACCCCGGACATCGGGCCCAACGGCCCGGACATCTGCCCCCCTATCTACGCATAGTAAAGGGCCGAGGCCCATGTATCCCTTTGCCCCTAGACTATATATACTCCTTCTCCTACCTCTTTCTAGGGTTAGCAATGTGATAGCTCATTTGAGAGATAGAGCTTTGCTCATCCACTTGATTACTTCTCCATCGGAGTTCACGGCCTCTACGGAGAAGATCCCCCAAGTGGATTCAAGACCCCTCACGAGAAGACCCCTCAAGACCTCCTCATGGAGAAGAACTACCGCCTCTTGTATCATCCTTTATTGCATTTGCATCTTGTATCACTCTTTATGTTCATGGATCTAGCATATGTGTGACTGGATCTCGTCAATTTGAGTGTTTTCATCTCGTGTTTGCCCACGTGTTCTTCGTGTTCGTCGTAGGATCACCTCCAAATCATGAAAGATCGGCCCTAGGGTTTCCACCCTACACCATCTTGGTATCATGAGCCTTGGTTGATCACGAATTTGGAGCCCCTACCCTTGTTTTCTAGCCTTGTTTTGTTGATTTTGTCCCAATTTCAAAAATTCCCCACAAAAATAGCCCTCCCAATTATTTTTTGTGATTTATTGGTGTGATGAAGTTTTGTTGGATTTGATTCGTGGATTTCGTTTGTAGCATGTAGATCTAGCTTTTCCACATCTTTCCCCCAATTTTCATCCACAAAATCTTTCCAATTTTGCCCCGTAATCCCCTTTTTTCCCGCGAGTTCATCGAGTTTATCTCGGATTTGGAGGCTCGGACATCCGGCCCGTGCCCCCCGGACTTCCGGCCGCCCGGACATCCGGCCCGACCGCCCGGACATCCGGCGTCCGCAACCCCATTTCCTCCACCACTTCACTTCCGCCTAACTTTCATCAAATTTTGTTGGGTTCCCACTTACAGTTCCGCATACCACCACCGCTTTCCGCAACCACCATTCGCTTACCTGCTACCAACTTTGAAATTTTCACACGTTTTGTTCTTTGAGAATTTGAGTTGCGATTTCCATTTTGTAGCGACCCAACCTCAGACGGTCCAGTCTTTGTGCTTAAGTGTCATCCCTGGATCGGTATGCTGACACACATAGTACTCGAGGATTTAAAACAGAGGTAAATCACATGTATAAAGTAACATAAATAATATTACCTCAATCCAAATAGCGGAAGTAACAACAAGGTTTTGGATTCCCATCAACACCAACGACGTATCACTTACTCGTCGTAAGATTTCCTGCAACATAGACATTGCAGCCATGTAAGTCAGTACATTGAATGTACTGGAAATTCACACTGTAGAGCAATGCTGAATAATGGCTATCACTACATGCATATATGGCTGGTGGAGGCTCTACGGTTAATATGTTTTTGCGAAAAGCCAAATTTTCCCTACTTCAAAGGAATACATTTTATTTAACTATCATGGTAGTTGGACAACATTGAGAAGCTTCCTCCAACTCAAATCCCAATTAAAAATAATTATCAACCCGACAAATTAAATTAGAGTGATGAGATCCATATGATAATCCAAGAACCAGATACTCAAGATGTCCATGATCGGGGACACGGTTAACCATGATTAGATTGTACACTCTTCAGAGGTTTGCGCACTTTTCCCCACAAGACTCGATCTCCTCCATTGGATTTCTCGCACTACATGGTGTTTGAGAAACGGATGACCGAGACACAGTCTTTCAGAAGCATTCACTCTAACCCTGGGTAGACAGTACCAACCTAAATCCCCTACATCTGCTAGCCTACCACTAGAAGAGGTCATGCAACATACTCAACTATGCTAGAGCCCATAATAGCTTGTGGCTGCACACGTAAGTTTCTAGCATGAATAATCTTATGATCCCTTTTTGCCTGGGTGGCATTCCATAGGGTGATCACACAGGTCCTCCGGGATCCCCTTGGGCAAGCACTGGGTTCTCCAGGTGCCCGGGCAGACCACTGGGTGCTCCAGGGTGCCCCTACCATTCCACCCAGATGTGTATTAAAGTAGCCACCTTAAGTTAACCATTAAATAGTAACTCTCACATCTGTCATGAATCACTCAACCAATCCACGTCTACGAGCTTAGCAGAGCACTATGAGCATAACGTACAAGTAACCCCCAGGGTTTGGATGCTGGACGACAATAGGTTCCTACCTCATCAACTACTTCCCAATACCCACATGTTATTCAGTCCTAACCATGCAGTGTTCGAGGGTTGAAACTAATGCATAAAAACTGGGTATGAAAGGGATATGATCAAAGTGTGAACTTGCCTTGTACTGTTGATGTAGATGATTCACACTCATAACTCCTGATAGTTCTACTCGTCACACTCCGGTCAATCTATCGTGAGCAAGCAATGCTAACCACACATAAGCAATCATGCAAAAGAATCGAAGAAAAGATCTCGGAAAACTTTGAAAACAGGCAAATAACTCTTGCAACAGAAAACAATTTCTAACAGTACCAAAACTGGGTGAATTTGGCCTTATCAGAGAGTTTAGGTCAAGAGCTTCGATTTACAAAAAGAATCAACCAAATCGGAGTTACGAAACTCAAGTTACGATCAAACGAAGTTCAAATACAAATCTATTTGAATTCAAATTTTAAAACTTTCAAAAATATGTTTAAGTTGTTTTACTGGAAAGAGGGGATCATAATGAAGAAGTGGGCGTTGGTTTCATCTAATTCTGACTAACGAGCAAAAAGTAGTGATCGTTTTAAGACTAGGGACTAATCTATAAAAACTTTAATCGCGGATAGGTCCCTGAAGAAAATAACAGAAAAAAGAAAAGACTAAAAAGCGAACGTTCGTTTATCTAATCTAAGCAGCGGACGTTCGCTGTATAATAAAACAAAAAAAACAGATCTAGGGTTTTGTTTTTTTAAGCAAAACCGAACTAAAACATTAAACCGGACCGGGGTGGTTTTATTACCGGTTCTGGGGGGGTTCCGTCGAAAACCGGCGGCGGCGGTTTCTGGCGGCAGCGGCGGATCGGCGAGCTCCGGCAAGGGGGCGCGGGGGTCCGGCGACGGAAGTTGGTGGCGCGAGGCGTAGGCGCTGGGTAAGGCACCAGCGCAGCGGCGAGTGGCACAAGGCGTCGGCGGCGCTAGGCGGCGAGGAGAGGCGAGCGGCGGCGGCGGTTGCGCAAGCGGCGGCGGCGCAAAGGGTGGCGGCGGCTGTGCGGGGAGAGAGAGGGCCGGGCCTCGCCTTCTATAGGCAGGGAGGCGTGGGGAGGAGGCAAAGGGGGCGGCGGCCGGCGGAGTCCGCCTCGAGGACGGCGGCGGTGTCCGGCGCGCACGCGAGGTAGGCGGCGGCGTTGTGGGCCGGCTGGGCCTTCGGCCCAGTTTGGTCCGCGGGGAGTTTTTTTTAAACAGAGAGACAAAAATAATAAAACAAAAAGAAATAAAAATATTATATAGACATATAATATATCAGAAGTTTCAGAAAAATATTTTCTACAACATGAACATTTTTATGGCATCAAATAAAATCTACAAAAATTAAAATAAATCAAACAGTGCTACTGCTGCAATAAAACCTCATAAAAATCATTTTAAAAATACCAAAATAAATTCAAATTTATTTATCTCCAATTTTCTAATGTAGGGCATCATTTTACCCTAATTTCCATATATTTTATTTTTGGAGAAAAGTAATTTGAATAAAAGCCAAATAACTCCAATTTGAAAATAATTTCAAAGGGACCTCATGTTTGATTCTTTGAAACTCCCAACTCATATTTCATATGTTTTGAAGAAGTCATTTTATCTTCTCTCATGAAAATCATTGAGTTGCTTAAAGTTTCCAAATTTGGAAATATTTCCAAATGAAATTCAAATATTTTCAAAACCCTTTTTCATTTAATTAAATGGAAGAAGTCATATCATCTTCTCCCTAGGGTTTTGTGATGAAAAGAATTTGAATTCATGGAGATCATAAAATCAAGATGAAAGTTTGGGAAAGTCCTTTTATTCCCTCTCATTTAACTTTCAAAAAGTTTCAAATTTCACTCAATTTGAGTCAATCAATCACACAACAATCAAACAAACAATCAAAACTATTTATTTATATAACATTACAAAATTTAGAATTATGGGATGTTACAAAACTACCACCCTTAAAATGAATCTCGTCCTCGAGATTCAGAGAGGCTAGAAAGAAATAGGTTAGGTTTGGGGTCTCCTCAAAATCCATCGATCGTCACAGGGGGTCTGGGGTGCTACCGCCCTTAGAAACATGGTTACGGTCCCATCAATACTCATATACTCCATCCTTATTCTTGACAGGGCCGGTCTTCTCAGATCTTCAGTATAATTCCTTCTCTGGCTCTTCCGGTAGCGGCATAACCTTTTCCTCAATTCTTCTGTCCTTTCATCTTGGTAAGGTTATTCCGAGACTGGGTCTTCATAGCTGACGGGTCTAGCGCCAATACTAACTATCGATATCTCATGGTGGTCAACAATTTGTGGTTTCTCCTGCAAGAAATGGGTCTGGGTTTCATTCTCACCGTATGACCTACGATTGGAAACAGCTGCCTTGTACAAGGGAAAAATTGCTATACCATTCTAAGGTTTAAACAAGGTTTAATATCGTCGTCTCTCTACTATAGGTAGGTCACTCAGATTTACCATCCAATATATCAAGGCGAATAATAAGAGCAAGTAGGTATGGTGATCAATCCATCCCGCACCCAAATCATTACCTTGTATACGGTTTAGCGAATCTCGCATTCTAACACTCGGTCATCCTCACAAGCATTGCAGAATTTCTCTTGTCGACGAACTAAGTTCGGATAAATCCATGAATTCTGTAAGCTGAACAAAACATCTATCGTTCCGTCACAACTCTTAGGTTTTGCGTAAACTCCTATAAGATCATCTGTCGATAAAGGCATATCCTCTTCCAGGGTTTTTCCTTCAGTAAGAGTGTACTTGCTTCTTGGCAGGTCCTAGGGCCTGTGGGTTATGGGCCCATCTCATCACTTGTAAACCTTGAACTCATCATCGGGGCAACTAATCATTATTCCAACATCCAGCTTCCCAGTATTCTTAAATACATCCAATTGTACTGTCTCCCTTCCTTCTATTTGTACCGAACTAAGACGTGATTACTCAGACTCATCATGGAGTTACAATTGCTCCATATTACCAACATTCTACCTCCTTTATATCCAATAGTACTTCATCCCTTCATAATCTTGGGATACCCCACATATCGAGACAAAACTCGTTCTTATTTTTGTCCGAAGTCCACTCCGTGGAATATCATTATCCTTTCCAGGGGTCAAGGGTCCTCACAGGGTACTACCACCCTTGACATGCACAAATTCATCCATAGACCATATTTCTCATATCCTTGAAAATGGTCAAAATCTTCCTTCATAGAGTCACTACTCATAAAATCCAAATCAGTACCAACGATGCTAACTTTATTGATTCTCAAATTATTATAATCTCTTGCTTTTCCATTACATGCCTCAACTCAACACTTAAATATAAAAGAATTGTTCCCACTACTACTACTATATTTGTTTGTTACAAACTCAACTACTCAGCACAAGCCTCCTTCTCTTCGGGACAATCCCTAGCAAAGTGCCATGCTTCATTACAGCAGAAGCATATTACTTCTGACAAGTCTCGAGGTTTCCTTGTAGTTACATAGCCTCCTTGGGTCCTTGGCTTCCTTTTAGGGCAACCGCTAAAGTAGTGCCCTGACTCCTTGCACCTGAAGCAGGTGATATGACTCAGGTCTTTCCTGGAATCCAATCTATTTCTCTTCCTGGACTTTTCCGTGCCAATCAGGGCTTCTATTTCCTGTGGGTCATACTCTATTTCCTCAGTCGGGAATGCTACTAGATCCCCCTTCAGACAATTCTGGGAGATGTGTCCTTCTCCACATGAATAGAAAGACTTAGTGCAGGGTTTAATCGGGTCTTCTTCGGGTGTGTCCTCCACCTCTTCCTTCATCACAGGTTCTTCTAAAATTTCCATGAGGTCTCCTTTCATTGCTTCTTTCTTCTGTTGTATGGTTCTTTGTACCATGGGGTAAATGTGACACTGAGCAGGGTAGGGGGTAGTCCCTTCACACAAGAAACAAGTAATCTGCCTAGTTGGGCATTCTTCAGCTGGGTGACTGTCTTCACAATTAGGGCATTCATCCTTGTGTTCCTTATGGTTGTGTCCTATTTCTCCACAAAGCTTGCATGCACAGGGTTTCTTCATATCGTTTCCATAAGGCTTCAACTCCTGGGACACAAACCAAGACTTTGGCAAAGTCAACTTAAATTCTTTCCAAGTGGTTACTCTTTGCCATCCATTGATGGTTTGGTACATCCTCCACCAAGTGCAGCACCTCTTTCAAAGCACTAAAGAGCATGTTGGGTCATATCCTTTCCGACTATAGTGTTATTCTCCATATGATCTTCCATGTTCTGAATCCATCGGTCCATCTCCAATTGACTTATCGGTCCTGGGAATGTGAGTTCATCTCCATTCATCCTCTATTGGGTCCATGGGTTTGGGGTGGGATAAGGGGGATAGAGAGGGATAATGCAAACAACAGTTTTGAAAAGACAGATTTTATTTTGTGCCGTCGGAAAAAAAACATCAAACAAATGACAGCTCGCAATCGTCGCATCTAACGTAAGTATATAACAGGGGTTTGGTCTTCTAAAGGTCAACGTCGTCAAACTCTTCAAGTCTTGCTCATGTCTCCAATGGCTTCTTCCGATCGTGCTTGTCCTGCTCCAGCCCTTTTTCCAAATCATCTCTGTTGATGCAAAGTCTCTCATGATGTCCTTTAACATTTCTGGAGTTGCGTTCCAAATTTCTGGATTTCAACATCCTTGGCATGAACCATGGTCCTACTGTCCTTCAGTTCATGACGAATCTTCGGTATCTCGAGGTTTTGCTCCTCCAACCTGGCTACTTTCAGCTTCTGGGTTCTGAGTTCTTCACGAAATGCTTTCTCGTCAAATACGACTTCCTGAAGGTCCATCTTAAACTTCTTGATGTAATACTCCAGATCATGGTGATACACTAGCTAAGGTTAAAACTTCATCTTTTGCGGATAGGTGCTCCATTAGCCCTTTTGTCATCCAATCCTTCCGAAGAAATGCATGCTTAACTCAGCACGGTGACAATAGCATAAGCAGGCAATAACATCATGGATAGCCGTGTTTCTGCTCTTGTCATTTCCATGAGCTATCATTCCATAGTTGATATCTCCCGCCTTAGGGTTTTCTTGACAAAACTTTGAGTTCTAATGCTCCATGTTCCGGTCTTTCTCCGATACACCTTGATCTCGGGTTTTGACAGCTTCAATAGTCTGACAATTCCATAAGGGTAGCTTCCTTGGTCATACCAATCTGGAAATTCTTCAAAGACTTCAAATTCTCCTAGTCTTCGGAGTCTTCAACCGTTGTAGTTTCAATTATTCCAATGTTCAGTAAAATCCTATTCATTCCGAAGTGGTCTTAGTTGTCCGATATCTTGTACTTCTTGGAGTGGACTCATCAGTCGAATCTTCAAGTGGTCAAAAGGGAAAAGGGGTATGGTCTCACTAAAAGGGAATATTTGAATAAGCTTAGAAGAGAAGAGGGGTAAAAGATCTTTTTGAAAATGAAGTTGTAGAGAAAATCTTTCCTATGGGCTTGCCAGTTTCTAGGGGTCACGTCCTACAGTCAACATGTGCTCTGATACCATCTTGTAGCGACCCGACCTCAGACGGTCAAGTCTCTGTGCTTAAGTGTCATCCCTGGATCGGTATGCTGACACACACAGTACTCGAGGATTTATAACAGAGGTAAATCACATGTATAAAGTAACGTAAATAGTATTACATCAATCCAAATAGCGGAAGTAACAACAAGGTTGTGGATTCCCATCAACACCAATGGCAAAGTTGAGTGTAGAAAACGTAACCCTAATGTATCACTTACTCGTCGTAAGATTTCCTGCAACATGAGACGTTGTAGCCATGTAGGTCAGTACATTGAATGTACTGGCAATTCACACTGTAGAGCAATGCTGAATAATGGCTATCACTACATGCATATATGGCTAGTGGAGGCTCTATAGTTAATATGTTTTTGCGAAAAGCCAATTTTTCCCTACTTCAAAGGAATACATTTTATTTAACTATCAAGGTAGTTGAACAACATTGAGAAGGTTCCTCCAACTCAAATCCCAATTAGAAATAATTGTCAACCCAACAAATTAAATTAGAGTGATGAGATCCATATGATAATCCAAGAACCAGATACTCAAGATGTCCATGACCGGGGACACGGCTAACCATGATTAGATTCTACACTCTGTAGAGGTTTGCACACTTTTCCCCACAAGACTCGATCTCCTCCGTTGTATTTCTCGCACTACATGGTATTTGAGAAACGGAGGACCGAGACACAGTCTTTCAGAAGCATTAACTCTAACCCTGGGTAGACAGTATCAACCTACATCCCCTACATCTGCTAGCCTACCACTGGAAGAGGCCATGCAACATACTCAACTATGTTAGAGCCCATAATAGCTTGTGGCTGCACACGGAAGTTTCTAGCATGAATAATCTTATGATCCCTTTGAGCCTGGGTGGCATTCCATAGGGTGATCACACGGGTCCTTCGGGATCCCCTTGGGCAAGCACTGGGTTCTCCAAGTGCCCAGGCAGACCACTGGGTGCTCCAGGGTGCCCCTACCATTCCACCCAGATGTGTATTAAAGTAGCCACCTTAAGTTAACCATTAAATAGTAACTCTCACATCTGTCATGAATCACTCAACCAATCCACGTGTATGAGCTTAGTAGAGCAGTATGAGCATAACGTAGAAGTAACCCCCAGGGTGTGAATGCAGGACGACAATAGGTTCCTACCTCATCAACTACTTCCCAGTACCCACATATTATTCAGTCTTACCCATGCAGTGTTTGAGGGTTGAAACTAATGCATAAAAATTGGGTATGAAAGGGATATGATCAAAGTGTGAACTTGCCTTGTACTGTTGATGTAGATGATTCGCACTCATAACTCCTGATAGTTCTACTCGTCACACTCCGGTCAATCTATCGTGAGCAAGCAATGGTAACCACACATAAGCAATCATGCAAAAGAATCGAAGAAAAGATCTCGAAAACTTCGAAAACAGGCAAATAACTCTTGCAACAGAAAATAATTTCTAACAGTACCAAAATTGGGTGAATTTGGCCTTATCAGAAAGTTTAGGTAGCTTCGATTTGCAAAAAGAATCAACCAAATCGGAGTTACGAAACTCAAGTTATGGTCAAATGAAGTTCAAATACAAATCTATTTGAATTCATATTTTAAAACTTTCAAAAATATGTTTAAGTATTTTTACTAGAAATAGGGGATCATAACGAAGAAGTGGGCATTAGTTTCATCTAATTTCGACTAACTAGCAAAAAGTAGTGATCGTTTTAAGACTAGGGACTAATGTGTAAAAACTTTAATCGCAGATAGGTCCTTGAAGAAAGTAACAGAAAAAAGAAAAGACTACGTTCGTTTATCTAATCTAAGCAGCGGACGTTCGCTGTATAATAAAACAAAAAAAAACAGATCTAGGGTTTTGTTTTTTTAAGAAAACCGAATTAAAACATTAAACCGTACCGGGGTGGTTTTATTACCGGTTCTAGGGGGGTTCCGTCGAAAACCGGCGGCGACGGTTTCCGGCGGCAGCGGCGGATCGGCGTGCTCCAACGAGGGGGCGCGGGGCTCCGGCGACGGAAGTTGGTGGCGCGGGGCGGCGGCGCTGGCTACGGCGGGGTGCTTCAACTGCGCGGCGGCGAGTGGCGTGAGGCGGCGGCGGCGCTAGGCGGCGAGGAGAGGCGAGCGGCGGCCGCGGTTGCGCAGGTGGCAGCGGCGGCGGCTGTGAGGGGAGAGAGAGGGCCGGGCCTCGCCTTTTATAGGCGGGGAGGCGTGGGGAGGAGGCAAAGGGGGCGGCGGCCGGCGGAGTCCGCGTCGAGGACGGCGGCGGTGTCTGGCGCGCGCACGCGAGGTAGGCGGCGGCGTCGTGGGCCGGTTGGGCCTTCGTCCCAGTTCGGTCCGTGGGGAGTTTTTTTAACAAAGAGACAAAAATAATAAAACAAAAAGAAATAAAAATATTATATAGACATATAATATATCAAAATTTTCAGAAAAATATTTTCTACAACATGAACATTTGTCTGGCATCAAATAAAATCTACAAAAATTCAAATAAATCAAACAGTGCTGCTGCTGCAATAAAACCTCATAAAAATCATTTTAAAAATACCAAAATAAATTCAAATTTATTTCTATCCAATTTTTAATGTAGGGAATCATTGTACCTTAATTTCCATATATTTTATTTTTGGAGAAAAGTAATTTGAATAAAAGCCAAATAACTCCAATTTGAAAATAATTTCAGAGGGACCTCAAGTTTGATTCTTTGAAACTCCCAACTCATATTTCATATGTTTTGAAGAAGTCATTTTATCTTCTCTCATGAAAATCATTGAGTTGCTTAAAGTTTCTGAATTTGAAAATATTTCCAAATGAAATTCAAATCTTTTCAAAACCCTTTTTCATTTAATTAAATGGAAGAAGTCATATCATCTTCTCTCTAGGGTTTTGTGATGAAAAGAATTTGAATTCATGGAGATCATAAAAGCAAGATGAAAGTTTGGGAAAGTCCTTTTATTCCCTCTCATTTAACTTTCAAAAAGTTTCAAATTTCACGCAATTTCAGTCAATCAATCACACAACAATCAAACAAACAATCAAAACTATTTATTTATATAACATTCCAAAATTTAGAATTTTGGGATGTTACACGTTTCCTAACGCGTTTGGGCAACTTAGGAACGGTTTGACATCGACATCACTGCCACTCATCTTCGACACGGACTCGTCATCGACAACGACCGCTCCACCATTTTGGCACACTCACCCGTAATCAAGGACGGTAACTTAGACAACACATTTTTGTACTTCTTGCCATTTCATTGATAACCCCATATCCCATTTTGCGTACCCTTCCTATCGAGACAAGCCTTTGAGTATTGCCGGCGATGTTACTTGTGCACATTAGTGATCATAGCTCCCATTGCATACATACCATATATCTTGGTACATATCTTGATATCATCTCTTGTGTCACAAGGTTGTCATCGCATATACACAATTGCTATCTTGGTTTGGGAAGTTTTGCATACGAGGCCAAAGAAAGAGCTCAAAAGAGAAAGACCCAACAAAACTTTTAAGCAAAAGGAAAAGATAAGCAAAGAGCTTTTAAGCAAGAACCATAGCATCATACTTCATTAAGATTGTTATACTTGATCATCTTGGATCATATCACCATAACACCATACATATAGCCTACTTGGGATAGAGTCGTAGCATTTTGCTTAGTAGGTTGTGCACAAGTTTCGTATCCGCCTATTGTGCAATCGAGCTAGCGTCTCTCTAGCGTTGTGCAACAAGAGCATTTTCGTGGCTTCCACATTTTGGCTCATTCCTTGGTTGAACGATCCCATCTATCTATTCGTGTGCGTTTCCGTGTAACATATCTTGCTATTGGTCTACTTGTTGCATTTGAAAATTTGCGAATATTTTCCAACATTATTGAGTCTCACTAACAATTGCATAAATTTTGTCCACCATCCTAACCAAGCTCGACCACAAGCTTTATTTGTGTAGGTGTGAGAAATTGACGGGAACCGGTACCAATTGTGCTATTTCCTTGTTACATCATTGAGTGATCTTTGATCCATTCTGAACATCGGTCAAGGTACATTTGGTATAGTTCTTCCTTTTCTTCCACTCACACATTCACTTGGAATGATGGATAGGCCAACTACTACTACCAACCCACTCTTCATTGAGCAAGAAGAGGACCCAAACACCTACGTCACCAAGAACCACCTTTTCGGTGCACAACGAGCTTTGTGTCAAGACCAACAAGCATTGAGCGACCGCATCAACAATCTCGCCACCGACTTGTGCCACTCCGAGCAACGAACAAGAGACTACTTCGACAACAAGCTCGCCGAACAAAAAACAAGAGAATAATGCAAGAATGGACGAGATTCGTGCCGTGTTGGTCAACCACTCTTCTACCTCGTCATCATATTCAAGACGGAGCCACTCAAGTCGACATTCCTCCAACAACTCAAGTACACCGATATCGAACACACTTCGTCAATCCGCGCGCCAAGGCTGTCAAGCAAACCACAATCCTCTACACGGAACCGATCCTCAAGAGAAACTTATAGTGCAAGAACATCAACATCGTCAAAATAAAGCTACCTTTGCGCAAGCACAAGAAAGGAAATGCCAACACCAACAAGAGGAAGAGCGAGCGCGCCAACACCAAGACACACAAGATGCTGAGGCACAACGTCAACAACAACAATGGCGTGAAGCTCAAGCACTTGAGGCGCAACATGCCCTTCGAGAGACAAGTCACGCCGTAGCCACACGCAACTGGCATACTTGTGAGCAAGAAGAAGCGCCTCACAAGTAAGTCCAAGAGAGGAACTATCAAGCAAGATTACACCGACAAGTTCCACAAGTTCCTCGATAAGAACCCCAAGTTCACCAAGAGCAACAAGACAACGGCAATCCTCCACGCCAAGTGCAACATGAGGTTGACAACCCTCCACGTCAAGGGCCTCATCATCCTCGAATCATGGCAAGGTGAAGTTCACCATGCCCAAGTTCACCTGAAGCAACTATCCCAAAGAGTACATTTCATGGGCATTGAAGGTCGACAAGATCTTTTGTTTGCACAACTATGAGGAAGAGAAGAAGATCGCCATGGCATCCCTTGAGTTCCAAGACTATGTCCTCATTTGGTGGGAGCAAGTCACTGAGCAACGAGAAGCAAGAGGTGAACCACCCATCACAACTTGGGATCAAATGAAGGATGTCATGAGAGCGCGCTTCGTGCCAACATACTATAACCGCGACCTCTTCAAGCAACTACCAATCCTCAAGCAAGGAACAAAGAGCGTTGAAGAGTACTACAAGGAAATGGAGATTTCCATGATAAGAGCCAATGTCACGGAAGATGATGAGCAAACTATGGCACGCTTCTTGAATGGACTCAACCAGCCTATCAAGAAGATTGCTGACTTCCATCCTTACTCCAACCTCTTCGAGCTAGTGCATCAAGCCACCAAGGCGGAGCGACAAGTGCAAGATGATTTCAAGTATGCCAAGTACTCTTCCAAGACATACGGCTACAACAACCAAGCTTCAACGACTAAACCGGCTTCTACCGCAATCAAACCTTCTACAAGCAACGACGACAAGTCAAGTTACAAGAAAACTTCAACAAACTCAAGTCGTCCTCCTACTACAAGCAACTTCAAGCCGAGAGCTTCATCATCCACAACTCCACCGGATGAGACCATCAAGACAAGTTCCATCAAGTGCTTCACATGCGGCGGCCGAGGCCACAAGTCCTTCGAGTGTACCAACAAGCGCACCATGATCCTCAATGATGACGGAACATATGACTCCATGAGTGAAGAGGAAATGGAAGCCCTTGAGAACGTGGCCATGCACCGGCGCGTCAACAAATATGAAGATGATCAAGTCTTTTGTGATGAAGATTCGAGCCCTGCTCTCGTTGTCTCCAAGGTCATGACACTTCAACACCAACAAGACGAAGATCAAAGATGCCATATCTTCCATACCAAGGCGGGCATCAATGGAAGGTCCGTGAAGGTTATCATCGACGGAGGAAGGTGCCATAACTTGGCAAGTGAAGAACTATGCTCCAAGCTCCAATTGGTCAAGATGAAGCACCCTCACCCCTACAAGGTCCAATGGCTTAGCGACTCCGGCACAATTCAAGTGGAACACATGGTTCAAGTCTCCTTCAAGATCGGGGCATATGAAGACACCTTGGAGTGTGATGTCGTTCCTATGTCTGTTTGCCATCTCCTACTTGGACGACCTTGGCAATTCGACCGTGGCGTCATCCACAACGTACGAACCAATCACTATAGCTTCAAGATGAAAGGAAAGGAGTACGTGCTACGACCTATGTCACCAAGCCAAGTGATTGCCGACAAGCAAGCAACCACACATCATGGAGGGAATAGTGAGAGAGCTAACCACCAAAAAGAGAGTGAGCGCCACAAGCCCAAATTGAGTGCCTCCCCGATGAGTGACAAGAAAAACTTAGTGCTATTTGACACCAAAAGTGAGATGAGAGAAGTGTGTGAGAACCCATCAAGTGTTATGCACTATGTCCTTTTGTGCAAGGACGAGGCACCTAAAACTAACACCTCTCACAATCTACCTTTAGTGTTATCTTCTCTATTGTAGGAATTCCAAGATGTATTCCCCGATGAGCTACCTCGGGGACTACCTCCTCTTCGAGGCATCGAACACCACATCGACCTCATCCCCGCAGCACCTCTTCCTAACAAAGCTCCCTACCGCGTCAATCCTGAGGAAACCAAGGAGATCCAACGACAAGTACAGCAACTCATCGACAACGGCCATGTACGAGAAAGCTTGAGCCCATGTTCTATGCCGGTAATCCTTGTTCCCAAGAAAGATGGTACATATTGCATTTGTTTTGATTGTCGTCCCATCAATGCCATCACCGTTTGTTATCGTTACCCCATTCCACACCTAGATGATATGCTAGATGAGCTTAGAGGAGCCACTATTTTCTCTAAGATTAATCTTAAGAGTGGATATTACCAAATTCGCATCCAAGAGGGTGACAAATGGAAAACCGCTTTCAAAACCAAGTTTGGCTTGTATGAATGGTTGGTCATGCCTATGGGCTTATCCGAAGCACCCGACACCTTTATGCGTGTGATGCATTTTTTTCTCCGCCCATACATTGGTGTATTTGTTGTGGTTTACTTGGACGATATTCTTGTGTTTAGAAAATCTCTTAAAGATCATGTCACCCATCTTAGAAACGTGTTGCAAACCCTTAGGAAAGAACGCCTTTATGCTAATATGGACAAATGCCTTTTTGGTGTTGATAAGCTTGTTTTGTTGGGTTTCGTTGTGTCTTCTAAGGGTGTTCATGTAGATGAATCTAAGATCAATGCTACTAAAACTTGGCCCCAACCAACCAACTTGCAACAAGTGTGTAGTTTCCTTTGCTTAGCCGATTTCTATCATAGATTTGTGAAGGATTTTAGCACCATCACTTTACCTTTACATGCATTGAATAAGAAGAATGCACCATTTTTTTGGGGACCATCCCAAGATACCGCATTCAATGAGCTTAAGAATTGCTTACACATGCTCCTTTCATTGCTTTACCCAACTTCGATAAACTTTTCGAGGTCCATTGCGATGCTAGCAGTTATGGCATAGGGGGTGTGTTGATGCAAGAGAAGCGCCCCATAGCTTATTTTAGTGAGAAACTTTCGGGAGCACAACTCAATTATCCCATCTATGACAAATAACTATATGCTTTAGTGCGAGTATTGCATGTTTGGGAGCATTATCTCTGCCCTCATGAGTTCGTTCTTCACATGGATCATGAAACACTTAAATACCTTAAGGGTCAAACTAAGTTGAACAAGCGTCATGCTAAGTGGAGTGAATTCATTGAGTCATTTCCTTATGTCATCAAGTACACCAAAGGAAAAGAGTATGTTGTGGTGGATGCGCTTTCCCATAGATGCATGCTTGTTACCCAACTTGAATTGAATGTCATTGGTTTTGAGCACATAAAAGACTTGTATGCGCATGATCCTACTTTTGCTACTCCTTATGCCAAATGTTTGACGCATACATCTTGGGAACGCTATTAAACCAAAGATGATTATCTTATTAGAGCTAACAAACTATGTATTCCCGAGTCTTCTCTTCGCTTGTTACTTTGGCAAGAATCTCATGGAGGAGGACTTATGGGGCACTTTGGACGCGACAAGACATTCGCCACGCTCTTAAAGAACTACTTTTGGCCCAAGATGTTCTACGACGTCTCATGCTTCACCAACCGATGCTCTACATGTCGCAAAGCTAAGTCTAAAGCTCAAACCCATGGTCTCTATATGTCACTTCCTATTCTATATCACCCATGTGAAGATATTAGTATGGACTTTGTGCTTGGATTACTTCGAACTCGAAATGGCAAAGATTCCGTGTTTGTTGTTGTCGACCGTTTCTCTAAAATGGCACAATTCGTACCATGCAACAAGATAGACAATGCTTCATGATGACCCACAAGTATAGGGGATCTATCATAGTCCTTTTGATAAGTAAGAGTGTCGAACCCAACAAGGAGGAGAAGGAAGTGACAAGCGGTTTTCAGCAAGGTATTCTCTGCAAGCATTGAAGTTAACGGTAACAGATAGTTGTGTGCTAAGATAATTCATAACTGGTAGCAAGTAACATAAGTAACTAAGGTGAAGCAAGGTGGCCCAATCCTTTTTGTAGCAAAGGACAAGCCTGGACGAACTCTTATATAATGCAATGCGCTCCCGAGGATACATGGGAATTACTGTCAAGCTAGTCTTCATCATGCTCATATGATTCGCGTTCGTTACTTTGATAATTTGGTATGTAGGTGGACCGGTGCTTGGGTGTTGTCCTTACTTGCACAAGCCTCCCACTTATGATTAACCCCTCTCGCAAGCATCCACAACTATGAAAGAAGAATCACTACTGCAGGATGCTGCTAACGCGACACTACGATCAGAGACCCTTTGACGAAACTGTATGCGATGCATTAATCACAAACGGGGATGTAAAAAAACCATCAAAAAGATGCAAAACTTTTGCAATGGCAGTGTCGGATTCAAGGTTCCGCAGACCCTTGAGAGGTTCGAACTCTGGGGTGGGTGCGAAGAACTCTCCCTTCCCAGCCTGCCTGCTCAATGATTCCACGGCCTAGCTCGTCGAACCCAATGGACAAGAGACATACCAGTTTATCCTGGTTCGGGCCACCTTGCGGTGTAATACCCTACTCCAGCTTTGTGGTGGATTGCCTGGAGGGGCTGAGGGTGAACTAGTACAGTGGTTGAATAGCCTCGGGAGGTGAGGTGTTCTTGAGCTCGATGAGCTGGTGAGACGGTCAGGGTGGAATCTCTCCGTCCCCTCTATGGTGGTGGCTAAGTCCTATTTATAGTGTCCTTGGTCCTCTTCCCAAATGTAGGCGGGAAGGGATCCCACAATGGCCAAATTTGAAGGGAGACAACTAGTACAAGCTATCCTGTCAAAAGTAGTCTTTGCCTGCAAAAGGCTCTGGTGGTGACGCTATGGTGTGCTCCGCGATACCTCCGTCCTGCCGTCCTGGCAGTCTTGGTCTTGTTGCACCAATATGGAAACCATTGCTTGATTCATCGGGACCCTGCGCGTGCGCTTGCCTCCTTAGAACCAAAGAGGAAACTGGTACACTGTGCCCGCTTGGCCTTGGTCGTCATGGCTCACGTCATATGAGCCTCGCGAGGTATACCCTGCATAGATATCTCCGCTCCTCGGGAGCCAGCCTAGTGAGGCCGCCCCCTAGGGAGGTCTTGGTGTCGTCTGCATCGCGAGGCTTGGCCCCTCGTGAGGGTCTTGGGTTGTTGTTGCTGAAGTTGGGCCATACCGGGCCGTTGACGGAGCCAAGCCATGGGCTGCAGGTAGGCAAGTCTGGGCACCCCCGTTCCCAGGACACCGACAGTAGCCCCCGGGCCCAAGGCGCGCTCGAACTTGGCTTCGAGGCGAAGTCAAAGGGCAAGGGCGGAGCGCCGCAGGCCCCAACTGCATGCGACCTTGGTCGACGCATGGCGATTGATGGGACGTGGGCGCCTCCGCTTCCCCATGCTGCCTCGGCAACCGTTCGACTTGATGAGACTCTGCTGCATGCAGAGAAAAACCATCATTACGTGCGATCGTGGAGGCCGGCGGTTGGCCTCCTCTTGGCTATAAATGAGTAGAGGGGCGGAGCCCCCTTTGCTCATCTCCTTCTTCTCGTCGCCCACTCCCTCTTCTTCCTCTTTGCCTTGCCGTCTTGCCGTGGTACTTATGGCGCCGACAAAGAGGTTCTCCGCCGCCGAGAAGGGGAAGGCTCGCCAGGAGGGACCCGGTTTGCAGCCGCCCAAGAGAGGGCGGGGCCGTCCCCGTAAGCACGCAGCGTCGTGGTTGCCCGGCGGCGTTTATTCTCGTGGCGGGAGCCGCCCAGGGCAAGGCAGCCCCTGTGATGAGGGGAGGCGCGCCGTGGTTGACCGGCCTCCCCGGCCGTGCTTCCACTCGGAGGGGGTGCTCCCGGAGTTCGTCGTGTGGTCGGAGAGGCCGGCCGGCACCTGGCTCCAGCTTCTGCGCTCCTTCGGTGGCGAGTTGCCGGCCATGGGTCCTGCCGGCCTCTGGCTGCAGGCCGATGGTTGCTGCAGCAAGGCCTCGTGGGCCATGGTGGAGGTCTCCGCCACGGGTAACGTGGCCATGGCCCGTGGCTGGCAGGCGTTCGCCCGTGCGCACGGCCTGAGCAGGAGGTGCACCCTCCACTTCAAGTATGACGGCGTCGCGACCCTCTACGTGAGGGTGTTTGGGGAAGATGGTCGTCACGCAGGGTGCTGCCCCGAAGACAGATGTTGGCATTCTGGGACCGGGGGTGCCCAGACTTGCATGCCTGCGGGCTTTTGCGTGGTTCCACCTATGGCCTGGTACGACCCATCTTCAGCAGCAACCACCCAAGACCCTCGCAAGGGGCCAAGCCTCGCGAGGCGGACGACACCAAGACCTCCTCAGGGGCAGCCTCACTAGGCTAGCTCCCGAGGAGCGGAGATATCTATGCAAGGGGCACCTTGCGAGGTTCATGTGACGTGAGCCATGACGACCAAGGCCAGGCGTGTGCCAGCGGGCGCAGTGTACCAGTTTCCTCTTTGGTGCTAAAGAGGCAAGCGCATGCGAGGAGTCCCGAGGCATCAGGCAAAGGTTTCCATATCGGTGCAACAAGACCATGACCAGCAGGATGGCAGGACGGAGGTCATCGCGGAGGCCATAGCAGCGTCACCACCAGAGCCTTTGACAGGCGAAGACCACCTTTTTGTTAGGATAGCTTGTACTAGTTGTCCCCCTTCAAACTTGGCCGTTGTGGGATCCCTTCCCACCTAATATTTGGGAGGAGGACCAGGGCCTCTATAAATAGGACGAGCCACCACCATAGAGGGGGGATCGGACCCTAACCATCTCACCAGCTCATCGAGCCCATGAACATCTCACCTCCTGAGGCTGTTCATCCACTGTACTAGTTCATCCTCAGCCCCTCGAGGCAATCCACTACCACACTAGAGTATGGTATTACACCGCAAGGTGGGCCGAACCAGTATAAACCCTTATATCTCTTGTTCTTTGGGTTCATCGAGCTAGGCCGTGAGATCGTTGCGCAAGCGAGCTAGGAAGAGAGTGTTCTTCATGCGCACCCCAGAGTTTGAACCTCACAAGGGTTAGCCGGAACCCATAATCCGACATTTGGCGTGCCAGGTAGGGGTGCGCCGAAGCTTCGCCTCTTTGCCTGCATTGTCTCTTCGTCCGACTCCCATGGCAGGCGCGACTCCACCGACTGGATCGACGGGCGTGCACGGGGGCGCCATAGGCCTCTGGGCCTTCGCCCCCACCTTGCGGCAAGTGCGGTGGCCGCACAAGTTCAAGCCGGAGATGGCGCCCCGCTATAACGGCACGGCGCATCTAGCGGCCTTCCTGCTAGCGTAAGAGGAGGCCCTTCCGGAAGCCGGAGGCGACGCCCAGGTCACGGCCAACTGGTTTCCCATGGCCCTCGCAGGCGTGCCACGCACATGGTTGCTCAACCTGTCGGAGTCCTCTGTGGCCTCCTGGGAGGGGCTGCGCGACCTCTTCATCGCACGCTTCACGGCATCGGCGCCCCTTGCCGTAGCAGCCCTCCTTGGTGGTTCGCAGGCACCGCCCTCGGATCGCCACGTCAAGCAGTTTGTCCGCCAGATGGGCGCCGCCTATGTACAGTAGGGGGCTCCCCGGGATGGGCGACGCCCCAAGTCGACCTCACCTTTGACTCCGGGGACCATCCAGCAATCACCGCAGGCTCGGGCGTGCTCCCGATGCTCTGCACACCCACCATCTGCAACGTAGCAGTCACCAAGACCCTCATCGACGGAGGAGCATGCCTCAATGTGCTCTCCGTGGAAGCCTTCAGCTTGCTCCACGTGCCGCTCGGCTGGCTCCGCCACACCAAGCCCTTCTCCGGAGTCAGTAGTGGCTCCACTAGCCCCCTAGGGCAGATCCGCCTCCTAGTCACCTTCGGCACCCGCGATAACTACCACACCGAGCTCATCCACTTCGACATCGCCCGCATCGCCCTCCCGTACAACGCCATCCTCGGGTACCCTGCCCTGGCTCAGTTCATGGCGGCAACTCATCCCGCCTACAACCTCATGAAGATGCCGGGAAGCAACAGTGTCCTCACCGTGGCCGCGGACACCAAGGAGGCTCTGGCAGCGCTCAGGCTCACCTTTAGGGCTGCAGCGGCAGCTCGCCCGCCTGACGAGGCAGTATCTTGGGCCCAAGGGGCTGCGCTGGCGAAGAAGAAGCAGTTATTCTCGCAAGATCGGGCCAAGACGAAGCAAGTACCGGTCGATGATGATGGGACCTCGGGAGCCACCTTCAGCATAGGCGCCAACCTCGACCCAGACCAAGAAGAGGCGATGGTGAAATTCCTGCGCGCGAACAAGGAGGTATTCGTCTGGGAGCCCAAGCAGCTAGTGGGAGTCCCAAGGGGCGTAATCGAGCACCACTTAAGGGTGTGCCCTAATGTGCGCCTGGTAAAGCAGAAGGCACGATTGCAGTCTACAGAGAAGCAGTCCTTCATCGGCCATGAAACCCGCAAGTTACAGGCGGTGGGTGTCATCCGTGAAGTTCGGTATCCAGAGTGGCTGGCAAACCCCGTCGTCGTGCCCAAGAAGGACGGGAAGGAACGCATGTGCGTCGAGTTCACCAACCTCAACAAAGCCTGCCCTCAGGACCCGTTTCCGCTTCCGCGCATCGATCAGATCGTCGAATCCACCGCCGAGTGTGACCTGTTATGTTTCCTAGATGCCTGCTCAGGGTACCACCAGATCAAGATGGCAGTGGAGGACGTGGAGAAGACGACCTTCTTGACCCCGTGCGAAGTGTACTGCTACACCTGCATGCCATTGGGGCTGCGTAACATTGGGGCGACCTTCCAGCGGCTGATGCACATCGTTCTGGGTCAACAACTCGGGTGGAACGCAGAGGCCTACATCGACGACATTGTGGTAAAATCTCGGGAGGCAAGGACCCTCACTCAGGATCTGGAAGAGACGTTTGCCAGCCCGTGCACGGTAGATCTACGACTCAACCCGGAAAAATGTGTGTTTGGCGTCCCCTCTGACAAGCCGCTGGGTTTCCTCGTGTCGCATAGGGGGATCGAGGCGAACCCGGAGGAGGTCAAGGCAATAGAAGACATGAGCCCTCCGCAGACTCTCAAGGAAATGCAAAAGCTCGCGGGCTATGTGAGCTCGCTGGGGCGCTTCATCTCCAAGCTGGGGGAGCGTGCCCGCCTGTTCTTCAAGCTGATGAAGAAGAAGGGCCCGTTCGAGTGGACCCCGGAGGCCGACGCAGCGTTTCAAGACCTCAAGAGGTAACTAACCAGCCCACCGGCGATGGTGGCACTGCGGCCCCTCGAGCCCCTGGTGCTCTACCTAGCCGCCATGCCCCATTCGGCTAGCGCAGCGCTGGTAGCCGTCCGGGAGGAGCGTCAGGCCAAGAGTATGCCGCGCGACGCCACGCATTCGGCTGGAATGATGCAGTGCCAAGACGGCGCAACTGAAGCCGGTGTAGCTCCAGCAGATGACCGGGCCCCCACAAGACCACTCTCGTGAGGTTGCGGCAGCACCGACAGGCGACCAACCTCCTGAGGTCCCCCAACCTCAGGGAGCGCCCCAGCCTCAGGAGATCTCGGACACCATCAGTGCTCCCGTCCTCGTCGAACACCCAGTGTACTTCATCAGCACGGTGCTACGGAACGTGCGGGCACGCTACCCCATGCCGCAGAAGCTTCTGCTCGCGCTCCTCGTGGCCTCGCGTAAGTTACGCCACTACTTTCAGGGCCACTCCATCAAGGTTGTTTCAGCTTACCCACTAGAGAGGGTACTCCAGAGCCCCAATGCCGTGGGAAGGGTCGCCGAATGGAACATCGAGTTGCAGGCATTCCAGCTGGAGTTCAGCACCACCAGGGTCATCAAGGGGGCTGCGCTCGCCGACTTCGTGGCGGAGTGGACTGACGCTCCAGCGCCTGAAGCGGGTTAGGATCAGCCCCTTTCGCCAGGGAGCGAACCACCAGATGGCTGGGTCATGTACTCCGACGGCACCTTCATGCGCCAAGGCGCGGGGGCCGGAGCCGTACTCATCTCGCCCACCTAGGACAAACTCTACTACGCCGTGCAGCTCTGCTTCCAGCGGGGTGAGAAGGTCTCCAACAACATCACGGAGTACGAAGGTTTGATCGCCGGCCTCAAGGCTGCGGCGGCCTAGGGGGTGAAGCGCCTCACCATCAAGGGCGACTCGCAGCTCCTCGTCAACTTCTCCAACAATGTGTACGAGCTGAAGGACGAGCACATGGAGGCGTACCTCGCGGAGGTACGCAAAATGGATAAGCAATTTTTGGGCCTGGAGCTGCAGCATGTGCCCCGCGACACAAACAAGGAAGCCGACGATATCGCCAAGAGGGCGTCCAAGCGTCAGCCACAGGAACCCGGCGTCTTCGAGGAGCGGCTGCCTTCAGCGGCCCCTCCGGCTGCGGAGCCGGCACTGTCTCGAGAGAAGCTTCCCCCGCCACGAGCCTCTAGAGCCCGCGCCTGCGGCCTGACCTCAGGAGCGCGCCTGCTCCTCGTGCTCGAGCCTCAGGAGGGGTGTTGGACCGAAGAATTCAAGATGTACCTGCTGCAAGGGGCCCTGCCGGAGAAGGAGGAGGATGCGGAACGCGTGGCCGGGCAAGCTACAGCCTAGTGCATCCGGGACAATGAGCTATACCGAAAACGACCGAATGATGTTTCCTTGCGATGCATCTCCAGGGAGCAGGGACGCGAAATGCTAGCTGGCATACATGGCAGAGACTGCGGGCATCACTCGCCGTAACACACCCTGGTGGGCAAGGCGTTCCGCAGGGGATTCTACTGGCCCACGGCACTCAACGACGCAACCGAGCTGGTGAGATCCTGTGAGGGTTGCCAGTTCCATGCCAAGCAAATCCACCAGCCCGCCCAGGGCCTCCAGACTATCCCACTCTCGTGGCCGTTTGCGGTCTGGGGCTGGATATCTTGGGCCCGTTCCCTCGAGCGCCCCGGGGCTACTACTACCTCTATGTCGCCATCGACAAGTTCACCAAGTGGGGGAGGTGGAAGCCGTCCGCACCATCCCAGCCGGCTCTGCAGTCAAGTTCATCAAGGGCCTAGTGGGCCGTTTCGGGGTCCCTAACCGCATCATCACCGACAATGGCTTGCAGTTCACTAGCAATCTCTTCAAAACATATTGTGCTAATCTTGGAACGCAGATATGCTACGCCTCAGTGGCACACCCAGAAGCAACGGCCAGGCTGAGCGCGCCAACGCGGAGGTCCTGAGGGGCCTCAAGACAAGGACCTTCAAGAAGAAGCTCGAGGCCTGCGGCAGGGGCTGGTACGACGAGCTCCGGTCCCTGCTTTGGTCCATCCGCACCACCGCCACCAAGCCGACAGGCGAGACTCCGTTCTTCCTCGTCTACGGAGCCGAAGTGGTTCTCCCTCACGAGGTCAGGCATCGCTTCACACGGGTCCTGCCATTTGACGAGGCACGTCAGGACGACATGCGAGGGATGGACCTCGTGTTGGGGGAGGAACGCCGCCGCCAAGCCTCACTCTGTGCGGCAAGGTACCAGCAGGCACTGCAGTGGTATCACTGCCGCAGTGTCCGCTCCAGGATGCTCGAGGTGGGCGATCTCGTCCTGAGGCGGGTGCTCTCCAGGGAACGGCTGCATCAGCTCTCACCCATGTGGGAGGGCCCGTTTAGGATTGCCCGCGTCTCCAGGCCTAGCGCTGTGCGCCTGGAGACTCAGGACGGGGTCCCCATCCAGAACGCCTGGAACATCCAGCACCTCCGGAAGTTCGACCCATGAAGCAAGGCCCAGTGCCTGTGAAGGTCTCCGCCCGTGACACTCTCACGTAATAATGAGTGGGGCTGTACATGCCCTGGAGTCTCCGGAGTACCGCCCTCGGGCCTCGGGGGCTCCCTCCCAGTCCTAGTGGCAGCACTTAGCTCTGCGCTGGTGAGAAGACTAAACTAGGTGCTGGACACGGCTGTTCATTTGCTTTCTGTAGTTGGCTTGCAACCATTTAATGAAATTTGGAGTTCTGGTGTTCCTCAATTGCTTGGTTGGGTTCCCCTCTCTTTTGCTTCTTCGCTCGCTTCTTTGCCTTGCGCCAGGGAGGACGACAGTTTCCCGACGCTCTCCCTCGTGCGCCTCGCGTGGGGGCTGGGCAGGTGTGTGCGTGCGCTGGGGTAGCCTAAGCCATGGACACACCTCGCCAAAGCCCTGCTACCCCAGATCTTCGTCTCCCTTGATCTTGCGAGACGCCCTTGATCGAGCTCGTGATTTGCGCACCCTCCCCTAAGTCCGTGCCCCACGGGTACCGCGACACGGAGCACTATGCCATGATTAGCCCATGCCTGAGGGCTCGTGCAAGGAAGAACAAGGCACCCGATAGATGTCCTAACAAACTTTTGCAGCTGCACGGTGCCTCCCGAGGTCAGCAGCTCCCGAGTCGGCAGCAAGGAAGCCTCACCAGATGCCAGGAGGCACGCCCTCGCGGGACGGAAACCAATCCCGAGCGTATTAAGCTAAGTTGCCCCTTCCGCATCTACGTGGAGCACGAATATCGTCAGAACAACAAGCATAAGATAATAGCATAAAGACCACAATTCATTACACGCCCCAGCAGGGCCATCTACCTTTTTTTCAAAGTGCGGGAAGGAGGGAAAAGACAAATAAAAGCGGCCCCCACGACCATGGTGGCTCACGAGGCCCGGCTCCGAAGGCCTCCCGGACTCGGTTCAGTCTGAGCCCCTCTTGCGCTTCACCGCTGCGTGGCGGCGGGATGACCCGCCACCGTCCTTGAAGCGGGCCCGGCGGCCAGGCGACTGGTCGTAACCGCCGCTGCTGGTGCTCTCGCTGGTGGAGAAGCTGCCGCCACTGGGCGAACCGCCGCCGTCGCCAAGGGTGAGTTTGCCCTCAACCTCGTCACGGCCGTCGCCCAGGCTGAGCTCGTCGTCGCCGCCACTGTCTTCGGGGCAGCACCTTGCGTGGCGACCATCTTCCCCGAAAACCCTCACAAAGAGGGTCGCGGTGCCATCGTACTTGAAGTGGAGGGTGCACCGCCCGCTCAGGCTACGCGTGGGGGCAAACATCTGCCAGCCACGGGCCAGGGCCACGTTGCCTGCGACGGAGGTCTCCACCTTGACCCAAGAGGCCTGGCTGCAGGAACCGTCGGCTTGAAGCCAGAGGCAGCAAGGACCCCCAGCCGGCAGCTCGCCGGCAAATGAGCGCGGGAGCAGGAGACAGGTGCCTGCCAGACTCTCTGACCACACAACAAACTCCGGGAGCACCTCCATCGAATGGAGGCACGACCGAGGAGGCCGGGCGACCACGGCACGCCTACCCTCGGCACAAGGGCTGCTCCGCCTAGGGCAGCCCCCGCCACGGGAGGAGGCAGTGCTGTGGGCACCGAGGGTAACGCCGGCCCCCGAAGGGGTGCGACCACGCCCCCGAGGGGCCATGGCGGGGGTCGCAACATGCTTATGGGGGCGTCCTCGCCCCTTTTGGGTGATGGCGAGCCGGGCCCCTCCTAGTGAGCATTCCCTTTCTCCGCGGCCGAGAACCTCTTGGTCGGCGCCATGGGAATGCAGCAAGACGGTGAAGCTGTCAGGACCTCGATCCGAAGTCACACCGATCTAGCATGTAACACATAATATCACTTTGCGGCCTCACGCACGGTATTCCCATGGGTGCCACCTTACCTGGCCCGGGACCGTTTGCGCCTTTTGGCTCACGTATATGATAGTGTCGCTGGCATCCATAGACAGAGAACCCGGGCCGACATGACTAGTCGTGAATCCAAAGTGGCACTAACTTATAGGGACATGCATACATGACCCAGCAACGAATGTGTCGGGCATCAACGTATGAACGCAAGTCGTAGCAAGCTACAAGGACTTAAAGGAACAACGCGTGACATTTCCCTGAAGGGACAGACACAGGAACGAAGAAGGACACATGCCGGCCAGCCTAAGTGTTCTGGAGCAGTAGCAAGCTACCATGGCTCAGTGGAAGCACTAGGAGTTCCCCATAAGAGAGGCTACTAAGAATAAACAACTAGGTTGTCGGATCCCACACATACCAAGCATTTCAAAATCATACACACAATATGCTTGATATGTGTAAATACAACCTGGCATCACAACAAAACTCTACGACTCAAAGTATTTATTCAATAGGCTCCGAGGAGCCAGATATTACAAACATGGGTATCATGACCCGACATTCAAGTCATACAAGCCACAAGCACAGGCGGAAGCATAAACATGTCTGAGTACAGACAACTACAAATGAAAAAGGCTGAGAAGCCTGACTATCTACAAGACCCTTCCAAGGGTACAAGATCGTCGCTGAGGTAACAAGCTAAACATCAAAGTCCATGCGGAACTACCAGTGAGACTGAAGTCTCTCTGCAAAAACATAAATTAAGCAAACGTGAGTACAAATGTACCAAGCAAGACTAACATCAGAACTAGCTACATATGCATCAGTATCAACAAAGGGGGTGGTGGAGTTTAACTGCAGCAAGCCAGCTTTGACTCAGTGGCTATCCAAAACTACGGCTGCAAGTAACTCTTTTGGGGTGGCGCACACGAGTCCACATATTCACCAAATCAATACACCACTATGGATCTGCTCACGTCTCCCTACGAGAAGGCCATCCATAGCACTCACGCTTATCTTGTGCATTTTAGAGTATCCACTTTCACTTGTCTATGAACTGTATAAGCAACCCAGAGGTCCTTTACCGCGGACGCGGCTATTCGAATAGATCATTTATAACCCTGTAGGGGTGTTATTCTTCACACACGCTCTCGCCACTTACCGCCATGTACACGTCATGTATCTCGGCAACCTTCAAGTGGAAGCCTGGCGAGGGTGTCGGCCACGACCTGACTAACCACGCAAGTCTCTAGTCCAGGTTTATCACATATTCGGGTTCCATCCGCAAGGAGATCCGCCCGGGGTGTCGCTCACGGCCCCAAACGATGTGAGCAGGGTTCCCAAGCCCACCAAACGGGCCACGCTTGGTACATCGTGCCACTGCACCTAGTCTGTCCCAAGCCCACCTATACCGGGTGCCACTTGGTAGACTACTAGGACTACCTACAAACACTAGAAACTAGTTGCAACTCCTGGTTAGAGATCAGGTTGATTAATAAGTCGAGAGAGCTTGCAGTGCCCGGAGCCCAATGTGTGGTAGTAGTTGTTCATGGATCACAAACACAGAACTCAGTTCCTCAGGATGGTTTCAATGATACAACCCACTATGTACTCCTACATGGCCTCTCACCGCTACCTTTACCAAATCGTGTTCACACACTTAGCTCTCAACAGTAAGACATGTTCACAACATTCCAATTCATCCCCGATGAATCATACCTGACTCAATTCTAAGCAGTAGCAGGCATGACAACAAGCATGAATGAGTAGGCACATCAGGGCTCAAACAACTCCTACTCATGCTAGTGGGTTTCATCTATTTACTGTGGCAATGACATGTCATGCAGAGGAAAGGGGTTCAACTACCGCAGCATGTAACAGTTGAATCGTTGTTGTCCTAATGCAGTAAAAGAGTAGGAGCGAGAGAGTGGGATTGTATCGGAATGAATAAGCGGGTTTTGCTTGCCTGGCACTTATGAAGAAAGCATTGGGTCTTCATAAGTGTAATCGATCACAACGTCGGAAACATCGGCTATCGAGAGGGAACAACACCGACTAGCAAAGAAGGAACACAATCAATACAATGTGCATTCACATGAATGACATGTCATGTTAAGATACTGAATTCACCTAATGCAACATCTAGCCAAGTTAATTGAAGTGGAACTCAAACAAGATCAAATTCCAACTCCAAATGTTATTTCATAAATGGCCCTAATCATCATTTGTCCTATTCAGTGAGGTTAACTTGTTCAAACATGCATGATCATGGCATAAACAGATTCTTCATATTTTTATGATCAGTTTTCATATATAAATTATTTCATTTGGAGTTACGGTTTAATTACTATGATTTCTAGAAGTTTTAGGTATTTTCTAAAATTCATAAATCATTTCTGATTTATTAAATATCTAGAAAACATTTATGACATCATCACTGCATCAACACGATGTCAGCAAGTCAACTGGGCGGCCAGGGTCAAACCTGACCAGTGGGGCCCACTGGTCAGTGACCTAGTGCCAGTTTGTCTCACAGACAGGTGGCGCCAGTCAACGGTGACGTCAGTGGGTCAACTGACGTGTGGGGTCCACTTTGGTGAGGTTAAAACTTAACACGGGTTTACCCCGCGGTTAATTAGGAGGGTGGGGCCCACATGTAAGCGGGGGAGGGGGTTAATTACCGGGTGATTAGTGCCTCACTAAGTGGCAGCGTCGGTGGCTAACCGCCGGTGACACACAGACGCGGCGGCGGCGCTCGTTCCGGCGATTCTGGTGACGAGCGGAGGCGGGGTTAGTCTCTATGGCTGCTGCGCGATGAGGCGCGTTGGTTGGTGGCTTCAGGCGGTCCTAGGGTGGCCGGAAACGATGACGGCGAGCAGCACGGCGGCTGCCGGAGCTCAGGGGTGCATGGGAATGTAGCTATAGCATGCAAACGCATGAACTAATGCGCTCGAGAAGTTCTACGCGATGTGGCAAGCACAACGAACGCACACACGGGGTCGTTTGGTCTCCGGAGCCACGCCGGTGACGAGCTCGTGCGGCGGTGCGCTGCTGTTAGCAAGGGGGCGACGGCTACGGCGAGCGGTAAGCCACAACATTAGGGGGAAAGGTTTGTAGCCTCACAACGAGCACGATGAGCATGACGGCGAGCTCGGGGAGGTCCGGACGGAGGCGAATCGGCAGACGGTGATCGTCGGGGCAGAGGATGATGACGACAGCGATGGTGTCTTTCCAGGGCCTCCGGTGAAGCATGGCTCGACGGAGAAGCGTAGAGGAGTTCAGCGGAGCTCGTGGTCATGAAGAGGAGGCGAGGGGGTGGCTGTGGCCGTGGTGGTTCAGGGCGGTGCGTCCATGGCTGCGTCGGCCAGCGCGGGAAAGAGCGAGGGAGAGGAGGGGTGTTAGAATTAAATCCGAGTCGCTCCATTGATCTACCGAGGATCAAGCAATCACATGAGCACGACACCGAGATTTGTTAACGAGGTTCACCATCATGGCTACATCCCCGGGGCTTGACTACGGGGCGCTCCTCCCCATGACACCGTTACAATACCGCACCCCGGCCGCCCCGGGCGCCAGCACACGATGCCGGCTCCCCCGTGTGCCCGTGCTATTATGTTGGCATAGGTTACATCGTGTGTCTACCCCCACTATATATGAGAAGCCTAAGATACAAGTGTCCTATTAGGACACAACTCCTATCCTGTCTACACACAGTCCAAAACCAAGTCCAACTGTAACCTACCTTGTACAATAATATTCGACACAACTATAACAAACTCCACCTTGGCGAATATTCTTCACCACCTTGGATTCATCCATGCGTCGAACCTCCATGTACATTGGACTTGAGATACGCCATGAGCACCGCTGCTACTCCAGACTCCATGTGACTCCACCTGCAACTGTAGTCCCTTCTCGTCTTCTTCACAATCAACACTCGAGCAAAATTAAGTTCCTCATTACTCTAGTTTGTGCTCCCAACTTTCAGATAAGTCGTTCAACGCCATCACACACCGACCACTGTTTGTGTGAAATTGAACAACTCACATATTGGACGCTACATATAAGAGTTACCTGAACTCAACGTCACCGCTCTCTCTTGACTGCTTGTCTGAAACTTGAAGGAGTTTCACCGTCGCCCTGTCTCACCCTGAGTCAAAATCGCAGTTGTCTCATCCTTTTTCCTGGATAGTCTCTGACATGTCCCACAGCTATAGCACTTCGCCTCCTTCTGTATCAATCATTCACATTTTGCCATGTGCACTGAGCACCACAGAATATATGGCCATGTACTCTCTCTGTTTTGACAACTTCAGATTTTCCGCCACTTTCTCAGATTCCCTATGGTCCACTCTAATCCATCTGACATGTCAAACTCGATAGATCTAGTCACCAACTTGAACCTGGTACTCGTCAACACTGCTTCAACACCCAACACACACTACAAAAAAAATACACTTCCGTGATGATACGTGTTTGTCACAGTAGGTCACGTTTTCTGTCATGCATGCACATCCATGACAAATTTATGACAGAATCAAGATAGTCATACTTGTGCTGTCGTAGAAGTGTTCCATGACATTACCAAAATTATCATCACGGAAGTGTCCACTTCCATGACAATAAGTCGCGCGTCACAGAAGTGCTTTCGTCAAGGGTGACTGACACATGGCATCCACCGTAACGGAACGCCGTTAAGCTATCGGGTTCGGTTTTGGATCCGATAACCCGTTAACAGCACCGACCAATGGGGATTTTCCATGTGTAAAATCATCATTGGCTGGAGGAAACACGTGTCGGCTCACCGTTGGGACAGATGTCATCCACTCATTGGACCCAAAGCGCCTATGATACGTCGACATGTGGCACGGCCCAACAGAGGCCCATTCCTGTGACAAGGCCGGCCTGTTTGACTTGGTTAAAAGGTGGCGGGCCGGCCCACGGCAAGCCTGTTAACGGCCTGTTCGCATATAGCCCATTTACAGCCCGCTAACCTAGGGCCCGTTTACGGCCTATCCGAATTAGGCCCAGTAGTGTCACCTGGGCCGTCCAATATAATTCCAGCCCGTTTTAACTTCCGGCCCATGGCCCATGACGTCTTTCGGCCCATATCTGCTTAGCTGAGATGGCATGCCAAGGCCGATTAGTTGCTAAAATATCCTGCCATATATTTATTATGACGTAGATTGCCATGGTCTAGTAGCCAATCTGTTAGGTGAAATAGCTCTACACCGTTTTATACTCGATCTTTGTTGCTGCGATGGCCTTCGATAGTTTGATGGCTGTGTGCTCGGCCTCATTGACTGCTGAAACAGCCTGCCATAATTTAGCACTCAAATATGTTTGCTGAATTAGCTTTACATATATTGCGTTACTTAGATCTGCTCGTCCAAATATCTTGCCATAGCTTTAGACATCGACCTAGGTATTTTTTTCTGGACTTCATAAAAAAGCATATATGTTTTTCCTGTAATATCTAGTATAAGAACTAATTTGTATGTCTAACAGATGGACATGACTTGGATAACTTCTGCTCGAAGATTCTCCGCTGCATATGTCGAGGGGGTTGAAAACTTCATGAACTTTATCAGAGCTGAGTACGGTGGTCCGAAATCAGATGTGCTCTGCCCGTGTAGCAGTTGTATGAATTCAGTTACAAGACCCCAGTCAACTGTGCAAAATCATCTACACTTGTATGGGATGTCAGTCACATATACTAGGTGGGTTCATCATGGTGAAGTTGTGAACGTCAATGTTAGACTACGTGGAAGCAGCATATCACCATCTTGATCTGCCTGATCCTCAGGTGGAAGAGGAGGAGGAGGTGGTGGTGGCGGAGCCAGTGAGTTTGACCAACATTGAAACAATGCTATGAAATGCTCGTGCATTCTGTCAACTTTCACCTGCAGAAGAAAAATGGTGGGCCCGCATGTTGGAACAATGCAACGTGGCTGTCACCCCAGGAAATAAGTTGTCAGTATTCTCAGCTATGGTCACCTTTCTTCAGGTGAAGACATCTGAGCGGATGACCAACAAATCATTTGATGCGATGTTGGCTGCTTTCTGCAAAGCTTTCCCAGATGCGTCTGAGCTACCTGATACGTCTCCAACGTATCTATAATTTTTGATTGCTCCATGCTATATTATCTACTGTTTTGGACATTATTGGGCTTTATTATTCACTTTTATATTATTTTTGCGACTAACCTATTAACCGGAGGCCCAGCCCAGAATTGTTTTTTTTGCCTATTTCAGAGTTCCACAGAAAAGTAATATCAAACGGAGTCCAAATGGAATGAAACCTTCGGGAATGTGATTTTTAGGAAGAATATGATCCAGGAAACTTGGACCCTACATCAAGAAACAAAGGAGGAGGCCACGAGGTAGGGGGGCGCGCCTACCCCCCAGGGCGTGCCCTCCACCCTCGTGGGCCCCTGGTTGCTCCACCGACGTACTCCCTCCTCCTATATATACCTACGTACCCCCAAACGATCAGATACGGAGCCAAAAACCTAATTCCACCGCCGCAACCTTCTGTACCCACGAGATCCCATCTTGGGGCCTGTTCCGGAGCTCCGCCGGAGGGGTCATCCATCACGGAGGGCATCTACATCAACACCATAGCATCTCCGATGAAGTGTGAGTAGTTTACTTCAGACCTTTAGGTCCATAGTTAGTAGCTAGATGGCTTCTTCTCTCTTTTTGGATCTCAATACAATGTTCTCCCCCTCTCTCGTGGAGATCTATTCGATGTAATCTTCTTTTTGCGGTGTGTTTGTTGAGACCGATGAATTGTGGGTTTATGATCAAGTTTATCTATGAACAATATTTGAATCTTCTCTGAATTCTTTTATGTATGATTGGTTATCTTTGCAAGTCTCTTCAAATTTTCAGTTTGGTTTGGCCTACTAGATTGATCTTTCTTGCAATGCGAGAAGTGCTTAGCTTTGGGTTCAATCTTGCGGTGTCCTTTCCCAGTGACAGTAGGGGCAGCAAGGCACGTATTGTATTGTTGCCATCGAGGATAACAAGATGGGGTTTTTATCATATTGCATGAATTTATCCCTCTACATCATGTCATCTTGCTTAAGGCGTTACTCTGTTTTCATGAGCTTAATACTCTAGATGCATGCTGGATAGCGGTCGATGAGTGGAGTAATAGTAGTAGATGCAGGCAGGAGTCGGTCTACTTGTCTCGGACGTGATGCCTATATACATGATCATACCTAGATATTCTCATAACTATGCTCAATTCTGTCAATTGCTCAACAGTAATTCGTTCACCCACCGTAAAATACTTATGCTCTCGAGAGAAGCCACTAGTGAAACCTATGGCCCCCGGGTCTATCTTCATCATATTAATCTTCCAACACTTATTTATTTCCTTTGCTTTTACTTTGCTTTTATTTTACTTTGCATCTTTATCACAAAAATACCAAAAATATTATCCTATCATATCTATCAGATCTAACTCTCGTAAGTGACCGTGAAGGGATTGACAACCCCTTATCGCGTTGGTTGCGAGGATTTATTTGTTTTGTGTAGGTACGAGGGACTCGCGCGTAGCCTCCTACTGGATTGATACCTTGGTTCCCAAAAACCGAGGGAAATACTTACGCTACTTTGCTGCATCACCCTTTCCTCTTCAAGGGAAAACCAACGCAGTGCTCAAGAGGTAGCACTGCCACACACCTACGGTAAAATGAAGAATTTCCTCTGTGCAGTTGGAATTGGATATGATATGATCCATGTTTGTAAGAATAATTGTGTTCTGTTCCAGAAGGATTATGCCAACTTAAGTGAATGCCCGAAATGCAAATCATCAAGATGGAAAGATGGCGATGCTGTGAAGAGGATTCCTCAAAATGTTCTAAGACATTTTCCAATTACCCCAAGATTGCAGAGGTTGTTTCATGATGCTGAAACAAGAGAGGATGTACTATGGCATTCTAGTAACCAGGAGTACAGAGATCAGAATGTAATGAGCCATCCATCACATGGTAGTGAGTGGAAAAGCTTCAATCAGAAACATGAAAAGTTTGCCGCTGACCTGAGAAACATTAGACTTGGCTTAGCTTCAGATGGATTTAACCCATTTGGCCACCAGAGCGCCACATATAGCATGTGGCCAGTGCTTGTTATCCCTTACAACATGCCTCCAAATGTCTGCACCAAAGAATCAAACTACATGATGGCCTTGCTCATCCCAGGTCCAAAAAGTCCTCGAAAGGATTTTGATTTGTTCATGGAGCCTCTTGTGGAGGAACTTCAACAGCTATGGAGGGGTGTTCTCACTCGAGACCTATATAGCAGCCCACCAGCTGATTTCTTTCTGCGTGCTGTTGTAATTTGGTGCATCCATGATTATCCGGCTTTGGGCACTATGTCAGGGCGAACGACACATGGTTACAATGCATGTGTTCGCTGTGATGCGCAATACTTAGCAAGATCTGTTACATTGGACACCGTCGTTTCCTTGCCAAGGACAAGCCGCATCCTAGAAAATCCCGAAGACATGTGTTCAATGCAAAGCATGAAAACCGTGATGCACCAAAGAGGCTCACCGCCGATGAGTTGCAAGTGGAATTAGAGAAGGTCAGGCATATTACACCAGGAAACCATCCTGATAATGGTAGCGGGAAAAGGAAGCGTGGCAGGGCAGAAAAGAGATTATTGTTTGCCAGCAGGTCCACTTTGTGGGACTTGGAGTATTGGAAAGATTTGGATCTGCGACATAATCTTGATGTGATGCACATCGAGAAAAATATATGTGACAACATTATCAGCACACTTCTTAATATTGAAGGCAAGACGAAAGTTACCTTAAAATCTAGGATTGATTTGACACACCTGGGTATCAGACATGATTTGCAGGTGCAAGATGAAGGTACACTACGGGATATGGCACCAGCTATGTATGTCTTGGACAAGGTAAAAAGAAAAGAATTCTGCGAGGTCCTGTCACGTGTGAGATTCCCACATGGATTTGCTTCCAACCCTGAAAGGAGAGTCAGTGCAGATGGAAACAAGGTACAAGGGTTGAAAACTCATGACTGCCACGTCCTACTTCAAAGGGTTTTTACCTGTTATCCTTAGAGGATTGGGCCGCCCTGACTTATACAGAGCAGTTGCAGAGTTGGAACAATTCTTCAGGGAACTCTGCAGTAGAAATATCAAGATAGATGCTTTGGAGCGTCTTAGAGACAAGATACCAACTATCCTAGCTATGCGACCTTGAGAAGATATATCCTCCAGCCTTCTTTGATGTGATGGTGCATTTGGCTGTTCATCTACCTGATGAGGCACTACTTAGAGGTCCAGTACAGTATGGCTGGATGTACCCTATTGAAAGGCGGCTAGGAACTTTCAAGGGCTATGTTAGGAACAGAGCTAGACCCGAGGGTTCCATTGCAGAGGCCTACATTGCTACAGAAGCATTGACATTCTGCTCAAAATACATTGAAACAGCTGATCAGCTTAGCAAAGAGGTGGATGAAGACAATCCGGGGCTTAATGTTTTCGATTATTCTGTTCGAGTTATAGGGAAGAGTCGACAAGAGGACAAACCTAAAGATTTGGACAAAATGGTTTGGTATGTGTTGAATAACTGTCTTGAGATACTACCTTATATCAAGTAAGTGCTAAGTACTGCAGCTTATAAATTGTAATCTACTAAACTTGTAGCACATTCTTATATATTTAGATGTTTGACGCTATCACTATGTTGTGCAGCATCTACAAAAAGGAGTTACTGCCGAAAAATCCAAGAAACATTGACAAACTGGTTATGGCAGGATTTGCGAAATGGTTCAAGAGCCATGTAAGCTTTTGAATTGCACTGTCAGTTTTTTTAATATACTGAGTACATAAGATGATCAGCTTGTCTATTTTCTAACCATAGGTTAAGAAGATGCGGGAGGATGGTTATGCCCTTTACTCACTAGCAATGGGTCCTGATACATAGGTAAGACATTATGAATCTTGCATTTTTGGAGATGTGCGCTACAACACCCTTGCACGAGACGAAGGCAGGAAGACACAAAACAGTGCCATCATGAGCACATATACGTATGACAAAGAGACAACTGAAATGTATGCTAACATAACAGACATTGTTCAGTTGCAGTATATCTCCAGTTTCGAGGATCATCGGTGTGTGGTTCTGTTGTGCTGTTGTTGGTATAACCTGTTTTCTAGGATCGCAAAACCCAGAGCTGATGATTATTTCAAATCCATCAATGTCAAGGCGGCGTACCAGACCAATGAGCCTTTTATTTTGGCAAATCAAGCAACACAAATATTTTTCTTGGAAGACACATTTGCACGTAGTGATGACTGGAGAGTATTGCGAAGGTTTGAGCAGAGGAATTTGATTAATGAAGTTGCACAACAAGATGATGCTTACACTGCTCCTGATGTACAAGATAACACAGATGTTCCTAATATCTTTGAGAACCATCACGTCAATGACGCCGGCGAAAAGATTGCCTGTCGTGCTGTGGACATACAAGAGTTGATCAAGAAGAAGCCAACGTTCGAGGACGTTGAGGACGAAGAAGAACATGACACCGTGGGGAATTACGATTCAGACTGATACACATGGCGAAGATGTTGATGCTGCTGCGGATGATGATTACATTGCTTTTGTCGTATTTGCATGTCAGAAGATGTTTTTTTATCTACTATGTGAAATTGTATTTGCTATGACAACTGAAACCTGATGAACATGTTGTTTAGTATTTTCCTGTAAGAACATCACTTGTTATGTATGCTGACTTGTGTTCGGTGGTTGTATGACGACTAAAACATGATGACATTGTTGTTTAGTTGTACTCATATTTGGCTGTGAAACTTGAATTTGATGACATAGTTTGCTGTTGGACTGCAATTTGCTCGACGTCTTCGAATGAGAACAAAGCTGACCCGACAGGGCCTCTGCTAATTTATTTATTTATTACCAAAAGGGCCTCTGCTATTTATTTATTTATGAGCAAAAGGGGATACCCCCTAATTTCCGTGAATAGAAATCATTAGATGTTCACAACACTACGCCCAGCCTGCTACACAGGTTTCATTCATTACTAGTTTCAGCAAAGTGCTGATGTCATAGCCACTGAATACATCACGAGTGCTACATACACTGCAAATAAAGAGACAATCATCCTACAGAGCACATCGATTTTGCCCATTATCTTCACAAGCTCTTTCATCTCCTCATTGCTGTCAAGGCCGTTCAGCAGCTGTTGCTTGGCCATGATCAGAGGAACTGCATCTTTAACCTTCTGCTCTACATCTTCCTCTTCTGTCGTTCCTTCAGTTACTTGTCCAACACCCCAACCTGCTGGTATTGGGATTCCTCGGCTAACCAAATAATTAGCGCAGTTGCACTCCCCCACATCAGCAACTTCCCAGAAATACAAATCACACGAATCTTCCCTTTTCTGCATGAATCAAATTGGAAGATCATCAACCAAACTATTAAGAAAATCAGCAATTGAAAGCAGCAGAACAACACTTAAACATATTATTACCCCATGATTCGGGCATTTGTAGAAGACTCGGCCAGGGTTGAGGATTGTGGTTGAGACGCGACGGATGACTCTGCGTGATTTGCAGCAGTGGCACCACACCAACGGCAGCGGGTTGTGATGAGCAACCAGCTGCGGTGCGCGTGCCGGCGGGGGTGTGATGAGACCCACAGGCGATGGTACGGGTGGCGACTTGGCGCATATTTGGTTGTTGCCTGCTAAAGAGTAGGTGGACGAGCAGCCAGCGGACATGGTTGCTGCGGCCAGAGCTTCTGATGCTAGGCAGAGTAAGTAGAGAAGAGGACAAGCGAACATTGGATATGTCAGTTTCATTACATATAGAGTAGCATAGCACCATATATAGTCATAGTATAAGTTTCGATACGAACCAGCTACAGGAGCACGTCTCTCTTTTTTCTAAAACTCAGCAATGTCTCATTACTGGTACACTAGCTTGTTCTGTACGCCTTCTCAAGTCTTTGATTCCTCCACCTGACATCTGGGACCCACCGGAAGGGCCTCTGTATTTCGCGAAAAAAACGTGCCCCCCGCTGACAGGTCGGACCCACCAGCTATCTTCGCACACAAGGAAGTGCCTCCTTATTACACACAAAAAAAATGAATACTCCCCATGCCAGCTGGAACCCAACATAGTAGGAGGCTGACTTGTGGGCTTACCAAGTTGACGGGGATGGAGGGCTTTGTCAACTTAGTCAATATGGACGATTCTAGCTCCAGTTACCGTACGATGTTCATCCAACGGCTGTAGTGCTTCTTCAACCTCTGGTCTTCTTGCTCCAGCCGCCCAAAGCAGTGCCGGTCGTGCCGCGTGCTCCTGCCTCCCGTGGCCGTCTGTGATGCCGCGGAGGCCTCACCGCCCCTACTACTCCCACCGCTGGCCAGGGCATCCCTCTACTCACCCACACCCCCTATTATTCTGCGGTGACGGCAGCCTCACACCGCAGCCGAACTAGTGAACCCTCGTACTCCTCTCCGCGTGGGCATCCACTGTCGCGTCTTCCCCGGCTCCTTGTCATCCCCTTCCTAGGCCTCACCATCGTCCACTGCCTTGGTGCTCTCGGCGCGGCGTGGTCAATGTGGTCAACGACCAACTTCCATCGGAAGAGTACTGTACGTGGAGAGGCTGACAGCTGGGTCCACGGCCGTAGCTGGGTCCACGGCCACAGCCCAGTTTTTTTGTGATTTGCCAAGTAAGTTGATTTGTCAGGCCTGTTGGGCTGCAAATCTTTCAAGACGAGGAGAGCTTCATTCGGCTGGCCGATAAAATGACCTATCAGTAATGACAAATGGGCTGTACATTTTTAAAACACATCAAACCGGCAATTAGTTTCAAATTTCTTTTTTTCATTTCGAGATTTTAAATTGCATCGATTTTTATGCGTGGACAATTTGTTGGATTTTATATTGATATACATTTATTTTTAAAATCAGTTTGAATGAGACTCGAAATTTCGGGATTAAAAACAGTTCGAACCACACCGAAATATGCAAAATTTCGTACAATTTTTTAACCGTGGCCACAATATGGGTTGTAATGCTAACAAAAAGAATATGGGATCCAAAAAAACCTTAAGAATTAGCAAATGGGCTGTAAATTATTAGAAATAATTACAGATGGGCTGTATGCTGTTTTCCACAGATTTGATGCTTTCCTAAAAAAAGGTTGACGCACAAGCAGTGACTGTTGGATGTTCATCCAACGGTCATCGTGCTTCTTCAATATCTGCTCTTCCTGCTCCAGCCGCTCAAACAAGCGCCGGCGGGACTGCCTGCTCCCTCCTCCCCGCAACCGGCTGTGCTGCCGCGCAGGCCCCACCGCCCCACCATACTCCCATCACTGGCCTAGCCATCCCTCTACTCACCCACACCTGCTGTTATTCTCCGACGATGGCAGACGAACCAGTAAACCCTTGTACAGTCGTACTCCCCTCCGCATGGGAAACAACTACCGAGTCTTCCCTACCTCCATGTCGTTCCCTTCCTAGGCCTCGTCGTCGTCCACCGCCCTGGTGCTCTCGGTGTGGCCTGGTCGACATGGTCGACGACCGACATGCATCTGAAGTGGACTGTACATGGAGAGGCTGACAGCTGGGTCCACGGCCGCACGCAAGGAAATGCCTCCTTATTACGCGCAAAATAATGATTCCTCCACCTGACATCTGGGACCAACCGAAAGGGCCTCTGTATTTCGCGGAAAAAACGTTACCGCCGCTGACAGCTCGGACCCACCAGCTATATCTTCGCACGCAAGGAAGTGCCTCCTTATTACGCACAAAAAAAGAATACTCCCCCTGCTAGCTGGGACCGAGTATAGTGGCAGGCTGACTTGTGGGCCTACTAAGTTGATGGGGACGGAGGGCTTTGTCAACTTAGTCAATATGCACAATTCTAGCTCCAGTGACCGTACGATGTCCATCCAACGGCCGTAGTGTTTCTTCAACCTCTGGTCATCTTGCTCCAGCCGCCCAAACCAGCGTCGGTCGTGCCTCGTGCTCCTGCCTCCCGTGGCCGGCTGCGATGCCGCGGAGGCCTCACCGCCCCTACTACTCCCACCGCTGGCCAGGCCATCCCTCTACTCACCCACACCCCCTGTTATTCTGCTGCGACGGCAGCCTCACACCACAGCGAACCAGTGAACCCTCATACTCCTCTACGCGTGGGCATCCACTACCGCGTCTTCCTCGGCTCCCCGTTGTCCCCTTCCTAGGCCTCGCCGTCGTCCACATGGTCAAGGAACGGCTTCCATCGGACGTGGACTGTACGTGGAGAGGCTGACAGCTGGGTCCACGGCGGCCGTAAGGAAGTGCCTCCTTATTACGTGGAAAATAATGATTCCTCCACCTGACAGCAGGGACCCACTAGATGGGCAACTGTATTTCGCGAAAAAAACGTTTCCCCCCTGACTGCTTGGACCTACAGCTACATCTTTGCATGCAAGGAAGTGCGTCCGGGCAAAAAAAAAACGGTTCGCCCCCCTGACTGCTGGGACCCACCAGCTACATCTTCGCACGCAAGGAATTGCCTAACAGTCGGGACCCACCTGGTCGAAGCGTACGTAGCGTTGTCATTCTGGTCGCGAACGTGTACGTACATACTGGTCGATGTAGAGGCGCGCACGTGTCATAGTAGAGGTGCGCACGTAGCATGTACACGTACGTACAGCGGCCAGGGTGCAAGAAAGTAAATACGGCCACGTACGTACATACGGGTGGGGTCTCCAACGCCTACTCGCGAGTACATACGGCCAGGGCTCGTGTACATGGCTGGGTCGGAACAGAGAAACTGCGTCATCGTCGTGTTCATGGGGAGGCAACGGAATGCGTCGTGTTCATCGGGAGGCAACGGAACGCGTGGGAGCCAACCGGCTTGGACGGAACAACCGATGGAAACGAGGCCTGGCGTACCAGAGAACGGAGGAAACGACCTTTTGTTCGACCGGCCACGTTTGAAACGGGATCCTGTTCATCGGGAGGGGTCTGGTGTACCGCAAAACGCTCCTACGGTCGAAACGGGGGTCATGTTGATCGGGAGGGGTGTGGCGTACCACAAAACAGAGGAAACGGGCTTGCGTTGGAGCGCTACGGTCGAAACGGGGGTCCCGTTCATCAGGAGGGGTGTGGCGTACTGCAAAACAGGACTCCACGGGATACTGTTCATCTCCACCGTCGACCCCCTCCAGCCTCCACGGGCAACTGTTCATCCACCGTCGACCTCCTCCAGCCTCCACCTGTGACTGTTCATCCACGGGCTCCTGTTCATCCAGCCTCCACCGCGCGCTACTCCACCAGCTACTGTTCAACCAGCCCTCTCCACGGGCTACTGTTCATCCAGCCCTCCACCGTCTACTGTTCATCCAGCCCTCCACGGGGTGGTCCTGTTCATGTAGCCCTCCACGGGGTCCTGTTCATCCAACCCCAACCGGCTCGATAGATCGGGGTCCTGTTCATCTAGAGGCAACACCACGGTGTCCTGTTCATCCACCCCCACCGGGAACTGTTCATCCAAACCCCCTAGCAACGCTCACTGTTCATCCAGAGGTAGCATCGATCGGCTTCAGTTAGCAGCAGTAGTGAAGGAATCACTCGATCGGGTTCAGTTAACAGGCATCGATCGATCGCTCGGGTTCAGTAACGCGTAGCCTGCAGTGCAATCGCTCGTGTTTAGTTAGAGCCCAACACCTCGCTCGGGTTCAGTTAGAGCCCAACGCCTCGCGCCCACGCGCGTGCGTGTATGAGAGAAACGTGCATCGCTCGGCCCCGACCACCCACCGTAACTGGGAACACCCCGATATTTTCCTCGCCCTCGCTTCTACCATGGTTTTTTCCGTCATGGACGGCCCAAAGAATGTCATGCAGCTGCGTCTCCGGCCCGCGCAGGACGAAAAGCCCATTTTCTGTCATGATTTTTTGTCATAGAAGTAGGAGCCCACCACATCTATGATGATACCCGGTTTTGTCACAATTATCGTCATAGAAGTGTCATAAGTATGACAGAAAAAAAATTCGTTCGGCCCAAAATGTCACAGATGTGTCTTTTTTTTGTAGTGACACTTCGTGTGACCACAAGTTTCACCATTAGTGCCTTGGTCTGTCGCTGTGTCCCGTGCTTACCGCATGCCTCGCCGCTATCACCGCGTCGAGCGTCAGCTGTCCTGGTCAAGTCTCCCGAGTAGCTAGCTCCCACTGCCTCAACCCCCACTGCAGAGAAACACCGATCATCACCGGCCGATTCGAGTATCACATCTCCATCAGACCACTGGTACCCAGTCCGATCCATGTGTCTCTCGCTATCTTGCTGAAATAGGCTTCAACTCTCCATGCATTTACGCCGTAGCCCCTCCATCAGTAGAGAGTGTAGTCATCCATCAGACTCCAGCTCCACCTTCAACATGACTCCATGGTGGTTGTACATGCCACCCCCGCGCCCTGTCGACTTCAAACTCTCATCTGTACACTGCCTTGAATCAACCCTGCGCCATAGTCTTGTCGAAGCCGCACAAGCCCTCAGGCCTGCACCACGTGTGTCCACGCCCCAGAAGTCGGTCACCATCAGCATCACGCTCCTATGTCGTCGTCGCTGAAATCACCACCGTCTTCTGCTTTTGACCAACATCCATGTCGATCCATCAGACTGTCCAGTCCAACCCAGCCGAATTATCTGACTGCAACCATGCTTCACACTACGTCGTGTCCGTCTCGCACAACTGTGCATTGCCTTGATGCCCTGTGTCTGCATGATCTTGTCACGGCATCCCCCAGACTCCTCTAAGCATTATACGCACGTCGCCAACCTCGCCACCTGCACCATAGATCCTCACGCTACCATCCACATAAACAACCTGTGTACAAAGAAATAAAGCCAAAAAACCACCACATGAGCCTTCCTGTATACACTTATCCGTGAAGATAAATGAAATAAACTCCCAACTCCACATGTGTTCCTATAGGCTGTAGGTCTAGCTTTTCTCTTCTTCTGATGGATAGCGCCAGGCTCCGTTGCGTAGCTCTTTTTCCAACAAATCACATGTTGTTGCATCCTTCGGCTCAACAGTAACCACACCGTAGCACCGATCCGCTTCTGCCGCAGCCTTGCCTGCACACGCCCATGCCTCGGCTGCACCAGGCCTTGCCTTGCACCCAAGCATCGTGGCACTAGCTCAGCCTGCTGCCTTGTACACAACCTGTTCGGTCTCCACGCAATTGGTAGCCACCGCGCCATCCGCAACTCCAGCAGCACACTGGCCCGGCTGGGCCTTGCCACCCTCTGGGCTGCACGAGGCCACCACGCTTAGGACCATGTCATGTACGACATGATCTAATCTCGATCGAACTCGCCGAGTCCTCTGGAACACGCCGCCGCCACTAGTTACCAAACCGAGTTGACCGATCCGATCAGCTCCGATGCGCTGGCTCCACGTATGTCACGCCGCCTCTGCAAACTGATCTGAATCCTTGCCTTCTTCTGATTGCTTTCGACACGAGCAGAACTCCCGCCGTTCCATCGATCTTTCCCGGTCGCACTGCTCGACCGCCGATCAATTTAACGAATTCTGCTCCACCTCTAGATCAATAGCCGCAACCTCAAATCAAACCTTGCTCTGATACCACTTGTTAGAATTAAATCCGAGGTGCTCCATCGATCTACCGAGGATCAAGCAATCACATGAGCACGACACCGAGATTTGTTAACGAGGTTCACCATCATGGCTACATCCCCGGGGCTTGACTACGGGCGCTCCTCCCCGTGAGACCGCTACAATACCGCACCCCGGCCGCTGGCACACGATGGCGGCTCCCCCCGCGTGCCTGTCCTATTATGTTGGCATAGGTTACATCGCGTGTCTACCCCCACTATATATGAGAGGCCTAAGATACAAGTGTCCTATTAGGACACAACTCCTATCCTGTCTACACACAGTCCAAAACCAAGTCCAACTGTAACCTACCTTGTATAATAATATTCGACACAACTATAACAAGGGGAAATGCGGGGAGGAGTGGGAGAGGTCAAGGGGGGTGCGTGGTGTCGCGGGAGGCATCCAGGGGGGAGGAGGGGGCAGCCATGCAGGGAGGAGGTGGTCATGGCGTGTGCCAGCGCACGGCAACCACACTCCCCTGTCCTCCTAGCACGAGGACCGGGATGTCTGGCAGCCTGGGCCAGCTGGGCTGCACAGTAGCTGGGCCGCAGGTAAGGCCAGGTAAGCCTCTTTTCCTATTCTGTTCTATTTCCTTTTTATTTATTTATTTCTGCCACTGTTTGAATTCAGACAAATTCAAGCAATGCCAAGAAGTTTCTGAAATGTTTTATGATACAGGTATGGACCCTACTAGAAGCACATAATTGATTTCAGAAAAATTTGAATTTATATTCTAAATATATGAATATAAATTCAAACTCAAATACAATAGTGATTTCAAATTTTGTTCATCATTTTTTGTTGGGCTCAAAACCTTTGCCAAAATATGACCAACATTATATAAGGCTATTTTGGAAACATTGAATGCATTTTTAGGGTTTTTTCCCCTTAATTGATTTTGAGGCTTTGAAATTCCCTCAATTCCAATTTCTTGAATTTAACAAGATGCATGATGCTGATGCAACTAGATTCACACAAATCTAGGGCTGTGACAGAAATGAGGAGGAAGAAGAAGAAGCAGGCGGCGTGGAGGAGGAGATGGGCAACGGGGGCTCTGCCCCTGCCCTCATTTATAGCCAGGAAGAGGCCAACCGCCGGCTTCCATGATCGCAGGTAATGATGGTTTTCTTCTACATACAGCAGGGTCTCGTCGAGTCGAACGGTTGCCGAGGCGGCGTGGGGAAGCAGAGGCACCCATGTTCCATCAATCACCACGCGTCAATCAAGGCCGCAGGCGGTTGGGGCCCGCCGCGCTCCGCACTTGCCCTTTGGCTTCGCTTCGAAGCCAAGTTCGAGCGTGCCTTGGGCCCGGGGGCTACTATCGGTGTTCTGGGACCGGGGGTGCCCAGACTTGCCTGCCTGCGGGCTTGTGCATGGCTCCACCTACGGCCTAGTATGGCCCATCTTCAGCAGCAACCACCCAAGACCCTCACGAGGGGCCAAGCCTCGCGAGGCAGACGACACCAAGACCTCCTCAAGGGCAGCCTCACTAGGCTGGCTCCCGAGGAGCGAAGATATCTATGCAAGGGGCACCTCGCGAGGTTCATGTGATGTGAGCCATGACAACAAGGACAAGCGGGCGCCAGCGGGCGCAGTGTACCAGTTTTCTCTTTGGTGCTAAAGAAGCAAGCGCAGGCGAGGAGTCCCGAGGCGTCAGTCAAAGGTTTCCATATCGGTGCGACAAGACCAAGACCAGCAGGACGACAATACAGAGGTCATCGTGGTGCCCACAGAAGCGTCACCACCAGAGCCTTTGACATGTGAAGACCACCTTTTGTCAGGATAGCTTGTACTAGTTGTCCCCTTCAAACTTGGCTGTTGTGGGATCCCTTCCCGCCTAACATTTGGGAGGAGGACCAGGGCCTCTATAAATAGGATGAGCCACCACCATAGAGGGGGGATCGGACCCTGACCATCTCACCAGCTCATCGAGCCCAAGAACACCTCACCTCCTGAGGATGTTCATCCACTATACTAGTTCATCCTCAGCCCCTCGAGGCAATCCACCACCACACTGGAGTAGGGTATTACACTGCAAGGTGGCCCGAACCAGTATAAACCCTTGTGTCTCTTGTTCTTTGGGGTCATCGAGCTAGGCCATGAGATCGTTGCGCAAGCGAGCTAGGAAGAGAGTGTTCTTCGTGCGCACCCTAGAGTTCGAACCTCACAAGGGTTAGCCGAAACCCATAATCCGACAACAGCGGCGGTGACGATGAGCTTGGCCTCGACGACGACCGTGATGACGCCGAGGGCGAGCTTGCCCTTGGTGACGGCTGCGGCTCGTCCAGCAGCGGCGACTCCTCCTCCAGTGAGAGCACCAGTAGCAGTGGCTACGACCAGCCGCCAGGCTCACTTCGAGGATGGTGGCGGGTCGTCCCGTCTCCATGCTCTAGTGAAGCGTGAGGAAGGCTCGGGCTGAGTTACGTCCAGGAGGCCCCTGGAGCCAGGCCTCATGAGCTGATACGGTTGTACAGGCCGCTTTTGTTTAATATTTCCTTTCTTCCTGCATTTGAAAAAAGTTGAGGGCCCTGCAGGGGCGTGTAATGAACCATGGTATTTATGCTGCTATGCTATGTTTATTGTTCCGATGTTATGCTGGGGTGTTCATGCTCCGAACGAGTATGGTAGGATAACTTAGCTTGATACACTCGCGGTAGTTTCCCTCCTCGTGAGAGCGCGCGCTTCATTATCCGATGAGGCCCTCCTTGCTGGCGGCTCGAGAGTCATCGACCTCAGGAGGCATCATGAAGCTGCAGAGTTGTTAGAAAATTTTGTCGGGTGTATTATTCTTCCTTGCGCGAGCCCTCAGGCATGAGCCAGTCGTGGCTTAATGCATGACGTCAGAGTACCCAGGCGGCATGGAGTTCAAGAGGGTACGTAGATCTCGCGAGGATAGAAAAAGCCAAAGCTCTGGGGGAGCAGGGCTATGGCGAAGTGTGTTTCCGGCGCGGGGCGAGCCCGTTGCACGCACACACCTGCCCAGCCCCCGCGCACGAGACGCGCGAGGAAAAGCGACGGGCAATTGCCGCTCCTCCTAGATCGAAACCAAAGTGCAAGAGAAAAGACAAGGGGAAAACCGGCTTGGCAACTGATAACACGAGAACTCCAAATTTCATTAAAAGGATCACAAACCAACTACAGAAAGCAAGCAAATGAACAGCCGCATCCGCCACCTAGTCTAGTCTTCTGACCAGCGCGGAGCTAAGTGCTACCACTAGGATGTGGGAGGGAGCCCCCGAGGCCCGAGGGTGCCTCTCCGGAGACTCCGGGCGTGTAGAGCTCCACTCATTATTATGTGAGAGTGTCACGAGCGGAGACCTTCACAGGCACTGGGACTTGCTTCATGGGTAGAACTTCCGGAGGTGCTGGATGTTCCGGGCGTTCTGGATGGGGATCCCGTCCTGCGTCTCATGGGTAGAACTTCCGGAGGTGCTGGATGTTCCAGGCCTGGAGACTCGAGCGACCCTAAACGGGCCCTCCCACATGGGTGAAAGCTTATGCAGCCCTTCCCTGGAGAGCAGCCCCCGTAGGACGAGATCACCCACCTCGAGCGTCCTGGAGCGGACGCTACGGCAGTGATACCGCCGTAGCGCTTGCTGGTACCTTGCCGCTCGGAGCGAGGCTTGATGGCGGTGTTCCTCCCCCAGCACGAGGTCCATCCCCCACGTGGCGTCCTGGCATGCCTCGTCAAACACCAAGAACCGCGCGAAGCGATGCCTGACCTCATGTGGGAGAACCGCTTCAGCTCCGTAGACGAGGAAGAATGGAGTTTCGCCGGCCGGCTTGGTCGCGGTGGTGCAGATGGACCACAACATGGACTTGAGCTCGTCCAGCCAGCCCCTGCTGTAGGCTTCGAGCTTCTTCTTGAAAGTCCTATCTTCGAGGCCCCTCAGGACCTCTGCGTTTGCGTGCTCGGCTTGGCCGTTGCTCCTGGGGTGTGCCCCTAAGGCGTAGCATATTTGCGTTCCAAGATTAGCACAATACGTTTTGAAGAGATTGCTAGTGAACTGCGAGCCGTTGTCGGTGATGATGTGATTAGGGACTCCGAACCGGCTCACAAGGCCCTTGATGAACTTGACCGCCGAGCCGGCCGGGATGGTACGGACTGCCTCCATGTCCGCCCACTTGGTGAACTTGTTGATGGCGACATAGAGGTAGCGGTAGCCCCCGGGCGCTCGAGGGAACGGACCCAAGATGTCCAGCCCCCAGACCGCAAATGGCCATGAGAGCGGGATAGTCTGGAGGCCCTGAGCAGGCTGGTGGATTTGCTTGGCATGGAAATGGCAGGCTTCACAGGATCTCACCAGCTCGGTTGTGTTGCTGAGTGCCGTGGGCTAGTAGAATCCGCTGAGGAACGCCTTGCCCACCAAGGTGCGCGATGACAAGGGATGTCCGCAGTCTCTGCCATGTATGTCGGTTAACAGCTCGCACCCCTACTCCCTGGAGATGCATCGCAAAGAAACATCATTTGGTCATTTTCGGTATAGCTCATCGTCCTGAATGCAGTAGGCTGTGGCCTGGCGAGCCACGTGCTCCGTGTCTTCCTCCTTCTCTGGCAAGGTTCCCTGTAGCAGGTAGGCCTTGAATTCTTCAGTCCACCACCCCTCCTGAGGCTCGAGCGCGAGGAGTAGGCATGCTCCTGAGGTCGGGCCGCAGGCGGGGGCTCCCGAGGTTGGTGGCGGGGGGAGCTCCTCCCGAGGTAGTGTTGGCTCTGCAGCTGGGGGGGGCTGCTGAAGGCTTGAAGAGCCGCTCCTCGAAGACGCCGGGCTCCTGCAGCTGGCGCTTGGATGCCCTCTTGGCGATGTCGTCGGCTTTCTTGTCCATGCCGCGAGGCACGTGCTGCAGCTCCAGGCCCAAGAATTGTTTCTCCATTTTGCGTACCTCTGCCAGGTATGCCTCCATGTCTTCATCCTCCGGCTCGTACACTTTGTTGGAGAAGTTGACGAGGAGCCGGGAGTCGCCCTTGATGGTGAGACGCTTCACGCCCAAAGCGGCAGCGGCCTTGAGACCGGCGATCAAGACTTCGTACTCCGCGATGTTGTTGGAGACCTTCTCACCACGTTGGAAACAGAGCTGCACGACATAGTAGAGCTTATCTTGGGTGGGCGAGATGAGAACGGCTCCAACCCCCGCACCCTGATGTGCGAAGGCGCCGTCAAATTACATGACCCAACCGTCTGGTGCTTCGCTCCCAGGTGAGAGGGACTAGCCCTCGCCTGCTTTGGGCCCTAGAGCGTCGGTCCATTCCGCCACGAAGTCGGCGAGCGCGGCGCCCTTGATAACCCTGGTGGTGCTGAACTCCAGCTGGAATGCCTGCAGTTCGATGTTCCATTTGGCGACCCTTCCCGCAGCATTGGGGCTCCGAAGCACCCTCTCCAACGGGTAAGCTAAGACGACCTTAATGGGGTGGCCTTGGAAGTAGTGGTGCACCTTGTGCGAGGCAACGAGGAGCACGAGCAGAAGCTTCTGCGGCATGGGGTAGCGTGCCCACGCATCACGTAGTACCGTGCTGACAAAGTACACCGAGTGCTCGACGAGGGCGGAGGTGTTGGTGGAGTCCGAGACCTCCTGAGGCTGGGGCACCTCCTGAGGCTGGGGGACCTCAGGAGCTCGGTCGCCTGTTGGGGCAACTGCAGCCTCAGGAGCACCATCTTGTGGAGCCTGGTCATCTGCTGGCACCGCCGTGGCTTTAGGGGCACCGTCTTGGTGCCGCGTCATCCCGACCGAACGCGCGGTGTTGTGCGGCAGGCCCTTGGTCTGGCGCCCCTCCCGGACGGCCACTAGTGCTGCGCTTGCTGAGTGGGGCGTGGCGGCCAAGTAAAGCACCAGGGGCTCAAGAGCGGCGTTGTGCGGCAGGCCCTTGGCCTGGCGCCCCTCCCGGATGGCCACCAGAGCTGCGCTGGCTGAGTGGGGCGTGGCGGCCAAGTAAAGCACCAGGTGCTCAAGAGGACGCGGCGCCACCATCACTGGTGGGCTGGTGAGGTATCTCTTGAGGTCTTGCGTCGGCCTCCGGAGTCCACTCGAACGGGCCCTTCTTTTTCATCAGCTTGAAGAACGGGAGGGCGCGCTCCCCCAGCTTGGAGATGAAGCGTCCCAGTGAAGTCACGCAGCCCGCCAGCTTTTGCATTTCCTTGAGAGTCTGCGGTGGACTCATCTCTTCTGTTGCCTTGAACTTCTCCGGGTTCGCCTCGATTCCCCTGTGCGACACAAGGAAACCCAACAACTTAACAGAGGGGACGCCAAACGCACATTTCTCCGGGTTGAGTCGCAGGTCCACCTTGCGCAGGCTGGAGAATGTCTCCTCCAGATCCTGAATGAGGGTCCTTGCCTCCTGAGATTTCACCACGATGTCGTCGGCGTAGGCCTCAGCGTTCCTCCTGAGCTGCCAGCCCAGGGCGATGTGCATTAGCCGTTGGAAGGTTGCCCCAGCATTACGCAGCCCGAACGGCATGCAGGTGTAGCAGTACACCCCGCATGGGCTCAAGTAGACCGTCTTCTCAACGTCCTATACCACCATCTTGATCTGGTGGTAGCCCGAGAAGGCACCTAGGAAACACAGCAGGTCGCACTCGGCGGTGGAGTCGACGATCTGATCAATGCGCGGAAGCGGGAACAGGTCTTGAGGGCAGACCTTGTTGAGGTTGGTGAAGTCGACACACATGCATTCCTTCCCGCCTTTCTTGGGCACGACAACCGGGTTCTCCAGCCACTCCGGGTACCGCACCTCGCGGATGACACCAGCTTCTTGTAGTTTGCAGGTCTCCTGGACGATGAAGGACTGCTTCTCCGTGGACTGTCGCCGTGCCTTCTGCTTCACCGGGCGCACGTTAGGGCACACCCTTAGGTGGTGCTTGATTATCCCCCTCGGGACCCCAACCAGATGCTTGGGCTCCCGGGCGAACACCTCCTTATTCGTGCGCAGGAAGTTCACCAATGCCTCCTCTTGGTCCGGGGCAAGGTCGGCACCTATGGTGAAGGTGGCTCCTGATGCCCCGTCCTCGTCAACCGGTACCTTCTTCGTCTTAGCCAGATCTTGAGAGAACAACTACTTATTTTTGGCCGGCGCAGCCCCCGGGACCTCAGCCCCCCCTCGCTTCTGGCCACATGGCAACCGCGGCCCTGTAGGCGAGCTTGAGAGCCGCCAGCGCCTCCTTGGTGTCTCCAGCCATGGTAAGGACGCCGCTGCTTCCCGGCATCTTGATGAGGTTGCAGGCAGGGTGAGTTGCCGCCATGAACTTGGCCAGGGCTAGGTACCCGAGGATGGCGTTGTGCGGGAGGCCGATGCGGGCGATGTCGAAGTCAATGAGCTCGGTGGGGTAGTTGTCGCGGGTGCCGAAGGTGACGGGAAGGCGGATTTTCCCCAGGGGGCAGGTGGAGCCATCGACGACTCCGGAGAAAGGCTTGGTGGGGCGGAGCCAGCCGTGCGGCACGTGAAGCATGCCGAAAGCTTCCATGGAGAGCACGTTGAGCCGGCTCCGCCGTCGATGAGGGTCTTGGTTACCGCCACGCTGCACATGGTGGAGGTGCAAAGCATCGGGAGCGCGCCTGTGCCCATGGTGGTTGCAGGGTGGTCCCTCGAGTCGAAGGTGAGGTCGGCTCTGGGCGCCGCCCACCATGGAGGAGCTCCCTGCTTGGCGGAAGAACTGCTTGGCGGAAGAACTGCTTGCCGTGGCGGTCCGAGGGCAGTGCCTGAGAACCGCCGAGGAGGGTTGTGACAGCGTGGGGCGGCGGTGCCGCGAAGTGCGCGACGAAGAGGCCACGCAGCTCCTTCCAGGAGGCCACAGAAGACCCTGGCATGCTGAGAAGCCAGGCGCGCGGCACACCAGTGAGGGCCATGGGGAACCAGTTGGCCTTGACCTTGTCGTCGCCGCCGGCCGCCCAGACGGCCTTCTCGTAGGCCTGGAGGAAACCTGCCGGATCCGACGTGCCGTCGTAGCGAGGCGGCATCTCCAACCTAAACTTGGGCGGCCACTGTACCTGCCGCAAGGCAAGGGTGAAAGCCCGGAGGCCCAGAGTGCCTCCGTGCAAGCTCGTCGGTCCGGTCGAAGGAGCGGTGCTCGCTATGGGAGCAGGTTGGCGAGGCAAAGCGGAGGGAGAAGCGAAGCTTCGACGCACCCCTACCTGGCGCGCCAAATGTCGGATTCAGGGTTCCGCAGACCCTTGAGAGTTTCGAACTCTGGGGTGCGTGCGAAGAACTCTTCCTAGCTCGTCGAACCCAAGGGACAAGAGACACAATAGTTTATCCTGGTTTGGGCCAACTTGCGGTGTAATACGCTACTCCAGCTTTGTGGTAGATTGCCTCGAGGGGCTGAGGATGAACTAGTACAGTGGTTGAATAGCCTCGGGAGGTGAGGTGTTCTTGAGCTTGATGAGCTGGTGAGATGGTCAGGGTGGAATCTCTCCGTCCCCTCTATGGTGGTGGCTAAGTCCTATTTATAGTGGCCTTGGTCCTCTTCCCAAATGTAGGTGTGAAGGGATCCCACAACGGCCAAATTTGAAGGGAGACAACTAGTACAAGCTATCCTGACAAAAGTAGTCTTCGCCTGCAAAAGGCTCTAGTGGTGACGCTGCGGTGGGCTCCGTGATGACCTCCGTCCTGCTGTCCTGGGGGTCTTGGTCTTGTTGCACCGATATGGAAACCTTTGCTCGATTCCTCGGGACCCCGCGCCTGCGCGTGCCTCCTTAGCACCAAAGAGGAAACTAGTACACTGCGCCCGCTAGCGCCTGCCTGGCCTTGGTCGTCATGGGTCATGTCATATGAGCCTTGTGAGGTATACCCTGCATAGATATCTCTGCTCCTCGGGAGCCAGCCTAGTGAGGCCGCCCCCAGGGAGCTCTTGGTGTCGTCTGCCTCGCGAGGCTTGGCCCCTCGTGAGGGTCTTGGGTTGTTGCTGCTGAAGCTGGGTCGTACCGGGCCGCTGACAGAGCCACGCCGTGGGCCGCGGGCAGGCAAGTTTGGGTACCCCCATTCCCAGGACGCCGACATGCAGAGACATCAAACACGGTTCAGATTTTAGTTACGTGTGCGATGTGGGGCATACGGTTGATCCAGAAGAACTATTTGCGATGAGGCAGAACAACAGAAACGGGCAGCCATATCAATGTGTGTGCGATATACGGCATACAGTTCGCTCCAATGAACTATGTGCTATTAGGGAATGCAACAGAAATGGTCAGCCAGATCAAGGTGTGTGTGATATACGGCATACAGTTCACTTGGACGAACTGTTTTTGATTCGGGAACAGAACATAAACGGTTCAACTTAACAAGATTTGTGTGATATGCGGCATACAGTTCACATAGATGAACTGTTTGCGATGAGCCAAAAGAACACAAACGATTCGTGTAAACAAGATGTGTGTGATACGCAGCAAACAGCCCACTCGGATGAACTGTTTGCGATGAGAAATTATAACATAGACGTTTACTATAGTTAGTTCGTGTGCGATTCTGTTCGTACAAAAAACTTTAAAAATGCAAACTAGTTGCTTGCGGTGGCTAGGAGTATCACACACGATGCGTCTGCGAGTACTCCTGTGCGATGATTAGTAAGTTACACATACATTTCCTTATGTTAACACGTGTGTGATAAATAACATGTGGCACCACATACGGTATTCGTGTTGTGTCTGTGCTCCACTTAGTCTTCCCGCACTCCAGCGAATGCTTCCCGCGCTCCACATGGGTGAATTGTAAAATTTGTGCCCCTTCCCTCATTCCCGCCACAGCTAATGGCTTGCTGCATATAACTCAGGTGGCAACGCACCGTCGCGACACTCTGCGCAGATCTAGTCCTCATCCATCTACCATTAGTTATTCCAAGCATGCCAGGCAACGACCAAAGCTTCAACGACGACCCCTACCTGCGTTACATCTTCGGCAAGGACAATGAGCCGAAGCAGGTCGGGGAGAAAGAGCTTCATCGGCCAGTGCAGGCACCATGGCCCATCGGTAGCGATATCGGCGTGATAGTCCTTGGGCGCACACTCGACATATTGCAGAAGAGGTGTGATGAGCAGTTTGCCATCCACCGTGCAAAAGATCCAGAGCTGCTCGACGGCATGATCGATGACCCACCCGAAGAGTCGCCGTCACCAGTGCGCATCGAGAGCCTGATGCCCCACAAGGAATGGGCAGAGGACCTTTGCGATTCAGTCAAGACACAGGCAGCCTGCGACTTCATCATTGCCCGCGGCGGCCATGTCAACCTTGACCCCGATGATGTGGTGGCCAGGCTCGAGCGCATCCTTGGCGGAGTTGACGTCCCCGACGAAGTAGAACATCGCCAACGTGATATCTTGAGGATGCAGGTGATGGGCGGAATTTGCTACCAGGCCAGAGACATGGAAATGGAGCGGTTCCGTGGAGATATCATGGTGCGCGATTGCATGCTGTCAAGCTCTTCTGGAAGAGGCCCAACAGCCCCAAGAGCCTCCCAGCACCAGCAGCTATGTAGGCGGAGGCGGGTCGGGACACTTGGAATGAACGGCCGCAAGGGTGCTATGCTGATCATGGAGTCCGAGAAGACCGTCGTCGGAAGGCCGCCAGCTCAGCCTTTTAGCCTATATTTTATTATAATTGTATGCATATGTAGGTCGTGAGTGTTTTGGGCCTTGCTGCATGTGGCATTTTAAATTATCCTGAATATGTAAGATAATTATTAACCGCTTCCATTGTAAATTTGCCTCAATGGTGAGCAGAGAGCGCGCAGGGATGCCAGAGCGGAGCGCGCCGCCGCCGCCTCAATAGCGAGCAAAACGCGCGGACGGACGCGAGCAGAGCACGTCGCGGCCGCCTCAGCGAGGAGCAGAGCGCACCGTGGCCGCCTCAACGGCAAGCAACCACGTGGTCAACCTTCTGGCACCCCGTGGCAGGCGCGATAGCACATCCATAGGACACGATGGTGATATCTTGCCGTGTGTGATAGTGGACATACACATACACATACATGTGAGAACGCGGGCCCAAGTTTCGGGCTTCCGATGCTTTCTAGGCCCAGAACCATTAATACATTTTGACCTTGTTTCTCGTCACATTGCAGATTACAATGCAATAAGTAATTGCAAATCTGTTCACACCTATCAAACTAATATGTGTTCACACTTAGCACTGGGCTATAAAAACTATCCACTCAAAAATTACTTCACAATTCCTCACCTCATCACCCACAAAACTGGTCTTTCCAGTCAAGTCGTTCCGCAGCAAAGACCAAGGCTATGGAAGCACTAGAGAGGTCCCGTCGTGAAGCAGCAGCCGCAACAGAGATGTCCCGGCGCGCTGCGGAGCCCTCGAACGTGCTCTCACGGGCACGTGAGGGCTCTCACAAGCGCATTCGCCGTGTCGGCGATCGGGACGAGCTGGCATTGCTGAAGTCCTTGGCCGGTGACGGCGACATTCTCGCTGGCCTCATTAAGCAGTAGGAGCTGGTCGACAACTTGATGAAGCTGCTCGAGATTAGTGATGCCTCAGTCGACAAGGCGACCGGCCTCGCCGAGCAACTCATGGGTGACAATGCGAAGCTCCTCGAGGCGCTCGCCAAGAAGGAGGAGGAGGCTGCCGGCTGGAAGATGCTGCATGAGCAGAGCAATGCCTCGGGGATCACGCTGACAGCGATCGTCGAGGAACTGATGGGTGACTTGAGGAAGCTACGGATCGAGCGCGAGCAGGAGTTGGAGGAATCTGTGGCTGCTTTCAAGCAAAGTCATGAGGAATTGAAGAAGGAGCTGGAGGATGTCAACACCCAGCGATCCATCGACGAGTAGAGACAGTAGCGACCCAGATCGTTGTCTGTGATTTCCTTCTTCTCTTGCCCCCGTGTCTTCTGGGCTTTGCCGCATGTGGCATTTTAAATTATCTGGAATATGTAAGACAATTATTATCCGCGCCATTGTAAATTTGTCATCGTATTATCCGTTGCCATTTTATTTGTCGTATTATTATCCGTTGCCCTATGTGGCAATTTAAATTAGGTCGGGATACGAGTTGAAAACACGAACAAAGCAAATGCTGCCATGGGATCACAAGCAAAAACCCTCCATCCAGGTGCTTTAATTTATCATGTGTTAAATAGCAGCTCGACCACCATTAATGGAGAAGTTGTGAGCGAGGAGGGTGGCTAGTGGATGGAGGTCACAGAGATCGCTTCCCGGTGAGCATGGGCGGCCTTGCAGCTCGCACGTGTCCCATCGAGCCTGCGAGGTGGACAGGATGCACACGTCCCGTCGAGCCTGCGCGGTGGACTGCTCGCACGCGTCCCGTCGAGCCTGCACGGCGGACTTGTCGCGCCTGTCCCGTCTAATCAAACAACTACACTTAAACCATCGAGTATGGTTAAATTTTGGCAGAGGTAGTGGCCGCACTTAAATGGTTAGGGGAACACACGGTTCATATAATACAACCATTTGTGATATTAACGTGTCAGCTATTTGTTTCAAAAGAATTTCGTTGGCTATTAATGTGTGCACCTTGTCTCAAACTGGACGATTTTTTTACCACGACATATATATGCCATGTCATGAAACCATGCCAAGTTTCATGTTTTTTGGGTGAGTTTTCGATTTGCTGGGATTTAAAAACCGAGATTCTCAATGTTTCAGGATGAACAGAAGTTTGTAATTCTATCGGATTACGGGTTCTGGCAAACCCTTGTGAGGTTTGAACTCTGGGGTGCGCACGAAGAACACTCTCTTCCTAGCTCGCTCGCTAAACGATCTCACGGCCTAGCTCGATGAACCCGAAGAACAAGGGACACAAGGGTTTATACTAGTTCGGGCCACCTTGCGGTGTAATACCCTACTCCAGTGTGGTGCTGGATTGCCTCGAGGGGCTGAGGATGAACTAGTACAGTGGATGAACAGCCTTAGGAGGTGAGGTGTTCTTGGCTCAATGAGCAGGTGAACTCGTCTTGGTGGAATCCCCTCTCTATGGTGGTGGCTCGTCCTATTTATAGAGGCCCTGTTCCTCTTCCCAAATGTTAGGCGGGAAGGGATCCCACAATGGCCAAGTTTGAAGGGGGACAACTAGTACAAGATATCCTGGCAAAAGGTTGCCTTCGCCTGTCAAAGGCTCTGGTGGTGACGCTACTGTGGGCTCCGTGATGACCTCCGTCCTGCCGTCCTGCTGGTCTTGGTCTTGTTGCACCGATATGGAAACCTTTGCCTGACGCCTCGGGATTCCTCGCGTGCGCTTGCCTCTTTAGCACCAAAGAGGAAACTGGTACACTGTGCATGCTGGCGCCCGCCTGGCCTTGGTCGTCATGGCTCACGTCACTTGAACCTCGCGAGGTGCCCCTTGCACAGAGATCTCCACTCCTCGGGAGCCAACCTAGTGAGGCTGCCCCTGAAGAGGTCTTGGTGTCGTCCACCTCGTGAGGGTCTTGAGTCGTCGCTGCTGAAGATGGGCCGTACCAGGCCGTAGGTGGAGCCATGCACAAGCCCGCAGGCAGGCAAGTCTGGGCACCCCCGGTCCCAAAACACCGACAGTAGCCCTGGGCCTGAGGCGTGCTCGGACTTGGCTTCGAGGTGAAGCCAAAGGGCAAGTGCAGAGCGTTGTGGCCCTAACTGCCTGCGGCCTTGATTGACGCGTGGCGATAGATGGGACGTGGGCGTCTCTGCTTCCCCACGCCGCCTCGGCAATCGTTCGACTTGATGAGACCCTGTTGCATGCAGAAGAAAACCATCATTACCTATGATCATGGAGGCCGGCGGTTGGCCTCCTTCTGGCTATAAATGAGGAGAGGGGAGGAGCCCCCGTTGCTTATCTCCTTTTCCACGCCGCCTGGTTCTTCTTCTTCCTCGTTTCGCCATCTTGCTGCATTCCCATGGCGCCGATAAGGAGATTCTCCGCCGCTAAGAAGGGAAAAAGCCCCCACGAAGAGCGAGGGCCACTTCTGCCGAAGAAGAGGTTCGGCTGCTCCTGCGATGCCTGCGTGAGGCGGGAGGTGACGAGGCCTTGGTACGAGCGACCTCATCCCGGCTACCCGTTGCCCTTGCATGCCCATGCGCAAGGCTCCGGAGGAGGAGGCAGCGCCCCGCGCCGCTCGCTCCACGGCCATGGTGGCAAGGCTGTGGCGGCACGCGCCGCAGGCCCACGGACTCATGCCGAGGGCTCCTCCCGCGAGCTCGTGGTGTGGGCGGCGATGCCACCGTGCTCATCGATCAGATTTCCGCAGTTCTTCGCTGAAGAGATGCCGCCGAGGGGGCCACTCGAGCTTTGGTGCAGCATGCCGAGTGCAGCACCCGGCAACGGGGGCGGAGGTCGAGCTCGTCTCCCCGGGCAAGACCTTCATGACCCGTGGATGGGGCGAGGTCGCTCGCGCTTGTCGCGCGGAGGGAGCCCTCGCCATCCACTTTGAGTACGACGGCTCCTCCATGATGTTCTTCAAGGTATTCGACGAGGAAGGCCGCCGCCTGGAGTGCTGCCCTGGAGGGGGCCGCCAGGATGGCGTGACAGCAGGCGCCGATCCCGCCCTCGGCCCTGCCGGCAGTTCCTCCAGCAGCACCGACGGCTCCTGGGAGTCCAGCAAATCTCCCGAGCTTGACGAGTCTCCGGAGACGAGCGACGACAACTACGTGCCACCGAGCTCTCGTCATGCCTGGAGTACGGCAGCGGCGTCTGCTCGTCGTCGTCAATGATCTGGATGGGGTTGGTGTCGGCCCCTCATGGCCCACTGTTGATGATGGCGTCGGCAACGGCGTCTATATATGTGACCCCTGGAAACCTCCTTCTTTTGTTCCCTGCGAGGAATCGAGATGAACCCCACGGGGGTATGTAAAGAATCTGTAGTGCTTTCGCAGCGATATTATTCCCATTATGATGTTCGCGGTTGCGTGTCTTGCTTCAGCATTGTCCTCCCTTTTCGTCCTCGTGGTAGCTTAGCGCTCTATGCCGACAGGTCCCAGTCCCCAGGTAGGCTTCTGTCCTCGCTGGTATGCCAGATCGCGATGCCGTGGTCAAGGCCAGGAGGTGAGCGGCCCAAGGTCCGCTGAGAGCTCCTGTGGCGCGATGCTCAAGAGGTCCCCTTTAGCACGCAAGCAGCTTCGTGAAGGCAGAAAAGGAAGGCGGCCCTGCCGGAGCAAGGCTGCAAAGTCGAAAATCCTGAGTCACAGCACTGGGCTAACTTGAATGCACGACTTATCTTAGTGAGCCTGAGGCGATTCCTTGTGCAGCGCCTGATTTGCGTGTCAGTGGTGGTGGTGCTGCTAGGTTAGGCCCACGCTAGCTTCCCCCTTTTCACGCTCTTCTAAGTGCTCTGCATCCTCGGGTCCCGACCCTCGAGCAAGTTCAGCCGCCGCAGGTATGCCAGGTCGCGATGCCATGGTCAAGGCCAGGGGGTGAGGGCTGGAGAGTCAGTGAGAGCTCCTGAGACGCGATGCTTGTTTGAAATATGCCCTAGAGGCAATAATAAAATGGTTATTATTATATTTCCTTGTTCATGATAATTGCCTATTGTTCATGCTTTAATTGTGTTATCCGGAAATCGTAATACATATGTGAATTCATAGACCATAACATGTCCCTAGTGAGCCTCAAGTTGACTAGCTCGTTGATCAATAGATGGTTACGGTTTCCTGACCATGGACATTGGATGTCATTGATAACGGGATCACATCATTAGGTGAATGATGTGATGGACAAGACCTAATCCTAAGCATAGCACTAGATCGTGTAGTTCGTTTGCTAAAGCTTTTCTAATGTCGAGTATCATTTCCTTAGACCATGAGATCGTGCAACTCCTGGATACCGTAGGAATGCTTTGGCTGTACCAAACGTCACAACGTAACTGGGTGGCTATAAAGGTGCACTACAGGTATCTCCGAAAGTGTCTGTTGGGTTGGCTCGGATCGAGACTGGGATTTGTCACTCCGTATGACGGAGAGGTATATCTGGGCCACTCAGTATTGCATCATCATAATGACCTCAATGTGACTAAGTAGTTAGTCACGGGATCATGCATTACGGAACGAGTAAAGTGACTTGCCGGTAACGATATTGAACGAGGTATTGGGATACCGACGATCGAATCTCGGGCAAGTAACGTACCGATTGACAAAGAAAATTGTATACGGGATTGCTTGAATCCTCGACATCGTGGTTCATCCGATGAGATCATCGTGGAACATGTGGGAGACAACATGGGTATCCAGATCCCGCTGTTGGTTATTGGCTAGAGAGGTGTCTCGGTCATGTCTGCATGATTCCCGAACCCGTAGGGTCTACACACTTAAGGTTCGATGACGCTAGGGTTATAAGGAAGGTTTGTATGTGATTACCGAATGTTGTTTGGAGTCCCGGATGAGATCCCGGACATCACGAGGAGTTACGGAATGGTCCAGAGGTAAAGATTTATATATGGGAAGTCACCATACGGTCACCGGAAATATTCGGGGGTATACCGGTATTGTACCGGGACCACCGGAGGGGTTCCGGGGGTCCACCAGGAGGGTCCACCTGCCCCGGAGGGCCTTATGGGCAGTAGGTGGTAGGGAACCAGCCCTTAGTGGGCTGGGCGCCAACCCCCCTAGGGTCCATGCGCCTAGGGTTTGGGGGAAACCCTAAAGGGGGCGCCCCCCTTGCTTGGGGGGCAAGCCACCTCCCCCTGCCCGCCGCCCCTCCCACCAGATGGGATCTGAGGGGGCCGGACCCCCTCTCCCTTGCCCCTATATATAGTGGAGGGGTGGGAGGGCAGCCATACCTTTCCCAAGGCGCAGCCCCTCCCCTCCCCAACACTTCTCCTCCTCCGCGTGTGCTTGGCGAAGCCCTGCCGGAGAACTGTCACTCCACCACCACCACGCCGTCGTGCTGCTGTTGGAGCCTTCTTCCTCAACCTCTCCCTCCTCCTTGCTGGATCAAGGCGTGGGAGACGTCACCGCTCCGTATGTGTGTTGAACGTGGAGGTGCCGTCCGTTCGGCACTTGGATCATCGGTGATTTGAATCACGACAAGTACGACTCCATCAACCCCGTTCTCTTGAATGCTTCCGCTCGCGATCTACAAGGGTATGTAGATGCACTCCTCCCCTCTCGTTGCTAGTAAACTCCATAGATTGATCTTGGTGATGCGTAGAAAATTTGAATTTCTGCTACGATCCCCAACAGTGGTATCAGAGCGAGGTTTATGCGTAGTTTCTATGCACGAGTAGAACACAAGCTGTTGTGGGCGTCGATTTTGTCAATTTACTTGCCGTTACTAGTCTTATCTTGATTCGGTGGCATCGTGGGATGAAGCGGCCCGGACCGACCTTACACGTACGCTTACATGAGACAGGTTCCACCGACTGACATGCACTAGTTGCATAAGGTGGCTAGCGGGTGTCTGTCTCTCCCACTTTAGTCGGATCGGATTCGATGAAAAGGGTCCTTATGAAGGGTAAATAGAAATTGACATATCACGTTGTGGTTTTGGCGTAGGTAAGAATTGTTCTTGCTAGAAACCTATAGCAGCCACGTAAAAGTTTGCAACAACAATTAGAGGACGTCTAACTTGTTTTTGCAGCAAGTGTCATGTGATGTGATATGGCCAGAAGGATGTGATGAATGATATATGTGATGTATGAGATTTATCATGTTCTTGTAATAGGAATCACGACTTGCATGTTGATGAGTATGAAAACCGGCAGGAGCCATAGGAGTTGTCTTAATTTATTTATGACCTGCGTGTCAACTGGAACATCTTGTAATTACTTTACTTTATTGCTAACCGTTAGCCATAGCAGTAGAAGTAATAGTTGGCGAGACAACTTCATGAAGACACGATGATGGAGATCATGATGATGGAGATCATGGTGTCATGCCGGTGACGATGATAAACATGGCGCCCCGAAGATGGAGATCAAAAGGAGCAAAATGATATTGGCCACATCATGTCACTATTTGATTGCATGTGATGTTTATCATGTTTTACATCTTATTTGCTTAGAACGATGGTAGCATAAATAAGATGATCCCTCGCTAAAATTTCAAGAAAGTGTTCCCCCTAACTGTGCACCGTTGCGAAGGTTCGTTGTTCCGAAGCACCACGTGATGATCGGGTGTGATAGGTTCTAACGTTCGCATACAACGGGTGTAAGCCAGATTTACACACGCAATACACTTAGGTTGACTTGACGAGCCTAGCATGTACAGACATGGCCTCGGAACACAAGAGACCGAAAGGTCGAACATGAGTCGTATAGCAGATACGATCAACATGAAGATGTTCACCGATGATGACTAGTCCGTCTCACGTGATGATCGGACACGGCCTAGTTGACTCGGATCATGTATCACTTAGATGACTAGAGGGATGTCTGTCTGAGTGGGAGTTCATTGATAATTTGATTATATGAACTTCATTATCATGAACTTAGTCTAAAAACCTTTACAATATGTCTTGTAGATCAAATGGCCCACGCTAATGTTGCCCTCAACTTCAACGCGTTCCTAGAGAAAACCAAGCTGAAAGACGATGGTAGCAACTACACGGACTGGGTCCATAACCTGAGGATTATCCTCATAGCTGCCAAGAAAGCATATGTGCTTGAAGCACCGCTAGGTGATGCACCTGTTTTCCCAGCAACTCAAGACGTTCTGAACGCCTGGCAGTCACGTAGTGATGATAACTCCCTGGTTCAGTGCGGCATGCTTTACAGCTTAGAACCGGGGCTCCAAAAGCGTTTTGAGCAGCACGGAGCATATGAGATGTTCCAAGAGCTGAAAATGGTTTTCCAAGCTCATGCCCGGGTCGAGAGATATGAAGTCTCCGACAAGTTCTACAGTTGTAAGATGGAGGAGAATAGTTCCGTCAGCGAACACATACTCAAAATGTCTGGGTTGCACAACCGCTTGTCTCAGCTGGGAGTTAATCTTCCGGATGATGCGGTCGTTGACAGAATCCTTCAGTCGCTCCCACCTAGCTACAAGAGCTTTGTGATGAACTTCAATATGCAGGGGATGGAAAAGACCATACCTGAGGTATATTCAATGCTGAAATCAGCGGAGGTGGAGATCAAAAAGGAACATCAAGTGTTGATGGTAAATAAAACCACTAAGTTCAAGAAAGGCAAGGGTAAGAAGAACTTCAAGAAAGACGGCAAGGGAGTTGCCGCGCCCGGTAAGCAAGCTGCCGGGAAGAAGACAAAGAATGGACCCAAGCCTGAGACTGGGTGCTTTTATTGCAAGGGAAACGGTCACTGGAAGCAGAACTGCCCCAAGTACTTAGCGGATAAGAAGGCCGGCATACCAAAGGTATATGTGATATACATGTTATAGATGTGTACCTAACCAGCGCTCGTAGTAGCTCCTGGGTATTTGATACCGGTGCGGTTGCTCATATTTGTAACTCAAAGCAGGAGCTGCGGAATAAGCAGAGACTGGCGAAGGACGAGGTGACGATGCGCGTTGGGAATGGTTCCAAGGTCGATGTGATCGCCGTCGGCACGCTACCTCTACATTTACCTACGGGACTAGTTTTAAACCTCAATAATTGTTATTTAGTGCCAGCTTTGAGCATGAACATTGTATCTGGATCTCGTTTAATGCGAGATGGCTACTCATTTAAATCTGAGAATAATGGTTGTTCTATTTATATGAGAGATATGTTTTATGGTCATGCCCCGCTGGTCAATGGTTTATTCTTAATGAATCTCGAACGTGATGTTACACATCTTCATAGTGTGAATGCCAAGAAATGTAAGGTTGATAATGATAGTCCCACATACTTGTGGCACTGCCGCCTTGGTCACATTGGTGTCAAACGCATGAAGAAACTCCATGCAGATGGACTTTTGGAGTCTCTTGATTATGAATCATTTGACACGTGCGAACCATGCCTCATGGGCAAAATGACCAAGACTCCGTTCTCCGGAACAGTGGAGCGAGCAACCAACTTATTGGAAATCATACATACTGATGTGTGCGGTCCAATGAGCATTGAGGCTCGTGGTGGCTATCGTTATGTTCTCACCCTCACTGATGACTTGAGTAGATATGGGTATGTCTACTTAATGAAACACAAGTCTGAGACCTTTGAAAAGTTCAAGGAATTTCAGAGTGAGGTTGAGAATCAACGTGACAGGAAAATAAAGTTCTTACGATCAGATCATGGAGGGGAATATTTGAGTCACGAATTTGGCACACACTTAAGGAAATGTGGAATTGTTTCACAACTCACGCCACCTGGAACACCTCAGCGTAATGGTGTGTCCGAACATCGTAATCGCACTCTATTGGATATGGTGCGATCTATGATGTCTCTTACCGATCTACCGCTATCATTCCGGGGTTATGCTTTAGAGACTGCCGCATTCACTTTAAATAGGGCTCCGTCGAAATCCGTTGAGACGACACCGTATGAATTATGGTTTGGAAAGAAACCTAAGCTGTCGTTTCTTAAAGTTTGGGGATGCGATGCTTATGTCAAGAAACTTCAACCTGAAAAGCTCGAACCCAAGTCGGAAAAATGCGTCTTCATAGGATACCCTAAGGAAACCATTGGGTATACCTTCTACCTCATATCCGAAGGCAAGATCTTCATTGCCAAGAACGGGTCCTTTCTGGAGAAAGAGTTTCTCTCGAAAGAAGTGGGAGGAAAGTGGAACTTGATGAGATGACCCCTCTCGAACCAGAAAGTAGCGCAGCACAAGAAAATGTTTCTGTGGTGCCTGTACCGACTAGAGAGGAAGTTAATGATGACGATCATGATCAAGTTACCACTGAACTTCGTAGGTCCACAAGGACAGGTTCCGCACCAGAGTGGTACGGCAACCCTGTCCTGGAAATCATGTTGTTGGACAACGGTGAACCTTCGAACTATGAAGAAGCAATGGCGGGTCCAGATTCCAACAAATGGCTTGAAGCCATGCAATCCGAGATAGGATCCATGTATGAAAACAAAGTATGGACTTTGACAGACTTGCCCGATGATCGGCAAGCGATAGAAAATAAATGGATCTTTAAGAAGAAGACGGACGCGGATGGAAATGTTACCATCTATAAAGCTCGACTTGTCGCTAAGGGTTATCGACAAGTTCAAGGAGTTGACTACGATGAGACCTTCTCACCCGTAGCGAAGCTGAAGTCCGTCCGAATCATGTTAGCAATTGCCGCATTCTACGATTATCAAATATGGCAAATGGACGTCAAAACGGCATTCCTTAACGGCTTCCTTAAGGAAGAATTGTATATGATGCAACCGGAAGGTTTTGTCGATCCTAAGAATGCTGACAAAGTATGCAAGCTCCAGCGCTCAATCTATGGGCTGGTGCAGGCATCTCGGAGTTGGAACATTCGCTTTGATGAGATGATCAAAGCGTTTGGGTTTACGCAGACTTATGGAGAAGCCTGTGTTTACAAGAAAGTGAGTGGGAGCTCTGTAGCATTTCTCTTATTATATGTGGATGACATACTATTGATGGGAAATGATATAGAATTCTTGGAAAGTATAAAGGCTTACTTGAATAAGTGTTTTTCAATGAAGGACCTTGGAGAAGCTGCTTACATATTAGGCATCAAGATCTATAGAGATAGATCAAGACGCCTCATAGTTCTTTCACAAAGCACATACCTTGACAAGATATTGAAGAAGTTCAATATGGATCAGTCCAAGAAGGGGTTCTTGCCTGTATTGCATGTGAGATTGAGCACGGCTCAATGCACGACCACGGCAGAAGATAGAGAAAAGATGAGTGTCGTCCCCTATGCCTCGGCCATAGGGTCTATTATGTATGCCATGCTATGTACCAGACCTGATGTAAACCTTGCCGTAAGTTTGGTAGGAAGTACCAAAGTAATCCCGGCATGGAACACTGGACAGCGGTCAAGAGCATCCTGAAGTACCTGAAAAGGACTAAGGATATGTTTCTCGTTTATGGAGGTGACGAAGAGCTCGTCGTAAAGGGTTACGTCGATGCTAGCTTCGACACAGATCTGGATGACTCTAAGTCACAAACCGGATACGTGTATATTTTGAATGGTGGGGCAGTCAGCTGGTGCAGTTGCAAGCAAAGCGTCGTGGCGGGATCTACATGTGAAGCGGAGTACATGGCAGCCTCGGAGGCAGCACATGAAGCAATCTGGATGAAGGAGTTCATTGCCGACCTAGGAGTTATTCCCAATGCATCGGGGCCGATGACTCTCTTCTGTGACAACACTGGAGCTATTGCCCTTACCAAGGAGCCCAGGTTTCATAAGAAGACCAGGCACATCAAGCGTCGCTTCAACTCCATTCATGAAAATGTTCAAAATGGAGACATAGATATTTGTAAAGTGCATACGGATTTGAATGTCGCAGATCCGTTGACTAAACCTCTTCCACGAGCGAAACATGATCAACACCAGAACTCTATGGGTGTACGATTCATCACAATGTAACTAGATTATTGACTCTAGTGCAAGTGGGAGACTGTTGGAAATATGCCCTAGAGGCAATAATAAAATGGTTATTATTATATTTCCTTGTTCATGATAATTGTCTATTGTTCATGCTTTAATTGTGTTATCCGGAAATCGTAATACATATGTGAATACATAGACCATAACATGTCCCTAGTGAGCCTCTAGTTGACTAGCTCATTGATCAATAGATGGTTACGGTTTCCTGAGCATGGACATTGGATGTCATTGATAACGGGATCACATCATTAGGAGAATGATGTGATGGACAAGACCTAATCCTAAGCATAGCACTAGATCGTGTAGTTCGTTTGCTAAAGCTTTTCTAATGTCAAGTATCATTTCCTTAGACCATGAGATCGTGCAACTCCCGGATACCGTAGGAATGCTTTGGGTGTACCAAACGTCACAACGTAACTGGGTGGCTATAAAGGTGCACTACAGGTATCTCCGAAAGTGTCTGTTGGGTTGGCTCGGATCGAGACTGGGATTTGTCACTCCGTATGACGGAGAGGTATCTCTGGGCCCACTCGGTATTGCATCATCATAATGAGCTCAATGTGACTAAGTAGTTAGTCACGGGATCATGCATTACGGAACGAGTAAGGTGACTTGCCGGTAACGAGATTGAACGAGGTATTGGGATACCGACGATCGAATCTCGGGCAAGTAACGTACCGATTGACAAAGGGAATTGTATACGGGATTGCTTGAATCCTCGACATCGTGGTTCATCCGATGAGATCATCGTGGAACATGTGGGAGACAACATGGGTATCCAGATCCCGCTGTTGGTTATTGGCTAGAGAGGTGTCTCGGTCATGTCTACATGATTCCCGAACCCGTAGGGTCTACACACTTAAGGTTCGATGACGCTAGGGTTATAAGGAAGGTTTGTATGTGATTACCGAATGTTGTTCGAAGTCCCGGATGAGATCCCGGACGTCACGAGGAGTTCCGGAATGGTCCGGAGGTAAAGATTTATATATGGGAAGTCACCATACGGTCACCGGAAATATTCGAGGGTATACCGGTATTGTACCGGGACCACCGGAGGGGTTCCGGGGGTCCACCGGGAGGGTCCACCTGCCCCGGAGGGCCTTATGGGCGGTAGGTGGAAGGCAACCAGATCTTAGTGGGCTAGGCGCCAACCCCCCCTAGGGCCCATGCGCCTAGGGTTTGGGGGAAACCCTAAAGGCCCCCCCCCTTGCTTGGGGGGCAAGCCACCTCCTCCTGGCTGCTGCCCCTCCCACCAGATGGGATCTGAGGGGGCCGGCCCCCCTCTCCCTTGCCCCTATATATAGTGGAGGGGTGGGAGGGCAGCCATACCTTTCCCAAGGCGCAGCCCCTCCCCTCCCCAACACCTCTCCTCCTCCGCGTGTGCTTGGCGAAGCCCTGCCGGAGAACTGTCACTCCACCACCACCACGCCGTCGTGCTTCTGTTGGAGCCTTCTTCCTCAACCTCTCCCTCCTCCTTGCTAGATCAAGGCATGGGAGACGTCACCGCTCCATACGTGTGTTGAACGCGGAGGTGCTGTCCATTCGGCGCTTGGATCATCGGTGATTTGGATCACGACGAGTACGACTCCATCAACCCCGTTCTCCTGAACGCTTCCGCTCGCGATCTACAAGGGTATGTAGATGCACTCCTCCCCTCTCGTTGCTAGTAAACTCCATAGATTGATCTTGGTGATGCGTAGAAAATTTTAATTTCTGCTACGATCCCCAACAATGCTCAGGGGCCCCCCTTTAACGCGCAAGCGGATTGCATGAGAAAAGGAAGGAGCTGGCGGGGCCGCCCGTAGTTAGGCTCCGGAGATTCCTGCGAGGGGAAAATAGCTCGTGATCACATTTGCTGTCCTGCCGTTGATCGTTCCACAAGGAGATGAAGGCACTGAGGGCCTGGTGAGGTGACGTGCACGGGGCATGCCGCGAGCCAGAGCTCGACCACATAGGTTTGTCAGCGTTGCAGGGACGGACCTGAGCACAAGCGCCATGCTAGCATGTATAGCCCCCATTGCGGGATGAGCAGGAGGCCGGTCAGCAACGCGGGTGGCCGCGAGGGGCAACAGGCAAGCATGTGATGATCATAAGGTAACTCATGCAAGGAGGCAAACTAGGTTAGATAAATGCAAGGACGAGACAGGCCGCAGGGACAGACCCATGCGGCCTGGGGATGATGCAGCCTGAGGGGCGCCCCCAGTAGAGTAAGCTAAAGATGTAAAAGGATACACGTCACATGGACAGGCCCGTGCAACTTGGGGATAATGCTGCCCGAGGGGCGCCCCCAACTGAACGAATCAGAAAGAGTCACCTTGTACTGTTGCTGGAGAGGTGTTGGAGTAGCTAAGGATGCGTGCTAGAGAAGTTGTTCCTCACGAGTTGCCTGGGTCCTTAGCCCCGGAAGGCTTTGGGGGCCTTGGCGGCTCATGAAGAATCGTCGCCATTTCTGCCAGGACTGCGTGATGCCTAGCCTCCTGAGCCGCCAAAACACTCCGCAAGTGGCGCTGGAAGGTGACACCCGCGTTCGACAAGCCGAAAGGCATGCAAACATAGCTGTGAGGTGGACCCTCGCACCGACCAGCGTGCGAAGGCCAGAAATGCTCCTGAGATGCCGCCTGTTGAGCCCTGGAATGTCAACGCAGACGCGCAGCTCATCGTCCGCGCCAGGACAAGGAGCTGCACTAGGTGGTGGGCTGCGGTCGCCGCGCATGATTCTCGCCTCTTGAATCTCCTCGATCACCTTGCTGATGAACTCCTGAGCACCAGGCACTCCACACCTTGTGCCCTCTTGAGGGAAGCGTGTGGTGAAGCATGCCTCCACGTGGTGCCCGAGCGCCTCCCTCGTGATGTTGGCTAGGTCTGAGGCCCTCCAGAAGAGAGCCCTCGAGCCCAGCCTGAGGAGGGCGCCGGGCGCGCCTTCCTATGCGAGGGAGGGAGGCGCCCCATCTGCGGGCGCTGGTCCTAAGGTGGTGCCGCTGGAGATGCCGCTCTCCTGAGGCCCTTGGTGGAGCAGCTGCTTTTTCTCCTTGGGGACGGCCTCAGGAGGGTAGGCGGCGCCTTTGTTATCTGGGTCTTCGGCCGCTTCAGCCTGGTAAGCGCGCTCGAGGGAGCACACCGCGTCCCTTTCCTCGCAGGCGACGGTGATGACGCTGCGGCTCTAGCATCTTGAGGACGTTGTAGCCGTGATGGGTCACTGCCATAAACTTGGCCAGGGCCAGATACCCAAGGATAGCATTGTACGGCAGGCGGATGTGGGCGACATCGAAGTCGATGAGCTCGGTGCGGTAGTTGTCTCGTTTGCCATAGGTGACAGGGAGGCGGACCTGCCCTATCGGGGTGGTGGAGCTGTCGGTCACTCCTGAGAAGGGCTTGGTAGGCGGCAGCTGACCATATGGCACCTGGAGGCAGTTGAACGTCTCGACGAACAAGAAATTGAGCCATGCGCCGCCATTGATGAGGGTCTTGGTGACTTGGACATTGCTGATGATGGGTGAGCAGAGCATCAGGAGGGCGCCGGCGGTTGCTGCACACTTGAGCTGGTCAGAGGAGCTGAAGGTGATGGTGCACTTGGACCACCTGAGCGGGCGCGTGGCCTCGAGCCTGGGGAGGGCCGCGTTCACCTCACGAGCAAACTGCTTGAAGATACACTAAGAGGCTGGGGCCTGAGTGCCACCCAAGATGCAAGCAATGGCGCGAGGCTCCTGGAAGCCCCCAGCCCCCTCGTCGTGATGATGGTCGTCGTTCCTCCTCGGTGGCGGCAGCAGCGGAGGGATGCCAGCGTTGCCCTGAGGGCAGTTCTCACGAGGCTGGTCTCTCCAGGAACCCTTGCGAGGCTGGTCCTGCCAGTGGTCCTCATGAGGCCGGTCGCGCCACTCCTGGCGGGGCTGCGGACGTCCCAGCATCCTCCACTTCGGCCTCCCCCACGGCCATAGCACCTGTCATTGCGCTCGGGGCATCGACCGAAGCGCCCATCGTAGATGGCCCTGAGCTCCTGGCAGTCGTTGGTGTTATGGATATGCATGTTATGGAAGGCGCAGAACGGGCGGTTGGCCTTGGATGACTCAGGGTGGTCGTAGTCGTGCTTCATCTCTGGTTCCGCCGTGAGCACGCAGCCCCTTGCGCTTTACGTCCTTGGTCTTGGCCTTTTTGTCTTCTGGGTCGGCAGCTGGGAGCTCGAGGAGGGAGAGGCGTCCCTCCTCAGCTCTTGCGCACTTGGTCGCCATATTGAACATCTCCAGAGCTGTGCATAGGTCCTCGTGTATGGCGAGCTCCTCCTTCATCTTGACATCACGGACGCCATCGGAGAATGCTGAGATGATGGCCTCGTCCATCACCTTGGGAATCTTGAGGCGAACACTATTGCAATGCTGGATGTACTTCTGCAGGGTCTCCCTTGGCTGCTGCTTTATGCGCCGCAGGTCACCCAGCGGCAGGCGGGCGGTCGCGAGTGCCTTGGAACTTGGCAACGAAGCGCTCGCACATCTCGCGCAGGAGGAGATCGATCCCGCAGGCAGGTTCAGGAGCCACGAGAGCGCGCCGTGTTTGAGTGCCATGGGAAACCAGTTCGCCAGGACCTTCTCATCGCCATTGGCCGCCTCGATGCTCAGCTCGTAGAGCTACAGGAACTCAGCAGGGTCGGGGGTGCCATCGTAGCATGGAGGCATGTCGGGCTTGAACTTGCCAGGCCATACGACACTGCGTAGGTCGGGGATGAAGGCGCGGCAGCCCGCCGTGGTCACTGGAGCCTGCTACCTCTTGAGCACTGCGTTGGTTTTCCCTTGGACAGGAAAGGGTGATGCAGCAAAGTAGCATAAGTATTTCCCTCAGTTTTTGAGAACCAAGGTATCAATCCAGTAGGAGGCTACGCGCGAGTCCCTCGCACCTACACAAAACAAATAAATCCTCGCAACCAATGCGATAAGGGGTTGTCAATCCCTACACGACAACTTACGAGAGTGAGATCTGATAGATATGATAGGATAATATTTTTGGTATTTTATGATAAAGATGCAAAGTAAAATAAAAGCAAAGGAAATAACTAAGTGTTGGAAGATCAATATGATGAAGATAGACCCGGGGGCCATAGGTTTCACTAGTGGCTTCTCTCGAGAGCATAAGTATTCTACGGTGGGTGAACAAATTACTGTTGAGCAATTGACAGAATTGAGCATAGTTATGAGAATATCTAGGTATGATCATGTATATAGGCATCACATCCGAGACAAGTAGACCGACTCCTGCCTGCATCTACTACTATTACTCCACTCATCGACCGCTATCCAGCATGCATCTAGAGTATTAAGTTCATAAAAACAGAGTAACGCCTTAAGCAAGATTACATGATGTAGAGGGATAAATTCATGCAATATGATAAAAACCCCATCTTGTTATCCTCGATGGCAACAATACAAAACGTGCCTTGCTACCCCTACTGTCACTGGGAAAGGACACCGCATGATTGAACCCAAAGCTAAGCACTTCTCCCATTGCAAGAAAGATCAATCTAGTAGGCCAAACCAAACTAATAATTCGAAGAGATTTGCAAAGATAACCAATCATACATAAAAGAATTCAGAGAAGATTCAAATATTGTTCATAGATAAACTTGATCATAAACCCATAATTCATCGGTCTCAACAAACACACCGCAGAAGAAGATTACATCGAATAGATCTCCACGACAGAGGGGGAAAACATTGTATTGAGATCCAAAAAGAGAGAAGAAGCCATCTAGCTAATAACTATGGACCCGAAGGTCTAAGGTAAACTACTTACACTTCATCGGAGGGGCTATGGTGATGATGTAGAAGCCCTCCGTGATCGATGCCCCCTCCGGCGGAGCTCCGGAACAGGCCCCAAGATGGGATCTCGTGGGTACAGAAGGTTGCGGCAGTGGAAGTAGGTTTTTGGCTCCGTATCTGATCGTTTGGGGGTACGTAGGTATATATAGGAGGAAGGAGTACGTCGGTGGAGCAACAGGGGGCCCACGAGGGTGGAGGGCGCACCCTGGGGGGGTAGGCGCGCCCCCTACCTCGTGGCCTCCTCCTTTATTTCTTGACGTAGGATCCAAGTCTCCTGGATCTTTTTCATTCTGAAAATCACGTTCCCGAAGGTTTCATTCCGTTTGGACTCCGTTTGATATTCCTTTTCTGCGAAACTCTGAAATAGGCAAAAAAACAGCAATTCTGGGCTGGGCCTCCGGTTAATAGGTTAGTCCCAAAAATAATATAAAAGTGAATAATAAATCCCAATAATGTCCAAAACAGTAGATAATATAGCATGGAGCAATCAAAAATTATAGATACGTTGGAGACATATCAAGCATCCCCTAGCTTAATTCCTGCTCGTCCTCGAGTAGGTAAATGATAAAGACAGAATTTTTGATGCGGAGTGCTACTTGGCATAATTTAAATGTAATTCTTGTTAATTGTGGTATGAATATTCAGATCCGAAAGATTCAAGACAAAAGTTCATATTGACATAAAAATAATAATACTTCAAGCATACTAACTTAGCAATTATGTCTTCTCAAAATAACATGGCCAAAGAAAGTTATCCCTACAAAATGCTCTATCTTCACCACACAAAGTATTTAAATCATGCACAACCCCGATGACAAGCCAAGCAATCGTTTCATACTTTTGACGTTCTCAAACTTTTTCAATCTTCACGCAATACATGAGCGTGAGCCATGGGCATAGCACTATATGTGGAATAGAATGGTGGTTGTGGAGAAGACAAAAAGGGAAAGATAGTCTCACATCAACTAGGAGTATCAACGGGCTATGGAGATGCCCATCAATAGATATCAATGTGAGTGAGTAGGGATTGCCATGCAACGGATGCACTAGAGCTATAAGTATATGAAAGCTCAACAAAAGAAACTAAGTGGGTGTGCATCCAACTCGCTTGCTCACGAAGACCTAGGGCATTTTGAGGAAGCCCATCATTGGAATATACAAGCCAAGTTCTATAATGAAAAATTCCCACTAGTATATGAACGTGACAAAATGAGAGACTCTCTATCATGAAGATCATGGTGCTACTTTGAAGCACAAGTGTGGTAAAAGGATAGTAACATTGTCCCTTCTCTCTTTTTCTCTCATTTTTTTATTTTTATTTTTAATTTGGGCCTTTTTCCTTTTTTTATGGCCCCTTTTTTTATTTTTCGTCCGGAGTCTCATCCCGACTTGTGGGGGAATCATAGTCTCCATCATCCTTTTCCTCACTTGGGACAATGCTCTAAAAATGAAGATCATCACACTTTTATTTTCTTACAACTCAACAATTACAACTCGATACTTAGAACAAAATATGACTCTATATGAATGCCTCCGGCGGTGTACCGGGATATGCAATGAATCAAGAGTGACATGTATGAAAGAATTATGAACGGTGGCTTTGCCACAAATACGATGTCAACTACATGATCATGAAAAGCAATATGACAATGATGGAGCGTGTCATAATAAACGGAACGGTGGAAAGTTGCATGGCAATATATCTCGGAATGGCTATGGAAATGCCATGATAGGTAGGTATGGTGGCTGTTTTGAGGAAGGTTTATGGTGGGTGTATGATACCGGCGAAAAGTGTGCGGTATTAGAGAGGCTAGCAATGGTGGGAGGAAGAAGAGTGCGTATAATCCATGGACTCAACATTAGTCATAAAGAACTCATATACTTATTGCAAAAATCTACAAGTTATCAAAGCAAAGTATTACGCGCATGCTCCTAGGGGGATAGATTGGTAGGAAAAGACCATCGCTCGTCCCCGACCGCCACTCATAAGGAAGACAATCAATAAATAAATTATGCTCCGACTTCATCACATAACGGTTCACCATATGTGCATGCTACGGGAATCACAAACTCTAACACAAGTATCTCTCAAATTCACAACTACTCAACTAGCATGACTCTAATATTACCATCTTTATATCTCAAAACAATTATCAAGCATCAAACTTTTCTTAGTATTCAACACACTCATAGGAAAGTTTTTACTAATCTTGAATAGCAAGCATATTAGGATTATTTAAACAAATTACCATGCTATTTAATACTCTCAAAATAATCTAAGTGAAGCATGATAGATCAGTAGTTTCTATAAAACAAATCCACCACCATGCTCTAAAAGATATAAGTGAAGCACTAGAGCAAAACTATATAACTCAAAAGATATAAGCGAAGCACATAGAGTATTCTAACAAATTCCAAATCATGTATGGCTCTCTCAAAAGGTGTGTACAGCAAGGATGATTGTGGTAAACTAAAAAGCAAAGACTCAAATCATACAAGACGCTCCAAGCAAAACACATATCATGTGGTGAATAAAAATATAGCTCCAAGTAAAGTTACCGATGGAAGTAGACGAAAGAGGGGATGCCTTCCGGGGCATCTCCAAGCTTTGGCTTTATGGGATCCTTATATTATCTTGGGGTTCCATGGGCATTCCCAAGCTTAGGCTCTTGCCACTCCTTGTTCCATAATCCATCTAATCTTTCACCCAAAACTTGAAAACTTCACAACACAAAACTCAACAGAAAATCTCGTGAGCTCTGTTAGCGAAAGAAAACAAAAACCACTTCAAGTTACTGTAATGAACTCATTATTTATTTATATTGGTGTTAAACCTACTGTATTCCAACTTCTCTATGGTTTATAAACTATTTTACTAGCCATAGATTCATCAAAATAAGCAAACAACACACGAAAAACAGAATCTGTCAAAAACAGAATAGTCTGTAGTAATCTGTAACTAACGCAAACTTCTGGAACTCCAAAAAATCAGACAAAATAGGACGACCTAGACAATTTGTTTATTGAACAGCAGTAATTGGAATCAATATTTTATCACGTTCTGGTGATTTTTAACAATTATTTTCGTGAACAGAAAGTTTCTGGAAATTACAGCAAGATCAAATAACTATCATCCAAGAAGATCCTATAGGTTTAACTTGGTACGAACACTAATTAAAACATAAAAACACATCTAATGAGAGGATAGAACAAATATTTATTCCTAAACAGAAGCAAAAAAACTAAAAATAAAATTGGGTTGCCTCCCAACAAGCGCTATCGTTTAACGCCCCTAGCTAGGCATAAAAGTAAGGATAGATCTAGGTAGTGCCATAGTAATAGGATAGATCGGTGAAACTCATCTCATACTCTCTATGTTCGGCAGCAAGTTTTCTTTGAGGCAAGCAAAAGTAATCAAAAGGGCTAAATTTAATGGGACAAAAGTCCCCAAGATCAGTTTTAGGAGGTATAGGTTCCTCCTTCAGCCCTTCGTATTGCACAACCAATTCATCATTATAAGCATTCTTTTGACAGAACTTTGTGAGCCTGTACTTAAGAGAATATCCTAGCTCATTATTTCGAATAGCCAGATCATCATTAAGTCATAAACTCTCTCAACTAGAACATTGGTAGGGACCTTTTTTCTAAGGTTTTCATTGAAAGCAACATAGTCTAGAGATTGAAAACGCATTATTTCTTCTTGATCAAAGATGATAGCTTCTATGGGAGGATGGCCAGCGTCCACCCTATAATGCACAAAGATTTCTTTGGCCTCTTTTATTATAAATCTGAACTCATTAGCCAAAAAGATAGTAGCGACACGCTTAACAGAAGAGTGCTCTATAATAGAAAATTCTAGGAAAATCCTTTGTATGCAAGGGTGCATGTGCATAAATTGCCTTTCAAGTTCAACTATAAGCATGGCAATAGCGTCCGCAAGACTACTAGTTCTATGAAGAATAGAACCGCCCATAGAAGGCAAAGCACCGACACAAGTAAAGAAATCTTGAATAACCCCTTTTCCAATAATATTACCACTACCAATTCAAAAAAAATTGTATGCAAGGTAGGGGGTTCTTCAGCAGGAGCATCAGAATTTTCCATGATATTATTATTGTCCATATCGGCAAAAATTTCCCCAATTTCAGACATAACGATAGAAAGAGCAAGGGGCAAAAAGAAGGCGAACGGAAAAGAGGGGGCGAATAAAACGGCAAGGGTGAAGTGGGGGAGAGGAAAACGAGAGGCAAATGGCAAATAATGTAATGCGGAAGATAAGGGATTGTGATGGGTACTTGCTATGTTGACTTTTGCGTAGACCTCCCCAGCAACGGCGCCAGAAATCCTTCTTGCTACCTCTTGAGCACTGCGTTGGTTTTCCCTCGAAGAGGAAAGGGTGATGCAGCAAAGTAGCATAAGTATTTCCCTCAGTTTTTGAGAACCAAGGTATCAATCCAGTAGGAGGCTACGCGCGAGTCCCTTGCACCTACACAAAAAAATCCTCGCAACCAACGCGATAAGGGGTTGTCAATCCCTACACGGCCACTTACGAGAGTGAGATCTGATAGATATGATAGGATAATATTTTTGGTATTTTTGTGATAAAGATGCAAAGTAAAATAAAAGCAAAGTAAAAAGCAAAGGAAATAACTAAGTGTTGGAAGATTAATATGATGAAGATAGACCCGGGGGCCATAGGTTTCACTAGTGGCTTCTCTCAAGAGCATAAGTATTCTACGGTGGGTGAACAAATTACTGTTGAGCAATTGACAGAATTGAGCATAGTAATGAGAATATCTAGGTATGATCATGTATATAGGCATCACGTCTGAGACAAGTAGACCGACTCCTGCCTGCATCTACTACTATTACTCCACTCATCAACCACTATCCAGCATGCATCTAGAGTATTAAGTTCATAAAAACAGAGTAACGCCTTCAGCAAGATGACATGATGTAGAGGGATAAATTCATGCAATATTATAAAAACCCCATCTTGTTATCCTCGATGGGGACAATACAATACGTGCCTTGCTGCCCCTACTGTCACTGGGAAAGGACACCGCAAGATTGAACCCAAAGCTAAGCACTTCTCCCATTGCAAGAAAGATCAATCTAGTAGGCCAAACAAAACTGATAATTCGAAGAGACTTGCAAAGATAACCAATCATACATAAAAGAATTCAGAGAAGATTCAAATAAATTTCATAGATAAACTTGATCATAAACCCACAATTCATCGGTCTCAACAAACACACCGCAAAAGAGGATTACATCGAATAGATCTCCACGACAGAGGGGGAGAACATTGTATTGAGATCCAAAAAGAGAGAAGAAGCCATCTAGCTAATAACTATGGACCCAAAGGTCTGAGGTAAACTACTCACACTTCATCGGAGGGGCTATGGTGATGATGTAGAAGCCCTCCGTGATTGATGCCCCCTCCGGCGGAGCTCCGGAACAGGCCCCAAGATGGGATCTCATGGGTACAGAAGGTTGTGGCGGTGGAATTAGGTTTTTGGCTCCGTATCTGATCGTTTGGGGGTACGTAGGTATATATAGGAGGAAGGAGTACGTCGGTGGAGCAACAGGGGGCCCACGAGGGTGGAGGGCGCGCCCTGGGGGGGTAGGCGCGCCCACCTACCTCGTGGCCTCCTCCTTTATTTTTGACGTAGTGTCCAAGTCTCCTGGATGTTGTTCGTTCTGAAAATCACGTTCCCGAAGGTTTCATTCCGTTTGGACTCCGTTTGATATTCCTTTTCTGCGAAACTCTGAAATAGGCAAAAAAGAGCAATTCTGGGCTGGGCCTCCAGTTTATAGGTTAGTCCCAAAAATAATATAAAAGTGAATAATAAAGCCCAATAATGTCCAAAACAGTAGATAATATAGCATGGAGCAATCAAAAATTATAGATACGTTGGAGACGTATCAGAGCCCATCGTGGAGGTGGAGCCTGGTCTTGGTACCCACGCGCCGCCACTGCAGGCGGCGGGTGATCCTCAGGTGGCAGTGCGGGGAGTGCGGGAGCATCTTCTTGCGGCCGCAGGATTTCCCGGCAGCTTCTTTCTTCATGTGCGGGCGCCCTGCACGGTGGGTCGCGCCGTGGGGCCGCGCTTCTTGGTGTAAGGGCGGTGCCTTGATGTGGAGGTGGTGGAGGCACTCCATGGGCTACGTCGCCCACAGCAGGAGGTGGACAAGGCAGCGAGAGAGACGGTGCGGGAGAGCCCCCAGCAGCGTTGATGAGCTCGGCGATGCGGTCCAGCTAGTCTTCGTAGAGGTCGTCGACCGGGCGGTAATGCAGGAGCTCGCGCGCCATGAGCAGCGCGGCCTGCGCGTCCGTGGGTGCGTGGGATGACGAGCCGGTCGGAGTCAGCGACGGGGTGGCGGTACGTCCGTCCTGCCGCACAGAAGGGTGCAACGATGAAGCTTGCTGCTCGTTTCCCGCCGGGCCGGTGGCGGCGTTGGCAGCGGGTGATGGAGAAGGACGGGGAGGTCCGCTGACGGGCGCCGTCTAGGCGACGCGAGCAGCAAGGGCGTCCCGACGCTCAGCACGGGCTCGGCGAGCGTTAGCCATGGATGCGGTGGAGCAGTAGTGCGTCGATCGACGGAAGAAAGGCTTCAGCACACCCCTACCTGGCACGCCAAATGTCGGATTACGGATTCCGACAAACCCTTCTGAGGTTCGAACTCTGGGGTGCACACAAAGAACACTCTCTTCCTAGCTCGCTCGCTAAACGATCTCGCGGCCTAGCTCGATGAACCCGAAGAACAAGGGACACAAGGGTTTATACTGGTTCGGGCTACCTTGCGGTGTAATACCCTACTCCTGTGTGGTGGTGGATTGCCTCGAGGGGCTGGGGATGAACTAGTATAGTGGATGAACAGCCTCAGGAGGTGAGGTGTTCTTGGCTCAATTAGTTGGTGAACTCATCTCGGTGGAATCCCCTCTCTATGGTGGTGGCTCATCCTATTTATAGAAGCCCTGGTCCTCTTCCCAAATGTTAGGCGGGAAGGGATCCCACAACAGCCAAGTTTGAAGGGGGACAACTAGTACAAGCCATCCTGACAAAAGGTGGTCTTCGCCTGTCAAAGGCTCTGGTGGTGACGCTGCTGTGGGCTCCGCGATCACCTCCGTCCTGCCGTCCCGCTGGTCTTGGTCTTGTTGCACCGATATGGATACCTTTGCCTGACACCTCGGGGCTTCTCTCCTGCGCTTGCCTCTTTAGCACCAACGAGGAAAATGGTACACTGTGCCCACTGGCGCCTGCCTGGTGTTGGTCGTCTTGGCTCACGTCACATGAACCTCGCGAGGGGCCCCTTGCACGGAGATCTCCGCTCCTTGGGAGCCAACCTAGTGAAGCTACCGCTGAGGAGGTCTTGGTGTCATCCGCCTCGCGAGGCTTGGCTCCTCGTGAGGGTCTTGAGTCGTCGCTGCTGAAGATGGGCTGTACCAGGCGGTAGGTGGAGCCACGCACGAGCCCGTAGGCAGGCAAGTCTGGGCACCCCCGATCCCAGAACGCCGACAAATTCATTCCCATTCCTTAAATGAGACCTAAACATGCACCCAATGACACATGTACGATTTCCCACCCATTTTTCTTCACTAGAGCATGTGCTTGTAGTTCAAAATTGAATTATGGACTACATTAAATGCCTAGAAAACTTAATTAATATATACAATGGCCAAACGAACAATGAACAGTTTCAAATTTCAGCACAACACTCTTTATTCTATTTTGCCTGTAGAAAACAAAGTTCAACGCGAGAAGAGGCAGCGATTATCATTTCTCCCACAAGAGGGGCAAATTTCCCTACCAGAGCCACGAGGGTTGCGAGAAGCTTCGATTTGTAAGAGGCTTGTAATATAGCTTGGCCCAAATTGGACAATTATTTTACCATGACATATGTGTGCCATGTAGTGACACCATGCCAAGTTTCATGATTTCCTGGTGAGTTTTAGATTTACAAAGATTTAAAAACCGAGATTCGCAATGTTTGTGGCCAAGCCAGGACGCCGAGACGGTTGAATACATTCCCATTCATTCCATGGGACGTAAACATGCACCCCAAGGACACATGTACGTTTTTTCTAGCCATTTTGGTGTACTGAAGCATGTATTTGTAGTTCGAATTTGAATTATGGACATTAAATGCCTATAAAACTCAATTAATGAATAAAAAAGGTCAAAGGAACCCTGAATAGTTTCAAAGTTCAGCGCGAATCTCCCGGTGTTCCGTGTTGCATGTAGAAGAAAATACAAGGCTAGAAGAGGGAGCGATAATCGTTTCGCCCACAAGGGGACACATTTCCCTATCGAAACCATGAGGGTTCTTGCGACATGCTCCGGTTTGTAAGAGGTTTGTAATAAAGCTTGGCCCAAATTGGACAATGTTTTTACCATGACATATATGTGCCATGACGTGACACCATGCCACCTTTGATGACTTTATGGTGAGTTTTGGATTTATGGGGTTTTAAAAACCACGATTCCAAATGTTTGAGGATGAGTCAGGATGCCGGTACGGTTGTAATTCATTCCCGTTCCTAGCATGGGACCTAAACATGCACCCATGGGCACATATATAATTTTTCTAGCCATTTTGGTGAACTGGAGCATGTATTTGTAGTTCAGATTTAAATTATGGACATTAAATGCCTAGGAAACTCAATTAGTGTATAAGAAGGCCAAATGAACCCTGAATAAGTTTAAATTTCAGCATGGATATCATGTCATTCCATGTTGGCCGTAGAAGAAAATACAAGGAGAAAAGAGGCAGTGATTATCGTTTCGCCCAGAAAGGGGACACGTTTCCCTATCGGAACCACGAGGCTCCTTTGAGAGAAGCTCCAGTTTGTAAGAGGCTTGTAATGAAACTTGCACCAAAATGGACAAAAACAATTCCTCGACATATGTGTGCCATGTCGTGACACCATGCCAACTTTCATGACTTTCCGGTGAGTTTTGGATTTACGGAGATTTAAAAACCGAGATTCCAAATGTTTGAGGACGAGCCAGGACGCCGGTACGGTTGTAATTCATTCCCATTCCTCGCATGGGACCTAAACATGCACCCCAAGGACACATGTATAATTTTTCTAGCCATTTTGGTGAACTGGAGCATGTATTTGTAGTTCAGATTTGAATTATGGACATTAAATGCTAGGAAACTCAATTAGTGTATAAAAAGGCCAAACGAACCCTGAATAAGTTTAAATTTCAGCACGGATATCCCGTCGTTCCATGTTGCCCGTAGAAGAAAATACAAGGCGAAAAGAGGCAGTGATTATCGTTTCGCCCAGAAAGGGGACATGTTTCCCTATCGGAACCACAAGGCTTCTTTGAGAGAAGCTCTAGTTTGTAAGAGGCTTGTAATAAAACTTGCGCCAAAATGGACAAAAAAATTCCTCGACATATATGTGCCATGTCGTGACACCATGCCAAGTTTCAAGATTTTCGGGTGACTTTCGGATTTACGGGGATTTAAAAACCGAGATTCTTCTCACGAAATGTTTTCAAATAGCACACGGTTCACTCACAAAAGCCATGTGCCTACCAAACCATAGCCGATGCCCCCTCCCCCCTACTTCGAGCGCGATCTTTGTCGTGCATTCTGATTGGCCAGAACCCAAACCCCACGGATCATACGTCTGCACCATTGGATGCTCCCAGATAGAACGGCAATCCTCAGCCCTTGCGACAACACATGCAATATATGGTAAGCACTATGCGCATGCGTCGTGCTAGCTCACGCTTCCTTCTCTACTAAGTTTTGTATATTAATGTTGTTATATATCCAAGTAGGCTACCATTTCCCGCCACTCCTCTCATCGGTTTCCCGCCTCTTCTCCCATCATTTTCCCGCTACCAGTGTCAGTGCTCATTGAAGGCTAAGCGGCGACACACCGGCCATGTAAATATCGCACACAGTTTCTAAAAGCACAAATGTGTGTGATAGGAGGGAGTAGGTCCCATAGGGTGACCAGCGTGAAACGCCTTAAAGGCAAGGAGGCAATTCCTATCAGAAAGGTGCCACTTCCCATCCGCTAGCCTAGGCGAATAGGACGCAGAAGTTAAGCGTGCTTGGGCTGGAGTAGTCCAAGGATGGGTGACCCGGTGGGAAGTTGCATATCTCAAGCTTCATTTTAAATGCCATGACACGGTCATTATAGAGATAAATATCTCTATAGTGTCCTGTCATGGCTATTATATAAACCTTGGGATCCTTGTTTTGCTAATTTGTAGACTATATTTTTATTGATTATTTTTTGCTCTAGAAAATTAAAGAATGATTGACTCTATAGTGACCTCTCATGGCCATTATATAAATCTTTTTTAGGTCGCATGCAGGGTATATGGGGTAGGGTGTTCTGATCGAGCATGTCTCCCTTGTGCGGTTTATAGACGCTGCACATATCTGTGGGCTCCCCGAGGTATATATATATATTATCCTTTACCCACAATGAGGGGGGCCCACACAATCTATCCCTTTGACCCAACAACGAGAAGGGTTTGACCATGATGGTTTCCTATTTCTATGTGTGTCATGTTAGACCAAATAAAGTTTGAGTGCAGGCGTTGGACGCCCCCTCCCCCCCCCCCCCCACCGCCTCAAAGTTGGGAAACCGACATCGTACGTATTGAACCAGGCTTGGGGTCGGGTACGGTGTTCGGTTTGTAATGTAGTTGGTGGCCCATCGAAGTTGTGCATTCGGGATTTAAACACATCACACACCACCATACCCATACATATTTTTGGGCCGCATGCAGTGTATATGGGGTCTTCTGATCGACCACATCTCCCTTGTGCGGTTTTTTGCGAAGACACGCATATCTGTGGGCTCCTCGAGTGTATATATATCATCCCTTTGACCGATAACAAGGGGTATGTGTTGGCCATGAATGGATTCCTTCTAGTTCGTGTTAGGGCCGATCACCGTCACATGTCGTTCAACCAAAGCTCGAGCTCATGCGTTGTCAGGATTCCCCCCCACATGCTCGGATTGCTAGGTTCGACCTACACCGTACCCTGTGTATCTCGTCCTTAACTACCTGGCCTTCATGGTTGTTGTGTGTATCAAGAGGTAGGAACCACATCTAAATTGTACATTATTCTATATTGAAAACACACATCACACCATCCAACATACATCATTTTGGGACGCATGCAAGAGGTGCTGGTTTTGTGGTCCCTCTTGTGCGATTTTTATGATGGTTCAATCTATTGTCCCAAGCAGTTTATCAACAAAAACAGTTGTCATTTGACCAAATGATAGATTCACTGGTCCGTCTTATGGTAGGTCATGGCGACATGCATGTATGACCAAAGTATTATTATGTGCATCCGCCCCGCTGACACGAAGTGGGAGGTGGTGGGTCAAGCAACCTAGCTAGCTACGGCATTATGTCATTATAGATATATCCAAGGGTGCTTTCGGGTTTGCGAGGCAGATGCCACCAAAGTTTTGCATTGTGTATTTAAAGTTTTAAACATCAAACCCAATATTCCTACATATATTTGGCCACTTCCAGGTGGTTCCTGACTTCTGGCCCCTCTCATCGATCTTCGACGACGCGCCCAACCGTGGGCCTGCACGGTCAAAGTTGTGCATTGGGATTTTGAACATCACAGACCACCCTTTTCACTCATATATATTTGGGCCACATGCTGGTGTGGCTGTCTTCTGACCCTTTCTAACGTTTTTTTCCTGCAAAGACTCTGATGACGCTCAACGGACACGGGTATAATGTCTTAACCGCGTGTGATGCAAGTGTGCTGTGAATCACCACGACTGCTGATACGTCTCCAACGTATATATAATTTTTGATTGTTCCATGTTGTTTTATTATCAATCTTGGATGTTTTATAATCATTTTATATCATTTTTTGGTACTAACCTATTGACATAGTGCCAAGTGCCAGTTGCTGTTTTTTCGATGTTTTTTTACATCGCAGAAATCAATACCAGGCGGAGTCCAAATGCAACGAAACTTCACGATGATTTTTTTATGGACCAAAGGGAAGAAGTTGGGACCTGGTTGCACCTGGAGGGAGTCCCGAGGAGGGGAAACCCACCAAGGCGCACCAGGAGGCCCAGGCGCGCTCTGGTGGGTTGTGCCCACCTCGGGTGCCTCCTGGACCTCCTCTTTGCTCTATAAATACCCCAAAAATACAACAACCCTAGAAGCATCGACGAAATATTCATCCAGCCACAGCAGAGTCCAGAACCACCGGATCCAATCTAGACACCATCTCGGATGGGGTTCACCACCTCCATTGGTGCCTCTCCGATATTGCGTGAGTAGTTCTTTGTAGACCCTCGGGTCCGTAGTTAGTAGCTAGATGGATTTCTCTCTCTCGCTGAATTCACAATACAATGGTCTCTTGGAGATCCATATGATGTAACTCTTTTGTGGTGCGTTTGTTGGGATCTGATGAACTTTGAGTTTTTGATCAGTCATATCTTTTTATATCCATGAAAGTTATTTGAGTTTATTTGATCTCTTATATGCATGATCTCTTATAGCCTCGTATTTCTTCTCTGATACTTGGGTTTTGTTTGGCCAACTTGATCTATTTATCTTGCAATGGGAAGAGGTGCCCGGTAGTCGGTTCGATCATAAGGTGCTTGATCCCAGTGACAGAAAGGGAACCGACACGTATGTATCGTTGCTACTAAGGATAAAAAGACGATATCTTTATCTAACGCCATAGATAAATGGATCTTGTCTACATCATGTCATCGTTCTTATTGCATTACTCCGTTTTTCCATGAACTTAATACACTAGATGCATGCTGGATACCGGTCGATGTGTGGAGTAATAGTAGTAGATGCAGGCAGGAGTCGGTCTACTAATCTTGGACGTGATGCCTATGTAATGATCATTGCCTGGATATCTTCATAATTACTTGAGGTTCTATCAATTGCCCAATAGTAATTCGTTTACCCACCGTTTGCTATCTTTCTCGAGAGAAGCCACTAGTGAAACCTACGGCTCCCTGGTCTTCTTTCTCATATATTTTCTTGCGATCTACTTTTCCTTTGCATTTTTATTCAGATCTATTAAACCAAAAATACAAAAATACTTTGCACTTTATTTATTTGCGATCTATTATTTCAATCTACTACAATTTTCTGGCATCGTTACCCGAAAGGGATTGACAACCCCTTTAACACGCCGGGTTGCGAGGTGTTGTTATTTGTGTGCAGCTGTTGTTTACGTTGTGTTGCTTGGTTCTCCTACTGGTTCGATAACCTTGGTTTCTTCACTGAGGGAAATACCTACCGTGCTGTGCTACATCATCACTTCCTCTTTGGGGAAATACCGACGTAGCTCAGAGAGCAGTCAACTGCGCAAGCGCGAGCAAAGGTGGAGGTACTGGCTAAACCGTGTGCGATGCAAGTGCGCTGTAAAATCACCACGACTGCGCAAGCGCGAGCAAAGGGTGGAGGTTCTGGCTTAACCGTGTGCGATGCAAGTGTCGTGTAAAATCACCACCTGCGCAAGCTAAAGGCGGGTAGTTTATTTAGAAATTAGGACAAACCATGTGCGATAGACTAGCTAGCTAGAAATCTAAAAACAAACTACCCGCCTTGAGCGTTGCACAAATCAGCGGTTCCGCCACTTTTCCTTATTATCATACACGCATATTCTTATTCGACCGTGCGCGATCTTGGGTACTCCCGCCCCACATCAATTCCTTTACCCAAATTTTAGTAGCCGCCGTTGCCCACACTCCTCAAGCACTGACCTTATAGTAAAATTGCAGTAGCCGAGGCATTTGAACTGTCGCCCTCTGTCGGTGTACAAAAGTAGGGGCCTTTCTATACCCCTTTACCTGTGCACGGGCAGTCGTAGCCACACATGCGGCCATGCTTGGCGGGGTAGAGAAAGCAAAGGTACAAGACTGCCAAGGCAGTGCTCAAGCTAGAAGCATGAGGAGCGAAGGGACAAGATGGATTTCCCCCGGCAACACCCTTGCCGGGGCGGCCTACATAGCCCCGGCAAGAGCCTTGCCGGGGTGACCTGCCCAACACCAGCAAGGCCACCACCCTTGAGCCTGAGAGCTCTAACGCCATTAACAACGTCAAGACCAAGACTCAAGGGCACCTGTGTGGTGGCATGCAGATCTTTGTAAAGACCAAAGGCCTACGAGTCTAGATTAGGACCAGAAGATGAAGACCCCCAGCGAGATCCTTGCCGGGGACAGACGAAGGCCCCAGGCAAGATCCTTGCCGGGGACAGACGAAGACCCCCGGCAAGACCCTTGCCGGGGACGCCCGCGAGACCCCGACAAGACCCTTGCCGGGGGTGTCTCTGGGGCCAAGGCCAGGCCAGCACCTGCCAACGTTTCGCTGCACCACAGCCGTTCCGACGTGGCAACCAGCGCACCAACTTGGCAAGCACCTGCTTGGCAGCATGCAACTTCTAGGCCAACTAGTCAAGCACCTGCGTGGTGGCATGCAGATCTTCGTGAAGACCCTGTCACCATACCAGCTCAGCAACCAGCCAGCCAGCATGGCGCTGCATGCCTTGTCAGCTTGGACGCGCGTCGAAGCAAGGCAAGGCGGCGACGGACGGGATGAGCTTCGTTGTTGTCCCCGATAAAGCAAGAGGGCACGTAGGCGGCGCATTAAATGTGTTTGTCCTACGGTGTCAGGTGATAAACTTGTAACACTATAGATACTTTCCACCTCCTGTGTGCCACTGTGGCAACCCCTTTGACATATAAAAGGAGGCCCGAGGCGTACTATGGAAGGATTTGGACTTTTTGGACTGGGCATGCACCGCAACTAGTTCAAGAGCTCAAGAACACCAAATATACACGGACAAGTAGGACTAGGGTTTTATGCATCGTTTGTGGCCCGAACCTGGGTAAAAATCCCCTCGCGCTGATCTTTTAGACCTACTCTTTGCGCAGCTCCACGCCCCGCCAGCCATAGAAGGGATTCCCCAGGATCCCATAGGTGTCGTTTCCCCTGACATCTTTGGCGCACCAGGTAGGGGGTGCTGAGGCTGTGAAAATCTGGTCTAGAAGTTAGCGCATCGACTTCTTCATGGCCATGGCTCCCAAGAAGAAGGTGATCACAGCGATCGGTTCGTCTGGAGTCGAACCGCCCATACCAGCACGGGCGGGCGACGAGGTGGCTGAGGTGGTGGCGGAGGTGTGGCCCGTGAGCATCCATGACACTCTAGCAATCGGAGCCAGGCGAGCGGCGTCGTTCGTGCCCAAGACGACGAGCCGCACGCCGCTGGGTCCAGGGGCAGTGCCGTGCTGCCCACAGGCGGTGCGGCGACCTCTAGGACGCCCCAGCCGGTGCCCGCGCCTCGGTCTTACCAGGCCGCGCATGATGAGCAACGCCGCGATGTCGGTGCCCCCGAGCACCATCGCGGGAAAAGCCCTTTGCGCCACTCTCGAGATGCACCGGGCCAGCATGCGCGGCAAGACGCTGGCGGAAACGGCGCGCGACCGCAAGACCGTGATAGAGCTCCTTCTAACATGGTTAGGAGTTGGAGCGCGTCACGGTCCATGCAGCTTTCGCCGCCACCCACGCCAGCGGAAGCGTTGGCGCACGTGCAACTGCTCCTCGACTTTCCTCCTGCCGCGGAGAAGCTCTACGAGTGGAGAGCCACCATTCGGAGCCTCATCAGCTTCGCCAATAAAGATGAACCACGGCCAGCGGGACCCTTGTGTCGGCGCTCCGTCGAGCCGGTGCACGCCAGCGGTGGAAGGACCAGAGATGCTGCAACCACGATGCACTCTCCTCCCCCATGCCAGCAACAGCAGCCGCTAGCTCATCGGGCCGACGCCCGCAACAACGTTTCCACAGCATTGTCTGATCCGCGAGCCCGCTGCGACCAACGTCAAGTTCTTCGGGTACGAGCTCAGGAAGACGCTCGGACCACTATCGAGCGGCGACGGGAAGCGCGCTATCAGTTAGATAGGCGTGCAGGGCCCACTATGGACCGCCCAGCGCCGGGGGGTTCAGTTGACCTACCTTACGAGTGGGTTGTCCAGCCTTTACCCGTGAGCTGCGGCTGTTCCAGTGGCCCACCCACCGCACATTCAAGCCTGAGGTCGGAGAAAAGTACAACGACAAGACTCACCCGTCGGAGTTCCTCAGCATCTACACTATCGCGATGCAAGCTGCCGGGGCTCGCGACAACAAGGTGCCTGCCAACTACTTCCTGTTGGCACTTAAGCCCAACGTCATGTCATGGTTGATGCACCTGCCAGTGGATTCCATTTCTTCTTGGTCGGATCTGTGCCACGAGTTTGTTGGCGCCTTTGCCAGAGGCCACCAAGCTCCTGGCCAGGCAAGTGATTTGCATGTCATCCTCCAGAAGGACGGCGAAACCCTGCGCAAGTACATACAAAGGTTCAGCCGTGTGCAGTACAACATCATAGATGTTCATCCCGCCGTTGTCATCAGTGCATTCCATCAGAATGTGCGTAACCGCAAGATGCGTGAGGAGTTGGCGATGAACAAGGTTAAGGATGTAGCTGAGCTTTATGTTCTGGCCGATAGATGTGCTCGGGCTGAGGAAGGGAGGAAGTAACCCGACGCAGAAACCGACTCCACAGACGAAGACGCCATTGCCCCAGCAAAGAATGGCCGACGCTGCAATAGGAAGCGTAAGGGCAAGACCGTGCTTGCTGTCGAGGGGTCCGGCGGCCCCGGCGCTGCCAAGAAGGCCAAGGCTGACGACCCTGGCAAGGAAGGGTCCGGGTGCGCTGCCTGCCGGGCCTTGGCGGCTGCCGACAAGCCGGGAGGCTCCGACAAGCAATACTGCAAGATCCATCGCACCAAGGGCCATGACCTCCAGAATTGCCGGCAGGTTGAGCTGCTTGTAGAGAAGCAGAAAACTGAGTATGAGAGGCGCGATAAGGAGAAGGTCCAGGATGGTGCTGAGGCATCCGGCAAGAAGCGCGGCGGTCGAGGAGGTCGCCGCGACAAAGAAAATCAACAAGACATGCCCGCTCAGGGCCGCGACAAGAAGGAGGGAAACGATGATCATGATGAGGAAGACGAGTCCGGCGAGCACGAGTTTCAGAAAGCAAGGGAGGCCATGTGCATCGACGGTGGCGCCTCATTGCACACCTCTCACCGCCAACTAAAGCAGTGGGCGCGTGAAGTCACTGCGGCGGAGCCATCGTTCGATGCCCAGAGGCCACTGAAGTGGTCCAGCACGCCTATCAATTTTGACACCGAGGATCACCCTGATCACACGACTGCGGTCGGGTGTTTGCCGTTGTTGGTTTCACCAACAATACGCAACCTCAAGGTGACCAAAGTGCTAGTTGACGGTGGGGCCGGTCTGAACTTGATCTCGCCCGCCGTGATCGAGAGGCTGCAAATCCCCGATGGAGATCTCGAGGAGACGGGCACGTTTCAGGGGGTCAACCCAGGGAGGAGTCAGCCGAAGGGTAAGATCACGTTGCTCGTTACATTTGGGGGCAAGCTGAACTATAGGACGGAAAAGATTGTTTTTGATGTTGCCAAGATCCCCTTCCCTATAATGGGATCCTCGGCCGCCCACTGCTGGCCAAGTTTATGGCAGCATCACATTATGCCTACAACACGTTGAAGATGTCGGGCCGATGAGCATCATCACCGTCCCCTCCGACAAGAAAGACACGCTCATCTGCGCCGACCAACTCTACCAGGAGGCAGTTGCAGCAGCTGCCGCCAAGGCACTTGTTCCTGCCGCTGAGGCCCAGGAGGGAAGAAAACCGGCAAGGCCTCTGCCCCTGCCGGCAAGGCCCCTTCCGGCAAGACGTCTGACCCCAGCAAGGACTCCTGCACCTCCTCCGGCAAACACGCCTCTTCAGAGCGCCGCGTTCTCGTTGAGGACGTGCCAGAGAGCTCCGCCAGCGGGAGCAAGAGGTCCAAGGCGGCCCCACCAGAAACCAAGAAGGTGCCCGTCAGGGAGGATGGCACGGGTGGAGCTTTTACCATAAGCTCCACCCTTGACAGCAAATAGGAAAGCGTGCTCGTCGCCTTCCTGCGGGCGAATGTTGACGTGTTTGCATGGCAAGCATCCGATATCCCCTGCGTTCCCAGGGAGGTGATTGAGCACCACCTTATTGTCTGTCCCCATGCGCGGCCCGTCAAGCAGAAGATCGGAAAGCAAGCTTTAGAGCGACAAGAGTTCATCATCGAGGAGATCAGGAAGTTGGAGGCGGCAGGCTTGGTCAGAGGAGTGCTCCACCCCACGTGGTTGGCCAATCCAGTGGTAGTGCGTAAAGCAAATGGGAAATGGAGGCTGTGTATTGGCTACACAGATATCAATAAAGCCTGTCCAAAGGATCCTTTCCCTCTGCCACACATTGACCAGATAGTGGACTCCACTACCGAGTGTGACCTGTTGTTGTTCCTCGACGCCTACTCAGGATACCACCAGATCTTCATGATGAAGGAAGACGAAGAAAAGACTGCATTCATCACCCCATGTGGTACGTACTGTTTTGTACGGTCGCCTTCCAGGTTGAAAAGCGCCTGTTCGACATTTGCCCGAGCAGTCCAAATTGGTTTTGAGCCCCAGCTGCATAGAAATATGGAAGCTTATATGGATGATATAGTAGTCAAAACCAAGGACAAGGCCATGCTCGTGCAAGATCTGGAGGAAACATTTGCCAACCTGCGCAAGATCAACCTCAACCTCAACCCAGAGAAGTGCGTGTTTGGCGTCCCATCTGGCAAACATCTTGGGTTCTTTGTGTCTCAACGCGGAATCGAAGCAAATCCTGACAAGGTCAAAGTGATTGAGCGGATTGAGGTGCCAAGACGAGTCAAAGACGTCCGTAGGCTCGCCGGCTACGTTGCTACTCTAAGTAGGTTCATCTCCAAATCTGCTGAGCGCACCCTCCCCTTTTTCAAAGTTTTGAAAAAGGCGGGTCCAATGAAATGGACTCTAGAGGCAGAGGCAGCGCTGCAAGATTTGAAGAAGTACCAATCCTCCACGCCAATACTAGTCGCGCCTAAACTGCAAGAGCTGTTGCTGCTATATCTAGCGGTAATGAATCAAGTGGTCAGTGTTGCGGTAGTGGCACAGAGAGAATTTGAGGAAGAAGCAGCGGCAGCGGCGGAGCCGTCGGATGATAGGTCAGAGTTCTCCCCGGCAGGGCCTGATGCCGGCAAGGCGGAACCCCCGGCAAAGCCTGGTCCAGGCAAGACAGAGTCTACGCAAGCGGGCGAAGTCGAACAGAAGAAGAAGGTGATGCAGCACCCGGTCTATTTTGTCAGTTCCCTCTTGCAGGGGGCTAGATCAAGATATTCTGGTATACGGAAGCTACTTTTCAGCCTCCTCATGGCCTCGAGAAAGCTGCGTCACTATTTCCAAGCGCATGAGATCACCGTCATCACCCGCCTCCCTTTGCAACGAATCTTGCACAACCCGGATGCAACCGGGAGGATTGTGAAGTGGGCATTGGAACTATCAAGCTTTGGCCCCAGGTTTGAAAGTACTTCAACAATCAAGAGCCGAGCCTTGGCAGAGTTCATAGCAGAATGGACCTCAACGCCTGACGAAGAGATTCAAGAGACCACCCTTCCTGGCAAGGAGACGAGCCGTGATTGGATTATGTACTTTGATGGAGCTTTCTTGCTGCAAGGTGCTGGTGCTAGCATGCTACTCGTTGCACCCACCGGGGAGCGCCTCAAGTACGTAGTCCAGATGCACTTTCCCCTGGAAAAATCAACGAACAACACGGCGGAGTACGAGGGATTGGTTGCCGGTCTCAGGATCGCGGCAGACCTCGGAATCAGGAAGCTCATCATCAGAGGTGATTCGCAGCTCATCGCCAAGCAAGTTAACAAGGATTACCAGAGCTCGTTGATGGAGGCCTATGTGGATGAAGTGAGGAAGTTGGAGGAGCGTTTTGACGGTCTACAAGCAGAGCATGTTCCCCGAGGAGAGAATAGCATTGCCGACGACTTGTGGAAACACGCTGCCCTCAAGTTGCCTATGGAACCAGGTACCTTTGTGCTTCAATTGACCCAACCATCCGTTGAGCCATCCGCGGGATAGAACAAACGAAGGAAGACGGGCCCCGACAAGTACTTTCCCACTAAGCTCCTAGGAGCCGCCAGCAAGGACGTTGCCGGGTGCCCCAAGCTTGTTGGGGAGCAGCAACCTCCAGCGGGGCCCCAAGCCCTAACCATAGAGGCAGCTGCCCCTACGTCGAAGATGAGCCTTTAGTCCTTGCCGTCGAGCCCCAGGCTCCGGCATGGGCGCAGTGCATCGTCCGTTTCCTCCAAACAGGGGAACTCCCCGAGGAACAGGAAGATGCAGAGAAAGTAGCCCGTCGGTCCAGCATGTTGTTTGTGGATGATGCCCTACAAAGAAGGAGACCGAACAGTGTGAAATTAAAGTGCATTCCTCAGGAGGACGGACTAGAGCTGTTGGCAGAGATACATGGACGCATGTGTGGCTCCCACATAGGGTCAAGAGCCCTTGCCGGCAAAGAGTTCCGGCAAGGTTTCTTCTGACCCACCGCTCTCCAGGATGCAACTGCACTAGTAACCAAGTGTGAAGCTGCCAGTTCCATTCAAAGAAGCTTCATCAACCAGCTCAAGCTGTTCAGACAATCCCTCTTTCCTGGCCATTTTCGGTCTGGGGGCTCGACATATTGGGCCCCTTCCCCCATGCTGTCGGAGGCTTTGAGTACTTGTACGTCGCGATCGACAAGTTCACAAAGTGTCCGGAAGTGGAACCGGTCAGAAAGGTGACAGCACAATCAGCCGTCATGTTCTTCAAGGGACTAGTTTGTCGTTTTGGTGTGCCAAATAGGGTCATCACCGACAATGTCACGCAGTTCACGAGCCGCACCTTCATGCAATCCATCCAAGACCTCGGCAACAAGGTTTGTTTTGCTTCTGTTGCTCATCCGAGAAGAAACGGCCAGACTGAGAATGCAGAAGTGTTGCGAGGCCTCAAGACCAGAACTTTTAACAGGCTACACAAGTGCGGAAGGCGCTGGATTTATGAGTTGCCAACAGTTCTTTGGTCGGTCAGAACGACACCAAATCGAGCCACTGGCCAGACACCCTTTGCCCCTGTATACGGGGCAGAAGCAATTCTCCCCACGGAACTCATATACAGGTCACCTTGAGTGCTCGCTTATGATGAGCTTGAGCAAGAGCAGTTGCGCCAAGATGATGCGACGCTCCTTGAGGAAGATAGTCTTCAGGCTGCTGTGCGAGCCGCTCGCTACCAACAATCCTTGCGCCGCTACCATAGCCGCAAGGTTCACGCCCGAAGCCTTGAGGGAGGTGACCTTGTTCTTCGGCAAATCCAATCCACCAAGAGTTCAAACAAGTTGACGCCAAAGTGGGAAGGCCCTTATCGGGTAATACGAGTCACCAGGCCCAGCGCAGTCCGCCTGGAGACCGAAGATGGCATTCCGGTGAGCAAGTCCTGGAATATCGAACATCTTCACAAGTTTTACCCCTAAGGCGCGGTTGTCGGGAGCCTCGGTAACCCCCCTTTTTGTACTAGACTTGCCGGCAAGGCATGTAACCCTATGTACAAAGCCGGCGCAGACCCTGTGTGCAGTCAGGGAAAGAAAACCCTTAGTATGTACAGTTTCCCATTGATTTCCATGTTTATGTGTATACGTATATGCATGCTTGTCCGGGACATTGTACTACTTTTTGATTTCAACAAATATTAATGGACCACCAAGGTTCCATGCTCTTGCTCTCTCTTCTTTCCAGCCGCGGCAAGGACGCTCGATCCCGCCAAGGACCCGGCTCCGGCAAGAAGTTGAGAAGACCGCCCGGCACGGCGATCCCCGGCAAACCAAACAGATAAAGTTTACCTCTTTCCCATTCATGTTCGTAACCTGTGACTTGTGCATTATAAAACCTCGCCACTCTCTTTTAAAAACTCGGGTGCTCCCATCCCTAGCCCGAACGCTGCTTCAGTCGGAATGGTCATAGTAGCCCTTGCTAAAAGGAGATTGACGAGGGGCTGGACCCTTTGTCTGTAACCCGGCAGATGTGATTCTCCGGCAGGTGCAGAGGGCACTGTCAGGACAGCTTGCCGGGAGGACTCGTTTATTTCCATTAAGGAGGCACTTCGCCTCTGCACGAACGTATATGTGCACGGGTTCCTGGCAAGGCTGGTCTTTTTCATTGACATGCTGATACAAGTACGAATGTTACATGACACAAGCATGGGCTGGAGAGATTACATTACTTAGAAATTAAGATTTGGGAAGTGCCTACAAGTTAAAAGAAAGATAAGTGCCTCGTGATCTCCGTTCTTGCCCCTTTCCTCCCAGGTGCGGAAGGTGAAGGCAAACAAGGGGCAACGGGGAACGCGCCCATGGAGAGCATGTCGGGGATGACCCTCGGCAAGGCGCGTGGACGAGGGAGGAGGGCGATGCGGATGATGTTGTTGCCACCGACGGTCAGCCGAAGTCGTAATCGGCGTCCTCCCGCCCGCTACCCTCGTCGTCGATGTCGCTGTCCTCCTCGGGCGAGAAGTTTCGTTGTCGATGGAGCTCTCCGCGCAACACCCTAAGCGGGTTCCCAAGTGCCCGAAGACCTTGACGGAGAGCAGGTCGTGCCCCTTCGACAGGCTATGGGTGTGGGCAAAGGTCTTCCACCCACAGCGGTGATACATGACATGACGGGCAGGGAAGTCGACGTTGACCCGCATGCCGCCATTCCCGCGGCCCCTCATATGCAGCCTCAAGGCCTGCGGTGGGTCAAGCTCCATTACCCAAGCAAACGGGGTGGGTAGGCGGAGGTGATCGCACACTGGCTTGTACAGCCTGATGAAGTACTCGCGGGGCTGGTCTCCGACATGGCCCTCCATTGGGGGAAGAGCCGCTAGCGGAAGCGCGGTCGGTGCACAGCCCCGTCCTCCTCTCCCCCGAGCGCCACGGCGGCCTCAGCCTCGCCCCCTCCCTCTTGCTCTCACAGCGGGCTCCACTGCCATGAGCTCCGGAGGAGAAGGGACACGTTATCGAGCAGAAGCCCTCGTCGCCGCCATTGGAGCGCCGGCGCGCCCTCTCACCATGGCGAAGGGAAGAAAGGGATCAGGCTGGAAGGAGACGAATGCAGGAAGACACTGTCCCTCTTCCCTTTTTATAGAGGGGCGGGGCCGGGGCTCGGCCCCCCAACCTAAGGGCGGCCGCCCCACTTGACCAATCCGGCCGCCAGAGGCGCAGGGAATAAGGACCGACCCGCTGCTCCAATCAGCAACGCCCGGCTTCCCGCCTCGGCGTTAATGCCCGTGCTCTCCGTGTCCGCCACCTACCCTTCCTAAGGCATGGGAGACACGTGGTGGGCGGGCCAGATTTAAGAAGACAAGTGCGACCGTTTTCCACCCCGTGATCGTGGGGCACGGGCGCCATGAAGGCCACGACCCGAGTCCACTTTGTAAATGAGCCGCGCCACTGCGGCTTCGACACGGGCCGCCTCTTTACTATTCACCACGAGGTGACGCAAGCGTGCTACGACCGTTCCACGCACGGCCCCCACGTCACGCACTCAATGCGGGTCATGGAGAAGTGCAACTGGCGAAGAAGTTACCACAGTTAAAACACTACCACGCATGCCCGCGCACCGTTCTGGGCCTAGCCCAACAACACTTCGCGCTTATGTGTGACCCAGGAGCGGGGGCTCCTGTCGGTGTACAAAAGTAGGGGCCTTTCTGTACCCCTTTACCTGTGCACGGGCAGTCATAGCCACACCTACAGCCATGCTTGGTGGGGCAGATGAAGCAAAGGTACAAGACTACCAAGGCAGTGCTCAAGCCATAAGCATGAGGAGCGAAGTGAGAAGATGGATTTCCCTCGGCAACACCCTTGCCGAGGCGGCCTACATAGCCCCGGCAAGAGCCTTGCCAGGGCAACTTGCCCAACACCAGCAAGGCCACCACCCTTGAGCCTGAGAGCTCTGACGCCATTGACAATGTCGAGACCAAGAATCAGGGGCACCTGTGTGGTGGCATGCAGATCTTTGTAAAGACCAAAGGCGTGCGAGTCTAGATAAGGACCAGAAGACGAAGACCCCCGGCGAGATCCTTGCCGGGGACAGACGAAGGCCCCCGGAAAGATCCTTGCTGGGGAAAGACGAAGACCCCCGGCAAGACCCTTGCCGGGGACGCCCGCGAGACCCCGACAAGATCCTTGCCGGGGGTGTCTGCGGGGCCAAGGCTTGGCCCGTACCTGCCAGCGTTTCGCTGCCCCACAGCCGTTCTGACGCGGGAACCAGCCCGCAACTAGGCAAGCGCCTGCGTGGCAGCATGCAGCTTCTAGGCCAACTATTCAAGCACCTGCATGGTGGCATGCAGATCTTCGTGAAGACCCTGTCACCGCACCAGCTCAGCAACCAGCCAGCATGGCGCTGCATGCCTCGTCAGCTTGGACACCCATCGAAGCAAGGCGAGGCGGCGACGGACGGGACGAGCTTCGTTGCCGTCCCCGATAAAGCAAGAGGGCACGTAGGCGGCGCATTAAATGCATTTGTCTTACGGTGCCAGGTGATAAACTTGTAACACTATAGATACTTCCCACCTCATGTGTGCCACTGTGGTGACCCCTTTGACATATAAAAGGAGGCACGAGGCGTACTGTGTAAGGATTTGGACTTTTTGGACTAGGCATGCACCGCAGCTAGTTCAAGAGCTCAAGAACACCAAATATACACAGGCAAGCAGGACTAGGGTTTTACGCATCGTTTGCGGCCCGAACCTGGGTAAAAATCCCCTCGTGCTGATCCTTTAGACTTACTCTTTGCGCAGCTCCACGCCCCGCCAACCGTAGAAGGGATTCCCCAGGATCCCATAGGTGTCGTTTCCCCTGACACCCTCCCTCGCCCACCACCATCTCCACCCACCATTACTAAAATTTTCAGTACCCGTGGGCGTATCCTCAAACACCACCCCCCTCCACAATCCCCCACCCGGCCCTCTCCCCCCTCAAACCCTAGCTCGCCGCGCCAACCCCTGCCGATTTGCCCGTTCCTCCTAGCTTAGATATTAAGTTCAGGTTACCCATTGATTCCCATACCATCGACCCACTCCCTTGAGTTTTTAGATGAGGCATGCGTTGTCCCTCCCCGCCAGATCCACATCCCCTGCTACAGAATGTCGCAGCCTAAGCTCAACCACGTATACCCGAGAGCCCGATGAACGTTTGGCCAAGAAGAGGTTTATCATGGCCTCTCCGGCGTACATTGGCGAGGTGGCCGCCGTTCACCCCAACCTGTCGATCCTGGAGCAACACGTCGCCGCGGAAGCTGGCGAAGACGTTAACTATGTTGCCATGATGAAGGCTTCATGTCAGCGGGCTAGCGTATTACTGTATCTCGGGAATGCTGGATATGACATCAAGCTCATCGACAGCGACGACTTCACGCGGGCCATGTCACAGGTTAAGTGGTCCATCCCAACCCCTCTGGTTCAACTGCCGTCGATCTCTTCGATGGCCCTGCCGCTGATCTCCTCTGCCAAGCGGTCAAGGATTTGCGGTCCTTGTACGCCATCGAGCCCATTTTGTCATTTCTGAAGGACACGTTCTACGGCGGTGGCTTGGGATCCTCAATTGCTAAGTTAGATCTCATCGACCATGACCAGGACCACGAGGAGGGCACCCACAAAGGTTCTTCCAACGTGAAACAACCCATCTGTGACATCAGAGAGCGCACCATGGGTCTATGCTCTTCCAACTGGAAGGATCCCGTCCATGACATTTGAGGCAACATCCTATCAGCAAATCTTACCTTTTCTAGGTTGCCAACCCGTACCCTTTGTTGTAGTAGCATTTGTCGTGCGGTGCTTTAACTGTGCCGTGTTTAATTATTCCAGTTATGCAAAAATGTATTGTTCAATAGGGCTATGTGATGTTTAAGTATGAATTGTCCACTTCAGTTTCACGAATGGCTATATTTGGTTGTTTATAGTGAGTAGATGCCTTGTTTATCTGTATTTGGTTGTTAGGTTGGTTACAGTGAGCATTTTTTCAGTTATCGAGCAGATGCCTTGTTTATATGTATTTGGTTCTTAGGTTGGTTGCAGTGAGCATTTGTCCAATTATCAAGCAGATGCCTTGTTTATCTGTATTTGGTTGTTAGGTTGGTTGCAGTGAGCATTTGTCCAGTTTTCAAGCAGATGCCTTGTTTATCTGTATTTGCTTGTTAGGTTGGTTGCAGTGAGCATTTGTCCAGTTTTCAAGCATATGCCTTGTTTATCTGTATTTGCTTGTTAGGTCAGTTACAGTGAGACTCTGTCCAGTTTTCAATGGCTATATTTGGTTGTTATACTGATCATTTATGCCTAGTTTATTTTAGTCATTCACAATGTGATGTTCATTATGTGCAAGTCGGAATTGTGCCGCTCGACTGCATCAATACCAGTTTGAATGGCTATATTTGGTTCCAGTTATGCCTGGTGTAGTTTGCCCTTTGTTTCAGTTTTACACATTTATCCAATGTGATGTTTAAGTATTACCTACGTTCTATGCATTTCAACAATACCAGTTTGAATTGCAATATTTGATGGCTGTGAAACCTGTTGTCGGTAACATTGCCTTCCATTTTATATCTGCTTTAACATCATGTTGAAACCAACACATTCAAGCTATCAATTGGAGATGATGTTGTTTACCTTTGCTATATTTGTTTGATGTTAAGGTTATTGTACTTATCATGCCTTTCCACTACTTACGCCGGACAACAACGGGAGTGGCCACCATTTTCCGCCGAGGTTAGTTTCATCCCTCGGCTTGTACTCCCCCCGTCGTTCCATAATGTAGTGCATATAGATCCAGGCTTGGACACTTGTTAGCTTCTAATGTTGACTTGTTGCTTGTAGGTACATATGCCCTTGGCAAGGATTCACGCATCGACCCTTTTTGTGTATGGGGCAATGAGATATTCATGAACAAGTATCAAGTGAGGAAACTGCTAGGATTATTAGCAAAAAGATACGAATGGTGGCAAGCAAATTATTTGTTTATGCTCTATCCAACAAAACAGTGAGCTGTAGGATGGTAACTACAAACTCTGCACCCTTCTCTTTTTACTGCCCATAATGAGTTGTTAGACAACAATGTCTGAATCTTTTTGTTCGCAGTGGTTCCCGAAGCAGTTCACTCAAGATTACCTCTTAAAGCACATGACTGGTGGACACGCAATTAAGGTTAAAGTATTTCATCCAGACTACAATGAGCATCGAGAATCCCTAATGAAGATAGTGAAGGATGGACGGGCAGCCATCACAAGGGGTTGGCCTAGAGTCGTGCGCGCATTACGCATGCAGGAGGGCACAATATGGGCATTCCGCTTCACCTTATCCAGCAACCAGAATGTCTTTCGCCTCTCTCTTTACAGTCTTTAGTACAACTGTGGTTCATCATTCTTTACTTGGTGCTTCTGTAGTTCTTGAGTATATGTACCTGTGCATCGAATTATGCATTCGTGGTTGAACCTATATTTGTAATAAACATGGTTGGATATGAAATACGTTATTGCCTACTTTAAAATTCAAAACATGTGATTTTTAAATTAGGGATTACACTACATGCTGTTTGCTAAAGCGAAACGTCTGCAATAGATGTGGAGATCAGACACATTTCTAGGATCCACTACGTGTGCGATCAATCTCTACTACACAAACGATCAGCCAAGAAAAATGTGTGCAATTAACAATAGCATCGCACACAGTTCTTTCTTATTAAATGTTTGCGATAGTCACCTTATCACACACGCTTCGCAATTATTGACAGTTTATGATGTTGTGCGCGTCTCAAACGTTTGGTCATAGAAGAACGTGTGCGATAGGTCGATCATCCGACGCGGGTACGACGGATGAATCGTGTCGAATGTATTCAAGCTTCGCATATAGTTTTATAGCGATAACTGTGTGGGCTCTTACATCAAATCGCACACAGTCGAGGAAACATATGTGTGTGATTGTCTACTTCTATAATCATGTACTGTATATGCATCGAGGCTCCCTATCCCCGACGGTTTCTGGGTCGTGTGGGAAGGACCCCCCTATCATAGTCACTCACTTGGCGACGGTTCAGAACGCCGTCGCGGAAAGTGGTTAAAATCGTTTGTATAGCACCTCGCTGTACCAGTGAATTAAGATAAATCTAACCATAGCATGAAACATATGGATCCAAATCAGCCCCTTACGAAGCAACGCATAAACTAGGGTTTACCCTTCTGTCACTCTAGCAACCCATCATCTACTTATTACTTCCCAGTGCCTTCCCCTAGGCCCAAATCATGGTGAAGTGTCATGTAGGTGACGTTCACATAACACCACTAGAGGAGAGACAACATACATCTCATCAAAATATCGAACGAATACCAAATTCACATGATTACTTATAATAAGACTTCTCCTATGTCCTCAGGAACAAACGTAACTACTCACAAAGCATATTCATGTTCATTATCAGAGGAGTTATAATTATCATTCAGGATCTGAACATATGATCTTCCACCGAATAAACCAACTAGCATCAACTACAAGGAGTAATCAACACTACTAGCAACCCACAGGTACCAATCTGAGGTTTTGAGACAAAGATCGGATACAAGAGATGAACTAGGGTTTGAGAGGAGATGGTGTTGGTGAAGATGTTGATGGAGATTCACCCCCTCTCGATGAGAGGATCGTTGGTGATGACGATGGCTTCGATTTCCCCCTCCCAGAGGGAAGTTTCCCCGGTAGAACAGCTCCGCCGGAGCCCTAGATTGGTTCTACCCAAGTTCCGCCTCGAGACGGCGGCGCTTCATCCCGAAACCTTCCTCTTGATTTTTTCAAGGTCAAAACACATCATATAGCAGAACATGGGCACTGGAGGCCTGCAAGGGGGGCACAAGGCAGGGGGCGCGCTCCCCACCCTTGTGGCTTCTTGGTGGGGCCCCTCTGGTACTTTCTTCGCCCAATATTTTTTATATATTCCAAAATAATTCTCCGTAAATTTTCAGGACTTTTGGAGTTGTGCAGAATAGGTCTCTCAGATTTGCTCCTTTTCCAGTCCAGAATTCCAGGTGCCGACATTCTCCCTCTTCATGTAAACCTTGTGAAATAAGAGAGAAAAGGCATAAGTATTGTACCATAATGTGTAATAACTGCCCATAATGCAATAAATATCAATATAAAAGCATGATGAAAAATGGATGTATCAACTCCCCCAAGCTTACACCTCGCTTGTCCTCAAGCGAAAGCCGAAATCAAAAAATATGTCCACATGTTTAGAGATAAAGGTGTCGATAAAATAAAATACGGACATGAGGGCATCATGATCATCTTTAGAATAGCAACATATATTGTTATAAAATTTATTATGCTAAAGTAACAATTCATTCACAAGGTAAAGTATGAGTCAAAAACTTAATTGAAAACTAACAAACTATGATCTCAGTCCTTGAAGCAATTGCAATTTATCATAACATCGGAAAGAGTCAATTTAAGAGCTTTTGTAAAGCAAGTACACATACTCAACCATCTTTTAGTCTTTCATAGTTGCTAACACTCACGCGATACTTCTGGGTTCAAAGCCTCAGTCGGACACAGAGAAAGATAGGGGCTTACAGTTTCGCCTCCCAACCTCTTACCTCAAGGGTAATGTCAACAATAATGCTTTATGATAACCTACATCCGAGTGGATATATATCTGGATCTTTCTCCAACACATAGTGCTTGCCAAAAAAGAAAGAAGTGTAAAAAGGAAAGGTGAAGATCACCATGACTCTTGTATAAGGGTAGAAGATAAAAGTAAAAGATAGGCCCTTCGCAGAGGGAAGCAGAGGTTGTCATGCGCTTTTATAGTTGGATGCACAAAATCTTAATGCAAAAGAACGTCACTTTATATTGCCGCTTGTGATAAAGAACTTTATTATGCAATCTGTCGCTTTTATTTCTTCCATATCACTAGTTCGTATAAAGCTTATTTTCTCCACACTAAAATATCATACATATTTAGAGAGCAATTTTTATTGCTTGCACCGATGACAACTTAGTTGAAGGATCTTACTCAATCCATAGGTAGGTATGGTGGACTCTCATGGCAAAACTGGTTTAAGGGATATTTGGATGCACAAGTAGTATCTCTACATGGTGCAAAGTATTTGGCTAGCATCAGAGGAAAAAGCAAGCTTAACATGTTGGAGGATCCATGACAATATAACTTCTATTCAGACATAAGAAAGCATAACTCATTATGTTGTCTTCCTTGTCCAACATCAACTTTTCAGCATGTCATATTTTAATGAGTGCTCACAATTACAAAAGATGTCCAAGATAGTATATTTATATGTGAAACCTCTCTTTATTTATTACTTCCTATTAATTGAAACAATGACCAAAACTATGTTTGTCAACTCTCAACAAGTTTTATTCATCATACTCTTTATATGTGAAGTCATCACTCTCCATAAGATCATTATATGATCTTCTTTATTTATTTTTATTCTTTCTCTTGTTTTATTCCCTCAAGATCATAGCTAGAAAGCAAAGCCCTCAACTCAAAACTTCTCTTTATTATATATAACTCACGGACTCGATTACAGAGGTAGATCTCAAAACAAAACTCAAAGCTAGATCATACTAAAAACTTCATTCTACTAGATCAAGATATAGCCAAAAGGATCAAACTAAGAAAAGGCGATAAAAGTGAAGGTGTGATAGTGATACGATACCGGGACACCTCCCCAAGCTTGGGGGTTGCCAAGGGGAGTGCCCATACCCATGCATTTATGTCTCTTCCTTCGGAGGTGGCGATGATGGAGTTGTTGATGATGAAAGAATCTTACCTCCATCTTCCAAGGCATAGGGTTGACCATCGTAAAAAGATGAACGAGTCTCCGGGATCCTCAAATCTATAGCCAAACTCATCCTCTTAAATCTGTATTCATACTCACAGTTTTGGTTTTGCAGGTCATAGATCTGGGCTTGGAGATGCTCGATTTTCTCATGAAACTTGAAGATGGCCTCCCCAATGTTCTTGGCATCCAGCTTGTGACCATTGGTAAATTCAGCGATCATCATGTGATTGGCGTCGAGTCCACGTTCCACCATCCCTTGGCACTTGAAGACTTGCTGCTCCATTGCTTCGAGCCTTGTCTCCACGCTTTTGGTCCTATTTGGCCCTTCAACATCGTGGATGTGCACCAACCCCTCATGCATCTCAATGGTTTGAGGGTGTCGTAGCACCTCAGTGAGATAAGGGTTGATGACCTTCTCGAAAAATTTGTCCTTGGGGGTGCTTGGAGACGTCATGGTGAACTGGATCTGTCAGAAAAAACAGCTCGAAACAAGAACAGGAGGTATGCCATGGTACGGTGGTCAAAACCTTCGGGAGATTATATAATGAATTTTTACCGACCAAAAGAAGTATTGTGCAAGAAAACAGAGTCCAGAGGGCACACGAGGTGGCGGCAAGGTACAGGGGCGCACCCAGGGGGTAGGGCGCGCCCCCCTGCCATGCCGCTTCCTGATGCACTTTCCTGACTACTTTAAATTTTCCTAATTTTTGAAATATTCCAAGATGGAGAAAAATTTCCATTAGAACAGTTTCGAAGTCAGTTTACTTACTATACCACATACCTATTCCTTTTCGGAGTCTGAAACGTTCTGGAAAGTATCCCTTATGTACTCCTCCGGTGTTATGGTATTAATAATATTTGTCTCAACATTTATGGGAGTACCTCAAATATAATGTTTGATTCTTTGACCGTTTACCACCTTCGGGTTAGTGCCTTCGGCGTTGTTGATCTTGATGGCACCGGAATGGTAAACCTCCTCGATAATGTAAGGACCTTCCCATTTAGAGAGAAGCTTCCTTGCAAAAAATCTTAAACGAGAGTTGTATAGCAAGACATGATCACCTACATTAAACTCACACTTTTGTATCCTTTTGTGATGCCATATTTTAACTTTTTCCTCAAACAACTTGGCATTCTCATAGGCTTGGGTTCTCGATTCATCAAGTGAGCTAATATCAAATAACCTCTTCTCACCGGCAAGTTTGAAATCATAGTTGAGCTCTTTGATTGCCCAATAAGCTTTATGTTCTAGTTCAAGAGGTAAGCGACATGCTTTTCCATAAACCATTTTATACGGAGACATACCCATAGGGTTTTTATAAGTTCTATAAGCCCATAATGCATCATCAAGTTTCTTAGGACAATTCTTTCTAGATCTATTAACATTCTTTTGTAAAATCAACTTAATTTCTCTATTGCTCAATTCTACATGACCACTAGACTGAGGGTGATATGGATATGCAGTTCTATGGTTGACATCATATTTAGCAAGCATTTTACGGAAAGCACCATGAATAAAATGTGAACCAACATCAGTCATCAAATATCTCGGGACTCCAAACGTTGGAAAAATAACCTCTTTAAGCATCTTAATAGAAGTGTTATGATCAACACTACTAGTTGGAATAGCGTCTACTCACTTAGTAACGTAATCAACAACTAAAATATGTGTATACCCATTAGAGCAAGGAAACGGTCCCATATAATCAAAGCCCGAAACATCAAATGGTTCTATAACAAGTGAATAATTCATAGGCATTTCATGGCGTCTACTAATATTGCCAATTTTCGGGCATTCATCACAAGACATGACAAACTTATGAGCATCCTTGAAGAGAGTAGGCCAATAAAAACCAGATTGCAATAACTTGTGTGCGGTTCTATCTCCAGCATGGTGTCCTCCGTAAGCCTCAGAGTGGCACTTGCATAGGATCTATTCCTGTTCATGCTCAGGTACGCAACGTCTAATAACACCATCTACTCCTTCTTTATAAAGGTGTGTGTCATCCCAAAAGTAATGTCTTAAATCATAGAAAAAGTTCTTATTTTGCTGGTATGTGAAACTAGGTGGTATACATTTAGCAACAATGTAATTAGCATAACCAGCATACCATGGAGTATTACGAGAAGCATTCATGAGAGCTAATTGCTGATCAGGAAAGCTATCACTAATAGGCAGTGGGTCATCAAGAACATTTTCTAACCTAGACAGGTTGTCTGCAGGTTGCCACGTACCTGACAAGATCCACCTAGCCATTTGAGAGCTAGACACCACATTGATTAATCGCTTACATGCGATGAGGTGGACCGGTGGCGTTTTGGCGGGGGTCTGCCACTACGAAGCCTGTCGGGATCGATCTTGAAGGCCCCAGGAGCCTTGCTGATGCGATATGGACTTGGCCCTTAGATGTAGTCTCGCCCCGGCCGGGCTCTCCTGCCTGTTGAGCTGATCTTCTTAATGCTCTCCTTGATCTCATGAAGAGCGATTCTCTGGCTTGTCGGTGCTTATGCTTGTTTTCAAATCTTCTTTACTTCTTCATTAACCTGGGCTGGGTTTTGCTTCTAAGTCTCCCATGGCATATTCAACATCCAAACGGTGTGCTCCGTTCGTGTTGGAAACCAGGGGCGCCCACGTCCACGGGAGTCCATTAAGATGTCTGCGCGTGAACCGGGGGTAATTGTCATTTATCTTTACCTCGCCCACTACGCCTGCCATTTTTGCCATGTGCGCCGCATGCATTGCGCGAGGTTGGTGGTGGACGCGCAGGGCACGGGAACGTGTGCCGTTGGAAGAATGCACAACAGCCCTGATTGGTGTAGTGGGGCGGCAGATAGATTAGGACGCCATTAGGGGCGTAGAGGGTTGGATTGGAGGAGTGGGGCGGTTGACCCCGAGTGGTGGAGAGCCAGCCCCCTCCGCTTCACTATAAAAGGGAGATGTGAGGGGCCGGCAATGCTCATCCATCACCTCTTTCTTCCTTTCTTCTTGCTTCGGCTTCCACCATGGCGAGGGGAAGGGGCTGAGCCCGTGCTCCGGCGGTAGCGATGAGGGCTTCTTCTCGGCATCTTGCTGCTGCCTCCATTGTAGTGGCAGGGGCAGAATCTAGTGCGCAAGGTGAAGCCGCGCGGCATGGTCGTGGTCGACGCAGCGCCCGTTGCTGGGGCGGACGAGGCGGTGCACCCGCGGCTCCTCCGCCAACGGCACCAACACCAACGAAAGGCCATACGGGGGACACCGCACTGGAGTTCATCGTCAAGATGCGCGATCCTCCCCGCAGTCACCTGTGGCTCCCTCGCCCCTTTGCCAGGGTGATGGAGGCCGACTAGCCACTTAGGCTTGATTAGCGCATGAGCGGCTGTTGCAATCGCGCAGTGTGGGCCGACGTCGAGTTCCCCACACCGCACGTCATGCTCCTTAGGCGTGATTGGAAAAACTTCGCCCGTGCCCATTATTTGGCGAAAGGGCACGTCCTTCGCTTCAAGCTGGTGGAGGCTGATCTACTCCTCATCAAGGTCTTCGGGTGTTCAAGTGCTCGCTTAGGCTGATGCACAGAAAGCTCGAGCGATGACAGCTCCTCCTCAAGCGAGAGCGATGAAGAGGACTCTGAAGACGTGTCCCCAGTCGTCAAGCATGAAGATGACAACTTGAACTCCGGCTGAGCGTAGGACGCACCGACACCATCAGCTAGGTGTCGGCAGCACCATCATCTGCAGCTGGGCCCCGATAGAGTGATTTGCCGGGGGTGCTTGGCCTGGTCATCACCGCTTCCTCCAGCTGGACCCCGACAGGCTTCCTCGTGGACTCTGGCTTTGTCTTCCCTGCCAGTGTTCCTTCTGTTGCGTTCCTCTGGTCCTGGCGGGGGTGATCAGGGCATTGCCTAGCCGCTCTCCCCATCCCCGGCATCTTCTTCCTTGCTGGGGAGGCACCCTCCTGATCTTGTCAGGCAGCGTCCCGCTGGTCCTGACGGGGTTAGGCTGGGCTTCTACCTAGGCCCTCCTTTTGCCCTCTTTCCTTCTCAATGTAACTCCTAGGAGGAGAGGGACAAGAAAGGCATTACAGGGCACTTATCTTTTTTCATATCAAAAGATGTAGGCACTTACCAAACTTTAATCTAAATTATGTAATCGTTCGACCATGCTAGTACTTGTATGATTTGTACTTGTTTGTTCACGTAAATATGGAAAAAGAGCTTGCTGGATATTTGTGCATGTATTTAAATATACTGATGAGCGAACCTTCAATACTCCTTAGTAAACAAAATTTTCCAGCAAGACATCTTGCCGGCCTTCGGTGCAACTGCAACTCAAACCACGTTTAACGTGCTCGAAAATAGGTTAGTGAGCGTGATCAAAGGCCAACCCCCCGCCAACCCCTCCATATGTAGCTACAACTAAACTTATCGAGTGGACTCGAGTCAAGGAGAGGAGTGCGAATGGCAGAAGTAGCAAGGGCTTCTCTATGTGCAAGCTCTTCATACTTAGGTGTAGCATGGAATGAAGGGATACCCTGAAATGTACTTATGTCTCTTATCATTTAAGATATGGACATGTTGTCAGGGATCAGTGTCTGGGCTTGTATTCATCCTTCTTCCCGGGAAATTATCCATAATAAAATCCTTCTGCTGTCAACAGAGGAAATGGAGAAAGGAGAATAGCATATTGCCCTTTACTGCATGTTAGTCACCTTATTTAAGAACTACTGTAATCACAATAGGATCATACTTAAACAAGCAGGAAATCATGCATGCGGGTTTTTACGAAAGCGCTTCGTTTTATTCAACTACACACAGGGTCCGCGCCTCGCTTTGTACAAAGGGTTACAAGTCCTAGGGACTATGCTTGTACAAAACAGGTTGCTGGGGTAGGGCCCGGCAACCGCGCCTTACGGGTAGAACTTACGAATATACTCAATATTCCATGACTTTTGCATCGGGATGCCATCTTCGGTCTGCAGACAGACTGCGCCAGGTCTGGTGACACGTACTACCCAGTAAGGGCCTTCCCAATTTGGTGTCAACTTGTTTGCACCCTTGGTGGACTGAACACGCCTAAGGACAAGGTCACCTTCCTCAAGGCTTCGGGCGTGAACCCTATGGCTGTGATAGTGGCGCAGGGCCTGCTGGTATTGTGCAGCATGTACAGCTGCTCGGAGACGATCTTCCTCAAGGAGCGTGGCATAGTCATATCGTAGCTGCTCTTGCACTACTTTACTGTAGGCAAGTACTCGAGGTAACCCGTGGGGAGCACTGCTTCTGCACCATATACTAGGGAGAAGGGTGTCTGGCCAGTAGATTGATTTGGTGTCATCCTGGTTGACCAAAGAACCACCAGCAACTCATCAACCCGGCGTTTGCCGCATTTTCACAATTTATCGAAAGTTCTTGTCTTGAGCCCTCACAGCACTTCAGTTTTCATCCATTTAGCTTGCCCGTTGCTCCTGGGATGGGCAAGAAAAGCAAAAGAAACCTTGCTCCCAAGGCTCTGGATGTACTACATGAAGGCGCGGCTTGTGAATTGGGTGCCATTGTCGGTGATCACCCTGTTGGGCAATCCAAACGACACACCAATCCTTTGAAGAATTTGATAGCTGATTGCGCAGTCACCTTCCTCACTGGCTCTACCTCAGGCCACTTTGTAAACATGTCGATCGCTACATATAAGAAATCACTGCCCCCGGTGGCACGGGGAAAGGTGCCCAAGATGTCGAGCCCCCAGACCGCGAAAGGCCAGGATAAAGGGATTGTTCGAAGGGCTTGATCAGGTTGATGAATATTCTTGGAATGAAACTGGCATGCTTCACATTTAGTGACGAGCTCAGTTGCATCCCGGAGGGCAGTGGGCCAATAGAACCCTTGCCGAAAAGCTTTCCCGACAAGCACTCTTGTTCCCAAATGCGAGCCACACACACCTCCATGTATCTCTGCCAGCAACATTAGTCCATCTTCTTGATTGATACACTTCAACTTCACACCATTTGGCCTCTTTCTGTACAGAGTGTTGTCCACAAACTGATACATACTAGATTGGCGAGCCACTTTTCCAGATTCCTCCGGATCATCGGGAAGTTCTTTAGTTTGCAAGAATTGGACTATATGTTGTGCCCATGCCAGAGCCTGATGCTCGACGAAGAGGACTAAAGGCGTCTCCTCTACCGTGAGATCACTAGCCTCAACAGCGAGAACTCGAGGCTCTACTGGAGAATGCAGTTCGCCAACTAGCATAGGGTCTCCCCCCGCAACCTTCCCACCAGTGGCTCCAGGGAGCTCTGCCGAGAAATGTTTGCCGGTATTGAGCTTCCCTCTTTTTCTGGCCAACGCTGATGGGGAAACCGATGGTTGAGTTAGATGGAGTACAAAGGTTCCTGGTTCCATTGGAAGCTTCTGAGCAGTGTACTTTGGCAAGTAGTCAGCGATGCTATTTTCTGCACGAGGTACGTGCTCCGCTTGTAACCCATCAAAGTGCCCCTCCAACCTCCTCACTTCTTCCACATATGCTTCCATCAGTGGGCTCTGGTAATCTTTATTTACTTGCTTCACAACGAGCCGAGAATCGCCATGGATGATTAGCTTCTTTATCCCTAGTTATATCGCAATTGTGAGGCTGGCAAGTAGCCCTTCATACTCTATTTGTGTTGTTGGTAGCATCTTCCCTGGGAAAGTGCATCTGCATAACGTACTTGAGGTGCTCTCCGGTGGGTGCAATAAGCAGCACTCCAGCTCCAGCGCCTTGCAGCGAGAAGGCTCCATCAAAATAGATTACCCACTCTTTAAGGGTCTCTTTGCCGGGGAGAGTTGTTTCATGCACTTCTTCATCAGGTGTTGGCGTCCATTTAGCAATAAATTCTGCCAGTGCCCTGCTCTGGATAGTTTCCGTGCTCTCAAACTTTAAAGCAGAACTTGATAACTCCAGTGCCCACTCTACTATCCTGTCGGTAGCCTCGAGATTTCTCAGAATGCGCTGCAATGGAAGGCGAGTCACAACCGTGACCTCGTGAGCTTGGAAGTAATGGCGCAGCTTCCTCGAGGCCATAGGAAGGCCAAAGATCAACTTTTGCACCCCCAGAGTACCTTGACCTAGCCCCCTGCAAGAGGGAGCTGACAAAGTAAACTGGTCGCTGCACCATCTTCTTCCTTGCTAACACCTTCTGATTATCAACATCTGCTTGTGGCCTCTCTTCTCCATCTGTATCACGGCTTGCCGGGGATAGGTTTGATCCATCACTGGGTGGCTCGGCCGCATTGACCCCTTCGCTATCCACTTCCCTTTGTGCCACCAAGGCAGCACTAACCACTTGATTCGTAGCTGCTAAGTATAGCAGCAGAGACTCTTGTGGCTTAGGTGCAACCAAGGTTGGCGCAAAAGACAGGTGGGTTTTCATGTCCGTAGTGCAGCTTCTGCCTCCGGGGTCCATTTTATGGGACCAGCCTTCTTCAAGATTTTGAAGAACGACAAAGCATGCTCGGCGGATTTTGAAATGAATTACTTAGTGCGGCAACACAGCCAGCCAGTCGTCTCACATCCTTGACGGTTTTAGGGGCTTGGATCTGCTCTATTGCTTTGATCTTGTCGGGGTTGGCTTCTATCCCTCGCTAAGACACAAAGAACCCAAGAAGCTTGCTGGACGGAACGCCAAACACACATTTATCTGGTTTGAGTTTCAAGTTGATCTTCCGCAGGTTTGCAAAAGTTTCTTCCAAATCTTGGATGAGTGTAGACTTATCGAAGTCCATCCATGTAGGCTTCTATGTTTCTGTGTAGCTGAGGTTCAAAAGAAATCTGCACAACCCTCACAAATGTACAACCGACGCTTTTTAGCCCGAAAGGCATACGTACAAAGCAGTACGTGCCACATGGGGTAATAAACGCGGTTTTCTCTTCATCTTCCTTGGCCATGAAGATCTAATGGTATCCGGAGTATGCATCAAGAAAGGAGAGCAAATCACACCCTGAAGTGGAGTCAACGATCTGGTCGATGCGCGGCAAGGGAAAGGGATCCTTTGGACATGCTTTGTTCAAGTCAGTGAAGTCAATACAAAGTCTCCATTTCCCATTTGCCTTGCATACCACCACTGGATTTGCTAACCAAGTTGGGTGCAACACACCTCTGACCAAGCTCGCTACTTCAAGTTTCTTGATTTCTTCAGCAATGAACTGTTGTGGCTCCAAGGTCTGCTTCCTCACTTTCTACTTGACGGGATGGGCATGAGGGCAGACAACAAGGTGGTGCTCGATTACCTCCCTGGGAACACCGGGGATGTCAGATGGTTGCCATGCAAAGACATCGACATTCGCCCGCAGGAAGGTAACGAGCGTGCTTTCTATTTGTCATTAAGGGTGGCACTAATGGTAAAAGTACCATCAGCACCATCCTGCCTTGCCGAAACCTTCTTTGTTGCAGGGGGAGCAGCCTTAGGTCTTTTGCTAGCCGAACTTTCCAGCAAGTCGCGACTGGGCGTAGCGTACTCCGAAGAGGCGTGCTTCCCAGGGTCCTTGTCAGCTTTCTTATATTTCTTTTCCTCCTTGGCAGGAGTTGAGGTCTTGACGGCCTCTGCTGCTACCGCATCTCTATACATCTTGTCGATGCATATGACCGCATCTCTCTTATCTAACGAATGGAGATGACTCCCATAGGGCCCAACATCTTCAAGGTGTTATATGCATAATGGGACACCGCCATGAACTTAGCCAAAGCCGGGCGACCAAGGACTTTGTTGAATGGCAGGGGAAGTACAACGGCATCAAACACAACCTTCTCAGTCCTGAAGTTTATTTCCCCGCCAAACATTACCGGCAAAGTAATCTTTCCCTTTGGCTGGCTCCTCCCTTGGTTGATCCCTTTGAAAGTGCTAGTTTTCTTTAGGTCTTCGTCAGGAATTTGAAGTTTCTTAAGCACATCAGGGGAAATCAAGTTCAACCCTACTTCACCGTTAACCAACATCTTTGTGACCTTGAGGTTGCGGATTGTTGGTGAGACCAACAACGGCAAGCATCCAACTGCAGTGGTGCGATTTGGATGGTCCTCAACATAAAAAATGATGGGCGTGCTGATACGTCTCCAACGTATCTATAATTTTTGCTTGTTCCATGCTGTTATATTATCATTCTGGGATGTTTTACAATCATTTTATAGCAACTTTATATCATTTTTTGGGACTAACCTATTGACATAGTGCCCAGTGTGAGTTGCTGGTTTTTGCTTGCTTTTTATTTCGCAGAAAATCAATACCAAACCGAGTCCAAATGCAGCAAAAGTTTTAGGAGGTTTTTTTTGGAACAGAAGACACCTGTTGGGCCAAAGAAGTACCAGAGGGGGGCTCCAAGGGGAGCACAACCCACCTGGGCGTGCCTGTGCGGGTTGTGCCCACGTCGGCCGCCTCCCGCACCGCCTCTTTGCTCTGTAAATACCCCGAAAATCCAAAAACCCTAGGGGAGTCGACAAAACACAATGCCAGCCGCCGCAAGTTCCAGAACCACCAGATCCAATCTAGACACCATCACAAAGGGGTTCACCATCCTCATTGGTGCCTCTCCGATGATGCGTGAGTAGTTCATTGTAGACCTACGGGTCCGTAGTTAGTAGCTAGATGGCAGAAAATCCTCTCTCTCTCTTTTGCTTCTCAATACAATGGTCTCTTGGAGATCTATTTGACGTAACTCTTTTTGAAGTGTGTTTGTTGGGATACGATGAACTTTGAGTTTATGATCAGATCTATTTTATCCATGAAAGTTATTTGAGTCTTCTTTTGATCTCTTATATGCATGATTACTTATAGCCTCGTATTTCTTCTTTGAGTCATTGGTTTAGTTAGTCCGCCTAGATCGATTTTTCTTGCCACGGGAAGAGGTGCTTTGTGATGGGTTCGGTCGTGCGGTGTTCTTTCCCAGTGATAGAAGGGGCAGCAAGACATGTATTGATCGTTGCCATTCAGGATAACAAGATGGGGTCTATTCCTACATGAATAGATCTTGTCTACATCATGTCATTGTTCTAATTGCATTACTCCGTTTCTCCATGAACTTACTACACTAGATGCATGCTGGATAGAGATCGATGTGTGGAGTAATAGTAGTAGATGCAGTCAGGACTCGGTCTACTAATCTTGGACGTGATGCCTATATAATGATCGTTGCCTGGATATCGTCATAATTATTTGAAGTTCTATCAATTGCCCAACAGTAATTTGTTTACCCACCGTATGCTATTTTCTTGAGAGAAGCCACTAGTGAAATCTGCGGGCCTGGGTCTATTCTTCTTCATATTTGCTTTCCGATCTATTATTTGCCACTTTTATTTTCAGATCTATATTTCCAAAAACCCAAAAATACCTTGCTGCACCTTTTCTTTATTTTTTATTTTTTATTGCGACATCTATTTATGCAATCTACCACAAACTTATCTATGTTTTTAGCGTGGAGGGATTGGCAACCCCTCTTACGCATCAGGTTGCAAGTATTTGTTCTTTGTGTGCAGGTACCATTTACATAGTGTTGCTTGGTTCTCCTACTGCATTGATAGGTTTCATAACTGAGGGAAATACCTAGTGTAGTTGTGCTGCATCATCCCTTCCTCTTTGGGGAAATACCGACGTAGTTCAAGCGACATCACATATGGGGCCATTCAAGTGGTTCTCGTGCATTTGCTACTGGTTCTGCCGCATTGACCTCACGTGCCCACTGCTTGAGATGGCGGTGAGAGGAGTGCAGGGATACTTGCTACTTCTTGAGCTTGCATTGGTTTTTCCCTTGAAGAGGAAAGGGTGATGCAGCAAAGTAGAGATAAGTATTTCCCTCAGTTAGAGAACCAAGGTATCAATCTAGTAGGAGATAAGACACAAATCACCAATACCTGCACAAACAATCAAACACTTGCACCCAACACGATAAAGGGGTTGTCAATCCCTTCACGATCACTTGCAAAAGTGAGATCTGATAGAGATAGATAAAACTAAACAAAAGATAAAGTAAATATTTTTGAGGTTTTTTGGTTTATAGATCGGAAAGTAAAAGATTGAAAAAGAGTAGATCGGAAACTTATATAATGGAAAATAGACCGGGGGGCCATAGGTTTCACTAGAGGCTTCTCTCAAGATAGCAAATAATACGGTGGGTGAAAAAATTACTATCGAGCAATTGATAGAAAAGCACAAAGTTATGACAATATCTAAGGCAGTGATTTTGAAATATAGGCATGACGTCCGTGTCAAGTAGACCGACTCCTGCCTGCATCTACTACTATTACTCCACACATCAATTGACTCTTGCCTGCATCTAGAGTATTAAGTTCATGAAGAACAAAGTAACGCTTTAAGTAAGATGACATGATGTAGAGGAATAAACTCAAGCAATATGATGTAAGCCCCATATTTTTATCCTCGATGGCAACAATACAATACGTGCCTCGCTACCCCTGCTGTCACTGGGCGAGGACACCGCAAGATTCAACCCAAAGCTAAGCACTTCTCCCATTGCACTGGGTGATGGCGGAGGCAATCCGTCGCGTGTCCACGAGGAGTACCACCCCGAGCCCCTCTCTTCGCAGCAGAGGGAAGAGCTTCGCCGCCGTAACATGGATGCACTTCACACTCCTATCGTTGGCGAAACCCCCGAGGCCCGGGCCTTGGAGGAGGTGCGCCCGGCGAACATGGCTGAGCGCACTCGACTGGAGAATCTGCAGCACGCACTCGACAAGCATGCTCGGCAGCGAGTTCCTGAATCCAGTCGACGACAACTTTTTCCGCCTCCAACCCAGGTATATCGAACTCTGATCTAGAATCTCACAGCTGCTGCCCGAATAGCAGAGTCGATTCAGCCTTCCCAGTCAGAGGCTGGTAGGGGTTTGATGCAGATCCAGTCTTTGCTCCGGGCGGCGGGGGATCAGAACACAGCAGTGTCACAATCTCGGAATAGGATTCATAGTAGGTCTGTAATGGCAGACACAGTTAAGTCGGCTCACAGCCCAAGATCACCTCCAAGGCGTGAGGGACGTGGACATCGATAGGATCAGTACAGAAACCGTGAGCAATATGATCATCGTCGAGTACCCACGCCTCCCCCAAGGAGTGGGTCATACGCGCCTCGACAACACGATGACAGGCGCCTTCACAGTGGTAGGCGAAGGATTCCAGTCGACCCCCGGGAGCCGGGCTTTGACGCGAGATCCATTCTCGTTCAAGGTCTGGTTGACAGGAACAGAGCACACAGAGATGGCCACGATAGAGATTACCCGACCGGCAACATGGTGCATGTTTCAGGTCCCGAGTGTTTCAGCAGAGCCATCAGAGCAGTAGTGATTCCTCCCAACTTCAGGTTGGCGACTGGAGTCAGCAAGTTCACTGGTGAGTCCAAGCCTGACACTTGGCTTGAGGACTACCGAGTGGCTGTGCAGATTGGTGGTGGCAATGATGAAGTGGCCATGAAGCACCTTGCTTTGATGTTAGAGGGCTCGGCCAGAGCGTGGTTGAATCAGTTAGCACCTGGTAGTATTTATAGCTGGGAAGAGCTTGCCCGAGTGTTTGTCAGAACATTTGAAGGTACATGCAAACGGCCAGCAGGGCTAACAGAGCTACAGTCTTGTGTGCAGAAGTCGAATGAAACTTTGAGAGATTATATCCAGATGTGGATCACGTTGCACCACACGGTGGAGAATGTGTCTGATCACCAAGCAGTTTGTGCCTTCAAGGAAGGTGTCAAGTATCGAGAATTGAATCTGAAGTTCGGTCGGACCAGAGATATGTCTCTGAGTCGAATGATGTAAATTGCCACAAAGTATGCTAACGGCGAAGAGGAGGATCGGCTCCGGAGTGGCAAACACAAAACAGTCGCCCACGAAACCGGGGGAGGGAACTCGAGTCGGAAGCAGAAGCGTAAAGCCGAGCCAGTTGCTCCCGGAGAAGCCTTAGCCGTGACTCAAGGAAAGTTCGAGGGGAAGCCCAAAGGGCCATGGAACCCCAAGAAAGTAAAAGATCAAGATGGAAATGATGTGTTGGATTTACCATGCCACATTCACACCAAAAAGGATGAGGAAGGTAATCTCATTTATCCGAAACATACCACTGGACAATGTCGGCTCCTAATCCAGCAGTTCCGAGAGAAACAGCCCAAAGAAAAGGAGAAAGAATCAGACAAAGTTGAGGATAAGGAAGAGGACGATGATGGTTACCCCCACGTCAATTCCACCCTGATGATTTTTGCTGATGTTGAGAGCAAGAGTCGACTGGAAGTCATCAACAGAGAAGTGAACATGGTCGCTCCGGCGACGCCCAATTATTTGAAGTGGTCTCAGACTGCCATTACATTCGACCAGTCTGATCACCCAACACACATAGCCACCCCTGGGAGGCAAGCGTTGGTGGTCGACCCAGTCATCGAAGGCACTCGGTTGACTAAGGTTCTGATGGATGGTGGCAGTGGCCTTAATATACTGTATGCGGAGACCTTGAAAGGAATGGGCATTCCGATGTCCAGACTCAGTGAAAGCAATATGAGTTTCCATGGAGTTATTCCTGGCAAGAAGGCTGAGTCACTCGGCCAGATCACCCTCGATGTGGTTTTCGGTGATTCCAAGAATTACCGCAAAGAAAAGTTGACGTTTGAAGTTGTGGATTTCTAGAGTGCTTATCATGCTATTCTGGGCAGGCCGGCTTATGCACGTTTCATGGCTCGACCATGTTACGTTTACCTCAAATTGAAGATGCCTGGTCCTAAAGGAGTGATCACTATCACTGGCAATCGGAAGAAGGCAGAAGAGTGCTTCCAAAAGGGATAAAAAATCGCCGATGCGCAAATGGCAGTAGTGGAATTGCAGGAGTATCAAAAAAATGCACATCCGAGTGATTTGTTGCGAGCTAAGAAGCCTGCCACGGATTCAGCATTTTAGTCGTCTGGTGAAACGAAGCCGATTCATATTCACCCGACTGACCCCAATGCTGCTCCGACTCACATTTCGACAACACTCGACTCCAAATAGGAAGAAGCGCTCATCCAGTTCCTCCGTGAGAACTGGGACATCTTTGCGTGGAAACCTTCTGACATTCCGGGTGTTCCCAGGGGGCTGGCTGAGCACCGTTTGCGAGTCGACCCAAAAGTGAAACCAGTCAAAGAACATCTTCGACGGTCCGCCGTGCAGAAGAGAAAAGCAATTGGTGAAGAAGTGGCTCGGCTCCTAGCAGCTGAGTTTATCCGAGAGATTTACCACTCTGAGTGGTTAGCCAATGTTGTCATGGTCCCCAAGAAGGACGACTCACTTCGCATGTGCATTGACTTCAAGCATATCAATCGGGCCTGCCTGAAAGATCACTTTCCTCTCCCCCGCATCGATCAAATAGTCGACTTGACTGTAGGGTGTGAGCGCTTGTCCTTTTTGGACGCCTATTCCGGGTATCATCAGATCCGACTATATGGACCCGATGAGATAAAAACAGCTTTCATCACTCCATTTGGGTGCTTCTGTTATGTCACCATGCCATTCGGCCTGAAGAATGCTGGAGCCACATTCATGAGGATGATTCAGAAGTGTTTACTCACTCAAATCAGTCAGAATGTGGAAGCATACATGGATGACATTGTGGTCAAGTCACGTAAAGGTTCCGACCTGTTGGCTAACCTTGCTGAAACTTTTGCCAACCTCAGAAGGTATGATATCAAGCTTAATCCATCAAAGTGCACATTCGGAGTTCCGGGCGGAAAATTACTCGGCTTCCTCGTTTCCGAACGGGGGATCGACACTAACCCAGAGAAAGTTGGTGCCATTCTCCGAATGAAATGCCCTGTGTGTGTGCACGATGTCCAGAAGCTTACACGTTGTCTGGCCGCCTTAAGTCGATTCATTTCTCGCCTCGGTGAAAAGGCATTGCCTCTTTACCGACTGATGAAGAAGTCTGATAAGTTCGAGTGGACTCCTGAAGCTGATGCAGCATTTGCAGAGCTCAAAGCCCTGCTTTCCACCCAGCCGGTGCTTGCTGCCCCAATCAGCAAAGAGCCTTTAGTGCTTTACATTGCAGCCACTGGACAAGTCGTCAGTACAGTACTTACGGTCGAGCGGGAAGAAGAAGGAAAAGCCAGTAAAGTTCAGCGCCCAGTATATTATGTTTCTGAAGTTTTGACTCCATCAAAGCAAAGATATCCACATTATCAGAAGCTTGTTTATGGGATTTATATGACCACGAAGAAGGTTGCACATTATTTCTCTGACCACTCCATTACAGTCGTCAGCGACGCTCCATTATCAGAGATTCTGAACAACAGAGATGCAACTGGTCGAGTGGCAAAGTGGACGATTAAACTCCTTCCCTTGGATATTAAGTTTGAGGCAAAGAAAGCTATCAAGTCCCAAGCAATAGCAGATTTCCTCATCGAGTGGATCAAACAGCAACTGCCGACTCAAGTCCACTCGGAGCACTGGACCATGTTCTTTGATGGTTCCAAGATGCTGAGTGGTTCCGGTGCTGGGGTGGTACTGGTATCCCCCCGAGGAGACAAGCTCAGATATGTTCTCCAGATTCACTTTGATTCCTCCAATAACGAAGCGGAAAAGCACTCTTATATGGGTTACGTATGGCCATCTCACTTGGCGTCCGTCACCTCATGGTATACGGCGACTCAGATTTGGTAGTCAATCAAGTGATGAAGGAGTGGGACGTCATAAGCCCAGCTATGACTGGTTACTGCAATGCGGTGAGGAAGTTGGAAAAGAAGTTTGAGGGGTTAGAGCTCCATCATATACCCCGACTGAAAAATCAAGTAGCCGATGATTTGGCAAAGATAGGTTCCAAGAGGCAAGCCATTCCCAGCAACGTGTTTTTGGAACACATTCATACACCTTCAGTTCAAGAAGATCCTGTCACTGAAGAGCCTCCGCAGCCTAAGAGTGCCACAGATCCGATTGAAGTCGAAGTCCCAGCCGTGTTCAACCTGATCATGGAGGTTTTGGTCATCACTCTCGACTGGACAGTGCCATACATTGCGTATATCCTTAGGAAGGAACTCCCAGAGGATGAAGAAGAGGCTCGACAGATCGTCCGTCGATCCAAAGCCTTTAGTGTGATAAGAGGACAACTGTTCAGGGAAAGCATAACCGGAGTCACCCAGAAATGCATAATACCAGAAGAAGGTCGAGTGATCCTCAACGACATCCACTCGGGGACCTGTGGTCAGCATGCGTCCTCTCGGACTATTGTGGCCAAAGCATACCGAGCTGGATTTTATTGGCCACGAGCAAATGAAATGGCGAAAGATATAGTCGACAAATGTGAAGGATGCCAGTTTTACTCCAATATGTCCCACAAGCCTGCGTCAGCCCTAAAGAATATTCCACTCATCTGGCCCTTTGCTGTTTGGGGATTGGATATGGTTGGACCCCTGAGGACTGGTAGGAGCGGCTTCACTCATGTGCTTGTAGCAGTCGATAAGTTTACCAAATGGATTGAAGCCAAGCCTATCAAGAATCTTGAAGCCAGTACTGCCGTCAGCTTCATCAGAGAATTGACATTCAGATATGGAGTTCCGCACGGCATCATCACTGACAACGGGTCGAACTTCGATTCTGATGAGTTCAGAGCCTTCTGTGCTTCCCAAGGCACACGAGTCGACTATGCTTCAGTCGCCCACCCCCAGTCGAACGGACAAGCAGAAAGAGCAAATGGTTTGATTCTCAAAGGACTGAAACCCCAACTGATGCGTGATCTCAAGCACACAGCAGGCGCCTGGGTCAATGAACTTCCATCAGTTCTTTGGGGATTGAGGACAGCACCCAATCGGTCGACTGGCCGAACTCCATTCTTCTTGGTTTATGGAGCTGAAGCTGTTCTACCGAGTGACTTGCTTCACAATGCACCCCGAGTCGAGCTCTTCTCTGAAGATGAAGCAGAACAGGCCCGGCAGGACGCAGTCAATCTCCTAGAGGAGGAAAGAGAGATGGCCTTAATCCGTTCGACCATTTATCAGCAAGACTTGCGTCGATTCCACGCCAGAAACGTGAGGGGCCGAGCCTTTCAAGAGGGAGACTTGGTTCTTCGAGTGGATCAGCAGAACCACACAAGCTCGCCCCTGCTTGGGAAGGTCCCTTCATTGTCACCAGAGTTCTCCACAATGGAGCATACCATCTTTACAATGTCGAGCATCAGAAACACGAACCACGGGCTTGGAACATGGAGCTGCTCCGCCCCTTTTATACTTAAGTACTCATTCGGATGAGATGTAATAAGAAATACCTTTGTAGTTTGTTCATCAAAGACAGGAGCTCTACAGTCTTCCTAAATGGTTGTTGTTGCTTTTGTTTGCGTCTGAAATCCCCCAGTGGGTGACTTTGCCGCGAATCCGTTTCGCCTAAAGTTTGAAAAATCCTACTGAGTGGTGAGCAAGCCTCTCACTCGGGGGCTTAGCTGCAGTCCAGTACTCGCCTAAGTTTGAAAAATCCTACCGAGTGATGAGCAAGCCTCTCACTCGGGGGCTTAGCTGCAGTCCAGTACTCGCCTAAGTTTGAGATATCCTACCGAGTGATGAGCAAGCCTCTCACTCGGGGGCTTAGCTGCAGTCCAGTACTCGCCTAAGTTTGAGAAATCCTACCGAGTGATGAGCAACCCTCTCACTCGGGGGCTTAGCTGCAGTCCAGTACTCGCCTAAGTTTGAAAAATCCTACCGAGTGGTGAGCAAGCCACTCACTCGGGGGATTAGCTGCAGTCCAGTACTCGCCTAAGTTTGAGAAATCCTACCGAGTGATGAGCAACCCTCTCACTCGGGGGCTTAGCTGCAGTCCAGTACTCGCCTAAGTTTGAGAAATCCTACCGAGTGATGAGCAACCCTCTCACTCGTGGGCTTAGCTGCAGTCCAGTACTCGCCTAAGTTTAAGGAATCCTACCGAGTGATGAGCAACCCTCTCACTCGGGGGCTTAGCTGCAGTCCAGTACTCGCCTAAGTTTGAGAAATCCTATCGAGTGATGAGCAAGCCTCTCACTCGGGAGCTTAGCTGCAGTCCAGTACTCGCCTAAGTTTGAGAAATCCTACCGAGTGATGAGCAACCCTCTCACTCGGGGGCTTAGCTACAGTCCAGTACTCGCCTAAGTTTAAAAAATCCTACCAAGTGGTGAGCAACCCTCCCACTCGGGGGCTTAGCTGCAGTCCAGTACTCGCCTAAGTTTGAAAAATCCTACCGAGTGGTGAGCAACCCTCCCACTTGGGGGCTTAGCTGCAGTCCAGTACTCGCCTAAGTTTGAAAAATCCTACCGAGTGGTGAGCAACCCTCCCACTCGGGGGCTTAGCTGCAGTCCAGTACTCGCCTAAGTTTGAAAAATCCTACCGAGTGGTGAGCAACCCTCCCACTCGGGGGCTTAGCTGCAGTCCAGTACTTGCCTAAGTTTGAAAAATCCTACCGAGTGGTGAGCAACCCTCCCACTCGGGGGCTTAGCTGCAGTCCAGTACTCGCCTAAAGTTTGAAAAATCCTACCGAGTGGTGAGCAAGCCTCTCACTCGGGGGCTTAGCTACAGTCCAGTACTCGCCTAAGTTTGAAAAATCCTACCGAGTGATGAGCAAGCCTCTCACTCGGGGGCTTAGCTGCAGTCCAGTACTCGCCTAAGTTTGAGATATCCTACGGAGTGATGAGCAAGCCTCTCACTCGGGGGCTTAGCTGCAGTCCAGTACTCGCCTAAGTTTGAGAAATCCTACCGAGTGATGAGCAACCCTCTCACTCGGGGGCTTAGCTGCAGTCCAGTACTCGCCTAAGTTTGAGAAATCCTACCGAGTGATGAGCAAGCCACTCACTCGGGGGCTTAGCTGCAGTCCAGTACTCGCCTAAGTTTGAGAAATCCTACCGAGTGATGAGCAACCCTCTCACTCGGGGGCTTAGCTGCAGTCCAGTACTCGCCTAAGTTTGAGAAATCCTACCGAGTGATGAGCAACCCTCTCACTCGGGGGCTTAGCTGCAGTCCAGTACTCGCCTAAGTTTAAGGAATCCTACCGAGTGATGAGCAACCCTCTCACTCGGGGGCTTAGCTACAGTCCAGTACTCGCCTAAGTTTAAAAAATCCTACCAAGTGGTGAGCAACCCTCCCACTCGGGGGCTTAGCTGCAGTCCAGTACTCGCCTAAGTTTGAAAAATCCTACCGAGTGGTGAGCAACCCTCCCACTTGGGGGCTTAGCTGCAGTCCAGTACTCGCCTAAGTTTGAAAAATCCTACCGAGTGGTGAGCAACCCTCCCACTCGGGGGCTTAGCTGCAGTCCAGTACTCGCCTAAGTTTGAAAAATCCTACCGAGTGGTGAGCAACCCTCCCACTCGGGGGCTTAGCTGCAGTCCAGTACTTGCCTAAGTTTGAAAAATCCTACCGAGTGGTGAGCAACCCTCCCACTCGGGGGCTTAGCTGCAGTCCAGTACTCGCCTAAGTTTGAAAAATCCTACCGAGTGGTGAGCAACCCTCCCACTCGGGGGCTTAGCTGCAGTCCAGTACTCGCCTAAGTTTGAAAAATCCTACCGAGTGGTGAGCAACCCTCCCACTCGGGGGCTTAGCTGTAGTCCAGTACTCACCTAAGTTTGAAAAATCCTACCGAGTGGTGGGCAACCCTCCCACTCGGGGGCTTAGCTCTAGTCCAGTACTCGCCTAAGTTCGAAACACGCCGATATCCGCAAGGACGACGAGGTGCAGGTCGACTGCAACCTTCTCCTTCGGAGCTGCGCCACAAGTACAATGTGCGCTCCATCCCTATCCGCAAGGACGACGAGGTACAGGTCGACTGTAACCTTCTCCTTCGGAGCTGTGCCACAAGTACAACGTGTGCTCCCTCCCTATCCACAAGGACGACGAGGTACTGGTCGACTGTAACCTTCTCCTTCGGAGCTGTGCCACAAGTACAACGTGTGCTCCCTCCCTGCCCGCAAGGACGACGAGGTGCAGGTTGACTGCGACCTTCTCCTTCGGAGCTGCGCCACAAGTACAACGTGCGCCCCATCCTCATCTGCAAGGATGGCGTGGTGCAGGTCGAGTGCAACCTTCTCCTCGGAGCTGCGCCATAAGTACAATAGCTGCATCTCAAGTACAAAGATTATTCCAATTGAAGAGCAAATTCCACTCGAAGGCAAACACAAGCATATTCAGAGATAAACCAAGTTCTGGACGACGGATCAAAAGTATTCGAGCATCAAGCCCGAAGAAGTTTAACGATTACACAATCACTCGGCATTCCGTGGCAAATAAAGGTGGAGCATAATGTTTCTCGGTCACGCGTCAGGAGAAGGACTTGCTGGGTCGCAGAAACTGTCAAGGTCTATGCTGTCTGCAATGCGAGTGGCGGCGTCAAGGAAAGTGTCCATGAAGGATTGGAAGGTTTGCCTCTTTGTGTTAGCAACCTTGAGCTCTGCCAGCTTGTCTTCTTTGACGTCTTTGCAGTGCACTCGGACCAAGGACAACGCGACATCAGCGCCACAGCGAGCAGATGACTTCTTCCATTCTTGCACTCGGTCAGGTATTTGATTCAGTCGAGCCATCAGAGACTCGAGGTCTTTAGACAGTTCCGCCTGAGGCCAGAGTTCAGTATCAACCCGAGTCATCGCTGCCTTCAGGCGGGCAAGATAAGCATCCACGCTGTCCATGCGAGATTCCAGCCGCAGCACATTCATCGCAACATCATCCTTGACTGGACAATTTATGGGATCGAGACCCGTCTCGGCCCACCCAGTTTCCGCTTCAAAGTCTTGGCAAAGCTCTACACAGTTGAGTAAATGGTGAGTCGATGATATGATCAGGCTTGACAGTCGACCGTAATAAGTCAGTCAATCATCAGTACCTTCAAGTTTTAGGACCAGCTTTGCAGCAAGCTGACCCAGGTAAGACTCCAACTCGCCCTTCTCGGCCTTGAGGCTCCCAAGCTCGTCAGTCAGCTTGTCCTTGTCTTTCTTCAGTCGCTTGACCTCCCGATTGGCGTCAGAAACAACAGTCTTCAGTTTGGAGTTCTCTTCTTCTAACTTGCCGACTGAAGCAAGCTTCTTGTCAGCAAGCGCCGTTTTCTCTCGCGCTTCCTTCTGTACAGCAGCAAGATCCAGATCCTTCTTCTACAAAGCCTGCTTCATTTTCTCTAAAGAAATAACATTCTTCAGACGAGCTTGGAGTTGACGGTTTTCACTACATACATCTGCTTGAGTGGAGTCACTCGGTTCAAAAAATGGAAAGGAAAAGTGCCAGCAGTGAGATAGACAGTTGACGATTGGTTACCTCCCATGGCAGCTACTTCATCACGAGCAGTCTTGAGATTCTTCTTGGCCAATTCCAGATCAAGGTTGAGGCTGATTTGCTGCTTGTTCATTGTAGAAAGCTGAGCCCCAAGATCACAAGATTACTGCAGTATAAGCCATATCAGTTGACTAAGATAAAAAGACATCACAGTGATAACTACTCTAAGACTACCACTGAATCAAACATTCAACGGCAGTCTCGGAGACTACACCCAGTGGGTGCACTTAGCGTGCCCCCACTGGTTTGAATAAACACTCGACATGATCTGCCCAGCGCGAGAGTAAAAAAAAGCAGTTCTCAGACCATAGTCGACTGCCCGCAGTCAACCACGGTCTCGGGGATTACACCCAGTGGGTGCACTTAGCATGCCCCCACTGGTTCTGGTTTCATTCGACCTGGTCCGTCCAGACCGAGTGAAAAAATTCAGATTCTCAGACCACAGTCGACTGCCCGCAGTCAACTATGGTCTCAGGGACTACACCCAGTGGGTGCACTAAGAGTGCCCCCACTAGTTCAACGATTCAATTCAAGACGACTCAAATTGACTCGTGCAACTTCAAAACAGTCACACCCCAGTGGGTGATCAGATGAGAAGTATGATCAATCAGAAATCAACTAATCTGGACATTGGTCTGCAGACCAGCTCCGGCGTTGAAGGCCACCTGACTGGCCTCATGCACCACTTTCATCTGCCCCATCACAAGGTTCAACTGAAGAAGAGCTTCCTTGGCGGCAGTCGGTGGGTCGTCCGGGGTTTGATACGTAGTGAAAAGCGATGATGGCAGAGCAGTCGGAGCAACCGCTGGGTCTGATGCATGGAGTTGTATTGGTGTAGCAGAAGTCTGAGCAGCTGATCCTGATGGGCAATCAGTCGACAGTAGGATAGAGAAAGTGACGTTGGTACGTGCCGGATCAGTCGATCGCTCGACTGCCATCCCAGGCATCTCAGTCGACTGAGGAACCTGGGCCTCAGGCGCTTTCCCGCTCAGTTCCTTGTCCCTCCTCCTCCTTCCCCTCAGCGGTACTTCTTCTTCATCGTCCGGGAGCACAACAACATCCCGTGGTGCTGCAACAAACAAAGAAAGTCAAAGAGATAGCTGACAAACAATCCAGTCGTCCAAATAAATTCGAGTCGGGCAGACTTGTTGGCTTTGGAGGTAGCTGCATCGTCGGTTTCCTCATCGTCTGGGGTCTTGTCGATATCCATATCAGTCGCAGCCGAGGCCGGGCTATAAAGGTTCATCATCCACTCGGTCAGTACAAGAGAATCGGCCAGAACAAGAAAATACGGGGAGAACATTTACCCAGAAGCAACAGGAACGTCCATCTTGATTCTAGGCAAGGTCTTTCGAGCCTTCGAAGGATTGATCTTGGGCTACTTGGTGACCTTCTCAGCCAATTCTGGAGTCGAAGACCAAGCGCGCTTTTGAGATGGAGCACTCGAGGCCACAGCCTTGCCGCGCCTGCCCGCGGGGTCATGGTGCTGCTTGGATCGACGTTCGGAACGAGGTGGTGAGTTGGCTACCTCCTCGTCGTCCGACTCATCGCTCTCATCTTCATCATCGTCGGCTGGTGACTCCCACTCGCCGCTCTCCTCCGCGTTGTCCTCGCCTTCATGGTCCTGCTCCAGAGCTTGTTCGCCACTGGGCATTGAGTACATCTCTGTATAAATCTACAAAACAAGGAGCCAAGTGGAAATTAGTCGGATCAACAAATAGTCAGAAAACACATCCAAATTCAATCAGTTGTAGTGGCCAAACCTTGTCTAGCTGGTTGCTGTCGCTGAAAGGGTTGATTCTCCTGGCGCCCCTAGGGTTGTCCTTGTTCCCGGTGATGCCCCTCAGCCACTGGGCCACTGTTTTGGCCGCCACCTCCTCCGGATGAACCCGAGTGGCATCACCAGCCCCGGAGTACATCCACATGGTGTGGTCACGAGCTTGGTGTGGTTGAATGCGCCGATTGAGGAACACCTCCAGTAGATCCATGCCGGTGACACCTTGCTTGATCAGTTGAACTACTCTCTCGACCAGCATGCCCGTCTCCGCCTTCTCCGCGGCGGTCACTTTCAACGAAGATGGAGTTTGAACACGATCAAAAGAGAAAGGGGGAAGTCCAGTCGACTGGCCTGGGGTCACGATATCCTGGCAATAGAACCAGGTCGACTGCCAGCCCCTGACCGATTCAGGAAGAGTCATCGAAGGGAAGGAACTCCTCTTCCTCTTCTGAATACCCAGACCCCCACACATCTGGATAACATGGGTTTCTCGTCGTTCGAGTTCGCTTTCTTCACTGTTTGGGAGCGGATGGTGAAAATGTTCTTGAAAAGACCCCAGTGCGGTCGACACCCCAGAAAATTCTCGCACATGGACACGAATGCGGCAAGGTATGTGATGGTGTTGGGAGTGAAATGATGGAGTTGAGCCCCGAAGAAATTCAAGAAACCTCGAAAGAAGGGGTGTGGAGGAAGCGAGAAGCCGCGGTCGACATGAGTGGTGAGCAGAACACACTCACCCGATCGCGGTTGTGGCTCCGTTTCCCCCTCCGGCAGCCGTGCGGACTCATGGACGATCAGCCCTAACTCGGCCATATCGTCCAAGTCTTCCTGTCGAAGTGAGGATCAGATCCAATCTCCCTGGATCCAACCCGACGGCAGCCCCGAGAGCGATGAAGATCCCCGATTCGTCTTCTTGCTTTTCGCCGCCCCCGTCACCTTCTTCGCGCTTTCCAGTGCCGCCGTTCCTTCCCCACCACGGCGGAGCGGCGGCGTCGAGAGTGGAGAAGCTGAACGAGGTAAAGGAGCAAGAGGAAGAAGAAGGAGAATGGGCATGCATAGTGTGGACGCCTCGGCCTCGCCGCTTTTAAAGGCCTACTTCCGAGTGACTGACGCGTGGGCCCGGACGATCCTGTCAAATCCCTTAACAGTCGCACACAGGATACGTGGCGAAAAAGGTGGCACGGAAATCGAAACGTCCTACTTATCTACTCCGCTTACCACGGCGCGCTCCGCCTGGCGCGCTTCCACCAAAATTTCGAATCCCGCGAAATCCGGGATCCTCTACAACCGATCACGCCAAAGATTCCATGTCAAGGATAACACTCGACGGATGACATTAAAAAAACCAGTCGGTCATTTCTGAATCGATCAAGGCGACTGAAACGAAGCCGAAGTTCCAACAACTGGCATCCATTTGGAGATGAAAGCAAGAGTCAAAGCAAGGTCAACTTCAACCTTCTTTTTCACTTGGACCTTAATCCATTCGGGGGCTAATGATGAGGGCATAGACCTGGGGTAGGGTAATAGGCCTGACCTATACCTCCTACCTAAGGTCCTTGTCCTAGAAGCAAAGAGGTTCAGGAGTAAATAGAGGGGACCCAACGAAGGTGTCGAGTGCAATCCACTCGACCTACCATTCACTCGGAGACCCCCCCCCTTATTTAGGTCACTCGACCACTAAACCACTCGACGTGTAGAAGACCTAAAGCCACTCCGCGCAGCAACGGTCGGGCATTTACCCTTAGACTTAATAGTCATTTATAGCACTTTACTACGGACGTTACCTGTAACGCTCCTTCTTTATGAACATTGAACCCTGTGTAACGGAGGGGAGCTGGGGTCCTGGCGCACTCTATATAAGCCACCCCCTCCTCTGGGACAAGGGTTCGCACCCTCTATAACACACACGCATATAATCCAGTCGACCGCCTCTGGGCTCCGAGACATAGGGCTGTTACTTCCTCCGAGAAGGGCCTGAACTCGTAAAACTCGTGCGTACAACTTCTCCATAGCTAGGATCTTGCCTCTACATACCTACCCCCCATTCAACTGTCAGACTTAGAACCACGACAGTCGGTCTACTAATCTTGGATGTGATGCCTATATAATGATCATTGCCTGGATATCTTCATAATTATTTGAAGTTCTATCAATTGCCCAACAGTAATTTGTTTACCCACCGTATGCTATTTTTCTTGAGAGAAGCCACTAGTAAAATCTGCGGGCCCCGGGTCTATTCTTCTTCATATTTGCTTTCCGATCTATTATTTGCCACTTTTATTTTCAGATCTATATTTCCAAAAACCCAAAAATACCTTGCTGCACCTTTTCTTTATTTTTTTATTTTTTTATTGCGACATATATTTATCCAATCTACCACAAACTTATCTATGTTTTTAGGATGGAGGGATTGGCAACCCCTCTTACGCGTCAGGTTGCAAGTATTTGTTCTTTGTGTGCAGGTACCATTTACATAGTGTTGCTTGGTTCTCCTACTGCATTGATAGGTTTCATAACTGAGGGAAATACCTACTATAGCTATGCTGCATCATCCCTTCCTCTTTGGGGATTTGGGGAAATACCGACATAGTTCAAGCGACATCACATACGGGGCCATTTAAGTGGTTCTCGTGCGTTTGCTACTGGTTCTGCCGCATTGACCTCACGCGCCCACTGCTTGAGATGGCGGTGAGAGGAGTGCAGGGATACTTGCTACTTCTTGAGCTTGCATTGGTTTTTCCCTTGAAGAGGAAAGGGTGATGCAGCAAAGTAGAGATAAGTATTTCCCTCAGTTAGAGAACCAAGGTATCAATCTAGTAGGAGATAAGACACAAATCACCAATACCTGCACAAACAATCAAACACTTGCACCCAACACGATAAAGGGGTTGTCAATCCCTTCACGATCACTTGCAAAAGTGAGATCTGATAGAGATAGATAAAACTAAACAAAAGATAAAGTAAATATTTTTGAGGTTTTTTGGTTTATAGATCGGAAAGTAAAAGATTGAAAAATAGTAGATCGGAAACTTATATCATGGAAAATAGACCCAGGGGCCATAGGTTTCACTAGAGGCTTCTCTCAAGATAGCAAATAATACGGTGGGTGAAAAAATTACTACCGAGCAATTGATAGAAAAGCGCAAAGTTATGACAATATCTAAGGCAGTGATTTTGAAATATAGGCATCACATCCGTGTCAAGTAGACCGACTCCTGCCTGCATCTACTACTATTACTCCACACATCGATTGACTCATGCCTGCATCTAGAGTATTAAGTTCATGAAGAACAAAGTAATGCTTTAAGTAAGATGACATGATGTAGAGGAATAAACTCAAGCAATATGATGTAAGCCCCATATTTTTATCCTCGATGGCAACAATACAATACGTGCCTCGCTACCCCTACTGTCACTGGGTGAGGACACCGCAAGATTGAACCCAAAGCTAAGCACTTCTCCCATTGCAAGAAAAACTAATCTAGTTGGCCAAACTAAACCGATAGTTCAAAGAGAATTACAAAGATATCAAATCTTGCATAAAAGAATTCAGACGAGATGCAAATAATATTCATAGATAAGCTGATCATAAATCCACAATTCATCGGATCTCGACAAACACACCGCAAAAGAAGATTACATCGGATAGATCTCCAAGAACATCGAGGAGAACATGGTATTGAGAATCAAAGAGAGAGAAGACGCCATCTAGCTACCAGCTATGGATCCATAGGTCTGTGGTAAACTTCTCACGCTTCGTCGGAAGGGCAATAGAGTTGATGTAGAAGCCCTCTATGATCGAATCCACCTCCGGCAGGATGCAGGAAAAGGCTCCAAGATGGGATCTCATGGGAATAGAAGGTTGCAGTGGTGGAAAAGTGTTTTTGTGGATGCTTCTGGTGGTTTGGGAATATATGTGAATATATAGGAGGAAGATCTAGGTCAGGGCGTCATCAAGGCGCCCACAAGGTAGGGGTCATGCCCTACTCCCCTGGGCGCGCCCTCCACCCTTGTGGCCACCTCGTGGCTCTTCTGACTTGCACTCCAAGTCTCCTGGGGGTGTCTTCTGGTCGGAGAAAAATCGTCGCGAAGGTTTTATTCCATTTGGACTCCGTTTGGTATTCCTTTTCTGCGAAGCTCAAAAACAAGGAAAAATAAACTGGCACTGGGCTCTAGGTTAATAAGTTAGTCCCAAAAATAATATAAAATAGCATATTAATGCATATAAAACAGCCGAAACAGATAATATAATAGCATGGAACAATAATAAATTATAGATACGTTGGAGACGTATCAATACTCCCCCGTCAATGCCTTGTGCACGGACAGCAAACCACAGGCCTAAGATCAAGATTACAACATCCAAGACCAGACCAAGCACAAGAGATCAACTCTTTGAAGAATCAGAGTGCAGATCAAGAAGACCAAGTCCAGCCAAAGGAGCAAGACACCACTAAGGGAAAACCTCCCTTGCCGGGCAGGCAAGCCTGGCGAGATCAAGGTTACCTTGGAAGCAAGCCTCAAGACTGTCCTGGTAGGCCTGTTGGGCCCTATGAAGGCAAACCACCTCACCAAGGCTTCACCGCTCCACCTCACAGCGACACAAGTAATCAATCGGTGCGGTGTCAAGCCCCGAAGTGACTAGGTGGCTGCTTCTTGCCACATGGCAGCCACTTCCTATGGAAATCACCTCCAAATGACACCCATCCAGAGACGTGTCAAGCAGGCAGGTGAGAAGCTGGACGAACTGCCCGGCAAGGCTTGCCGGGCACGCCGTGATGTGACACTAAGCGGCACATTTAATGCGCTCTGCCCTGCCTGCAGAGTTAGGTATGATGGCGCTGTTTGCTATCTAATCAGTACACAATGATAGATTTTCCACTGTGGTGACCCCTTGATCTATAAAAGGAGGCCCATGGCAACCATAGGAAGGATTCGGACCCTTGTACACTCATACGCGCGTAGCTACTCTCGCCCGAGGCCACCCTGTCGGGCAAGAGCGCTGCACTTCCACCACAATCCACCATCAGTGCACCAAAGCAGGAGTAGGGTTTTATGCCTCGCGGCGGCCCGAACCTGGGTAAAATTGCCTGTGAGATCTCTGTCGTGCCGCTCTAAGATTCTCCGCTCTTTGTGCAACACGCTCATCCCCCCGCCAAACCACAAGGGGCTCATAGCCCCATAGGTGGCCATGGTTTCCCACGACATCTTTGGCGCGCCAGGTAGGGGGGCCACGCTTGCGCGAACCCAAGAAGCGTACGTAGCACGTCATCTTCATCATCGTTTTCTTCATCGACGGCTCCATCGCCCATGGCGCCTAAGAAACAGCGGGCGATAATTAGGAACGGAGAGGGGGAGCGATATCGCTTCCCCCCGACACATCTTGTTCGATCTCCATCGCCTCCCTTCGCTATAGCTGCCGCAGTGACAAGAATCAATAATGATAAGCGGCGAGCCAACCCTGATGGTCGGGCGACGTGGTCGCCATGTGAGTCCCATCCCAGGGAAAGGAGCAAGTGTATAGGTACCAGGTTTCTCTTTCCGCCAGTCTCACTTATCAATAATCGAGCCACTCTGGGTTCCAGCACCATCAACGTCGATAAGTACCGCGCCTGACTCGGTTCAGTATTTACCCTACTTACGGAAATCCTGAGTGGAGCGCTGGTGAGAATCCGTTGATCGACGCCCCGACAAGTGTGCTCCAGCAAGGCCGTCCGCATTAGCGTGTCCTCTATGCTAGCCGCCACCAGATTGTTTGAAAAGTATGGAGTGGAGAAGAGAAAAACCGGCCGTACCTTGCACCGCGTCCTGCCACCGCAAGATACATATGAGTTTTCTTATCGGCCCCTGCCGGGAGCCTGAGAACTACGCACATGACATCCATCCTTCCCGAAGCGTGTGAACGCACCAAGTGATCACGGCAGAAGGGGATGGGAGGAAGCGAAGATAAAAGCTAAGTTCCTGCAGTTAGTACTCCCTTATGAGTTTAAGATTTCGCATTTTTTATCACTTGGGTATTGAAGTGTTCGTATGAGGAAATCCTTCGTGTAATGGCACCTTGCTAGTCTTTCTGTCTGCACCCTCGTTCTGTTCCGAGCCAGCTCGCAGAATGAGTGGCTGCGTCGAAAGCTACCAAGGAAAAACTTGCCGGGACGCATCCACGCCAAGATGAATGCTAAGGGCCTGACCCTTATGACAATTGCGGCAAATATGATAACGGCAGGCAACCAAAACATGCATAGGGGCTAATCATACGAACACTGGCGAGTGAACTCTAATGGGTAAACACACATTTAAGATTAAGCAAAAACATTCGTTCCACGCGAGCATAAATAAATAATGTCTAAACACAAGACATACATCATGTTTTGTTACAGGACAGCGCAAGTGACGAAGACAGTTCAGCACCGGGCTTGGCGACCGCGTGGAGCCATTGGGACAGAAAGGACCTTGGCAGCAAGTGGAGCGGCCATCTCCTCAGCAACAGGAACGTCCGCGCCCTCCGGCGGCTTCTTGAAGCCATCGACAAGGTCAAGGTCTGGATGGCGGCAGACGATGTTGCTCAGAACCATGAAGAGGGCGTCGCGGGCAAGCTTCTGAGATTCAGTCACAAAGCGACCGGCCCTTCCCTCTTCATGTGCCTTCAGCTTGTCGATCAGCTCATTGAAGAAGACCCCTAACTTGATGCTGGGGACCTCCTGCCCGCTAGCCGAAAAGACTGGCCCATCCATGCCCATCGCTGCAGCTTGGGCGGTGAGACGCTCGGCAATGTCGATCAAGCTCTTGATCCAGAGGTTGACCTGCTCAGTATGATTCGCCAGCTTGTCCTCTGCATCCTTCCGGAGACGCCTGGCAGTGTCCAAGTCCTTTGTCAGTTGTTGTTCCCGGGCCCCGCTGGACTCTACCAATCTCTCCAAGCTGTCGATCCTGGCCTTCAAATCTTCAGTGGTGTTGTTGGTGGTCTCAAGGAATTGACTCTTGGAGGAGAGCTATGATTGTAAGTCCTTCGGAAGGATCTCTGCTTTCTGCGCCTCCTCCTTAAGGGTCATGCACACGTCCACATTTAGTGGGAGATGGCTTGACATGGAACATCTTGGTTGATCCACAACCAAGATTTCCCAGACTGGGGTGGAGCAGTACTGGTCTGAGTGCAATTACGAGCAATGTGGTCTGGCTCGCCGCACTTGTAACAAATCATGGAAGTAGGATGTGGACCCGCATTGGCAAGCGGTCGACCAATAGGCATGGGTGGAGCATACTGCTGAACTTGGTGAGGCACCACATAGTATGGCTTGGTGCATATCCGGGTGGAAGAGCGGTGTTCGGAACCCAAATCTGGCGCTTCTGAGAGCTAGATTTGGAGGAAGAACCCAAGTCACGAGTGTGCTTACGAGACTCCTCGTAAGTGAGCTGAATTGTCTCTGCATTAAGGGCCTTGTTCACTAGGGCCTGGAAGGTATCGCAATGGTGTAAGTGAAGATCACGACACAACTTAGGGTTGAGACCCTTCCGGAACCTAGGCTGCTTCTTGGCGTCCGTGGACACCTCCTGTGTGGCATAGCGAGCGAGGTTCCCAAACTCTCTACTATAAGCATCAACAACCATCTTACCCTGGTTGAAATTACAAAACTCCTCCCTCTCGCGGTCAATGAGACCCTGAGGAATGTGGTGGTCGTGAAAGGCCTCAGTGAAATCTCTCCAAGTAGGAATCTGGCCAGTTGGAAGCATTGCCTGATAGTTCTCCCACAACAGACTGGCAGGACCCTCCAGGTGATATGTAGCATAGGTGACCTTGTCACCTTTAGCCACGTTCATGGAACGCAACTTAAGAGTGATGCTACGGAGCCAGTCATCTACATCGAGTGGCTCAATGGAATGATGGAAGGTGGGTGGGTGTGAAACGATCGATAAGATGGGTCTAGAGGGGGGTGATTAGACCTTTAACAAGTAAAAGTGGAAGTTTTTAGTTTCTTCAAGTTAAGGTTGAGTTTTGCACATGTTAATGGGCACACCATACATTTTACACAAGCATATCAAGAGTATGAGCAGCGGAAAGAGTAAAGCATGTAAGTGCAAGAATGTATAGGGATGGGATTGGAGTGTGCAAACGCAATGGAGACGTGGCGAATTTTGGGCGTGGTTCCGATAGGTGGTGCTATCGTACATCAATGTTGATGGAGACTTCAACCCAAAAAGTGTAATGGCTGCGTGAGTCCACGGAGGGCTCCACCCACGAAGGGTCCACAAAGAAGCAACCTTGTCTATCCCACCATGGCCACGAAGGACTTGCCTCACTCACGTAGATCTTCATGAAGTAGGTGATCTCCTTGCCCTTACAAACTTCTTGGTTCAACTCCACATCATGTAGGAGGCTCCCAAGTGACACCTGACCAATCTAGGTTTTTTCTCCCCTAAGCATGAACTTCCTCTCCCCTGAATCTAACACTTGATAATGGGAGTAGCTAGGGTGAGAATCAGAGCAAGCTGTTGTCAAGCTAAGACTTATCAAGATCTCAAATAGATTTGCAGAGCAAATGAGACTATAGCAATGCAAGCTCAACGCAAAATATTAACTAAATAATAGCTCACATGTCCCTCCCCTCTTAAAGACATGATGACTTATCTCCTCTTATGAAGGTGCATCTCTATTCCTTTCTTAGAAGAGCTTCGTAAGGATAAGCTTTCATTTGCTCTCCCCCTTTCACATCAATTTCTAAGAAGGGTAGTTTTCATGGATATGAGTCAAGTGAGTGTGGTCCTTGAGAAACACACTTAAGCAGAAGGCAGCTTAAGATACAAGTAGACGAAAAGAGTCATTGAGTGGAGCTGAGAAGAATAAACACTTTAAGATGGAAACATGTTCTCTCGGCAGTGAAATCGGTGGCGCCGATTTGTGTCGATCAGTGACTCCGAGATGAGGCAGTCACAGACATAGCATATCAGAGAGACCAAGTTAGTCCGTTTCGGTAGAACCGATGAACTGTGTACAAGTAGAACTTGTGCTTCGGTCTTGCCGATAGGATTGGATCGATGGAACTGAGTTCAATGCAGAGGAAAGATTTTGTCAACTGAGCTCACTTGTAATTGAAATTCACAAAGATATTGAATGAATTTTGATAGAGTTTGCAATGAATTTACTTAAAAAATAGCAAAGTGAGAGAAAGATAAAAAAGATCTAGATGAAGTTTTTTTTGGTCTTTTATGTTTGTGTCTCTAACTCGAACCCACTACTCAGATTTGCCCCTAATAACGAAGCCTGCTCAAACTTGCCCCTCTGCCGTTAGTTGCACTAATAAAAATATCCTTCCATGTTGTTTCCGTCCAGTCAAAGCCGTTTGACCGCTATCTAGCCGTTTCTTTGACATTTTTGCCCTTGGAAAAAATAGAACAAATTTTAAAAGAGCATAGACAGAGAGGGATATTACCTTTTGTCCCAAGACGGCCCAGCCAGCCCAACCCACTGGTTCGCCTTCTTCCTTTGATGAGGCCGAGTGCGTGTTGCCCACGCGCACACCCGAGGCCATCTCTGGCTTGCGCAGGAGCTAATCCCCTTGCCACAAACGCCGCAGGGACATCCATAGTACACACCTGGCGCCCTAGCACCCTCTCCCAACCCCCAGGTCTCTCCGCTGAAACTGCCCGAGAGCCACCGCTCGCTGACGTTCGATGTGCCCGTGGGCAACGAGCTCTGAGAGACCTACAATGTTGTCGATTGGAACCTCCATGTTCTTAGGAGCTTCTTCTCCATGATTATGGCCCAAGCTTCGGTAGCAGAATGAATCGACACCATGAACCTCACCTGAAGTCGCTGAACACCGTTCTTGATTCGTCGCGCTTCGACCGTCCTCGATCCATATGACAGGACCACGAGAACCATTGTGAGCTCCGCTACCATAGCCCTCTCCTCTGCACCTCGAAACCTTCCTCTAGCCATCGCCCGGTGAGCTCAAGCACCGTCAGCTGCCATGGCCGATGAACACGTCGTTGTAGAGCTCGACCAAATTTTTCTGCCTGGCGTGCTCCAGGATCCCCATGGATGCTACTTGCCCCTTCATGTTGCTCGGCCATGACCCTCAATTTCACTTGCAACAACATCATGCCACTGCCGCCGCAAAAACTCAAAGACGGCGATAGTTTCCTCCACTTCGGTGACCCCCTGACATCTAGCGAGGTGTGAGGGAGTCCTAGATTAGGGGGTCCTCGGGTGTCCGGACTATTCGATATGGGCCGGACTGATGGGCTGTGAAGATAAAGTAGAAGACTATCCCCCGTGTCTGGGTAGGACTCCTATATGCGTCGACGGCAAGTTTGGTGTCCGGATATGTTATTTCCTTCCTCTGCAAACCGACTATGTATAACCCTGGGCCCCTCCGGTGTGTATATAAACCGGAGGGTTTAGTCTCTATAGGCCATCAGAATAATCATATGCTAGACAGCTAGGGTTTAGCCATTACGATCTCGAGGTAGACCAACTCTTGTAAACCCTATAGTCATGGAATACAATCAAGCCGGACGTAGGGTTTTACCTCCTTTAAGAGGGCCCGAACCTGGGTAAACATCATGTCCCCGTCGTCCCTTGTTACCATTGATCCTTACACACACAGCTTGGGACCCCCTACCCGAGATTTGCCGGTTTTGACACTGACATTGGTGCTTTCATTGAGAGTTCCGTTGTGTTGTCAATAGAAGAATCGATGGCTCGCCTCGTCAGCGACGACAACGCTGTTTCTGAGGAGGCCTTTCTCCCTGGCCAACTCTTTGGTTTGGCGGCTTCACGCTATGTGCCAACTCGACCGGCCGCCTTGAGCAAGTCGACAGCTATGCCCCTGGTCAGCAGATCAGGTTTGGAAGCTTGAACTACATCGCTGCCATCCGAGGAGATCTGATCTTTGAGTGGTTCACGGCCTCGGCTGCCGCTCTCCACCCATACGAAGAAGGCCCTTCGGATCCACTATCAGATCCCGTCCAGGGATCGACTCTCATGTCCGCCCTGGCCATAGATCCAGAGCGAAACACTTCGTCCGAAGACGGGAGGGTGAACCCTGCCGGACTCTCTCCCATCACGGAGCTTCAAGTCAAAAACCCAGATGCAACCACACCGTCCATGGACCCGGAGTCAAACGGGACTCTCCCCGTCATCGGGAAGCCGGAATTGCCTCTGGACACTAGCTCCGAACTCTCGAGGTCCGCGTCCCTCGGGCTCGGTCAAGTGGTTATCACCGAGCCTGGCTCCGTAGATCCTCAGACGTGTGTCCAGCTTTCGTTCTTAAACAAAACACTGGACCTAATACAATCTCTCGCCATCACGGAAGTGTCACCTCCCAACTACACCTGGCTTGAACTGGGGGCTGAGAGTAGGGAATTTTACGTCCCACCCACCACCCACTTAATAGCCACTGTCGAAGACTTAATCGACATGCTAGACTAGGTCCAAACCCACCCATCAGTGGGTGTTGGACGGCCCACTTCCACCTATGATATATACATGGTGGACACACCTGAGAAGAAGGACGACGATGGCACTCAAGACCCATATGAGGCTAAGCCCGTCGATGAACCACCAAAATGTCGGCGTCAGCGGCGCCAGTCACGATCGCGTCGGACAAGGAAAGCAATACAGACACCGGAGATAATAACACTCCAGATAACACCGAAGACCCCGATCATCCCGTTGAGCCTATGTTCGAGTAGGATGAAAGGGAAGAGGGTCAATACAGCCCCGAACACGCCGATCACGAGGATTCGGAGAATAGTAACTATTTACCTGCCTCTGAAGAGGATGTTAGCCTCGGTGACGAAGAATTCATCGTCCCAGAGGAACCCCTCGAACAAGAACGCTTCAAGCGATGGCTTATCACCACTGCACGGAGCGTGAAAAAGAAATAGCAACAGATCCAAGCCGAACAGGATACACTCAATGACAGATGCACCAAGGTCCTAGGCGCCGAAGAAGGATATGGCTTTGAGCGCCAAACAAAAAGTTATCCTAAATGCAGGCTACTGCCACAATTCGAGGACGGGGCCTTCAAGCCAATACCGTCAAAATACAATCACGCCGATCAACCAGACTGACCATGTTGGCGTTCTGGGACAGGTGATGCCCAGACTTGCCTGCATGCGGCCCATGGCGTGGCTCCACCAATGGCCTGGTACGGCCCATCTTCAGCAGTGACAACTCAAGACCCTCGCGAGGGGCCAAGCCTCGTGAGGCGGACGGAACCAAGACCTCCCTGGGGACAGTCTCACTAGGCTGGCTCCCAAGGAGCAGAGATCTCTATGCAAGGGGCACCTCGCGAGGTTCACGTGATGTGAGCCATGACGACCAAGGCCAGGCGGGTGCCAGCGGGCGTAGTGTACCAGTGCTAAAGAGGCAAGCACAGGCGAGGAGTCCCGAGGCGTCAGGCAAAGATTTCAATGTCGGTGCAACAAGACCAAGACCAGCAGGACGGAGGTCACCGCGGAGCCCACAACAGCGACACCACCAGAGCCTTTGGTAGGCGAAGACCACCTTTTGTCAGGATAGCCTGTACTAGGTGTCTTCCTTCAAACTTGGCCGTTGTGGGATCCCTTCCCGCCTAACATTTGGGAAGAGGACCAGGGCCTCTATAAATAGGACTAGCCACCACCATACAGGGGGATCGATTCGACCCGGACCATCTCATCAGCTCATCGAGCCCAAGAACACCTCACCTCCTAAGGCTGTTCATCCAATGTACTAGTTCATCCTCAGCCCCTCGAGGCAATCCACCACCACACTGGAGTAGGGTATTACACCACGCGGTGGCCCAAACCAGTATAAACATTTGTGTCTCTTGTTCTTTGGGTTCATTGAGCTAGGCCATGGGATCGTTGAGCGAGCGAGCTAGGAAGAGAGTGTTCTTTGTGCGCACCCCAGAGTTCGAACCTCACAAGGGTTAGCCGGAACCCGAAATCCGACATTTGGCGCGCCAGGTAGGGTGCGCTGAAGCCTTTCTTCCGTCGATCAACGCACCACTACTCCGCCGCATCCATGGCCGACGCTCGCCGAGCTTGTGCTGAGCGTTGGGCCGCCCTTGCCGCTCGCGTCGCCCAGACGGCGCCCGTCGGCGGACCTCCCCGTTGCTCTCCATCACCCGCTGCCAACGCCGCCACCGGCCCGGCGGGAAATGAGCAGCAAGCTTCATCGCTGCACCCCTCTGTGCGGTGGGATGGACGCACCGCCACCCCGTCGCTGAATCCGGCCGGCTCGTCGTCCCACGCTCGTGGCACACCCATGGACGCGCAGGCCCCGCTGCTCATGGTGCGCGAGCTCTTGCATTACCGCCCCGTCGACGACCTCTAAGAAGACTGGATGGACCGCATCGCCGAGCTCGTCAGCGCCGCTGGGGGCTCTCCCACACCACCTCTCTCGCTGCCTCATCCACCTCCTGTTGCGGGTAACGTAGCCCATGGAGCGCCTCCACCACCTCCACATCAAGACGTCGCCCTCGCACCAAGACGCGCCGCCCCGCGGCGCGACCCACCGCATAGCGCGCTCGCGCGTGAAGAAGGAAGCTGCCAGGAGATCACGCGGTCGCAAGAAGATGCTCCTGCACTCCCTGCACCACCACGTCAAGATCGAGCGCTCCCTGCTGCGGTGGCGCGTGGGTACCAAGACCGGGCTTCGCCTCCGTGACTGGCTCTAGTGACCACGGCGAGCTGCCGCACCTTCACCCCCGAGCTGCGCAGCATCGTCTGGCCCGAGAAGTTCAAGCCCGACCTGCCTCCATGCTACGACGGCACCCCCGACCCTACTGAGTTCTTGCAGCTCTACGAGCTGAGCATCGAGGCGGCTAACGGCGACGAGAAGGTCATGGAAAACTGGTTTCCATGGCTTTCAAATACGGTGCGCGCTCATGGCTCCTGAACCTGCCCGCGGGATCGATCTCCTCCTGGGGCGAGATGCGCGAGCGTTTCGTCGCCAACTTCCAAGGCACTCGCGACCGCCCGCCTGCCGCTGGTGACCTGCGGCACATCAAGCAGCAGTCGGGGAAGACCCTCCAGAAGTACATCCAGCGTTTCAACAACGTTCGCCTCAAGATTCCCAAGGTGACGGACGGAGCCGTCATCTCAGCATTCTCCGATGGCGTCAGACATGTCAAGATGAAGGAGGAGCTCGCCATACACGAGGACCTGTGCACAACTCTGGAGATGTTCAACATGGCGACCAAGTGCACAAGAGCTGAGGAGGGACGCCTCTCCCTCCTCGAGCTCCCAGCCGCCGACCCGGAAGACAAGAAGGCCAAGACCAAGGATGTGAAGCGCAAGGGGGTTGCCGTGCTCACGGCGGAGCCAGAGATGAAGCGCGGCTGCGACCACCCCGAGTCATCCAAGGCCAGCCGCCTGTTCTGCGCCTTCCACAACGTGCACAGCCACAACACCAATGACTGCCAGGAGCTCAGGGCCATCCGCGATGGGCGCTTCGGTTGACGCCCCGAGCGCAACGACCGAGGCTACAACCGTGGAGGAGGCCGAGGTGGAGGACGCTGGGATGACCGCGCCCCCCGCCAGGAGTGGCGCGACCGGCCTCGTGAGGACCACTGGCACAACCAGCCTCGCAAGGGCGCCTAGAGAGACCAGCCTCGTGAGGACCGCCCCCAGGGCAACGCTGGCCTCCCTCAGCTGCCGCCACCACCAAGGACGAGGGGGTTGGGGGCTTCCAGGAGCCTCACGCCATTGCTTGCATCTTGGGTGGCGCTCAGCCCCAGCCTCTCAGCGTATCTTCAAGCAGTTTGCTCGCGAGGTGAACGTGGCCCTCCCCAGGCTCGAGGCCACGTGCCCTCTCAGGTGGTCCAAGTGCACCATTACCTTCAGCTCCTCCGACCAGCTCAAGTGCGCGGCAACTGCCGGCGCCCTCCCGATGCTCTACTCGCCCATCATCAGCAATGTCCAAGTCACCAAGACCCTCATCGACGGCGGCGCTGGGCTCAATGTCTTATCCGTCGAGACGTTCGACTGCCTCTAAGTGCCATATGATCAGTTGCAGCCTACCAAGCCCTTCTCAGGAGTAACCGACGGCTCCACCACCCCGATCGGGCAGATCCGCCTCCCTGTCACCTTCGGCAAGCGCGACAACTACCGCACCGAGCTCATCGACTTCGACGTCGCCCACATCCGCCTGCCGTATAATGCCATCCTTGGGTACCCAGCCCTGGCCAAGTTTATGGCAGTGACTCATCATGGCTACAATGTTCTCAAGATGCCAGGGAGTTGCGGCGTCATCACGGTCGCCTGCGAGGAAAAGCATGCGGTGTGCTCTCTCGAGCGCGCTTACCAGGCTGCAGCGGCCGAAGACCCAGATAACGAAGGTGCCGTCTACCCTCCTGAGGCCGTCCCCAAGAAGAAGAAGCAGCAGCTCCACCAAGAGCCTCAGGAGGGTGGCGTCTTCGGCGGCACCACCTCAGGACCTGCGCCTGCAGATGGGGCAGCTCCCTCTCTCGCATAGGAAGGCGCGCCCGGCGCCCTCCTCAGGCTGGGCTCGGGGGCTCTCTTCTGGAGGGCCTCAGACCTAGTCAACGTCACGAGGGAGGTGCTCGGGCACCACATGGAGGCATGCTTCACTGCACGCTTCCCTCAAGAGGGCACAAGGCGTTGAGTGCCTGGTGCTCAGAAGTTCTTCAGCAAGGCGACCAAGGAGCTTCAAGAGGCAAGAGCCATGCGCGGCGACCGCTGCCCACCACCCAGCGCAACTCCTTGTCTTGGCGAGGACGACGAGCTATGCGTCTGTGTCGACATTCCAGGGCTCAACAGGGCGGCATCTCAGGAGCGCTTCTGGCCTTCTCGCATTGGTTGGTGCAAGGGTCCACCTCACAGCTATGTTTGCGTGCATTTCGGCCTGCTGAACGCAGCTGTCACCTACCAGCGCCACTTGTGGATCGTTCTGGCAGCTCAAGGGGCCAGGCATCACGTTGTCCTGGCAGAGATGGTGACGGTACTTCATGAGCCGCCCGGGGCCCCGAAGCCTCACGAGGCTCAGGACCCAGGCGACTCGTGAGGAGCAACTTCTCCAGCACGCATCTTCAGCTACTCCAACACCTCTCCAGCAACGGTACCAGGTGACTCTTTCTGATTCATTCTGATGGGGGCGCCCCTCAGGCAGCATTATCCCCAAGTCGCACGGGCCTGTCCCTGCGACGCGTATCCTTTTGCATCCCTAGCTTACTCTGTTGGGGGCGCCCCTCAGGCTGCATCATCCCCAGGCCGCGTGGGTCCGTCCCCGCGGCATGTATCGTCCTTGCAGTTATCTAAACTAGCTTGTCTCCTTGCATGAGTTGCCTTATGATCATCGTCTGCCTGTCCGGTACTGCGATACCATGAATGTCGTGCGCCCTTGCAAGCCTGCCCACGACCGCCTCATGATTAAGGACTGGCACGGCGCCTGTGCTCGGGTCCGTCCCTGCAGCGCTGCTAAAATCCAAGAGGCTGAGCTCTGGCTCACGGGCCAGCTCTCGTGTACGTCACCTCCCATGGACTTGGTGCCTTGTTCTCGCATGAGCTAATCACGGACGAACGAGCCAGGGCACGCGACCCGGTGCCTCGTCACCACTGGAGCCGCACGCCGGTTGTCTTTCTTCAGGATTTTTTGCATGAGAAGACTGGGCACCGCGTCTGTGCTCGGGTGCGTCCCTACAGCGTCGATAAACCCAACGACTGAGCTCTGTCTGGCGGGCCGGCCCCGCTCACGTCACCTCCTGGGGTCATTAGTGTCTGGCCTTCTCATGTGATCACTTCATTAGATTCATTCAGCGCAGGTCACCTGACCATCTCGTAGGACCACCACAGCTATCAAGAGCCAAGACCAGGCGCAGCCCGCCTTGAGGTAGGGCCTCGTGAGTCCCGCACTGGCTCGCGAGTGCCCAGACACACCTCGTCTAGCCCTGTCGTGCAAGCCACATGCCAGGGTGGGGCTGTACACGCCCCGGGGGCTTCACTCAAAGGGAGCCCCCACCCACGCACCAGTGGAAGCACCATGCTCCGTGCTGGCAGTCAACATGGTCGAGGAGCGGCTATGCCCATGCAAGTGGGGAAGCGCTATGCGCCGCGCTGGTGATAAACAACTGAGGGCGGCCCCATGGCCGTCCCAACCTCAGGGACCCTCCAGCTCAGTGTCCAGCCTCGTCGCAACACTTCCCCCTCGGGAGAGTCGCGCGAGGGGGCTGGGCACGAGGGCTACGCTCAGGTCACACCCAAGCATACGCCACCCTGCCAGGTCCCTCGGACCTGGTCGTCGCGTGCCCCTCCCGAGCAGGACCTCGGTGAGGACAGGTATGGAGGTATGTTCATATGTCAAGGGGGACTCCTGAGCATCATGACTCAGGAGCCTAACTGGCCACGTAGCCCCTTACCCCTTGGTCTCGTCCTAGCGATCCGGACGACCCAACAGCAGCTGAGGTACGCGCCGGGTCAGGCCCTGCCGACGCAGAACACTAAGGCCTACTTTCGCATCTCCTTCCCGCAGGTCGTTTGTGCGTCAAGGGGGACTCCTCAGCATTGCGACTCAGGAGCCTAACTGGTCATGTAGCCCCTCACCCCTTGGTCTCATCCTTGCGATCCGGACGACCCAAAGGCGGCTGAGGTATGCGCGGGGCCGGGCCCCGCCGACGTAGAACATCAAGCAACGGGAAGGAAATCGCAGAATCTAATTATTACAAGACATATTGTTCTTCCAACACCAAACATAAGTTTAATGCCTCCACGAGGAATGGTGCATGTTGCAGGAAATTAAAGCGGAGGGGAGCGTCACCAGCAAGCCTTCCCTTCAGCCTTGGGCGTCGCCGTCGCCTGTGCCGTCGGCCATGGCCGTAGCATCGACGGTACCTTCGGCCGAAGGCGCGGGTCGATGGCGAGGAACTTGGTCAGCAAGGCGTCCACCCAGTCCTTCACGGCTTTGGCAGCGGTTGTGCAGCGCTCCTCGTCCACAGGTTCAAGCAGGGCGCTGAGGTCGACGTCGGGGTCATGAAGATGAAGGTGGCTCAAGACGCGCGTCAGGGCCGTAGAGGAGAGCGCGCGGGCTTCCCCCTCCACCATGGGGCCGATCCCATTAACAATGCCCTCGAGCGCGGTGACGAGCTGAGGGAGTAGCTTGGCGGGGCCTTCCTCATCAGTCGCCAACGGCTTCTTCAAGCCCTTCCCGTAGAACTCTTGCAGTGCCTCGCGGGACTTCAGCTCAAGGGATTTGAAGGCCACGCGATCTTCAGCAAGAACCTTTGCCTTGACTTCCAGCTGGGCCTTCTCCGCTTCCACCCTCTTCTCTAGCTTATCCAGGCAGTCGCGTTCCATGGACTACGCCTGCACCAGCTGCTCCGGCTCAGGGTCACTGCCAGCAACCGCGTCTTCTCGAGCCTTCAGCTTCTCCTCTCGCGCCCCGTGTTGGCGAGCCTCGGCAGCGCGTTCCTTGCGCAGGTTCTCCAGCTCGGCCTCCGCCACCCGGCAACGCTCCTTGGCGGCCTCGGCATCCTTCAACACCACCTCATAGGAGGCTGCGGCCAGGTCGGTGGTCCGCTTACCCTCCTTAGAAGCTGCCACGGCCTGACCCCATGCCGCCCTCATGGATGCATCGGATCGCAGCCACCCCGCGACCAACTCCAGTCGCCCCAACGCCAGCCGACTGTCAGCACCCTGAAGGTCAGTACGAAGCTGGGTCAGCTCGAGAAGGGCGTCCTCCAGGGCGTCACGTGAAGCAGGAGGATCACGGCCCAACGGTGCGACGAAACTGGGAAGAGACGACATCAGCACTAGGTTCTGCAGATTTGCGGTAGCAGGAGGAGCCGGGGGCTCCTGAGCCTTCGCAACCTCAACAGGTGAGTTGGGGGCGGAGGCATCAAGAGCCAGCTTGGCTTCGGAGATCGCTTTCTCCCGAGGACGGGCTTCAGGATCTCGCGAGGATGACCCGGATGCTGAGGCTCGGGAGTCATCGCCATCCCTCCGCACCGGAGGAGGCACGGCAGCAGCTGGCTGCTGACCCTCAGGGGTTGCAGTCGCCCCCTTGTTCTTCTTCACCACTGACGTTGGCCTATCAATGCAAAGGGAGACATCAAGAAACTACAGCAAGGACAGGAACGAAAGAGTAGGACGAAGCACTTGCTGGTCTACGGCGGCATACTCCCTCAGCCTTTTCTGAAGCACCAAGCCCGGAGGCTTCGCGGGCTGGGGCACTGGCACACGAGCCCCAGGGGAAGGCAAGGGCACAGCGGCCGGACCCGCGGCAGCACCGGCTGGCGACAGAGCAGAAGCGTCACTTCGGGAGACCAGCGCTGATCTGCTCTTCTTCGGGACCCCGGCCGACGACTTCTTCGGAGTGGTGCCCCCGGACCTTTTCGTGACCCCAGCGGGGTTCGGCGACTCCCTCACCGGATGCTCGCCAGCCTCGTCATCGTCAGGGAAGGTGCGGAGGAGATCCGTCGCGCGAAGAGGGGAAGTCTCCCCCGAGCCCTCCCGGGTCGCCTCCGAGTCAGGCCTCTCCTCCTCGCCGGACTCGCCGGAGGACACCATCACCGGGGCAGCCACCACCGGGGCCCCGGTACGCGTCGGCGGCTTGAACCCGCACTCGTTGAATACGGGCATGGCAGCGGCGATCTTTGCCCCATCCGGGCAGTGGTATAGCAGAAGATGGGTTCACGCGTGTACCCATGATCCTCCGCAACCAGGAGGTGGAGAACCTTGTCTAGCTCCTTGTCGAACAGGGCATCCGGGCGCAGACGGAGGTCGCCTCCCTCGTCCGAGAGCTTCCACAAGGGGTGCGAGCGTGCCTGGAGCAGAGCCAGGCGCTGCGACAGGAACTCCTTGACGATCATGGCCCCCGTCAGCTTCTCCGCCCTTGGATAGTCAGGCTTCAGGTCGGCATTCATCCTCCCCAATATTTGCTCCGCCCGCGGGTCGGTGAGCTTCGCACTACTCCACCCGTCGTGAGGCACAGTCATGCCCGTCGACAGCACTAGCCGAGGGTAGGGGCTCTTGGCATCAATGAGGACCCACTTGTTCCAAAAACCATCCGCCTTCTTCCCAGCTCTAGAAATTGCGTTGCTTCCATTGGCCGCAACGAAGTTGGCGCACCCCGAGCATGGGCCATCCTTGTTCCAGAGGTAGAAGAAGTGGCGAAGCAGCACCAAGGACGGCATCACCCCCACGAATGCTTCACAGTAAAAGGCGAAGATCGACAGGAGGAGGACGGAGTTGGGATGAAGATGGAGGGCGTGGAGCTTGTAATGGTGGAGGACGGCGTAGAAAAACTCAGAGAAAGGGGCGACTGTCAGATTACGGGTTCCAGCAAACCCTTGTGAGGTTCGAACTCTGGGGTGGACACGAGGAACACTCTCTTCCTAACTTGCTCGCTAAACGATCTCACGGCCTAGCTCGATGAACCTGAAGAACAAGGGACACAAGGGTTTCTACTGGTTCGGGCCACCTTGCGGTGTAATACCCTACTCCAGTGTGGTGGTCGATTGCCTCGAGGGGCCGGGGATGAACTAGTAGAGTGGATGAATAGCCTCAGGAGGTGAGGTGTTCTTGGCTCATTGAGTTGGTGAACTCGTCTCGGTGGAATCCCCTCCTCTCTATGGTGGTGGCTAGCCTATTTATAGAGGCCCTGGTCCTCTTCCCAAATGTTAGGCGGGAAGGGATCCCACAATGGGCAAGTTTGAAGGGGGACAACTAGTACAAGCTATCTTGACAAAAGGTGGTCTTTGCTTGCCAAAGGCTCTGGTGGTGACGTTGATGTGGGCTCCGTGATGACCTCCGTCCTGCCGTCCTACTGGTCTTGGTCTTGTTGCACTGATATGGAAACCTTTGCCTGATTCCTCGGGACTCCTCGCCTGCGCTTGCCTCTTTAGCACCAAAGAGGAAACAAGTACACTGCACCCGCTGGCGCCCGCCTGGCCTTGGTCGTCATGGCTCACGTCACGTGAACCTCGCGAGGTGCCCCTTCCATAGAGATCTTCGCTCCTCGGGAGCCAACCTAGTGAGGCTGCCCCTAAGGAGGTCTTGGTGTCGTCCGCCTTGCCAGGCTTGGCCCCTTGCGAGGGTCTTGAGTTGTCACTGGTGAAGATGGGCCATACCAGGCCGTTGGCAGAGCCACGCGTTGGGCCGCAGGCAGGCAAGTCTGGGCACCCCTGGTCCCAGAACGCCGACAGTAGGCCCTGGGCCCAAGGCGCGCTCGGACATGGCTTCGAGGCAAAGCCAAAGGGAAGTGCAGAGCGCCACGGGCCCCAACCTCCTGCGGCCTTAATTGACGCATGGCGATTGGTTGTACGTGGGCGCCTCCACTCCCCCATGTATCCTTGATATCCGCCAGGCTAGGCAGCTGCCGTTGCCAACACAACCTCACCCCCATTGCTGGCTGCGCGCTTCCACAACTCCTCCATCTCTCAGAAACAGCACTCTCCTCCCTTGGCCTGACCCGGCTCCAATCCTCACTGCTGCCATGGCACCGAACCAGAAGTAGAAGGGGAAGAAGAAGACCCATACCACAGTCCAGGCGCCGCCGGTCCTCGAGCCCGCCATCGAGCGGTCGGTGGTGCTCAACCAGGAAGCGATGGACAAGGTTCGCCCCACGCTCACCTCAGATTTTAATGAATGGAAGCCGACGGTGGCCTGGCCTGCTTCCCGCGCAGCGATTGATAGGACGGCCACCGAGATCCCCATTCATCTTCACGCCCTCTGGGCTGGCCTGATTCCCCCTTCTCCGATTTCTTCAATGTTGTGCTCTCGCATTACCAAGTCAATGCGTTGCACCTGGATTCCCAGTCCATCATCTTCCTCGCCATCTTCGCCTTCGTCTGCGAGGCCATGGTGGGCATTGCCCCTTCCGTGGCTTTGCTTCGCCATTTTTTCTCGCTGCATCTGACCGACGCCCGCCAGCGCTCAGGGTGCATGACCTTCCAAGCCGTGGCGGCGACGGCCGGCTCAGGGATTGACTTTGAGATCTCACGAGTTGTGGGCGGATTTCGGAAGCGATGGGTATTCATGGACGCTGGTGTGCTCAACCCCCTGCTCCTGCTCCCACAAGCTCCAGCTGTCCCTAGCTCCGGCTGGGGGCATGCGAAGCTTGTTGACCGGCGGCTCGCCCACGTCTGGCGTCGGCTAGCCAGGCTGAAGGACCTTGGGGTGACGGCGCCGATGGTGGTGAAGGAGTTCATCTGGTGCCGCATTGCTCCACTTCAGCGCCATTCTCGGCCGATGGGGGCCTTCTCCGGCTGCGGGGACCCCATGAGGCTTCATGCGCGTGCTCTTCCTCCCGAGGCATGGCATACAGTGCTCGAGCTCCTGACGGGCGACCCAGCGCCAGCCAATCTGCCGAAGGAGGTTTGCCTCTTGTACTACTGCTTGAACAAGGTGGAGTTTGCGAGGCAGATGCCCCCTTTCGACGAGTGGGGACTGCGCCCGGTCGGCCTTGAAGGGCCTCATGAAAGCCCCGTCTTCGTGTTCCCCCTGCCTGCTATCATCTCGGTGCTCACCCCAGAAGGTGGTGCAGGGGGGCGAGCACCGTCGAACGTCAGCGAAGTGGCCGCTGAGGAAGCGACATCGGTCGTGGCCCCCGTGGTGGTGGCTCCTGGGGCTCGGGCGAGCTATCCCGAGGCGGCGGCCGCGGGGCCGGCGCGGTCCGAGGCTCCTAGGTCGGAAGCCCCCGAACCTCAGGCGAGTTGTCCTGAGGCAGAGACGGAGGGGTCGGCAAAGCCTGATGCTCCCGGGGCCATCCCCTCAGGAGCCCCGCCAACTCCAGGCGACGGCGATCGCGCCCAGGGCTTCGGCCAGCTCCGCCTGAATTTCGAAGCACTCCGCAAGAGGAAGGTGCTTCCAAGCTGCAATGGTGGTGCCTACCGTCTGTTGAAACAGAGGAAATACATTGCCAAAGACCAGTAAGTACCTTATTTGCATGATTTCCTGAGTGCTGCATCCTTTTCTGACCAAGGATCTTCAAGGTCCCCTCGGCTGGAATGGCGAGATCTCCTGAGGGGCGGCCCTCGCCGGTCACCGGCTCGCCATTAATCCCGAGCTCTGCTTGCCGGACCGCTGCGCGAGGCCCGGGGCCCGCTCCGGAGGTGGGCGCGTCGACCTGGGGCCTTGATCCGGCTTTCCTGGTGTCACTTCTTCGCACCCCGGCCTGGGGCGTAGCCGGCGTGCCAAGGACTCCTCCCTTGGTCATCGCCGGCGGCTGGGCGTCCCCAGCACCGGCCTCGTCTTCAGGTGGTGAGGCCACATCACCTAGCACCTTTGCCAAAGCCCGCAAGGTGGCGGAGCAGGCGCCGGCCTCGAGCTCCCTGCTGAGGGCAAGCAGGCCAACTCGAACTTCCACAGCAACCCTTGGCGCGGAGGACGGACTTGGCCGTGCACTGGAGCTTGCGCGCGGACGCAGTGTTGTACGCCACGAGCTCTTGTAGGAGGCAATGGGTGCGATGAGCCATCTTGGAGGAAAGCTTGTGGCGGTTGATGCTCGCCTCGAGACGGAGGACCTCCACCTGGCTCATCAGTGGCACCAGTTGAAGGTCGCCATCAACCTTGGGCAGCTTCAGCATGAGCGTGACAAGGCAAAGGCCGCAGTGGACCTCGCGGCCTCCTGCGGGGCCAACGCTCGGGCCTTGGAGGAGGCGAAGGAGGCCGACCACCATCGTGAGAGTGCCGAGAAGCGGGAGCGCGAGCTTCTGGCCTTGAATGCTGCCTTGGAGCAGCAGATCAAGACGCACCAAACCGTTTTGGCGTCGATGAGGGGAGCGCCTTCCGAAGAGAAGGAGATCCTAAAGCGCGAGGAGGCACTGGCGCTGCAGGCCTTGGAGAGCGGCCTGGAACACAAACGGCTGGAGACGAGGGAGCGCCATCTGGGCATGGCTGAAGATGTCGTCATCGCCCGCGAAGCCAGAATCCAGGAGGAGGTCGACCGTAGGGTGGTGAAGGCTCGCGGGGATCTCGCTAACGAGTACGGCCTGAAGCTGAAGCTCTCGGAGGCCGAAGCTGATGGCAGGATTTCCTCCCTTAGGTCTGGGCTGGACAAGGAAGAGCAGCGCGAGAGGACCGCTGTGGCAGCCCAGACTTCCGCCCAGGCCCACCTGGCCAGGGCTCGTGCTGATCTGCTTTCGCTTCAGCAGCAGATTGATGACGCTGCGTCCCTCGCACAACAGAACAGGGAGGAGGCATGTCATCGGCAGATGTTGCAGCGCGAGCATGCCCCCATGCTCCAGGCCCTGAGAGTGAGGGCTAACCAGGCACTGGGCATCATCTGCGAGGAGAACGTCCCTCATCCCCGTGTGGAAGACTACGCCAGCCACCTCCACTTCTTCACCGACGTCGTGATGCGCCTGGAGGACCAGGTCGCGAGGGCTCGCGAGCTTGTTGAGGAAAGGAGCCGAGGCCTCCTGGTGCGCGCGTTCTCCCGCTTCTTTAGTCATCTCCAGGACCTCGACCCCCACTTCGACTTCGACGCCGCTATCGCCCCAGTGCCCGGGGCTATCCGAGAAAACCTGGCGCGCTGGGTGGACGACAACGTGGACGCTCTGGTCAGGGATTTCGCCACCGAGGATGACGCGGTGGTAGTCATGGCGGACGAAGACGGCGTGGTTGACGACGGTGAAGACGACGTCGGTGACAGCGCCAGCAGCGTGCACTAGAGCGACCAGGATGACGCTGCGAGTGGCATGTCCAATTGAGCCCACGCTCCTTCGCTTAAACCTGCACGCAAACACTTGGACACGGCCCCGCACGGTGTAAGAGCATTTTGGAGGGGGGGCTCGTGTATGTAAATTAACATTCTATTCCTTAGGCCAGACTTGAAACGCGCTTCTGCAAGCTCATGAGCCCCTCAGCAGGCTTGCTGCTGTAACTTACCTCGATCCAAGCAGGCCTTGAGCTAGTTTTGCGGTTGCCGATGTGCTTTCCTCCTGAGGGGAGCCCTCCGCGGGCTCGCGAGGTTCTGGATTTCCCGTGGAGCCTAGTAGTCCGCTCGAGAGGGCCTCGCGAGGAGCGAATGCCAGACCATGGCAGGGTGTGCGCGCGGTGGTCATGTGGCAATTGTACTGTTGGTCCTTGGGGGTTTGCCGCCGCCCGGCTTGCCCGAGCGCGGTCGACGTGCGCATACCATGCCCAGCCCCCGCTCGCGAGGCGCTCGCAAGGGGAGGGGTAGCAGGCGCGAGCCTCAAAATAAAGCATGCGATAAAAATGCAAGAAATCAACATGAATGAGAAAAGACTCCCCCCACGCTTGTCAACGAAAATATGACTTCAAGTTCAACTCAAAAATGGGCAGCGAATCGAGTTACAGAAAGAAGGGATGAAAGCAAATGGCCACGTCCGGCACCTAGCTAGTCTTCTTGTCTTCCCACCAGCGCAGAGCTAAGTGCTTTCACTGGCAGTGAGCATAGTCATTGGGGGAGAGTGTCGACGGCCAGCAGGGAGCATGGTGCTTCCACTAGGACATTGGCGGGAGCCCCTGAGGCCCGAGGGCGGCACTCCATACACTCCGGGGCATGTACAGCCCCACTCATTATTATGTGAGAGCGTCACGAGCGGAGACCTTCACAAGAGCGAGCCTTGCTTCATATCGCCAGACGAGGGCCCCGCCCTGCGCCACCCCCGACCACCATTGGGGCGTCCGGAAACCAGGACGAGACCAAGGGGCAAGGAGCACGCTAGCGGCACCCTCGGCGACCATGGGCCCTCTGCCGGGGGGAAGGGCTCGCTGGCGCCTCCCCTGACAGAGGGCCTACCTACATGCAGCCCCTTGTTCCGTGCGGCGCGGGGGAAGCCCTGGCTCCAGTCCCCTCCCGCGCAGCCCCCGGTGCACCACTCCCGTCGGGGGCGGAGCCACCGCCCTGGGGTCTCCGACCGCTGCTGTGGTCTGGTTCACCTGCAGCCCATGGTTAGCGTAAACTTGTTCCTGAGACATTGGTTGTACCCCACCGTTGTCGTTGCTGAAGGGGTCAGCGAAGCCCCCAGGCGACTCATGAAAGGCCCCGGTCTCGAGCGCTCCGCCTTCCCATCCTAGTGTTGGGGAACGTAGCAGAAATTCAAAATTTTCTACGCATCGCCAAGATCAATCTATGGAGTACTCTAGCAACGAGGGAAGGGGAGTGCATCTACATACCCTTGTAGATCGCGATGCGGAAGCGTTGCAAGAACGCGGATGAAGGAGTCGTACTCGTAGCGATTCAGATTGCGGTTGATTCCGATCTAAGCGCCGAACCACGGCGCCTCCGCGTTCAACACACGTGCAGCCCGGTGACGTCTCCCACGCCTTGATCTAGCAAGGAGAGAGGGAGAGGTTGGGGAAGACTCCATCCAGCAGCAGCACGACGGCGTGGTGGTGATGGAGGAGCGTGGCAATCCCGCAGGGCTTCGCCAAGCACCGCGGGAGAGGAGGAGGAAGAGGGATAGGGCTGCGCCAAGAGAGAGAGGTTCTCGTGTGTTGGGCTGCCCCTTTGCCTCCACTATATATAGGGGGAGAGGGAGGGCTGTGCCCCCACCTAGGGTTCCCTCCCTAGGGGTGGCGGCAGCCCCAATCCCATCTAGGGTGGCGGCCAAGAGGGGGGAGAGGGGGGGGCGCCTCTAGGGTGGGCCTTAAGGCCCATCTGGACCTAGGGTTTGCCCCCTCCCACTCTCCCATGCGCCTTGGGCCTTGGTGGGGGGGCGCACCAGCCCACCTGGGGCTGGTCCCCTCCCACACTTGACCCACGCAGCCTTCTGGGGCTGGTGGCCCCACTTGGTGGACCCCCGGGACCCTCCCGGTGGTCCCGGTACATTACCGATATCACCCGAAACTTTTTCGGTGACCAAAACAGGACTTCCCATATATAAATCTTTACCTCCGGACCATTCCGGAACTCCTCGTGACGTCCGGGATCTCATCCGGGACTCCGAACAACATTCGGTAACCACGTACATACTTTCCCTATAAACCTAGCATCATCGAACCTTAATTGTGTAGACCCTACGGGTTCGGGAACCATGCAGACATGACCGAGACGTTCTCCGGTCAATAACCAACAGCGGGATCTGGATACCCATGTTGGCTCCCACATGTTCCACGATGATCTCATCGGATGAACCACGATGTCGGGGATTCAATCAATCCCGTATGCAATTCCCTTTGTCTATCGGTATGTTACTTGCCCGAGATTCGATCGTCGGTATCCCGATACCTTGTTCAATCTCGTTACCGGCAAGTCTCTTTACTCATTCCGTAACTCACATCATCCCGTGATCAACTCCTTGGTCACATTGTGCACATTATGATGATGTCCTACCGAGTGGGCCCAGAGATACCTCTCCGTTTACACGGAGTGACAAATCCCAGTCTCGATTCGTGCCAACCCAACAGACACTTTCGGAGATACCTGTAGTGCACCTTTATAGCCACCCAGTTACGTTGTGACGTTTGGTGCACCCAAAGCATTCCTACGGTATCCGAGAGTTTCACAATCTCATGGTCTAAGGAAATGATACTTGACATTAGAAAAGCTCTGAGCAAACGAACTACACGATCTTGTGCTAGGCTTAGGATTGGGTCTTGTCCATCACATCATTCTCCTAATGATGTGATCCCATTATCAACGACATCCAATGTCCATGGTCAGGAAACCGTAACCATCTATTGATCAATGAGCTAGTCAACTAGAGGCTTACTAGGGACATGGTGTTGTCTATGTATCCACACATGTATCTGAGTTTCCTATCAATACAATTCTAGCATGGATAATAAACGATTATCATGAACCAGGAAATATAATAATAACCAATTTATTATTGCCTCTAGGGCATATTTCCAACAGTCTCCCACTTGCACTAGAGTCAATAATCTAGTTCACATCACCATGTGATTAACACTCACAGGTCACATCACCATGTGACCAACATCCAAAGAGTTTACTAGAGTCAACAATCTAGTTCACATCACCATGTGATTAACACTCAGTGAGTTCTGGTTTGATCATGTTATGCTTGTGAGAGAGGTTATTAGTCAACGGGTCTGAACCTTTCAGATCCGTGTGTGCTTTACAAATATCTATGTCATCTTGTGGATGCTACCACGCGCTATTTGGAGCCATTTCAAATAATTGCTCTACTATACGAATCCGGTTTACTACTCAGAGTCATCCGGATTAGTGTCAAAGTTCGCATCGACGTAACCCTTTACGACGAACTCCCTTTCACCTCCATAATCGAGAAAATTTCTTAGTCCACTAGATACTAAGGATAAGTTCGACCGCTGTCATGTGATCCATTCCCGGATCACTATTGTACCCCTTGACCAACTCATGGCAAGGCACACTTCATGTGCGGTACACAGCATAGCATATTGTAGAGCCGACGTCTAAAGCATAGGGGACGACCTTCGTCCTTTCTCTCTCTTCTGCTGTGGTCAAGTCTTGAGTCTTACTCAATACTCACACCTTGTAACACAGCCAAGAACTCCTTCTTTGCTGATCTATTTTGAACTCTTTCAAAATCATGTCAAGGTGTGCGTTCTTTGAAAGTATCATCAGGCGTCTTGATCTATCTCTATAGATCTTGATGCCCAATATGTAAGCAGCTTTATCCAGGTCTTCCTTTGAAAAACTCCTTTCAAACAACCCTTTATGCTTTCCAGAAATCTTACATCATTTCGGATCAACAATATGTCATTCACATATACTTATCAGAAATGTTGTAGCGCTCCCACTCACTTTATTGTAAATACAAGTTTCTAACAAACTTTGTATAAACCCAAAAACTTTGATCACTCCATCAAAGCGTATATTCTGACTCCGAGATGCTTGCTCTAATCCATGGAAGGATCGCTGGAGCTAGCATACCTTTTAGCATCCTTAGGATCGACAAAACCTTTCTGATTGTATCACATACAACCTTTCCGTATGAAAACTGGTAAGGAAACTTGTTTTGACATCCATCTGCCAGATTTCATAAATGCAACTAATGCTAACATGATTCCGACGGATTTAAGCATCGCTACGGATGAGAAAATCTCATCGTAGTCAACTCCTTGAACTTGTGAAAATTCTCTTTGCCACAAGTCGAGCTTCATAGACGGTAACATTACCGTCCATGTCCGTCTTCTTCTTAAAGATACATTTATCTCAATGGCTTGCCGATCATCGGGCAAGTTCACCAAAGTCCATGCTTTGTTCTGATACATGGATCCTATCTCAGATTTCATGGCTTCTAACCATTTGTCGGAATATGGGCCCACCATCGCTTCTCCATAGCTCGTAGTTTCGGTATTGTCTAACAACATGATATCTAAGACAGGATTACCGTACCACTCAGGAGTAGTACATATCCTTGTCGACCTACGAGGTTTGGTAGTGACTTGATCTGAAGTTTCATGATCACTATCATAAGCTTCCACTTCAATTGGTGTAGGTGCCACAGGAACAACTTCCCGTGCCCTGCTACACACTAGTTGAAGTGACGGTTCAATAACCTTATCAAGTCTCCACCATCCTCCCACTCAATTCTTTCGAGAGAAACTTTTCCTCGAGAAAGGACCCGTTTCTAGAAGCAATTACTTTTGCTTCCAGATCTGAAATAGGAGGTATACCCAACTGTTTTGGGTTTTCTATGAAGATGCATTTATCCGCTTGGGGTTCGAGCTTATCAGCCTGAAACTTTTTCACATAAGCATCGCAACCCCAAACTTTTAGAAACGACAACTTAGGTTTCTCTAAACGGTGTCGTCTCAACGGAATTGCGTGGTGCCCTATTTAAAGTGAATGCGGTTGTCTCTAATGCCTAACCCATAAACGATAGTGGTAATTCGATAAGAAACATCATGGTATGCACCATATCCAATAGGGTGCAGTTATGATGTTCGGACACACCATCACACTATGGTGTTCCAGGCGGTATTAATTGTGAAACACTTTCCACAATGTCTTAATTGTGTGCCAAACTCGTAACTCAGATACTCATCTCTATGATCATATCACAGACATTTTATCCTCTTGTCACGACGATCTTCAACTTCACTCTGAAATTACTTGAACCTTTCAATAATTCAGACTTGTGTTTCATCAAGTAAATATACTCAGCATCTACTCAAATCATCTGTGAAGTAAGAACATAACGATATCCACTGCATGCCTCGGCACTCATTGGAATGCATACATCAAAATGTATTACTTCCAATAAGTTGCTCTCTTGTTCCATCTTACTGAAAACGAGGCCTTTCAGTCATCTTGCCCATGTGGTATGATTTGCATGTCTCAAGTGATTCAAAATCAAGTGAGTCCAAACGATCCATCTGCATGGAGTTTCTTCATGCACATATACCAATTGACATGGTTCGCATGTCTCAATCTTTTCAAAAACGAGTGAGTCCAAAGATCCATCTATATGGAGCTTCTTCATGCGTTCTATACCAATATGACTCAAGTGGCAGTGCCACAAGTATGTGGTACTATCATATATCTTTTGGCACGAACATGTGTATCATTGTGATCGAGATTCATTTTAGGTGCAAGACCATTGAAGGTATTATTCAAATAAACAGAGTAACCATTATTCTCCTTAAATGAATAACCGTATTGCGATAAACATAATCCAATCATGCTCAACGCAAACACCAAATCTCGATGGTAGAGGGAGCATGCGATGCTTGATCACATCAACCTTGGAAACACTTCCAACACATATCGTCATCTCACCTTTAGCTAGTCTCCGTTTATTCCGCAGCTTTTATTTCGAGTTACTAACACTTAGCAACCGAACCGGTATCTAATACCCTGGTGCTGCTAGGAGTACTAGTAAAGTACACATTCATATAATGTATATCCATTATACTTCTATCGACCTTGCCTGCCTTCTCATCTATCAAGTATCTAGGGTAGTTCCGCTTCAGTGACCGTTCCCCTCATTACAGAAGCACTTAGTCTCGGGTTTGGGTTCAACCTTGGGATTCTTCACTAGAGCAGCAAATGATTTGCTGTTTCATGAAGTATCCCTTTTTCCCTTGCCCTTCTAGAAACTAATGGTTTTACTAACCATCAACAATTGATGCTCCTTCTTGATTTCTACTTTCGCGGTGTCAAACATCGCGAGTTGCTCAAGGATCATCATCTATCCTTGATATTTATAGTTCATCACGAAGCTCTAATAGCTTGGTGGCAGTGATTATGGAGAACCATCACTATCTCATCTGGAAGATTAACTCCCACTCGATTCAAGTGATTGTAGTACTAAGACAATCTGAGCACATGCTCAATGATTGAGCTTTTCTCCCTTAGTTTGCAAGCTTAAGAAACTTGTCAGAGGTCTCATACCTCTTGACGTGGGCACTAGTCCGAAATCCCAATTTCAGTCTTCGGAACATCTCATATGTTCTGCGACGTTTCAAAAACCGTCTTTGGTGCCACAATTCTAAACCGTTAGCATTACACACTGAACTATCACGTAGTTATCAAAACGTGTATGTCAGATGTTCCGCAACATCTACAGACGACGCTGAGGTTCAGCACACCGAGCGGTGCATTAAGGACATAAGCCTTCTGTGCAGCAATGAGGACAATCCTCAGTTTACGGACCCAGTCCGCATAATTGCTACTACCGACTTTCAACTAAATTTTCTCTAGGAACATATCTTAAACAGTAGAACTAAAGCGTATGACATAATTTGCAAAGACCTTTTGACTATGTTCATGATAATGAAGTTCATCTGATTATTGAACTCCCACTCAGATAGACATCCCTCTAGTCATCTAAGTGATACATGATCCGAGTCAAACTAGGCCGTGTCCGATCATCACGTGAGACAGACTAGTCATCATCAGTGAACATCTCCATGTTGATCGTATCTGCTATATGACTCATGTTCGACCTTTCGGTCTCTTGTGTTCCGAGGCCATGTCTGTACATGCTAGGCTCGTCAAGTCAACCTAAGTGTTTCGCATGTGTTCCGAGGCCATGTCTGTACATGCTAGGCTCGTCAACACCCGTTGTATTCGAACGTTAGAATCTATCACACCCGATCATCACGTGGTGCTTCGAAACAATGAACCTTCGCAACGGTGCACAGTTAGGGGGAACACGTCTCTTGAAATTTTTAGTGAGGGATCATCTTACTTACTACCGTCGTTCTAAGCAAATAAGATGCATAACATGATAAACATCACATGCAATCAAATAGTGACATGATATGGACAATATCATTTTGCTCCTTTGATCTCCATCTTCGGGGCACCATGATCATCTTTGTCACCGGCATGACACCATGATCTCCATCATCATGATCTTCATCATTGTGTCTTCATGAAGTTGTCACGCCAACGATTACTTCTACTTCTATGGCTAACGCGCTTAGCAATAAAGTAAAGTAATTTACATGGCGTTATTCAATGACACGCAGGTCATACAAAAAATAAAGACAACTCCTATGGCTCCTGCCGGTTGTCATACTCATCGACATGCAAGTCGTGATTCCTATTACAAGAATATGATCAATCTCATACATCACATATATCATTCATCACATCTTCTGGCCATATCACATCACATAGCACATGCTGCAAAAACAAGTTAGACGTCCTCTAATTGTTGTTGCAAGTTTTTACGTGGCTTGTATAGGTTTCTAGCAAGAACGTTTCTTACCTACATAAAACCACAACGTGATATGCCAATTTCTATTTACCCTTCATAAGGACCCTTTTCATCGAATCCGTTCCGACTCAAGTGGGAGAGACACACACCCGCTAGCCACCTTATGCAACTAGTGCATGTCAGTCGGTGGAACCTGTCTCACGTAAGCGTACGTGTAAGGTCGGTCCGGGCCGCTTCATCCCACAATGCCGCCGAAACAAGATAAGACTAGTAGCGGCAAGAAGAATTGGCAACATCTACGCCCACAACTGCTTTGTGTTCTACTCGTGCATAGAAACTACGCATAGAGCTAGCTCATGATGCCACTGTTGGGGAACGTAGCAGAAATTCAAAATTTTCTACGCATCACCAAGATCAATCTATGGAGTACTCTAGCAACGAGGGAAGGGGAGTGCATCTACATACCCTTGTAGATCGCGATGCGGAAGCGTTGCAAGAACGCGGATGAGGAGTCGTACTCGTAGCGATTCAGATCGCGGTTGATTCCGATCTAAGCGCCGAACCACGGCGCCTCCGCGTTCAACACACGTGCAGCCCGGTGACGTCTCCCACGCCTTGATCCAGCAAGGAGAGAGGGAGAGGTTGGGGAAGACTCCATCCAGCAGCAGCACGATGGCGTGGTGGTGATGGAGGAGCATGGCAATCCCGCAGGGCTTCGCCAAGCACCGCGGGAGAGGAGGAGGAAGAGGGATAGGGCTGCGCCAAGAGAGAGAGGTTCTCGTGTGTTGGGCTGCCCCTTTGCCTCCACTATATATAGGGGGAGAGGGAGGGCTGCGCCCCCACCTAGGGTTCCCTCCCTAGGGGTGGCGGCAGCCCCAATCCCATCTAGGGTGGCGGCCAAGAGGGGGGAGAGGGGGGGCGCCTCTAGGGTGGGCCTTAAGGCCCATCTGGACCTAGGGTTTGCCCCCTCCCACTCTCCCATGCGCCTTGGGCCTTGGTGGGGGGGCGCACCAGCCCACCTGGGGCTGGTCCCCTCCCACACTTGACCCACGCAGCCTTCTGGGGCTGGTGGCCCCACTTGGTGGACCCCCGGGACCCTCCCGGTGGTCCCGGTACATTACCGATATCACCCGAAACTTTTCCGGTGACCAAAACAGGACTTCCCATATATAAATCTTTACCTCCGGACCATTCCGTAACTCCTCATGACGTCTGGGATCTCATCCGGGACTCCGAACAACATTCGGTAACCACGTACATACTTTCCCTATAACCCTAGCGTCATCGAACCTTAAGTGTGTAGACCCTACGGGTTCGGGAACCATGCAGACATGACCGAGACGTTCTCCGGTCAATAACCAACAGCGGGATCTGGATACCCATGTTTGCTCCCACATGTTCCACGATGATCTCATCGGATGAACCACGATGTCGGGGATTCAATCAATCCCGTATGCAATTCCCTTTGTCTATCGGTATGTTACTTGCCCGAGATTCGATCGTCGGTATCCCGATACCTTGTTCAATCTCGTTACCGGCAAGTCTCTTTACTCGTTCCGTAACTCACATCATCCCGTGATCAACTCCTTGGTCACATTGTGCACATTATGATGATGTCCTACCGAGTCGGCCCAGAGATACCTCGCCGTTTACACGGAGTGACAAATCCCAGTCTCGATTCGTGCCAACCCAACAGACACTTTCGGAGATACCTGTAGTGCACCTTTATAGCCACCCAGTTACGTTGTGACGTTTGGTGCACCCAAAGCATTCCTACGGTATCCGGGAGTTGCACAATCTCATGGTCTAAGGAAATGATACTTTACATTAGAAAAGCTCTGAGCAAACGAACTACACGATCTTGTGCTAGGCTTAGGATTGGGTCTTGTCCATCACATCATTCTCCTAATGATGTGATCCCGTTATCAACGACATCCAATGTCCATGGTCAGGAAACCGTAACCATCTATTGATCAACGAGCTAGTCAACTAGAGGCTTACTAGGGACATGGTGTTGTCTATGTATCCACACATGTATCTGAGTTTCCTATCAATACAATTCTAGCATGGATAATAAACAATTATCATGAACAAGGAAATATAATAATAACCAATTTATTATTGCCTCTAGGGCGTATTTCCAACACCTAGCTCGGGGAATGAATTGGAGCCTTCTCCCGGCGTGTACCCCAGGTTCACCATGCGGGGGACGTAGGCGTCTTCGGCCGCTCCGCCGGAGCCGTCGCCTGGATGCCCCGCGCCCTGAGCCACGAGCCGGGGCGCCTGGCCCTGGTGGCCGCTGGGTGGCACCCCATCGCGTCCTCGAGGTGGACCATCAGCGCTTGTCCCTCCTGGCAATGGCACTGTCATGGTAGGACGGGTCGCGTCGGGGTCCATGTTGGTGTTGTCGGGTCCCCCTGGCGCTCCAGGAGGTGCGCGAGCTCGCCAGTGCTTCGCGTGCGCCTCTACCATGACCGGAGATGTGGGCAAGGAACAGAAGGGTGGCGTACCTCTGCAGGCAGCATCCAGTAGTTTGGCGACGCGTTCCAGCAGTGCATCACGACCGCTCTCCGCCAGCCTGCATCGCAGTAGCTCCCATGCCACGATCAGCGTGGCTCGGATGTTCGCCTGCTCCCGTCGGGTGTGTGGTGCTGTTGCTGCAGCGTAGCCTAATGATCATGTGGTGGCGCGTGTGCACCGCGGCTCCAGGGCGGAGGGCGCCGGTCCGCGCCGCCCACATCCGGCAGTGTTCGCCGGCGTACGGGCCGACTGGAGTGCGGAGTTGAGATCTTCTTGAGCAGACGGCGCCGCCCGGACGGGCCAAGCAGCCCAATGGTCGGCGTGGGTCCTCGGGTCGTCCGACATTGGAACCGCGGGGTGTCGATGGGTCGATCGACGGAAGAGGGGCTTCGGCGCACCCCTACCTGGCGCGCCAAATGTCGGATTACGGGTTCCGACAAACCCTTGTGAGGTTCGAACTCTGGGGTGCGCACGAAGAACACTCTCTTCCTAGCTCTCTCGCTAAACAATCTCACGGCCTAGCTCGATGAACCCGAAGAACAAGGGAAACAAGGGTTTATACTGGTTCGGGCCACCTTGCGGTGTAATACCCTACTCCAGTGTGGTGGTGGATTGCCTCGAGGGCCGGGGATGAACTAGTACAGTGGATGAACAGCCTCAGGAGGTGAGGTGTTCTTCGCTCAATGAGCTGGTGAACTCATCTCGGTGGAATCCCCTCCTCTCTATGGTGGTGGCTAGCCCTATTTATAGAGGCCCTGGTCCTTCAGGGAGTCCTGGACTAAGGGGTCCTCGGGCGTCCGGCCTGTTAGCCATGGGCCGGACTGATGGGATGTGAACATACAAAGACCGAAGACTGCACCCGTGTCCGGATAGGACTGTCCTTGGCGTGGAAGGCAAGCTTGGCGACCCAATATGTAGATTCCCTTCCTTGTAACCGACCCTGTGTAACCCTAGATCCTCCCGGTGCCTATATAAACCGGAGGACTTAGTCCGGAGAGGGAGATTCATGATCATAGTCATACAAGCTAGACCTCTAGGGTTTAGCCATTACGATCTCGTGGTAGATCAACTCTTGTAACACTCATATTCATCAAGATCAATCAAGCAGGAAGTAGGGTATTACCTCCATATAGAGGGCCCGAACCTGGGTAAACATCGCGTCCCTTGTCTCCTGTTACCATCGACCTTAAACGCACAGTTCGGGACCCCCTACCCGAGATCCGCCGGTTTTGACACCGACATTGGTGCTTTCATTGAGAGTTCCACTGTGCCGTCCCCAAAAAGGTTTCAATGGCCCCTTCAATCGTCAACAATGATGCTGTCCAAGGAGATCAATCGTCACCTGCGGGCCAACTCGTTTGGCCATCTGGAGCAGATCGATAGCTACGCCCCTGGCCATCAGGTCAAATTTGGGAGCTTGAACTACGTCGCCGACGTCCGTGGAGATTTGATCCTCGCCGGATTCGAGACCGCAGCGACCGCTCCTGATCACCTCGATGAACATGACCTAAATCTGTCATCGGACCGCGTTTAGGAGATAGCTCCTGTAACTACTCTGGCCTTAGATCCGAAGCATACTGCGCCATCCAAGGATTGGAGGTTCAACCCCACCACGGAGGCCACAGACTCCCCGGCGTTAGAGCCGCACATGGACTTAACCTCACACAGTATTTGTGCCACCGGAACTCCGGACTCGTCTTCGGTCATAAGTTCCGAACCATATGAGCCCACGGACGCCGAACTTGATCGTTTATCGATCTTCGAATTCAGCACCGCAGACATCTTCCAGCACTCGCCTTTGGGCGATGTGCTAAACTCATTAAAGACCCTGTCCTTGACGGGGGACTGACAGCCGAACTATGTTCGGTTCAAACTAGGGGCTGGTGATGGAGAATCTTGCTTCCCACCCGCCACCCACTTCATAGCCACAGTCGAGGATTTAACCGACACGCTTGATTACGACTCCGAAGACATCGACGGTATGGACGCCGATGCTGATGAGGAGCAAAATCAAAATCCACCATTCACTGGACGCTGGACGGCCACTTCTTCGTACGATGTGTACATGGTGGACACACCGAAAATAACCAACAACGATGACAAAGAAAATCCAGTCGAGAATAAACCTCCTGAGAAATAGCAAAAACGCCGGCGTCCTCGGCGCCGCTCTAAGTCACGTCATTCCAAAGACAAAAATGCTGGCACCGGAGAAAATAATACTCTGGATGATGCCAAAAACAATGAAGACCTTGCGGAGGTAACATCCGAGCAGGAGGAGCAAGAAAACGGGCACGCTAGCCCTGACGAACAGGCCAGGCAAAATGACTCAGATGACGGTAGTTACCGTCCGCTCTCCGAGGATGAGGAAAGCCTCGGTAACGAAGATTTCATCGTTCCTGAGGAACCTCTCGAGCAGGAGCGCTTCAAGCGCCAGCTAATAGCCACCGCAAGGAGCCTAAAAAAGAAGCAGCAACAGCTTCAAGCTGACAAAGATCTGCTCGTCGATAGGTGGACTGATGTTCTGGCAGACGAAGAATACGGCCTCAGACACCCAGCCAAGAGTTACCCGAAGCGAAGGTTGCTACCCCAGTTCGATGAAGAGGCGCCGGAGCCCATACCTCCCCCGGGTAATGCGGCCGATCGACCACTACGCGGTCGGGACAGTGCGGCGGACGGACCACCACGTGGTCGGGATAGAGCGGCAACTCAGGCCGAACAGCAGCCTGCCCAACCGCCTCGTAAAAATAGAGACAAAACAGTTTGGGGTCATACATACGACCTCCTGCAGACCCTGGATAGTAGAGCAGGATATACCCGATCGATTTATGGATCACGGGGACGTTCCTTGACACGCGATGACGGCTACCTATTCGGACGTGACAAACCTAGTCACACCCGAGACGATAACCGCAGACGGATTCCATCCGAGCTACGACGCGATGTGGCCAGGTATAGAGGCGCCGCACACCCTCTTTGCTTCACTGATGAAGTAATGGATCATGAATTCCCCGAAGGGTTCAAACCCGTGAATATTGAATCATACGACAGGACAAGTGATCCCGCGGTATGGATTGAGGACTTTATCCTCCACATCCACATGGCCCGCGGAGATGACCTATACGCTATCAAATACCTCCCACTAAAGCTTAAAGGGCCAGCTTGGCACTAGCTAAACAGCCTACCTGAAAATTATATTGGCAGCTGGGAGGACTTCGAAGAGGCCTTCCTCGATAACTTCCAAGGTACATATGTCCGGCCACCAGACGCCGATGACTGAAGCCACATAGTTCAACAGCCTGGGGAGTCAGCCAGGAAGTTCTGGACTAGGTTCCTAACTAAAAAGAACCAGATCGTCGACTGTCCGGATGCCGAAGCCCTAGCGGCCTTTAAACACAGCATTCACGACGAATGGCTTGCCCACCACCTCGGCCAAGAAAATCCAAAATCTATGGCAGCCCTCATGGCACTCATGACACCCCTTTTGCACGGGTGAGGATAGTTGGTTGGCTCGTAGCAAAAACACATCCAGCGAGGTAGGCCCCTCTGAGGTTAAGAACAACAACTTCAAGCTCCGACGTAACAGACACAAATGCCGAAGCAACGGTGATAATACCGATGACACTACAGTCAACGCCGGATTCGGCGGCTCCAAGTCCAGCCAGCGGAAGAAACCGTACAAGAGAAACAATCAGGACCATCCAGCCTGGACCGCATACTCGATCGCTCGTGCCAGATACATGGCACCCCAGACAAGCCAGCTAATCATACCAACAGAGATTGTTGGGTTTTTAAACAGGCCGGTAAATTAAACGCCGGGAAAAGGGATCACAAAGCAAGGACGACGATGAGGAGCCCCAGCAACTAAACACAGGGGGACAGAAGAAGTCCCCCCCCCAAGTCAAAACAGTAAAAATGATATATGCTACACACATCCTAAAAGGGAACGCAAGCGCACACTAAGGGACGTCTACGCGATAGAGCCAGTCGCCCCAAAATTTAGTCCATGGTCGTCATTCCCGATCACCTTTGATCGCAGGGATCATCCGACTAGTATCCGTCATGGCGGTTCAGACGCACTAGTCCTTGACCCAATCATTGATGGATTTCACCTGATGCGCGTTCTTATGGACGGAGGTAGCAGCCTCAATCTGCTCTATCAGGATACAGTGCGAAAAATGGGCATTAATCCATCACAGATCAAGCCCACAAAGACCACCTTCAAAGGAGTCATACCAGGTGTGGAGGCCCATTGCACGGGCTCAATCACGCTAGAGGTTGTCTTCGGATCTCCGGACAATTTCCGAAGCGAGGAGTTAATCTTCGACATCGTCCCCTTTCGCAGCGGCTATCACGCGCTGGTAGGACGAACCGCATTCGTGCAATTCAATGCAGTGCCACACTATGGTTATCTCAAGCTCAAGATGCTCGGTCCACGTGGCGTCATCACGGTCAACGGAAATACGGAACGCTCCCTCCGTACAGAAGAGCACACAGCTGCCTTAGCAGTAGAAGTACAGAGCGGCCTTCTCAAGCAGAACCCTAATTCGGCTGCCGAGCCCACGGACATCGTTAAGAGGGTCCGAACTACCCTATAGCAGGACAGCTCGGCTCGTCAAGAGCTCGACTAGCAATCCGGCCTCCGTCTCAGTCCCGATCAAGCGGTGGCACTCGTGCCGCGCGTACATAACTACGCACTAAAAATTCCATGGACATCGACGGAGGCATAGCTAGCTTGTGATCCACAGTGCGGCTCAACCGGCACCGGATACACACATACTTTCACTTTTACTTTTTCCTTTCAGGCCCCATCCGATGGCCTGATCATAGGTCCTGTCGAAGGACAAACACACCAAGACGGCAAGAAACACAGGCATATGGGGGACTTCTCTAGGTAGTTTCGTTAAATGATCACTCTACCTGTTCTTCAGGACCCACATGTAGCTCTCCCTTGGTTTTGGCATGTTAAATAGCCTGTTGCTCATCGCACTACTTGTATCAAATGCGCCTTGACGTATTAATCAAAATACAATGGAAACAGTTCGTGGCCCGAGCTTTAGGGCCCTAGCTTATTATCTTTGCACCCTCTCTGTTTTCCTTTCTTTTTCTTTCCCTCCTATGGGTAACCTTATGAGATATCACCCGTGCACTTTGGTACGTTTCATATTTGCCAAGGGCTTCATAGCACCCCGCACTACGACAACAAAAGTCTGAACACTTTTTATAGTATAGTTCGGCACCCTGAATTTAGCACTATATGCATTGGCTCCAAATCATGTCTTTGGTCAATAGTTGGGTTGCCCGGCTCCTGTGCTTGCTACCTTACGTTCTGCTATATCGGCTAAGGTAGTAAAGGGAGAACTACTCCGATTGTGCCTTGGTTTATCCAAAGGAGCACCTCAGTAGAGAAATCCGAAAACTGACTGTCATGATGCGGCGAGAGCCGGTCAGCTCTTCGGAGGTTGCAAATCATTGGAGATTTCTTCCGCATTACGCAAAGGATCGGTACTTCCTGATCAGGCGCTTATAGCACTCTAGTTAGGATACTAGGGGCTGCGCTAACATTTTTTATTGTCAAACTCCTATGGCTAAGTGAGGGTGTTCAAGCCGCATAGTCTGATTGCCTGGTTCGTTGCGCTAAACAACTCCTTCTAGGACCATATAATTGGATAAAGAGTGTTTAGATTCCATCCCAAACACCCCTATACTACCTACGTGGGGGCAGAAGCCGACGACTGGCCAACCCTCAGCTTTCATACAACACGGCCACACAGGAGGTAATTTTTTTAACATAACAAACATTATATTATAAACTCACTTTGTTTTATCATACAAGGTAGAGGCAACTTGAATGCATTTATTCAAAAATAATGTCTTGCGAACACTGCGTCGCTACAATACGAGGCCCCTCCAGGACGTCTCCAAAGTACCGCTCGGGTGTGCGGTGCTCCTTGCCCTCGGGTGGCACCTCAGTCACAATCTTGATGGTGTCCATCTTCGCCCACCAGACCTTGACACGAGCAAAGGCCATACGTGCGCCCTCGATGCAGACGGACCGCTTGACGGCGTCCAGCCGAGGACAGGCATCCACCAGCCGCTTCACAAGGCCGAAGTAACTGCTGGGTATAGCTTCGGCTGGCCACAGCCGGATTATTAAATCCTTCATGGCCAATTCGGCCACCCTGTGCAGCTCGACCAACTATTTTAGCTGATCGGCGAAGGGCACCTGATGTTCTGGCGCAAGATATTGTGACCAGAACAGCTTCTCCGTGGAGCTCCCTTCTTCGGCCCGGAAGAACTCCGCGGCGTCGGACACACTTCGTGGCAGATCAGCAAAAGCCCCTGGAGAACTCCGAATTTGGGTTAGTAAAAGATACTTCCTCTTCACATATTTGCTTTGCATATTGAATGCCTTACCTGCCGCGATCTTCCTGGCCTCCTGGATCTCTTGGAGGGCGCCCTGGGCCTCATTCCAAGCCGTCTCCGCGCTCTGGCGAGCCTTGGCGAGTTTGGTCTCTCGAGCCGACGCATTGCGCTCCAAGGTCTCGCACTTCCTCACCGCGTCCTGGAGCTCTTGATGGACCTTGTTGACCCAGGCCTTGAGCTTCTTACGAGCAGCCTGCTCCTTGACAGCCTTCCCCTCGGCTTCGGCCAGGGCATTCTTTAGGGCCTCGACCTCGGTCGTTGCTCCTATACATATCATAACACTTCGGTCAATATATATCATTGTACTCTTTTTGAATATATAATGGGTTATTACATACCTTGATTCTCCTGGAGCTACCTCTTCACCTGGCCGAGCTCCTCCTCGGCCTGCTCTAGTCTCTGCGTCAGTTCGAAAACTTCGGCAGTATGTGAGGCCGCGGCCAGCAGCGACACCTACATATTCATTTCAGACAAGTTTAGTTAGTTTCCTGCAATAAAGGATTGATCCTCTGTCCGGCTTTTCTTTCCGAACACCAGACAACGTCTCAGGGGCTACTGTCTATATTGGGATTTTCTCTTTTTACGTCGCTTACCTCAAAGCCTGTCAACAGGCTGCTGTAGGCCTTTGTTAGTCTGCTTTTGGCAGACTGAACCCTTTCAATTACCATGCCCATAAGAACACGGTGCTCATCCACAATGGAAGCGCCTCGCAGCGCTTCCAGCAGATTATCCGGTGCCCCTGGTTCGACATGGGTCACCGGCGGAATGGGCATACCCCCTCCTTTCGAGGGAGGTTGCACGCCAGACTCCGGAGCCGTATTGGTCTTGGAATCATATTCGGCTGAGGGCCGAACTGAGTACGGCCCTCATCACCAGTCTCCACGAGGATCGGCTCCCCCTGGTGTCCGGTGATGGAGGCTTTGCCTTCTGGTGCCTCCTGAACCTCTCCCCGGCCTGGGAAAGTCCTTCGGGACAACACCTCGGCGTTGCCCTTGGCCTCGGGGGAGTGAGCGGTCGGTGGTGACGCGCTGGCCATCGCCCTTGAGTCCAACGAACCTCCTGTTGAGGATCGCTGGAAGCTGTCATGGGCCGGACTGCAAAAGCATAATTAATCATGTCAATACAATAAAGAGGAGAGGACGGATATATGGCTATGTACTAGCCCTAGCACTTATGATGCAGCCCGAGGCTTAGGGCGGGGGCGTCGCTCCAGACTGCTGTCGACGTCCCACGCGGAGTTATCCGCGAAGGAGCCCTTCCCTTTCTTGGACGTCTCCGCCTCCAGGTTCGTGGAGGCCGCCCTCTTCTCCTTTCCCTCCTCAGGGGGAGGGTTCTTATCCTCCTCCTCCTCCTTGTCATCGTCGTCCTCGGTGGCGGAGGAAAGGGTCACTTCATCTTCGGACGTCACGTCCGAAGTGCCCCAACGACGGGGGTCGCCTTTGGCCCCCTTGGCCTTCTTCTTGGCCTTCTTTTCTGGCGGCCTATAGGGCGCCGGAATTAGCATCTTCGGCAGAAGCAGGATGACTGGCTCTTTGGGCAGCGGAGCCGAACTATGGATTCGCTCCGCTCTCTCCATCCACTCCTAAGAAAATATAGCAAAGGTTAGGCAACAAACAAGTAGAAGGTACGCCTTAAGAAAAAGGGAACTCACCTCACTGGCAGGGTGGGTGTGATCGTGCCCACGGTCCGAATCTATGACCGGTGGCTTCTCGTTGCCCTTGAAGAGCAACTTCCAGGCACCTTCGTGAGTAGTTCCGAAGAGCCCTTCCAGGGTCTGGTGCTTCGTCGGATCGTATTCCCATAAAGGGAAGCTTCAGCATTGGCAGGGGAGAATCCAGCAAACCAGCATCACCTGGATCACGTCGACAAGCTTGATGTCTTTATCCACCAAACTCTGGATTTGCGTTTGCAGCGCTATCAACTCGTCTGACGCTGACCAGTTGGGGCCTTTCTCCTTCCAGGAGGTGAGCCGCATTGGGGCTCCGGCCCTAAACTCGGGAGCCACCGCCCAAGTGGTGCCGCGCGGCTCTGTGATGTAGAACCACTGCTTCTGCCACTCCTTGACAGTCTCCACGAAAGTGCCTGTGGGCCAAGTGACGTTGGGCATCTTGCTCACCATGGCGCCTTCGCACTCCGCGTGCTGGCCGTCCACCACCTTCGGCTTCACGTTGAAGACCTTGAGCCATAGGCCTAAGTGGGGATGGATGCGGAGGAAGGCCTCGCACATGATAGTAAATGCCGAGATGTTGAGGAAGGAGTTCCAGGCTAGATCATGGAAATCTAGCCCGTAATAATACATCAATCCGTGGACGAAAGGGTGAAGTGGAAACCCCAGTCCACGGACGAAGTGAGGGAGGAAAACCACCCTCTCAGTAGGCTTCGGGGTGGGGATAACTTGCCCCTTGGAGGGCAGACGGTGGGCGATTCCTTTCACCACATACCCGCCGCCTGGAGCTGGGTGATGTCCTTCTCCTTGACGGAGGAGACCATCCACTTGCCTTGGCCTCCGGATCCGGACATGATTGAGTGCTTCCTAGAGATGGAGAAGATGGGAACTTGGGCGCTGGAGCTCGAGAATGGAAGGATAGAGAGGAACAGAAGGCGTGGGTGAAGAAAGGGGATTCTTATGTCCTTATAAAGGCAGTGAATATTGAACGCCTCCCCACTCGCCTCAAAACTCGCCTATTCCCAAGGGTTGTGTAAATGGCACGGTTGGGTTACCCACGCGCGTATTGATGAGAATCCCGCAATAAGGGGACACGATCTCTGCTTTGACAAGACGTGCCAATAGCAACCGCGTCTCAAAACATGGAGCGGCAGACGAAAAATGGTTCGAAATTATGACCGGGCAGGCGTGATGTCATGTTACCAAAAGTTGTCAGCGGATTGGAGTCGTGGAATATTATATTCTCTCTGCGGTGGTGTGTGGTGTGTGTGTTATAGGTTCGGACACGTTCAACACGTCCGAAGACTATCTTGGAGTTCGGAAGGTGGATCCCGCCTTGCAATGCCGAAGACTGACCTACGCGCCAGATACCTTGTCATTGAAGCCATGTTCAGGGGCTACTGAGGGAGTCCTGGACTAAGGGGTCCTCGGGCATCTGGCGTGTTAGCCATGGGCCAGACTGATGGGCTGTGAAGATACGAAGACCGAAGACTGCACCCGTGTCCGGATAGGACTCTCCTTGGCGTGGAAGGCAAGCTTGGCGACCAAATATGTAGATTCCCTTCCTTGTAACCGACCCCGTGTAACCCTAGATCCTCCCGGTGCCTATATAAACCGGAGGACTTAGTCCGGAGAGGGAGATTCATGATCATAGTCATACAAGCTAGACCTCTAGGGTTTAGCCGTTACGATCTCGTGGTAGATCAACTCTTGTAACACTCATATTCATCAAGATCAATCAAGCAGGAAGTAGGGTATTACCTCCATAGACAGGGCCCGAACCTGGGTAAACATCATGTCCCTTGTCTCCTGTTACCATCGACCTTAGACGCACAGTTCGGGACCCCCTACCCGAGATCCGCCAGTTTTGACACCGACAGTCCTCTTCCCAAATGTTGGGCGGGAAGGGATCCCACAACGGCCATGTTTGAAGGGGGACAACTAGTATAAGCTATCCTGACAAAAGGTGGTCTTCGCCTGCCAAAGGCTCTGGTGGTGACACTGCTGTGGGCTCCGTGATGACCTCCGTCCTGCCGTCATGCTGGTCTTTGTCTTGTTGCACTGATATGGAAACCTTTGCCTGATTCCTCGGGACTCCTCACATGCGCTTGCCTCTTTAGCACCAAAGAGGAAACTGGTACACTACACCCGCTAGCACCCGCATGGCCTTGGTGGCATGGCTCACGTCACATGAACCTCGCGAGGTGCCCCTTACATAGAGATATCCGCTCCTCGAGAGCCAACCTAGTGAGACTGCCCCTGAGGAGGTCTTGGTGTCGTCCGCCTCGCGAGGCTTGGCCCCTCGCGAGGGTCTTGAGTTGTCGCTGCTGAAGATGGGCTGTACCAGGCCGGTAGCAGAGCCACGCGTTGGGCCGTAGGCAGGCATGTCTGGGCACCCCCGATCCCAGGACGCCGACAGGGACCAGCCCCGCGAAGAAACTATGCATGAAGAAGGATTAGAAGGTACTACCGAAGGCCTCCGGCTTGGCGGAGCCAACCCGAAGTGCGGTCTCTCCTCCCTCATTGCTGTCTCCCGCCGCCATCAGGAGCGTGGTGGCGAAGTTCTTCTCCGAGACGTTGGGCGCGCTCAAGGCGGGCTCGTACAAGGAGTCCGAGCGTGCGGCCTTCGCCTTGTCGGACGCCATCGGCTGCAAGCTTAGGGAGGAGTCCTGGCGGATCTGGAGTCTCTGGGGGCGAAGAACAGGAAAGGGGATCTGGAGCAAGACGAAGGAGGGCAATGAAGGCTCTGCAGCGTGCGCCAGCCTTTTGTCAGGCGTGAACGGTTGCCGAGGCAGCGTGGGGAAACGGAGATTCCCATGTTCCATCAATCACCACACGCCAATCAAGGCCGCATGTGGTTGGGGCCCGTGGCGCTCTGCACTTGCCCTTTGGCTTCGTCTCGAAGCCAAGTCCGAGCGCGCCTTGGGCCCGGGGGCTACTGTCGGCGTTCTGGGACCGGGGGTGCACAGACTTGCCTGCCTGCGGCCCACGGCGTGGCTCCACCAACGGCCTGGTATGGCCCATCTTCAGCAGCGACAACTCAAGACTCTCGCGAGGTGCCAAGCCTCGCGAGGCGGACGACACCAAGACCTCCCTGGGGACAGTCTCACTAGGCTGGCTCCCGAGGAGCGGAGATCTCTATGCAAGGGGCACCTCGCGAGGTTCACGTGACGTGAGCCGTGACGACCAAGGCCAGGCGGGCGCCAGCGGGCGCAGTGTACCAGATTCCTATTTGGTGCTAAAGAGGCAAGCACAGGCGAGGAGTCCCGAGGCGTCAGGCAAAGATTTCCATATCGGTGCAACAAGACCAAGACCAGCAGGACGGCAGGAAGGAGGTTACTGCGGAGCCCACAACAACATCACCACCAGAGCCTTTGGCAGGCGAAGACCACCTTTTGTAGCCTGGATTAGTTGTCTCCCTTCAAACTTGGCCGTTGTGGGATCCCTTCCCGCCTAACATTTGGGAAGAGGACCAGGGCCTCTATAAATAGTACTAGCCACCACCATAGAGGGGGGGTCGATTCGACCCAGACCATCACACCAGCTCATCGAGCCCAAGAACACCTCACCTCCTGAGGCTGTTCATCCACTATACTAGTTCATCCTCAGCCCCTCGAGGCAATCCACCACCACACTGAAGTAGGGTATTACACCACGCGGTGGCCCGAACCAGTATAAACCTTTGTGTCTCTTGTTCTTTGGGTTCACTGAGCTAGGTCGTGGGATCGTTGAGCGAGCGAGCTAGGAAGAGAGCGTTCTTCGTGCACACCCCTGATACGTCTCCGTCGTATCTATAATTTTTGATTGTTCCATGCCAATATTATACAACTTTCATATACTTTTGGCAACTTTTTATACAATTTTTGGGACTAACATATTGATCCAGTGCCCAGTGCCAGTTCCTGTTTGTTGCATGTTTTTTGTTTTGCAGAAAATCCATATCAAACGGAGTCCAAACGGGATAAAAACTGACGTAGATTTTTTTGGAATATATGTGATTTTTGGCAAGAAGAATCAACGCGATACGATGCCCGAGGGGGCCACGACATAGGCGGGTGTGCCTTGGCCCTCGTGGCCACCCAGTAAGGCGGTTGGATCCCTTCTTTCGCTTCAATAAAGCTAATATCCGGATAGAGATTGTGTCCAAAATTCAGCCCAATCGGAGTTACGGATCTCCGGGAATATAAGAAATGGTGAAAGGCCAGAATCTGGAGCACAGAAACAGAGAGAGACAGAGAGACGGATCCAATCTCGGAGGGGCTCTCGCCCCTCCCACGCCATGGAGACCATGGACCAGAGGGGAAACCCTTCTCCCATCTAGGGAGAAGGTCAAGGAAGAAGAAGAAGAAGAAGGGGGCTCTCTCCCCCTCGCTTCCGGTGGCACCGGAGTGCCACCGGGGCCATCATCATCACCGCAATCTACACCAACAACTTCACCGCCGTCATCACCAACTCTTCCCCCTCTATGCAGTGGTGTAACCCCTCTTTTACCCGCTGTAATCTCTACATAAACATGGTGCTCAATGCTATATATTATTTCCCAATGATGTATGGCTATCCTATGATGTTTGAGTAGATCCGTTTTGTCCTATGGGTTAATTGATGATCGTGATTGGTTTGAGTTGCATGTTTTATTATTGGTGCTGTCTATGGTGCTCTTCGTGTCGCGCAAGCATGAGGTATTCCCGCTGTAGGGTGTTGCAATACGTTCATGATTCGCTTATAGTGGGTTGCTTGAGTGACAGAAGCATAAACCTGAGTAAGGGGGTTGTTGCGTATGGGATAAAGGGGACTTGATGCTTTAATGCTATGGTTGGGTTTTAACTTAATGATCTTTAGTAGTTGTGGATGCTTGCTAGAGTTCCAATCATAAGTGCATATGATCCAAGAAGAGAAAGTATGTTAGCTTATGCCTCTCCCTCAAATAAAATTGCAATAATGATTACCGGTCTAGTTATCGATTGCCTAGGGACTAATAACTTTCGCGTGACAAAAATCTCTTTACTAAAAATAATTTAGTTGTGTCTTTATCTAAGCAGCCCCTAGTTTTTATTTACACACTCTTTATTATCTTGCAAACCTACCCAAAAACACCTACAAAGTACTTCTAGTTTCATACTTGTTCTAGGTAAAGCGAACGTCGAGCGTGTGTAGAGTTATATCGGTGGTCGATAGAACTTGAGGGAATATTTGTTCTACCTTTAGCTCCTCATTGGGTTCGACACTCTTACTTACCGAAAGAGGCTACAATTGATCCCCTATACTTGTGGGTTATCAAGACCTTTTTCTGGCGCCGTTGCCGGGGAGTTATAGCATGGGGTGAATATTCACGTGTGTGCTTGTTTGCTTTATCACTAAATAGTTTTTATTTGCTGTTCCAAGTTGTTCTCTATCTTTAGTTATGGATATGGAACACGAAATACCAAAAAAAATAGGTGTACTTGCTACCCATGGAGATGGGGAACCTCCTAAAACCCTTGATGCTCATTATGTGAAAGATATTATGTACTACTTTGATAATCCTGAGAAAACCCCATTCAACTTTGTAATGGGAGACACGTTGGATCAACGTGAATACTTTAGGGATTATCGCTTGACTCAAAAAGGGAAACTATTGTGGGATCAAATTTATATGTTGCATTGGTATGCTAGGCAACTATGCTTGAGATATGTTTATACTTGTTGCTCTAGGATGAAGGCTCCACACTTCCCTTTTCATGCAAATTTAATGATAATGAAACCTTGGCTTCTTATGCTAGAGGTATATATGATTACTATGATGTGGAACAAATAGAAGAATTTGTTGCTTTTATGGGTGCTTATGAAATTGAATCTTTGTTTAAAGAGTTTGAAGATTCTGATGATTCAGTTTATAGACCTGAAAATTTTGCTATACTTAAATATTGCTATGAGAATTATGAATTCAATTCCGATATTGATGATTTTATTGAGAGAGTCCCCGCTGTCCAAGAAGAGATTAATATTTTGCAGGAGTCTATGGAAGAAGAAATTGATGAAATTGTGAGCTCATTGGATGAAAAAGATGAGGAGGAGAGCGAAGAACAAAAGGAGGAAGAGCGGATTAGCTACCCGTGCCCACCTTCTAATGAGAGTAACTCTTCAACTCATACATTGTTTAATTTCCCTTCGTGCTTACCGAAGGATGATTGCTATAATGATTGTTACGATCCCGTTGATTCTTTTGAATATTCCCTTTTTGATGATGCTTGCTATGCTTGTGGCCAAGATGCCAATATGAATTATGCTTATGGAGATTAACTTGCTATAGTTCCTTATGTTAAACATGAAATTGTTGCTATTGCACCCACGCATGATAGTCCTATCTTTTTGAATTCTCCCGACTACACTATATCGGAGAAGTTTGCCCTTATTAAGGATTATATTGATGGGTTGCCTTTTACCGTTGCACATGATGATTGTGATAGATATAATATGCATGTGCTTGCTGCTCCTACTTGCAATTATTATGAGAGAGGCCTCTCCATGTTTCCAATATGATAAAATTGCAAGAAACTGTTTATACTATGCATTGGCCTTTACTATGTGTGCATGAATTGTTCTTTTATGACATGCCGATGCATAGGAAGAGAGTTAGACTTCGTTGTTGCATGATATATGTTGCTTTGTGCTCACTGCTAAATCACAAATCACTGTTAATTAAAATTGGCTTTGATATACCTTGCGATCCGGGTGGATCCATTACTTGAGCACTATATGCCCAGCTTAACAGCTTCAAAGAAAGCGTTGCCAGGGAGACAACCTGGAAGTTTTAGAGAGTCATTTATTTCTGTTGTGTGCTTTTATAAAGTTTAAAAACAAAAAATAAATAAAAAGGGGAACCTAAAACTTTTTCATTTATTTCTGTTGTGTGATTTTACATTTTTTACTGGAACGTCAAACGGTTTGAAACTTCTTGCACTGTATTTCCATACAAATTGTTTATTTTTCCTAATTTTGGCAGAATTTTTGGAGTACCAGAGATATGGTGAATGTTCCGATTACTACAGACTGTCCTGTTTAAGACAGATTCTGTTTTTTATGCATAGTTTGCTTGTTTTGATGAAACTATCGATTTCTATCAGTGGATTAAGCCATGGAAAAGTTATATTACAGTAGCTACAATGCAAAAACAAAATATGAGGCAACAGTACATAGAGTAGTGATTTGCTTTATTATACTAACGGATCTTACCGAGTTTTATGTTGAGTTTTGTATGGATGAAGTGTTCGAAGATCGAGGAGGTCTCGATGTGAGGAGAAGGAGGAGAGGCAAGAGATCAAGCTTGGGAATGCCCAAGGCACCCCAAGTAAATATTCAAGGATACTCAAGCGTCTAAGCTTGGGGATGTGCCAGAAGGCATCCCATCTTTCTTCAACAAATATCAGTATGTTTTCGGATTCGTTTCGTTCATGCGATATGTGCAAATCTTGGAGCGTCTTTTGCATTTAATTTTCACTTTTCTTTGATGCACCATGCTGGTATGAGATAATCCATGGTTGATTTATAGAATGCTCATTGCACTTCACTTATATCTTTTGAGTATGGCTTTATAAAATGCTTCATGTGCTTCGCTTATATCATTTGAAGTTTGGATTGCCTGTTTCCCTACACATAGGAAACCGCCATTTGTAGAATGCTCTTTTGCTTCACTTATATTTGTTAGAGCGTGGGCATATCTTTTGTAGAAAGAATAAAACTCTCTTGCTTCACTTATATCTATTTAGAGAGATGACAGGAATTGGTCATTCACATGGTTAGTCATAAAATCCTACATAGAACTTGTAGATCACTGAATATGATATGTTTGATTCCTTGCAATAGTTTTGCGATATAAAGATAGTGATATTAGAGTCATGCTAGTGGGTAGTTGTGGATTGTAGAAATACTTGTGTTGATGTTTGTGATTCCCGTAGCATGCATGTATGGTGAACCGTTATGTAACAAAGTTGGAGCATGAGGTATTTATTGATTGTCTTCCTTATGAGTGGCGGTCGGGGATGAGAGATGGTCTTTTCCTACCAATCTATCCCCCTAGGAGCATGCGCATAGTACTTTTTTTCAATGACTAATAGATTTTTGCAATAAGTATGTGAGTTCTTTAGGACTAATGTTGAGTCCATGGATTATACGCACTCTCACCCTTCCATCATTGCTAGCCTCTTCGGTACCGTGCATTGCCCTTTCTCACCTCAAGAGTTCGTGCAAACTTCGCCGGTGCATCCAAACCCCGTGATATGATATGCTATGTCACACGTAAGCTTCCTTATATCTTCCTCAAAACAGCCACCATACCTACCTATCATGGCATTTCCATAGCCATTCCGAGATATATTGCCATGCAACTTCCATCATCATCATATACATGGCTTGAGCATTTATTGTCATATTGCTTTGCATGATCGTAAGATAGCTAGCATGATGTTTTCATGGCTTGTCCGTTTTTTGATGTCATTGCTACGCTAGATCATTGCACATCCCGGTACACCGTCGGAGGCATTCATATAGAGTCATATCTTTGTTCTAGTATCAAGTTGTAATATTGAGTTGTAAGTAAATAAAAGTGTGATGACCATCATTATTAGAGCATTGCCCCAAGAAAAAAAGAGAGGCCAAAGAAGCCTAAATAAAAAAAGGGGGCCATAGAAGCCCGCAAAAAAGGGGCAATGTTACTATCCTTTTACCACACTTGTGCTTCAAAGTAGCACCATGTTCTTCATATAGAGAGTCTCTTGAGTTATCACTTTTACGTACTAGTGGGAATTTTCATTATAGAACTTCGCTTGTATATTCCGATGATGGGCTTCCTCAAATGCTCGAGGTCTTCATGAGCAAGCAAGTTGGATGCACACCCACTTAGTTTCCGGTTTGAGCTTTCATACACTTATAGCTCTTAGTGCATCCGTTGCATGGCAATCCCTACTCCTCACATTGACATCAATTGATGTGCATCTCCATAGCCCCTTGATTAGTCGCGTCGATGTGAGACTTTCTCCTTTTTTGTCTTCTCCACACAACCTCCACCATCATATTCTATTCCACCTATAGTGCTATGTCCATGGCTCACGCTCATGTATTACGTGAAAGTTGAAAAGGTTCGAGAACATCAAAAGTATGAAACAATTGCTTGGCTTGTCATCGGGGTTGTGCATGATTTGAATATCTTGTGTGGTGAAGATGGAGCATAGCCAGACTATATGATTTTGTAGGGATAACTTTCTTTGGCCATGTTATTTTGAAAAGACATGATTGCTTTATTAGTATGCTTGAAGTATTATTGTCTTAAGGTCAAATGATAGACTATTGCTTTGAATCACTCATGTCTTAATATTCATGCCATGATTAGATTACATGATCAAGATTATGCTAGGTAGCATTCCACATCAAAAATTATCTTCTTTATCATTTACCTACTCGAAGACGAGCAGGAATTAAGCTTGGGGATGTTGATACGTCTCTGTCGTATCTATAATTTTTTATTGTTCCATGCCAATATTTTACAACTTTCATATACTTTTGGCAACTTTTTATACTATTTTTGGGACTAACATATTGATCCAGTGCCCAGTGCCAGTTCCTGTTTGTTGCATTTTTTTGTTTTGCAGAGAATCCATATCAAACGGATTCCAAACGAGATAAAAACTGACGGAGTTTTTTGGAATATATGTTATTTTTGGGAAGAAGAATCAACGCGGTACGATGCCCGAGGGGGCCACGAGGCAGGGGGCGCGCCCCAGGGGGTCAGGCGCACCCTGGGCCGTCGTGGCCACCCCGTAAGGTGGTTGGAGCCCTTCTTTCGCCGCAAGAAAGCTAATATCCGGATAGAGATCGTGTCCAAAATTCAGCCCAATGGGAGTTACGGATCTCCGGGAATATAAGAAACGGTGAAAGGCCAGAATCTGGAGCTCAAAAACAGAGAGAGACAGAGAGACAGATCCAATCTCGGAGGGGCTCTCACCCCTCCCACGCCATGGAGACCATGGACCAGAGGGGAAACCCTTCTCCCATCTAGGAAGAAGAAGAAGGAGGGGGGCTCTCTCCCCCTCGCTTCCGGTGGCACCGGAGTGCTGTCGGGGCCATCATCATCACCGCAATCTACACCAACAACTTCACCGCCATCATCTCCAACTCTTCCCCCCTCTATGCAGCGGTGTAACCCCTCTTTTACCCGCTGTAATCTCTACTTAAACATGGTGCTCAATGCTATATATTATTTCGCAATGATGTATGGCTATCCTATGATGTTTGAGTAGATCCGTTTTGTCCTATGGGTTAATTGATGATCGTGATTGGTTTGAGTTGCATGTTTTATTATTGGTGCTGCCGTATGGTGCTCTCCATGTCGCGCAAGAGTGAGGAATTCCCGCTGTAGGGTGTTGCAATACATTCATGATTCGCTTATAGTGGGTTGCTTGAGTGACAGAAGCATAAACCCGAGTAAGGGGGTTGTTGCGTGTGGGATAAAGGGGACTTGATGCTTTAATGCTATGGTTGGGTTTTACCTTAATGATCTTTAGTAGTTGCGGATGCTTGCTAGAGTTCCAATCATAAGTGCATATGATCCAAGAAGAGAAAGTATGTTAGCTTATGCCTCTCCCTCAAATAAATTTGCAATAATGATTACCGGTCTAGTTATCGATTGCCTAGGGACAAATAACTTTCTCGTGACAAAAAGCTCTTTACTAAAACTAATTTAGTTTTGTCTTTATCTAAGCAGCCCCTAGTTTTTATTTACGCGCTCTTTATTATCTTGCAAACCTACCTAAAAACACCTGCAAAGTACTTCTAGTTTCATACTTGTTCTAGGTAAAGCGAACGTCGAGCGTGCGTAGAGTTGTATCGGTGGTCGATAGAACTTGAGGGAATATTTGTTCTACCTTTAGCTCCTCGTTGGGTTCGACACTCTTACTTATCGAAAGAGGATACAATTGATCCCCTATACTTGTGGGTTATCAACCCCAAAGTTCGAACCTCACAAGGGTTAGCCGGAACCCGAAATCCGACAGACCGCCACGTGGACGGAACAAAATAGCTAATTATACCGAATACCAGCCCGCGCCCCCTCACCGTAGAGGCAAGGAGACAGCGGCTCCGAGCTACAACTACTACCTATGTCAGGACCTGACCAATAGAGCTGAATAGACCCGATCAATCAATGGATCAAGAGGATGTGCTCCAGCACGAGATGATGGCCACCAGGCCTGGCACGACAAACATAACCAAGTCCGGGGTCAGGCCCGAACTCAAATGTCATCTGAACTCCGAGCGTGATGTGGCCCGGTATAGAGGCGCCGTGCACCCCATGTGCTTTACCGATGAGGTAATGCAGCACCAGTTTTCGGAAGGGTTTAAACCGGTAAACATTGAGTCATACGATGGAACGACATATCCTGCTGTATGGATTGAAGATTTTCTTCTCCACATTCACATGGCTCATGGAGATTATCTCCACGCCATTAAATACCTCCCTCTAAAGCTAAAAGGACCAGCACAGCACTGGTTAATTAGCCTCCCAGAGAACTCCAGTGGTAGCTGGGAGGACTTAGAGGATGCTTTTTGGGACAACTTTCAGGGCACTTATGTCCGGCCACCGGACAATGATGACCTGAGTCACATAGTCCAGCAACCCGGAGAGTCAGCGCGCAAACTTTGGACTCAGTTCTTAATTAAAAAGAACCAAATTGTCGACTGTCCGGACGCCGAAGCCTTAGCGGCATTTAACCACAGTGTGTGTGACGAATGGCTCGCCCGACGCCTCGGTCAGGAAAAGCCGAAGACTATGGCAGCTCTTACTGCACTTACGACCCGCTTTTGTGCGGGCGAAGATAGCTCGTTAGCTCGTAGAAGCAATAGTACCAGCGACCCCGGCACCTCCGAGGCCCGGGATGGCAATGGAAGGCCACGACGCAGCAAAAACAACTGTCGGAACAACAATGAAGAAATAGAGGATACGACAGTAAATGCCGGATTCAGCGGACCTAAGCCCGTTCAGCGGAAGAAGCCGTTCATAGGAAATAGGGGCGGTCCATCTAATTTAGACGAAATACTAGATAGGCCTTGCCAGATCCATGGCGCCCCTGAGAAGCCTGCCAACCACACCAACAGAAACTGCTGGATTTTTAAACAGACCGGTAAATTAAATACCGAACATAAGGGGAAGGGACCTCAAAGCAAGGACAATGATGAGCCTTGCCCTCCGAACACTGGGGGACAGAAGAAGTTTCCCCCGAGGTGCAAACGGTGAACATGATATATGTCACTCACATCCACAAGAGGGAGCGCAAACGCACATTAAGGGACGTCTACGCCGTAGAGCCTGTCGCACCAAAATTCAACCCATGGTCGGCTTGTCTGATCACCTTCGATTGTAGGGAACACCCAACCAGTATCCGTCACGGAGGTTCGGCGGCCCTGGTGCTCGATCCTATCACCGATGGATACCATCACACTAGAGTCCTTATGGACGGCGGCAGCAGCCTCAACTTGATCTATCAAGATACTGTCTACAAGATGGGCATGGACCCGTCAAGAATCAAGCCTAGCAACACTACCTTTAAAGGAGAAATACCCAGTGTGGAGGCCCGCTGCACGGGCTGCTTAATGATGGAGGTCGTATTCGGCTCTCCAGACAACTTCCGAAGCGAAGATTTTGATCTTCGACATCCTCCCTTTTCGCAGTGGTTATCATGCACTGCAAGGACGAATGGCTTTCGCCCGCTTTAATGCAGTCCCACACTATGGTTATCTGAAGCTCAAAATGCCTGGACCTCGTGGCGTCATCATGGTAAATGGGAATATGGAGCGCTCCCTCCGTACTGAGGAGCACACCGCGGCCCTAGCAGCCGAAGTAGAAGGCGGCCTCATCAAGCCGAACAACTCATCGGTCATCAAGACCAACGACCCTCCTAAGCGGGTCCGATCCGCATTACAATGCGATAGCCCGGCGCAGCCGGAGCTTCAATAGCAGTTTAGCCTCCGCCAACTTCCCCATAAGGTCGCGGCATACGCACCGCGCGTACATAACTACGCACTTAAAATACCTTCGGCAGCGTCGGAGGCACACTGCGGAAAAGGTCCATAGTACGGATTGACCCTATTCGGACCTCAACAATTTTTTCCACTATAGGTTCATTAGAAAACCTACCTGATCTACGTAGGCTCTTTTCTAGGTCCCTCTTTCTTGCAGACGAACTTCGACTCCTCCTCTCAAAGGATTTCTCACCAAGGAGAAATGGCGCAGACGTGCAGCAGGGCACCATTGGGATCTTCGAACCACTACTTTTAGGCCCTGTGTAAACCTTTCCCTTGTGTAAAACTCTTGGCATGTAAAATGACCTCGATATTTATAACATTATCTGTAATAACACGCCTCGACGTATTAATTGTTGGGGAACGTACTAATTCAAAAAAATTCCTACGATCACGCAAGATCTATCTAGGAGATTCATAGCAACGAGAGGGGAGAGTGTGTCCACGTACCTTCGTAGACCGAAAGCAGAAACGTTATGTTAATGCAGTTGATGTAGTCGAACGTCTTCACGATCTAACCGATCCAAGTACCGAATGTACGGCACCTCCTTGTTCAGCACATTTTCCACTCGATGACGTCCCTCAAGCTCTTGATCTAGTAGAGGGTCGAGGGAGAGTTCCGTCGGCACAATGGCGTGGCAACGGTGTTGGTGATGTGATTTGCACAGGGCTTCGCCTAAGCACTATGACGCTATGACCGGAGGAGTAAACTATGGAGGGGGGCACCGCACACGGCTAAGACAAATCTTGGTGTGCCTTTGGGGTGCCCCCTGCCCACGTATATAAAGGAGGGGGGAGAGAGGCCGGCGGCCAAGAGGGGTGTGCCATGGGGGGAGTCCTACTTGGACTCCTAGTCCAAGTAGGATTCGGCCCCCCTTTTTCCTTTCTTCCACCGGAGGGAATAGGAAGGAGAGGGAGAGGGAAAGGGAAGGGGGGCACCGCCCCCTCCTCCTTGTCCTATTCGGACTCCCAAGGAGGGGGCACGCGGCCACCCCCGCGGGCTTCCCTCTCTCTCCCTTAGGCCCATGATGGCCCAACACTTCCACGGGGGGTTCTGGTAACCCCTCGGTACTCCGGTAAATTACCCGAATCACTCGGAACCATTCTGATGTCCGAATACAACCTTCCAATATATGAATCTTTACCTCTCAACCATTTCGAGACTCCTCGTCATGTCCGTGATCTCATCCGGGACTCCAAACAAACTTCGGTCACCAAAACACATAACTTATAATACAAATTGTCATCGAACGTTAAGTGTGCGGACCCTACGGGTTCGAGAACTATGTAGAAATGATCGACACACATCTCCGGTCAATAACCAATAGCAGAACATGGATGCTCATATTGGCTCCTACATATTCTATGAAGATCTTTATCAGTCAAACCGCATAACAACATTCGTCATTCCCTTTGTCATCGGTATGGTACTTGCCCGAGATTCGATCATCGGTATCATCATACCTAGTTCAATCTTGTTACCGGCAAGTCTCTTTACTTGTTCTGTAATGCATCATCCCGCAACTAACTCATTAGTCACATTGCTTGCAAAGCTTATAGTGATGTGCATTACCGAGAGGTCCCAGAGATACCTCCCAATACTCGGAGTGACAAATCCTAATCTTGATCTATGCCAACTCAACAAACACCATCGGAGACACCTGTAGAGCATCTTTATAATCACCCGGTTACGTTGTGACGTTTGATAGCACACAAAGTGTTCCTCCGTTATTCGGGAGTTGCATAATCTCATAGTCAGAGGAATATGTATAAGTCATGAAAAAAGCAATAGCAATAAAACTAAACGATCATAATGCTAAGCTAACGGATGGGTCTTGTCCATCACATCATTCTCTAATGATGTGATCCCGTTCATCAAATGACAACACATGTCTATGGTTAGGAAATTTAACCATCTTTGTTTACTGAGCTAGTCAAGTAGAGGCATACTAGGGACACTATGTTTGTCTATGTATTCACACATGTACTAAGTTTGTGATTAATACAATTCTAGCATGAATAATAAACATTTATCATGATATAAGGAAATATAAATAACAACTTTATTATTGCCTCTAGGGCATATTTCCTTCAGTCTCCCACTTGCACTAGAGTCAATAATCCAGATTACATAGTAATGATTCTAACACCCATGGAGTCTTGGTGCTGATCATGTTTTGCTCGTGGAAGAGGCTTAGTCAACGGGTATGCAACATTCAGATCTGTATTTATTTTGCAAATCTCTATGTCTCCCTCCTTGACTTGATCGCGGATGGAATTGAAGCGTCTCTTGATGTGTTTGGTTCTCTTGTGAAATCTGGATTCCTTCGCCAAGGCTATTGCTCCAGTATTGTCACAAAATATTTTCATTGGACCCGATGCACTAGGTATTACACCTAGATCGGATATGAACTCCTTCATTTGCTGCTTCCGAAGCAGCTATGTACTCCACTTCACACGTAGATCCCGCCACGACGCTCTTCTTGGAACTGCACCAACATACAGCCCCACCATTCAATATAAATATGTATACGGTTTGTGACTTAGAATCATCCGGATCAGTGTCAAAGCTTGCATCGACGTAACCATTTATGACAAGCTCTTTGTCACCTCCATAAACGAGAAACATATCCTTAGTCCTTTTTAGGTATTTCAGGATGTTCTTGACCGTTGTCCAGTGATCCACTCCTGGATTACTTTGGTACCGCCTTGCTAAACTTATAGCAAGGCACACATCAGGTCTGGTACACAGCATTGCATACATGGTAGAACCTATGGCTGAGGCATAGGGAATGACTTTCATTTTCTCTCTATCTTCTGCAGTGGTCGGGCATTGAGTCTGACTCAACTTCACACCTTGTAACACAGGCAAGAACCCTTTCTTTGACTGATCCATGTTGAACTTCTTAAAAACTTTATCAAGGTATGTGCTTTGTGAAAGTCCAATTAAGCGTCTTGATCTATCTCTATAGATCTTGAGGCCCAATATATAAGCATCTTCACCGAGGTCTTTCATTGAAAAATTCTTATTCAAGTATCCTTTTATGCTATCCAGAAATTATGTATTATTTCCAATCAACAATATGTCATTCACATATAATATTAGAAATGCTACAGAGCTCCCACTCACTTTCTTGTAAATACAGGCTTCTCCAAAAGTCTGTATAAAACCATATGCTTTGATCACAGTATCAAAGCGTATATTGCAACTCCGAGAGGCTTGCACCAGTCCATAAATGGATCGTTGGAGCTTGCACACTTTGTTAGCACCTTTAGGATCGACAAAACCTTCTGGTTGCATCATATACAACTCTTCTTTAAGATTTCCATTAAGGAATGCAGTTTTGACATCCATTTTCCAAATTTCATAATCATAAAATGCGTCAATTGCTAACATGATCCAGACAGACTTAAGCATCGCTACGGGTGAGAAGGTCTCATCGTAGTCAACTCCTTGAACTTGTCGAAAACCTTTCACAACAAGTCGAGCTTTGTAGATAGTAACATTACCGCCAGCGCCAGTCTTCTTCTTGAAGATCCATTTATTCTCTATGGCTTGTCGATCATCGGGAAAGTCAACCAAAGTCCACACTTTGTTCTCATAAATGGATTCCATCTCAGATTTCATGGCCTCAAGCCATTTCGCGGAATCTGGGCTCATCATCGCTTCCTCATAGTTCGTAGGTTCGTCATGGTCAAGTAACATGACCTCCAGAACAGGATTACCGTACCACTCTGGTGCGGATCGTACTCTGGTTAACCTACGAGGTTCAGTAGTAACTTGATCTGAAGTTTCATGATCATCATCATTAGCTTCCTCACTAATTGGTGTAGGAATCATTGGAATTGATTTCTGTGATGAACTACTTTCCAATTCGGGAGAAGGTACAATTACCTCATCAAGTTCAACTTTCCTCCCACTCACTTCTTTCGAGAGAAACTCCTTCTCTAGAAAGTATCCATTCTTAGCAACGAATATCTTGCCTTAGGATCTGTGATAGAAGGTGTACCGAACATTCTCCTTTGGGTATCCTATGAAGACACATTTCTCCGATTTGGGTTCGAGCTTATCAGGTTTAAGCTTTTTCACATAAGCATCGCAGCCCCAAACTTTAAGAAACGACAGCTTAGGTTTCTTGCTAAACCACAGTTCATATGGTGTCGTCTCAACGGATTTAGATGGTGCCCTATTTAACGTGAGTGCAGCCGTCTCTAAAGCATAACCCCAAAACGATAGCGGTAAATCGGTAAGAGACATCATAGATCGCACCATATCTAATAAAGTATGGTTATGATGTTCAGACACACCATTACGCTGTGGTGTTCTAGGTGGCGTGAGTTGCGAAACAATTCCACATTGTTACAAATGAAGACCAAACTCATAACTCAAATATTCACCTCCACGATCAGACCGTAGAAACTTTATTTTCTTGTTATGATGATTTTCCACTTCACTCTGAAATTCTTTGAACTTTTCAAATGTTTCAGACTTATGTTTCATTAAGTAGATGTACCCATATCTGCTCAAATCATCTATGAGTGTCAGAAAATAATAATACCCGTCGCGAGCCTCAACACTCATTGGACCGCATACATTAGTATGTATTATTTCCAATAAGTCAGTTGCTCGCTCCATTGTTCCGGAGAACGGAGTCTTAGTCATCTCGCCCAAGAGGCATGTGTCGGATTTTGGGTTCCGGCAAAACCATTGAGGTTCGAACACTGGAGTGCGCGCGAAGATATCCCCCTACCTGATCATGCCCTCAGCCTCACCGCGATCTCAAAGCCTAGCTCGACGAACTCGTAACACAAGAGACATGAGATTTATACTGGTTCGAGCCACTGTTGTGGTGTAATACCCTACTCCAGTGTGGTGTGGTGGATTGCCTCTTGGGCTGTGGATGAACAATACAAGGGAAGAACAGCCTCCTGAGGTGAGGTGTTCTTATGCTTGGTAAACTTGTGTGGGTGAGGATGGTCTGAATCCCTTCCCCCTACTGTGGTGGCTAGTCCTATTTATAAAGGCCCTAGTCCTCTCCCCAAATATTGAGCGGGAAGGGATGCCACAACGACCAATTTGAAGGGGGACAGCTAGTACAAGCTATCCTGACTAAAGGTGGTCTTCGCCTGCCAAAGGCTCTGGTGGTGACGCCGTCTTGGGCTCCACGGTGACCTCCGTCCTGCCGTCCTGCTGGTCTTGGTCTCGTTGCACCGATATGGAAACCTTTGCCTGATGCCTCGGTTCTCCTCGCCTACGCTTGCCTCCTTAGAACCAAAGAGGAAACGAGGACACTATGCGCGCTGGCGCCCGCTTGGCGCCCGCCTGGCCTTGGTCGTCATGGATTAGGTCATTGGAACATCGCGAGGTTCGCCTTGCCTTGATCTCTCCGCCCCTCGCAAGCCAGCTTGGTGAGGCTGCCCACGAGGAGGTCTTGTGTCGTCCGCCTCGTGAGGCTTGGCCCCTCGCGAGGGTCTTGAGTGTTTGCTGGTGAAGACGGGCCGTACTGGGCCGCGAGTGGAGCCATGCCGTGGGCTGCAGGCAGGGAAGTCTGGGGACCACCGTTCCCAGAACACCGACAGTAGCCCACGGGCCCAAGGCGTGCTCGGACTTGGCTTCGAGGATAAGCCAAAGGGCAAGTGCGGAGCGCCGCAGGCCCCAACAGCCTGCGGCCTTGGTCGACGCGTGGCGATTGATTGGACGTGGGCGTCTCCGCTTCCCCATGCTGCCTCGGCAACCGCCCGATTTGACGAGTCCCTGCTGCATGCAGAGAAATATCATCATTACCTGCGATCGTGGAGGTCGATGGTTGGCCTCCTTGGGCTATAAATGAGGAGGGAGGCGGAGCCCCCATCGCCCATCTCTTCCTGCTCCGCTCGCTTCTTCTCCCTTGCTCCATTGCTAGTAGCGACACCATGGCGCCAATCCGAAGATTCTCGGCCGCGGAGAAGGGAAAAACTCCCCACGACGAGCCCGGGCCGCTTCCACTGAAGAAGAGGCATGTCCACCGCCGTGACGTAGTTGTGAGGCAGGAGGTGACAAGGCCGTGGTACGAGCGGCCACCTCCTGGGTATCCGCTGCCTTTATACGCCCAAGCAGAGGGCTCAGGAGGAATAGGCACCAAGCGGCGCCGCCCACGCTGCGGCCGTGGTCGCCGCGCCACGGTGGCGCACGCCGTCGCCCCAGGGGCCCATGCCATGGACTCCTCGCGCGAACTCGTGCTGTGGGCGGTGATGCCTCCGCGCACTTGGATCCGCTTTCCTCAGTTCTTCTCCGCCGAGATGCCGCCGAGGGGGCCCCTCGAGCTATGGCTGCAGCATGCCAACTGCGACGCCCCGACGACTGGAGCGAAAGTGGAAGCCGTCTCCCCGGGAAAGATCTTCAAGACCCGAGGCTGGGGCAAGGTCGCCCGGGTTTGCCGTGCAGAAGGCGCCCTTGCGATCCACTTCGAGTACGATGGCGCCTCCACCATGCTCTTCAAGGTCTTCGACGCGGAAGGCCGTCGCTTGGAGTGCTGCCCCGGAGAGGGCCGCCTGGATCGTGCCGCGGCAGAAGCTGGGCCTGCCGCCCATCTCACCAGCGACTCATCCAGCAGCAGTGGCATTGCTTGGGAGTCCAGCGACTCTCCCGAGCCCTACGAGACTCCAGAGACGAGCGACGACAGCTACGTGCCTCCGAGCTCTTGCCGGGCCCGGAGCAAAGCCGCAGCGTCCGGCCGCCGCCGTCGCTGATCTGGACGGGGTTGGCGCTGGCCTCCCGTGGCCCACTGTTGATGATGGCGTCGGCTGCGCTGGCGTGTGTAGATAGGGCTCCTTGAATTTCCTTCCTTTTGTTCCCTGCAAGGAATCGAGAAGAACCCCGCGGGGGGTGTAAAGGGCATGTAATGTCTTTTGTTGATATTATCCTTATTATGAAATTGTGCGAGCGCGTGTCCTGCTTCGGCTAAGTCTCCCCTTTCTATCCTCGCGACGGCTTGGTGCTCTACACTGACAGGTCCCGGTCCCCAGGCAGGCTGCAGCCATCGCTGGTATGCCAGGTTGCGATGCCGTGGTCAAGGCCAGGAGGTGAGCGGCCCGAGGTCCAGTAAGAGCTCCTAAGACGCAAAGCTCAGGAGGTCCCCTTTAGCGCGCAAGCGGCCACCAAGAGGTAAGAAAGGGAGGCGACGCTGTCGTGGAAGGGCTGCAGCAAGTGAGAATCCCATGCCGTAGCGATTTGTTGGTCTGAGCGCGAAACTTATCTTGGTAGTCCGGAGCCGTTTCCTTGTGTTGCGCCAGATTCGTGCGTTGGCGGCCATAGCGCAGCCGGGTTAGTCCCGTGCGTGCTTTCCCTTCTTCCCCAGGCTCTCCTTCGTGCTCTACGTCCTCAGGTCCCAGCCCTCGAGCGAGCTCAGCCGCCGCTGGTATGCCAGGTCGCGGTGCCGTGGTCAAGGCCAGGGGGTGAGGGCTGGAGAGCCAATAGGAGCTCCTGAGTCGCGATGCTCAGGAGCCCCCCTTTTAACGCGCAAGCGAATCGCATGGGAGAAGAGGGAGCCCGCGGTACCGCCCGCTGTTGTCCTCTGGAGGTTCTTGCGAGCCAGCGCGAAGAGGGGCACAGATTGCCATTGTAATTGTCGGGCGGCCACTGGTCGCTTCGTAAGAGGATGAAGGCACTGAGGGCCTGGTGAGGTGGCGCGCGCGGGGCGTGCCGCGGGTCAGAGCTCGACCGCTCGGATTTATCGACGTTGTAGGGACGGACCCAAGCACAAGCGTCGTGCCGGCGTGGACAGCTCCCGTGGTAGGTGACCAGCAAGCAGGTGACAATCACAGATAGGTTAAGCATGAAAAGCAAACTGGCTCAGGTGAATGCAAGAACGATACACGCCACTGGGTCAGGCCCAAGCGGCTTGGGGATGATGCAGCCCAAGGGGCGCCCCCAACAGAGTAAGCTAAAGACATAAAAGGATACATGCCGCAGGGACGGACCCACACGGCCTGGGAATGATGCAGCCCGAGGGGCGCTCCCAGCTAAATAAACTTGGAAGATGTCACCTGGTTCTGTTGTCGAAGGGGTGCTGAGGCAGCTGAAGACGCGTGATGAAGGGGTTGCTCCTCACGAGCCACTGGGGCCCTGAGCCTCGGGAGGCTCTCGGGGGCCAGGTGGTTCCTTGAGGACCGTCTCCATCTCCACCAGGACTGCGTGGTGCCTGGCCTCCTGAGCCACCAGGATGCTCTGCAGGTTGCGCTGGAAGGCGGACGCCACGCTTGGCAGGCCAAAAGGCATGCGAACGTAGCTGTGAGGCAGGCCCTCGCACCGTCCCATGCGCGAAGGCCAGAAAAGCTCATGAGATGCGGCCCTGTTAAGCCCTAGGATGTCGATGCAGACGCACAGCCCGCCATCCTCGCCTGGATGGGGAGCCACGCCAGGTGAGCGGCGATCGCCGTGCATGGCTCTTGCATCCTACAGTTCCTGAGTGGTCTTGGCGATGAACTCCTGAGCGCCGGGTGCTCTTCGCCCGGTGTCCTCCTGACGGAAACGTGTTGTGAAGCACGCCTCCACATGGTGCCCGAGCGCCTCCCTCGTGATGTTGGCAAGGTCGGAGGCCCTCTAGAAGAGAGCCCTCGAGCCCTACCCGAGGAGGGCGCCAGGTGCGCCTTCCTATGCGAGGGAGGGAGGCGCCCCAGGCACGGGCGCCGATCCTGACGTGGCTCCACTTGCGGCGCCGCTCTCCTGAGGCCCTGTGCGGAGTAGCTGCTTCTTCTTCTTGGGGACGACCTCAGGAGGGTACTGTGTTGCATTGCTGTCGGGGTATTCGATTGACGCTGCTTGGAAGGCGTGCTCGAGGGAGCACACTGCATCTTTTTCTTCACAGGGGACTGTGATGATTCCGCCGCTTCCTGGCATCTTGAGGACGTTGTAGCCATGGTGTGTCACCGCCATGAACTTGGCCAGGGCCGGATACCCAAGGATGGCATTGTATGGCAGACGGATGTGGCCGACGTCGAAGTCCATGAGCTCGGTGCGGTAGTTGTTGCGCTGTCCGAAGGTGACAGGGAGGCGGACCTGCCATATCGGCATGGTGGAACCGTCGGTCACTCCTGAGAAGGGCTTGGTAGGCTGAAGCTGATCGTAGGGCACTTGAAGGCTGTCGAACATCTCGACGGACAGGACGTTAAGCTCTGCGCCGCCGTCGATGAGGGTCTTGGTGACTTGTATGTTGCTGATGACGGGTGAGCAAAGCATCGAGAAGGCGCCAGCGGTGGCCGCGCACTTGAGCTGATCTACTGAACTGAAGGTGATGGCGCACTTGGACCACCTAAGCGGGCGTGTGGCCTCAAGCCTGGGGAGGACTGCATTCACCTCGCGAGCAAACTGCTTGAAGATTCGCTAAGAGGCTGGGGCTTGAGCTCCACCCAAGATGAAGGCGATAGCTCGCGGCTCCTGGAAGCCCCCAGCCCCCTCGTCCTGATGCTGGTCGTCGTTCCTTCTTGGTGGTGGCGGTAGTGGAGGAAGACCGACATTGCCCTGAGGACGGTCCTCGCGAGTCTGATCCCTCCAGGCGCCTTCGCGAGGCTGATCTTGCTAGCGGTCCTCACGAGGCCGGTCACGCCACTCCTGGCGAAGGCCACGGTCGTCCCAGCGTCCTCCGCCACGTCCTCCTCCTCGGCCGTAGCCCCGGTCGTTGCGCTCGGGGCGTCGACCGAGGCATCCGTCTCGAATGGCCCTGAGCTCTTGACAATCATTGGTGTTGTGGCTGTGAACGTTGTGGAAGGCGCAAAATGGTCGGCTGCTCTTGGATGACTCTGGTTGGTCCCGGCCGCGCTTCATGTCTGGCTCCGCCGTGAGTACGGCCACTCCCTTGCGCTTCATGTCCTTGGCCTTGGCTTTCTTCTCCTCCAGGTCGGCAGCTGGGAGCTCGAGAAGGGAAAGGCGCCCTTCCTCAGCCCTTGCGCGCTTGGTCGCCAGGTTGAACAACTCCAAGGACATGCACAGCTCCTCGTGGATGGCGAGCTCCTCCTTCATCTTGACGTCACGGACGCCATCGGAAAACGCGGAGATGATGGCCTCGTCCGTCGCCTTGGGGATCTTGAGGCGAACGTTGTTGAAGCGTTGGATGTACTTCTGGAGGGTCTCTCTTGGCTGCTGCTTGATGCGGCGCAGGTCACCCGCGGCCGGAGGTCGGTCGCGAGTGCCCTGGAAGTTAGCGACGAAGCGGTCGCGCATCTCGATCCAGGAGGAGATATGGAGCCTGGAGGCAGGTTCAGGAGCCACGAACGAGCGCCATCCTTGAGAGCCATGGGGAACCAGTTTGCCATGACTTGTTCATCGCCGTTGGCCGCCTCGATGCTCAGCTCGTAGAGTTGCAGGAACTCCGTGGGGTCGGGGGTGTCGTCGTAGCATGGAGGCAGGTTTGGCTTGAACTTGCCCGGCCATGCGATGATACACAGCTCAGGAGTGAAGGCGCGGCAGCCCGCGGTGGCCACCGGGACCCTTGCTGATGCGGAGCCTGCCCTTGATGTCCACGCACCGCCACTGCAGGCGGCGCACGGTCTTGTCGTAGTGGTGCCGGGAGCGCGGGTGCGTTTTCTTGCGGACAAGGAACTTCTTGGCAGCTTCCTTCTTCGCGCACGGGCGCCCGACGCGGTGAGTCGCGCCGAGGGGCCGCACGCCTTGGCGCCAGGACGCCGTCTTGGTGCGGAGGTGGTGGTGGTGGCGCTCCATGAGCCACGTCGCCTGTAGCTGGTGGAGGGCGAGGCAGTGAGACAGATGGCGCAGGGGAGCCCCCTGCGGCGCTGACGAGCTCGGCGATGCGGTCCAACCAGTCCTCATAGAGGTCATCGGCGGGGCGGTAGCATAGGAGTTCGCGTGCCATGCACAACGTGGCCTGCGCGTCCATGGGAGCACGACAAGCGTGACATGATGAGCCGGCCGGGGTCAGCGATGGAGTGGCGGTGCGGCCGTCCCGCCGCACCGAGGGGCACAGCGAGGATGCTTGCTGCTCGTTTCCCGCCGGGCCGGTGGCGGCGTTGGCAGCAGGTGACAGAGAACGATGGGGAGGCTCGCTGACGGGAGCCGTCTGAGCAACGCGGGCGGCGAGGGCGGCCCGGTGCTCAACGCGAGCTCGGCGTGCGTCCGCCATGGATGCGATGAAGCGACGGGACGCAGATCGATGGAAGGAAAGCTTCGGCGCACCCCTACCTGGCGCGCCAAATGTCGGATTTCGGGTTCCGACAAAACCCTTGAGGTTCGAACACTGGGTGCGCGCGAAGATCTCCCCCTACCTGATCGCGCCCTCAGCCTCACCGCGATCTCAAAGCCTAGCTTGACGAACTCGCAACACAAGAGACACGAGATTTATACTGGTTCAGGCCACCGTTGTGGTGTAATACCCTACTCCAGTGTGATGTGGTGGATTGCCTCTTGGGCTGAGGATGAACAGTACAAGGGAAGAACAGGCTCCTGAGGTGAGGTGTTCTTGTGCTTGGTAAACTTGTGTGGGTGAGGATGGTCTGAATCCCTTCCCCCTACTGTGGTGGCTAGTCCTATTTATAAAGGCCATGGTCCTCTCCCCAAATATTGAGCGGGAAGGGATGCCGCAGCGGCCAATTTGAAGGGGGACAGCTAGTACAAGCTATCCTGACTAAAGGTGGTCTTCGCCTTCCAAAGGCTCTGGTGGTGACGCCGTCTTGGGCTCCACGGTGACCTCCATCCTGCCGTCCTACTGGTCTTGGTCTCGTTGCACCGATATGGAAACCTTTGCCTGATGCCTCGGTACTCCTCGCCTGTGCTTGCCTCCTTAGGACCAAAGAGGAAACGAGGACACTATGCGCGCTGGTGCTCGCCGAGCACCCGCCTGGCCTTGGTCGTCATGGCTTACGTCATTGGAACCTCGCGAGGTTCGCCTTGCCTTGATCTCTCTGCCCCTCGCGAGCCAGCTTGGTGAGGCTGCCCATGAGGAGGTCTTGTGTCGTCCGCCTCGCGAGGCTTGGTCCCTCGAGAGGGTCTTGAGTGTTTGCTGGTGAAGACGGGCCGTACTGGGCCGCGAGTGGAGCCACGCCGTGGGCCGCAGGCAGGCAAGTCTGGGGACCCACGTTCCTAGAACGCCGACAGCATGGTTCGCAAGCATCAAGTGATTCATAATCAAGTGATTCCAAAAGCCCATCAGCATGGTGTTTCTTCATGCGCTTTACACCAATATGACCTAAACGGCAGTGCCACAAATAAGTTGCACTATCATTATTAACTTTGTATCTTTTGGCTTCAATATTATGAATATGTGTATCACTACAATCGAGATTCAACAAAAATAGACCATTCTTCAGGGGTGCATGATCATAAAAGATATTACTCATATAAATAGAACAACCATTATTCTCTTATTTAAATGAATAACCATCTCGCATCAAACAAGATCCAGATATAATGTTCATGCTCAACGCTGGCACCAAATAACAATTATTCAGGTCTAAAACTAACCCCGAAGGTAGATGTAGAGGTAGCGTGCCGACGGCGATCACATCGACTTTGGAACCATTTCCCACGCGCATCGTCACCTCGTCCTTAGCCAATCTTCGTTTAATCCGTAGCCCCTGCTTCGAGTTGCAAATATGAGCAACAGAACCAGTATCAAATACCCAAGCACTACTACGAGCATTAGTAAGGTACACATCAATAACATGTATATCAAATATACCTTTCACTTTGGCATCCTTCTTATCCGCCAAATACTTGGGGCAATTCCGCTTCCAGTGACTTGTCCCTTTGCAGTAGAAGCACTCAATCTCAGGCTTAGGTCCGGACTTGGGCTTCTTCCCTTGAGCAGCAACTTGCTTGTTGTTCTTCTTGAAGTTCCCCTTCTTCCCATTACCCTTTTTCTTGAAACTAGTGGTCTTGTTAACCATCAACACTTGATGCTCCTTGATTTCTACCTCCACAGCCTTTAGCATCACGAAGAGCTCGGGAATTAGTTCATCACGAAGCCTTTATAGCTTGGTGGCAGTGATTGAAGAACTCTGTCAATGACACTATCATCGGGAAGATTAACTCCCAGCTAAGTCAGGTATGGTTGTGGTACCCAGACATTCTGAGTATGTGTTCACTGATAGAACTATTCTCCTCCATTTTGCAGCTATAGAACTTGTTGGAGACTTCATATCTCTCAACTCGGGCATTTGCTTGAAATATTAACTTCAACTCCTGGAACATCTCATATGCTCCATGATGTTCAAAATGTCTTTGAAGTCCCGATTCTAAGCCGTAAAGCATGGCACACTGAACTATCAAGTAGTCATCAGCTTTGCTCTTCTAGACGTTCATAACGTCCGGAGTTGCTCCTGTAGCGGGTCTTGCACCTAGCGGTGCTTCCAGGACGCAATTCTTCTCTGCAACAATGAGGATAATCCTCAAGTTACGGACCCAGTCCGTGTAGTTGCTACCATCATCTTTCAACTTAGCTTTCTCTAGGAACGCATTAAAATTCAAGGGAACGGTAGCACGGGCCATTGATCTACAACAACATAGATATGCAAAAAAATTATCAGGTACTAAGTTCATGATAAATTAAAGTTCAATTAATCATATTACTTAAGAAATCCCACTTAGATAGACATCTCTCGAGTTATCTAAATGATCATGTGATCCATATCAACTAAACCATGTCCGATCATCACGTGAGATGGAGTAGTTTTCAATGGTGAACATCACTATGTTGATCATATCTACTATATGATTCACGTTCGACCTTTCGGTCTCAGTGTTCCGAGGCCATATCTGCATATGCTAGGCTCGTCAAGTTTAACCAGAGTATTATGCACGTGCAAAACTGGCTTGCACCCATTGTATGTGAACATAGAGCTTATCACACCCGATCATCACGTGGTGTCTCGGCACGATGAACTGTAGCAACGGGGCATACTCAGGGAGAACACTTATACCTTGAAATTTAATGCTACCACTGTACTAAGCAAAATAAGATGCATAAAGGATAAACATCACATGCAATCAAAATATGTGACATGATATGGCCATCATCATCTTATGCCTTTGATCTCCATCTCCAAAGCACCGTCATGATCTCCATCGTCACCGGCTTGACACCTTCATCTCCATCGTAGCATCGTTGTCATCTCGCCAACTATTGCTTCTACGACTATCTCTACCGCTTAGTGATAAAGTAAAGCAATTACATGGCGATTGCATTTCATACAATAAAGCGACAACCATAAAGCTCCTGCCAGTTGCCGATAACTTTTACAAAACATGATCATCTCATACAACAATTTATATCTCACCGCGTCTTGACCATATCACATCACAACATGCCCTGCAAAAACAAGTTAGACGTCATCTACTTTGTTGTTGCAAGTTTTACATGGCTGCTACAGGCTTCTAGCAAGAACCGTTCTTACCTATGCATCAAAACCACAACGATTTTTCGTCAAGTGTGTTGTTTTAACCTTCAACAAGGACTGGCCATAGTCAAACTCGATTCAACTAAAGTTGGAGAAACAGACACCCGCTAGCCACCTGTGTGCGAAGCACGTTGGTAGAACCAGTCTCATGAACGCGGTCATGTAATGTCGGTCCGGGCCGCTTCATCCAACAATACCACCGAATCAAAGTAAGATGCTGGTGGTTAGTAGTATGACTATTATCGCCCACAACTCATTGTGTTCTACTCGTGCATATCATCTACGCATAGACCTGGCTCGGATGCCACTGTTGGGGAACGTAGTAATTCAAAAAAATTCCTACGATCACGCAAGATCTATCTAGGAGATGCATAGCAACGAGAGGGGAGAGTGTGTCCATGTACCCTCGTAGACCGAAAGCGGAAATGTTATGTTAACGCAGTTGATGTAGTCGAATGTCTTCACGATCCAACCGATCCAAGTACCGAACATACGGCACCTCCGTGTTCAGCACACGTTCAGCTCGATGACTTGCCTCGAGCTCTTGATCCAGTAGAGGGTCGAGGGAGAGTTCTGTCAGCATGACGGCGTGGCAACGGTGGTGGTGATGTGATCCGCGCAGGGCTTCGCCTAAGCACTACGACGCTATGACCGGAGGAGTAAACTATGGAGGGGGGCACCGCACACGGCTAAGACAAATCTTGTTGTGCCTTTGGGGTGCCCCATTCCCATGTATATAAAGGAGGGGGGAGATAGGCCGGCGGCCAGGAGGGGCGCGCCATGGGGGGGAGTCCTACTTGGACTCCTAGTCCAAGTAGGATTCGGCCCCCCTTTTTCCTTTCTTCCACCTGAGGGAATAGGAAGGAGAGGGAAAGGGAAAGGAAAGGGGGGTGTCGCCCCCTCCTCCTTGTCCTATTCGGACTCCCAAGGAGGGGGCACGCGGCCATCCCCGCGGGCTTCCCTCTCTCTCCCTTAGGCCCATGATGGCCCAACACTTCCCCGGGGGGTTCCGGTAACCCCTCGGTACTCCGGTAAATTACCCTAATCACTCGGAACCATTCCGATGTCCGAATACAACCTTCCAATATATGAATCTTTACCCCTCGACCATTTCGAGACTCCTTGTCATGTCCGTTATCTCATCCGGGACTCCAAACAAACTTCAGTCACCAAACCACATAACTCACAATACAAATCGTCATTGAACGTTAAGCGTGCGGACCCTACGGATTCGAGAACTATGTGGACATTACCGAGACACATCTCCGGTCAATAACCAATAGCGGAACCTGGATGGTCATATTAGCTCCTACATATTCTACGAAGATCTTTATCGGTCAAACCGCATAACAACATACATCATTCCCATTGTCATTGGTATGTTACTTGCCCGAGATTCAATCGTCAGTATCATCATACCTAGTTCAATCTCGTTACCGGCAAGTCTCTTTACTCGTTCTGTAATGCATCATCCCGCAACTAACTCATTATTCACTGATACATCTCCAACGTATCTATAATTTATGAAGTATTCATGCTATTATATTATTCGTTTTGGATGTTTATGGGCTTTACTAAACAGTTTTATATTATTTTTGGGACTAACCTATTAACCGGCGGCCCAGCCCAAATTGTTGTTTTCTTTCCTATTTCAGTGTTTCGAAGAAAAGGAATATCAAACGGAGTCCAAACGGAATGAAACATTCGGGAGAGTTATTTTTGGAACGGAAGCAACCCAGGAGACTTGGAGTAGACGTCAGGGAAGCTTCGAGGAAGCCACGAGGCAGGGAGGCGCGCCCTACCCCCTGGGCGTGCCCCCCACCCTCGTGGGCCCCTCGTAGCTCCCCTGACCGACTTCTTTCGCCTATATATGTCCATATACCCTAAAAACATCGGGGAAGAGAATAGATCAGGAGTTCCGCCGCCGCAAGCCTCTATATCCACGAAAAACCAATCGGGGCCTTGTTCCGGCACCCTGCCGGAGGGGGGGGAATCCCTCACCGGTGGCCATCTTCATCATCCCGGCGCTCTCAATGACGAGGAGGGAGTAGTTCACCCTCGGGGTTGAGGGTATGTACCAGTAGCTATGTGTTTGATCTCTCTCTCTCGTGTTCTTGAGGTGGTACGATCTTGATGTATCGCGAGCTTTGCTATTATAGTTGGATCTTATGATGTTTCTCCCCCTCTACTCTCTTGTAATGGATTGAATTTTCCCTTTGAAGTTATCTTATCGGATTGAGTCTTTAACGATTTGAGAACACTTGATGTATGTCCTGCATGTGCTTATCTGTGGTGATAATGGGATATTCACGTGATCTACTTGATGTATGTTTTGGTGATCAACTTGCGGGTTCAGTGACCTTGTGAACTTATGCATAGGGGTTGGCACACGTTTTCGTCTTGACTCTCCGGTAGAACCTTTGGGGCACTCTTATAAGTTCTTTGTGTTGGTTGAATAGATGAATCTAAGATTGTGTGATGCATATCGTATAATCATACCCGCGGATACTTGTGGTGACATTGTAGTATCTATGTGACATTAGGATTTTGGTTGATTTGTGTCTTAAGGTGTTATTCTAGTACGAACTCTATGATAGATCGAACGGAAAGAATAGCTTCGTGTTATTTTACTACGGACTCTTGAATAGATCGATTAGAAAGGATAACTTTGAGGTGGTTTCGTACCCTACCATAATCTCTTCACTTGTTCTCCGCTATTAGTGACTTTGGAGTGACTCTTTGTTGCATGTTGAGGGATAGTTATATGATCCAATTATGTTATTATTTCTGGGAGAACTTGCACTAGTGAAAGTATGAACCCTAGGCCTTGTTTCCTAGCATTGCAATACCATTTACGCTCACTTTTACCACTTGCTACCTTGCTATTTTTATATTTTCAGATTACAAAAACCTATATCCATCATCCATATTGCACTTGTATCACCATCTCTTCGCCGAATTAGTGCACCTATACAATTTACCATTGTATTGGGTGTGTTGGGGACACAAGAGACTCTTTGTTATTTGGTTGCAGGGTTGTTTGAGAGAGACCATCTTCATCCTACGCCTCCCACGGATTGATAAACCTTAGGTCATCCACTTGAGGGAAATTTGCTACTGTCCTACAAACCTCTGCACTTGGAGGCCCAACAACGTCTACAAGAAGAAGGTTGTGTAGTAGACATCAAGATCTTTTCTGGCGCCATTGCCGGGGAGGTGAGTGCTTGAAGGTATATCTTTAGATCTTCCAATCGAGTCTTTTAGTTTCTTGTTTTATCACTAGTTTAGTCTATAAAAGAAAACTACAAAAAAATGGAATTGAGTTTGCCTCATAGGCTTCATCTTTTTAATATCTTTCGTGAGAATGATGGAAAGGAAAATTGTGCTCAAGTGCTAGAAGAAGTCTATAAAATGTTTGGCACTAAATCTTTGAATGATGAGCATGATTGCAATGTTGTTAGTATGAACTCTTTGAATATCCATAGTACTAATGATGATTGCACTAGTCATGATGAAAATGTCTCTTATAAGCATGTCAATTTTTGTGGAGTGCATAGAGTTTGCAAGTACACACCAAATAGGGAAGATAGATTTTGCAAGAGGCATAAGTATTTAGAAACTAAATGGTTGCAAGAGAAGCTAGATGTTTGTGCTGAAAATTTAAAATTTCTTCACCATACTTGTGAACTTTGCAATGAACATAGTCATTTAAATATCAAATGCAAATTGTTTCATGATCGAATCTTGTCCAAAAATTGTGATGACTTGATTTCCCTTGCACATCATAATGAACTTAGTTTGCTTTGGGTTATGAAGAATGAAACGTAAAACTAAGCATATTCCAGAATATAACCTTGAGAAATTCCTCGATATTGATCTAGAAGAAATTTATATGTATTGTGCGGTGAATTGCATTGAAAATCCTTATATTGCCAATTACATAAAGAAAAGAAAACAAATAGAATATGAAGAGAATACTAACGAAAGGGAAGAGACTTCCCAATATTCTCCTATTATTTCTTATGATGAATTAGGTAACGAGGAGGAGCATTCTATTCAACCAATCTCATTAATAAGGAGCTCCAAAAAGAGGATTGAACCCACACATGATGTGAAGAAGAAAAAGAAAATACGGAGAAGCAAAGGTAGAAAGGTATCTCTCCCAAATGATGTTGCTCCTATTACTCATTGTGATGATGATAATTGCTATACTATTGGTGCTATCCACACTATTAATGATGAGATTGATTATGCTTATGATATGAAAAGGCCCAAGCTTGGGGATGCTATATTTGATGAAGATGATGTTTTTGAGAATATATTTGCTGCAATTAATGTTGGTCCCAAGCTTGGGGATGCTACGTTTAATGAAGATGATATTTTTAGTCTCCCAAGTTTTGATATGCTAATTTATAATGATGATAGCATGCCTCCTATTTATGATGGTTATATTGATGAAAGTGGGTTTGGAAGAGTGTCAACTTTAGGAAGTAATGATCCCACTATTTTGGAGGGTGTTGAATCTTATAATATTTATGAAAGTGGATTTGGAAAGGTCATGACTTTATTTAGTAGTGATTCCACTATTTCGGAAGAGGTTTCAATTGATTATGATGAGAACAAAGTTGCTACTTATGATGATTATTGTGATGATACTTATGCTATAAAGAGTAGTGATGATTATATTTATAAAACTTGTCATGATTATGATTACCCTTTCTCTGAACACTACTCTTTTAACGTGGAAACAATTTATAGTATTCGAGTCTCTTATGATACTCCCACTATTCCGACTGAGAAGAATTTCGCTTATGTAGAGAGTAGTAAATTTTCTATGCTTGTAGATCATGAAAAGAATGCTTTAGGTACTGGTTATATTATTGAATTCATTCATGATGCTACTGAAAATTATTATGAGGGAGGAATATACGCTTATAGGAATTGCAATAATATCAAGTTTCCTCTCTATGTGCTTAAAGTTTTGAAGTTATGCTTGTTTCGCCTTCCTATGCTAGTTGATTATTGTTCCCATAAGATGTTTGCTCACAAAATCCCTATGCATAGGAAGTGGGTTAGACTTAAATGTGCTAGTCATATTCTTCATGATGCTCTCTTTATGTTTCAATTCTTATCTTTTATGTGAGCATCACTGAAATCATCATGCCTAGCTGGGGGCGTTAAACGATAGCGCTTGTTGGAAGGCAACCCAATTTTATTTTTGTTTCTTGATTTTTGGTTCTATTTAGGAATAAATAATCTATCTAACCTCTGGTTAGATGTGATTTTATGTTTTAATTAGTGTTTGTGCCAAGTTAAACCTATATGATCTTTTTGGATGATGGTTATTTGATCTTGCTGAAAATTCCAGAAACTTTCTGCTCATGAAAACAGTTGTTAAAAATCACCAGAAAGTGATAAAATACTGATTCCAATTGCAGTAGATCAATAATAAAATTATCTAGGTCTTCCTATTTTGGCAGATTTTTATTAGTTCTAGAAGTTTGCGTTTGATGCAGATTACTACAGATTGTTCTGTTTTTGACAGATTCTGTTTTTCGTGTGTTGTTTGCTTATTTTGATGAATCTATGGCTAGTAAAGGAGTTTATAAACCATAGAGAAGTTGGAATACAGTAGGTTTAACACCAATATAAATTAAGAATGAGTTCATTACAGTACCTTGAAGTGGTGTTTTGCTTTCTTTCGCTAACGGAGCTCACGAGATTTTCTGTTAAGTTTTGTGTTGTGAAGTTTTCAAGTTTTGGGTAAAGATTCGATGGACTATGGAATAAGGAGTGGCAAGAGCCTAAGCTTGGGGATGCCCAAGGCACCTCAGGGTAATATTCAAGGACAACCAAGAGCCTAAGCTTGGGGATGCCCCGGATGGCATCCCCTCCTTCGTCTTCTTTCATCGGTAACTTTACTTGGAGCTATATTTTTATTCACCACATGATATGTGTTTTGCTTGGAGCGTCATTCTATTTTATTTTGTTTTGCTTGCTGTATGAATAAAATACCAAGATCTGAAATTCTTGAATGAGAGAGAGTCTTCACATAGCTACATAATTATTTAACTACTCATTGATCTTCACTTATATCTTTTTGGAGTAGTTTGTCATCTACTCGTGTGCTTCACTTATATCCTATGAGTAAATAGTTGAATGAGCGAATATCATAAATCTAAAATTATATATGTTTCATATGCTTATGCCATGGGGAGTAATGATTCACATATGAGAAGTAGAGGTGGTAAATTTATTGAAGGTTAGCAGACATTGTATTGGTCACTTGAACAATTCATGAAAGAATATTGAGGGAAGAGAGATTTCACATATAAATATACTATCTTGGACATCTTTTGTAATTGTGAGCACTCATTAAAATATGACATGCTAAAAGGTTGATGTTGGACAAGGAAGACAACGTAATGGGTTATGGTTTCTTATATCTGAAATAAAGTATATTGTCATGGATCATCCAACATGTTGAGCTTGCCTTTCTCCCTCATGCTAGCCAATTCTTTGCACCAAGTAGAGATACTACTTGTGCTTCCAAACATCCCTTAAACCAGTATTGCCATGAGAGTCCACCATACCTACCTATGGATTGAGTAAGATCCCTCAAGTAAGTTGTCATCGGTGCATGCAATAAAAATTGCTCTCTAAATATGTATGATCTTTTAGTGTGCAGAAAATAAGCTTTATACGATCTTGTGATATGGAAGCAATAAAAGCGACGGACTGCATAATAAAGGTCCCTATCACAAGTGGCAATATAAAAGTGACGTTCCCTCGCATTAAGATTTTGTGCATCCAGCTATAAAAGCGCATGGCAACCTCTCCTTCCCTCTGCGAAGGGCCTATCTTTTGTTCTTGTCTTTTACCTTATGCAAGAGTCATGGTGATCTTCACCTTTCCTTTTTACATTTTATCCTTTGGCAAGCACATTGTGTTGGAAAGATTCTGATATATATATCCAATTGGATGTAAGGCATCATGAGCTATTATTGTTGACATTACCCTTGAGGTAAAAGGTTGGGAGGCGAATCTACAAGCCCCTATCTTTCTCTGTGTCTGATTAAAACTTTGAACCCATAAATATCGTGTGAGTGTTAGCAATTGTGAAAGACTAAATGATAGTTGAGTATGTGTAGTTTGCTAAATCAAAGCTCTGACATAGACTCTTCCTGAAAATAAGATGAGTTGTAATTGTTTGATGACTAATAACACGGTTTGTTAGTTTTCAAGAAAGTTTATGATCTATACTTTAACATGTGAATAGTTTGTTACTTGATCATGAAAAGTCTTATGAGTTGAGCTACTGTTATGATATATAATGATGCTAGAAAAGGTGATTGAAATTATCATTGATCAAACTTGTGCACCTGCTAGCATTCACACTTCATAAATTATTTCTTTTATCATTTACCTACTCGAGGACGAGCAGGAATTAAGCTTGGGGATGTTGATACGTCTCCAACGTTTCTATAATTTATGAAGTATTCATGCTAATATATTATCCGTTTTGGATGTTTATGGGCTTTACTAAACACTTTTATATTATTTTTGGGACTAACCTATTAACCGGCCGCCCAGCCCAAATTGCTGTTTTCTTGCCTATTTCAGTGTTTTGAAGAAAAGGAATATCAAACGGAGTCCAAACGGAATGAAACCTTCGGGAGAGTTATTTTTGGAACGGAAGCAATCCAGGAGACTTGGAGTAGACGTCAGGGAAGCTTCGAGGAAGCCACGAGGCAGGGAGGCGCGCCCTACCCCCTGGGCGCGCCCCTCCCTCATGGGCCCCTCGTGGCTCCCCTGACCGACTTCTTTCGCCTATATATATCCATATACCCTAAAAACATCGGGGAAGAGAATAGATCGGGAGTTCCGCCGGCGCAAGCCTCTGTAGCCACCAAAAACCAATCGGGGCCCTGTTCCGGCACCCTGCCGGAGGGGGGGGATCCCTCACCGATGGCCATCTTCATGATCCCGGCGCTCTCCATGACGAGGAGGGAGTAGTTCACCCTCGGGGTTGAGGGTATGTACCAGTAGCTATGTGTTTGATCTCTCTCTCTCTCTCGTGTTCTTGAGGTGGTACGATCTTGATGTATCGTGAGCTTTGCTATTATAGTTGGATCTTATGATGTTTCTCCCCCTCTACTCTCTTGTAATGGATTGAGTTTTCCCTTTGAAGTTATCTTATCGGATTGAGTCTTTAAGGATTTGAGAACACTTGATGTATCTCTTGCATGTGCTTATCTGTGGTGACAATGGGATATTCATGTGATCTACTTGATGTATGTTTTGTTGATCAACTTGCGGGTTCAGTGACCTTGTGAACTTATGCATAGGAGTTGGCACACGTTTTCGTCTTGACTCTCCGGTAGAACCTTTGGGGCACTCTTTGAAGTTCTTTGTGTTGGTTGAATAGATGAATCTGAGATTGTGTGATGCATTACGTATAATCATACCCGCGGATACTTGTGGTGACATTGGAGTATCTAGGTGACATTAAGGTTTTGGTTGATTTGTGTCTTAAGGTGTTATTCTAGTACGAACTCTATGATAGATCGAACGGAAAGAATAGCTTCGTGTTATTTTACTACAGACTCTTGAATAGATCGATCAGAAAGGATAACTTTGAGGTGGTTTCGTACCCTACCATAATCTCTTCACTTGTTCTCCGCTATTAGTGACTTTGGAGTGACTCTTTGTCGCATGTTGAGGGATAGTTATATGATCCAATTATGTTATTATTGTTGAGAGAACTTGCAATAGTGAAAGTATGAACCCTAGGCCTTGTTTCCTAGCATTGCAATACCGTTTACGCTCACTTTTACCACTTGCTACCTTGCTGTTTTTATATTTTCAGATTACAAAAACCTATATCCATCATCCAGATTGCACTTGTATCACCATCTCTTCGCCGAACTAGTGCACCTATACAATTTACCATTGTATTGGGTGTGTTGGGGACACAAGAGACTCTTTGTTATTTGGTTGCAGGGTTGTTTGAGAGAGACCATCTTCATCCTACGCCTCCCACGAATTGATAAACCTTAGGTCATCCACTTGAGGGAAATTTGCTACTGTCCTACAAACCTCTGCACTTGGAGGCCCAACAACGTCTACAAGAAGAAGGTTGTGTAGTAGACATCAGTCACTTTGCTTGCAAGGCTTATAGTGATGTGCATTACCGAGAGGGCCCAGAGATACCTCTTCAATACTCGGAGTGACAAATCCTAATCTTGATCTATGCCAACTCAACAAACACCATCGGAGACACCTGTAGAGCATATTTATAATCACCCAGTTATGTTGTGACGTGTTCCCCCAGTATTCGGGAGTTGCATAATCTCATAGCAGAGGAATATGTATAAGTCATGAAGAAAGCAATAGCAGTAAAACTAAATGGTCATAATGTTAAGCTAACAGATGGGTCTTGTCCATCACATCATTCTCTAATGATGTGATCCCGTTCATCAAATTACAACACATGTGTATGGTTTGGAAACTTAACCATCTTTGATTAATGAGCTAGTCAAGTAGAGGCATACTAGGGACACTCTGTTTGTCTATGTATTCACACATGTACTAAGTTTCCGGTTAATACAATTCTAGCATGAATAATAAACATTTATCATGATATAAGGAAATATAAATAACAACTTTATTATTGCCTCTAGGGCATATTTCCTTCATTAATCAGGGTATAAAGGAAGCAGTCAATCACCACTTTTGTTTGGTACTTATCTATTGCATATTGTCATCGGTATTCCCTCCCTACTTCAGACTGCCACACGTGCTTTAGTCCAGCCTTAACACCGGGGCCTGTATTCGGCCCTGCACATTTTCAAGTCCGAACACCTATCGGGTACTCTTCGGCGTCCCGGATATTGCATTATATGCATCGGCTCTGAGTCATGTCTTTGGTTTATAGTTGGGTTGCCCGGCTGCTGTGCTTACCACCTTACGTTCCGCTCGTTCAACTAAGGTAGTATTTCTGGTTCGTCCAGTCAAGTACCTCAGTAGAGAAAGCCGAAAACTGACTGTCATCTATAAGCGAGAGCTGGTCGGCAATTCGGTGACTTAGTCTTATACTACAAATCGTTAGTGATTCACTCCGTCTTATACGAGGGGCTGGTCTTCGTCCAGCCGCGTGGAAAAGTCATCGTAGTCCGGATAGCCGCACACGCACCAGGGGCTAGTACTTGGCTCTACAGTCAAACTCCTATGGCTAAGTGAAAGTTATAAAGCCGCATAGTCTGATTGCCTGGTTCACCTCGCGGACACCTCCTTTATGGACCAAGACGTTTGATAAAGTGTGGTCACGCGTCACGCCGAACACCCCCGTAGCATTTATGTGGGGGCTGAAGCCGACGACTGGCAACTTTCAGAAATAAACGACCGCACAGGAGGAAAAATGGCTTGAAACAAAAGGCGCAAACATAGATATATTACAAGCATGGGTTCGTAACATAGTTTTTACAACCCGAACATATCTAATCAGATATTACGTCCTTAGAACATTGGCCCTCTACTATTCGGGCCCCTTCTAGGACATCGTCGAAGTACCTCTCCGGCTTCTGATGATCTTTGCCTTCGCGCGGGCCTGCGGTCGCCACTTCTGTGGCCTTCATCTTCGCCCATTGCATCTTGACACGGGCGAAGGCCATCCGAGCACCCTCTATACATGACGAACGCTTTATAGCATCAATTCGGGGCCGCGCATCGACAAGCCACTTCACCAAACCGAAGTAGCTGCTAGGAATAGGCTCGGCCGGCCAGAGTTGGACTATTAGGTCCTTCATGGCCAAGCCTGCTCTCCTATGCAGCTCCGTCAGCTGCTTCAGCTGGTCGTTCAGAGGCGTTGGGTGTTCCGGCGCGAGAAATTGCGACCAGGACAGCTTCTCGGTCAAATTCTCCTCCTCGGCTCGAAAGAGCTGTGCGGCATCGGCGGCACTCCTTGGAAGGTCCGCAAATGCGCCTGGAGAACACCACACTCTTGTGAGCAAAGCATGCATCTGAGCTCCAAAGATACTTTGCAAAAGAAAGGCCTTACCAGCCGCTATCTGCCTCGCCTGATGGATCTCTTCGCGAGCACTCCGGGACTCGATCCGTGCCTCCTTGGCATCATGGAGAGCCTTGGCAAGTTCGGTCGACTGGGCCGAAGTCTTCTCGCATTTGCTGATGGCATCTTTCAGCTCCTGCTCGACTTCGGTCACCCGAGCTTCGTGTTGGCAGTGGGCAGCCTGCTCGGTCTTTAGCTTAGCAGCCGCTTTGTCAGCGGCTGCCTTATTTGCCTCCTCCTCCTCCTTGGCCTGGGCGAGGGCGCCTCTGAGGGTCTCGACCTCGGCTGCACCAACTATGCTCATAATGAAAGCATTACATGAGTCAGCCTCTAAATATACATATCACTTCTGATATACAACTAAGTGTTTCACATTGTACCTGTACCTTGCGTTTCGTCGAACCACTTATTAATGTGGTCGATTTCTTCATCTGCCACCTGAAGCTTCTGATTGAGTTCAGAAACTTCTGTGGCATAGGCGGTTTCCGCCAACATAGCGGCCTGTTACAGTTACATCACAGTATGTTACTCTCCCGAATGCTATATAGATCCTCTGTCCGGTTTGTTTTAAAACCAGACAGAGCCTCAGGGGCTACTGTCTGTACACAGGTATATTCCTCTATATGAAAAAGTGTTTAGAACATTACGTCGCATACCTGAAAGCCCGTCAGTAGGCTGGTGAAGGCTTCGTTCAGTCCGCTTTTTGCAGACTGAACCTTCTCCACCACCACACCCATCTGGGTGAGGTGTTCCGCCATGATGGAAGCACGCTGCAGTGCTTCCTACAGAGCGTTGGGTGTCTCCGAATTAGTGGAGGCCGCCGATGGAGCTGATGCTCCTCCCCCCTCTTTCGAAGGGGGCTGCTTATCCGATCCCGGAGCTGCATTGGTCTCCAGAACGTTGTCCGGCTAGGGCCCGGATTGTTGGGGGTCCTCACCATTGGTTGTCATGGGGGTCGCCTCCCCTAGGTCTTCGGCGACTGAGGTATTAAGCTCGGGCGCTTTCTCGACGTCCTCGTCCGCCCCCCTCGGCCAGGAGAGGTCCTTCGGTACAACACCTCGGTGTCCTCCATGGTGATAGGCGAGGGGGCTCGCAGCGGTGTGTCAGTCTCTGCCATTTCGGGTGGCAGAGAGTTCCCCTCCGATAATGGAGTCTGCGGGAGCTCGCGGGGAGGGCTGAAAGGAAAATAACAAAAATAACTTATATGATGAAAGCAGGGAGACCGAAGATATATGAGTAATTTCCCGAATGCTTACGATTCGGCTAGGGGCGTCACCCTAGGAGGTCTATTGGGGACCAGTTCGGACTCTGAGTCCGAACAGTCCGGAAGGGTCACCTTCCCTCTCTTGGGCACCTCCTCCTCCGGGTCTTTGGAGGCCGCCCTCTTCTTCTTCTTCTTCCACTTGCGGGGAGAGTCGCTTTCCACCACCTCCTCCTCCTCTTCCTCATCTCCCTCGTGGGAGGAGAGGGCTTCAGTCTGTCTGGACACTGCGTCCGAAGGACCTTTGTGACGGGGGCCACCTTTGGCCTCCTTGCCCTTCTTCTTCTTGGTCTTCTTCTCCGGCGCCTGGACCAACATCGCCGTTAGTTGGGGTGTGGCCGGGTCCTCGGGCAGCAGTGCCGGACAGTTGATTCGCTCCACCTCATCCAGCCCTGTACGGAAGACAGACAATATAGTTCTATCTCTACCTATTATTAAAGGGAGAAGCGTTTCTCCACTTTTTTCCGTCATGTATGTGTTTTGTATGTCGTCATATGAGGATTTGGTACGTCCGTCGTCTGTTTAAAACAGCCACGCAAGAACAACCATTAGGCCAAAGGGACTCGAATCGCGGTCTAATGAAAACAACCACGCAAGAACAACCATTAGGCCAAGCAGATGCTTTGGGTTGTAAGGCGGAAGTTCTTTTATTATTGAGGCGGGCGGTAGCTCGCATTTTTTAGTGGGCTGGCCCAATATGAAAAGATGACGTCCCACGTATTTTTTTTCTTTTGTTGTACTTTCTGTTCCTTTTTTTCTCTTATGTTTTTTATTTTCATATTTCTTTTTTCCTTTTTAGGTTTCTAAATTATTCATCTCACTTTAAACAGATGTAAATCATCCATTTGAAATAAATATGTTTTTGATCTACAAGAAAAATGTACAATGTGCATGAAAAAAATAGTGATCAAAATATGTATTTGAAGAAAATGTTAATCATGTATTTAAATAGTGTTAAACATATATAAAAATGCTTCAGATGTATATAAAAATTGTACAATGTGCACAAAAAAAGTGGACATCAAAACATATGTTTCCTGAAATTTTAACCTATATAATCAAATATTTCATATGTACACAAACAATTTACAATATGTAGAAAAAACTAGACATCAAAATGTATATATGAAAGCATATATTATAAATTTTTTAAACATGTACAAAGTTAGTACAAAGTTCAATCACTTATTTTGGGACGGAGGGAGTATAAAAGTATGTACAATGTGTATTAAAAAATGTAGACATGTGTTGAAAAAAAGTAGACATCAAACATTTACTTGTAAAAATGTAATTATCTATTTGAAAAAATTTAAACATGTATAAAGAAATGTGCCTGATATATACAAACAAATGTACAATGTGTAATACAAACATAGACAATTAAACATATATTAAAATAATGTTAACCATGTATTAAAAAATAATAAACATATGCAATAAAAATGTCCCTTATGTATAAAAAAATGTACATTATGCATAAAAAGTAGACAAGTGTTAAAAAAGAAAATAAATTTTTTATGTAAATCTGAAAGGAATAAAGTGAAGGAAATCATAAAAACAAAGAAATAAACAGTGAAATGGAATAATGAAATAGGAAAAAGGAAAACCGAAAATACTGAAGAAAAACAGGCTTCAAGCAAGGGAAAAAACAAAAAAAGATATAAAAATTAAGGTACAATGTTGGGCCAGCCCACTATTTCCTATGCTTAGGCGTTCCTAATAGGATCAGTACGAGAGAGAAATAGTCATCGCGGTCTTATTGTGGAAGAGAGTTTTCTTAACATAAATAAATATAAACTGCTCGTTCCTCAAGCCCACTGAATTGGGCATATAAACTGTTTTTTTAGTCGCGCCGCACGTCCCTATTCTGGATACGTTTTGAGTTTTGACTATCAAAGCGCTCGGCAACCAAACTATTCTCGCTCTCACTTACAAAAAAGCCTACAAATCAAGAGAAAAATATATTTAAAATTTTTAGGTGAAAAATAATTCCAGGCAAGGTAGAAAACTAACTCTACGTCCGAGAGTTCACGGAGCACATGTCGGACCCCCATCATCCATCTCCAATTTGTCCTTGCCTCCATGACTCGCACCGTCACGGACATCTCATGTGCATGCGATGTGATCGGCACCATCCATATCGGATTGATTGCTAATTAGTACTATGTCCGAAGACAACTTCTAAGGAAGGCCTATATATATATATATATATATATATATATATATATATATATATATATATATATATATATATATATATCTTTTGGCTCGACCTTCAGTGGAAGCGATCGCAATATGTCAGCTTGTCGTCAATGTTGATGCTACCATGTACCTCCCGCTAGACATCCAAATACAGACAGACACGCTAATTATCGTGACCCTTTTTATTTTTCGATGAAAGTACTCATCGATAACCTGGACATATGAAACCGTCCAGGAGCATTAGATGGGCGGGTGTTGGACGTGTACAAGGTGCATGCATGCACACGGCATACCATCACATCTTCACCAGCTACCGCATCAACTAGCCGTCGCCCGCACTGATGCGCTTCTATTTTGGGCGTCATCGGGCAGGAGCCCACCTCATTTTCCCCACTACCATCGTTGGGTGGCATCATCTAGAGGCTGATGTCTCGCGCTAGTGAATGTTTTGATGGACACGCCAATTTTCTCTCCCATTGCAACGCACGGGCATATGTGCTAGTTATATCTAAAGTATCGACCAGATAGGTATTCGGGAAGATTATGCTTACCGATGAGGCCGGATTCTCAATGTCGAGCCCGATGTTTTCGGTCTTCACGGGCCAATTTTTCTGGGCCTTGAAGAGCTGCTTCCATATTTTTTCGTGCGTAGTGCTGAAGAAGCGCTTCAAGGTCCATGGCTCCTCCGGATTAAACTCCCACATGGGGGAGGCCCGGAGTTGGCAGGGAAGGACGCGGCGAAAGAGCATCACTTGAATCACGTTTGGGAATCCGGTATTTGTGCCCAACACATTGGAGATGCGTTTCTGTAGCATCTTCACCTCCGGTTGGGACCCCCAATCAAGGCCCTTGGCGGTCCATGAGGTCAGTCTCGTGGGGGGTCCGGATCTAAATTCAGGCATGGCCGCCCAGTTGGCATCGTGGGGTTCAGTGATATAGAACCAATCCTGCTGCCACACCTTGACAGTCTCTACGAATGCCCATTTGGGACAGACGGCGTTGGGGAGCTTGCTTAACATTTCCCCGCCGCAATCTGCATGCTGTCCATCGACCACCTTCGGCTTCAGATTGAAGACCTTGAGCCACAGGCCGAAGTGTGTGGGGGGGGGATACGGAGAAGAGCCTCACAAACGATGATGATTGCCGATATGTGGAGGAAGGAATTAGGGTTTATATCGTGGAAATCTAGCGCGTAGTTGAACATGAGACCCCGGACAAAGGGGTGGAGGGGAAACCCTAGCCCTCGGAGAAAGTGGGGGATGAACACGACCCTCTCACCCGGCGCCGGAGTAGGAATAACCTGACCTTTGTCAGGGATCCTATGCGCGATATACGCGGTCAAATAGCCTGCGCTTCGGAGTTCCTTGACGTCTTTTTCGGTGACGGAGGAGGCCTCCCACTTGCCCTTGGAACCGGACACGGCCATTGCTAGGAAAGGGTGGTGGTGGTGAGAAAGATCGAAGTCGGGGGCGCTAGAGCTTGGAGGTTGGAAGGCAGGAGCTAGAAGAAGGCGTGGGGAAAAGAAAGGATTTTTACCCTCTTATAGGCGGTGTAAATACCAAACGCCCCCCTCTCCAGCCATAAACCTCGCCTGTTCCCAATGAGATCATGCGTAAGGTGCGGTTGGGTTACCCAAACCACATTGATGAGAATCCCGTAATGGGCGGGCATGATCATTGTTTTGATGAGACGTGCCAATGAGGGATAGGCCTCGAAATGCGAAATGGGAGGCGTGAAAACGATTCGAAATGTTAAAGAGTCAAGTGTGATGCTTCACTGAAAAAGTTGTCAGTGAAAGACACTGTTTTTATTTTGGCATCTTGCCTTCGTGGCTAAGGGTTGTATTGATTATGCAGATCCAGATACAGTTCCTTTATGCAAGAAGTTAAGTTAAAATATTCAGGAGGAGAAAACCGCCTTGCAATGCCGAAGATAATCCGCGTACCTAACACATCGTCATGGAAGACAGGTTCAGGGGCTAATGAGGGAGTCCTGGATTAGGGGGTCCTCGGGTGTCCGGACTATTCGATATGGGCCGGACGGATGGGACGTGAAGATAAAGTATAAGACAACCCCCCGTGTCCGGGTAGGACTCCTATATGCGTGGACGGCAAGTTTGGTGTCCGGATATGTTATTTCCTTCCTATGCAAACCGACTCTGTACAACCCTGGTCCCCTCCGGTGTGTATATAAACCGAACGGTTTAGTCCGTATAGGCCATCAGAATATTCATAGGCTAGATAGCTAGGGTTTAGGCATTACGATCTCGAGGTACATCAACTCTTGTAACCCCTATACTCATCGAATACAATCAAGCAGGACATAGGGTTGTACCTCTTTAAGAGGGCCCGAACCTGGGTAAACATCGTGTCCCCATTGTCCCTTGTTACCATTGATCCTTAGACACACAACTTGGGACCCCTACCCGAGATCTGCCGGTTTTGACACCGACAAGGTGCGCGAGCAAGTGCTTGAACCTGGTGCCCCGAACTACCGCTCCCATGGTCTCCGGCGAGCACACCATCACGGAATTTGGTCACCGACGGGTTAACCCCGGCGACCTGATATGTCGGTAGTTAGATTAGGCTAATCAACTTGTTAATTACCCTAATTAATATGACTTGTGGGCCCTCTCTAACTAACAAATATTTTAGAAAATATTAGTAGTCCTTTTCTTTCTCGTTTCTCTTTTTTATTTTTCTAGTTTGGCCCCACGTGTAAGTGTGAGAGAGAGAGGGGGTGAGAGAAAGGGTTTCTTGTTTTAATTTTTGAGAGTGGCTCCCAGCAGTAAGTGACACATGAAGGCAGGGGCAAAAATGTGAAAGAAATGGTCGGATAGCAGTCAAATGGCTTTGACTGGAAGGAAACAGAACGGAAGGGCATTTCTATAAGGGGAACTAATGACACGAGGGGAAAATTTGAGCATGCTTCAAAATTAGGGGTAAATCTGAGTAGGTGGTTTGAGTTAGGGACATAAATGCCAATGGCCCTTTTTTGTTTAAAAGAGAAACACAATAGCAAGAAGAAATGCAAAAGAAATGCATCTAACAAAGGGAAACAATAGAGAACTTCATCTAGAGGTGGTCGGCGACATAGTCACCTATGTTACAGTATGATGACTTAGGAGTCAAGTGATATCACTTGATCATAGGTGGTTCGATTTAGCGACAAAAATGCAAATGTCCCTTTTTTTGTTTAAAAGAGAATCACAATTGCAAGAAGAAATGCAAAAGAAATGCATCTAACAAAGGGAAACAATAAAGAACTTCATCTAGATGTGGTCGGCGACATAGTCACCTATGTTAGAGTATGTTGACTTAGGAGTAAAGTGAGATCACTTGATCATAGGTCATACTCATCGTTAAGCTCACAATGGGGTTGCCATTTTTTCATTTAAACGTCTTGATGTATTCTCATCTTGTTGAGTTGCTTTAGCTCATGAATTGGAGCAAAGCTTATCTAAGATGGAAATTACATACCTTGGGTTTGTTGTTGAACTTGATCATGTGGTTGAACTTGTGATGAATGCTCAATGTTGATGTGGTTCATCAAGAGTTGGGAGCATCCCTATGAATTTGAAGCTCATCTTCCTACATGGGTTAGTCTTGCAAGGAATAACTCGTATATATCCAAATTGACAAGAATGAAATTCATCATATAAGTCTTGTCAAAGGATATGTTAAGTGTAGACTTGTTCCTTGATCTTCAACAACTAGAGCATAGATAATTGGTGATGTAGAAGTTGCTCAAGATGTGAGTGATTCGCAATTTCATAGGTTGAGGCTCATCCAAGTACCTACAAGGGTTAGATAACACACAAGGGTGCAAATATATCCAAGACAAATGATCATCATCATAAGAGAAATATCAAGGATTAGTCACATAGGCTCATGCCTTGCATGTATCCAACTGGAATCTGTATTCCAAATTTGATGCATCAATGATGTTCAACTCACTCCTCAAGCGGCAAAATATCTTTTTATCAAGCGGTTTAGTGAAGATATCCGCCAATTTCTTGTCGATACAACCATGCTTGAGGTTGACTAGCAAATATGCTCGTGCCTTGCAATGGGAGACAAAAATAATACAGCCTAGCCAAATAAGTATGGCTCAATCCCATGACATATGAGTATCCTCTGTTTTACATGGTGGCCCACCATGTTGCCATTTATCTTTATTCCCACCTCGTCGATGATGGACGCAATGTCCACATGATCACAATGCATTCGATGTGGTAAACCCCAAGGCTATGAGCTTCCCGCCGCACGCCACACTTGTCAATGTGCCGCGCAAGGGAATGTTTAAAACTCTAAAAACAAATTCATCGAGCACGAACTACTACCAACGCTTAGACATATAAAGACTTTCCAAAAAATCAAATCCTAGACATAAAAGACTTCATGAACGCCTACTACGAACATTTGTTATGTTGAGCTGACATTTTTTGAAATGCATGAACAGTTTTTGAATTCACCAATAGTTTTTGTGTCAACAAATATTTTTTAAATCGATGAGCTTTTAAAAAAATTGGGGAACAAATTTTGAAATTCGCGATATGTTTTTGAATTTTTGTGAACATCTTCTAAAATTTCATGGATAGTTTTCAGGTTCGTGAATATGTTTTGAATATATGATCATTTTTTTAATCATGAACATTATTGTATTCCCCAACCGCTTTTTTCCAAATCGTTCAAGATGGTATTTTTCATATTTCATGGACATTTTTTTTAAAATTCCCGGATATGGTTGGAATACACTAAAAATCATGAACTTTTTTATTTCACGAGAATTGTTTCGAAATAATGATATTTTTTTGTAATGTGCGGTTAATTTTTTAAAATCACGAACATTTTATGGTTTCCCAAGAATTTTTTTATTTGCAAACATATTATGATTTTTAAATTTATTTCCATAAGTTGCAACATTTTGAAATTTAGAATTTTTTAAAATCCAGAAATAATTTAAAGAAGGAAAAATAAAAAAGAAATGAGAACAAAAAAAGCAAAAACGAAATTGAAAAAAGAGGGCATCACGCGGCGCGCATGGGCCAGCCCATGAGCTCTTGCGGCGAGGAGAGAAAAGGGTGGGAGAGCTGGGGATCGAACCCGGGTGTAGAGGGTGGAAGATGGAGTGCTAAACCATTGGGCCACTTTGGTGTTTGTGAAATACGGAGGCGTCAAAGTATAAGAACAGTACTCCATGGCGACCCTGAAATAAAATCGAATCGTTTTCATCACTTACGGGTGGCATGGTGGGTAATTTATAGCAACTTTTGGGGTATTTTTTTGGATGGAGGACCAGAAGCATTATTTTCTTTATTATTAGGGGTAGATATCTCCTTTAGCAACATGATCACGAATGAAATGGTGACGAACTTCAATATGCTTAGTTCGAGAATGTCGCACGGGATTGTGTGCAATCTTAATAGCACTCTCATTGTCACATAGCAATGGAGCATGTCTCACATGTATCCCATAATCTTTGAGAATGTGGGTCATCCTAAGTAATTGAGCATAACATGATCCCGCGGCAATGTATTCCGCTTCGGCGGTAGATAGCAATACCGAAATGTTTCTTGGAAGACCAAGAGACAAGGGATCTACCAAGAAATTGACATGTACCCGAAGTGGACTTCCTATCAAACTTGTCACTGGCATAGTCCGAGTCGGAATAGCCAACAAGATCAAAAGATGACCTCTTAGGGTACGAAATGCCCAAGTTTGGTGTATGAATCAAATATCTCACTATCCTTTTCACAGCCTTAAGATGAAATTCTTTGGGAGCAGCTTGATATCGTGCACACATGCACACACTTAGCATAATATCAGGACGGGAAGCACAAAGATACAATAATGAACCAATCATAGATCGGTAAAACATTTGGTCAACCGGGTTGCCATCGTTTGTCAAGTCAAGACGTCCACTAGTAGGCATGGGTGTTTTCATACCTTGTCTTTCTTGCATGTTCAACTTCTTGAAAAGATCCTTGGTATACTTTGTTTGTGAAACAAAGGTACCTTCCTTAGTTTGCTTGATTTGCAAGCCAAGGAAAATTTTGAGATCACTCATCATAGACATCTCGAACTTTTCCGACGTCAACCTTCCAAACTTTTCACTAAAATGAGGGTTATTTGTGGCACCCCGGCTCAGAGCAACCGGTTTACCATGCATTGCCAGCCCAAAGACCATGTCTTTTGGCAACACACAACATCTTGGTACAGAAAACAACCGCTTTATTGATGCTAGCGGATCATAGTTTATATTACAACAGGTGGCGAGGCCAAGCGGCACACACGGTGCGACTGAACAATATGTACATTATTTAGTGAACATAAAGGGGCCTCGATCATAACAACTACGTGGTAGCGGAACAATGTCGTAGCGGAACTACATAGCACAGGGACATCGATGTGGACACGATCTAGACTCGGACAGCACTCCTTTCCAACGAGACTTTCCTGAAAGCTGGCATGACACGCCAGGTCAGTACATTGAATGTACTTGCAAGCTCACAACAAACATAAACATAATGACAAACAATATCATGATACTTAACCAATTAGCAATGCAACAACATATCATACATGCTGTGATCATGATCTCGTGATAAAATTCCCTCGGACTTGCTTACCAACGGTGATCGCTCTCGGATCACAAACGGACCAACCTCGTGGTCTTGGATCGGGTTACCTTGTGACCAAACGGTGATCTTTCCGGCGATCACAACCATGACCAACACTTGGTCTCAAACGGTGATCTTTCCGGCGATCACAACCATGACCAACACTTGGTCTCCAACATCAAAATGGTTTACCCACCATCATCTTCTCAACAGTGCGACGTTCATAACTTAGTGTGCAAGATTAATTTAAACGTTGACCCATGGTGTGACCTACTTTCGAGCGTGTCCATAAACGTAGACTCGGCTATCGATAGATTTAATACACTCTGCAGAGGTAGCGCACTGTACCCACACCACGGAACCCATGGCCTCGCACTCCCATTCAGGTGGACCAACGGCATTCCGACGAAACCCCTCCATTGCCATGACACTCTCTCGGCCACTCCGACTCACTCCCCACTGGTCTAGTCCTGGGTGGCCCCGTGTCTACCAAAGACACCAACGGCCACCGTCGTGGCAAAACATAAACGGTCCCAAACTAGGACAAGGTACCATAACATCAACAACGGGCACACAAGGTTATGTCTGCTTACCGGGCCAGGGTACCGCACGCCCATAACCTTCCCTCGTTGGAGGCACCGACCAGAGGCATGACAACGGACCGAATAAAGGCCTTCCCATAAAGGCAAATGTGGTCGCACTGGGAAAACTCGATTCAGTGGCACCATGACCCGGTCAATGATATATCCAAGTTGAGTTATTAGCATGTTCAACTTAACGTGAAAGTAACCGGTGTCATAACATGCCATGAAAGTGCAACACAAATATATGCATCATATATCATCGGAAATAACTGGGTCAACTATATCCACACTAAGCATAGACATCAACAACTCATAACACTTCCCTGGTTATGATTAATCATCAATTTAAAAATAATCTTTACTTAGCAAATTTATCATTTTGCTCCTCCAAGAAAATAACTCAAAATAATTACTTATATCCATAACCATATTACTTCTTCATATCAAAAATTACTTCTAGTTACTTAACCAACTTAGTTAGCTTCAAACTTTCTGTAAACTAAGCATACCAACTTAAACAAGCAACCAATCAGAATATAAATAATGTACTAGTGATTTAAATGCATGGATTAAATCATTAATTCAAGTTGAAAAATCACAGATATTGTAATGGCACCATGAAAATGTTGCTGTGGCTTGCCTTAGTGCAGATGAGGTTCACAATCCTCCTGGTGATCCTCAAGACAAGCTTCACTTTCTGAAAATAATTATAAACACCAAAAGAAAACATCAAGAACCCTTCTGAAATCACCAGAAAAACTAGACAGCAGAGAAAAATCTCATTTTTTGGTGAGCTGCTAGATTTCTTCATAAAGAACACAATGCAAAAAGAATCAATTCATTTGGACTTATGGTCAAAAGTTTTGGCTGTTTGAAGCTCTCTGGATAGAATTAAATTTGAATTTAAATAAAACAGAACTGAGGGGGGTGACGTCGAAGGCGTAAACCTCACGGGTGCCACCACTCGTATCGCTTCACGCGCGTACAGAGTGGCTGACTAGCGGGCCCCGCTAGTCAGGTGAGAGGGAGGGGGAGAGGGAAACAGAGGACGGCGCGGCTTTGCCGGAGCACACGCCGGCGAGGAGGGCTTCTTGGCCCGAACTAGAGGCAGGGATCGAAAGAGGAGACGGAGGCGCACCTACCCGTACCCGTAGGTTAGCTAGGGGTGGTCGGACGGCGTCGGAAACGACCTCTCCAGTGGTGACAGGAAGCAGAGGTCGCGGGAGTTGAAGACGACGACGACTAGAGGCTACACCAGGGGCTCCAAACGGGCGGAACGGCACCACCAAGGCACGACGGAGGCCCTGGAAGAGTGGCCCGAGCCTGGAAGGGGCTGGAGCTGCGGAGATGACCCGAGGGGATCACCGGCAAGCTCGAGCTCGGGGTCAGCGGCCCGCGGCCTGCCCGGCCGGGCTACAGCTTTCTACTAGATGGTGGAGTGTGTGTGAGGAGTGGATGATGCTCGAGGAGGCTGGGGAGGGCTCTATTTATAGCCGAGCGACGAGAGGGGATCGGGCTCCGCCGGAGGACACCTGGACACGGCGCCCGACGACGAACGGTGTCAGTGAGCGAGGGGGAAGGCGACGCAACTCACGCGGGAACTGTGGGCGAGCGGAGACGAGCACAGGGGCGAGATGGTGGCGACGAACACAGTGCACAGCGCACTGTTGTGTTGGACGGACCGCGCCCGTGCTCACTGCGGTGAGCTCCAGCGTCGGCGAGCTCCAGGAGGGAGTTAAGAAGGTCGGGACGAAGATCATGGCGAAGTTTGGCAAGGCTTGGCAGTCGGGGAAGCAAGCACGCGCGCAACAGAGCGCTCGGCGGCACTCAGAGCGCGGCGACATGCAGGTTGGCATCGTGCACACGCGTGGTCACCGCGTGAACTCTGACCTCAGGCCGACCTAAGCCCAAACTTCATGTCTGGCGTGTAGTTCGTGGTAGATTGAGAGGTTACCACGCTTTGGTTTGAGCTCAGGCGTAGTAGAATGGATTTCAACTTCCTGGTAAGTTTCTGGTCAGTAACTTTGAGAGCTTACTGTGGTCAAACTATTGAGAGTTGGGAGCCGGGCTTTGGAGGTTAGCAATCATCTACTAAGGTGATGATGCACAAGAAAAATCAGCCACATAGAGCAAGTAAAATGGTAGTTGCTGTAGAACCTACCATTTCTGTCCAGAACAGAAAATATTTTCTGTAGCAAAAATATTCCAAAAAGTGATGAAATGTTTTTGCTCAGGAAGGTGCCCTACGGTTTAAAGAATATTTGGGAATTTTCTCAGATTTTTGTGGGCAAGAAAAATTGGGGTTGCTTTGGAGCACATTGAGCTAGCTAGGGTTTTAGAGAGGGAAATGAATATTTTCCTTTAAGAAAAATATTCAAAATATTATTTTGAGGTGAACCAGAGAGGAAATGATAGTTAGAGAGGTAAATGAGGCACTTGGGTGAAAGTCAAGGGGTACCCAAGTGTTTAAGTCCATCTGAAAAGATTCAAAACTCCAAATTTCAAAACCAAACCAACTAAAAATCAGACAAAGAGAAGAGGGCAAAAACCAGACTGTCACATTAGTAGAACCAAATATGGTACCATCAACATAGATTTGGCACAAAAATAATTCTCCATTAACCATTTTAGTAAAAGGAGTAGAATCAATGTTCCCAATCTCAAAACCTTTTTCAATGAGAAACTTAGTCAAGCATTTATACCAAGCTCTAGGGGCTTGTTTAAGACCATAAAGAGCTTTGTGAAGTTTGTAGACATGATTAGGTTCCTTGGGATTAACAAAGCCAGGAGGTTGTTTAACATAAACTTCCTCCTCAATTTCACCATTTAGAAGAGCACTTTTAATGTCCATTTGGTATAAGGTGATATCATGGTGATTGGCATAAGCAAGTAATATGTGAATGGACTCAAGTCTAGCAACGGGGGCATATGTCTCACCATAGTCCATACCTTCGAATTGAGTGTAGCCTTGAGCAACAAGACGTGCCTTGTTGTGTACAACTTGTCCATCCTGATCTTGCTTATTCCGGAACACCCACTTTGTTCGAATGATGTTTTGATCATCGTTGGGCTTCTCAACCAATGTCCACACTTGGTTTCGCTCAAAGCCGTGTAGCTCTTTGTGCATAGCATTTATCCGATCCAGGTCCTCAAGGGCTTATTTTACCTTCATAGGTTCAATACTAGAAATGAATGAGTAATGTTCACAAAAGTTAGCTAAACAAGTTTTACAGCGAGTGATTCTCCCAGTGTTGATGTCGTCGAGGATTTGTTCAATGGGATGATTCTTCGAGACTCTTGCTCTAACTCATGAGAGCTTTTGCTTGGGTTGTGGTGGAACATCCTCCTCCTCATCTTCTTCTGCATTGTTGGTGCGTCGTTGTTCACTTGTGGAGGTGGAGAAGGAGGTTGAGGTGGATCATCTTGTTGTACTTACTCATTTCCTTCGTCTTGACATGTTCCACTTGTGGATGCCTCCATGTCAACTTATGGTTCACCTTGATGTGAAGTTGAGGCTTATAGCTTAACACTATGACCTTTTCTTTAGATAACCTTAATCACACCAGTTTTTCCTCATGGGAGGGTAAAGGAAATAGGAATGTATGAAATCTATCCCAATGAGAAATGCGGAAGGTTGTCAACTAGAAACCTGTTAAACTCTCTTCTTCCGATCGTCCCATCAGTTTCTTGTAAGCCTGCTTCCTCCGTTGATCGGTTGCGGCTAACTTTTCTCTCTTCATCTCTCTGAGTTTGCTTATTGGTAGTAGTTACCCCTGTCAGAACCTTTGTCTACTCTTTCGTATAAATACGCTGATCTGCCAGCCAGCCGAAAGTAGAGAACCACATTGTATGATCCGGGGCAACTCTCTGTTATAGCAGCGATTTCTTATTCATTCAGGGTGCCCGCTCATGTGTTTTTAAAGAGAGGATACCTTGTGATTCCATATTTCAATAGAGATTCGATTCCTCACATCTAAGGGAAGACAGAAACAAATGCACAGACACATTATCCGGGGGTGTCACCGTTTGCATTGTATCAGTATCATAAGAAAAGATTGATTATTGTGAGTAATTTTACTAACCTTCCAGACTTAGCAGGTAATGAAGCTGCTAAGGAGGGAGGAAATGTCCACTGAAAATAAAGAGAACCAGTGGGGCTCAAAAGTCAATTTTGAATACTTTTCAGACCATTAAGTTGTCAATCTTTCCAATGATGAGGCTCCAAAGTTTATGTCACGACCGGTTTTTTGGGATATTAATTTTCCAGAAAATGGCTGTTGTGCTCACCAGCCCCAGGATTACTGTTAGCTGATGAGACACCAACTTGATACAAGAAAATCCAAGCAAGACACAAAATATGTAGTACAAGACCATTTTGGTCTAGGAGTACAACATTTGGTCTTCTAAAGGTTGGTGGCGGAAGCGGTTTGTGGTTCATCTGCGTCTATGGCACTCCATTTCCCACAAGAACAGCTGACCAGGATAACTCCTATCTTCGCGAGGCTGCTATCACCTTTACATGGGTTCCGGGGCTGTCGTCGCGACGCTCTTCTCCGCGCAAGAAATCTGGCCAAGACAATAGCCAGGGACAAGCCAGTGAGTACGTTTGAATGTACTCGCAAACATCAAGAACACGGGTATAATATATCAAGGGTAAACAAGTTCCAAAAATATTCTATGATCATAACGTCAGTCACGAGATAAACAAAAATATTCATGATGCACGCATGTGGGTAATATAGGAATATGCAATTAAAGAAATAGTATGTAGTGATCGCAAAATAAATATTGGGTGCCAAACGAGGGTCTGAATGACTCCTCGAGAGGAAAATGCAAGAAAAATAATGCCGCAGTCGGGCGTCGGGGCGACACCACATACAGGGCTTATAAATAAAAGAAATAACAAGCATGCCGCAGTCGGGCGTCTGAGCGACACCACAAAAGGACTTATAAATAAAAGAAATAACAAGCATGCCACAGTCGGGCGTCTGAGCGACACCACATAAAGGGCTTATAAATAAAAGAAGTAACAAGCATGCCACAGTCGGGCGTCTGAGCGACACCAGATAAAGGGCTTATATAAGGGTAATCACAGAGAATATCCGGGAGGTAGAACCATCCCAGGGATACTCAATAATACCAATAAAGTAAAGGGTTAGTCCACAATAATAATGATCATAATCCACATATGTCACAGTTCATAATCAAAGTTCTGGTTTAGCAGCTTTCCTCCGAAGACCGACACTAAGACCGACACTTGACCTATCCCAGACTGTAGTCCTTAACCATGGACACGGCTATTCGAATAGATGTATAATCTCTGCAGAGGGTGTACTCTTTACCCACGGGTAACGGATTTCTTTAGTCCATCGGGACTAATTCCGTCTACGGTCTTTTGATTGAAAACACGCCTGACCTGCACACACCAGCTTAACTTACCGATGTCTGGAATCACCCACAACACCTGTCAAGCCAAACTCTAAGTGGGGAGGCTACAACCTCGACGTAGCATGGGATCAAATTTCTATACGCGCGCTCTAAGGGGTGGCCCCCCTCTCGGTCCCAACCGGAAACACCCATGCCCCCGGACCGGATGACAGGCTTTAATCCGTGGCCACGGGACCCTCATCACGGCCTCTCTGTACGGTGTGTGCTAGGACGGGGTTGACAACCTACTGAACCGTACCCTACCTAAGGCAGGGACGAGTGGTAGTACCAGGCAAGTATGGGGGTTACTGGACAAGACTCGATCTAAGGCCGACTCAGGAGGTTTAAGTGTTCCCTGCATGATTAGTACAACAAAAGTATTTCCATTAACAGGTAGACTTATCACTCGTCAAGCTTCACCATGCCATACCGGACATACTCATCCCGACGAGGTACTAGGGACAAGCCCGTGTCTACCCAAGACCACGGCTTTCCCGGCTTCCTTCCAGTATGCAAGGGAAGCTTACGAGGATGAATACCATCACCAACATATCCATTTATCACAGCAAAGAAAACTCCACTATGCTCATGCATGTGATTTTTATCGTCACATAAAAATAAAGTATGTCCCATGACAAAAGGTGCTGTAACCATATCAAAACACCGCACAAAATATTATGCCAGAGTTTAGAAATGCTTGCCTTCAAGTGTATGCATGAGGGGGTGCACTTTTGAAGGTTGCCTTTTTCTCCAAAAATCCTATTTTGAGAAATGTTCAAATAACACACATTTCAAAAACAGTACAAAAGTTGTCTCAAATATTTTTGAAATAAATCTTAAAATAAACTAGATGAAATTTGAGAGAGGTAGGAAAAAGAATCAACTCATTTGGAGTTTTATTTTAAAAGTTATAGCCAGTCAAACATCAGTCAAAGTTCTGTTTTATTAAAATCAGAAAAAGGAAAACGTTGCGGGGGAGAATACGTTTTCAAAGCAGAGGTGACGTACTCCGGTCTTTGCGCTACCACTTAACCAAAGAGAGCGACCGCGCGGGTCACTGACAGTGGGTCCAGAGGGCCCACTGGTCAGGTTTGACTGGTCTCCCCCTCCCCCCTTTCTCTGTGCCCGAACGGTGGCGGGGCTCCGGCGATCGCCGGCGGCGAACGGCGGCTCCCCACGGGGTCCCGAGGGCGGGGATGGATCCGCATGACCGAGGCGGTCCTCCCGATGGGCGTTAGGCAGGTGGGGACGGAGGAGGTCACCGGCGGCGAGCTCCGCGGCGGAGGGGGCTACGGTGGTGAAGTGATATTTGGGGTCCGGTGGTCCTTGGTCGAGCCTGAGGTGCTGGGCAGCTCTGCAAGACCATGGGGAGGCGTCTGGTGATGCTGGATGGACGGGAGAGGGCCTAGCTGCGATGTAATGCACTGGATTGCGGCGGCGACCGAACTTGCCGGAGGCGGGGAAGAAAGGACTTTCCCGTCGATTGCTGGCTGTGGGAGGGCTATGGGGGTGGCCGGGGGTTGCTTGAGTGATCGGTTGAGCTCGGGGTCCCTTTAAATAGGCGCTCGAGGCTGGCTCCCGCGGTGGCCGAGAATAAGATCGCTGGCGACCACTTTTTTGTAGTTGCAGGGCATCGTGGCGGCGACGAAAGCGTGCCGACGAGTAAGAGGATAAGCACGGCCTGTTCTCTGGGGCAGCTGGCATGCGCGGGCGGTTTGGGCGGCGCCGTCCACGGCAGAATCCGCTGCCGACGCCGGCGTGCTGCCAAGGGGGCTCTGGCTGCGGCGCTGTAGGGTGCCAGGGAGAGCTTGGAGTGTACTGGTGAGAGGGCGAGTGCATGGCGTGGTTCGGCAGGCGAGCAGGGGCCAGAGACGGGACGCGTCGAGGGTGGCAGAGCGGCGCGGCGACTCAGTGCGCGCGCGTGCAAAACGTGCGCTCTGGGCGCGCCCAGAGCACGCACGCCAGGTGCTCGGCGAAATGCCAGCGCGCTCTAGAGAGCTTGGGTGAGGCTGGTAGCTAACAGGCCAGAGTTAGGGACAGCTAGGAGGCTAGTGGACATGCTGGATGGGTCAGGGGTTCAAGTCCACAATGCAAACCAGAGGACATGCCAAAATTGTTCCTGCACACAGGGTGTTCGACAGATTGCCATGGGCAACTAGGCAATTCTTGGGGTGGCCAAACTCTCCAGATACTAGTCTCTTTAGGAGCTAAAGAAGGTGGTAAGGCTAGCTTGGCAAAAACAGAAACTAGATAGTGCAAGATTTTGAGAAAACCAGTTTTGGGCAGAAACTAAAGGCTGACATTGCATGCACCAAAAATACTCCAATGGGTCCAATCTCCTGGACTTAAGATTTTGGTAGGGAGGATTATAGGTAGGAAAAAGCTCAAAGGCACTAGAGCAAAATAAAATGGGGTTGCAGTACAAAACACCAAACTGGACCAGAAAGGAAATGAAGATGATTCACTCAATTTTTTCAAAGAACATCATTGGGTTTTTGCATGAAGTTGAATTATATGCATCTCCTGGCATCACCAAACACTTAGAAGAATTTTTAGAAGAATAATTAAATAGGTTGTAGTGCAAAATACCTACTGGACCAGATTTGAAAAATTGATGTAGAGCTCAAAATCTCCAATGACCAAAAGATATTTTTGCATAAAAGTGATGGGGAAACCTCACATGACATCCCCAAATTTTGGTGAAATTTTTAAAAGCATTTATCAAATGGTTGCAGTGCAAAAAGGGTCTCCAAATTTATGAAAGATCATTTTAAAAGAATAAAGCTCATGAAAAATAATTATGCAAATAAAATCTACTGATAAAGAATTGTTTTTATAAAGAGGGCATACAAGTCCAAAAATATTATTGGAAAGTTTCCACTTGAGGTAAAAACTCACAATATTAAAGAGAAGAGGGGTTCTGAAATCAAAGAGAAATCCAGAAAAATTAAAAATTTGATTTCCTGGCAAAATTTTAATTAATAAAACAAGGTCAAAAATTTGGGGTGTTACAGTTTATTACATTTCCTGGTCTGCCGAGGACAACACTAGATTGATTGCTTACTGACTTTATTTTAGATACCAACCCATCTTTTTATCAAAATCATGGAAACTATCTAATCGCAGATAGAATTCACGCCTGTGAAAAGTAAGCAATTTCATCATTTTCCTTCGCAACACAGCTCACTCAATTATAGATATACCGAATAGTCTGAGTGATCGATCGACCTTGTTGCACGATGAGCCCATTCTCTCTCCTCCATCCCGCCTTCTGAACCCAACCCTGGAGAAAGACTTTTTGAACAGAACATAGTAGCAATTCTAGAAACTTCCATTTTCCATTGATCTGGGCGTTGCTATTAAAAGTGGGTCTACCCGCCCCGGCGTGACTCACACTTGACCAACCACTTCTATCTATGAAAATACTTAGGTAGGGTCAATCTCCCTTCGGGGTTTACGCGTCCTAGTCCGAACCATTGGATCGATCAGAAGAAGAAAGGCAAAGGAATGGAAAGGTAGAGTAAGAAGCATCTCCCAGCAGAGTGATTGAGGGAGTCTTCCCCAGTCCAATGGTCTTATTTTTGTTTTCACTCTCCTATTTTGATTTTGGAAGAGTTCTACTATTGTGTCAGTAGTTCTAAGACCCTTCCTTCCCTTTTCAAGTGCTTGCTATCCGTCTCGCTCTACCCTTCCAGAGGGAGCCCTATTTTCAGCATAATAGACTCGTTTTGAAGTGCTCGCTTCATATGGACGTACGTCGAACAAAGGAATCTTATCGGCATACCCACCTTCTGGGTGTGGTTCACTTGACCGACCAACTGACCCAATAGTAGGAGTAGGCTGCTGGCTTCTTATGTGAAGAGAACGGATGCCCGAAAGAACTAGTCCCTTGGAAAGCTTCATTTTCCTAACCCAACATAAGCATAATGAGCTGGTCATTTGAGTATCGAAGCTTTCGAGTGTTCCATTCTTTCGTATGTAGACCCCAGCGAAGAAGGAGAATCGGAAATGGAACTAGTCGAACAAGCATAAGATACCGGTTTTAGGCATAACCTCGGGTTAAATAAAGTAGTAAAGGAGCCCAATCTAGCTAAAGAGGGGCTTGTCCGCCAGCATAACCAACTAGCTACGTAGATGAATTATCCTTGCGTTCAGCTATCAAACCCATCCACTAGAGCTTGAACCCATGCTTGCTCAAACCATCTGTTTTCTCTTCTAACGAGCATGGATTCCCTGTCACCTACACTAGAGATGTCTCAATATTTTAGTTTATTCATAAGCCTAGTACACAAGGAGGGTTTTAGAGCGCACTAGCTATACTGTAGTATGATCTCATATCAGCTGTTGTCTCTCCTTGCAATTATAGTTTAGTATAGGTCACCACGAACTCAAACAAAAACGGGTGCACATTTATACTGCGTCTTATCGAATAGTGCTTTTGAGTCAAAGTGCAATCACCATTTCACATACACCATCTTTATCAATATCTGCAATTACCTATGGAAAGAATGTGAAAAACAAATCAAGGTCATTTACAGAATGAACAACGAAATATAAGCCAAAGGATACAAAAGGTTCACTTACTGGGGTGGACAAGATGTGAGCATAGATGCTCACATAATATTCCGCTTTCTCATGTTCTTGTTCTGTCCAGTCCTCATCTCCCCACATGGATTCATCAACATGGTCATCATAATCATAATTGTACTCATCGGGCTGTTTTTCTGCATCCCAAAACAAATCAAATGATGTATCAGCGTCATTCTCTAGAGGCTCGCTCTTTTCAACAGTGGCTACTCCTGAACGAGCTGCTCATGCTCAGGCAGCAGCTCGTTAAGATCAAAGTCGTGGTTGTTCATCATGGAGACCTGGACCCCTGTAGGTGCCGTTTTCCCCGCTGCCAGGCTCCCACCAGAGAGAGATCCAATTTCAGTTTTTTTAGAGCAAGCTGGAAGCGTAGACCCATACCTTGTACTCTCATTCTTTCGTTTTAGCTAGCCATAATGGTATGTGCTTTGAAAGGTAGTTCTTTTTACTAGAAAGTACTTACAGAGGGCACTGAGGTGCAACCTCGAGCTAGGCGAGATTCTCTATTGTTGCTTCTTATTAGCCAGATCCCGCACCAGGTTTTCCAGGCGGAACAATTCCGAGATCTAATGAATCTGCGACCAGACGTGAATCTAGTTCAGAACCACAGATCGCGGGTTAGCCATCCCGTCGTAAGGCTTCTTTACACTCCATGGTTGCGGAACAGCCACGACCCTTCTTCCATGAGCTTCTGCCAGTCCCCAAGGCGGAAAACTGGAACAACAAACAGGTTTTCCTCCACCGCTCGGAACTTCACACCTTGTGCCATGTTCCAAGCGAACTGCATCGTTGAGAAAAAAGATTGGCTACTGAAGGGATGTGGCATGGCCACTTTTGCAAGGGCCATCCACCGACCCTTCTACTATCGGTTTGTAATATTGGCTACTACTATACTAGCTACTCACCTATCGGTCTAATGAGCATACTTGGAGAAAGGAGAACTTCCTGCCTATAATGTTGGGTTGGCAACCTACCCATTCTTTGAAGTACTTCCTTCTTACGGCCCAAAGAAAGGAAGCTAAGCCGTCTTAGTTCGTGAACAATGATCTAGGTGCATAAACAGGTGCATAAAAAGGAAATCAAGTTTGGGAAATCATACCTGGCTAGTATTTATGCCAAAATCTAGTGACATTATTTACTGTTACTATAGTCGAGAAGTCAAGAGTAAAGGCTTTGGCCATTGGCAACGCTTACCTAACTTCTCACTTAAATATTTACTCGCATTACTGGTATTCAATAAAAGAAGGAAACCATGGTACCTACCTCCCTCCCTTACTTCGTAATCTAAGAACCCTTCAGGGGTGAGCAAGAGATCTTCCATACCAACATTTTGTTCGCCACCCCTGCTTCCTCCTCCACTTGAGCTTGTGCAACAAATCTAATTTATGCTTAGGCCAGGTCCTGCAAGTAAAGAGAAGTAAATATTGGAAACATGGGTATCTAGTTTATTTTATTCAACGACTGAGTAATTGAAATTCCTTGCTTCTTCAAGCAGGAGACCCCGAGTACCGGGTGTCGTCAGACTCCCATTCTATTACCTTTATGCCAAGAGCACATTAAGCTGCCTGGGCTGTTCCGGTACCGACGTGTAAAGAAGCTCCGCGTAATGGCTAAACCAATGAATTTATCTCCTTAAAGGAATCTACTTCCCTGACTGTCAACTACTTGCTTCTTCACCGGTATCACACCCGCGCCAGACTGAACATCAGAGTTAGAACCCAACCAAATATGATTCTTGTATTATCTTACCGAAATTCGGATCCATTTGGCTCCAAAGGAGCAAGCGCGAGAGTTCTAATAGGACTTTGAGACTCAAAAAATTCTTCGGGCTGCTGAGAATAGAGAGAAGTAGTTGCAGAGAGGTTTGATAGGGTTAGGCAGATGCTAGATTATTCATAAACAAAAAGAAATCCAGATTAGTTAGATGGAGCTGTAGCTTAGCACAAGCATGGTGTCAATGTGGTTCCTCTCAACTAAACACTTAAACAATTGGATCCAGTAGGGTTCAATAGAGGTATGGTATCGACAACCTTTTAGGGAGCGAGATACTTTGGAATAAGATAGCTGCCCAAAGCTTGCGACGTACCTACCCCCTGGGCATAGATAGAACTAGGTAAGATAGAAATCGATTGGAAAGTCCTAAATTAGACCAATTCAATTCCGTCTGCTAGAATAAGAAAAAAGGGCTTCCGAATTTCTCTCATCCTTTATAATGAGAATTTCCCTTTCTTCAGTAATAACTTAATCTTGCAATAAAACACTTTTGCTTGGAAGGTATGGTAAAGGTAAACTGTTTCAATTTATTGATATAAAAAAGAGAGTGCTAAAGGATTCATTCAGAAGTGAGTGAAGGGCAAAGCTCATTTCTTTCATTCAGGAATGGACACTGGACCAGAATGAAATGTGGGAATATCGGAATTGGCAGATTTTTATATTGAAATAAAAAACCTCAACACGACTAGTGAATTCAAATTAGAGACACTTGCGGATTTCTTCAAATTGTTGTAGTGTAGTATTGTGGTTTTCCAGTAAAGACCCCAACCTATAAATATTCACAGCCCGGCTCATATGGGCGGACAATATTCACCCAGAGCCCCGTTGCGACCGCAATGTTGTTCTTGAAGGACCTTAGCTTAGAGCAAAAAAAGGAATAGAAGTTAGGAAGACTACTGATGTAGGGCGGCGGGTGAGCTCAACCTCGAACCAAACAAGCAACATATTGAAAAACTAGCACGAAAGCCGTTGCACGTTAGCGCATCCTTTTTCTTGCTCCATCGTTATTAGTATCTATTCTCTCCCTACACGAACCTTGGTCCAATCAATTTGTTTGGAATACGGGTTAGGGCCGGTTAGAACTCCCATTTCCTGATCAGTGGTTTGAGCTGCTATGGCAAGCTTTTTTCTGAATAGTGTGTATGGGGAACCCACCGTACCAACACGATTGGCTGGTGTTGCTGATACCGGACCCGTTAACCCCAATTGGAAGGGCAGGCCAGTCTGAGGCTCTGGGGATGCGAGGCCATTGAAAGTGAGTATCCCACATTATATGCTGGATATAGAACATTAATTGCAGTTTTCACCCCACCTTAACGACCGAGCGAGGGATGAAATCTTTCGACGACTAGGGAGGCGTCACCCGAGGCCGATTCCGGTGGATCACAATAGAATCTTCTAGAAGAAGGTTCTTCGGGCACTATGGTAGGATGTGGATCGATCATGACGAGAATGGACTTCTCCGTCATGTAATGGTTTAGAAGAGTCACCGTCCTGTTCCCTGCTGGGCTTTTTCCCTTCTTGACTAGACGAAGGAGATACTCATTCCATTCAGGCAAGTGAGGAAGGGTGGCATCGGCTTGACCCTGTCTTCTCTCTTGGTCGGGTCGGAGGCTAAGTTTCTCATTCAGTGGTGAGGTGTTCATAGAAAGCAAGGCCTCGCCCAATGAGTGGCGGATTTTGTTTGGATGGGGTCTCTCGCTTGGACGCTGGGGAGATCCATATATCTGTATGGAGTCTTTCTCACTCAGTAAAGAAAAGTACGCGCGCTATGGCTTATGCAGTGGATCTTCGGGCAACCAACCCGGCACATCCAATTCTGATCAACAACTTGGTGGTATGGCTGAGTGGCTTAACGAACTGGTTTGCCAAATCGACATACAAGAAGACTGTATCATGGGTTCGAATCCCATTTCCTTCGGCACGGAAGTAGAAGGGGCGGGCGAAATTACATGAGAGAAATAACCTCAGATTGATGGAGTCCGCCATCGGACAAAATAGCTGCTTAGTGACTAGGAGCGGAGCGCCCCTTTCTTTTTCTTGGTGGCGTTTTTAGCGAAGAAGACCTTCCCAAACGAGGGCCGTCCAGTCCCTGGCCGGCTCTCGGTTCTTGAGCAAGCTCCTGCACTGCATGTAGGATGCTCATAGATGAAGAAAAGAGACTTTAGGCAAGTGGTTCTGGTAGCTCAGCTGGTTAGAGCAAAACAAGCAATGGATTGAGTAACTAGCGCGAAAGCCGCTGCGCGTTAGCGCATCCGTTTTCTTGCTGGACTGCAAATCCTTTTTTTCATATTTTAGTGGGAAGAGCAAGGAGCATTGCCCTTGAAATCCTTCACTGGTTCGAATCCACATCTAAGCGTCTTTTTTTGGTATGCCGCTCCGCGAGCAAGGAGCGCCGCGAGGAGAGCGAGAGAACGAAGTGGGCTTTGGTGATGTCAGAATTTGCACCTATTTGTATCTATTTAGTGATCAGTCCGCTAGTTTGTTTGATTCCACTCGGTGTTCCTTTTCCATTTCCTTCCAATAGTTCGACCTATCTAGAAAAATTATCAGCCTATGAATGTGGTTCCGATCCCTCCGGTGATGCCAAAAGTCGTTTCGATATACGATTTTATCCAGTTCCTATTTTATTTATTATCCCTGATCCAGAAGTCACCTTTTCTTTTCCTTGGGCAGTACCTCCTAACAAGATTGATCTGTTTGGATCTGGTCCATGATGACCTTTTTACTGATTTTGGCAATTGGATCTCCCTATGAATGGAAAAGGGGTGCTTTCGATCGGGAGTAACCACTTTTGAAAGGGCAAAGGGGGGAAGGACATAGGAAAGAGGGATGCCTACAAAAAATCAATTGATTTGTCATGGTAGAGAAGAAAAAACGACGCACGGACCGTACTCGAGCTTCGGATCAATGTCCCCAGAAGCAAGGAGTATGCCTGCGTGTTTCGACAAGAACACCGAAAAACCTAATTCAGCTCTACGTAAGATAGCAAAAGTACGGTTGAGCAATCGACATGATATATTTGCTCACATTCCAGGCAAAGGTCATAATTCACAGGAACATTCTATAGTCTTAGTCAGAGGAGGTAGAGTGAAAGATTCGCCAGGTGTGAAATCCCATCATATTCGAGGAGTCAAGGATTTGCTGGGAATTCCAGATCGTACAAAGGGAAGATCTAAATATGGTGTAGAAAGACCTAAATCGAAATGAATGGAAGATGCCTCTGGAATTTTTAGGTTCTTTTTTGGGGTCGATATGGAAGCAGCTAGCTCCCTTTCCCTTATTACGTTACCATTTCTCTCTGCTATTCTTTGCTTAGAAGGGCTTGACTTACTTAACGTACCGCTTTCCCGAAACTAGCTAAAAAGGGGTCAGGTATACCTGCCTGACGAGATAGGGTCTTTTCTAAAGTGGGAGCTGATGTCGGTATGGGCAATTTTGTAAGTTCTTTGATTGATTCTGTCCCGAGTTCTACCGAAGTTCCTCTAATTCCTCACCCAGATATTCCCATTGCCAGACTTTCCCGATAGCGGAATCGATAGATATTACCACGGAGCGGTACCTAGCAACCTTCATTCCTGCTTTTACGTCTTGCCTTTGCTACTTGAGAGAATGCCTTTGACCGAGCAGCTCTTCCACTCATTTTATTAGCAATCAAACCTCTTCCCTTCAACTCGTACCGAAGGCTATGTCCCAGTAAGCATTTCCTCTATTTCCTTGTTTCCCACCTCAGACCTTCTGCTATGAGATGACCAATCCACTGATAAGTCAGGTATCTCTGAAAAGTAAGACCGTCCTCTTCCCTTCGTCAATAGAAGAACTCCAACCGTGCTTCTTGAAATAGTAGTCATTGTCTTCTGTCAGCTTTCGACGAGTGACTCTTGGTTGTGGGGCTAGGGGGCCTACTATCTACTTAATAGCTAGGCAAAGAGGGAGGAGCCAGAAAGCGGGTGTTTAGTGAGGAAGATACAAAAAAGCATTTAGTCGATAAAGATGAGTGCTTTCGATCGGCTTGTTACACTAAAGTTGCGAGGTTCTTTCATCGAATCAACTTTTTGCGTTTACTTTCATCCCGTCCCACTCTCTTTCTTCTTTCGTTTTAAGAAAAAAGAAGGAATTTTAAAATCCTTCTTATCTTTCTATACAATCCAATCATGCAGTCTAGCTCTACTTTACAACGATATATCTAGCTTTTAGTTTTGTTGAACTGCGCTTATCTCAGGAAATGAGGATAACTTAACGGAGCCCAAACTCATTTGAAATAGGTTTTCTAGCCTTTGGCTTAAATAAATGATCCAGCTAACTTGTGAGATAGAGTTGTCTTCCTGGCTGGAACAGGATGGTACCTTATGACTTCAACTGGAAATGACTTGCATGGATCCAAAAAAACTCAAACCAACCATTCAACAATTAGTGGGACCTAGAATGAAACTACCATTGTCTTCCCATACTCATCTACATCAACCACCGGCTACAGAGGGAGCTAGCCTGGAAAGAAAAGGAAATGAATGGAGGGTATAAGTATTTCACTGGTAAAATCCCTTCATTAAGGACACACTCAAAAATAGTTTGTTTCAAAGGAAAGGAAATACCACTGAAGAAGATCTTATTTTTTTGGAGTCATGATACTAGTAAGCTCTTGGATATAATTCAGATCACCACTGTTGAAAAGAATATCATCTGCAAAGCACATTTGGTTGAGTCTGAGCCTCAACCAGCCTTTGTGAAAAAACTAGATTGCAGCTGATTTTTATGCTTCAAAGCCCTATATTAGAGTTACAACCGTTCACCAATAGAATAGAGACAACGAAAGAAAGGGATAATATATTGGAATCTAAAGCCAGGGACCTTCTAAATAGCTAGGGAATTAGCCTGGATGATGATGAAGACATCTCCCGGGCAGCAGATCTTATTTTATATGGGAAAAGGCGCGATCAAGTCAACTATGCAATCCGGGCCTTAAACCGTGTAACCTCCAAAACCTGGACTTCCTGGATGAATTAAGAAAGTTGAGTGGGTCGTTCAGTTTATATAGATGAAATAGAATATATAAAAAGTTTGATCTATTCTGTTGAAACGGAGTACCCTAAAAACTTTTCTAAACGTGGGACACCATTTGTATTCCGACGAAATGCTATCACCTAGAAAACAGAGATTGAAATGATAGTAGAGGAGCTGTTGCAAAATGCTATAATCAGGCCTAGTACAAGCCCCAAAGCATCTCTGGTGTTGAAGAAAGATGGAACCTGGAGAATGTGTTTCGACAATCGAAAACTAAATGCAGCAATTATGTTTTCCAAATACCCCATTCCTATCATAGAAGACCAGCACTTTTGGATGAGGTGTGAACTAAGATAGATTTGAGGGATGGTTATCACCAAATAAGAATGGAAGGAAGAGGATATCTACAAATAGCCTGAAGGATCGGCTTTTTGAATTCAAGGTGGTGCCCCGACAACCTTTCAACAACTCATGAATAGCTTTTTTTAAAGAGATATGTTGGAAAGGGGTGTTGGTCTTTTTCGATGACATTCTAGTGTAAGCTTATTTCTAGGCAATCCTCTAATTATAAGATTAACAGTCCTAAGTTGCGAACCATGTCAAGATACTCATCGGGGGTAGGATGCAAAGGATCAATGGGAGGCACATAAGGTCTAAGAATATACTTTCTCAAATTATATTCATTGAAAGTCTCAAGCATCTCATTTTTCGAAGAACCATAACACTCCCCATCAAGAATAGGCTCTCTATGTCTAACACTCGCGAACATAGACTCGTCCATCTTCCTCCAGTGGTGGTTAATCCAAAGCAATGGAGACCAATGCTCTGATGCCAATTGAAAGGATTGAGAAGATGGGTCTAGAGGGGGTGATTAGACCCTTAATAAGTAAAAGTGGTAGTTTTTAGTTTCTTCAAGTTAAGGTTGAGTTTAGCACATGTTAATGGGCACACAACATATTTTACACAAGCATAGCAAGAGTATGAGCAGCGGAAAGAGTAAAGCATGCAAGTGTAAGAATGTAAAGGGATGGTATTGGAGTGTGCAAACGCAATGGAGACACAAAGAATTTTTGGCGTGGTTCCGATAGGTGGTGCTATCTTACATCCACGTTGATGGAGACTTCAACCCACGAAGGATAATCGTTGCGCGAGTCCACGGAAGGCTCCACCCACGAAGGGTACACGAAGAAGCAACCTTGTCTATCCCACCATGGCCATCGCCCGCGAAGGACTTGCCTCACTCGGGTAGATCTTCACGAAGTAGGCAATCTCCTTGCCCTTACAAACTTCTTGGTTCAACTCCACATAATGTAGGAGGCTCCCAAGCGACACCTAACCAATCTAGGAGACACCATTCTCCAAAAGGTAATAGACAGTGTGTTGATGATGAACTCCTTGCTCTTGTGCTTCAAATGATAGTCTCCCCAACACTCAACTCTCTCTAACAGATTTGGCTATGGTGGAAGAAGGATTTGAGTGGAAAGCAACTTGCGAAGGCTTGAAGTCAAGGTTCAAATGGTAGGAATGGAAACTCTTGATCTCAACACATGAGTAGGTGGTTCTCTCTCAGAAAATGAATGGTGGAAGTGTAGGCATGTTCTGATGGCTCTCCTCAATGAGGAAGAAGGGGTGGAGGGGTATATATAGCCTCCACACAAAATCCAACCATTACACACTTTTGACCCATCTCAGTGGCACCGATCTGTGTAAAAATGTGAACGTTAGGAATCTCGGTGGCACCAACAGGAACAACCCGGTGGGACCGATGTGCAAGGGCTTAGGGCAAACCTCATCTCAGTGGTGCCGATTGCATCATCTCGGTGGGACCAAAGTGAAGCAATAAGACAACAGAGAATTAGTCAAGCCATCTCAATGAGACCGATTGCAATTCTCAGTGAGACCAAAATAATTGCAATAGGCAAACGAGAGCTCACAAGGCCATCTTGGTGGGACCGAGATCCATATTGGTGGATCTGAATTGTTAGGGTATTGGCAGTGGCTTAGTCCAGATGAACTCGACGGCTCTGGGTAGGAAATATCGGCGGGGCCGAGTTGGAATTTAGGGTTTGGACATATTTGGATGGAGAAAGTGGCTGAGGGTTTTGGAGCAATATCACTAAGCACTTTGAGCAAATAGATCATTAAGCAACACCTCATCCCCTTTTAATAGTATTGGCTTTCCTATGGACTCAACGTGATCTTGGATCACTTAAACAAAAATGTATAGTCTTGAGCTTTTGCAATCCATTTCCTTAGCATTTTGAAGGGGTTCCACATCCTCTTGTCCTTTGCCACGCCACTGTTGAACTTATCTGAAATATACTAGATAGAACTATTAGTCCAACAAAAGATATGTTGGCATTAATTATCAAAATGACCAAGGGAGCACCTGTGCTTTCAAGGTGCAAGTTGATGAAGTAATGAATGGTCACTGACTCATTGGGCTAAAAGGTTGTGTTCTTCTCAATACGTGCCAACAAGCGGTTAGTCTCACGCTTGTTCCTCTCAATTTCTAACAAGAACTCTGGCAACGAAGGATGGCCAAGAAGATCCTCCTCATCCCTACCACTTCTGTGGTTCCGGCTACGAGCAACAGAACCTCGTGTAACCGGCGACATCCTGAGGATCAAAACAATTGGAAAACAAGGATGGAATCAACATCAACATAAGGATGCAGAATGTAATGCAAAGCATTAGAAGCTCTTGAATTCCTAGGGCAATTTGGGCAGCATAACAACAGTAAAATTCTCAAAATGAGAGACATCCTGCAAAAGATGGGTAATACCATACTCGACATCATCATCGCCATTTTGTGATAGTACTAATCAACTACATTGGAAGTACTTGAAAACTGGAATACGACTCTGGTCAACCAATCCTATAAGTCTAAAGAATAGTAACTCATGATCCTGATAGATAGACGAGAAGCCTAGTTTCTTAACCCCATAGAAAAGAAGAGGTGACTTAGAATCAGAATGACAGAGGTTAAGGAGTAAAAAGACCCTTACGTTCCCTACCACAATCAGTTCCCATATATAACTAAAGCATTTCTAGACTCAACTTTGACCGGTTTGGCTTGGTAATCCTACAGTCAGACAGGCTCTGATACTAAAGTTGTCGGGACCTCGATCCTAAGTCACACTGATCTAGCATGTAACACATCATATCAATTTGCGGTCTCACGCACGGTATTCCCACTGCTGCATCATTACCTTTGCCGGTATGGTTTGTGCCTTTTGGCTCACGTATATGATTGTGTCGATGGCATCCATATGACAGAGATCCCGGGCCGACATGACTAGTCATATACCAAGGTGGCACAAACATATAGGGACAGGCATACGTAACCTAGCAATGCACATGTCGGTCATCAGCGTGTGCAACCAAGTCGTAGCAAGCTACAAGGACTCCGATAAAACACCACATGACATTTCCCTGGAGGGACAGACATGGGAGCAAACAAGGATACATGTCGGTCAATCCATGTGTTCTAGAGCAGTAGCGAACTACCATGGCTCAGTGGAAGCACTAGCAGGCATTTCCCTGCAGGGAAGACTACCAAGGCAGATAACTAGGTGTCAAATCCCACACATACCAGTACATTTCAAAACATAGACACAATATGCACGATATGTGTAAACACAAAATGGCATCACAACATAACTCTACGACTCAAAGTATTTATTTAAAAGGCTCCGAAGAGTCATACATAACATGATATTAGATACAGGGGTCACACATCATACAAAGCATACAAGCAACGGAAGGATAACATGTCTGAGTATAGACAACTACAAATAAAAAAGGCTAAGAAGCCTGACTATCTACAAGACCCTCCCAAGGGTACAAGATCATAGCTCGGAAACAAGCTACTCGTCGAAGTCCACGTGGAACTACTAGTGAGACCAAAGTCTCCAATGCAAAACAAAAAAATAAGGAAATGTGAGTACAAAGGTATCTAGCAAGACTTACATCAGAACTATCTACTTATGCATCAGTATCAAGAAGGGTGTTATGGGTTTTAGCTGCAGCAAGCCAGCTTTGACTCAGTGGCTATCCTGAACTACGACTACCAGTAATTTCTTTGAGGTGAGAAGGTGCACACGAGTCCACTAGTCACCACAACAATACACCATTATGGATTCTCTCCCGTCTCCCTATGAGAAGGCCATCCATACCACTCACGCTTATCTTGCGCATTTTAGAGTATCCACTTCAAGTTATCTATGAACCTTATAAGTCTCAAAGTAGTCCATATCCAAGGACGTGGCTATTCGAATAGATCACTTTACCCTGCAAGGGTGTACTTATTCACACATGCTCTCACCACTTACCCCCATATACACGCCATGTATCTCGACAACCTTCAAGTGGAATCCTGACGAGGGTGTTGGCCACAACCTGACTAACCACGCAAGACTCTAGTCCAAGTTTATTGCCTATCTGAGGCTGAACCCATAAGGGAAGTCTGGCCGAAGTTTCCATTACGACCCCAAATGATGTGTGCAAGGTTCCCAAGCCCACCTCACTGGCTGGAACTATGCTTGGTACACCACGCCATGGTGCCTAGTCTGTCCCAAGCCCACTGGCACCAGGGTGCCACTTGGTAGATGATAACCCACAAGTATAGGGGATCGCAACAGTTTTCGAGGTTAGAGTATTCAACCCAAATTTATTGATTCAACACAAGGGGAGCCAAAGAATATTTGTAGGTATTAGCAGTTGAGTTGTCAATTCAACCACGCCTAGAGACTAAATATCTGCAGCAGAGTGATCAGTAGCATAGTAGTATGGTAGTTTGATAGTAGTAGGAATAATAGTAATAGTAACAGTAATGGTAGCAGAACCAGTTTTGTAGCAATTGTGACAGTAACAACAACAGTAGTAACTTAGCAGAGAACAATATGTGAAAAGCTCGTAGGCAATCAATCGGTGATAACCTTGGATAATACTCATCATAAAACAGTCAGAACCTAGGGCAACACGGAACTAGCTCCAATTCATCAATATAATGCAGGCATGTATTCCGTATATAGTCATACATGCTTATGGAAAAGAACTTGCATGACATCTTTTGTCCTACCCTCCCATGGCAGCGGGGTCCATAAGGAAACTAAGGGATATTAAGGCCTCCTTTTAGTAGTGAACTGGAACAAAGCATTAACACATAGTCAATACATGAACTCCTCAAACTATGGTAATCACCAGAAAGAATCCCAATTATTGTCACCTTGGGCTATGCGGATCATAACACCTAATAGGTGCGTATAACTTGCATGGTTGGATCAAGAACACAAATATATTCATGAAAACATAAAGGGTTCAGATCGGAAATCATGGCACTCAAGCCCTAGTGACAAGCATTAAGCATAGAAAAGTCATAGCAACATCAATCTGAGAACATAGTGGATACTAGGGATCAAGCCCTAACAAAACTAACTCGATTACATGATAAATCTCATCCAACCCATCACCGTCCGACAAGCCTACAAAGTAATTACTCACTCCCGGCAGTGAGCATCATGAAATTGGTGATGGAGGAAGGTTGATGATGACGACGACACCGACTCCCCCACCCCGGAGCCCAGAATAGACTCCAGATTAGCCCTCCTGATGAAGAACTGGAGGTGGCGGCGGCTCCGTATCATAAAACGCAATGATTCGTTCTCTCTTGGTTTTTCTGGATGAATAGGTACTTATGGAGTTGGAGTTAGGGTTGTGGGGGATGCTAGGGGCCCACAAGCTTGAGGGGGTGTGCCCCTGGGGGGCGCCCCTGGGCTTGTGGCGCCCTGGTGGCCCTTCTGTGGTAACTTCTTTCGTCAGTATTTTTTATATATTCTGAAATAATTCTCTGTAAATTTTCAGCTCAATCTGAGAACTTTCATTTCTGCACAAAAACACAACACCATGGCAATTCTGCTGAAAACAGCGTCAGTCCGGGTCTGTTCATTCAAATCATGCAAATTAGAGTCCAAAACAAGAGCAGAAGTGTTTGCAAAAGTAGATACGTTTGGGACGTATCAACTCCCCAAGCTTAACCATTGCTTGTACTCAAGCAATTCAGTTGACAAACTGAAAGTGATAAAGAAAAACTTTTACAAACTCTTTTTGCTTTTGTTGTTGTAAACATGTTTAACTAATGTTCAAGTTTTCATCAAGGATTATGAACTAACCATATTCATGATTACATTTAGGTCTCACATTTACTCATGCCAATGACATAACCAACTAGCGACCAATAATAAGATATCTCGGATGCCAGCAATTTGTCAAAACAGTCATGAGATAATATGACAATATTGGTACCTCGCTAGCCCTTTCTGAGATCGCAAACATAAATGCAGAGCACCTCCAAAGTTCAAGCAACGACTAAACATTGCAATTCATGGTGGAAGAGATCCAGTCATGATGCACACAACATTAACTATACACATTGCATGAGAATGACAATAGTGCTCTTAGGACTGGTGCTTGCTTGAGAAGGTGATGACTCAACAATAAAAGTAAAACATAAAGGTAAATGGATAGGCCCTTCGCAGAGGCAAGCAGAGATTTACAGAGGTGCCAGAGCTCGAAGCTTAAATCAGAGGTAAATATAATTTTGGGAGGTCTACCTTTCCTGTTAACGTTACGACCAGGAGTTTTGAATATCTTCCATGCTAAACAAATTAGTGGCGGTTCCCAAGCGGTAATGGTAAAGTTTACTCCCCCTCCACTAACAAACACAGGCCATGGCTAGCCGAATCCTCGGGTGCCCTCCATACCAACAACAACCCGTGGGAGTTTGTTTTATTAATTTTGAAATTTTAATTATGGGACTGGGCATCCCGACTACTAGCCCATCTCATGCAAGGACGAGTGAATAAACACTCATTATGAGAATAACCCTCTTAGCATGGAAGATATTGACCGCCCCTGTCGCACCATGAGCGGTACAGGCACACAAAACAGATGTTCATTTGAATATTTAGAGGTGCACATGCAAATTTACTTAGAACGGCAGGGTAATACCGCATATAGGTAGATATAGTGGACTCATCTGGAATAACTTTGGTTTAAGGATTTGAATGCACAAGCAGTATTCCCGCTTAGTACAGGTGAAGGATAGCAAATAGATGGAGAAGCCACCAGCTAGAGAGCGAAAATGGTCATAAACATGCATTGAGAATAATTAACATTGAATACGAGCATGAGTAGGATATCAAACACCATGAACATAAATATCGTGGAGGCTATGTTGGTTTTGAATCAATTACATGCGTGAACATGTGCCAAGTCAAGCCACTCGAATCATTCAGAGGGAAATAGCATACTATCATAATCATAACCATTTTAATGCATGTTGACACTCAAGATAAATCATTATCCACTCCTAGATAATTAAGCATGGCATGAGAAACTATAACCTCTAATTGTCATCACAAACATGTTTACTCATAATAATACTGAATCAAGAGCGATGAGCTAAACACATTTATGAAAACAAAAACAGGAGGAGTTCATACCAGCTTTTCTTCACCTCAATCACTTCATCGAATCATCATCATTATTGCCTTTCACTTGCACGACCAAATGCTATGAAAATAATAATAGTGCAAGTGTGCCATGGACTAAGCTGGAATCTGGAAACATTTTATTCACACGAGAAGACAAGGTAATTTGGTATCTTTGTTAGATCAACAATAATGCATATGGAAGCCACTTAACATGTTCATCATGGTCTTCTCCTCTCTGACAACCCAAAGGAAAGAAAAGAAATTCAGAGAAACACACCTAAATATTTTTGGAGTTTTTGTTTTTCTCAAGAAAAGGAAATTAAAGGAAAACGAAAACGAGAAAAACTATTTACAAGGGATAGCTCCCAACAAGTGAAAAGAGAACGAGAAATCTTTTTGGGTTTTCTTTTAATACTACAAACTACTAAACAAGAAAGAAAAAACGAAAGAAACGAGAAATGTTTTTGGGTTTTTGAAAAAAATTAAACACACTAGAAGAAATAAAAATAAAACTAACATGGATATACAATGAAAAGGGTGAACACCGACAACCGGAATGAAGTGTGTGATGCATGAATGTAATGTCGGTGAGAAATACGTACTCCCCCAAGCTTAGGGTTTTGGCCTAAGTTGGTCTATGGTCCTAGGTAGCTGGGGTAATACCCGTGGTTGAAGTTTGTGTTGTACTAATATGCAGCCACCACTGCTTGGCGTGCTGCCTCCACAAGGCGGGCGGTCTCTACCGCCCTCTCGTATCCTCGGCCTCCTCCTCTAATATTAAGTGTCTACGTTTTTCTTGGAAATTAAATAAGGAAGGAGTGGGCAAAGTAATAGGGAAGACGTGACGCCTGTTAAAGATTATCTTGTATCTGAGTGGAGGGTCGTCCCTCTCAAGGAACTGATGGCATACCATAGCATCATAATCTAGAGAACTAGGTGGCAACATGTTGTCATTTTCTTTAATAGGTACCCCTAGGTGAGCGGCTAAGCGAGCGGCATAAATTCCACCAAAGAAATCACCCACTAAGGCATTATTGTGTAAACAACATGCAACAACAATCCCCATGTTAAATTGTTTATCACTCAAGATAGTAGTCTTAAGAATTCTCAAGTCAAGGGCAAAAAGATGGCTAGGGTCCCGCTTAACATTCATGCATCTTCCAATGAATAGAGCAAAATAATGTATGGAAGGAAAATGGATGCTCCCTATAGTAGCTTGTGTTATCCCTCTAGTTTCTCACCTAGTGATATTCAACAAGAATTCATTGCAATAGGATTTACGAGGTTCAGTACATATCCCCCAAAAGGGAATCTTACATGCTTCACAAAACTCCTCAAGGTCTAAGCGAAAAGGATTTTCATATAGGTTAAACTACTATAGGGAGTCCTGCGGCGGGCCACCTCTGGCGAGCCAGTCCGGCCTGGCAGGGTCGTGCAGCCTCGGCAAGCTCAGGACGCGTCCGCGCGCCAAACGAGGGCCGTGGCTGCGAAGAAATCGGTGAAGGCTGCGGTGGCGAAGGAGAAAGCATCTACCTCCTCTTCATCCAAGCGCGTCCAGACTCCGCCCTCCTCCCCTCCTCCGGCAGACGTCGACGCGGAGCAGCAGAGGAGTAGGTGGAGGACGAGTAAGTATCTTGTCCCTTTCTGTCATCTCCGTCTCCTCGGTTGTGCTGCTTATCTTGAATTGTTTTCATCTTTTGCAGGGATGCGGAGACACTGACCCGGAGGGTGAAAAGGGCCAGGGCTTCGGCGAGCGGCCAGCCCCCGGCAGGGATTTCTGGTACACCGCTGGTGGTGTTGAGCAGCCCGGATAGCAGCCCCCGGCACAGCCCCCAGCGTAAGTTCACCACTCACCCCTCGTCGACGCTCGTTGGGGGCACGATCTCTTGGTGCTGACCTTGTCGTGGTTGCAGGAGGAGGACAGCAGCAGCAGGAGCCACATAGGGCTATCCCCAACACGCCGCCTCCATCAACCACGCCACCCCGAGGGGCGTCCCCGACAAGGGCGCCAAGCACCTAGCCAATGCACACGGAGGAGGAGGAGGAGGAGAACCCCGGCGCTGGTGGCTTTGCCTCGGCGCCAAATGTTGGTGGGGAGGCGACCTCTGCTTCCCAGCCCGGCATGGGTAAGTCACTCGCCTTCCATCCCTGTTCTTTTTCTGTTCTTTCTGAATCTTGGTCTTGGCCTCGCCTCATCCCCTTCTCGGTATCCAGATCCCCCCTCGGCGGATCCAGAGGAAATAAACACTGTCATCGAGGGCGTCGCCAAGGCCGCCGAGGCGGAGGCCGAGAAGATCGCCGCCGAGGAGGCCGCCAAGGGCGCTGCCGAGGGCGCAGCGAAGGGGCCTGCCGGGGAGCCCGGTAAGGCTACTGCCGAGGAGGCCGACAAGGGGCTTGCCGGGGAGGCCGGCAAGTCCGCTGCCGAGGAGGAGGTGGTCGATGACCAGCCTTCCTCCTCCGCTGCCTCTGGCTCTGGCAGGTATCTGAAGGTGAGTGACGACCTTTTCGTCCACCTCCCAGGGTCGTCGAGCTCCAGGGCACCCATCGAGGGAGAGGTGTTCGACGAGGAGGTGCTTGCTGCCGCCGGGCTCGAGGTTGTCGACGAGCCGAGTGCCGGCGGCGACGGTTCTCAGGAGGAGCGGCTTCTCCGGGCCATGGGCACCAATTTCCGGAAGCTCCAGGCGCTCCACCGCGCCCGCCTGGACAAGGCCAAGTCCAGGATGGCAATGGTGGACAAGGAGGACGCGGACCTCAAGGTGCGTGTCGCCGAGACGCAGACTTGGTTCCGCCAGGCTTGTGAGGAGCTGAAGGTCGCCCACGGTGAGCTGGCCAAGCGTGACATGGAGCTCACCATGAAGCGGGGCGACATCAAGAAGGCCCAGGAGACGGCGGAGAGCTTGGCCGCCGCACCGGAGGCCGCTCGGACCCATCACCAGGCCGCGCTGAACTCCCAGGAGGAGGACCTTGCCGCGCGTGAGGAGAAGCTTGCCGCGATGCTCCGCGGCAAGGATGAGGACGTGGAAAGGCTCGTCGTGCAGCGGACCCAAGAGCTGGAGAAGAGGCACAGAGAGGCGCTCAATGCCCAGGCTCAGGTTCACGCCAACAAGATGAAGGAGCTAGAGGTGGAGCGGGACGGGCTGAGGGACCAGGGCCAGAAGCTGGCCAAGGAGAAGGACACGCTCAACGGTGCCCTGATTGAGGCGCAGGGCGCGGTCCTCAGCAGGGCCGAGGAGCTCTCCGAGGCCAACAACTCCGTTAAAGACCTCAAGCTGAAGCTGGAGGGTCTCGAGGGGATGTTGTTGGAGAGCAAGGCCCGGGAGGAGACCCTGACCAAGGATCTGGAGAACAAGAAGCAGCTGCGCAAGAACGAGACCACCAACCACAAAGACTTTGTGGAAGGCGAAAATCGCTGGATCGGCCGCCTTGAAGACGTCGCCGGCAGGATCACCACGCAGCTGGCCACCATGGGGATGCCAACTATGAGGTACGCTCCGGATCGCAGCACGACTCCCAACGCTAGGCTGACACTATTCTTTGAGGGTGTTCTTGGAGCATTTCAGCTCCACCAGGGCGACATTCCTGGCCAATGAGGCCCGGAGGCTTTGCCGGGGTGCCATGACCAAGGTTTTCACCAAGGTGGCCTACTGGAATCCCAACCTCGACTTCGATGCTGCGCTGGAGAGCTTGCCGGAGGGTGTGGACCTCACGCCGCTCGAGGAGCGTATCGAGCCCATCATCAGCGGCATCGATGGAATCCAGAGGGTAGAGGGCCAGCGCTGGGACTAGGCACCCCGCTTCTTATTGTCGCTGCAGGTTCAGGACCAAGACAATTTCTATCTTTAGTTAGAACCACCGCAACAATTGATGTAACATAACTCTGCAGTACTTTTGAATCAGTGCATGTTATTTTCCTGTTCAATTTCTCTCTCTGTATGTCCACCCTACGTTAATCGAGTAGGCTTGCCGGCGTGTAACCCAGGGTGCGGCGCCTTGAGGACGGATCCTCGATAGCCTGCCGCGTGTGCTTGCTGCCGGGCGAACGACCTTGCCGCCCCCAACGCGGCCGCTGAAACTGTCGAGCTTGACTCGAGTCAGAATCGAGAACGTTGCCGGTAGCAAAAGGCTACCCTGCCACTCTCGACGCGGTCGCTTGAGCTGTTGAGCGGACTCGAAACAGAACAAGGCGTTGGCAATCGCGGGAGGGCTCCTTTGCGTGCAGGTTTTCCATACAAAGAACGAGATCTCCGAGGGGAATAACCTTATATAATAAGGAAATATTTAAAGTTCGGCACGACTTAGCTTTCCTGTCGCCGCACCGGCATCCTTTGCGCTTGCAAGCGGCGTCATCCTCTTGGCCGTCTTCTTCTTTGGAAGCCATGGCCATGAAGAACTGCTAGGCTAACTGCTAGACCAGATTCTCACAACCGTGCCCCCTACCTGGCGCGCCAAAGATGTCTGTGGGAACGACACGTATGGGATCGCTGGAATCCCTTCTACGGTAGGCGGGCGTGTGGTTGTGAGAAGAGCAGGTCCAGGAGCCAGCACAAAGATCGTTTACCCAGGTTCGGGCCACGAGGATGCGTAATACCCTAGTCCTGCTTTGGTGGATGTATTCAGTGTTCTTGAGCTTTCGAACTAGCTACGATGGCTGCGTAGTTCCAAAGGGCCGAATCCCTCTCCAGTATGCCCCAGGCCTCCTTTTATAGTCGAAAGGGGCTGCCACAGTGGCACACAGGAGGTGGAAAGGCGTACAGTGCGCGAGCTTATCGCCCGACATTACGGGACAAAACGTATTAAATGCGCTACTTAGGTGTCCATTAGCTTTATCGGGGACAGGAACGAGGCCCGTCCCGTCCGTCGCCGCTCCGTCTCGCTTCGACACGCGCCTAGGCCAGCGATGCGTGCGGTGCCATGTAGGCAGGCAGGCAGGCTGCTGAGGTGGCGCGGTGGCGGGGTCTTCACGAAGATTTGCATGCCACCATGCAGGTGCTTGCTGAGTCGGTCTGGAAGCCGCGTGTTGCCACGCAGGTGCCTGCCCAGCTGGTTGGGCTGGCAGCTGCATGCGAATGGCGGCGGAGCCTTGGCTGGTGTGGGCCTGGCAGTGGCCCTGCTGGCGCCCTCGGCAAGGGCCTTGCTGGGGGCCCGACAAGGGTCTTGCCGTGGCGTCGCAGTTGTCCCCGGCAAGGCGCTTACCGGGGGTCTTGTGGATCTCCTCGACTAGGATCCCGCCGAGGGTCGCTGTCTTCTGGTCCTCATCTGATCTTGTGTGTTTATGATCTTGACAAAGATCTGCATGCCACCACGGAGGTGCCTCCCGAGCCCTGGTTCCAATGTGGTTGGTGGGGTCGGAAATCGTGGGCTCAAGGGAGGCTCGCTCCGTTGGCATCGGGCAGGCTACCCCGGCAAAGCCCTTGCCGAGGCTGCGGAGGCTGCCTCGGCAAGAACCTTGCCGAGGGTGTCTACCTCGCCTCCTTTCCCTCTTGTGTTCCTGGTCTTGGCGTTGCCTTGGCCGTCTTGTGCTTTGGCTTCTTCCCGGTTTCCCTCCTCCGCTCTGCTCAGCGTGGCCGTGGGCACGACTCTGACTGTCCGTGCACAAGTAAAGGGGTACAAAGGAGTGCCCCTGCTTTAGTACACTGACAGGAGCCCTCGGGCCTGGGCCACACATAAGCGCAACACGTTGTTGGGCCAGGCCCAGAACGGTGCGCGGGCAGTCGGGGCGGCATTTTACCACGGTAATTTTTCGCCCGCTGGGCTTCCCCACGACCCGCGTTGAATGCGCGACGTGGAGGGTTGAGCGTGACGTGGGGTTCATGCATGGGGCGGTTCCCGCACGCATGTGTCACATCATAGTTAATGGGAAAAGAGGCGGCCCGCGCCTTCCCCGTAAAAAGGAATAACTGCGGGCGAGCTGCTCATTTACCCCTGCATCTTCTTCAATCTCGGAACCGCCGTCCCCTTCTCCTTCCTTCACAAGGTTTCGCCTTTGCTCGCCGCCGCCGTGTCTTCGCCGTCTTCTGTCCCTTGCTCCCCGCAGCCGCCATGGCACCCAAGACCAGCAGAGGCAAGGGAGTGGCCAAGGACGCCGGGACGAGCGAGCCGCCGGAGAGCGAGTTGGCGGCGCGGCGGACGCAGCTTGCCTACTTCCCCTCGACGGTCGACGTGTTCGAGTTCCAGGACTGCTTCAAGCCCCTATGGGGGTGCAAGACGGGGGGGGGGGGGGAGACGACGGGGCATCCAGCCACGCGTGTCATCCCCGCCAATTGCGCCGAGGCCGCCCTGAATCGGTACCCATTCTTCATCGATTACTTTTCTTGCGGCCTTTGCCCCCCTTTCTCTGATTTCTTCAACGATATCATGCACACATTTGGCTTCCACCTTCTGGATTTTACTCCAAACGCCGTGGCGTGCATGGCTCTGTTCGCCCACCTCTGTGAGGGCTTCACCGGAGTTCTTCCCAACACGGTGCTCTTCCCCCATTATTTTTACCTCCGCATCCAGAAGGGAGGCGCCATTTCTGGCTGCGTCACCTGGATCCCAAGGTCCAAAGGGACGTACCCGGAGGGTGCCCAGAAGGAGAGGTCAGAAGAATAGCGGGCCAGTGGTGCTGGATTGAGGAGGACGATCCACAGGAGTTTTGCCGGGTCCGCCAGGCGCCGCCGGTCCGCATGAACGACTGGGGCAACGTCGACGACCAGGACGACAAGCTCGAGATCGCCACCACCAGGATCCACCGCCTCACCGTTGCCGGGCTTACCCTGGAGATGATTGGGGCAGATTTCCTCCGCCGCCGAATCACTCCTCTGCACAACAAGGGAAGGCCGGCCTGGCTTTTCCAGAATGCGGCTCACATCATGAGGCTTCGCCCCGGCCTCAATCACAACTTCACGGTGATGGGGCACGCTCACTTCTGCCAACGGATCTTTCAGCTCGACGTGAACCGCAAAGGCTGGGCCGAGTGGTCCAACAAGGCTGCGAAAGCTGGCAAGGTCGTCAAGGGGCCCTTGTTTGGAGCCTTGGAGCATTTCCGCTCCACCAGGGCGACTTTCCTAGCCAATGAGGCCCGGAGGCTTTGCCGGGGTGCCATGACCAAGGTTCTCACCAAGGTGGCATACTGGAATTCCAACCTCGACTTCGATGCTGCGCTGGAGAGCTTGCCAGAGGGTGTGGACCTCGCGCCGCTCGAGGAGCGTATCGAGCCCATCATCAGCGGCATCGATGGAATCCAGAGGGTAGAGGGCCAGCGCCGGGACTAGGCACCCCGCTTCTTATTGTCGCTGCAGGTTCAGGACCAAGAATATTTCTATCTTTAGTTAGAACCGCCGCAACAATTGATGTAACATAACTTTGCAGTACTTTTGAATCAGTGCATGTTATTTTCCTATTCAATTTCTCTCTCTGTACGTCCACCCTACGTTAATCGGGTAGGCTTGCCGGCGCGTAACCCAGGGCACGGCGCCTCGAGGATGGATCCTCGATAGCCTGCCGGGTGTGCTTGCTGCCGGGCGAACCACCTTGCCGCCCCCAACGCGGCCGCTCGAACTATCGAGCTTGACTCGAGTCAGAATCGAGAGCGTTGCCGGTTGCGGAAGGCTACCCTGCCACTCTTGACGCGCCCGCTTGAGCTATTGAGCAGACTCGAAACAGAATAAGGGCATTGCCAATCGCGGGAGGGCCCCTTTGCGTGCAGGTTTTCCATACAAAGAACGAGATCTCCGAGGGGAATAACCTTATATAAAAAGGAAATATTTAATGTTCGGCACGACTTACTTTCCTGTCGCCGCACCGATGTCCTTCGCGCTTGCAGGCGGCGTCATCCTCTTGGCCGTCTTCTTATTTGGAAGCCGTGGCCATGAAGAACTGCTAGGCTAACTGCTAGACCAGATTCTCACAACCGCGCCCCCTACCTGGCGTACCAAAGATGTCGGTGGGAACGACACCTATGGGATCACTAGAATCCCTTCTACGGTCGGCGGGCGCGGGGTTGTGAGAAGAGCAGGTCCAGGAGCCAACACAAAGATTGTTTACCTAGGTTCAGGCCGCGAGGATGCGTAATACCCTAGTCCTGCTTTGGTGGATGTATTCAGTGTTCTTGAGCTTTCGAACTAGCTACGGTGGCTACATAGTTCCAAAGAGCCAAATCCCTCTCCAGTATGCCCCGGGCCTCCTTTTATAGTCGAAAGGGGCTGCCACGGTGGCACACAGGAGGTGGAAAGGCGTACAGTGCGCGAGCTTATCGCCCGACATTACGGGACAAAGCACATTAAATGTGCTACTTAGGTGTCCATTAGCTTTATCGGGGACGTGAACGAGGCCCGTCCCGTCCGTCGCCGCTCCGTCTCACTTCGACACGTGCCCAGGCCAGCGATGCATGCGGTGCCATGTAGGCAGGCAGGCTACTGAGGTGGCAAAGTGGCGGGGTCTTCACGAAGATCTGCATGCCACCACGCAGGTGCTTGCTGAGTCGGTCTGGAAGCGGCGTGTTGCCACGCAGGTGCCTGCCCAGCTGGTTGGGCTGGTAGCTGCATGCGAATGGCGGCGGAGCCTTGGCTGGTGCGGGCCTGGCAGTGGCCCTGCTGGCGCCCTCGGCAAGGGCCTTGCCGGGGGCCTGGCAAGGGTCTTGCCGTGGCGTCGCAGTTGTCCCCGACAATGCGCTTGCCGGGGGTCTTGTGGATCTCCTCGGCTAGGATCCCGCCGAGGGTCGCCGTCTTCTGGTCCTCATCTGATCTTGTGTGTTTATGATCTTGACAAAGATCTGCATGCCACCACAGAGGTGCCTCCCGAGCCCTGGTTCCAATGTGGTTGGTGGGGTCGGAAATCATGGGCTCAAGGGTGGCTCGCTCCGTTGGCATCAGGCAGGCTGCCCCGGCAAGGCCCTTGCCGGGGCTGCGGAGGCTGCGTCAGCAAGAACCTTGCCGAGGGAGTCTACCTTGCCGAGGGAGTCTACCTCGCCTCCTTGCCCTCTTGTGTTCCTGTCTTGGCGTTGCCTTGGCCGTCTTGTGCTTTGGCTTCTTCCCGGTTTCCCTCCTCTGCTCTGCTTAGCGTGGCCGTGGGCGCGGCTCTGACTGTCCGTGCACAAGTAAAGGGGAACAAAGGAGTGCCCCTGCTTTAGTACACCGACAGTGTTTGTTGAGTTGGCATAAATCGAGATTAGGATTGGTCACTCCGAGTATCGGAGAGGTATCTTTGGGCCCTCTCGGTAATACACATCATAATCTTGCAATCAAATGACTAAGGAGTTAGTCACAAGGTGATGTATTACGGAACGAGTAAAGAGACTTGTCGGTAACGAGATTGAACTAGGTATGAAGATACCGACGATCGAATCTCGGACAAGTAACATACCGATGGACAAAGGGAATTACGTATGTTGTATAACGGTTCGACCGATAAAGATCTTTGTAGAATATGTAGGAGCCAATATGGGCATCCAGGTTCCACTATTGGTTATTGACCAGAGAGGTGTCTCGGTCATGTCTACATAGTTCTCGAACCCGTAGGGTCCGCACGCTTAACGTTCTTTGACGATATAGTGTTATATGAGTTATATGATTTGGTGACCGAATGTTGTTCGGAGTCCCGGATGAGATCACAGACATGACGAGGAGTCTCAAAATGGTCGATAGGTAAATATTGATATAGGACGATGGTATTTCGACACCGGAAGTGTTTTGGGACGTACCGGGAAGGAATCGGGTCACCGGAAGGGGTTCCGGGCACCCCCTGGCAAGTAATGGGCCTTATGGTGCGCCCCATCCCTTGTTTGGCTAGCCCTAGGGAAGGTAAAGGGGGAGGGCGCCACCCTCTCATAGGAGAAAGGAAAGGGGGGCGCCACCCTCCCCTACCTTTCCCCGCACTCCAAATAAGGAAAGAGGGGCCGCGGCTTGGGAGGGACCCCAAGTAGGATTCCTCCTACTTGGGCACCTCCTTTGGCTGCTCCTCCCTCCCACCTATATATATGTGGGAGGGGGAGCCTAGCGAACACCAGACAATTGCCTAGCCATTTGCGGCGCCCCCTCCACCGTTTACACCCCCGGTTATATTTTCGTACTGCTTAGGCGAAGCCCTGCAGAGATAACATCACCATCACTGTGACCACGCCGTCGTGCTTCCAGAACTCATCTACTACCTCGCCATCTTTCTGGATCAATAAGGCGGAGGACATCGCCAAGCTGAACGTGTGCAGAACACGGAGGTGCCGTACGTTCGGTACTTAATCGGTTGGAGCGCGAAGAAGTTCGACTACATCAACTGTGTTGTTAAACGCTTCCTCTTACAGTCTACGAGGGTACATAGCTAGACACAATCTCCCCTCTCGTTGCTATGCATCTCCATGGATAGATCATTGCGTGTGCGTAGAATTTTTTTTGTTTCCCATGCAACGATTCCCAACAGTGGCATCCGAGCCAGGTCTATGTGTAGATGATATGCACGAGTAGACCACAAAGAGTTGTGGGCGGTGATAGTCATACTGCTTACCACCAATGTCTTATTTTGATTCGACGATATTGGGGGATGAAGTGGCCCCGACCAACCTTACATGTCCATGCACATGAGACCGGTTCCACCGACTGACATGCAACTAGTTTTGCATAAAGGTGGATGGCGGGTGTCTGTTTCTCCTACTTTAGTTGAATCAAATTTGACTACGGCCAGTCCTTGAAGAAGGTCAAAACAGCAAACTTGATGAATCACCGTTGTGGTTTTATGTGTAGGTAAGAACGGTTCTTGCTAGATGCCCGTAGCAGCCACGTAAAACTTACAACAACAAAGTAGAGGACGTCTAACTTCTTTTTGTAGGGCATGTTGTGATGTGATATGGTCAAGATATGATGTGATATATGTTGATGTATGAGATGATCATGTTTTGTAATATCGACAATCGGCAGGAGCCTTAGGGTTGTCTCTTTATTATATGAAGTGCAAGCGCCATGTAATTGCTTTACTTTATCACTGTGCGTTAGCGATAGTTGTAGAAGCAATAGTTGTTGTGACGACCTCGACACAACGACACTGTGATGGAGATCAAGGTGTCAAACCGAGGACGATGGAGATCATGACGTTGCTTTGGAGATGGAGATCAAAAGCACAAGATGATGATGGCCATATCATGTCACATATTTTGATTGCATGTGATGTTTATCTTTTATGCATCTTATTTTTCTTAGAACGGCGGTAGAATTATAAGATGATCCCTACACTTAATTTCAAGATAAAAGTGTTCTCCCTGAGTATGCACCATTGCTACAGTTCGTCGTCTCGAGACACCGCGTGATGATCGGGTGTGATAGACTCTATGTTCACATACAACGGGTGTAAAATAGTTTTGCACATGCAGAATACTTGGGTTAAACTTGACAAGCCTAGCATGCATATACATGGCCTCGGAACACTGGAGACCGAAAGGTCGAACATGAGTCATATAGTAGATATCATCAACATAGAGATGTTCACCATTGATGACTACCCCATCTCACGTGATGATTGGACATGGGTTAGTTGATTTGGATATGTAACACTTAGACAACTTGAGGGATGTTGATTTAAGTGGGAGTTCATTAGTAATTTGATTAACTGAACTTAATTTATCATGAACTTAGTCTTAATAGTTTTTGCATATCTATGTTGTAGATCAATATCCCGGGATATAGCTCCCCTATATTTTTGATATGTTCCTAGAGAAAACTAAGTTGAAAGATGATGGTAGCAATAATTCGGACTGGGTCCGTAATCTGAGGATTATCCTCATTGCTGCACAGAAGAATTATGTCCTTGATGCACCGCTAGGTGACAGACCTGTTGCAGGAGCTGATGCAGAAGTTATGAACATTTGACAAGCTCAATATGGTGACTACTTGATAGTTTAGTATGCCATGCTTTACGACTTAGAATCGGGGCTTCAAAGACATTTTGAACGCCATGGAACATATGAGATGTTCCACGAGCTGAAATTGGTATTTCAGGCTCATGCCTGAGGGAGTCCTGGACTAAGGGGTCCTCGGGTGTCCGGCCAGTTACTCATTGGGCCGGACTAATGGGCTGTGAAGACACGAAGACCTAAGACTATACCCGTGTCCGGATTGGACTCTACTTGGCGTGGAAGGCAAGCTAGGCGACTGATTATGAAGATTCCCTCTTATGTAACCGACCTCATGTAACCCTAGATCTCTCCGGTGTCTATATAAACTGGAGAGCATAGTCCGGATAGGACAGATTCATTACCATATACTCATAGGCTAGACTTCTAGGGTTTAGCCATTACGATCTTGTGGTAGATCAACTCTTGTAACACTCATATTCATCAAGATCAATCAAGCAGGAAGTAGGGTATTACCTCCATAGAGAGGGCCCGAACCTGGGTAAACATTGTGTCCCCCGTCTCCTGTTACCATCGATCCTAGACGCACAGTTCGGGACCCCCTACCCGAGATCCGCCGGTTTTGACACCGACATTGGTGCTTTCATTGAGAGTTCCACTGTGCCGTCGGCAAAGGACTCGGTGGCCCCTTCGATCGTCAGTAATGGCGTGGTCCAGGGAGAAACCTTCCTCGCCGAACAGATCTTCGTATTCGGCGGCTTTGCACTGCGGGCCAACTCGCTTGGCCATCTGGAGCAGATCGGTAGTTACGCCCCTGGCCACCAGGTCAGGTTCGGAAGCTTAAACTATGTTGTGGATATCCGTGGAGACTTGGTCTTTGAGGGATTTGATACCGCGGCAATCGCTCCCCCTTTCTCCGATGAACATAACCTAAATCTGTCGTTGGAGCACACCCAGGAGATGGATCCTATTGCTGCAATGGCCTCTGTACCAAAGCAGATCGCGCCCTCCGAGGCCATAAAGTCCGCGGTGTTGGAGCCGCACACGGACTCGTCATCCTGCAGTGCTTGCGTCAACGGAACCCCGGACTCGTTTCCGGCTGCATGTTCCGGACCGGATACACCCGCGGACACCGAGCTGGATCGGTTGTCGATTTTCGAAGCGCGGCAGACGTCTTCCAGCATTCGCCTTTGGGTGATGTACTAAGCTCTTCGAAGAAATTATCCTTGGTGGAGGACTCACAGCCAAACTATGTCCGGTTCGAGCTAGAGACAGATGATGAGGAATTTTGCTTCCCACCCGCCACCCACTTCATAGCCACCGTCGATGACTTAACCGACGTGCTTGACTATGGCTCCGAAGACATCGACGGTATGGACGACGATGCCGACAGGGAGCAAGGCCAGGACCCGCCATTCACTGGATGTTGGACGGCCACCTCTTCGTACGATGTGTACATGGTTGATACACCTAAAGGATCTGGCGACGATAAAGAAGAGCCGTATAAGAACAAACCCTCTGAGAATAAGTCCAAGCGTCGGCGCCCCAAACGCCGTTCTAAGCCTCGTCGCTCAAAGGATGGCAACACTGGCACCGGAGAAAATAGTACTCCGGGCGACGCCGAAAACAATGAAGACCCTGTCGGCGCTGCATCCGAATAGGAGGAACATGACAACACGCAAGACAACCCTGATGAACAGGCCATAGAAGATAACTCGGAGGACGGTAGTTACCACCCACCCTCCAAAGAAGAGACAAGCCTCGGCAGCGAAGACTTCATCGTGCCGGAGGATCCTCTGGAGCAGGAGCGTTTTAAACTCCAGCTCATAGCCACCGCAAGGAACCTGAAAAAGAAACAGCAGCAGCTTCAAGCCGAACAAGATCTACTCGTCGACAGATGGACAGACATCCTGACAGCTGAAGAATACGGCCTCACGCGCCTAGCCAAGAGCTACCCGAAACGCAGACTGCCACCTCAATTTGATGAGGAGGCACCGGAACACATATCTCCCTTGCATAATGCGGAACGACCACCGCGTGGTCGAGACAGGGCGGCCGACCGGCCACCCCACGGCCGGGACAAAGCGGAAACTCAGGCCGAACAACAGCTCGCCCCACCACCTTGCAAAAATAGAGACGGAAGAGTTCGGGGTCACACCTACGACCTCCGGCAAATCCTGGACGATAGAACAAGACACACAAGATCGATCTACGGATCGCGAGGCGTGCCTCGAGGCACCAGGAAGGCTACCTATTCGGACGTGATAAATCTAACCACGCCCGGGCCGAACACCGCAGACATACTCCATCGGAGCTACGCCACGACGCGGCCCGATATAGAGGCGTCGTACACCCTCTCTGCTTTACAGGTGAAGTACTGGACCATGAATTCCTCGAAGGGTTCAAGCCCGTCAATATGGAATCATACGACGGCACAATCGATCCCGCAGTATGGATCGAGGACTTTATCCTCCACATCCACATGGCTCGAGGAGATGATCTCCACGCCATTAAATACCAACCACTAAAGCTCAAAGGGCCAGCTCGGCACTGGCTTAACAGCCTGCCTGAAAATTCTATCGGCAGCTGGGAGGACTTGGAAGAAGCTTTCCTAGACAACTTCCAAGGAACCTATGTCCGGCCACCAGACGCCGATGATTTAAGCCACATAGTTCAACAACCTGGAGAATCAGCCAGAAAATTCTGCACTAGGTTCCTAACCAAAAAGAATCAGATCGTTGATTGTCCGGACGCCGAGGCCTTAGCAGCCTTCAAACACGGCATCCGTGACGAATGGCTAGCACGCCACCTCGGCCAAGAAAAGCCGAAGTCCATGGCAGCCCTCACGGCGCTCATGACCTGCTTTTGCGCTGGAGAGGACAGTTGACTGGCCTGTAGTAACAACACAGCCAGCGAGACAGGTCCCTCTGAGGCCAAGAATAGCACTGGCAAGCTCCGGCGCAATAGGCATAAACGCCGAAGCAATGATAACAACACCGATGACACTACAGTCAATGCCGGATTCAGTGGCTCCAAGTCCGACCAACGGAGGAAGCCCTACAAAAGAAACAATGAAGGACCTTCCGGCCTAGACCGCATACTCGACCGTCCGTGCCAAATTCACGGCACCCCGGATAAACAAGCCAATCATACCAACAGGGATTGTTGGGTTTTCAAGCAGGCTGGCAAGTTAAATGCCGAAAACAAAGAAAAGGGATCACAAAGTGAGGACAAGGTCGAAGAGCCCCGGCAGCCGAACACTGGAGGGCAGAAGAAATTTCCCCCTCAGGTCAAAACGGTGAACATGATATACGCTACACACATCCCCAAAAGGGAGCACAAGCGAGCACTCAGGGACGTCTACGCGGTAGAGCCAGTCGCCCCAAAGTTCAATCCATGGTCATCATTCCCGATCACCTTCGATCGACGAGACCACCCAACTAGCATCTGCCACGGCGGTTCAGCCGCACTAGTCCTGGACCCAATTATTGATTGGTTTCACCTAACACGAGTCCTGATGGACGGCGGTAGCAGCCTTAACCTGCTCTATCAAGACACGGTGCGGAAGATGGGCATTGACCCCTCACGAATCAAACCATCAAAGACTACCTTCAAAGGAGTCATACCAGGCGTCGAGGCCCGCTGTACGGGCTCAATCATGCTGGAAGTGGTCTTCGGCTCTCCGGACAATTTACGAAGCGAGGAGTTAATCTTCGACATCGTCCCATTCCGCAGCGGCTACCACGCACTGCTCGGACGAACAACGTTTGCTAGATTCAAAGCAGTGCCACACTACGCTTATCTCAAGCTCAAGATGCCCGGCCCACGCGGCGTCATTATAGTCAATGGCAACACGGAACGCTCCCTCCGAATAGAGGAGCACACCGCCGCCCTAGCAGCAGAGGTACATAGTGGCCTTCTCAAGCAGCACCATAGTGCGGCTGCCGAGCCCCTGGACGCCATCAAAAAGTTCCGAACTACACTGCAGCAGGACAGCAAGGCTCGTCAAGAGCTCGACTAGCAATTTGGCCTCCATCCTAGCCCCAATGAAGTAGTGGCATTCGTACCACGCATACATAATTACGCACTCAAAATTCCATGGACATCGACGGAGGCACAAACTAACCCGGGATCTACAGTTCGGCTAGACTGACCCCGGACACACTTTTTCCTTTCTGTTTCAGGTTCCTTTTTCCGCGAGCCTGATCACCAGCCCCTTTGAAGGATCAGCATACAAAGGGGGCATGCAGCATAGGTGCATAGGGTAACCTCCATATGTTCTTCTTGACGGTATTTTTACTTACTTTCCAGGACCCGCACGCTGCTCCTTCTTGATCCCGGCATGTTAAATAGTCCGGGTGCTTATCGCACTATTTGTATAAGATACGCCTTGACGTATCCATTCAGTTATAATAAAAATGATCTGCAGCCCAGTTTCTGTGGTTTTCGCTTCTTACTTCATTTTATTTTGATCTGCTTATCAGCTACATCGGTACTCTTTTGTACGTTTCATATTCGCCAGGGGCTGCTTATCGCCCCATAACATGGCAACACCGTCCGAATACTTCTTGTATAGAAGTTCGGCACCCCGAATTTAGCATTATATGCATTGGCTCCGAATCATGTCTTTGGTCAATAGTTGGGTTGCCCGGCTCCTGTGCTTGCTACCCTATGTTCCGCTCTATCGGCTAGGGTAGTAAAGGGAGAACTACTGCGATTGTGCCCTGGCCTTGACCGGATGAGCACCTCAGTAGAGAAAGCCGAAAACTGACTGTCATGATACGGCGAGAGCCGGTTAGCTGTTCGAGGGTTACAAAATCGTTGGAGATTTTTTCCGCGTCACGCGAAGGATCAGCACTTCCCGGTCAGATGCTGACAGCACCCTGGCTTGGACCAGGGGCTGCGCACTTGCTTAATTATAAAACTCCTATGGCTAAGTGAGGGTGTTTAAGCCGTATAGTCTGATTGCCATGTCCGTTGCGCTAAACAACTCCTTCAAGGACCATATAATTGGATCAAGATTGTTTAGATCCCATCCCGAACACCTCCGTACTAATTACGTGAGGGCAGAAGCCGACGACTGGCCAACCCTCAGATTGCATATAACACGGCCGCACAGGAGGAAACAATTTAAAGCATAAAGAAAATTACATTACAAAACAAAGCTTTGTCTTTATAATACAAGGCAAAGGACAATACGAATCTATTCATTCGAACATAACGTCCTTCGAACATTGAGCTGCCACAAGTCGAGACCCTTCTAGGACATCCGCAAAATATTTTTCCGGTGTGCGGTGCTCCTTGCCCTCCGGCGGCCCGCTGGCCACTTCCACAGCGTTCATCTTCGCCCACCACATCTTGCAGCGAGCGAAGGCCATACGGGCGCCTTCAATACATGAAGAGCGCTTAACGACGTCCAGCCACGGACATGCTTCCACTAGCCGCCTCACGAGTCTGAAGTAGCTGCCGGGTATAGCTTCGACTGGCCATAGCCGGATTGTCAAGTCCTTCATGGCTAGTTCGGCCACCCTGTGCAGCTCCACCAGCTGCTTCAGCTGATCGGTGAAGGACACGGGATGCTCTGACGTCGCATACTGCGACCAGAATAGCTTCTCCGTAGAACCTCCTCCTTCGGCTCGGTAGAACGCTGCAGCGTCTGATACGCTGCGTGGTAGATCCGCAAAAGCTCCTGGGGAACTCCGAACCCGGGTTAGTAAAAGGTCCTGCCTCTCCGCATACTTGCTTTGCATCTTAAAAGCCTTACCCGCCGTGATCTTCCTGGCCTCCTGGATCTCCGGATGACGGCCTGGGCCTCATTCCGCGCGGTTTCCACGCCTTGACGAGCCTTGGTGAGTTCGGCCTTCTGAGCCGACACATCATTCTCCAAGGTCTCACATTTTTTCACTGCATCTTGGAGCTCCTGCTGGATCTCCGTGACACGGGCCTTGAGCTTCTTACGGGCGGCTTGCTGCTAGACAACCTTTTCCTCGGCCTCGCCCAGGGACTTACTCAGGGCATCGACCTCGGTCGCAGCTCCTGCATACATTTCGACGTTACAGTCAACATACAGCAACTGTGCTCTCTGAACACACAACTGGACGTTACTAACCTTGCTTCTCCTACAGCCGCACTCTAACTTCGCCGAGCTCGTTCTCGGTCCGCTCCAGCCTCTGCTTCAGTTCAGAGACTTCGGCAGCATGTGAGGTCGCGGCCAACAGCGACGCCTCGCACACATATCACGTTAGTCTCCTACACTAGAGGATTGATCATCTGTTCGGTTCCTCTTGCCGAGCACCGGACAGTGTCTCAGGGGCTACTGACTACATGGGGTTTTTCTCTTTCTATGTCACTTACCTCGAAACCTGTTAACAGGCTGCCGCAGGCCTCATTCAGTCCGCTCTTGGCAGACTGAACTTTCTCAATCACCGCACCCATAAGGACACGGTGCTCGTCCACGACGGAGGCGCTTCGCAGTGCCCCCATCAGGTCATACGACGCTCCTGGATGGACAGGAGCCACTAGTGGAGGCGGCACACCCCCCTTCAAAGGGAGCTGCTCGCCCGACTCCGGAGCCATAGGGGGCTCCGGAGCCCTATTCGACCGAGGGCCGATCTGGATACGGCCCTCTCCGCCAGTCTCCATGGGGATTGAATCCCCCACGTGTCCGACAGTGGAGGTCTCGCCTTGTGGCGCCTCCCGAACAACGTCCCGGGCTCCTCCCTTCGGAGCGGTCCTTCGGGACAGCACTTTGGTGTCGTCCCCGGCCCCGGGGGAGTAAGCAGGCGGTGGTGACCTGCTCGCCATCTCCGATGAATCCAATGAACCTCCCGAGGAGGATTGCTGGATAAGATCACGGGCCGGACTGCAATAGTACAGCTAACTATATCAAGATAATGGAGAGAAAGGGTTGGATGTGCGCATAGATAAGCCATGTCACTTACGATGCGGCCTGGGGCTTTGTGCGAGGGCATCGTTCCGGACTACTATCCACGTCCCACGCGGTGTTGGCCGCCGGAGCGCCCTTCCCCTTTTTGGGTGCCTCCGCCTCCAGATGCGCCGGAGCCGCCCTCTTCTTCTTCCTCTCCTCAAGGGGAGGATTGTTTTCTTCCTCCTCCTCCTCTTCCCCATCATTGTCCTTAGGGACAGAGGAATGGGTTTCGTCGTCTTCTGACGCGGCCCTTACGACGGAGGCCACTCTTGGCCTTCTTCTTGGCCTTCTTCTCCGGCGCCTTATACGGCGCCGGCACCAACATCTTCGCTAGGCGCGGGATGACTGGTTCTTCGGGCAATGGAGCCGGACACTGGATCCGCTTCGCCCTCTCCGTCCAGTCCTGAAAGAGCAATAATAAAAGCTCAGGCGTTGCCCTAGAAACACACAAGCAGGGAATACATTAAAAGAGACATACCTCACTGGCAGGATGACTGGTGTTGTGTCCGCGATCTGAATCCGCGGCAGGTGGTTTTTCGTTGCCCTTAAAGAGCAACTTCCACGCGTCCTCGTGATTAGTCTCGAAGAGCCTCACCAAGGTATGGTGCTTCTTCGAATTGAACTCCCACAAAGGGCGGCTTCGGCGTTGGCACGGGAGAATTCGGCAAACCAACATCACCTGGATTACATCTACAAGCTTGACGTTCTTCGCTATCATGCTTTGAACACGCGTCTGCAGCACTATTACCTCGTTGGATGAACCCCAATCGGGAATCTTCTCAACCCAAGAGGTGAGCCGCATAGGAGCACCAGAGCGGAATTTGGCAGCCGCGGCCCAGGAGGTGCCGCGGGGTTCTGTGATATAGAACCATTGCCTCTACCACTCCTTCACTGTCTCTACAAAAATTCCTTTTGGCCAGGAGACGTTGGGCAGCTTGCTCACCATGGCTCCTCCGCACTCCGCGTGCTGGCCATCCACCACCTTCGGCTTCACGTTGAAGACTTTTAGCCACAGCCCAAAGTGGGGTTGGATGCAGAGGAAGGCCTCGCACACGACAATAAACACCGAGATGTTGAGGAAGGAATTCGGGGACAGATCATGGAAATCTACCCCGTAGTAATACATTAGCCCGCGGACGAAAGGGTGGAGTGGAAACCCAAGCCCACGGAAGAAATGGGGGAGGAATACTACCCTCTTGTTGGGCTCCGGCGTGGGGACGATTTTTCCCTCGGCCGGCAAGCGGTGGGCAATTCCCTTTGCCAAATATCCGGCCGCCCGGAGCTCAGTAATGTCCTCCTCCTTGACGGAGGAGACCATCCACTTGCCCTGACCACCGGATCCGGACAGGGTTGCTTGAGTGGAAAGGAGATGAAAACTTGGGCGCTGGAGCTCAAGATCGGGAAGGCGGGGACGGAGAGAAAGCATGAGAAGAGGAAGAGGGGATCCTTATCCTCTTATAAAGGCAGCAAACATTAAACGCCTCCTCGCTCGCCTTACGATTCGCCTGTTCCCAAAGGCTGTGCAAACGGCACGGTTGGGTTACCCATGCCCGCATTGATGAGAATCCCGCAATAAGGGGACACGATCTGTGCTTCGACAAGACGTGCCAATAACGACCGCGTCTTGAAACGTGGGACGAACGGTTCGAAATTATGACCGGACGGGCGTGATATCGCGTTGCCGGGAGCTGTCAAGCGGATAGAACTCGTGTAAAATATATATATATATATTCTCTGCGGTTGTGCATGGTGTGTAACAGGTCCGGATACAATCATCATGTCCGAAGACTATCTTGGAAGTTCGAAAGAAGGGGAACCCGCCTTGCAATTCCGAAGACAATCTGCGCGCCGGACTCCTCGTCATTGAAGCCAGGTTAAGGGGCTACTAAGGGAGTCCTGGACTAAGGGGTCCTCGGGTGTCCGGCCTGTTACTCATTGGGCTGGACTGATGGGCTGTGAAGACACGAAGACCAAAGACTATACCCGTGTCCGGATTGGACTCTACTTGGCGTGGAAGGCAAGCTAGGCGACTGATTATGAAGATTCCCTCTTATGTAACCGACCTCATGTAATCCTAGATCTCTCCGTTGTCTATATAAACCGGAGAGCATAGTCCGTATAGGACAGATTCATTACCATATACTCATAGGCTAGACTTCTAGGGTTTAGCCATTACGATCTCGTGGTAGATCAACTCTCGTAACACTCATATTCATCAAGATCAATCAAGTAGGAAGTAGGGTATTACCTACATAGAGAGGGCCCGAACCTGGGTAAACATTGTGTCCCCCGTCTCCTGTTACCATCGATCCTAGATGCACAGTTCGGGACCCCCTACCCTAGATCCGCCGGTTTTGACACCGACCATGCCCGTGTTGAGAGGTATGAGACCTCTGACAAGTAGTTTGCCTACAAGATGGAGGGGAATAGCTTAGCCAGTGAGCATGTTCTCAAAATATGTGGGTACTACAATCGCTTGAATCAAGTGTGAGTTAATCTTCCAGATAAGATAGTGATTGACAGAGTTCTCCAGTCACTATCACCAATAGTGGTGAAAAATATGCAAGGGATGACAAAAATGATTCGAAAGCTCTTCGGGATGCTGAAATCGGCGGAGGTAGAAATCAAGAAAGAGCATCAAGTGTTGATGGTTAACAAGACCACTAGTTTCAAGAAAAAGGGTGAGGGAAAGAAAGAGAATTTCAAGAAGAATGGCAGGCAAGTTGCCACTCCCGTGAAGAAGCCCAAAGCTGGACCCAAGCCTGAAACTAAATGCTTCTACTGCAAAGGAAATGGTCACTGGAAACGGAACTGCCCCAAATACTTGGCGGATAAGAAGGATGGCAAAGTGAACAAAGGTATATTTGATATTGATGTGTACCTTACCGATTTACCGATTTACCAATATCGTTTTGGGATTATGCATTAGAGACAGCCGCATTCACGTTAAATAGGGCTCCATCTAAATCGTTGAGACGGCACCGTATGAACTGTGGTTTGGCAAGAAACCTAAGCTGTCGTTTCTTAAAATTTGGGGTTGCGACACTTATGTCAAAAGGCTTCAGCCTGATAAGCTCGAACCCAAATTGGAGAAGTGCGTCCTCATAGGATACCCTAAGGAAACAATTGGGCACACCTTCTACCACAGATCCGAAGGCAAGATCTTTGTTGCCAAGAATGGAACCTTTCTAGAGAAGGAGTTTCTTTCAAAAGAAGTGAGTGGGAGGAAAGTAGAACTTGATGAGGTAATTATACCTTCTCTCGAATTGGAAAGTAACACATCAGAGAAATCTGTTCCCATGATGCCTACACCAACTAGAGAGGAAGAAAATGATAATGATCATGAAACTTTAGAACATGTTGCTACAGAACCTCGTAGGTCAACCAGGGCACGATCCGCACTGGAATGGTACGGTGATCCTATTCTGGAAGTCATGTTATTAGACCAAGCCAAACCTACGAACTATGAAGAAGCTATGATGAGCCCAGATTCCAACAGATGGTTTGAGGCCATGAAATTTGAGATATGATCCATGTATGAGAACAAAGTGTGGAACTTGGTGGACTTACCCGATGATCGACAAGCCATTGAAAATAAATGGATCTTCAAGAAGAAGATAGACGCTGATGGTAATGTCACCATCTACAAAGCTCGACTTGTCGCAAAAGGTTTTCGACAAGTTCAAGGGGTTGACTATGATGAGACCCTCTCACCCGTAGCGATGCTTAAGTCAGTATGAATCATGTTAGCAATTGCCGCATTTTATAACTATGAAATCTGGCAAATGGATGTCAAAACTTCATTCCTTAATGGATTTCTTAAAGAAGAGTTGTATATGATGCAACCAGAAGGTTTTGTCGATCCTAAAGGTACTAGCAAAGTGTGCAAACTCCAGCGTTCCATCTATGGACTGGTGCAAGCATCTTGGAGTTGGAATATACGCTTTGATGAGGTGATCAAAGCATATGGTTTTATACAGACTTTCAGTGAAGCCTGTATTTACAAGAAAGTGAGTGGGAGCTCTGTAGCATTTCTAATATTATACGTGGATGACATATTGTTGATTGGAAATGATAAAGAATTTTTGGATAGCATAAAAGGATAATTGAATAAGAAATTTTCAATGAAAGACCTTAGTGAAGCTGCTTATATATTGGGCATCAAGATCTATAGAGATAGATCGAGACGCTTAATAGGACTTTCACAAAGCACATACCTTGACAAGATTTTGAAGAAATTCAAAATTGATTAGTCAAAGAAACGGTTCTTGCCTGTGTTGCAAGGTGTGAAGTTGAGTAAGACTCAAAACCCGACCACGGCAGAAGATAGAGAGAGAATGAAAGTCATTCCTTATGCCTCAGCCATAGGTTCTATAAAGTATGCCATGATTTGTACCAACCCTATTGTGTACCTTGCCATGAGTTTGGCAAGGGGGTACAATAGTGATCCAGGAGTAGATCACTGGACAACGGTCAAAATTATCCTTAGATACCTAAGAGGACTAAGGAGATATTTCTCGATTATGGAGGTAATAAAGAGTTTTTCATAAAGGGCTATGTCGATGCAAGATTTGATGCCAGTTAGGAAGGCTCTGAGTCTCAATCGGGATACATATTGAAAGTGGGAGCAATTAGCTAGAGTAGCTCCATACAGAGCTTTGTAGACATAGAAATTTGCAAAAATACATACGGATCTGAATGTGACAGACCCGTTCACTAAACTTCTCTCACAAGAAAAACAAGATCACTCCTTAATACTCTTTGAGTGTTAATCACATGGCGATGTGAACTAGATTATTGACTCTAGTAAACTCTTTGGGTGTTGGTCACATGGCGATGTGAACTATGGGTGTTAAATCACATGGTGATGTGAACTAGATTATTGACTCTAGTGCAAGTGGGAGACTAAAGGAAATATTCCCTAGAGGCAATAAAGTTGTTATTTTATATTTCCTTATTCATGATAAAGGTTTATTATACATGCTAGAATTGTATTGATCGGAAACTTAAATACATGTGTGAATACATAGACAAGCACCATGTCCCTAGTAAGCCTCTACTAGACTAGCTCGTTGATCAAAGATGGTTAAGGTTTCCTAACCATAGACATGTGTTGTCATTTGATAACGGGATCACATCATTAGGAGAATGATGTGATGGATAAGACCCATCCGTTAGCTTAGCATAATGATCGTTCAATTTATTGCTAATGCTTTCTTCATGTCAAATACATATTCCTTCGACTATGAGATTATGCAACTCCCAGATACCGGAGGAATACCTTGTGTTCTATCGAACGTCACAACATAACTGGGTGATCATAAAGATGCTCTACAGGTATCTCTGAAGGTCTTTGTTGAGTAAGCATAGATCGAGATTAGGATTTGTCACTTCGAGTATCGGAGAGGTATCTCTGGGCCCTCTCGGTAATACACATCATAAGCTTGCAAGAAAATGAATAAGGAGTTAGTCACAAGGTGATGTATCGTAACGAGTAAAGAGACATGCCGGTAACGAGATTGAACTAGGTATGAAGATACCAACGATCGAATATCGAACAAGTAACATACCGATGGACAAAGGGAATTAGGTATGTTGTCATAACAGTTCGACCGATAAAGATCTTCGTAGAATATGTAGGAGCCAACATGGGCATCTAGGTTCCGCTATTGGTTATTTACCGGAGAGGTGTCTCGGTCGTGTCTACATAGTTCTTGAACCCGTACGGTCTGCACGCTTAATGTTCGTTGACGATATAGTGTTATATGAGTTATATGATTTGGTGACTGAATGTTGTTCGGAGTCCCGGATGAGATCACAGACATGACGAGGAGTCTCGAAATTGTCGAGAGGTAAAGATTGATATATAGGACGATGGTATTTGGAAACCGGAAGTGTTTCGGGATGTACTGGAAAGGAATCGGGTCACCGGAAAGGATTCCGAGCACCCCCCCGGCAAGTTATGGGCCTTATGGGCCAAAGGAGGGGTGGGGCTGGTGTGCCCCCTCCCTTGTTTGGACAGCCCTAGGGAAGGAAAAGGGGGAGGGCTAGCCCATCCTGCCTTTCCCTCTCATAGGAGAAAGGAAAAGGGGGGGGGCGCCACCCTCCCTTGCCTTTCCCCGCACTCCAAATAAGGAAAGAGGGGGCGCGAGTTGGGAGGGACCCCAAGTAGGATTCCTCCTACTTGGGCACCTCCTTTGGTTGCTCCTCCCTCCCTCCCACCTATATATATGTGGGAGGGGGCACCTAGCGAACAGCAGACAATTGCCTAGCCGTGTGCGGCGCCCCCTCCACCGTTTACACCCTCGGTTATATTTTTGTAGTGCTTAGCCGAAGCCCTGCGGAGATAACATCACCATCACCGTCACCATGCCGTCGTGCTGCCGGAAGTCATCTACTACTAAGAAGGCGGAGGATGTCACCGAGCTGAACGTGTCCAGAACGCGGAGGTGTCATACATTTGGTACTTGATCGGTTGGAGCATGAAGAAGTTCGACTACATCAACCCCGTTGTGAAACGCTTACGGTCTACGAGGGTATGTAGACACACTCTCCCCTCTCGTTGCTATGCATATCTGTGGATAGATCATTGCGTGTGCGTAGAATTTTTTTGTTTTCCATGCAACGATTTGCAACAGAACAATCTCCCAAAACAGTTTTGGGAACGGAGTTCCAAGCAAGGAGATCTAAAATTGCAGCCAAATGAGCAAGAACACGGGTTTGAGCAAGCAAGTGATTTCTTTTGGAGGAGAAGGGAATGGGTGGCTGGGATAAGTGAGTGGGTCCCTGTGGGACCCACAAGCCCACTTGGTGCGCCCCAGGGGGGTGGCGCGCCCTGTGAGCTTGTGGCTCACAGGTGCATCCCCCTGGGTTGTGTTCTGTGCCAAAAATTCTTATATATTCCACAAAAAATCATACTAACTTTTCCGGGCATTCTGAAAACTTTTATTTTCTGGTCATTTTTTATTGCACGAAAAATTCAGAAAACGGGGAAATCATGGCATTCTACTTTATTAACTTTAAATAACGGAAAGTAAATAAGGGATACAATAGGTTGTGCTTACTAAATTCATTGACCACATGCCCCTCAAAAAGGATCCATCAATAAGGTTGATCAAATTTTATTAACAAACTACTTTTGAGTGACATGCAACTGAAGAATCTTCGTATAACACTAGGTTACCTCAACAGGGATATGCATCTCCCCAATAATAAGAGTTTCATATTTCTTTTTGATAACTAGTAAGGTACACGTGCATTGCACGCATGAGATTTGGTAACCAAATTATGAATAAATACCACACTATTGCATGTAAGCTTTGAGTCATATATGCAAGATGTAGATGGTCGTTTAATTCTTATAGTTCATCTCATCCAAAATCAATTAGTTTTATAAAAAATCTATTTTAAGATTCATGGAATTGTGCATTGTAAAGGTAAAAACAAAAAGTGACAATTCATTTAGAAAAAAGAAGTTTGGGCAATTAAGATATGGAAGATTCTAGAGAACAAAGGAGAAGTGCTTGTGTTTTGAGGTTTGTGCATTATGCTTAAGTACAACCATGGAGTCTTCTAGATTGTACATGTGGCAAAATCTGGTGGGATGTAGATGATATCCAACGGCCAGTAGTGCTCGAATTTGCCATCTCCGTACCGTCGGATTGGCTTCATCCAACGACCAACTTTCAAAGTTATTCGCACACAATATAGGTGTATAGATAGTAGGAAGAGGGATTTCAAAACTTCCAATAGTAATTGTTGGAACTTTTTCAATAACATTAATACCATTCACTTGGAATTGCTTCTTCGGAAAGTGTACCATATGCTCATTACCATTAATATGAAAAGTGATCTTGCTTATGTTGAAATCAATAACAGCTCCTGCAGTATTCAAGAAGGGCCTACCAAGGATAATCGACATGCTCGGGCATATCAAGTATAACAAAGTCTGTCAAGATAGTAACATTTGCAACTACAACGGGTACATCATCACAAATACCGATAGGTATAGCAGTAGATTTATCTGCCATTTGCAATGATATTTTAGTAGGTGTGAGTTTATTCAAATCAAGTCTTTTATATAAATAGAAAGGCATAACACTAACACCGGCTCCTAAATCACATAAAGCAGTTTTAACATAGTTTCTTTTAATGGTGCATGGTATAGTGGGTATTCCTGGATCTCCCAGTTTCTTAGGTACATCATCCTTAAAAGAATAGTTTGCAAGCATGCTGCAAATTTCAGGTATTTTTCTTTTATTAGTGACAATATCTTTCATATACTTAGCATAAGGGGCCATCTTTAAAATATCAATCAAGTGGGTACGCAAAAAGACTGGCCTAAGCATTTTAGCAAAGCGTTCAAATTCTTCTTCATCCTTACTCTTAGATGGTTTAGTTGGGAAAGGCATGGGTTTCTAAACCCATGGTTCTCTTTCCTTACCATGTTTTCTAGCCACAAAGTTTGTTTTTGTCATAACATTTATTTTTATGTGGTGGGTTATCAAGATCATCAGCAGGTTCTATTTCAACATCATTATCTGGTTCTTTATCATTGTCTGGCTGAGCATCCACATGAACATCATCATTGTCATTATCATTATAACTAGGTGAATGTTCATTACCAGATTGTGTTTCAGCATCAGAAATAGAAGCATCATTAGTATCTATAGATTGTTTTTCTATCTCAGGTTCGCTAGAAGTATGCAATGTCCTATCATTTTTGTTTTTCCTTTTCTTTTTAGATGGACTAGGTGCATGAACATTAATTCTTTTGAGAGTCTTGTTCTATTCTCTTAGGGTGACCTTCAGGATAAAGTGGCTCCTGAGTCATTCTACCTCCTCTAGTCATTACTCTAACAACATGATCATTCATATTACTACTCATTTCAGTAAGCAAATCACTTTGAGATTTAGCAACTTGTTCTAACTGGGTTTGAACCATAGAAGCATGTTTTCCTCCACCTTTAACATCATTTGTAATTCTAAACAACAAGTCACTCAAGCGATCAATCATATAGGCATTACGTTTCACTTGTTTCATAACATAAGCATTGATGTGATCTTGCTTGATTATGTATTGTCAAATTCATACAAGCATTGACCAGGAGATTTATTACAAGGAATATCACCTTCATCAAAGTATATAAGAGAATTTACCTCTACCACCTGTGGTGGTGTGTCAAGACCATGTATTTCTTCAATAGGCGGTTTCTTAACATCTTCAGCTTTAATGCCTTTTTTCATGCATTTCTTTGCCTCTTGCATATATTTAGGACTCAGAAATAGAATACCCCTCTTCTTCGGAGTAGGTTTAGGTGGTGGTTCAGGAAGTGTCCAATAATTATCATTCCTCAATATATTATTCAATAGATCTTCAGCTTGTTCAATAGTTTGTTCCCTCAAAACGCAACCAGCACAACTATTTAGGTAATCCCTAGAAGCATCGGTTAGTCCATTATAAAGATATCAAGGATTTCATTTTTCTTGAGAGGATGATCAGGAAAAACATTAAGTAATTGGAGAAGCCTCCCCCAAGCTTGAGGGGGATTCTCTTCTTCAATTTGCACAAAGTTAAATATTTCCTGTAAGGCAACTTGTTTCTTATGAGCAGGAAAATATTTTTCAGAGAAGTAATATATCATATCTTGGGGACTACTCACACAACCAGGAGGACTAGTATTGTACCATATTTTAGCATCACCCTTTAACATGAAAGGAAATAACTTGAGAATATAGTAATATCAATTTTTTTCCTCATGAGCAAATAGGGTGGCCATATCATTTAATTTAGTAAGATGTGCCACAACGGTTTCAATTTCATAACCATGGAAAGGCTCAAATTCAACCAAAGTAATTAACTCGGGATCAACAGAGAATTCATAATATTTATCAGTAATAAAGATAGGTGAACTAGCAAACTTAGGATCATATTTCATTTTAGCACTCAGCGATTTTTCTTTCAGCTTACAAGCAAGATCTTCTCTATCCTTACAAGCAAGAATCATATTTCATTTTAGCACTCAACGATTTTTCTTTCAGCTTACAAGCAAGATCTTCTCTATCCTTACAAGCAAGAAAATCCCTGGCTACCTATCCTTCCATAACATAACCCTCAGGTATCTTAGGCAATTCATATCTAGGGCAAGGTCAAATAGGTGTTTCATAATTTGCAGTTTCAATAACTTCATCAGTTTCAGTAATTTCATCAGTTTCAGCATTCTCAATTTCTTTAGCTCTACCTAGTTGCTCATCAAGAAATTCACCTAGTGGCACATTATCATCAAGCAAAGTACTAGCATCATCCATAGCATCATTCCTAGGAGAAGTAGCATCATTAATAACTTGCGACATATCAGAATTAATAGCAGGTGGTGGTGTTGCAAGCTTATTCAAAACAGAAGGCGAATCAAGTGCAGAGCCAGATAACAGTTCCTTACCTCCCCTCGTTCTAGAGGGAACGATATTGGTTCTATCATCCTTAAGATTATTCATAGTGATCGACAGACATAAATCCCAAGTGACTCAACAAATATAGCTATGCTCCCCAACAATGGCGCCAAAAAAAGGTCTTGTTAACCCACAAGTATAGGGGATCGCAATAGTTTTTGAGGGTAGGGTATTCAACCCAAATTTATTGATTCGATACAAGGGGAGCCAAAGAATATTTGTAAGTATTAGCAGTTGAGTTGTCAATTCAACCATGCCTGGAGACTAAATATCTGCAGCAGAGTGGTCAGTAGCACAGTAGTATGGTAGTTTGATAGTAGTAGCAATAATAGTAACGGTAACGGTAGCAACAATAATTTTGTAGCAATTGTGACAGTAACAACAGCAGTAGTAACTTAGGAGAGAACAATATGTGAAAATATCATAGGCATTGGATCGGTGATAACGATGGATAATAATCATCATGTAACAGCCAGAACCTAGGGCGACATAGAACTAGCTCCAATTCATCAATATAATGTAGGGATGTATTCCGTATATAGTCATACGTGCTTATGGAAAAGAACTTGCATGACATATTTTGTCCTACCCTTTTGTGGCAGCGCGGTCCATAAGGAAACTAAGGGATATTAAGACCTCCTTCTAAGAGAACCGAAACAAAGCATTAACACATAGTGAATACATGAACCTCAAACTACGGTAATCACTGAAAAGAATCCCAATTATTGTTACCTTGGGGTATGCGGATCATAACACATAATAGGTGTGTATAGCTTGCATGGTTGGATCAAGAACACAAGTATATTCATGAAAACATAAAGGGTTCAGATCAGAAATCATGTCACTCGGGCCCTAGTGACAAGAATTAAGCATAGCAAAGTCATAGCAACATCAATCTCAGAACATAGTGGATAGTAGGGATAAAGCCCTAACAAAACTAACTCGATTACATGATAAATCTCATCCAACCCATCACCGTCCAACAAGCCTACGAAGGAATTACTCACTCCCAGCAGTAAGATCCTAGTGACAAGAATTAAGCATAGCAAAGTCATAGAAACATCAATCTCACAACATAGTGGATAGTAGGGATAAAGCCCTAACAAAACTAACTCGATTACATGATAAATCTCATCCAACCCATCATCATCCAACAAGCCCACGAAGGAATTACTCACTCCTGGCAGTAAGCATCATGAAATTGGTGATGGAGGAAGGTTGATGATGACGACGGCGTCGAATCCCCCACTCCAGAGCCTGGAACGGACTCCAAATCAGCCCTCCCGATGAAGAACAGGAGGTGGCGGCGGCTCCGTATCATAAAATGTGATGATTCCTTCTCTCTGGTTTTTTGGATGAATAGGTACTTATGGAGTTGGAGTTAGGGTTGTGGGGCTGCTAGGGGCCCGCAAGCCTGAGAGGCGCGCCCCTGGGCTTGTGGTGCCCTGGTGGCCCTTCTCTGGTAACTTCTTTTGCTAGTATTTTTTATATATTCTTAAATAATTCTCCGTATATTTTCAGCTCAATCCGAGAAATTTCATTTCTACACAAAAACAACACCATGGCAATTCTGCTGAAAATGGCGTCAGTCTGGGTTAGTTCCATTCAAATCGTCCAAATCAGAGTCCAAACAAGAGAAAAAGTGTTTGCAAAAGTAGATACGTTCGGGACATATCAGTAGACAAATAGCATGACCTCCTACTACCTCTTGAGCACTGCATTGGTTTTCCCTTGAAGAGGAAAGGGTGATGCAGCAAAGTAGCGTAAGTATTTCCCTCAGTTTTTGAGAACCAAGGTATCAATACAATAGGAGGCCACGCACGAGTCCCTCACACCTACACAAACAAATAAATCCTCGCAACCAACGCGATAAGGGGTTGTCAATCCCTACACGGTCACTTACGAGAGTGAGATCTGATAGATATGATAAGAGAATATTTTTGGTATTTTTACGATAAAGATGCAAAGTAAAATAAAAGGCAATAAAAATAGCTAAGTGTTGGAAGATTAATATGATGAAAAATAGACCCGGGGGCCATAGGTTTCACTAGTGGCTTCTCTCAAGAGCATAAGTATTTACGGTGGGTGAACAAATTACTGTTGAGCAATTGACAGAATTGAGCATAGTTATGAGAATATCTAGGTATGATCATGTATATAGGCATCACGTCCGAGACAAGTAGACCGACTCCTGCCTGCATCTACTACTATTACTCTACACATTGACCGCTATCCAGCATGCATCTGGAGTATTAATTTCATAAAAACAGCGTAACGCTTTAAGCAAGATGACATGATGTAGAGGGATAAACTCATGCAATATGATATAAACCCTATCCTATTATCCTCGATGGCAACAATACAATACGTGCCTTGCTGCCCCTACTGTCACTGGGAAAGGACACCGCAAGACTGAACCCAAAGCTAAGCACTTCTCCCATTGCAAGAAAGATCAATCTAGTATGCCAAACCAAACTGATAATTCGAAGAGACTTGCAAAGACACCATGGCAATTCTGCTGAAAATGGCGTCAGTCTGGGTTAGTTCCATTCAAATCGTCCAAATTAGAGTCCAAACAAGAGAAAAAGTGTTTGCAAAAGTAGATACGTTCGGGACATATCAGTAGACAAATAGCATGACCTACTACTACCTCTTGAGCACTGCGTTGGTTTTCCCTTGAAGAGGCAAGGGTGATGCAGCAAAGTAGCGTAAGTATTTCCCTCAGTTTTTGAGAACCAAGGTATCAATCCAGTAGGAGGCCACGCACGAGTCCCTCACACCTACACAAACAAATAAATCCTCGTAACCAACGCGATAAGGGGTTGTCAATCCCTACACGGTCACTTACGAGAGTGAGATCAGATAGATATGATAAGATAATATTTTTGGTATTTTTAAGATAAAGATGCAAAGTAAAATAAAAGGCAATAAAAATAGCTAAGTGTTGGAAGATTAATATGATGGAAAATAGACCCGGGGGCCATAGGTTTCACTAGTGGCTTCTCTCAAGAGCATAAGTATTTACGGTGGGTGAACAAATTACTGTTGAGCAATTGACAGAATTGAGCATAGTGATGAGAATATCTAGGTATGATCATGTATATAGGCATCACGTCCGGGACAAGTAGACCGACTCCTGCCTGCATCTACTCCTATTACTCCACATCGACCGCTATCCAGCATGCATCTGGAGTATTAATTTCATAAAAACAACGTAACGCTTTAAGCAAGATGACATGATGTAGAGGGATAAACTCATGCAATATGATATAAACCCTATCCTGTTATCCTCGATGGCAACAATACAATACGTGCCTTGCTGCCCCTACTGTCACTGGGAAAGGACACCGCAAGACTGAACCCAAAGCTAAGCACTTCTCCCATTGCAACAAAGATCAATCTAGTATGCCAAACCAAACTGATAATTCGAAGAGACTTGCAAAGACACCATGGCAATTCTGCTGAAAATGGCGTCAGTCTGGGTTAGTTCCATTCAAATCGTCCAAATTAGAGTCCAAACAAGAGAAAAAGTGTTTGCAAAAGTAGATACGTTCGGGACATATCAGTTGACAAATAGCATGACCTACTACTACCTCTTGAGCACTGCGTTGGTTTTCCCTTGAAGAGGAAAGGGTGATGCAGCAAAGTAGCGTAAGTATTTCCCTCAGTTTTTGAGAACCAAGGTATCAATCCAGTAGGAGGCCACGCACGAGTCCCTCACACCTACACAAACAAATAAATCCTCGCAACCAACGCGATAAGGGGTTGTCAATCCCTACACGGTCACTTACGAGAGTGAGATCAGATAGATATGATAAGATAATATTTTTGGTATTTTTAAGATAAAGATGCAAAGTAAAATAAAAGGCAATAAAAATAGCTAAGTGTTGGAAGATTAATATGATGGAAAATAGACCCGGGGGCCATAGGTTTCACTAGTGGCTTCTCTCAAGAGCATAAGTATTTACGGTGGGTGAACAAATTACTGTTGAGCAATTGACAGAATTGAGCATAGTTATGAGAATATCTAGGTATGATCATGTATATAGGCATCACGTCCGAGACAAGTAGACCGACTCCTGCCTGCATCTACTACTATTACTCCACACATCGACCGCTATCCAGAATGCATCTGGAGTATTAATTTCATAAAAACAGCGTAACGCTTTAAGCAAGATGACATGATGTAGAGGGATAAACTCATGCAATATGATATAAACCCTATCTTGTTATCCTTGATGGCAACAATACAATACGTGCCTTGCTGCCCCTACTGTCACTGGGAAAGGACACCGCAAGACTGAACCCAAAGCTAAGCACTTCTCCCATTGCAACAAAGATCAATCTAGTATGCCAAACCAAACCGATAATTCGAAGAGACTTGCAAAGATAACCAATCATTCATAAAAGAATTCAGAAGATTCAAATATTGTTCATAGATAAACTTCATAAACCCACAATTCATCGGTCTCAACAAACACACCGCAAAAGAAGATTACATCGAATAGATCTCCACGAGAGAGGGGGAGAACATTGTATTCAGATCCAGAAAGAGAGAAGAAGCCATCTAGCTAATAACGATGGACCCGAAGGTCTGAGGTAAACTACTCACACTTCATCGGAGAGGCTATGGTGTTGATGTAGAAGCCCTCCATGATTGATGCCCCCTCTGGCGGAGCTCCGAAACAGGCCCCAAGATGGGATCTCACGAGTACAGAAGGTTGTGGCGGTGGAATTAGGTTTTTCGCTCCGTATCTGGTAGTTTGGGGGTACGTAGGTATATATAGGAGGAAGAAGTACGTCGGTGGAGCAACAGGGGGCCCACGAGGGTGGAGGGCGCGCCTGGGGGGGTAGGCGCGCCCCCTACCTCGTGGCCTCCTGTTTGATGTCTTGACGTAGGGTCCAAGTCCTCTGGATCACGTTCGTTCCGAAAATCACGTTCCCGAAGGTTTCATTCCGTTTGGACTCCGTTTGATATTCTTTTTCTGCGAAACTCTGAAATAGGCAAAAAAACAGCAATTCTGGGCTGGGCCTCCGGTTAATAGGTTAGTCCCAAAAATAATATAAAAGTGTATAATAAAGCCAAATAATGTCCAAAAAAGAATATAATATAGCATGGAACAATAAAAAATTATAGATACGTTGGAGACGTATCAAGCATCCCAAGCTTAATTCTTGCTCGTCCTCGAGTAGGTAAATGATAAAAACAGAATTTTTGATGTGGAATGCTACTAGGCATAATTTCAATGTAATTCTTCTTAATTGTGGTATGAATATTCAGATCCGAAAGATTCAAGATAAAAGTTCAATATTGACATAAAAATAATAATACTTCAAGCATACTAACTAAGCAATTATGTTTTCTCAAAATAACATGGCCAAAGAAAGTTCATCCCTACAAAATCATATAGTTTAGTCATGCTCCATTTTCGTCACACAAGAATGCTCTCATCATGCACAACCCCGATGACAAGCCAAGCAATTGTTTCATACTTTAGTAATCTCAAACTTTTTCAACCTTCACGCAATACATGAGCGTGAGCCATGGATATAGCACTATGGGTGGAATAGAATATAATGATGGGGGTTATGTGGAGAAGACAAAAAAGGAGAAAGTCTCACATCAACGAGGCTAATCAATGAGCTATGGAGATGCCAATCGATTGATGTTAATGCAAGGAGTAGGGATTGCCATGCAACGGATGCACTAGAGCTATAAATATATGAAAGCTCAACAAAAGAAACTAAGTGGGTGTGCATCCAACTTGCTTGCTCACGAAGACCTAGGGCACTTGAGGAGGCCCATTGTTGGAATATACAAGCCAAGTTCTATAATGAAAAATTCCCACTAGTATATGAAAGTGACAAAACAAGAGACTCTCTATCATGAAGATTATGGTGCTACTTTGAAGCACAAGTGTGGTAAAAGGATAGTAACATTGTCCCTTCTCTCTTTTTTTTTAATTTTTTTGGGCCTTCTCTTTTTTATGGACTTTCTCTTTTTTTCCTCACTTGGGACAATGCTCTAGAAAATGATGATCATCACACTTCTATTTATTTACAACTCAATGATTACAACTCGATACTAGAACAAAGTATGACTCTATATGAATGCCTCCGGCGGTGTACCGGGATATGCAATGAACCAAGAGTGACATGTATGAAAGAATTATGAATGGTGGCTTTGCCACAAATACGATGTCAACTACATGATCATGCAAAGCAATATGACAATGATGAACGTGTCATGATAAACGGAACGGTGGAAAGTTGCATGGCAATATATCTCGGAATGGTTATGGAAATGCCATAATAGGTAGGTATGGTGGCTGTTCCGAGGAAGATATAAGGAGGTTTATGTGTGAAAGAGTGTATCATGTCATGGGGTTTGGATGCACCGGCGAAGTTTGCACCAACTCTCAATGTGAGAAAGGGCAATGCACGGTACCGAAGAGGCTAGCAATGATGGAAAGGTGAGAGTGCGTATAATCCATGGACTCAACATTAGTCATAAAGAACTCACATACTTATTGCAAAAATCTACAAGTCATCAAAAACCAAGCACTACGCGCATGCTCCTAAGGGGATAGATTGGTAGGAAAAGACCATCGCTCGTCCCCGACCGCCACTCATAAGGAGGACACTCAAAGAACACCTCATGTTTCAAATTTGTTACATAACGTTTACCATACGTGCATGCTACGGGACTTGCAAACTTCAACACAAGCATTTCTAAAATTCACAACTACTCAACTAGCACAACTTTGATATCACTACCTCCATGTCTCAAAACAATCATCAAGCATCAAACTTCTCTTAGTATTCAACACACTCATAGGAAAGTTTTTACTAGTCTTGAATACCTAGCATATTAAGATTATTTAAGCGAATTACCATGCTATTTAAGACTCTCAAAATAATCTAAGTGAAGCATGAGAGATCAATAGTTTCTTTAAAACAAATGCACCACCGTGCTCTAAAAGATATAAGTGAAGTACTAGAGGAAAAACTATATAACTCAAAAGATATAAGTGAAGCACATAGAGTATTCTAATAATTTCCGAATCATGTGTGTCTCTCTCAAAAGGTGTGTATAGCAAAGATGATTGGGGTAAACTAAAAAGCAAAGACTCAAATCATACAAGACGCTCCAAGCAAAACACATATCATGTGGTGAATAAAAATATAGCTCCAAGTAAAGTTACCGATGGAAGTATACGAAAGAGGGGATGCCTTCCGGGGCATCCCCAAGCTTTGGCTTTTAGGTGTCCTTAGATTATCTTGGGGGTGCCATGGGCATCCCCAAGCTTAGACTCTTGCCACTCCTTGTTCTATAATCCATCAAATCTTTCACCCAAAACTTGAAAACTTCACAACACAAAACTCAACAGAAAATTTCGTGAGCTCCATTAGCGAAAGAAAACAAAAGACCACTTCAAGGTACTGTAATGAACTCATTCTTTACTTATATTCGTGTTAAACCTACTGTATTCCAACTTCTCTATGGTTTATAAACTATTTTACTAGCCATAGAATCATCAAAATAAGCAAACAACACACGAAAAACAGAATCTGTCAAAAACAGAACAGTCTGTAGTAATATGTAACTAATGCAAACTTCTCGAACTCCAAAAATTCAGAAAAAATAGGACGACCTAGAAAATTTGTTTATTGATAAGCAGCAATTGGAATCAATATTTTATCACATTCTGGTGATTTTTGACAATTATTTTCGTGAACAGAAAGTTTCTGGAATTTACAGCAAGATCAAATAACTATCATCCAAGAAGATCCTATAGGTTTAACTTGGCACAAACACTAACTAAAACATAAAAACACATCTAACCAGAGGCTAGATCAAATATTTATTCCTAAACAGAAGCAAAAATCAAAAAACTAAAAATAAAATTGGGTTGCCTCCCAACAAGCGCTATCGTTTAACGCCCCTAGCTAGGCATAAAACCAAGGATAGATCTAGGTATTGCCATATTTCGTAGGCAATCCATAAGTGGCTCTCATAATAGATTCATAAGGTAATTTTATTTTCTTTCTAGGGAAGTGTTCCATGCCTTTCTTTAATGGAAATTGGAATCTAATATTCCCTTCCTTCATATCAATAATTGCACCAATCGTTCTAAGGAAAGGTCTACCAAGAATAATAGGACATGAAGGATAGCAATCTATATCAAGAACAATAAAATCTATGGGCACATAGTTCCTATTTGCAACAATGAGAACATCATTAATTATTCACATAGGTTTCTTAATAGTGGAATCCGCAAGGTGCAAGTTTAAGGAGCAATCATCAAAATCACGAAAACCTAGCAAATCGCACAAAGTCTTTGGAATCGTGGAAACACTAGCACCCAAATCACACAAAGCATAGCATACATGATCTTTAATTTTAATTTTAATAGTAGGTTCCCACTCATCATAAAGTTTTCTAGGGATAGAAACTTCCAACTCCAGTTTTTCTTCATAAGATTGCATCAAAGCATCAACGATATGTTTGGTAAAGGCTTTATTTTGACTATAAGCATGAGGAGAATTTAGCACGGATTGCAACAAGGAAATACAATCAATCAAAGAGCAATTATCATAATTAAATTCCTTGAAATCCAAAATAGTGGGTTCATTAATATCTAATGTTTTGATCTCTTCAATCCCACTTTTATCAATTTTAGCATCAAGATCTAAAAACTCCGAATTTCTGGAACGCCTTCTAGGTAAAGGTGGATCATATTCAGTCCCATCATTATCAAGATTCATATTGCAAAACAAAGATTTAATAGGGGACACATCAATAACTTTAGATCTTCATCTTTATTTTCAAAGTTTTCCGGCTTAGTGGCCATCTTATTAACTAAGGTGGCCTGCTTATTCGATATTTCAGCTATTAACTTCTCAAGATGAGCAATTCGGGATCTCAAACCATCAAATTCTTTAGACATATCATCGAGCTCTTTATTCATATAACTCATAAAGCTTTTTTGTTCCTTAAGCTAGTTTCTAAAGAAACTATTATGCTCAAATTGTAAGACCATAAAACTCCTGACATTGCCTTCGATCTCTTCCAACCTTTCAAGGTGAAGATCACCAAATTTAGGCAGAGCCATTGTGACAAGCAAGCAATCCAACACATGAGCAAACAAGAGGCAAGCGGAGAAAGGCGAATGGCAAAGAGAGAGGGCGAATAAAACGGCAAGGGTGAAGTGGGGGAGAGGAAAACAAGAGGCAAATGACAAATAATGTAATGCGGGAGATAAGGGTTTGTGATGGGTACTTGGTATGTTGACTTTTGCGTAGACTCCCTGGCAACTGCGCCAGAAATGGCTCGTTGTCGGGAGTCAAATCTTGACTTGACCTTCGAGTAAGCCTCCCCGGCAACGGCGCCAGAAATGGCTCGTTGTCGGGAGTCCAAATCTAGACCTTGCGTAAGCCTCCGCGGCAACGGCGCCAGAAATGGCTCGTTGTCGGGAGTCCAAATCTTGACCTTGCATAAGCCTCCCCGGCAATGGCGCCACAAATCCTTCTTGCTACCTCTTGAGCACTGCGTTGGTTTTCCCTTGAAGAGGAAAGGGTGATGCAGCAAAGTAGCGTAAGTATTTCCCTCAGTTTTTGAGAACTAAGGTATCAATCCAGTAGGAGGCCACGCACGAGTCCCTCGCACCTACACAAACAAATAAATCCTCGCAACCAACGCGATAAGGGGTTGTCAATCCCTACACGGTCACTTACGAGAGTGAGATCTGATAGATATGATAAGATAGTATTTTTGGTATTTTTATGACAAAGATGCAAAGTAAAATAAAAGGCAATAAAAATAGCTAAGTGTTGGAAGATTAATATGATGGAAAATAGACCCGGGGGCCATAGGTTTCACTAGTGGCTTCTCTCAAGAGCATAAGTATTTACGGCGGGTGAACAAATTACTGTTGAGCAATTGACAGAATTGAGCATAGTTATGAGAATATCTAGGTATGATCATGTATATAGGCATCACGTCCGAGACAAGTAGACCAACTCCTGCCTGCATCTACTACTATTACTCCACACATCGACCGCTATCCAGCATGCATCTAGAGTATTAAGTTCATAAGAACAGACTAACGCTTTAAGCAAGATGACATGATGTAGAGGGATAAACTCATGCAATATGATATAAACCCCATCTTGTTATCCTCGATGGCAACAATACAATACGTGCCTTGCTGCCCCTACTGTCACTGGAAAGGACACCGCAAGATTGAACCCAAAGCTAAGCACTTCTCCCATTGCAAGAAAGATCAATCTAGTAGGCCAAACCAAATTGATAATTCGAAGAGACTTGCAAAGATAACCAATCATACATAAAAGAATTCAGAAGATTCAAATATTGTTCATAGATAAACTTGATCATAAACCCACAATTCATCGGTCTCAACAAACACACCGCAAAAGAAGATTACATCGAATAGATCTCCACGAGAGAGGGGGAGAACATTGTATTGAGATCCAAAAAGAGAGAAGAAGCCATCTAGCTAATAACTATGGACCCGAAGGTCTGAGGTAAAGTACTCACACTTCATCGGAGAGGCTATGGTGTTGATGTAGAAGCCCTCCGTGATCGATGCCCCCTCCGGCGGAGCTCCAGAATAGGCCCCAAGATGGGATCTCACGAGTACAGAAGGTTGCTGTGGTGGAATTAGGTTTTTGGCTCCGTATCTGGTAGTTTGGGGGTACGTAGGTATATATAGGAGGAAGAAGTACGTCGGTGGAGCAACGGGGGCCCACGAGGGTGGAGGACGCACCTGGGGGGTAGGCGCCCCCCTACCTCCTGGCCTCCTGTTTGATGTCTTGACGTAGGGTCCAAGTCCTCTGGATCACGTTCGTTCCGAAAATCACGTTCCCGAAGGTTTCATTCCGTTTGGACTCCGTTTGATATTCTTTTTCTGCGAAACTCTGAAATAGGCAAAAAACAACAATTCTGGGCTGGGCCTCCGGTTAGTCCCAAAAATAATATAAAAGTGTATAATAAAGCCCAATAATGTCCAAAACAGAATATAATATAGCATGGAACAATCAAAAATTATAGATACGTTGGAGACGTATCACCTACAAACATGAGAAACTAGTTGCAACTCTTGGACAGAGACCAAGGCGATTAATAAGCCGAGAGGGGTCATATTTCAGGGCCCAATGTGTGGTAGTAGCTAGTCTTGGATAATATACACAAAACACAGTTCCTAAAAATGGTCTCAATGAGACAACCCACCATGTACTCCTACATGGTCTCTCATCGTTACCTTTACCAAATCGTGTTCATACACTTAGCTCTCAACATGAGAACATGATCACAACATTCCAATTCAATCCCGGATGAATCAGACCTGACACAACTCTAAGCAATAGCAAGCATGGCATGGATGAAGTCACAACATGGCTCAAGCAACTCCTAATCATGCTAGGAAGTTTTAGCCATTTATTGTGACTATGAAAGGTCATGCAGAGGAATGGGGTTCAGCTACCGCAACAAGTAACAATCGAATCATTCTTGTTCTAATGCAACAAAAGGGAGCAGGAGCGAGAGAGTGGGATTGTATGAAAATGGCCACGGGGTTTTGCTTGCCTGGAATATCAACACGGTAGCACTGCTCCTCAAATAGATACCCGGTGCCACTCGCAGGAGCAGAACCTATCGAGAAGGGCAATACCGAACAGGCAATCAATTTTTGACATATGCAACAATATGATGCACGATCATGGCATTGAGTAGGTATAAGCAGGTTTATCATGCATGAAAATGGTACACATATATAGATTGAATTTTTCTAATAATTATATATATAAATTATTTCCATCTATGCTACGGTTGAATTTCTATGAATTTTTGAAGTTTGGGACATTTTCTGGAATTTATAATTCATTTCTGAAATACAAAACGCCAGAAAATCATTATGATGTCAACATGACATCAGCCTAGCGTCAGCGGGTTAATTTAGCTGCTCCAGGTCAAACCTGACCAGTCAGGCCCACTGGTCAGTGACCCAATCACTTAGCAGTGTAATTAGCACCTAAATAAAGCCTAAAATAAAACTAGCCAGGGGCGAGGCCCACATCATTGAGTCAGGCTGGTCAAATAAGGTCAAACCTACCGGCGGTTCAACGCCGGTGAGGCTAGACGCGGCAGGGAGGCACAAGTATCGTGCTCCGATGACCAAAATGGCGGCAGAGACCACCTATGGGTAGCTAGAGAACGCGTGCATCGAGTGATGCGGTCAGTTTCACCGGGGACGACCTCAATAGATGACGATGACCTCGAGTGCGGCGTCCGGATTTCGGGTGGTGACCGTAACGGGGCTATGGCAGTCAAATCGAGCAATGACTCGCACATGTCGAACCAACGGATGCTCACTGATAACCCACAAGTATATGGGATCACAACAGTTTTTGAGGGTAGAGTATTCAACCAAAATTTATTGATTCGACACAAGGGGAGCCAAAGAATATTGTCAAGTATTAGCAGTTGAGTTGTCAATTCAACCACACCTGGAAGACTTAATATCTGCAGCAAAGTATTTAGTAGCAAAGTAGTATGGGGGTAACAGTAACGGTGGCAAAGGTAACAGTAGCAGTTTTGTAGTAATTGTAACAGTGGCAACGGAAAAGTAACTAAGCAAAGATCAATATGTGAAAAGCTCGTAGGCATTGGATTAGTGATGGATAATTATGTCGGATGGGATTCCTCATGCAACAGTTATAACATAGGGTGACACAGAACTAGCTCCAGTTCATCAATGTAATGTAGGCATGTATTCCGAATATAGTCATACATGCTTATGGAAAAGAACTTGCATGACATCTTTTGTCCTACCCTCCCGTGGCAGCGGGGTCCTATTGGAAACTAAGGGATATTAAGGCCTCCTTTTAATAGACTACCGGACCAAAGCATTAACACTTAATGAATACATGAACTCCTCAAACTACGGTCATCACCGGGAGTGGTCCCGATTATTGTCACTTCGTGGTTACCGGATCATAACACATAGTAGGTGACTATTGACTTGCAAAATAGGATCAAGAACTCACCTCATGAAAACATAATAAGTTCAGATATGAAATCATGGCACTCGGGCCCTAGTGACAAGCATTAAGCATAGCAAAGTCATAGCAACATTAATCTCAGAACATAATGGATACTAGGGGTCAAACCCTAACAAAACTAACTCAATTACATGATAAATCTTATCCAACCCATCACCGTCCAGCAAGCCTATGATGGAATTACTCATGCACGGTGGTGAGCATCATGAAATTGGTGAGGGAGGATGGTTGATGATGACGACGGCGACAGATTCCCCTCTCCGGAACCCCGAACGGACTCTAGATCAGCCCTCCCGAGAGAGATTAGGGCTTGGCGGCGGCTTCGTATCATAAAACGCGATGAATCCTTCTCTCTGGTTTTTGTCTCCCCGAACATGAATATATAGAGTTGGAGTTGAGGTCGATGGAGCCTCAGGGGGCCCACGAGGCAGAGGGGCGCGCCCCCCACCCTCGTGGACAGGGTGTGGGCCCCTGGTGTAGATTCTTTTGCCAGTATTTTTATATATTCCAAAAATAATCTCCGTGAAGTTTTAGGTCATTCCGAGAACTTTTATTTTCTGCACAAAAATAACACTGTGGCAATTCTGCTGAAAACAGCATCAGTCAGGGTTAGTTCCATCCAAATCATGCAAGTTAGAGTCCAAAACAAGGGCAAAAAGTGTTTGGAAAAGTAGATACGTTGGAGACGTATCAACTCCCCCAAACTTAAATCTTTGCTTCTCCTCAAGCAATTTAGTTGACATACTGAAAGTGATAAAGAAAAACTTTTACAAACTCTGTTTGCTCTTGTTGTTGTAAATATGTAAAGCTAGCATTCAAGTTTTCAGCAAAGATTACGAACTAACCATATGCACAAAAACACTTAGGTCTCATGTTTACTCGTATCAATGGCATAATCACCTAGCAAGCAATAATAATAAATCTCGGATGACAACACTTTCTCAAAACAATCATAATATGATATAACAAGATGGTATCTCGCTAGCCCTTTCTGAGACCGCAAAACATAAATGCAGAGCACCTGTAAAGATCAAGGACTGACTAGACATTGTAATTCATGGTAAAAGAGATCCAGTCACAGTTATACTCAATGTAAACTAATAGTACATTCAAATGATAGTGGTGCTCTCCAACTGGTGCTTTTTAATAAGAGGATGATGACTCAGCATGGAAGTAAATAGATAGTCCCTTCATAGAGGGAAGCAGGTATTTGTAGAGGTGCCAGAGCTCGAGTTTTGAAATAGAGATAAATAATATTTTGAGTGGCATACTTTCATTGTCAACATAACAACCGAGAGATCTCGATATCTTCCATGCTACACACATTATAGGCGGTTCCCAAACATAATGGTAAAGTTTATACTCCCCCACCACCAACAAGCATCAATCCATGGCTTGCCCAAAACAACGGGTGCCTCCAACTAACAACAGTCCTGGGGGAGTTTTGTTTGCAATTATTTTGATTTGGTTTGAGCATGGGACTGGGCATCCCGATTACCGGCCATTTTCTCGTGAGTGAGGAGCGGAGTCCACTCCTCATGAGAATAACCCACCTAGCATGGAAGATACAGACAACCCTAGTTGATACATGAGCTTTTCGAGCATACAAAATAGAATTTCATTTGAAGGTTTAGAGTTTGGCACATACAAATTTACTTGGAACGGCAGGTAGATACCGCATATAGGAAGGTATGGTGGACTCATATGGAATAACTTTGGGGTTTATGGAAGTGGATGCACAAGCTGTATTCCCGCTTAGTACAAGTGAAGGCTAGAAAGAGACTGGGAAGCGACCAACTAGAGAGCGACAATAGTCATGAACATGCGTTAAAATTAATCAACACTGAGTGCAAGCATGAGTAGGATATAATTCACCATGAACATAAATATCATGGAGGCCATGTTGATTTTGTTTCAACTACATGTGTGAACATGTGCCAAGTCAAGCCAATCGAATCGTTCAAAGTAGGATACCACCCAATCATACCACATCACAACCATTTTAATAGCATGTTGGCACACAAGGTAAACCATTATAAACTCCTAGCTAATTAAGCATGGCATGAGCAACTATAATCTCTAATTGTCATTGCAAACATGTTTCATTCATAATAGGCTGAATCAGGAACGATGAACTAATCATATTTAGAAAAACAAGATAGGTCGAGTTCATACCAGCTTCTCTCATCTCAATCAGTCCATCATATATCGTCGTTATTTCCTTTCACTTGAACGACCGAACGGTGTGGATAATAATAATAGTGGACGTGCATTGGACTAAGCTAGAATCTGCAAGCATTTAATACGCAGGAGAAGACAAGGTAATATGGGCTCTTTGTTAAATCAACAATAATACATATAAGAGCCACTTCAACATTTTCATCATGGTCTTCTCCTCTCGACCCCCAAAGAAAAGAAATAAAACAATTTACACGGGAAAGCTCCCAACAAGTAAAAGAAGAACGAGAAATATTTTTGGGTTTTCTTTTAATTACTACTACTATAGGCATGGAAAGTAAACTAGCTAAAAGCTACAACTAATTTTTTTGGTTTTTCTTAAGGTTTTTCAAACACACAAGAAGAAAACTTAAAAAGAAATAAACTACCATGGATAGTACAATGAAAAAGTATGAGCACCGACAACTAGAATGAGTGTGTGAACATGAATGTAATGTCGGTGAGAAATACGTACTCCCCCAAGCTTAGGCTTTAGGCCTAAGTTGGTCTTTGCCCACGGATCAAAGTGGTCCTCTCCAGTGTACTGAGGAGGATCCTCGAGGTGCCACTGGTTAGCGAGCTCTTGTGGATCCCACTTATAAATAGACTCCTGATATGGATTAGGAGATGGCTCTGGCTCACGCACTGGGGATTGTGTTCGCTCACAATATGCATAAATGTCATCGGGCAGGATGATGTATGTGCCTGAATGAATGTTAAACAAAGAAGGTGTAGGCAGGGTAATAATCTGACAAGTATTTTCACTGAATACCAGGTTATAAATGAGTCTCTTCTCCTTATCATCGCAAATAAAATCATGTGCTACCATACTTTTATAGTCTAAGAAAATAGAGGGCAGCAACTTTTCTTCTTTCTCATAGTGTCTAATAGGTATCTCAAAATAGTTAGCAAGACGCGAAGCAAAGATACCTCCAAAAATGGGGCCTTTTGTACGGTTTAGACTCAACCGTTTAGCAACCAAAGTGCCTAAACTGAAAGTTCTTTCATGGAGTAAAGCATGGTGCAAAATGGCGAGGTCAGGAGCACTGAGGCCCCCACTGTTCCCGCGACCAATTAAACATGTACCAGCAAATATTGCATAGTAACGTAGAACAGGAAAATGTATACTAGTAGTTCTTGCATCTGACACTTTTCTCTTTTCCCCTACATCAATTTCATCAATAAATTCTGCCACACCACTAGGATGTGGTTCCTCGACGCTGCCTTCAAAAGGCAACTCGCAAACCGCACAAAAATCATAGAGTGACGTCTCCTTAAACTCATCATATAAATAAAAATCTACCGGAGGTGGTGATCTCCTAGCATGGAAATGAAAATTTTGCACAAAAATATTAGTGAGTAGCAGATACTGTTCGAGCTGGTCGTGGAGGAAGTCGGTGAGGCCTGCATTCTTATCCAAGTAATAAAAATCATCACAAATTCCGGTGGCTCGCAAGAACTCATCACAAGGCCAGTCGCACGGCCGAACCTCCGCAGTGCGAGGGAGATTATATTTGGGCTTCTTATTCTCTTCACTTTGCTTATCCTTCGAGCTTCGGCTCGAAGAGCCTCTCAACAACCTCTTCAACATTTTCTCCCTCTGAAAATTTCTGAAATATTTAGTGACTCAAAATAAAAGTGAACCAAGCTCAACAAGATTGATAGCAACTACTCCCACAAGTGCCTAGAGGATATATCATGCATTAAAACTACTTTGGACCATATAAATTTGACATGCAAGCTCAAGAATAGGGTCACATCAGCAGAAAAAATTTCCAATAAATAAAGCACTAGAACAAAAACTAATTGGACCATTGGAGGAGTCACATACCGAAGATCAATCCCCCAAAGCAGTTTTGTGAGTGGAGCTTTGAGCAAGGAGGTCAAAAATCGTAGCAAGATGAGCTAGAACGCGGGTTTGAGCTAGGGGAGGATTTTTTTTGGAGGTAGAAGAAGTGTGTGGGTGCTGGAATAAGTGGAGGGGGGCCACATGGGGCCCACGAGGCAGGGGGCGCGCCCTGTGCCCTCGTGGCCAAGTGGTAGCCCCTCTGTTGTGTTCTCAGTGCCAGATATTCTTAAATATTCTACAAAAAAACATATTTCATTTTTGAGACATTTGGAGAACTTTTATTTTTGGGGCATTTTTTATTACAAGGATAATTCAGAAAACAGACAGAAAATACTATTTTTGCTTTATTTAATCTAAATAACATAAAGTAAAAGAAGGATACTGTCGGGGATATACCCCGCGGTATGACCCGGCCGGAAGTATGACCCGGCCGGGCTTGGCGTTTTCATTGGTAACCCGTCGTGGTGGCGACTCACAAGGTGGGCGACTCAAGGATGGCCCTAACGGCGGGTCAGGTAGAAGACTAGGCCCAAGGCCCAGAAGGCCGGCTCATGTTATGGTGGGCCGGTTTACGAGGAAAGGCATAAGGAGTTTTCCCTTAAGGGGGCAGACTAGGATTCCACTTGTAATAGACTAGTCCTAATCCTAATAGGACTCCACATGTAACCCGCCCCTTCAACTTATATAAGGAGGGGCAGGACACCCCAAGAGGGACAAGAAACAATCTCTAGGGCTAGACACCGAGAGCCGGTTCCCGGCGACTCTCCCGTGATCATAATGAGACCTAGCCTCAAACAGCATGTAGGGTTGTTACCGGATGATGTTTCCCGGGGCCCGAAGCTGTCTAAATCCTTGTCTTGTGTTGCGTTGGCCTCACGACTAAGTCCTCACACTAGGACATCTGCCGTGACAATTCCACGACAGTTGGCGCCCACCGTGGGGCTGCGCACGGTGGTGTTGAGTTCTTGGAGGGATTTCTCCTAGGGATCGAGAAGCTCGCGATTACTCAGATGGAGAAGAGTAGGCACAGAACAATCATGCAAGATAACCTAGCAAGGAACAGTTGCTGGACTCTTTTAAGAATTTCGTCGCCGGCCGGATCAGCTAAAATTCGCTGGTTAAACTTTGAAGCTTGGAGTACGAGATTTAAGTTCGGAAAAATATATATAGGATTGCATATTTTCGCCGCCACAGGTGCCATGGCGATCTGTTGATCTGGAGCCAGATCGATTTCGGGAGCGCTACTGCTATCGCTAGAAGTCCGGACCGATAGGGTTTTCCATCGTGTGCAAATCACCAGGGCAGTAGTCTTGTCCATTGAAGTGGCTGCTGTCAAACCGCAAGCCGCCCCTACCCAGTTGCAGCTGGCACAATAAGGTCCCAAGACGGACTCGTACATCAATCACCAGAAGCAAGTCAACTTGCATGAGAAAGCTGCAAATCAAATAGCAAGTGCTACTTCTGTACATATGGGCAAGACCATATCAATCAAACAAGTATTACTTTATTTGGTACTCCGTCCCGTGAAGGAGTCCAAGATGAGATTTTTTAACTCCGATTGCTATGGACACGAGGAAATTACAGGAAGCCAATTCAGGAATCAAAGGAAGGAAAAGTCACAACTGATACGGGTATCATTGAAAAAAGAAAGAGAGAGAGGAAGACAACCATGACTCGGATTCGCCGAGACGAGCCGCCATCGCGCCTGGTTTCCTACGAGCTGCTCCTCATCGCTCCCGCGTGAGCTTGCCCATGTGGCCTGGCGTGGCCTCATCTTCTGTAACAGCCGCCATCCGGGCCTTCTGCTGGTCTATGTTTCGGCCGCAGCCCGGTACCTCCAAATCGCACTCTTCCATGCTGAGCCGGGATTTTTATCGTCAACATCTGCAACAGCCGCCATCCGGGTTGTGAATCTGGCCTTCGCCTGCAGCTACACCAATCACCTGATTAGCTCCGCGCATAAGTCGCCACCCTGACGGATTGCCGAGCCGCCGTCGCGCCTGGTTTTCACAGCGAGCCGCTCCTGCTGGCCTCCCTTGCTACTGACAATTGCAACAAATGGTAAAAGTAAACCTGACCGGAACCATCTGATCAAAGGAAATAGAGTACAGAGAAGAGGAAGCGGCCAAGCTGGCCATGTGATGTTAAGCAAATCATGCTTCTCACGTCCCATCAAATTGGCATTTACCTATGCTGTTTTTTCATCCGGGATATGTCTAGTATTATCAGACGGCAGCATCCACGGTCATCCGACAAAATATCAGAACAATTACAAAAGTGGTAATTATCGTGCATACGGAGTGCGCGCCAGCATTGTTCTGCCGGGTCAACCGTGTCGCGCTGTCTGGTGGAAAAGACCAAGGCCTCTCTGCTTCGTTTCATTGTTGAGCCGCCGCTCGAGCGTTGCTTACGATGGACAACTATTATTGGGGGTAATAAAAACAATTCAAGTTACAACAGTACTAGACAAAGGAGGGTCACGTGGATGTTACTGCTACATCCGCTAGACGTACATACAAAGATGTTGCGTTGAGTCGCCGGGAACCGTTCTAAACCGCAGTCACACGATGAGCCGCCGCCTGCCCCGGGTCGACTCACGTCCGTTTCAAGCTGTTCAAGTCGCCTCTGCTGTGTTGAGCTGCCCGGACTATATTGAGACGTCGGTCTGCCTAAGCCGCCTCTGTTGCGTTGAACGGATCATCCGTCATCCGAACAATCAGGTGATATCTATCCGTTTTAAGTTTATTTTATTTAGCATATATTGCTTTTTGTCAAAGAACAATTGCTCTGGATCGCGATGTTTTCTTTGCAGGACAACTACTCACTGCAAGAATGATCGTTACGTCACGGATATAAAAGCTCGCGCCAATATTATCAAGCGTCAGCATCCAACCACACCGCATTGTTCAACTGATGTGTGTGCGCAAGCCGCCGCCTCTGTGGCTCAGTCTACAAAAACAACACGGCGGACGGCTCACCCGTCTGTGCCGGTTTACAACAGCACAGACAACTCACCCGTCCGCCACCCGCGGCCGACTCTGCCGCCCGCGCCGGCTTACAACGCCGCGGCTGACTCATCTGTCTGTGCCGCCTCTGATGTTGCGGTCATCTTTACCGTCTATTTCTCGCGGCCTGGTCTATATCAACATACCAGGCCACACCTGTCTGCCCGCCGTCGGCACTGGATGGTTCAAATGGGCAGGCGCACAAGTCGCTGCCACTAAAGTTTGGTTAACTTCAAACAGCCAGTTGGAAGGGACCATTGGCCGAGTTGCTGACACGGCTCATACATGATCATTTATAACCCGCCGCAGTCACATCAACTTTCTGTGGATTCACATCGCGCTATCAACACCAATGATATACACCTTATGCTATGGTCAATATAGAGAATCTCAAAGCCAACTCCTCGAGTCGTCTTGAGACTCGGGGGCTACAATGATATGACTCGGCAGCATTGGTCGGTTTCAATGCATTCAAGAACTCCGGGTCATTGGAGGGAAAAATAACCCGGTCCCGAAGGCTACCGCCATATTGGTAAAAAGTTTAAAGGCCGTCAGAAAATTTCCGGCTTAAAAAGAATGATTCCGGTTTAGATCCGGCTCAAGAGACTTGACATCTCCCACAAAGCACTGAAGCTCTTAAAATATCCGGTTTAAAATCCGGTTCAAGGGAAATTTATCTGCCACAAAGTTTTGAAGCTCTCAAATCCGGTTCAAAATCCGGTTCAAGGTAAATTTGTTTATCATAAAGCTTTGAAACTCTTAATATCCGGTTTTTTCCAGTTCAAAAAGAATTTATCTCTCGCAAAAGTTTGAGTTCTCAGGAAAAATTAAAGGGACCAAAGAGAGTCTGTTACAAAGCACAACTCAAATATAGGTACCCTGCTTTAATGACCATTGGGAGCTGATCGTATTTGAATTTAGCTTAACCCTTTGGGTGTGACCCTGATCGTATTTGAATCAGAGTCGTTAAATATTCTCATGATCACTAGGGGGCTTCCTGTTCAAACATAGGTCGTATTCGATCCAAAGAGAACATAGCTGTCGGTACCCTCTTGATCGGCACACTGCCGAGCTCACTAGGGGGCTTCTTGATCGTATTCGAATCATAGCTCGACCCCTTTTGGGAACCGACGTGGATCGTATTCGAATCAGCGTCGTTAAACAACTCTCAAGGTCATTTGGGGGCTTCCTGTTCAAACATAGGTCGTATTCGAACCAAAGAGAACACAGCTATCGGTACCCTCTTGATCGGCAACGCCAAAGCCACTGGGGGCTATATGATCGTATTCGAATCTTAGCTTAACCCCTTTGGGACGGTTTTCTAATCGTATTCGAATCAGAAGCCTCAAATTTTTTTAAGTCTCTTTTTGCAAACAATTTTTGGATTTTATTTGAAGCTCTTTTGATCATATCTAAAGTGTATATGAGTGGTTGCTATTTAACCCGGTTTGACTTTGGATGATAAGTCGCCATCATATGACAATCATAAACATTTGGAAGTCTTGATTTCTAAAGATCGGGTTATCACCCTTACTGCACAGGTCACATAAACCGGCAGTGAAAATTCAATATCACAGGTATAATATTATTATAGTTATGTTTCAAAGTTATGATTCATAACAGGCTTATCTGTGACTCCTTGTTACACATCAATGGTTATATGTGAGATATTATGACCCGCCCTGCGATAAACCGCCAAGGGATCTTGTGATCTAATTATGTGCAGGATAAGACTACATTTGGGTGGTTACCCGCCCTGGTTTTTGACGTTAAGTCGCCAGGGCATATGTTGTTTAAACTCTGCAGGATTTACAGAGCTATGACTTACATAAATGATTAAATTCAAGCCCATCATCAAAGATGGAAATTGGTGTCTCAAAAGGGTTATCAATTCTTGATTTTCTCAAAGGCTATAAGCCGCCGGGTTGTACAAATTCTGGCTTACAATGGAGGCGTATTAAGTCGCCATCAGCCAAGAGCCGCCGGGTATTTAAACTCCGGAGTTAATTATCAACAGATGAGGTATTCAAAGTTGTTGTGGCGCAATGGCTATTATTTTATCAATGTATATGATTTATTCTACAATGGAAGGAATAGTCCCGAGTCGCTGCAGGCTTACGACCCGGCACTTGGGGGCTACATTATTCAATTTGATATTACATCGAATATGCAAGTCCCATGTCACTGCCAGCATGTACCATGGCACTTGGGGGCTAATGCAAAGTCATTTTTTGCTCAACTTATTGAAGACCTGACTCATCACATTCTAAATGAGACGGCCCTTGGGGGCTACCAACTGGTCCTGTCAAAAGTTCAAGGTACACAAGCATTAATCCATTATATTGAACTGTCCACTATTCAGTTGGTAGAGTACAAAGCTCTTAACCTTGTGGACGTGGGTTCAAGCCCCATGGTGGAGATTTTATTATATGATGTTATTATCAATAAATTATATACAAAGTCCCAGCTCAGTATTATCTTACTAAGCCGGCCCTTGGGGGCTACACGTTGCTATTCAAGTTTACATGGTTATATCTACAAAGTCCCTGCTCATTATTGCATAATGACCCGGCCCTTGGGGGCTACACTGGTTGAAGTTTTCATAAGCATAAGGCAATTACAAGTCCCAGATTGCTGCAAGCATGACAACCCGGCACTTGGGGGCTACAGATGATATGCATATAAGAGAGGAATAACTTCAAGTTCTCAGTTTTGAGCAAATCTAGTATTATATTATTATCGGAGAAATCTACAAAGTTTATGACCCGGCGTCATCTTAAGATTAACCCCGCATCAGCTACATGACCCGGCATCATTTGTTTATAACCCGACAATTTTGGCAGTCATAAATCGGCAAGATCTACATCTTTAAGCCGGTTGAATATCAGTTGAATATTTGAAGACCAATATTTTTGTCAAGTCAGAGCATTGAAGGCCAACTCAAATGGATTATTTCTTATAATATTTCTCTACTAGAGCCAATATCAGCAAATTGGTTATGAAGCTGGCCTATTGACCCGGAATTTTTAGAAGAAGTGCCTGGATTTTTTGCATTGGCAAGGTTTGGACATATCTGTTAAAGGAGATTTGCTATAAGATCTTGAGTATGCATCCAGGAGGAAATGACAAGGACTTAAAGATGATCAGGTGCCGGTTCAGGAAAATATTTAACCCGGAGCACAACCTATCAAGTTTGTTCTTGTATTTATTTTACAGGATCAGTTTAACATGGATAAATCCAAATTAAACTGGGGGCTAATGTCGGGGATATACCCCGTGGTATGACCCGGCTGGAAGTATGACCCGACCGGGCTTGGCGTTTTCATTGGTAACCCGTCGTGGTGGCGACTCACGAGGTGGGCGACTCAAGGATGGCCCTAACGGCGGGTCAGGTAGAAGACTAGGCCCAAGGCCCAGAAGGCCGACTCATGTTATGGTGGGCCGGTTTATGAGGAAAGGCATAAGGAGTTTTCCCTTAAGGGGGCAGACTAGGATTCCACTTGTAATAGACTAGTCCTAATCCTAATAGGACTCCACATGTAACCCGCCCCTTCAACTTATATAAGGAGGGGCAGGGCACCCCAAGAGGGACAAGAAACGATCTCTAGGGCTAGACACCGAGAGCCGGTTCCCGGCGACTCTCCCGTGATCATAATGAGACCTAGCCTCAAATAGCATGTAGGGTTGTTACCGAATGATGTTTCCCGGGGCCCGAAGCTGTCTAAATCCTTGTCTTGTGTTGCGTCTCTCGATTCCGATCAACCCCTCTCAAGCTACCGCATAGATGCGTTGGCCTCACGACTAAGTCCTCACACTAGGACATCTGCCGTGACAATTCCATGACAGATACAGAAATTTGTGCTTTCTAACTTCATCCATCTCATGCTCATCAAAAGGAATCCACTAACAAGGTTGATCAAGTCTTGTTAACAAACTCTTTCCGAATTGCATGAAACCGGAGAATTTTCGAATAACACTAAGTTACCTCAACGGGGATATGCACATCCCCAATAATAAGAATATCATATTTCTTCTTGACAGTAGGAAGAGGAAATTCAAAACCTCCTATAGTAATCGTTGGAATTTTTCCAATAGAATTGATACTGTGGACTTGGGGTTGTTTCCTCGGAAAATGTACTGTATGCTCATTACCATTAACATGAAAAGTGACATTGCCTTTGTTGCAATCAATAACATCCCCTGCAGTATTCAAAAAGGGTCTACCAAGAATAATAGACATACTATCGTCCTCAGGAATATCAAGAATAACAAAGTCTGTTAAAATAGTAACGTCTGCAACCACAACAGGCACATCCTCACAAATACCGACAGGTATAGCAGTTGATTTATCGGCCATTTGCAAAGATATTTCAGTAGGTGTCAATTTATTCAAATCAAGTCTACGATATAAAGAGAGAGGCATAACACTAACACCGGCTCCAAGATCACATAAAGCAGTTTTAACATAGTTTCTTTTAATGGAGCATGGTATAGTTAGTACTCCTGGATCTCCAAGTTTCTTTGGTATTCCATCTTTAAAAGTATAATTAGCAAGCATGGTGGAAATTTCAGCTTCCGGTATCTTTCTTTTATTTGTAACAATTTCTTTCATATACTTAGCATAAGGATTCATTTTAAGCATATCAGTCGAACGCATACGCAAAAAGATAGGTCTAATCATTTCAGCAAAGCGCTCAAAATCCTCATCATCCTTTTCCTTGGATGGTTTAGGAGGAAAAGGCATGGGTTTCTGAACCCATGGTTCTCTTTCTTTACCGTGCTTCCTAGCAACAAAGTATCTCTTATCATAACGTTCATTCTTTGATTATGGGTTATCAAGATCAACAGCAGGTTCCATCTCTACATCATTGCTATTGCTATGTTGAGCATCAGCATGAACATCATCATTAATATTATCACTAGGTTCCTGTTCATTACTAGATTGTGTTTCAGCATCAGAAATAGAAATATCATTGGGATTCTCGGGTGTGTCCACAACAGGTTCACTAGGAGCATGCAAAGTCCTATCATTTTTCTTTTTCTTCCTCTTAGAAGGACTAGGTGTATCAACATTAATTCTCCGAGAATCCTGCTCAATCCTCTTAGGGTGTCCCTTAGGATACAAAGGTTCATGAGTCATTTTACCCCCTCTAGTCATAACTCTAACAACATTATCATTTTTCTTATTATTTAATTCATTGAGCAAATCATTCTGAGCTTTAAGCACTTGTTCTACTTTAGTGGTAACCATAGAGGCATGTTTACTAATAAGTTTAAGTTCACCTTTAACTCTAGACATATAATCACTCAAGTGTTCAATCATATAAGCATTACGTTTCAATTGTCTACCAACATAAGCATTGAAGTTTTGTTGTTTAACAATAAAATTATCAAACTCATCTAAGCATTGGCTAGCAGACTTATAAATACGGATATCAACTTCATCAAATCTATAGAGAGAATTTACCTTTACTACCTGTGTCGGGTTATCAAGACCATGTATTTCTTCAATAGGTGGTAAATTCTTAACATCTTCAGCTTTAATACCCTTTTCTTTCATAGATTTCTTTGCCTCTTGCATATCTTCAGGACTGAGAAATAGAATACCCCTTTTCTTCGGAGTTGGCTTAGGAGTTGGTTTAGGAAGTGTCCAATCATTTTCATTACTCAACATATTATTCAATAGCAATTCTTCTTGATCAACAGTTCTTTCCCTAAAAACACAACCATCATAACTATCCAGGTGGTCTCTAGAAACATCGGTTTGTCCATTATAAAAGATATCAAGTATTTCATTTTTCTTAAGAGGATGATCAGGCAAAGCACTAAGTAATCGGAGAAGCCTCCCCCAAGCTTGTGGGAGACTCTCTTCTTCAATTTGCACAAAATTATATACTTCCCTTAAGGCAGCTTGTTTCTTATGAGCAGGGAAACATTTAGCAGAGAAGTAATAAATCATATCCTGGGGACTACGCACACAACCAGGATCAATAGAATTAAACCATGTTTTAGCATCACCCTTTAATGAGAAGGGAAATAATTTAAGGATATAGTAATAACTATTGTTTTCCTCATGAGTGAATAGGGTGGCTATATCATTTAATTTAGTAAGATGTGCCACAACAGTTTCAGATTCATAGCCATAGAAAGGATCAGATTCAACCAAAGTAATTATCTCAGGATCGACAGAGAAATCATAATCTTTATCAGAAATACAGATAGGTGAAGTAGCAAAAGCAGGGTCATATTTCATTCTAGCATTCAAAGATTTTTCTTTCAGCTTAGCTAACAGTTTCTTAAGATCATATCTATCTTTGCAAGCAAAAAGGTCTCTAGCAGTTCCTTCATCCATAACATAACCCTCAGGTACATCAGGCAATTCATATCTAGGGGGAGAATCTTCATCATCACTTTCATCAATAATATCAGTTTCAATAATTTCATTCTCTCTAACCCTAGCTAGTTGTTCATCAAGAAATTCACCTAATGGCACAGTAGTATCAATCATATAAGTAGTTTCATCATAAATATCATGCAAAGCAGAAGTGGCATCATCAATAACCTGCGACCTATCAGAATCAATAACGGGAGTAGGTGTCGCAAGTTTACTCATAACAGAAGGTGAATCAAGTGCAGAGCTAGATGGCAGTTCCTTACCTCCCCTCGTAGTTGAGGGATAAATCTTGGTTTTTTCGTATTTCATGTTCCTCATAGTGATCAACAGATATAAATCCCAAGTGACTCGAAGAATAGAGCTATGCTCCCCGGCAACGGCGCTAGAAAATAGTCTTGATAACCCACAAGTATAGGGGATCGCAACAGTTTTCAAGGGTAGAGTATTCAACCCAAATTTATTGATGCGACACAAGGGGGGCCAAAGAATATTCTCAAGTATTAGCAGTTGAGTTGTCTATTCAACCACACCTGGAAGACTTAATATCTGTAGCAAAGTATTTAGTAGCAAAGCAGTATGGAGGTAACGGTAACGGTGACAAAGGTAACAGTAGCAGTTTTGTAGTAATTGTAACAGTGGCAACGAAAAAGTAACTAAGCAAAGATCAATATGTGAAAAGCTCATATGCATTGGATCAGTGATGGATAATTATGTCGGATGCGATTCCTCATGCAACAGTTATAACATAGGGTGACACAGAACTAGCTCCAGTTCACCAATGTAATGTAGGCATCTATTCTGAATATAGTCATACGTGCTTATGGAAAAGAACTTGCATGACATCTTTTGTCCTACCCTCCCGTGGCAGCGGGCTCCTATTGGAAACTAAGGGATATTAAGGCCTCCTTTTAATAGAGTACCGGACCTAAGCATTAACACTTAGTGAATACATGAACTCCTCAAACTACGGTCATCACTGGGAGTGGTCCCGATTATTGTCACTTCGGGGTTACCGGATCATAACACATAGTATGTGACTATTGACTTGCAAAATAGGATCAAGAACTCACATATATTCATGAAAACATAATAGGTTCAGATCTATCATGGCACTCGGGCCCTAGTGACAAGCATTAAGCATAGCAAAGTCATAACAATATCAATCTCAGAACATAATGGATACTAGGGATCAAACCCTAACAAAACTAACTCGATTACATGATAAATCTCATCCAACCCATCACCGTCCAGCAAGCCTACGATGGAATTACTCATGCACGGCGGTGAGCATCATGAAATTGGTGATGGAGGATGGTTGATGATGACGACGGTGACGGATTCCCCTCTCCGGAGCCCCGAACGGACTCCAGACCAGCCCTCCTGAGAGAGATTAGGGCTTGGCGGTGGCTTTGTATCGTAAAATGCGATGAATCCTTCTCTCTGGTTTTTTTCTCCCCGAACGTGAATATATAGAGTTGGATTTGAGGTCGGTGGAGCCTCTGGGGGCCTACGAGGCAGGGCCGCGGCCCAGGGGGTGGGCGCGCCCCCCACCCTCGTGGACAGGGTGTGGGCCCCCTGGTGTAGATTCTTTCGCCGGTATTTCTTATATTTTCCGAAAATAATCTCCGTGAAGTTTCAGGTCATTCCGAGAACTTTTATTTCTGCACAAAAATAACAACATGGCAATTCTGCTGAAAACAGCGTCAGTCCGGGTTAGTTCCATCCAAATCATGCAAGTCAGAGTCCAAAACAAGGGCAAAAGTGTTTGGAAAGGTAGATACGTTGGAGACGTATCACTCACGAGCCCAACGGACACACGCACGTGACCCTAAGGTCACCAGAGCTGCGTCGACGATGAGCTCGGCAGCGGTGAGCTTGGGATTTGATGGTAGCGGTGGCTAGAGGATGGGAATGACACGAGGAAGAGAGGGTAAATGCGGCAGAGCTCACAGGGAGGTCGTTGAGCAGGTCAGCATGCTCGGGTATGGCTCGGAGGCGATGGAATCACGGCGTTGATCTCGGGTGCCTGAGGAGAAAGACGACGAGGGTGTCGGCGATGCAGTGCCTCCAGCTATGTGTGGCTCTACAGGGACGTAGCCAGAGATGGGGCGGAGCTTGTGGATAGCACAGGGCAGCACGGGAAGTATGGTGGGCATGATGGTTCACGGCGACGAGCTTGTGGGCATCTCGGCCATAGCGTAGGAGAGCGAGGGAGAGGATGAGGGGCGAATGGAAAGGTGGGTACAATCTAGACGCCTCTCAGGAGCCTATCCACCCATCCAGGTAGGCAGACGAGCAGGAGGTGGCCTGGGTGCGTGCTCGTGCGTGCCGGGCACGCGCTCTGCGTCTGACTGCCGCAAGGTCAGGTAGGACTCGCCCTTGGACCAAATGGGCCGCATAGTGCCAGGCCGCTAGGTAATCTCTCCCTCTCTCTTCCTATTTCCTTTCTGTTTTTCTATTTTGCTTTTTTGTTTAGATTTTGTTTAGGCACTAAATAAATTTAGATAAATTTGAAAAAATTTGTGGGCACACATTGGAATATTCCAAAGGCCCTCTCCAAGTTTCAAATTATTTTGAGCTTTTAAAATATATATAGCATTTTAAATGCTACAATTCAAATACCATATGCATTAATTCAAGTCCACTTTGGTCCTGCAAAAATGTGCACCATTTATGGTTAGGGTTTCACCTTTTCCCCTAAATCATGAACATTTTAAGGGCATTTTGGGTTCATTGAAATTATTTGGTTGAACCTAGGTTGTTTAATGAGGTGCTAGGATTTGATCATTTCCCCAATTCAAGTTGAAATAATTTAAACATGATGCAAGCAAGAAATAGCTAGCGTAGGTCATTACCAGAAGCTAGGGATGTGATAGCAGCTCCCACAGGGAGTGATTCTAGCACCTCCGAAGCGCGTGAGGGCAACGGGAGGTCTAGGCGCAACAGAAACAAGCGCCAAAATAACAATAGCGGCAGTGACACCAACGACCCAGCAGTTAATGAAGGTTTCAGCGGCCAAACAGGCGGACCTAAAAAGAGACCCTTCAAAGGGAACAAGGACGGCCCTCGTGCATTGGATAAGATACTCGATAGATCCTGCCAGATTCATGGCACCTCGAAAAAGCCCGGCCAACCACACCAATCAACATTGTTGGATGTTCAAACAGGCTGGCAAGGCAGTATCCAAGGAATCCAGCAAAGGCCGCTCTCGAAGCAACGATGAGGACGAACTGCGCATGCCCACAATGGCGGCAAGAAGCAGTTTTCCTCCAACTTCAATGACGCTAATATGATCTACGCCACGCACATCCCCAAGAGGGAGCGGAAGCATGCACTTTGGGATGTCTACGCCTTGGAGCCTGTAGCCTCGAAGGTCAACCCGTGGTCAGCTTTGCCCGATCACTTTAGACAAAAAGGACCACCCGACCAGTATTCGTCATGGCGGCCTAGCAGATCTGGTCCTAGATCACATTGTTGATGGGTTTCACCTAACCCGCATCCTCATGGATGGCGGCAGCAGCCTGAACCTGATCTATGCTGGCACGATCAGGAAAATGGGCATTGATTCATCAAGAATTCAGCCTAGTAACACCACTTTTAAGGGTGTCATCCCCGGCATAGAGGCTTGATGCACGGGCAGTGCTATACTGTATGTTGTTTTTGGCTCCCCAGACAATTTCCGAAGTGAAGAATTTATCTTTGACATAGTGCCCTTCCGCAGTGGATACCATGCATTGCTCGGTCGCACTGCCTTCGCCCGCTTTAACGCAGTACCGCACTACGCTTATCTAAATCTTAAGATGCCGGGGCCCAACGACATTATCACCATTAATGGTAACACGGAGTGCTCCCTCTGCACAGAGGAGCAAAAAGTGGCCTACGCAATTGACTCCCAGAGAGTCGAGGAAGCAGCACGACGGTCTGCTCGGCCCAATCTATATAGTGCTTCCAAGCGCATCCGCATCCTCACTCCAGCTCCGGGACACAATCGCGCGAACCCTAAATAGGGATACGTGTGCCCCCAGCTCCCATCTCATGATAGCAGACTATGTACCTAGAGTACATAACTTCCCACTAAAAATTCCCTAGGAGCTTGGGGAGCATAAAAAACAAGGGGCGTGTCATCTTGGCTTACCCGAACACACCCAACGCCCGGCGATCTCATCGGCACAAGAAAGGCCTGCCAGGAAGTACATTTTGGCAGCGTCAGGATTTCCCTACAGCCCTAGCCTCGTAAGGTGTCCCACTTTCAGGATGCGTCAAGCACGGCCCATGCGGAGTAGTCGGCCCTCTTCACACCCCTTGGCTTCGATAAGGCGGAGTTGTTCAACAGCTCGGAGGAGCAGACATGCGGTAGGGAACAAACATGGGTCAACGCCCAGTTCATTAAAGCCCTGTAACATCCTCCATCTTTTTTCTTTTTCTTTACATACTCTTTGTGTCGTTTAAGGTTCTTCCATGTAAAAATAGCTCGACACTTATGATCGGGCCCCATGAATGATAAAACAGACCTTTTTCCCAGGACAACTTGGAGTGTTGTTTTCTCTTCTTTGGCCTTTCGCCTCGTAGAGATACATATAGATGAGCTCGGCTTTCAACCAGGGGCTTGGATTTAGAGCCAAGTCTATGATAAAGTTCGAAAAACTGTTCAGCGTCTCGGCTACAGCATTATATGCATTAGTCTCGAATTGTGTTGTGTTTACCTCCTGTGTTCTACTATGTTCGGCTAGGAGCATAAAGGGAGAACTTCCATCTCAAATGATCAAGTGCCTTAGTGGAGAAAGCCGAAAATCGACTGTAAAAATAAGCGCAAACTGGTCGGCAATCCGAAGACAGTGTCAAACTAAAAGCCGCTAGGGGTTACGCCGTGATAAACGAAGGGTCCTTATCACAAGGACCAAGGTGTTAAGATAGGTGCACCTCAGCTAAGCCGATCACCACTTCACCATGGCTTAGTTAAACTACCCCAAATATCGAGCTCCTATGACTAAGAGAAAGTTATCAACCTATTATAATATGATTGCCTAGTTTCTCTAAACACGCCGCCGCCTCCAGGCCTCGAGACGTCTGCTAAGGGTGTGCGCGTTTTAAAGAAACACCCCGTGTAGCATCTACACGGGGGCTAAAGTCGATGACTGGTCGGTTTCAGATTTAAGAATAGATGCAAAGGAACAATTAATAACACATCGGATAACAATGATCATTTAAAAGGATACACATGTTTTATACAAATTCCTCCTCCACATACCGAGGGAAGATCAGAACTTGAGTTCTGCCTTGCTACATTTAACCTCGGTCACACGAGCACCTTCATGCACCTGCGCCAGGAACTGTTTGGGGTCCAATCTTTTTCCGCTGGAGGTCCAGAAGCGATTTCTAGTGGCTTGATCTTCGGGAAATGTGCCATTATGGACGCATAAGCCCTTTCCTCCCCCTCCAAACAAGTCGACCACTTACACTTCTCCACCTGGGGGATGGTATCTCGAAGCCTATTCACCAGGCCGAAGAAGCTTGTCTACATCAGCTGGCCCGGCAGAGGTTAATACAGATATCCTGCATCACCGGTCGGGCTTCACGGAATAGCTCCGCCAGCTGCTTCATCTGATTGTTCAGCAGTTGCAGGTGCTCGGGCACCTGGAACTGAGCCCAAAAGGCCTTCTCACCGAAGCGGTCGGGCTGGGTAGCAAAGTGTGTGCTAGCGTCCGCGGCACTCCACGGCAGGTCCCTAAATACCTCTGAAGAACGCCAAACTTGCGTAAGATGAGAAAATCGGCTGTCACCAAAAATGCAGCGAAGCAGATAGGGCATACCGGTGCTGATTCGCTTTACTTGTTGAGGCATATCGTGATCAGCCCGGGCCGGTGTCTAGCCTCCTTGCGTGCCAAGCTAGCTGTGGCCAGCTCGGACGTGAGCATGTCCTTCTCCTTCTGAAGGGCATCGCACTGCGCACAAAAACCCTTCAGGTCTTCTTTGACCCCCGCGACCCGGGCCACGTGCTTCTCGTTGACCTCTTTTTCTTTGGCCAACTCTACGATGGCCTTCTCCGCCGCAGCTCTCTGCTATTCGGCTTCTTGCCAAGCTCCACGGAGGTAGCTGCAAACACATCATCATATGAATTACAACTTACAAATGGCATTGCAAATCCGCAAAAGCTACACAAATTTTGATACTTACCTTCAGCAACCTCCATCTTCTACTTGAGCAGATCCGCGTCCTTCTCAGACCGGTTGAGCTTGTGGTTCGGCTCCTCCAACTCCCTGGCGTTGGATGCTGAAAATGAGGCCGAAATGTGCAACAAACACAGTTAGCTTCCTCGGAGGATATCGATCCCCTCGTCAGCTTCTTTCTTTCGACCAGGGTCTCAGGGCTATAGTATGTTCGCTTCTACCAAACATTCAGTTTTTTACTAAGACCCCCAAGTATGATCTTGGAATCTCACTCGGGGTCTCGGGGGCTACTGCAGTCATGCGGTTATTCTATGCGCTTGTGGCAACTCAAGTCTTCGAACAACTTTACTTTTTGCCTCTCAGCTCAAAGCGGCATTATAAACGTCTAGCCGCGATAGTTTTTCCTATCCAACGATTTAACATCTAAAAGAAAGGGCTAGGAAAGGTTACCTCCAAGCCATGAAAGAGGCCCTTGAAGGCCTCCTTGATACCAGCCTCGGCGGATCGGTAACTCTACAGCGCCACGCCCAGTAGGACACGGTGCGCAGCAACGATGGAGGGGTCTGTCATGGATGCCTCCATCTCTTCAGTCCACCCCGCTAACGCCTGCCCTGTGGCAGGGGGGATGGACGGGCCACCTCGGACCTCCCAGTAATGGGAGGGATGACTTTTGTAGTAGGTTGTCGAGGTGGCTCCGGGTGAACGAGCGCTGAGGTGGTTGGCCACCCCGTCTCTTTCCCTCCGTAGAGGAGGGGGTCTTCGACATGGGGTCCTTGGGTGCCGAGGCCTCCGCCTCGGCCCCGCCCCCGCAGTAATCTCGGGCGGGACCTGCTGAGAAGTTGCCTCCCCCAGTACTTCTTGCAAACTGGGGGAGGGATGGTGCTCCTTCGAGGTTCTCAAAGGAGAGAGCCCGCTCGATGACTTCACGTTGCTTATATTGGAGCATTGCAGGCTGCAAAGAAAAGATAAATGATCATTCGAAGACTGCAGAGAATTGCGCTTGGGTACTTATTGCTCATGTGGAAAGAAGGTGTACCTCCTCGGTAGTGGCCTTGGCCGTCGCGTTTCGGCGTGGTCGTCCTCCATTTTGGAGGACTCGACCTTAGCTGTAGCAGGGGCCTTGCGGGGTACGCCGTCGGTAGCCTTCACGAGGCGCCGATGTCTCTGGATGGTGTGAGACCCCACGATGTCCTCGGACGCTGCCCTTTGCTAGCTATGTGTGAGCTACGTTGGGATTTCCCTGAAGAGGAGGGGATGATGCAGTACAGTAGAGATAAGTATTTCCTCAGTTGAGAACCAAGGTTATCAATCCAGTAGGAGAATCACGCAACACCTTGTTAGCAGCTGATATGTCTCCAACGTATCTATAATTTATGAAATATTCGTGTTGTTATATTATCATTCTTGGATGTTTTACAATTATTTAATAGCAACTTTATATCATTTTTTGGGACTAACCTATTGACATAGTGCCCAGTGCTAGTTGTTGTTTTTTGTTTGTTTTTTACTTCGCAAGAAATCAATATCAAATGGAGTCCAAACGCAGCGAAATTTTTTGCAGAATTTTTTTGGACCAGAAGACCCAGTATGGGCTAAAAAGGTACCAGAGGGAGGCCCAAGGTGGGCACAACCCACCTGGGCGCGCCCAGGGGGGTTGTGCCCCCCTCGGTGACCTCCCGCACCGCCTCTTCGCCCTATAAATTGCCAAATATTCCAAAAACCCTGGGGGTAACCCTAGATCAGAAGTTTCGCCACCACAAGCCTCTATAGCCATGAAAAACCAATCTAGACCCTGTTTCGGTACTCCGTCGGAGGGGGAAATCATTACCGGTGGCCATCTTCATCATCTCGGCGGCGACCATGATGAGGAGGGAGTAGTCCACCCTCGGGGCTGAGGGTTTGTACCACTAGCTATGTGTTTAATATCTCTCTCTCTCTCTCTCTTGTGTTCTTGAGATGGCACGATCTTGATGTATCGCGGGCTTTGTTAATATAGTTGGATCATACGATGTTTCTCCCTCTCTATCTTGTTGTGATGAATTGAGTTTTCCCTTTGAGATTTCGTTCTTATTTGAGTGAATATTTTTATGGATTTGAGAGCACTTGTATATGCCTTGCATATGAATACCGGTGGTGACAATGGGGTATCATATTGATTCACTTGATATATTTTTTGGCACTCAACTCGCGGATTCCCAAGGTGACATTGGGGTAATCTATGCATAGGGGTTGATGCACGTTTTCGTCCTACTTTCTCCGGTAGAAATCTTGGGGCACTCTTTGAGGTTCTTTGTGTTGGATTGAGTATTATGAATCTGAATTTGCTTTGGTGTTATTTTAGTACGAACTCTAGATAGATTGATCTGAAAGAATAACTTAGTGTTATTTTAGTACGAACTCTTGATAGATCGATCGGAAAGAATAACTTGGTGCTATTTTAGTATGAACTCTTAGATAGATCGATCGGAAAGAATAGCTACAAACAATTTCTTCTTATATTCTCTTCTAGATAAGAACTTCGGAGTGATTCTTCATCGCACTTTGAGGGATGGTTATATGATCCAATTATATTAGCATTGTTGAGAGATTGCACTAGCGAAACTACGGACCCTAGGCCTAATTTTCAAGCATTGCAATACCGTTTGTGCTCCATTTTATCAATTGCTACCTTGCTGTTTTTTATTGTTCCTATTACAAAAATCAATATGTACTATCATTACTACGCTTTTATCACCATCTCTTCATTGAACTACTGCACCTATACAAATTACCATTGTATTTGGTATGTTGGGGGACACAAGAGACTTTTTATTATTTGGTTGCAGGGTTGTTTGAGAGAGACCATCTTCATCCTACGCCTCCCACGGATTGATAAACCTTAGGTCATCCACTTGAGGGAAATTTTCCACTATCCTACAAAACTCTGCGCTTGGAGGCCCAACATGAGTCTACAAGAACAATTTGTGTAGTAGACATCAAGCTCTTTTCTAGCGCCATTGCCGGGGAGGTGAGTGCTTAAAGGTATATCTTTAGATCTTGCAATTGAATCTTTTAGTTTCTTGTTTTATCACTAGTTTGGTTTGTAAAATAAAACTACAAAAAATGGAATTGAGGTTGCATCATATTATTCATCTTTATATTGTCTTTCGTGAAAATGATGGAAAGGAAAATTGTGCTCAATTGATAGAAGAAGAATTCTATAAAATGTTTGACAAAAAATCTTTGAATGATGAGCATGATTACAATGTTGTTGGTATGAATTCTTTGAATATCCATGATGCTAACGATATGCAAAGCCATAAGCTTGGGGATGCTATACTTGATGAAGATGATATTTTTAGCCCCCCAAGTTTTGTTGAGAAAATTTACTATGATGAAAGCATGCCTCCTATTTATGATGATTATGGTGATGACATGTATGCTATAAAGAATAATGATATCCATGAAACTTGTCATCATAATTTTAATGTTCAATTTCATTATGTCAATCAAGTATCACATGATAGTTATTTTGTTGAGTTTGCTCCCACTACTATTCATGAGAATAAATTTGCTTATGTGGAGTGTAATAATATTTCTATGCTTGTGGATCATGAAAAGAATGCGTTATGTGATAGTTATATTGTTGAGTTCATTCATGATGCTAATGAAAATTACTATGAGAGAGGAACATATGCTTTTACATGTTGCAATATATCAAGTTTCCTCTCTATGTGTTGAAAATCTTGAAGTTTTGCTTGTTTTCCCATCCTATGCTAGTTGATTCTTGTTCCCATAAGTTGTTTGCTCACAAAATCCCCATGGATAGGAAGTGGGTTAGGCTTAAATGTGCTAGTCATATGCTTCATGATGCTCCCATTATGTTTGAATTCTTATCTTTTATGTGAGCATCATTGAAATCATCATGCCTGGCTAAAAAGACATTAAAGAAAAGTGCTTCTTGGGAGATAATACAACACTTTTACCTACTGTTTCTGTGTCTTCACATGATTAAGCTACTGTAGTAATCATGTTTTATAGATTTTGTTTTAATAAAGTTCCAAGTAAAGCCTTTCGGATGGTATGGATGATAGTTGAATTGATTCTGTGCAAAAACATAAACTTTTGCGCTCAGTCCAAGAATTTTGAAAATTCACTGGAACGAGTTTTGATCTGAATTTTGTATAGATTATTGATAAACAAATTTCCTACATTGTCCTAATTGTTTAGAATTTTTGGAGTTAGAGAAGTATGGTTGGAGTACAGATTACTACAGACTGTTCTCTTTTTTACAGATTCTGTTTTCAATGCATAGTTTGCTTGTTTTCTAGTTTCTATGGCTTATATTGCTCAATATAAATTGTGAAAATGATAAGGTACGGTAGGCATTGTGTGAGAACAATTATGAATATGGTCTTTGACACTACCAATGTGAATGGTTTCCTCTTTATCATACTAACCTATCTCACGAAGTTCCATTAAGTTTTGTGTGATTGAAGTTTTCAAGTTTTGGGTGAGATATCGATATGAGGAGAATAAGGAGTGACAAGACCCTAAGCATGGGGATTCCCAAGGCACCCCAAGGTAATATTCAAGTAATATCCAAGCAACTAAGCTTGGGGATGCCCCGGAAGGCATCCCCTCTTTGCCTCCAACAATATCGGTAACCTTACTTGAGGCTATATTTTTATTCATCACATTATATGATTTTTGCTTGGAGCATCATTTTGTTTTGTTTTGATTTGATTGTAGTTATTTATAATAATGTTTTGCATCTTTTATTTCAATAAAAATGTCAAGTATAGCCTTTGCCATGCTTAGTTTGCAAGTATATGAGTTGTTGTTTCAAAACAGAAAGTTTATCGTTGTTGCAAAACTTCCCTAGAAAAGTCAGAATGTGATAAAATGTTGAATTTTTGTGCACAATAAGATATGATAAATGTTCTTCAGCATGGTAAATTTTCAGAAATTTTTGAGTTAAATAAGTATGATTTCTTCTTCATCCATTACAGACTGTCCTTTTTTGGCAGATAGCTGTTATGTTTGCATTGTTTGCATATGTTTTCTTGTTCAATGATTCTATTCCAGCATAGGAGTATTAAATATGCAGAGGCATTTAGTATACAATGTTAAATAATAATTTTAGTGATTTGCGACAGTAGAGAATGATAAGGTTTTTGCATTGATTTATACTAACTTATCTCACGAGTTCTTGTTGAGTTTTGTGTGGATGAAGTTTTTAAGATTTAGGGAAACTGTGATATAAAAGGAATTAAGGAGACACAAAAGCTCAAGCTTGGGGATGCCCAAGGCATCCCAAGTTATATTCCAAGAAGTCTCAAGCATCTAAGATTGGGGATGCCCCGGTAGGCATCCCACCTTTCTTCTTCAACAGTTATCGGTTAGCCTCGGTTGAGCCTAAGTTTTTGCTTCTTCACTTGATGTGTGCTATTTTTGGAATGCATTTTATTTTGTTTTGCTTGCTGTTTTAATAAAATACTTAGATCTGAAAGTTTTTAAAATAAAAGAGAGCCTTCAAAAAGCTACCCATTTACATGACTACTGGTTTGATCTTCACTTATATCTTTTTGGAGTAGTTTTTCATTTACTCTCATGCTTCACTTATATCCTATGAGGAAATTGTTGAATGAGTTGAATGTCATGAAGTTGAAATTACATGTTAATATCATGCCTAGCAGTAGCTTCACATTGTGTTTAGAAAGTGAAATATTTTGAAGCTTGACAATCACAATATTGTTCATACAAGCAATTCATGAATGATTAGTATAAGGAAGATAACTTTCACATGCAAATATATTATCTTGGACATCTTCTATGATTGTGAATACCCATTACACTACAAAAAAAGACACCTCCGTGACATTTTGGGCCGGACGAATTTTTTTCCTGTCATGCTTATGACACTTCTGTGATGATAATTGTGACAAAACCCGGTATCATCATAGACGTGGTGGGCTCCTACTTCTATGACAAAAAATCATGACAGAAAGCGGGCTTTTCGTCCTGGGCAGGCCGGAGACGCAGCTGCATGACATTCCTTGGGCCGTCCATGATGAAAAAACCGTGGTAGAAGCAAGGGCGAGGAAAATATCGGGGAGTTCCCGGTTATGGTGGGTGGTCAGGGGCCGAGCGATGCGCGTTTCTCTCGTACACGTATGTGCGTGGGTGCGAGGCGTTGGGCTCTAACTGAACCAAAGCGAGGTGTTCTCCTACTGAACCCGAGCGATTGCACTGCAGGCTACGCATTACTGAACCCGAGCGATCGATCGATGGCTGTTAACTGAACCCGATCGAGCGATTCCTTCGCTACTGCTGCTAACTGAAGTCGATCGAACCTGCTGCCTCTTGATGAACAGTGAGCATTGTTGGGGGGGTTGGATGAACAGTTCCCGATGGGGGTGGTTGAACAGGACCCCGTGGTAGTAGAGGCCATTGCCGCTGGATGAACAGGACCCCGATCGAGCCAGTTGGGAGTGGATGAACAGGACCCCGTGGAGGGATGGATGAACAGGACCCCGTGGAGGGTTGGTTGAATAGTAGCCGGTGGAGGGCTGGATGAATAGTAGCCCATGGAAGGGTGGTTGAACAGGACCCCGTGGAGAGGGCTGGTTGAACAGTAGCCGGTGGAGGAGCGGTGGAGGCTGGATGAACATTGGCTGGTGGAGGCAGGAGGGGAGACGCCGTGGATGAACAGTCGCAGGTGGAGGCTGGATGAGGTCGACGGTGGATGAACAGTAGCCCATGGAGGCTGTCGACGGTGCAGATGAACAATATCCCGTGGAGTCCCGTTTTGCGGTATGCCACACCCCTCCCGATGAACAGGACCCCCGTTTCGACCGTAGCGCTCCAACACAAGTCGGTTTCCTCCGTTTTGGGGTACGCCACACCCCTCCCGATCAATAGGACCCCGTTTCGATCATAGGAGGTCCAAGAGAAGTCTATTTCCTCCATTTTGCGATATGCCAGACCCCTCCCGATGAACAGGATCCCGTTTCGACCATGGCCGGTCGAACACAAGGCCGTTTCCTCCGTTCTGTGGTACGCCAGGCCTCGTTTCGATCGGCTGTTCCATCCAAGTCGGTTGGCCCCTGATGAACACGACGACGACGCAATCTCTCCGTTCTGACCCAGCCATGTACACGAGCCCTGGCCGTACGTATGCACGAGTAGGCGTTCGAGACCCCGCCCGTATGTACGTACGTGGCCGTATTTACTTTCTTGCACCCTGGCCGCTGTACGTACATGTACACGATATTAACGGGACTGCGTGACACGCTACGTGCGCGCCTCTCACTACAAAAAAATACACTTCCGTGATGATACGTGTTTGTCACAGTAGGTCACGTTTTCTGTCATGCATGTACATCCATGACAAATTTATGACAGAATCAAGATAGTCATACATGTGCTGTCGTAGAAGTGTTCCATGACATTACCAAAATTATCATCACGGAAGTGTCCACTTCCATGACGATAAATCGCGCGTCACAGAAGTGCTTTCGTCAAGGGTGACCGACACGTGGCATCCACCGTAACGGAACGCCGTTAAGCTATCGGGTCCGGTTTTGGATCCGGTAACCCGTTAACAGCCCCGACCAATGGGGATTTTCCACGTGTAAAATCATCATTGGCTAGAGGGAACACGTGTCGGCTCGCCGCTGGGACAGATGTCATCCACTCATTGGACCCAAAGCACCTATGATACGTCGACACGTGGCACGGCCCAACAGAGGCCCATTCCTGTGAAAAGGCCGGCCCTTTTGACTTGGTCAAAAGGTGGCGGGCTAGCCCACGGCAAGCCTGTTAACGGCCTGTTCGCATATAGCCCATTTACAGCCCGCTAACCTAGGGCCCGTTTACGGCCTATCCGAATTAGGCCTAGTAGCGTCATCTGGGCCGTCCAATATAATTCCAGCCCGTTTTAACTTCTGGCCCATGTATGGCCCATTACGTCTTTCGGCCCATATGAGGCCCTTAGTAACCCTCGGCGCATTAACGACCCGTGGTAAAACTGGCCCGTAATGAACACTGTATCACTTTATACCCATTAACGGCCCATTATACCGTTGGGCCGTTTCCAGCCCATGTTATCTTTCGGCCTTCTCAGGGCCCATTTATTCTTGGGCTCATTTCCAGCATTCGTTTACTTTTGGCCCCTTACTGTCATTTTCTGCTTGTGGGCCAAATTCAGCCCGTGGTTACAGTCGGACCGTTTGTGGCCCGTTAATACGTTGGGCCGTTTTCATAGCGTCATCAAATACGGCCGATTAACGATGGCCCGTTATGGTCGGCCCATGAACGGACGATTTCAACTCTAGCCCATTTATGGCCATAATGTGCTCTGTTATTGGCCCATGTTTGGCCAACCGATCATATGGCCCGCAGAAGGCCCATTGATGATACGGCCCGTAGAAGGCCCATTGTGTCTATGGCCCGTATAAGGCCCATTGTTTCTACGCCCCGTAGAAGGTCCATTGTTTCACTACTAGGATAAGGCCTGTTAGTGGCGCACCTATTTTGGCCATTAATGACGCACTACAGGTGCGCCACTATCATCACGCCATTAGTAACTAATACTAATGGCGCACCCCTGGTGCGCCATTAGTATACCAAACAGTAGTGGCGCACCAGGTAGTGCGCCATTAGTATGTCCCCTGGTGCGCCATTTCTATGCGTCCCATGGGGCCATATTTACCTTGTGCTCTGGGTTACTAATGGCGCACTACTAGATAGTGCGCCACTAGTGTGTTTATTGCAGTGCGCCACTAAAGTGCTGTGTGGTGCGCCACTAGTATGAATATTAGGAATTTTCTTTTCTTTTCTGAAATTTGCATAGGTTACAAAATATATTACTGCACAGAATATAGACAGCACAACATATAAACAGTAGATTTATCGAATACAATAGAAGATTAGTCTCCGAATACAATTCATCATATTAGTCTCCGAATTCAAAAGACCGAACAAAGTTAGAACATTACAAGTCTCGAGACCGCGAGTAGCGAGTTCGTCTTCACATTACAAGTCGATATCGATCATCTAAACTACCATCACATAGAAGAGAGTTGCGGTCATCACGATTAGCATCATGGCGATGAAACTGGTCTTCATCCAGTTCCTCCTCCGCTCCCTCCTCTCTCCCGCTAGATAGCGCGCGTATCTAGCTTCCGCCTCCGCCCTAGTGGTGTACCCTTTGTAACTGTTACCGCTGAAACGGTGAACCTGTCTCCGACACTCCTCCCAGTCATTGTAGACTCCGGGAACCTTACCCTTGTACACGACATACGACGGCATCTCTATGCACTAGCCAAACAAAACATTAGTAGCAATTCATAGACAATACATAAGCAATATATAAGTATGCAACAAAAGGATCGGAAGAGAAAAGCAAGACATTAATAGCATGATTCATGGTCCTACTAATAAATAGTATCGATTACATATAAGTTGAGCGACTGTCCAAACCAAAGAGACATACAAGTTCATTAAAGTTTAATTACAACATGAGCTAATCGATATTTCATAACTACATAGCATCACTACTTTCGACTCGACTCAGGGACCGGAGCGTGGATGAAGCCCCCGTCTGTCGTGATGGTCATGAAATCGCGGGCGTTGTCAGCCTGCATTTGTAGCGTTGTTTCTATCTCACTGTTGGACGGTTGATATCTGAGGTAGAACTGCCCGAGGTACGAAGGACATCTTGATGGATGATTTCCGCAAACTCCGACTGGATGCGAAAGAATTCTTGTCTGATGTCCGCGTCCTGGATGGCCGACAAGCATGCGGCCCAATCTTTGAGATTATTTGGTAGCAGAAGGTGATTATGGTCCCATACGATCGCCCGCATGTGATGGAGGGCGTAGTAGGCATCCTTCTGACCGCTAGGCGGCTGCTTGATGCAGGGGAACGTCGTATTGTGGATGAACACGTGCTTGCCGTACCTACGAGCTGGCCTGCTGAAGGTGCCTCCAGATCTGGCGTAGCCGGGGAGAACATCATCAAGAACTTTCTTGATATTTGTTTAGTCTTTCTTCGACTGACGGTCCGAGTCGAAATACGTGGCCATGGAATATTTCGGGCTTAAGAGGATGAGTGTGCAATGTGTGTCACTGCACAAAACACGGAATGTTAGAAAAAAAAGAACGATCGAAATCTAAGAAATCATATGTTACGGGGCGGTGAGGGGATGACTTACTCGGGAAAGTAAGGCACGAGGAAGTTATCCTTTTCTGGGTTTGCCAGAATGACGCCTTCGAGGTATGAACTTGCGACTTGCCGGTCCCCAGCGCTGCCCAAGATCCTGGCACGCATGTAGAAGGGGTCGACTATCACGATGTCCGGGGTCTTGTCTCTAATGATCCGCATCTCCATACTCAGCGAAAATAGCCGAACGAAGGTGTAGTGCAGCGGATGAAGGTTAAACACAGCAAAGATGTCATCAAACCGCAGGACGATCATACCCCCGATGGCGCTATCCACAAAGCCCATGCCCTCTGGCACCTTGGCCACGAAAACCGGGTATGCCACATCATTCTCGGAGAGACGCCACTTCTCCAAAGAAAGAACACTGTCATGCAGACTCCGCATAGCACCGGTTGCAGCATTGAGCAGATTAGTCGGTAGCATCGACCTACCCGCCACATGCACCCTCCTCGAGATATCCTTAGGTGAAGGTGGACCGTCCTGAGCACGGATCGTACTCGGTGCCGGCTGGCTCGCACCCTTGTTAGTCTTTCTTTTCCGTCCCTTCTTCTTTTGCTGTAATGGGATTGAGTTCTGCTCAGAGACCACCTTCTTGAGTGTGTTGGGGCTAAAAATATTTCGCACCTCGGCTATCTGAGGCTCGGTGAAGGCGGCAGCTAGAGGCGTCTCCTGAGAACTGAACGCCAGACAACGCTTGTTGCAATTGGGTTTCTCCGCGGTACCAGCTAGATCATCTTTTGCAGGGTTGGGTTCTTGAGAAGGAGGCCCAAAGAATTCGTCATCGTACCCATGTTCGTTGAAGTACTTATCGACGTTGGTAAATGTACCGTCGTCGTCATCGTCCGGATCCTGTGCCATATGCACGTCCGGATCCTGTGCCATATGCATGTCCGGCATGTCCGGTAGCGTTGCGGGGGTCTTGCCATGGCTTGGCGCCGGCACGACTGACGGTGTTGTCTGTGGGGTGGTGTCCCCTGCCCCCAAACAAATCTGGCTCTTCGGCCAAAGCATGGGCCAGCTTATGCAGGCGCTGAGGGTCATCACATCATCTTCGTCGGCCCCATGGGGTCGATACGGAGGTAATATGTCGTCGAAGCCCGGCAGCACCCGAACCAGTTGAACCCTATTAACGGTGGGTGGCATCTGATTACCGTGGAACACACGGCTGCCTGGTTGAACGATTCTGCCCTTGGCGACATCGACCAACTCGTCGTTCACGAAGTGCAGGAGAGTGCACGGAACATCGGTGGCGCCCTGCGAAAACATGTAGGGCGTCAGGGATGCCCAGTCAAAGGCAAGGAGATGAAGTCATCGGCCGAGAGGCTTAATTAGTTACCGTGATGATGTCGAGCTCGGCTAATGTCGAGGCACCGCCAACGGCGTGCATGCAATTGACGGAGGGGCCGCTTGCTACCGAGGTGCCGCCCGGCGTATTCTTCCCACACCCGGGTGCATTAAGCTGCAATGCCGGCGCCGCCGCGGGAGACACCAATGCCGCCTCCGCCGGAGACACCAATGGCGCCGCCGGCACGTTGTGCGAGTTGCTGCCCGTGAAGCTGGGAATCGGGGGTGGCCCCTGTTGGCCGCCCGCCATCCACGCCTGCAGCCCAGAAACCAAGGTAGGTATAATGGCGGTGATCGTCGCTCCCAGTTGGTCTCGCACTTGCTCTTTGACCATCTCCGGAATCCGCGCCACTTGTGCCTTGAGTTGTTGAACCTCGTGCTCCTAGATTTCCGAGCTGATCTTTCTCTCCTTTCGCCCAGCGGTATAGTACTCCGACCATTTCATGGACAAGCCTTTGCCGGCCACAGGACTAGCTGACGACGACTTACTGAGCTTATCCTTGTTTTTCATTACGTTCAACGCCCTATTTAAAGGGGTGTCGGAAGGGGAGCTCTGAGACGACCCCGCGCTACTGCTTTCAGTGTCCTGCGGAAGGAACGTGAACCATTTAGAAATTTGGCTTCATTAATTAGAATGCAACCATATGGAGCTAATTACGTGGGGGTGTATTCCTTACCAGAACACGCTCAAGCGCCTTGGTCTTCGGATCCGTGGTAAGCTCCTTGGTTACCGGGTCAATCTTGTACCGGGCCCTGACATAGTTCCTGGTCTGCTTGTCACGGTATTTCTCGAAGAGGGGCGGTAGGCCTTGCTCGGCATGCTCCGCGTCCTCCTTGTCCCATATAGGTTCCGCCACTCTGTAACCGCCGGGACCGAGTTTGTGGACCCCTAAGTTCAAGTCCCGCATATCTTTCCACCACTGACTTGATTCCGCAGATGCGTTGCTCTCGCACTTGATCTTGAACTCCCGGTAGTCATCTTCGTTGATCGAAGGATTTTTCTCCTTGATCTTCTCATAACTATCACCTTTTTCAATCATGCTCTTCACCGAGGCTCTCCAAGTAGCCAGGGTCGTGCTCATTTTCGTGAGGGCGGCACTGTTCACTTTATTCCCTGAGAGGCGTGTGTTTGCGAAGTCACCGGGGAACTTGTATCATTCGTGCAACTTCGTGAAGAGGAGGTTGCGCAAATTCCCTCGGTCACGATGCCTTAGGTTCTCGGTGTTGATCGAGATGGTGCTCCGGAGAATGCACCCGAGCTGTCCCGCGTACCCCTTGACTATTTCTTTGGGCGCCGTTGGATGCCCCTCGGAGGACACTTCAGCAAATTCCTCCTTGACGGTGCCGAGCACGTTCGGGTGCCGGTCCTTCCGTTGCCTCTTCGGTTGGCTGCCATCATCAGTGGTGGCATCCTCGGCGGCACCATCAGTGGTGTCATCCCCGACGCCACTAGGGGTTGTGTAGTCAGGATCGGTGTCTTCTGCGGCGTCCTCATAGCGGTGAGGTTCTTCCTCCATCTCCTGGGATAGCTCCCAGAATGCCTTGCCCGAACCGCCGGCCTCATCGTTGTGGGCCATGTTTCGCTCTAAATAGGAAAAAAGTTTTGTGAAAAAGTTGGTTATTGTCAAGGAACAAGATCATGGTCTCATCATTTAGGGTTTGTCGACACCGAGGCATCCTAAAAGCTAAGATTTTATCATTTAGGGTTTGTCGACGCCGAGGCACCCTAAAAGCCTAAGCTTTCATCATTTAGGTTTTTATTGACACCGAGGCACCCTAAAAGCCAAGGTTTTATAATTTAGGGTTTGTCGACGCTGAGGCACCCTAAATGCTAAGTTAAGTTTTCATCATTTAGGGTTTATCGATGCCGAGGCACCCTAGGTTGACTGATATATATGGGTATCTTCTAATAATATACCCTATCAAGAAAAGGGAAGGAGAATTCTAAGTTGGGCCTAATCACTTGGCTCTATTGCCACCTATGGCAGTTGCATATTAGTTGTGCCAAAAAATTTAAGAGCAGGCAGTAATGAATAATATTTAATGGGATACCTCAAAAAGCTAATCTAGTATCTCGATTTAATAGTTTTCAACTAGAAAGTGCAACAAACAGATTATTTCAACCCCCCAAACAATAACGATAACATTCTTTTCCTGAACTATAAACGACTCATGGTTTCGTCTGTCCACACATGAATTCAGCATATGTGTTTAATGCAGCAAGAATAAAGGGGCAGTTGATCCTACTTAATTAAGTACTAAGATACCCCGGCCCATGCATTAGTCGCAAGTACCCCATATGTCCTATTTTTAGCAAAGTCATGCTAAAATTCACGGAAAATTTCAGCATGACCTTTGCTGAAAATAGGACATATGGAGTACCCGAATTTGCCGGAACGGAAGTTAATCGACATTCCGGCAAACTCAAGGGCCTCTCGGGGTACAGAAGCAGCATCACAAGTTGACAAAATTCCCAAGTAGTACAGCAGCAGCATCACAAGTAGTACCAATGAAGGCAACAACCTATAGCAGCATCACAAGTAGTACCAACAGGATCTTCATAGGAGCATACAACAATGCAGGCAAAAAGACGGAACTTAATTACGATAGTTATTTGACCAAGTTGTGTTATAAAATGCGGACCGAGTATCACAGGGCAGACATGATACTACCACAAAACCTATAGTTCTTGCAAAGTGGAAGATAAGTATGGGAGGCAAAGCAAGTTGATTGACCTATAGGTTCAGTGCTTTGGCTAGGTTCTAACAGAATGTATCACAATATTACAGGTCATGTACAAAACCTGAATATAAATCATGTGCAGAAACAAGATTTAAGTTTCCACTGTTGGAGCCTGAATTTTGTTGACAGGTTATTCAACGCAAGTAAAATGGGCTAAATCAAACTGATATCACCATCTTCTGTGATATCAAATACTTATCTACAAGATTACAATAGTTATCTGAAACTGCTTAATAGATTCAGATCATCTAATTGTGAATCATCTGATTTGGGGTTTCAATTTCAGATCATCTTTTACTTATCAACAAGATTGCAACAGTTGCAGACACCTCACACTAACAGTTTCAGACTGGAACAGATTCAAATAACTGTTTTTCAGACTAGAACAAATTCAGTAAACTATTATTCAGACCACAGCAGTTTCAGCAAACTATACCAAATTCAGTCAAAGACTACAGGTTTTCACACTTAGGAGATACAACAGTTTCAGCAAAATCATCACGACACGATGGTCGGAGACAAAACCCAGCAAACTAGCAAAGTTACTGATGTGTTTACATAAATTGTTTTCTGTAAAAGATGATCATCATCTTTACAAGTCTTTCTCAATGTGATCATCAGTGCATCACCTTCAGGCTAGCTCACATTATCTTGTCTAGAATTCAAGAGACCAATTTTTTTGATTATACTAAAACTTTTTAGAACAAAACTGATGTCATTCTAATAGAACATATTCCCAGCCATATACTTGGATGACAGCTGCTACTGTCAACCAGAGCTTGCGAGCGGCTGTGATATTATTATTTTCTAGAACGGATAGGTTTGGTACAATTCTTAGCCCATGATCCATGCAGCTAGCAGCGCAAGAAGAAAAATTCAAGTAACCATGAAAAAAGTAGTTTGCAATGGAATTGACTGGCAACCTGAGGGGATTTAAGTTGCCGACCCCGCAAGGCCACGATCACATTTCAACATACCCAAAATGATATTTTACAGAGAGCAGCCAAAGAAGAGTCTTTTTTACCTTGCGTACCTCCCCTGGAAGCAGCGGATGAGACAGCAGCTTGAGCAGGATGGTGTTGCTTTGGCTCCTCTGGCAAATTCTCCTTGTGCCTGAACCACAACATGCCAATGATTCAGAATTACTAGAGTGAACAACGGAAGCAGAGCCGTCCGCACAATGAATCAATGAAACCAATGATTAATTCTATACTTCCGCAAGATTTCACTCAGAACCGTAGGAGATTGATCGTTGTCGGATAGGATAGGACACATGTGAGTGGAATTCAAAATGAATCGAATCGAACAGAATGAATGAAGCAGGGTAATGGCTACACCGGACAGGAGGACGAGACATACTGGGACGACGACTTCGAGAGCTTGGGCAGCGGGCCGAGGGGCGGCGGTAGGCGCCTTGGGGGGACAGCGACGGGGCGGTTCAGAAACTGCAGGATGCGCCTGTCGACGGCCCCTTGCCCTTGCAAGCCTCCCGCGCTGGCTGCGCACCTGTCCAGATCGAGCCGCGACCAGCAGGGTTGTGGGCCCTCCCCCCAGCGGTCGTAGGTTGTCGGCTCCCGGAGAGGAGGGGGAGCCGAAGGTTTCTTGGGCAGCGGCAAAGGCGAGGTCGAGCGGCCTCCCTTGGCCCCCTCTCGCGGCGAGCGGCCCCTCCGCGCGGTGTACGAGCTGCGAGGAAACAGAGCAAGCAATGAGAGATGGGGCGAAGGGGGGAGGCTAAGGGGGCAGCTCCGGCGGCGCGGCTGGGTCACCTGCGGCGGTCGGAGGAGGCCCTCGCTCGGCCGATTCCGTTCGGTGGAACCGAGCGAGAAGACAGGGGAGGGTGCGGGGGGTCGGCGACGGCGGTAGAGCGGGGGAGGGTGCGGGGGCTCGTCGTCAGCGGTGGAGCGGGGGAGGGTGCGGGGGGTCGTCGGCAGCGAGGGGGAGATGGTGATCGAGAGATGCGGAGGGGATCTGGCGCGGGGGCGAGGGGGAAAGGGACAAAGGGGAGTGCATCTAATAGCAATGGCGCACCACCGAGGGGTGCGCCATAAGTACATCCATAGCAATGGCGCACCACCGAGGGGTGCGCCATAAGTAACTTTTTTTTAGTTTCATTTAATATTTTTTAGAAAATGACAATCAAATTTGAAAACATTTATGAATGTGAAAAAATATCATCAAATTTCTTATTTGAAAATATTTATGAATATGAAAAAATATCATCAAATTTGTTATTTGAAACTATCATCAAATTTCTTATTTGAAAATATTTGAAAAAATATCATAAAAATTTGAAAACATTACCAATGGCGCACCTCCTAGGGGTGCGCCATAAGTACACTCATAGCAATGGCACACCTCCTCCTGGTGCGCCATTAGTAACTTTATTATTATATTTTTAGTTGCATCTAATAATTTTTTAGAAAATGACAATCAAATTTGAAAACATTTATAAATTTTAAAAAATATCATCAAATTTGTTATTTCAAAATATTTGTGAATATGAAAAAATATCATCAAATTTGTTATTTAAAAATATCATCAATATTTTTTTGGATTTTTAGTTGCATTCATTTGTGAATTGGTAAAACATTTATGAATATGAAAAAATATCATCAAATTTGTCAAAATGTTCATGATTCAAAAAGGGCCCATGAAATTTAAAAATATTCATGAGTTCAAAAAATATTAACAAATTCAATACTTTTTGTGAGTTAGAAATTCAATACCATAATAAACATAAATAAATATTCATGAGGACTAGAACAGAAGAAATATCATTTCAAAATGTCGAAATACAATCGAGAAATGAAGACTACGATTTAAATACAATCGATCTTAGCTAGCTATCTTTTCACAATCTTCTTGCCCTTCTTTTTCACAAATGGAGTTCTTCTGTGGAACGGGCGTCCTTTAGGTAGGGTGGCCCTGCTTCTTCTTGTGGAGTATGGCACTTCATCGTCGTCATCATGTTCCATCTTCGGGTCGCCGTACTTGTCGAAGTCTTGCTCATTGGCGACTCCATCCATTCCGATGATCTTCCTTTTGCCTCTCCTCACGACAACACGACTGGGCTTTGACGGGTCGGTAATGAAGAAGCATTGGTCCACTTGGGAAGCCAGTACCCATGGCTCATTTTTGCAGTGACGTTTGCGCCCGCGGTCTTGGATTTGGCTTCGGGTATAACCATGGTGGTGAAATACCTGTCTTCTTTTAGGACGCTCTTGGCCCATCTGACACGGAACATCGGGACCTTCTCTCCAGCGTAGCTCAACTCCCAGATCTCCTCGATCCTTCCGTAGTATCTGTCCTTGTCGTTACCGGTGTAGGATTCCATCGTTACCCCGGAGTTCTGATAACCATCGCTCTTCATGTCTTTGTCGTCGGTGTAGAATGTGTAGCCGTTGATATCGTATGCCTCATAGGTCATCAGTTTGTGCTCGGCGCCCTGTGACAAGGTGAATATGAGTTTTTCTTCCGCGAAGAATCCTCATGTAAAGGGTACGACAGAAGCTTCTCCTTGAACCAACATGTGAAACATGAGTTGTGCTCTTTGATTATATCTCCGTCCGTCCTCTGTTGGCCTCGGTCATTGTACGTCTTCCCAATAAAGGTTTTGTGCTCTACCACCCAAGGATCGACCACATCTATGTGTTGTAGCGTGACTAGGTTTGCTCTGTCAAAGTCGGTGAGTCGACCCTTGAAGTCGGCATGCATTTCGCGGCGACCATCGCGGCGACCCCATCCAGCGAGCCTGCCGAGGTGCCTGTTGACGGGCAGACCAACGGGGTTCTCGATGCCTAGATAATTCGTGCAGTAGGAGATGCACTCTTCGGTCAGAAAGCCCCTGGCTATGCTTCCCTCTGGACGTGACATGTTGCGAACGTATCCTTTGATGACACCATTCATCCTTTCGAACGGCATCATGCTGTGCAGGAACGTCGGCCCGAGTTGGATGATATCCTCCACGATATGGACCAGCAGATGCACCATAACATCGAAGAATGCGGGCGGGAAGTACATCTCAAGCTCGCATAGTATCACCACGATCTCTTCCTGTAGCCTTCTGAGTTGCCTCATGCCAACAGACTTCCGAGAGATGACGTCGAAAAAGTTGCATAGGCCAAATAGCATTTCACGGACGTGCGCGTCCATGATCCCACAGATTGCAACTGGAAGTATCTGCGTCATCAGCACTTGACAGTCGTGAGACTTCATCCCGCTGAACTTCTGCTTCGATGAGTCTAGGTATCTGCTTATCTTCCCCGCGTAACCGTAAGGAAGTTTTACTCCTACGAGGCAGGTGAAAAACTGCTCGATCTCCTCCTGACTTAGAGTGAAGCACGCGGGAGGGTAGTCATTTCCGGTCTTCTTGGCCTTTTTGCCTTTGCAATGACTTTCCGTGTCCTGCTTCGCCTCATCATCATCATCATCATCATCATTAGCGTGAAGCTCCTCCCTGATGCCCATTGATTTCAAGTCTGCCCTTGCTTTTGGCCCATCTTTGGTCCTCTCTGGCATGTTGAGCAGGGTAACAAGCCGACTCTCGCACACGTTCTTCGTGATATGCATGACATCAAGGCTGTGAGGCACACGGTGGATCTTCCAGTACGGCAAGTCCCAGAAAACAGACCTCATTTTCCATACCTTCAGCAGCGGCTCTGGCGCCTTTCGCTTCTTTCCCGGCTCTGGCGCCTTTTGCTTCTTTCCCGGCAGTGGGCAATCTTTCCAATTTTTCAACAGCTCGTCTATTTCCTCATCGCTCCTCGTACGCGGGCGTTTTCGGGGTTCGGTTTCACCATCAAACAGATCCTTGCCTTTTCTCCATGGGTCATCGTCACGAAGCCACCTTCGATGTCCCATGAACACGGTTTTCGAAGACCCGGGATCTCTATCTAGCTGGCGATACGTTGTGTCATCCATGCACCTGACGCATCCAAAAAATTCGTGGACCACCTGCCCCGCGAGATATCCGTAACCGAGATAGTCGTGCACCGTCGTGAGTAGTGCGGCTCTCATAGGGAAATATTCTTTCTCTGCGGCGTCCCACGTATTGGCTGGCATTTTCCATAGCGTGTCTAGCTCCTCTTTCAGCAGCCCCAGATACAGATTGATGTCGTTCCCTGGTTGTTTCGGCCCTTCAATTAGCATACTCATGTGAATGTACTTCCTCTTCATGCACAACCAGGGGGGAAGGTTGTACATCCACAGAAACACAGGCCAGGTGCTATGTGTGCTTCTCTGGCTGCCAAACGGATTGACTCCATCGGTGCTCGCGCCCAGCACGATGTTCCTTGGATCGTCCCCAAATTCTGGGTGTTCGAAGTTCAACCCTTGCCACTGGCTCGCATCCTTAGGGTGACTCAGCATCTTGTCTTTTTATTTATCTCCGGATCATTTCTGTCATCTTCTCGCTTCCTCTCCTCCCTATCCGCGTGCCAACGCAGGAGCTTTGCTAGCTTAGGGTCCGCGAAATACCGCTACAGACGAGGAGTGATCGGAAAGTACCACACCACTTTTCGAGGAGCTTTCTTCCTCTTCTTGTATCGAGTGACGCCGCACACCGGACATATGGTAGACTCCGCGTGCTCGTCCCGATAAATGATGCAATTGTTCATGCACACATGGTATTTCACGTGCGGTAAATCCAAAGGACACACAATTTTCTTCGCCTCCTCAAAACTGGTTGGGCACTTGTTCCCCTTGGGAAGACGTTCGTGCCAGAATGACATGTTCTCGTCGAAGCATGTGTCGGTCATTTTGTGTTTTACCTTCATCTCCAGAGCCATGAGCGTTACTTTCAGGCGGGTATCCTCGGGCCTGCATCCTTCATACAATAGAGTAACCACGTCTATCTCCAGTTGATCCATCTTGGCTTTCTCTCGGGCGGCAACTCTTGCGTTATCCGTCTGCTTGAGAAGCAGCTCTTGAATATGAGGGTCCTGCACCCAGCCCATAGATGGTCCATCATCATCTGCTCCGGCATCTTCATCTTCATGATCATGCCCTTCGTCTTGATCTTCCTCATCATCATGTCTGACATCTTCTACATGATGACTGTGTACTGCATCACCGTCGTGATCATGTCCTGGAGATTCTTCGTCTTCTCGCCCGCCCTCGCCGTGGTGGTTGTCTTGCTGCCCTTCCTCATTTCTTGCCCGGCCCCCATGGACGACTTCATAGTCATCTTCATCACCTTGCCACCGATAGCCATCCATGAAACCACACAAGAGCAGGTGGTCCCGCACCTGCCCGAAATCCGGGTCCGCAATAAGGCTCTTCAGCTTGCATCTTCGACACGGACATCTTATCTCCGTCTCGTTCTTTTGAAGCATCTCGGCCTTCGCGGAGCTCAAAAACCTATTCACGATGCCTTCGGTCATCGTGCGGACCATGGTCGCCTGCGGCGTAGAGCAAAACGATATTTTAGAACCAAGAAAAAATTTGGCATGACTTTGCCTAAAAATAGGACCAAAAAGAATGCATGGTGCCAAATTCTCGCCGAAACGGAAATGAATCAACATTCTGGCAAAATATTGGCAACTATCGCATTTCAAATACCGGTACCTGCAAACACAAACATATATGCAACACCACAAACATATGCAACACGACAAACATACGTAGATCTAGCTAGGCCATAAAAAGTGCATGTGCACGTTGTTGGAGGGAGGAAAAAGTAGATCGTCAACATAAAGAAAGCTTTCCCCTTACTTACCTATCAAAAAAGGTAATTTAACCACTTAATTTGGGTGAATCTATGGTGCAAATGAGGTGGGGAGGAGGAGGCAGCTGAGACAAGCTTGGAGGAGGAGGTGGAGAGAATGAAGTGGGGAAAGTGAGTGTGGTAGGTGGCTGTCCAAAATATCTAGCTGGTCTCAGGTTACTAATGGCGCACCACCTAAAAATGCGCCATTAGTAACCCTGGTTACTAATGGCGCACCAGTTAGGGGTGCGCCATTACTAGTTTTGCAATATATATATATATAATTGTTAGTAGTGGCGCACCGTGGTTGTGGTGCGCCATTACTAGTTTGAACTAGTAATGGCGCACTTCACACAAGTGCGCCATTACTATTTTTGAAAAAAAGTAAAAAAATTGTTAGTAGTGGCGCACAGAGCGTGTGGTGCACCATTACTAGTTAAAACTAGTAATGGCGCACTGTGCCCTGGTGCGCCATTAATAGTTTTGGAAAAATAAAAAGAAAATAAAATTTGCTAGTAATGGCGCACCGTGTGCCTGGTGCGCCATTAGTAATGAGGACACCAATGGCGCACCACATACATGGTGCGCCATTAATGTCCATATTAGCTATAGCCCTTTTCCTAGTAGTGTTTCTACGACCCTTAGAAGGCCCATTGTTTCTACGGCCCGTAGGAGGCCCATGTTAACTACAGTAAATATGTAGCCCATGGTTAATGTGGCCTAGTTTTAAAAAATAGGCTATTGCGGCCACTAGCAAACCGCGGAAAAAGAACTGCACTCACTACAAGAAAACAAATAAACAAGACAATAAGGAAATAAATAGGCAAGCAACTTACGCTAGGCTATCACGGCTATTACACATATTACATCCACTGGGCATCAAAGTTCGCCACCAGTGCAAATATAGGGAACAAAGCAGCATATAAACGCCGCAGCAAAACAAGACCAGAACTGAAACCACTTCAGAAGAGCTCAAGAAACAATATCCTGGGTACCCATAATGCTGGCAAGATGCTTAGCAAGCTTATTAACTTTCTCTTGTTTGGCGCTTAAATCCTCCAGCACTTGCTATTGCACCAGAAAGTATGCATCTGAATTCTGCAGGGACTTCCTCAGTCCTTCGGCTTCCTGTCGCATAACATCTGATCAATGTCTTTCAACTTGAAGTTGAGACTCAAGAAGCCGAACTGATTTAGGCAGCGAGTTCGAAGAGCTGGTGCCAGCAGTAGTAGCCAGTAACTCGAACACTACATCAAGACAGGACTTTGGGGTTGTCTCAGTGTCTTCAATATAGTTTTTATCAGCTTTCTTGGAGACCAACAGGGATGTCTCACTATCTTGAACCTTATCTGCATTACTTCCTATACCATTGCATAACGGGGTACTCTTGTCCAATATTTTATCTGCATTCTAAAAGAGAAACAAACAAACACATCACATGTTTACAATGTAGTATATGAAACTCGTTTTGGTAAACCAGTTCAGTAGTAAGGTGGATAGGATAACAGCATGAAACAAACATATATCTATGTAGTATGGTCACTATATGGTCTATATCATTCTAGTTTATGTTGCCAAATCAAGATAGATACAGTTCGAATCATATCTATTTAAGACAAAGCAGCTTAGACAGAATATAAGTGTGGGAAACTACACAACAATAACAACACTTGTAAGGTGCATGGCATGAGAATATAACTGTTTATTCAATTGAAACTGAAATCAACATAGAGCAAGTTACAACAGCAAACACGTTAAAGAAACAGGTTTAAAACATACCCGTTGCACCATTGGAGTTTCAATTGCATCCTTCAAATTTGAAATTAGTTGGTATGAGTAAATACAGTGATGCAAGAGTAAAGTAGTATGAACCATAGCCACGGAACCTAACATGAGAACAATTCTTCTTCTGCTTTAAGCGTTGACTTGGGGTTCGGAGTGGTGGTCCTCGTGCTTTGGGCACTGCAGTTGCCTTACTAACTGCTCGTGTTTGGGTGCTCTCTGGTGGAGACGGTGCTGTGTCAACGGGAACTGGGTTACTATCTGCTGGGGTTGGGGTTAGAAGGGGTGTAGCTGGTCCTCTGTCCAACTGGGTAGGGGTACAATTTGCGTGAGTCTGGGTTATGTGTGGTGGGGCTAGTTCTTGGGCAAGTACAACCGTGGTTCTATCTCCATCGACAGGTAGCACAATCTTTTCTGAAGACCGTGTTTTTACTCCCACAGATACTGCCATCACCCCCTCCAATTGAAATGGCTGATAAACAAGAAAAGTAATTGAATGTACAGACATTGTAAGATAGACAGGTGCAATGGATAGTAGGGAAGAAAACAGGGCATGAAATAATTCACATTTATGTTGTCTAACCAAACAGAATAGCAGGACATAATTTCACATATATGATGGCTAATTGAACATGATAGCATGACACAATTTCACATGTATGATGGCTAACTAAACAGGATAGAAAGACATACTTCAAAATATGATGACTATGTAAACAGGATGACATGATATAACTATACGATGTGTCTATTAAAGTGGTTGGCATGCCATAAATCACAAACATGCCGTCGATGGAAACATGATGGCGTGATATAATTCACGGATAGAATGACATAATTCAAAATATGATGACTATGCGAACAGGATGAGATGATATAACTATATTATGTCTTTAGAAAATGGGTTGGCATGCCATAATTCAGATACATGTTGTCTATGTAAACATCATGGCATGATATAATTCAAATATATGATTTATATACTAAGGAAGTGAGCAGAGGGCAATCGCATATATGATGTGTCAACTAAGGAGATGGCATTCAATATCGTGTATATCATGTAAAAACTAAGCATTGCAATACAACATATGCATGATATGAGTAATATAACCCTGCCAAGTTTGAGCATACACCTCAGGGGGATAATAGGACTGGTCATCTGCCTCTGAATCCTCCTCTGAAGAGCTATCTGTAACCAGCAAGATATCTGCTTCACCAGGTAGCATTGTCTGCTCTGAAGACCTTGTTTTCACTCCAGATTTCACCATCACCAATTCAAATGGCTGATGCACAGGAAGAGCAGTTGAATATACAAACATTATCGGAAAAAAGCAATGAGAAATACAAAAAAAGGACGGCATGATATAATTCACATATATGACGCTTGGCTAAACAGCATGGCATTGCATAATTCACATATATAATGCCTTGCGACAAGATAGCATTGCATAATTCACATATATAATGTCTTGCAACAAGATGGCATTGCATAATTCACATATATGGTAATTAGACACTAAACAAGTGGCATTCACACAAAGCATGTCTAAACTAAGCAAATGACATAGCAATGCAAGATACCATACCCACGATATGAGCATCATAACCCTGCCAAGTTAGAGCATGCACCTCGGGGGGGATAGGACTGGTCATCTATCTCCGAATCCTCCTCTGAGAAGCTATCTGTAACCAGCAAGACATGTGTTTCGTCAGATAGCATTGTCTGCTCTGAAGACCTTGTTTCCACTCCAGATTTTTCCATGACGGTGCCGAATGGCTGATGCACAGGAAGAGTAATTGAATGTACTAAAATTGTTGACAAATTTAACACGTAATAAAAAATGATGTCATGATATTATTCACATATAAGATGACTGGCTAACCAGGGTGGCATTGCAAAATTCACATATATGATGCCTGGCTAAACAAGATGGCATTGCATGATTCACATATACGATAAAGAAACTAAACAGATTGCATTGACACAAAGCATGTCTAAACTAAGCAGATGACATCTTTGATGTATACAGTAAGCAATGCAAGGCACCATATGCATGATATTACCACCATCAGCATGCCAAGTTAGAGCGAAGACCTCATGGGGTAAATAGGAGTGGTCTTCTGCTTCTGAATCCCCCTCAGAACAGTTATCTTCCTCTTGATTACGATTCGAAATGGGTGGAGGGGGCTGCCTTTGTGCCCACCATGGAGCGACGTCTGCATGAAATTTTATTGCCACGCAAGGCTCGTCTCTTTTGCTCTACATGTTCGGTTCCATTGTGTACAATAACTGACATGCATAGGAATAAAACATAGTGAGATTATGTAAGGAGTGCATGCATAAATCCAGAGTGATGGTAGCAAACTGTGGATAGACCCAAAACAAATGATAGCAGGCAGATAATAGCTTTAGTTAAAAATACAGATAATGGCTCCTTTAATGTTTGTTTGCACCCAACATGAAACTCATAGTAGACACCCGAGATTAACCAGATAGTAGACAGATAGTACTGATTGCTGCCCCAATATGTATCCCACAACCATTTAAAAACTCAAGTTTCAGCATAAGTTTGGACCTGAGTCGGAGTCTAATAGGTGAACACAACGATAAAGTAGCATGTCATCATATTAAGCGATGCATAGCGTAAGCAGACATGGAAGAGTGCGACCTCTCTTGCGGACCCGTGTAGTCCTCAAGGTCATCTGCTCAGTTGATGATGGTAATGCAGTTGTCGTGGCTGCCGGTGGCGGGGAAGAAGATCTGAGGCGCCGAAAGACAGTCTGAAGAGCAGATCCCTGCTGTGGTGAACCCTTCCGTCGTTGGAGCAGCTGAGCTGGGGTGGAACACAGCACCGCAGGAGAAGGACAAACCACACAAGGTTTTCTTTGACACATATCTGTAACAGAAGTAATTGTGTAAGGGCTTGTTTGAATTTGAGGATTCTAACAATCTAGGGATAGGAAATAGACAGGAATAGGATAGGAATGCACGTGTAAAATAGAGAATTGAAAAACACAGGATTTCTGCCAATCTGGGTGTTTGGTTCACAAGAATTGGAAGATCACAGGATGCAAAGAAGCATGTTGAGATTAAGTCAAACCACAAGAAGTGTACAACCTCTTTGGCGAATCCATGTCGATCTCAGCATGATTGGGTTGGCCGGTGAGGATGCTCCGGCTGACTTGGCTGTCGGAGGAGGGGAAGAAGATCTTAGGCGTCTGGAGATGGAGCCCGAGGTACTGCTCCGCTGTGATGGAGGGTTTCGTCGTTGGAGCAGCTCCGGTGAGTTGTACGACGCCGAGGCTGAAGCAGGACAAGAGAGACAACGTTAATCTGAGTGGAATTCTAATAGCATCTCCAATAGATGACGTAAAATACATAACCACAAAGTGCTAGATGTATACATCAGCCGCTCATATCTGAACTTAACTGTCGAAACTGAATTTAACGGTCAAAACTGAACTTAACTATCAAAACTGAATTTTGCTGTCGAAACTGAATTTTACTGTCGAAACTGAATGCACTAGAGGTGAGGCTACAAGTCAGTCAACTGACTTTTTCATCTCTGGTCAATCGATTTTGCAGCCGTTGGATACGAAATCAAGGGCCTGCAGTTCATCTTCAACCTCCACCCCCTGAGCCGCCAGCCACCACCGGCTAAACAGCCGCCCCCCACCGCCCGCGGCCGGCGGTGCGCCGCCCCGCCCGCCCCGAAAACACTACCCACCACCGGTCCGCCGCTGCCCCGGCCATCCCTGTAGGCCCCCGGTGCCGAGCTTTTTCTCTGGCGATCCCCACGCCACCGCCCCACCACCACTGGCGACCACCGCCCCCACCCTGAACCATAAGATAGGTAGTGGGGTACCTCTCCGGCGAGCCCTCCTCCCCGCTGCGGCTGGTTCTTCCTTAACTCCGGCGAGCCCCCCACCCCCTGAAAATCGACTGACCCAAAAGTCGATTCAGTCGACTGAAGTGTAGCTAAATCGGAGCAGCATCGCAAGCAAGAGCAAGAGCGAGAGCAGCAGCGCGAGCAAGAGCAAGAGCGAGAGCAGCAGCGCGAGCAAGAGCAAGAGCAGACCAGGCAGGGGACCGAGAGCAAGAGCACAGCAGCAGCGCGAGCGAGAGCTAAAGCAGCAGCAGTTCCTACTGATGTGGACGTCGCCGCCGAGGGAGCGACGTTGTGGAGGAAGTGGCCAGCGACGCCGGCATGGATGGAGCCGCGCCGTGTCGGCTTGGGACCGAGCGCCAGTAGCACCATGAGATCGAATCAAGAAGAAAATGTGGTGATTAGTGTACGACCTATTTGGTGGCGCCGATTAGGCCGCAGCTTCATCCGAGGAAATGGTGATGACGATGCTCTTCCGGTGGTGCGGGTGAAGACGGCGGTGTGGGAATGGAGGTGGCGCGAAAGACGAGGGGAACGTCGGGGCGGCTCCTTGGAGGTGGAGGACGGGGTGGCTGAACCGGCGGGATGACCAGATCGACGACGGATCCTCATCCGGTACGGTGGATGAGGGACGTCGAGGTGTTGCTGTGGACGACATCGTCGGGGAAGAGGCTCCGGCTGGGTGGCGGATGGAGGAGGGTGTGGGGCTTCGCGGGTTTTGCCGGCCTCGGTGTACGAATGGGTGGGCGGATGGGATGGGAGTGGGGAACCATGGCTTAGGGACGCGCTTGTCCGAAATGTGGGGTAAGTTATGAAAGTACCCCCACCGATATGAGGCGGTTCTTTCGGTTCAGGGGTATCACGAGCATTTCACATGTCGGGATTTCACAGGAGGTGGCGCGCGTTGTAATTTTGGAATAGCAAGGCGCGGGTTGAGATGGAGGGAGTTGTCGGAGCACAGCAAGACAAAGATATATCTTAAATATTTTGGGCTAACAAGGCGTGGCTTGAAGAGGCGGGAGTTTCGCAGCACGATAGACAGAGATGCTAGCTTGAAATTTTGGCATAACAAGCCGCGGCTTGAAATTTTGGGAGAACAAGCTTAACGTGTACCCAAAAAAAGACAATTTAGACTAGTATGATATACTACGTACAATGTGTTTTAACACGCACAACACACACAGACACCATTTATACTAGTAAGGTACGCATGCATTGCACGCATGAGATTTGTAAACCAAATTATGAATAAATACCACATTATAGCATGTAAGCTTTGAGTCATATATGCATGATGTAGATGTTCGTTTAATTCTTATAGTTCATTTCATTCAAAATCATCTAGTTTTTATAAGAAAGCTAATCTATTTTAAGATTCATGGAATTGTGCGTTGTAAGGCATAAAGTAAAAACAAATCATGTAGAAAAACATTTGGGCAATTATGATACGGAAGATTCTAGAACAAAGACGAAGTGCTTGTCTTTTGAGGTTTGTGCATTATGCTTAAGTTCAACCATAGTCTTTTAGATTGTACATGTGGCAAAATCTGGTGGAATCTAGATGATATCCAACGGCCAGTAGTGCTCAAATTTGCCAGCTCTACACCATCAGATTGGCCTCATCCCACGACCATCTTTCAAAGTTAAAGTTATCCGCACACTATATAAAAAATATAAAATATAATATATATATATATATGGGGGTATAGATATACATATGTGATGCGAAAGCCACCCATCATCTCTAATTAGAATAGTCTGTCCATGCACGGATGCAATGTGGCCAAACGATGTCTGCCATCGGTATCTCAAATTCAAACCAATCTGACCTTGTTCAATGTGTATACATTAAAACATGCTCGTTTCCGAACCACACCGCGCAGATCTCCGTTATATTCATGCATGCATGGGTTTCAAACATCATGATCTCTTATTCAAATATTTGAATTCAACTTTACATTGATTATGAGGTCACCTAGTCTTTTACACCCACACATTGGTCTTCTCTTTATAATTGTACCACTAACTTTCTCTCGTGCATGCATGCACACACACTACCAGTCGGCATTATCCATCACAAACATGCAGTCTTTTTCTTCACGTCGGTCTCCCATGAAGGCACACAGACACACACATCCCCTCTCCATCATATCGGGCATTCTTTATCTCTGACGTGCATGCGCAACGATCGATGTTCCTCTATGTGTGTGTGTGTGTGTGTGTATAGCTAGGTCTTTCATAGTTTTCCACATAAACCGATCAATCTATATATCTAGTGAGGTCTCACCCTCTTTCCCACGTCCACATCGATCAATCTATACCTCTCTATATAGGATTACATATATAGCTAATACACCCACATTAATTATATATCCAACGCCCCCCTCTCATCATCCATGCCTTCCGCTTCATCTCTCAGACGCGCGCACAATGGCCAAGACAGGGGGCAACAAGGGCCCTGCCCCCCCTAACATCACTATATATCGAGGCTAATATGAATGTGATCACTAGACAATTGCTAGTAAAAATGGTTTAAGTTGATGAATTGGCCCTCCTCGTAAAGTATTAGCAATGCTTGGCCCCCTAGCTCATGGGACATTTTTCATGGCTCCGCTACTGCGCGCAACAGCGCACGTTCTCGCCCCCTCTCTCTAAATATCGATCTCGGAGTTGTGCACTCCTTCATACTCTTCCTCCACTCGGCCCCTCGCACCATCTTCTAGCCCCCACCGGATTTTGCCACATGTACAATCTAGCAGACTCCATGGTTGAACTTAAGCATAATGCACAAATCTCAAAACAACAGTGGTTCTCCTTTGTTCTAGAATCTTCCATATCGTAACTACCCAAACTTTTTTTCTAGTTGAATCGCCATTCTTTGTTTGTAACTTATGCTTTACAACACACAATTCCATGAATCATAAAATAGATTAAGGGCTTCTTTGATTCAAAGGTTTCTCGAAGGAATTTTGGAGGATTCTAATCCTTAGGAATTTTTCCTATCTTGGTTGTTTGATTCGTAGGATTGTAAACCATAGGAATTTTTCCATATGATTCATTTGCACTAGATTTCATAGGAAACATCCCATCCACTCAAACCTGTTTGAAAGAATTATGCGTTTTTTCTATGCACAATCAAACACTCGTACCATCCTGTAGGATTCAAGACGACATTCCACTCTAATCCCATGTTCTTCCTATTCCCGCGTTTTGGAAATCCTACAAATCAAAGAGGCCCTAGGTTTTTTATAAAAACTAATTGATTTTGAATGAGATGAACTATAAGAATTAAACGAAGGTCTACATCACAAATATATGACTCAGAGCTTACATGCTATAGTGTGGTATTTATTCGTAATTTGGTTGCAAAATCTGACGCGTGCAATGCACGTGTACCTTACTAGTACTTTGAGTATGTGCAAAACACAATGGCACGCTACACAGTGTCTCTCTTACAGTTCATGAAGCCACGTGGGCATGTGGCACATGTGGAGGCGTGCTTGTCGCGACATCCTTGTGTGGATTGATCACAGTGACGTGCTGTTGGTTCCAGAAGAATGTACTCGTCCTCCCTGAGCCGCACTGGCGGTACATGCACGAAGCGAAGATGTGCACGCACGCCACGCACGCACTCATTCCCTCGCACGCACACGCGGGTACACGGGCGGACGCAATTTTGTACCAAGATCCACCCCATGTGATAATTTGACGCATGTAAAGTCCTTCACTTCATTGATGGTCAATTAATACAGCGCATGCAAATTGAGTGAACGTGAGGGCGGAAGAAAGACATTACTACTCCACTGCGCGCATGCGAGTAGTTAAATCATGGGTTGCTAGTAGTACTTCCATTGGTCTCCTTCGTATTTTGTGCCAATTTTTGATAGTAACATAATATTTACGCATCTGAGCAGTGCAGTCTACTTGAAATTTATGTTCCACTAAACTCATCGAGAGCCGTTTCGGGCCTCGAAACCAAAAACCATCAATTGATCTTTACCTTGTTCCCATCACATTCGAAAGTACTAGTGCTACAATTAAGTGCAAGCCTGCTCACACCTACCAGTACGTACCAAACCTGAACGTGTTCCCACTATGTAGGTTTTAGTACTAGTGCTAGTACTTAGGTTATAAAAAGGGGAACTACCTAACCGAAAATTACTCTACCTTCCTCCTCATAAGTCCTGCTTCTTCGTCCGTCCTTGCCATGGCCGATGTGCAGAGCTCTAGGTCGATAACTACTCGTAACAAGGGAGCGGCAACCAAGGCTACAGAAAAGAAAGAAAGGGCTCGCCGCCACGTAGAGACCTTGAAAGATCTGGCTCCCAGGAGCGCCCTAGACGAGGAGGCGAACATGCCGAGCTGGCGGCGCTGGAGTCGTTATCCCTCGACGGCATGCCCGATCAGCTCAATAAGCACCTCAATAAGCAGAAGGAGTTAATCCACGGCTTGGTGGAGCTGCTGAAGGAGAGCCTCGACGACATGCCCGCTGAGCTCAATGAGCAGGGGGAGTTGACCGCCGGCTTGGTGATGCTGCTGAAGAAGAGCATTGCCTCGGAGAAGAAGGCGACCGGCGAAATCCCGCAACTTCAGGAGGACAACGCGAAGCTCTGCCACGAGCTCGACCTACTGAAGGAGGAGAACGCCGGCTGGAAGAAACTGCATGAGAATAGTAGTTCCTCGATGAAGATGTTGCAGGCCCTCGTCATGGAACAGAAGGAGGAGTTGGCGAAGCTCCGCATCGAGCACCCGGCTGCTATCAAGGTACGTAATGCGGCCGTGGAACAGATGATGAAGGCTCGCGTCGAGAAATCCCGCGTCATGGACACAATGATGAAGATGGCGGAGGAGACGCGCAAGGAGATGGAGGTCGTGGAGGCGATGAAGAAGCAGTTACGACTCCGGGGCCAGCAACCCTTCATGTAGTGAGAGCAGCGCCCCAGACTTGTGTGTGCGTCTTCCTTCTTTTTTTGGGGTGATAATCCTCCTTCTTCTTTTGCTCCTGTGTTTCTTATTTTGCTTTGGGTGTTTCGCCGCACGTGTCACCTTCTCTGCGAGGCATGAATAGAACAATGCTAAAAATGAGATGACCAGCAAATTAGATCATTCTTTATCGCCAATAGAACAATGCCTCTTGCTAGTAATATATAATAAGAGAAGAGAGTAGAGGATATGGCACTGGGCTGCCGTGTTTCGTGCTCCTCCGTCATACTCCAGTGGAAAACTTGAGTATACCGCACGGTTCTTTGCTCCTCCTCAGGTCGTTGGCACATTTATACGAGCAGACAAATCACAAGGCCCCGCCTTCCAGCAGTAATGAGCTGTCAAATCACAAAGGCCCTCGCCTCTTGTGAAAAGGACTGAGACTGCCCCGCCCTCTAGCCTTTTAAAAAATGTATACATTTGTACAGTAGTAGTATCGATGGATTGCGCCATGGAGCAAAACTATGCATATACAATATGACACTACCCACTATGAAGGTACTAGTAACATAGACTAGTAACTGGTCTATGTTACTCTCCACTATGACCAGCCAAAGTCGAGGCGCGGATACCAACGAGGGCCTGGTTGTGTCTATACTTGGACAACTCACCCGACTGCATGCGCACCAGGAAGACGAAGCTCGTGTCGTGTTGGTGCCGTGTGCGGCCCGCACATTAACCAAAACCTCGCGCCTCCATCTTAGCCTCCGCGTTTAAAACATCTCAATCTCAAGGCCAAGGAGCAACGTGAAACCTATGATAGAGCCAATCGGATGGTTGAGAACACTACAATTTGTAGCTACAGATGCGTGTGTGAGAGAGGATGAGTGCGTGCGTGCACCTCTTCTCAGAGTACAACTGTATGTGGGTGGCATCAGCCTAGGGAGCAGTGATGGTGCATGCGAGAAGTCCCAAGAGATAGGTATAATGCGTTTGCAAAAAAGACTAGTCTATAGCTCGCCACGAGGCTATTCCTGTCGAACGCCAAGCGTAAGATATGTATCCGACGGTGCCAGTTTTTGCACGTACACAGCAGTAGAAAAAGAACTAGTAGTACCATGCCATATGCTACACCATGGCCGAGAAAACGTGCCGACGTTACGCCATCCGGGAATAGCGCCGCACTTTGAAACTAGAACCGTCAATAAATCTTGAGCGTGTCTCGTCACATTCCAAATTACTACTACTACCATGCTATATTTAATTGCAAACCTGTTCACACTGATCACAACCTAAACGGTTTCCCACTTAGGAGGGTATTAGTAGTACTCGGTTATAAATACTACTATGCTAAGATGACTGCACATTCCTCCTCAACTCCTCATCCACAAGAAACAATCAAGCCATAGCCAGCGTGAGTTCTGGGTCGAGAGATTTCTACCAGGGAGAGGTGAGCATGGAAGAGGAAGCACGAGAGATGTCCCGCCTCGCCGCGAAAGTAGCCGACATGTCCAGCCGCGCAGCAGTAGCAGCACAGAGGTCCCGCCGCGCCGCCGAAGCAGCACGGAGGTCCCGCCGCGCCGTCGATGTAGCAGACTGGTCCGGCCACACCGCAGAAGCAGCAGAGATGTCCCGCCGCGCCGCCGAAGCAGCAGGGAGGTCCCGCCGCGCCGCGGCGGCCTGGGAAAATTTCTCGCGGGCAGGCAAGGACTCTTACAGGCGCATGCATGCGATAGTCCATAGCCAGATGGATCAGATCTCCGGCTGGGCGAGGATGCAGGACGAGGCTACCGGCGTCATCCGGTAACTCGGGGAGGGCAATGCGAAGCTCCGGGGCGAGCGCGACCTGCTGAGGGCAAAGATCGCCGGAAGGGCGAAGCAGGAGGAGGAGACTGCTGCCGTGTTGTAGAGGACGGGCGTCATCATCAAGAAACTTATGGACGAGAATGCCATGCTCCGCATCGAGCGCAATAGGCTGGTGGAGGAGTCCATGGATGCTGCCAAGAAGCGTATTAAGGACATGAAACTGATGAAAGAGATCATCGCCCGCCGCAAGAACTAGTCTCCGCGACCTGCAGCGCATAAAGAAAGTAGAGATCAGCGAGCCAGATCGTTGTATGCGTCTTCCTTCTTCTTTTGCCCTTGTGTATTTCGGGCGTAGCCACATGTGGCTTTTTTAATTATCTTCCTAATTATGTAAGACAATTATTATCCACTCTCGTCGTCCTTATATATTCATCAATCTTGCTATAAGTCGCATTAGATGCTATATAGGTCCGTCGGATCTTACATCAAAATCCGTGCAAAATTTTCTTTTCAGATTTTCTTTTTTCTCTCTTAAATCTCAGTCGAGTGAGACATTGCCACGCCATTAAACAGAGGCTCGGGCGCCATTAATGGTACCTTGGGAGAGAGGTGGACGACAGGTGGAGGTCAAAGGGCTCTCCTTCCGATAAGCACGCGCAGGGGTCTGATCGCACGCCTCCCATACTCAAATAGCTACCCTGCACGGCGCCTCCTAGCTAATAAAAAAGGGGACGCGTGGTGGCACGTAAATGGTAAATAGAACGCCCACGGTTTCAATAATACTTGTGTTTCCGATTGTAACGTGACAACACTTGTTCCAAAATGACTTTGTTGATTGTTAATGTGTGCGCCTTCGCAAATCGGACAGCAAAATTACCACAGCATGTTGGTGCCATGTCATGGCACCAAGCCAAGTTTCATGATTTTCATGCGTGTTTTGGATTTACAGGAATTAAAAACCCAAGTTTCTCAATGTTTCCAGCTGAGCCATGACGCCCAGATGTTTGAATTTCATTCCCATTTCTGGCATGGGACCTAGAAATTTACCCGAGGACACACATGTGATTTTTCAACCAGCTTTGGTGCACTGGAGCATGTGCTTGTATTTAAAATTTTAATTATGCACACAAAGGTGACACGCTCCCTCTCAGAACCACGAGCCTTCTTGAGAGAAGCTCCAGTTTGCAAGAAACTTATACCAAAACTTGCTCCTATTCTGCATTTTTTACCACAGCATGTAGTACCATGACATGACACCATACCAAGTTTCACAATTTTCAGGCGTGTTTTGGATTTACAAGAATTTTAAAACCAAGCTTCTCAATGTTCTTGGCCGAACCACGATGCCCAGATGTTTGAATTTCATTCCCATTTCTTGCATGGAACCTAGAAATTCACGCGAGGACACACATGTGATTTTTCAGTCAACTTTGGTGCACGGGAGCATGTGCTTGTAGTTCAAATTTGAATTATGCACATTAAATGACCAGAAACTCAATTAATCTATAAAAAGGCCAAACGAACCCGGAATAATTCCAAAATTTAACAGGGCACTCATATAGTTATATGTTGCCTCTGTAAAGAAAATCTGGCGGTAGGCAGCGTATATTGTTTCGCACACAAAGGTATAAAGAAATAAAGAAATTAGCCTTATTTAATTCTTGGGTTCTTATTATTTATGCCACTAGTTGTGTATCACTACTCAGTTTTGCCATTAGAAGTTACAACTACTCAAAAAATGCCATCGATCCATGAGATGCCTGCTCAAAAATGCAATTAGATATCCAAAAAATGCCATCGTTAAGTTAGATGTTTGCTCAGAAATGCCATTAGACATTGTTATTTTCACGTCAAACCCCGTTGACCATGTTACATGACAAAAATAAGACGATTCTCACAATGATAATTTAATGGTGTCTAGCACAACACACCGCTCAAATAAAACTAAGCACCCTGAAATTCTTTGACAAAACTAAGCACCCTGAAATTCTTTGACAACTAAACTGCTGGCTATATGATGTTGGCCATATATATTGTACGTATATAATGTCAAGAAACGAGTGGTAGTACTATACCAACTAAAAGATGAAATGTATGAAATATAACGAGAAGAAACATAACATAGTTCTGCTGGGGGCTCGGCACAACACACCCCTCAAATAAAACTAAGCACACCAGAAATTAAACTAAGCAACTAATCCGGTAGACACTGCATTAGAACCACCATGAGCAACGACACTGCCACCTTACTTGGAGTCCTCGTCCACGTCCTCGACTTCGTCCTTGTCCCTCTTCCTCTTGGGCGATACTTCTTTGCTTGAACCGCACACTTGGCTCTTGCTCTTCATCCAACCCTTGTAGATATTGAAACAAAGGTAGCCATCCATTGCAGCGTAGTGGATGTGGTCCATATCTAGTACATTCCACTGCCATGCACGATGAAACGTGTACAGAGGTTTCTCTAGTTTACCGTACGAAGGATGAACCATGGCTCCTGCCAGGGTCAGCATTGAAGGCTCATCAAGGGAGGGCACCAGCCCTTCCTTCTGGAGGTCGAAGGGGTCGCCTACAACGAGGCCTATCCGACCCAGGATTTCCTTGTCGTTCCTATAGTCTACAGTAACGAATTTGACTCGGCCGCCCTTGAGGAACTTCTTAAATTCCTCGCACTCAACGTCGGCATGGCATATGTGGTAGACCAAGCATAAGTCATGCACGCAAACCTGGATCACGGCGGGCTTCTTCTTCTCTGCCTCCTTTAGTTTCTTCTCGCTTCCCAGGACTGTGGTGTACTCAACATCTAGCCCAGCGACCCACTCATCATTTGACTTTTCGAACATGCGTTTGAAGCGAGCAAGGCATTCTTTCACCGTTGCGGAAGAACGGGTGTAGATGATGTCGAACACATCACCGGTGATGGTTCTAACCTTGTACTCACCGCCGATCATGGAGATTTGGGACGCCATGGATTTGGGATGAGGGTTAGGATTAGTGGAACTGGCGTAATGTGAAAGGACGGGACGACTAGGAGCGGTTTATCGATTGTAAAAATGTCGAGTGGGGGGCGCGTGCGAATGGCAGGGTAGTGGCTTGCCTGGTGGATAAATGGATTCACGCACAATACTATGGGGGCCCAGTTAGATGCCATGTCTACTCGACGCCCAATTAAATGGCTTTCGATGTCATGTCAAGCGTCGGGAAAATTACAGGTGATACGAAGCTTTCCATTCTCCCATGATACGGGCTTCTGAGAGCCCTTGGATCTGAGATCAAATGGTTGCATGGCGTGATTCTAGACCTATGGGTGAATATCCTATCCTGGAGGGTTATTCTGCAAATTTTCAGCAACTTAGCATGCGACTGTTCGATCTCAGATCCAAGGGCTGCCAGCGGCCCGTATCATGGTCGCGCCTACCACGACCGTCGCCTCGCTCGCGCGGTCGCGCCCTTGGAGATTTAACACGGTGCGTTAGGCTATCTGATGTTGGCATGTCATACATAGTCATCACTTAGTCACTCATACAACAAGGTTAGCTATAAGGTTGGCTATAAGAGTATTTTTTGTTTACTTCTCTCTATCTCTTTCTTTGTAGTATTTATTGCATTTGCCAAGGAGTGACCTCTTCCAATGAAATGGTGCTTAGATGAGGTGCTATGTGCATTAAATGGCTTATCAACTCAAGTCCCCAATGCATAGGTGCTTAGTTTTTTATTGCTAACTTTGCTTCATCTAGGTACACACGCTTAGCACCGTTTCTTCCTGGGGTCACCAAACTAGTCTCTCTCTTCTTAATTAACTTGCCACATCAGACTTTATGCCTATGTGGCAGGCTTAGAACCTGTAGGATCAAGTACAATAGTGGGCTATAAGCCCGCTTTACATGGCATTTTTGCATATGTGGGGGAAAGAGGCAAGGAAAAAGTGGAGGAGTGGGCTCTCAAGCAAGAGCCAGCCTCTACATGGTGGAGCATCGGGAGAGGCACCTGTATGGAGGTGGTCAAGAATCGGGAGACTCAAGCCGGTCGTAGCGCCGCAGTTAAAATGATAATGGCAAGTCAAATCACCGGGCCCCACCTGTCCAGCAGTAACTCACTGTCAAATCACACAGCCCTACGTTTGCAGCAGCCTACTCCCTCATCTTCTCGCGTCTCTGTCGAACCGACTAGGCGGAACTGCCCCGCCTACCGCGCGGGAAAAGCCCCGCCCTCAACTTTTAAATAGTACAGTATACTAATTTTGTATCCATGGATTGCGCCATGGAGCAAAGCCTCAAGAAAACGGCGGTACACATGTACGGAGTATACAGCACGCCCGTCGCGTTCGTGTCGCACCCCAGACGGTCGGTCGGTCTGGCACGCCGCTCTCCGAATGGAACGCGCGTCATATTGCGTTTGCACACACATGTGGGACCGCAATTGAGAACCGACCATAGGCACATTCCCCGGCCCCGCAAGTCGGCTGAGTTAATAGAAGCACATAGTCCACCTTGGTACCTGGACGATCCCTGCAAGACACGGAAGATCAGTTCGTCCATGCATGTGACCAGACTCCAGCAGACACGCCTAGATTGGCTAGAGTCTACATATCGTGCAGGCTGTGTTGTACAGGGCTATAGTTCTGGTGAGAAATCTAAAAAAAGGTTTGTTGTCATCTCGCAAAATTAGGAGTCATATCCTTCGGATCACTGCAAGGGTTAAACAGCGACAACTGAGTTGGGCTAGTCATTGGGGGCACATGCACGAAGACTACTCGGCTGCCATCTAGGTCAAGCTGGCTATGTTAATTAGGACATCTATCGACGGACCCCTTTTCTATGAGTTTATCTTTAATTTGAGCTATGATCCTCGTCTAGTTTGTCCGTCAAGATTCATCTTGTCTCCTTTGGGCAGTGAGGTTATGATTTCTTGTCATGTGGCATTTTTTCGTGTTATATGTTATAATCCGGTGCTTCAGATCAAAATGATGACAACTGCGCCTCCGGGGCATGTGCATGAAGACTTCTCGACAGTCATTGCCGAGGTCAAGCCGGCTCCGGCCGGTAGACAAAAGAAAACTAGTACTCCACTATATAGGCAGGAGCCTCCGCGCTTGCTTGCTAGTCTTGCTCTCTTCACACTGTCTCGTCCTCTCCAGATCTAAACACGACCGTGGTGGCCACACTCTCTCTCTCTACTCACCGCTGGTCACAGATCCAGCCGGATCCTCTCTGCCGGGGAAGGTGAGAAGGTGCAACGTTCACGCGGTCGTCCTCGGCGACGGCTCTTACCCACTGCCGGCGCGTTCCGATCAGCGTGCCTTGCCGTTCTCTCCCAAGCATCGCTGGCGAGGGAGGGCCTCCCACCCCTTCTTCCTCGCTGCCGTAGTGTGGGCAGATCCGGCCTCTCGCCGCCTACCTTGCGACATCCCGACGACCCTCGAGTATAACTTCCTTCGAAACCGGCCTTGCTCTACTTCCCGAGCTCCTGACGTCGCTGCATTTGTATCTTTTACTATTTCTCAGGCCCCCTCGTGTAGATAGGATCGATCGGCTGTTCGAAAACCACCTGATTTTTTACTGTTAAGAGGTAAAACTAGTTCATGCACTCGAATCTAGTAGTACTTGGTTCAAACAAGGAAGAAAGGGGGTGTTGTGGGGGAAGATTTGTTACCTGAATCTAGGACTTGGTCAAAAGAGGAAATAATGGGGGCAAAAAGTAGCAGAGACTGGCTATCCAACTGGTCTCTAGGTCTAATAGGGAAATAAAGGGAATGCAGTACAAACTCAATATAAACCCGATCTATTGGTTTAAAAAGGAAAGAAAGTGGGGACTGGGGACAAGTCAACAGACTAAGTCCAACACTAGATTTGCTAGCCTCACACAGTATAAGGTGGCTATATACCGAACAAAAATGGGACCAACCCAGATATCCTCTTCTGATGTTTGTTGCCCCGAGCCGCTCTTATGTAATGCCACTGGTAAAATGTAGCAGTCGCACTATTAAAAGTAAGGACACGTTAAACCAATGTTGTTTTCAATGTAATGCCTCCAGTAATATGAATCAATGGCACTTTTTTCATGTCCTGCTAAATTTCCCATTAAGATAAGTTGCTTCTTTTCGTTAGAGATGCAACTGTCCTGGTCCGCCTACTCTCCAGGAGCTTCACGACCAACCTTGATGTTGCTCAATTTTATTGCAACTAATGAAGAAGCTCTGTGGGTTTCGTTTTCTGATGGAAATGGAACCGGGGCTGGAGCCCTTTTCTTAAAAAAAGAAGAAGAAGCTGCTAGCTCATGGGACATTGCTTCATTTTAGGTGAATTGCACCAAAAGGTCCCATGAATTGAATCATCCATGTTGGTGACTGGTGTCATCCCTTCTACGATGGCATTGACTGCAGATATGGTTCCCATCACGAGGTATGTTCCTTTTTGGTCTGACCGTTTGCCAAAGATCCTACATGTTGATCCTGCTCTTATGCTACTGTTTTGGCACTGCCATGATAAAGCAGTAATGTTATTATTTTGCACCTTAATCTAGTGGCACTATTAATTTGAGGCAATGTTTTGGCACCGCTAGTGCCACTGTTTTTTATATATATCAAAAGAGGGGGTTCCCTCCGATTTCATTAAAGAAACCCAACCATAGAGAACCATTATCCGACAACATCTCAGTGTAAACGGGCAGTTATGCAACTACTACTAGAACGGACTGAGTACTAGCAGGTGACAAGTTTGCCACATAAGCTAGGCAGGTAGGGCGACGCAGCACCAGCTCGACCAAGTTTGGATTACACCCCAAATGCTACCACAGAAACATCAGGGGGAAGATAGGGACTGAAAGAGCCAGCTTCAGCATCCCAGTCTAAGCACCCCCGGCCTTCATCCTTGCGACACACGGTACACCTCGTTTGCCACCCGCTCGACCCTAGTGTCACTGATAAAATGAAGTAATAATACAGTTAAAATAGAGCGAATGTCCTCTCTATCATTTCATTTCCAATGTAGATAAAGAAAGTGCTTCTCTTTGTTAATGTATGTTTCATCAACTAGTCCCATTGTTAATGTTTAAGCGTTTCTGCAAACTGGGGTGCTTAATTTTAGTTGATCTGCACAAAAATAGAGTTTAGAATGTCTCAAGGCCCCTCCTTGTACTACCGTTGTACACTGATGTTCATCACTGGCAGAAGGTGTATCGGGGAGACTTGGGTCGATTTCCAGTATGATGTAATATTTTCTTCTGTTTATTAGTGTATGTTTCATCAACTAGTGCCACTATAATCTAATCACGCCTTCTCATTATCTATGCAAACAGGGTTATTCAGCTGCATTTTGGTGGAGCTGCACAAATGTACGGATGGAACCGGCATATATGCAGAGTGCGAGGTGCCAAGTAAAAATTACCGACACCAACCCTGCTCCATCTAAGCATTGGCATCCACCACCATCAGTGGGATGTGTGGCGCTCACTGTGGACGGATCTTTCTCGGCAGCGAATCCTCTACCCAAATACTAGTAGCTTAGACTTAAAAAAATACTAGTAGCTTATATTGGCAGTTTTCTAGGGGTGTACTCTTTTCTGAAAGAAGCACCAATCTAATTTTCTTTATTTGTACACAGTGTCACAACTTTGACCCAAAGGTCCAGAGCTATTTTAGGGTGATTGGCGTAGTACTCGGAGACTGATTGTAAGCATGATTTTTATTACTTGTCACACTGATTGTAAGCATGAGCAGATGGAAGATTAGGTTAGTGCGAAGCTTAACTTAAACCCTACTGACGCCGTTGAAACGAGGCGAGCGTCGAGGGAACCATGGAGAACAGCAGGGAAGCGACGTCGCGCCATCCGGCCTCCTCTTGCAGTGGGAGAACGAATACTCCTGTGGCTCCGACTGGCTCTGCACCCTCACGAACGGCACACCGTACGCGATCGATTCGTTATCCTCTGGGTGCTCGTCCTTCGACCTGTACGCCCACCACCTCTGCCTGACTTTCGCCTCGGGCGAATCTGTCTGCTCCATCACCCAGAGGAGATACTCGATGAACTCGAAGGACTGCGGCGTGACTGCCACCGAGGAGTACATCGCCGCCCTCATCGCCGTCGTCTCGCTCTTTCGCATACATTGCCACATGGCCCTCACCGTCCTCGAAATCTCCCACTCATTGCCAAACCAAGTAAGGATCTCCTTCAACCTGGCTAACTTTGCCTGGTCACCACCGGTGATCTGCCAGATTCGTTGCTGCATCCCCTCCATAGTTGTCCTTCTGAGTGGTCTGGTGCTAGCTTTGGAAGATGGGGGAGAGACGGTGGTCTTGCAATAGAGAAGAGTGAGAGGCGAGGCGGTGGTTTTGGAATGGAGATGATGGAGAGGAGAGGTTCCCCTGCCTTTCGGTCGCTGACAGGTGGGCCCCGCGCTTGGTGGGACCCATGTGTCAGTGTCTCAATGGCAGGATGGGCAACGTCAGGGGATCCTCGTCCGAGGAGAGAGGAGGTGGTTTTGCAATGGAGAAGAGGGAGAGGCGAGACGGTGGTTTTGGAGTGGAGATGATGGAGAGGAGAGGAGGTGGTTTTGCAATGGAGAAGAGGGAGAGGAGCGTGCGGCAGTGATTTAGGATTGGACAAGAGGGCTGGCGCGCTGTGACTGGATCAAAATCAAAATCAATTTACCCTTCAATTAAGAAAGCGACCCCACATTAACTAGTCTCCATTTTATTCTGGGTCATAATTGACCATGATTTTCGCAAATAAAATATATGTTATACGTTGCAAAAATAATATAATTTGAAAGTACATTCAGATACGAACCAAACGATACAATTTTTGGTGACATGCATTCACATTTTTGCTTGTCAAATACAGTACGTGGTCAAACTTTGACCCAAAATACGCAAAAAAAATACTTCCAAGACCAGCGCCGCTCTTCCGCTCTTCTCCTCTTAAACCACCGCCGCTCCTCTCTTGTTCCAATCTAAATCTAGCACCGCTCCTCTCCTCTTCCATTTCAAAACCACCGCCCCTCCTCTCCTGTTCCAATCCAAAACCAGCGTCGCTCCTCTCCCGTTATAAACAAAAACCAGTGCTGCTCCTCTCCTCTTCCATTCAAAAACCACCGCCGGCAAGTGAAGGTGATGTGGAGAAGTAGATCGATGGAGGAGTACAACCGATACGTGAGGATCGCAGACGGTGACCCTGTGAAGCTAGCTAGGATGTTGGAGATACAGTCTTGGTTTGACAACAAGGACCAACTAGCGGCGACGGCGACATCCATGGCCAAATATCTACAACAAAGCGAAAAGGCAGTGATACTCCCGGAGGGAGTCGCGCAGGAGTACATAGAGCTGCTCCTCTGGGCCATGGAGCAAACAGATTCACCGAATCCGATCGTGAGGGAGCGGTGGTGGGAGTATAGATCCCAGATGGAGCATCCACTAGAGATTGAAGGATCGAGCATCTACAGGGTGCCGTTTGTGAGTGTGACGTGCCAAAGAGAGCCGGTGGAGTCTTCGTCGACCGAACCCAACTGCAAGAGGAGAAAAACAGTTGGCCCGACGACGCTTCCCCGCCATCCTCTCCCTCGCCGTTCACATCGTCCTACGGGGCGGCTGTCTGCCACCGAGGAATAGGAGGGATTTGCCCCCCCCCCCAGACCAATAGTCGGGCATGTTGTGAATTGTCAGGAGGAGCTTAGGGTTGTTAGTATTTGCAGGTTGTGAATTGTGTTTTGTGTTGTGTATTTTGAGAGTACTTTCAGATATGAATGTCTTTTGAATTTCAGATTTGCAGTATTGAGCATATGAAGTATTTTATGAATTCTAGAGATCTATTTTTAGCACTTAAAAAATGTAGTTTCATAGGAGTATAAAAGTGCAGACAATGTGATTCTCAAAGAAGAAACTGCAAGTTTCAGTTTCAGATAAGAAACTCCAAGTTCAGTTTCAGATAAGAAACTGCAACTTTCAGAGGCAGAGCATTTATATTAACACGGCCTTTTCAAACAGTGTTAACATCATGCTGGAAGTTTTATTCATGGTCGAAACTGGAACTACTAGCCAGTTAACATCATGCTGATCAATATTCATGCATAGCACATCTTCATATGATGCACAGTAAAAAAGATATGCTATTTTCAAAATGCCCACACAATGTTGAGTGTGCGAAAAACAGAGAAAACGAGGGATGAAGTTTTGGCAAGTGTAGGACGGTGTGCGTAGATGACAATTGGGACCCACATGTCAATAAAGGCAGAGGCAAAAACTTTGGAGATATTTTCTCTGCACAGGTGGAATCGAACCCGGGCGGAACAGCTGTCGGGTAGTGTCACTCGGCCACTGGGCTAGTTCAGTTGTTTCGTTACTAATAAGGCACTTCCTCAGGTTGTCGGATCTCCTCCTGCGCCTTTGTGCGCTCACCGCGATGCCGATGTCTGCCGTTGTGAACATGCTGAACAAACGAGAGGAATCTGGAGAGGACTGTACGTGGAGAGGCGAACAGTCGGGACCCACCAGGTCTATGGCCGTACGCAAGCAAGTGCCTCATCGAAAAAATACTTCCTCCTAATGCTATACTGACGTTGGGGCCCACGGGTTTGTCAAGATAGTTACATTTTTTTAGGTGCTTCAACGTAGTTACTATAGGAGATAAATTCACAACGAAGCCGGGGAGCTGGCAGGTATCAATTATTATCACTGGGGCAGCAAGTATCAGCTGGGTTTTGGGCTGCCCCGTCTAGGCTTTCTTTTTTAACATGCGCAGCCCACGACCTCGGATGGGAGGTCCATAAGGCTGTTTGTATTTTCTTGAGGGTCGTCATGTATCGACCGGCCTATGGACCTCCCATCCGAGGTTTTATTTTTCCTGAAACATCGGCAGCACAATTTATGTATTTTTTTTCAAGAAAACGCAGAGGTCTATTCTATTTTTCTATATAAGAATAGGAACGCCTGGTCCAACTTATGTTTCCCTTCTAACTATATTATATATAGTTAAATTTTTTATATGTTGTTATATATTATTGTTATTGTCATCATATATTTAACAAATACTTACATATGTAAAAAAACAATATCCCACATCTTGTTAACTTATAAAAATAATTTCTTAACAATAAAATCCTGGATTTATTTTGGCAACGAAAATCCTGGTGATTGTGTACAATAGCTTGGTAAGATTTAAGGACCAATGTAATAATAAATCACTTATTATATATATATATATATATATATATATATATATATATATATAACAAAATGCTCAGCCCCTGTTTATTTTTTGATAACATTGCTGTCCCCACCCCAACATTATAATTAGAATCAGCCTAGCAAAATCGTGTATTCCGAGAAAGTGCTAATGGCCTGTAATTTTTCTAGGAAAAGAATAAATAGGCCGCATGGACGGTACATTATTTGTTCACCCAGCCCAGCTAATGGACTGTAATTCAAAAAAAAAAGATCAAATGGACTGTAAATTCTACCCCGCAAAACAAAGACTGTAAATTCTGAAAATATGGGTTGAATACGTGCCACATTTTTGGAGGCTGAAATGTGGGCCAATAGGCCGAAGGCAATGCAAGTCGTTGTCAACTTAGTCAACAAATGATTCTGACATCGTTAGCCGTTGGATTTACATCCAACGACCGGCATCCATCTTCAATCTCTCGTCTTCTTCCTCCAGCGTCGCCGGGACCACCTGCTCCCGCCTCCTGTTGCTAGCAGCTCTGCTTAGCACGCTTCGCTGTGAAGCGCTACTCCACCGTTGGCCAGGCCATCCCTCCACCCCTCCACACCTCCTGTTCTTCTCCACCGACTGTCGAACCACACCGCACCCAAACCAGTTAACCCTCGTACACCTCTCCGTCTGCGACTCTACTTCGCATCTTCCCATCTCCGGCTCGTTGCTGTCCGGGGCCTCGCCGTCGTCCACCACCTTGGATGCGCTCGGCGTGGAGTGGTCAACGTGGTCAACGAACGACACCATCGGAAGTAGACTGTGCGTGGAGAGGCTGACAGCTGGGTCCATGGTCGCACGCAAGGAAATGCCTCCTTATTACGCGCAAAATAATGATTCCTCCACCTGACAGGTGGGACCCACCGGAAGGGCCTCTGTATTTCGCGAAAAAAACGTTCCCACTGCTGAAAGATCGGACCCACGAGCTATATCTTCGCACGCAGGGAAGTGCCTCCTTATTACGCACAAAAAAATGAATACCCCCTGCTAGTTGGGACCCACCTTGGTGGGAGGCTGACTTGTGGGCCTCCTAAGTTGACGGGGAAGGAGTGCTTTGTCAACTTAGTCATTATAAACGATTCTAGCTCCAGTGACCGTACGATGTCCATCCAATGGCCGTAGTGCTTCTACAACCTCTGGTCTTGTTGCTCCAGCCGCCCAAAGCAGCGCCGGTCATGCCGCATGCTCCTTCCTCCCGTGGCCGGCTGTGCTGTCGCGGAGGCCTCACCGCCCCCTACTATTCCCACCGCTGGCCAGGCCATCCCTCTACTCACCCACACCCCCTGTTATTCTGCGATGACGGCAGCCTCACACCGCAGCGAACCAGTGAACTCTCGTACTCCTCTACGCGTGGGCATCCACTGCCACGTCTTCCCCGGCTCCGCATTGTCCCCTTCCTAGGCCTCGTCGTTGTCCACCGCCCTGGTGCTCTCGGCGCGGCATGGTCAACGTGGTCAAGGAACGGCTTCTATCGGACGTGGACTATATGTGGAGAGGCTGACAACTGGGTCCACGGCCGCAGCAAGGAAGTGCCTCCTTATTACACGCAAAATAATTATTCCTCCACCTGACAACGGGGACCCACCAGACGGGCCACCCTATTTTGCGAAAAAAACGTTTCCCCTGACTGCTGGGACCCACCATCTACATCTTCGAACGCAAGGAAGTGCGTCCGGGCAAAAAAACGATTTGCCCCCTGTCAGGACCGGTTTTTCCGGGATATAATCTTCCAGAAAATGGCCCTTGTGCTCACCAGCCCCAGGATTACTGTTAGCTGATGAGGCACCAACTCGATACAGAAATTCCAAGCAAAGTACAAAATATGTAGTACAAGACCATTGTGGCCTATGAGTACAACACTTGGTTTCTAGTGATTGATGGCGGAAGCGGTTTGTGGTTCATCTGCGTCTATGGGACTCCATTTCCAACAAGAACAACTGACCAGGATAACTCCTATCTTCGCGAGGATGCTATCATCATTGCGTAGGTTCCGGGGCTGTCATCGCAATGCTCTCTCCATGCGAGAAATCTGGCCAAGACAATAGCCAGGGACAAGCCAGTGAGTACTTTTGAATGTACTCGCAAACATTAAGAGCACGGGTATAATATAATAAGGGATAATCATGATCCGAAATATTCTATGATCATAACGACTGTCATGAAATATATGAAATCCATGATGCACGCATGCGGGTAAACTATGAATATGCAATTACGGGAGTAGGGTTATAGAATGCACCGATCGAGTGTCTGAAGCGACGCCTCGAAAGGATAATAAGATAAAACATGCCTCAGTCGGGCGTCTGAGCGACACCACATAAAGGGCTTATGAATAAAAGAAAATAACAAGCATGCCACAGTCGGGCGTCTGAGCGACGCCACATAAAGGGCTTATGAATAATAAATAAATGACGAACATGCCACAGTCGGGCGTCTGAGCGACGCCACATAAAGGGCTTATAAATAATAAAGAAATGACAAAACATGTCGCAGTCGGGCATCTGAGCGTCGCCACATAAAGGGCTTATAAAGGATAAATAAATAACAAGCATGCCGCAGTCGGGCGTCTGAGCGACGCCACATAAAGGGCTTATAAATAATAATCGCAGTGAGTAACCAGGAGGTAGAACCGTCCCAGGAATACTTAATAATTCAAATAATGTAAATGGTTAGTCCAACATAATCCTCATATGTCATAGGTCATAATCAATGTTCTAGTCTAGCCGTTTCTCCATCCGAAGACCGTCACTATGCTCTAGTTTAGCCGTTTCTCCATCCGAAGACCGTCACTATGTTCTAATTTAGCCGTTTCTCCATCCGAAGACCGTCACTAGGCCCATCTCAGTATGTAGTCCTTACCTATGAACATGGCTATCCGAATAGATATAACCTCTGCAGAGGGTGTACTCTTTACCCACGAGTAACGGATTTATTTAGTCCATCGGGACTAATTCCGCCTACGGCCTTTTAATTGAAAACACGCCTGACCTGCACACACTAGCTTAACTTACTGGTGTCTGGTATCACCCACGACACCTGTCAAGCAAAATTCTAAGTGGGGAGGCTACAACCTCGACGTAGCATGGGATCAAATTTATATCGCGCGCTCTAAGGGGTGCCCCCCTCTCGGTCCCAACCGGAAACACCCATGACCCCGGACCAGGTGGCATGCCTACCGGAGGCCTCCGGTATCTTCCACCATGGCCTCTCTGTACGGTGTGTGCTAGGACGGGGTTGAGAACTTACTGAACCGTACCCTACCTGGGCAGGGACAGGTGGTAGTACGAAACAAGTATGGGGGTTTACTGGAACAAGACTCGATCTATGGCTGACTCAGGAGGTCAAAGTATTCTCCGTAGGATTAGCATGACAAAAATATTTTCATCAACAGATAAACTCACCACTCATCAAGCCTCACCATGCCATACCGGAAATACTCGTCTCCTCAAGGGTATCCGAGGGTAGGGATGGACCTGCCAGACCGGGGCGGTCCTCCCGGTGGTCGCTGGGTCGTCGGGGGTGGAAGGAGTCGCCGGCGGCGAGCTCCGCGGCGGAGGAGGTTTCGGGTGCTTTGGGGGTTTCGGGCTATGGTAGTTCTCGATCGAAGCTGAGAGGATGGGCGACTCCGTGAGGTCGAGGGGAAACGGATGGCGGTGTTGGATGCACGGGGGAGGGTCTGGTTGCGATGAATGGCACCGGAAGGTGGCGGCGGCCGAACCGACCGGAGTCGAGGGAGATGGCTACCATCCGTCGGATGCTGGCCGCGGGGGTGCTATGGGGGTGGCCTGGGGTCGCATGAGTGCTCGGAGGAGCTCGGGGGCCTCCTTAAATAGGCGTTCGAGGTTGGTCCCGCGATGGCCGTGGATAAGAACGCCGGCGACCGCCGTCCTGTAGCTGCAGGGCGACGTGACGGTGACGAGCGCGTGTCGACGGGCGCCAGGATAAGCTCGAGCTGCTCCAAGGGGCAGCTGGCGCGCGCGGGTGGCTTGGGCGGCGCCGTCCGTAGCAGGCGCCTACTGCCGACGCCGGCGTGCCGCCAAAGGCTCTGACGGCGGCGCTGTAGTGCGCCAGGGGCGGCTCTGCGACGCGGGAGGGGGCGGGCGTGCTGGCTGCGAGTGGGGAACGCCAGAGCGGGCGCGGGGAGGCGGCCGTGCGACGCGGCGGCTCGGGCGCCCACACGTGCAAAACGTGCGCTCTGGGCGCCCCCAGAGCACGCACGGGACGTGTTTGACAAAATGCCAGGGCAGCCTAGAGTGCTAGAGGGAGGCTAGCAATTAACAGGACAGGGTTAGGGATAGCTAGGATCTTAGTGGACATGCTGGATGGGTCAGGGACTCAAGATCATAATGCAAACTAGAAAACATGCCAAAACTGTCCATGAACACAAGGTGTTCGACAGAATGCTAAGTGTATCTAGGCAACTCTTGGAGTGGCCAAAAACTCCAGATCATTGTCTCCCTGGATGTAGGTGATGATGGCAAGATCATTTGGGCAAAACCAGAAACTTGCTAGTGCAAGTTTTGCAGAACTTCAGTTTTGGACAGAAAGAAAAAGGTCTCATTGCATGCACTTAAAATCCTCCAATGGGTCCACTCTCCTGGACTTAAGGGTTTTGTAGGGAGGGCTATAAGCAGGAAAAAGCTCATGGGCACTAGAGCAAAATAAAATAGGGTTGCAGTACAAATCACCAAACTGGAGCAGAATGAAGATGAGGTTGATTCACTCAAATATTTCAAGGAACACCAATGGGTTTTTGCATAAAGTTGAATCATGTGCATCTACTGACATCTCCAAACACTTGGAAGAATTTTTAAAAGAAAATTTAAATAGGTTGTAGTGCAAAAATACCTACTGGACCAGATTTGAAAAGTTGATGTAGAGCTCAAAATCTCCAATGACCAAAAGATATCTTTGCATAAAAGTGATGTGGAAACATTACATGACATCCCCAAATTTTGGTGAAAATTTTAAATGCATTAATCAAATGGTTGTATTGCAACAGAGACTCCAAATTCATGAAAAATCCTTTTAAAGGAATAAAGCTCAGGAAAAGCAATTATGCAATTTAACCCACTGATAAAGAATTGTTTTATAGAGAGAGTATACAAGTCCAATAATATTTTTGGAAAGTTTTCACTTGAGGTAAAGATCCACAATATTAAAGAGAAGAGGGGTTCTGAAATCAAAAGATAAATCCAGACAAATGGAAAAGTTTAATTTCCTGGCAAAATTTTAATTAATAAAACAAGGTCAAAATATTTGGGGTGTCACAACACTACCCCCCTTAAGAAAAATCTCGTCCTCGAGATTTGTTAAAAACTGTTTTAAAAATAACACTCCCATTAGTTGGGACCCAAGAGTTTACTCATAGCACAAACTTAGGGTACAATCATAAGCTGCAACATAAAAATAAACATAGCTATGACGTTTACAATGAAAACGGCAAATGGACAGGGTCCCGAGAGAACGTCTCTGGTACTGGGGCGCACTCTTCTTCTATCGGGGGAAGCGGGTTGACCAGTCGATGAACGCGTCTCTCCTGGTCAGGCCTCAGTGGTCTGCCAATAGCGATCTGAGGATTTAAATCAGCGAGGCTCTGGAGATAACCCATTACCCGCTGAGTCAAATGCTCCTGAGTGATAACATATTGGGCAAGGTTGGCCAATACTGGGTCTCTCTCAATCCGTCCACCGGGAAAAGATGCTACTTCTCCGGGTGCTGCACGACTCGGAAAATAATAATATCCTCGTTCGCTGGCATAGGGTACCGCGAATCAAAGACGAGCGAGCGCTTCGTATGCAGCAGCTTCAATGGCCATATGCGGAGTCGGCATGGATTTCCCCACGAAGGAGACTTCCGTTGGGTCTTGGTTTGGGTTTGCGGGAGGGATGTGCACCACTACCCAATATTTCGAGGTGGATGGGGTGATCCTCGATTTGAGCACCTCGTACTGGGGTGGATGGATTGCACTCATGGTACTGCAGGTAAAGTCCCACAATATTTTAACAAAACTACCTGGGGTGGCATCTGGGGTTCTTAGATAAATACTGGGGGTCGGCATGGCAAAGAAATGGCTGTGAGTGTTGCGCACAAGGTGAGGGGACTTGGCAAGGTCACGAGGTGGCCTTTTATATAGCATTGGGGCTGGGTTATTTACCGTGGTGAAGGGTAACTAGCTGTCGGTTCTGCTCTATGGGGTCGGGGTCAATGCCACAGATACCCATATCTCATAAATGTGACGCATTGCTGTGGGTGTCGTTGGGTGTGGTTTTGGTAGCTGCGCCCAGAATTTTTAAAAAAAGTAACTGTACGCCAACGTACATATGCATGGCTACTATTCAGAAGCAGGGGCGCACAAGCAGACAGTATTTAATAATGATGCAGGCTCACACAATTACAAGGCGTAGAAATATTAAGGCTCGTTACTACTCGAGCGACTTAGTCTACTTCGTTAATATCTAAGCGGGCTTGCCTAGAGGACGCCGAGGCTTCTCCACGGGTCTCACCGTTAGGATTAGCCGGATGAGTTTGAGGGGCTACAGAGTCGGGGTTGCGATGATGACCATCGCGGGGGTTGTTGGCCACAATCCCGTTGGAGTGTGTTCCCAAGAGGCGACGAAGCACTTCTAGGGACACCAAAGTATTTTGGCCGATGGCTGGGGCAGACCGCAAGGACTCGATCGGGTGTCTGAACAGCACAACTGGGTTGTCGGCGTCGGGCTCCACTTCTCCTCTCGCCGGGGCTCGGCGAACCAGTTCTCCACGAGCTGCGATCAGATCACGGGTGATTTGATCGAACAGTTGCTCTAGTGCACTTACATAGCGCACCAGATGCAATAGTGCAGGATCCGTCTCGTGATCTCCGTTGGCAACCTGGGGCGGCCTTCCATACCTGTCACGACTGGGGTAGTAGTAGAACGAGCGACAGTTAGCTCTGGGCGACAAGTGCCGGAGTTGAACTATAGCTTCTCGAGCTGCAAGTTGGATGGCTTGTGGCTCAAAGGAAGTTGTCCTTCTAGTGAACCTGTAGGGGCGTTCCGGCGATAGACCCCTACCATACATGTGCACAGTGGCCCAGAACTGACGGCTCTCACCGCTCATGAGTCCTTGGTACACAACATACTCAGGGGGCTCTTCTAATGCATAGGCACGGCGGGTGAGGTTTGCGAGCACGATCACAAAACCTCCAAGGTTGGTGGCTGTGGTCTCATTGTGAACAATGGGGCTAGGCATTGTGGCTTGGTTTGGGGAAGAGGCTATGATGTGCTGTGTTGAGGCTAGTGTGCCCTTTTTATAGAAAAAGGGGACGGAGTCTTCCTTCGCACGCTTGCGAATGAGACATGTTAGGTGTCGGTCACTGGCGCGTGATCGACAGGCTAGGCTGATAGGTTGGGCACCGACTGCCAAAAGCGTCGGGGTCACTGTGTGGCTATCTTACGCGAGAAGCTTGGCCGGGGTTAGGTTAAGGTCTGGTGGGTTGGTTAACCTAGGTTTATTGACCTGGCTAAGATAGGATTAGCCAATGGTCAGCCTGGCTCTGATACCAAGTCTGTCAGGACCGGTTTTTCCGGGATATAATCTTCCAGAAAATGGCCCTTGTGCTCACCAGCCCCAGGATTACTGTTAGCTGATGAGGCACCAACTCGATACAGAAATTCCAAGCAAAGTACAAAATATGTAGTACAAGACCATTGTGGCCTATGAGTACAACACTTGGTTTCTAGTGATTGATGGCGGAAGCGGTTTGTGATTCATCTGCGTCTATGGGACTCCATTTCCAACAAGAACAGCTGACCAGGATAACTCCTATCTTCGCGAGGATGCTATCATCATTGCGTAGGTTCCGGGGCTGTCATCGCAATGCTCTCTCCATGCGAGAAATCTGGCCAAGACAATAGCCAGGGACAAGCCAGTGAGTACTTTTGAATGTACTCGCAAACATTAAGAGCACGGGTATAAAATAATAAGGGATAATCATGCTCCGAAATATTCTATGATCATAACGACTGTCATGAAATATATGAAATCCATGATGCACGCATGCGGGTAAACTATGAATATGCAATTACGGGAGTAGGGTTATAGAATGCACCGATCGAGTGTCTGAAGCGACGCCTCGAAAGGATAATAAGATAAAACATGCCTCAGTCGGGCGTCTGAGCGACACCACATAAAGGGCTTATGAATAAAAGAAAATAACAAGCATGCCACAGTCGGGCGTCTGAGCGACGCCACATAAAGGGCTTATGAATAATAAATAAATGACGAACATGCCGCAGTCGGGCGTCTGAGCGACGCCACATAAAGGGCTTATAAATAATAAAGAAATGACAAAACATGCCGCAGTCGAGCGTCTGAGCATCGCCACATAAAGGGCTTATAAAGGATAAATAAATAACAAGCATGCCGCAGTCGGGCGTCTAAGCGACGCCACATAAAGGGCTTATAAATAATAATCGCAGTGAGTATCCAGGAGGTAGAACCGTCCCAGGGATACTTAATAATTCAAATAATGTAAATGGTTAGTCCAACATAATCCTCATATGTCATAGGTCATAATCAATGTTCTAGTCTAGCCGTTTCTCCATCCGAAGACCGTCACTATGCTCTAGTTTAGCCGTTTCTCCATCCGAAGACCGTCACTATGTTCTAATTTAGCCGTTTCTCCATCCGAAGACCGTCACTAGGCCCATCTCAGTCTGTAGTCCTTACCTATGAACATGGCTATCCGAATAGATTTAACCTCTGCAGAGGGTGTACTCTTTACCCACGAGTAACGGATTTATTTAGTCCATCGGGACTAATTCCGCCTACGGCCTTTTAATTGAAAACACGCCTGACCTGCACACACCAGCTTAACTTACTAGTGTCTGGAATCACCCACGACACCTCTCAAGCAAAACTCTAAGTGGGGAGGCTACAACCTCGACGTAGCATGGGATCAAATTTATATCGCGCGCTCTAAGGGGTGCCCCCCTCTCGGTCCCAACCGGAAACACCCATGACCCCGGACCAGGTGGCATGCCTACCGGAGGCCTCCGGTATCTTCCACCATGGCCTCTCTGTACGGTGTGTGCTAGGACGGGGTTGACAACTTACTGAACCGTACCCTACCTGGGCAGGGACAGGTGGTAGTACGAAACAAGTATGGGGGTTTACTGGAACAAGACTCGATCTATGGCCGACTCAGGAGGTCAAAGTATTCTCCGTAGGATTAGCATGACAAAAATATTTCCATCAACAGATAAACTCACCACTCATCAAGCCTCACCATGCCATACCGGACATACTCGTCTCAACGAGGAACTAGGGACAAGCTCGTGTCTACCCAAGACCGCAACTTTCCCGGCTTCCTTCCGGTATGCATGAGAAGCTTACGAGGATGATTACCATCACCAGCATATCCATTTCTAACAACAAAGAATCTCCATTGTGCACTCATGCGTATGACTTTATCGTCACATAAAAATAACGTATGCTCCAAGTCAAGGTGGTGTTGTAACCGTATCAAAACACCACACAAAAATATTATGCCAGAGTTCAGAATGCTTGCCTTCAAGAGTATGCAAGGGGGTGCACTTTTTGAATGTTTTCTTCTCTCTCCATTTCCTATTTTGAAAAAATATTCAAATAACAAATATTTCAAAAACAGTACAAAAAGTTGTCCCAAATATTTTTGAAATAAATCTTAAAATAAACTAGATGAAATTTGAGAGAGGTAGGAAAAAGAATCAACTCATTTGGAGTTTTATTTTAAAAGATATAGCCAGTCAAAGTTTGGTCAAAGTTCTGTTTTTAATAAAACTAGAAAAAGAAAACGTTTCGGGGGAGAATATGCTTTCGAAGCATAGGAGACGTACTTCGGGGGTTTACGCGATCACTTAAGCACGTGGTGGCGGGGCTGGGTCACTGACAGTGGGTCCAGGGGGCCCACTGGTCAGGTTTGACCAGTCCTTTCTCCCTCCTCTTCCTCTGCCCGTGCGGAGGCGGGACTCCAGCGATCGACGCCGGCGAACGACGTCTCCTCGAGGGTATCCGAGGGCAGGGATGGACCTGCCAGACCGGGGCGGTCCTCCCGGTGGTCGCTGGGTCGTCGGGGGTGGAAGGAGTCGCCGGCGGCGAGCTCCGCGGCGGAGGAGGTTTCGGGTGCTTTGGGGGTTTCGGGCTATGGTGGTTCTCGATCGAAGCTAAGAGGATGGGCGACTCCGTGAGGTCGAGGGGAAACGGATGGCGATGTTGGATGCACGGGGGAGGGTCTGGTTGCGATGAATGGCACCGGAAGGTGGCGGCGGCCGAACCGACCGGAGTCGAGGGAGACGGCTACCATCCGTCGAATGCTGGCCGCGGGGGTGCTATGGGGGTGGCCTGGGGTCGCATGAGTGCTCGGAGGAGCTCGGGGGCCTCCTTAAATAGGCGTTCGAGGTTGGTCCCGCGGCGGCCGTGGATAAGAACACCGGCGACCGCCGTCCTGTAGCTGCATGGCGACGTGGCGGCGACGAGCGCGTGCCGACGGGCTCCAGGATAAGCTCGAGCTGCTCCAAGGGCCAGCTGGCGCGCGCGGGTGGCTTGGGCGGCGCCATCCGTGGCAGGCGCCTACTGCCGACGCCGGCGTGCCGCCAAAGGCTCTGACGGCGGCGCTGTAGTGCGGCAGTTCTGCGACGCGGGAGGGGGCGGGCGTGCTGGCTGCGAGTGGGGAAGGCTAGAGCGGGCGCGGGGAGGCGGCCGTGCGACGCGGCGGCTCGGGCGCCCACACATGCAAAACATGCGCTCTGGGCGCGCCCAGAGCACGCACGGGACGTGTTTGACAAAATGCCAGGGCAGCCTAGAGTGCTAGAGGGAGGCTAGCAATTAACAGGACAGGGTTAGGGATAGCTAGGATCTTAGTGGACATGCTGGATGGGTCAGGGACTCAAGATCATAATGCAAACTAGAAAACATGCCAAAACTGTCCATGAACACAAGGTGTTCGACAGAATGCTAAGTGTATCTAGGCAACTCTTGGAGTGGCCAAAAACTCCAGATCAGGGTCTCCTTGGATGTAGGTGATGATGGCAAGATCATTTGGGCAAAACCAGAAACTTGCTAGTGCAAGTTTTGCAAAACTTCAGTTTTGGACAGAAAGAAAAAGGTCTCATTGCATGCACTTAAAATCCTCCAATGGGTCCACTCTCCTGGACTTAAGGGTTTTGTAGGGAGAGCTATAAGCAGGAAAAAGCTCATGGGCACTAGAGCAAAATAAAATAGGGTTGCAGTACAAATCACCAAACTGGAGCAGAATGAAGATGAGGTTGATTCACTCAAATATTTCAAGGAACACCAATGGGTTTTTGCATAAAGTTGAATCATGTGCATCTACTGACATCTCCAAACACTTGGAAGAATTTTTAAAAGAAAATTTAGATAGGTTGTAGTGCCAAAATACCTACTGGACCAGATTTGAAAAGTTGATGTAGAGCTCAAAATCTCCAATGACCAAAAGATATCTTTGCATAAAAGTGATGTGGAAACATTACATGACATCCCCAAATTTTGGTGAAAATTTTAAATGCATTAATCAAATGGTTGTATTGCAACAGAGACTCCAAATTCATGAAAAATCCTTTTAAAGGAATAAAGCTCAGGAAAAGCAATTATGCAATTTAACCCACTGATAAAGAATTGTTTTATAGAGAGAGTATACAAGTCCAATAATATTTTTGGAAAGTTTTCACTTGAGGTAAAGATCCACAATATTAAAGAGAAGAGGGGTTCTGAAATCAAAAGATAAATCCAGACAAATGGAAAAGTTTAATTTCCTGGCAAAATTTTAATTAATAAAACAAGGTCAAAATTTTTGGGGTGTCACACCCCCCTGACTGCTGGGACCCACCAGCTACATCTTCACACGCAAGGAAGTGCCTGACAGTCGGGACCCACCTGGTCGAAGCGTACGTAGCGTTGTCATTCTGGTCGCGAACGTGTACGTACATACTGGTCGATGTAGAGGCGCACACGTGTCGTAGTAGAGGCGCGCACGTAGCATGTACACGTACGTAGAACGGCCAGGGTGCAACAAAGTAAATACGGCCACGTACGTACATACGGGCGGGGTCTCGAACGCCTACTCGCGCGTACGTATGGCCAGGGCTCGTGTACATTGCTGGGTCGGAACGAAGAAACAGCGTCGTCGTCGTGTTCATGGGGAGCCAACCGGCTGGGTCGGAACGGAATGCATCGTCGTGTTCATCGGGAGGGCTTGGACAGAACAGCCGATGGAAACAAGGCCTGGCGTACCGCAGAACGGAGGAAACGACCTTGTGTTCAACCGGCCACGTTCAAAACGGGATCCTGTTCATCGGGAGGGGTCTGGCGTACCGCGAAACAGAGGAAACAGACCTCCTACGGTCGAAACGGGGGTCCTGTTGATCGGGAGGGGTGTGGCGTACCGCAAAATGGAGGAAACGGACTTGTGTTGGAGCGCTACGGTCGAAACGGGGGTCATGTTCATCGGGAGGGGTGTGGCGTACCGCAAAACGGGACTCCACGGGATACTGTTCATCTCCACCGTCGACCCCCTCCAGCCTCCACGGGCTACTGTTCATCCACCGTCGACCTCCTCCAGCCTCCACCTGCGACTGTTCATCCACGGGCTCCTGTTCATCCAGCCTCCACCGTGCGCTACTCCACCGGCTACTGTTCAACCAGCCCTCTCCACGGGCTCCTGTTCAACCACCCCTCCACGGGCTACTGTTCATCCAGCCCTCCACCGTCTACTGTTCATCCTGCCCTCCACGGGGTGGTCCTGTTCATCCTGCCCTCCACGGGGTCCTGTTCATCCGG